>NC_141010.1:7279053-8673543 GCF_052327205.1 Somniosus microcephalus
TGGATTGTAACTGGGGGAAAGGGGCGATAGATTGTAACTGGGGGAAAGGGGCGATAGATTATAACTGGGGGAAAGGGGCGATAGATTGTAACTGGGGGGAAGGGGCAATCGATTGTAACGGGGAAAGGGGCAATAGATTGTAACTGGGAAAGGGGCAATAGATTGTAACTCGGGGAAAGGGGCAATAGATTGTAACTGGGGGAAAGGGGCGATAGATTTTAACTGGGGGGAAAGGGGCGATAGATTGTAACTGGGGGAAAGGGGCGATAGATTGTAACTGGGAAAGGGGCACTAGATTGTAACTGGGGGGGAAAGGGGCAATAGATTGTAACTGGGGGGGAAAGGGGCAATACATTGTAACTGGGGGGGAAAGGGGCAATAGATTGTAACTGGGGGAAAGGGGCAATAGATTGTAACTGGGAAAGGGGCAATAGATTGTAACTGGGGGAAAGGGGCAATAGACTGTAACTGGGGGGAAAGGGGCAATAGATTGTAACTGGGGGAAAGGGGCATTAGATTGTAACTGGGGGAAAGGGGCAATAGATTATAACTCACTTCTGCAAGTTTCTTCTTGGCGATGGCGCCGGCTCCGACTCCCCTTCGGTGCATCTTTGCGGAACCCGCGCTCAGTCGCTGCTCCAAAGACAAGAATCAGACCCGAGCCCCCGGCTCCTCTCTCCGCCTTGGCTCGGCTCCAGCACTGACTCCTTCCGCCTGCGACACAAAACAAACCCCGCCCAGAGCCGCAAACACAGCGGCCCGGAATCAGCAATTTCCTCAATTCATCCTCATTACCCCCCGTCCCCCGTCCTCCCCCCTCCCCGTCCCCCTCCCCCTTTCCTCGTCCCCCCCTCCCCCTTTCCTCGTCCCCCCTCCCCCTTTCCTCGTCCCCCCTCCCCCTTTCCTCGTTCCCCCCTCCCCCTTTCCTCGTCCCCCCTCCCCCTTTCCTCGTCCCCCCCACCCCCTTTCCTCGTCCCCCCTTTCCTCGTCCCCCTTTCCTCGTCCCCCCCTCTCCCTTTCCTCGTCCCCCCTCCCCCTTTCCTCGTCCCCCCTCCCCCTTTCCTCGTCCCCCCCTCCCCCTTTCCTCGTCCCCCCCTCCCCCTTTCCTCGTCCCCCTTTCCTCGTCCCCCCCTCCCCCTTTCCTCGTCCCCCCCTCCCCCTTTCCTCGTCCCCCCCCTTTCCTCGTCCCCCCCTTTCCTCGTCCCCCCCTCCCCCTTTCCTCGTCCCCCCCTTTCCTCGTCCCCCCCTCCCCCTTTCCTCGTCCCCCCTCCCCCTTTCCTCGTCCCCCCTCCCCCTTTCCTCGTCCCCCTCCCCCTTTCCTCGTCCCCTCCCCCTTTCCTCGTCCCCCCCTCCCCCTTTCCTCGTCCCCCTCCCCCTTTCCTCGTCCCCCCTCCCCCTCCCCTTTCCCTCGTCCCCCATCCCCCTCCCCCTTTCCTCATCCCCCCTCCCCCTTTCCTCATCCCCCCTCCCCCTTTCCTCCCCCTCCCGATCTCGTCCCCCCCTCCCCCTTTCGTCCCCCCCTCCCCCTTTCCTCGTCCCCCCCACCCCCTTTCCTCGTCCCCCCTTTCCTCGTCCCCCCCTCTCCCTTTCCTCGTCCCCCCCCCCTTTCCTCGTCCCCCCCCCCCTTTCCTCGTCCCCCCTCCCCCTTTCCTCGTCCCCCCCTCCCCCTTTCCTCGTCCCCCCCTCCCCCTTTCCTCGTCCCCCTTTCCTCGTCCCCCCCTCCCCCTTCCTCGTCCCCCCCTTTCCTCGTCCCCCTCCCCCTTTCCTCGTCCCCCCCCCTTTCCTCGTCCCCCCTCCCCCTTTCCTCGTCCCCCCCTCCCCCTTTCCTCGTCCCCCCCTCCCCCTTTCCTCGTCCCCCCTCCCCCTTTCCTCGTCCCCCCCCTCCCCCTTTCCTCGTCCCCCCCCCCTTTCCTCGTCCCCCTCCCCCTTTCCTCGTCCCCCTCCCCTCCCCTTTCCTCGTCCCCCATCCCCCTCCCCTTTCATCCCATCCCCTCCCCCTTTCCTCATCCCCCTCCCCCTTTCCTCATCCCCCCTCCCCTTTCATCCCCCCTCCCCCGATTCCTCATCCCCCTCCCCCTTTCCTCATCCCCCCCCTCCTCATCCCCCTCCCCCTTTCCTCATCCCCCCTCCCCCTTTCCTCATCCCCCTCCCTTTCCTCATCCCCCCCTTTCCTCATTCCCCCCCTTTCCTCATTCCCCCCCTTTCCTCATTCCGCCTCCCTTTCCTCATTCCGCCTCCCCCTTTCCTCATTCCGCCCCCCTTTCCTCATTCCGCCCCCCCTTTCCTCATTCCGCCCCCCCTTTCCTCATTCCGTCCCCCCTTTCCTCATTCTTCCGCCCCCCATTCCTCATTCCGCCCCCCCTTTCCTCATTCCGCTCCCCCTTTCCTCATTCCGCCCCCCTTTCCTCATTCCGCCCCCCCTTTCCTCATTCCGCTCCCCCCTTTCCTCATTCCGCTCCCCCCCTTCCTCATTCCGCCCCCCCTTTCCTCATTCCGCCCCCCCTTTCCTCATTCCGCCCCCCCTTTCCTCATTCCGCCCCCCCTTCCTCATTCCCCCCCTTTCCTCATTCCCCCCTTTCCTCATTCCCCCCCTTTCCTCATCCCCCCCTTCCTCATTCCCCCCCTTCCCCATTCCCTCCCTCTCTCATTCCCCTCCCTCTCCTCATTCCCCCTCCCTCTCCTCATTTCCCCCTCCCTCTCCTCATTTGCCCCCTCCCTCTCCTCATTTCCCCCTCCCTCTCCTCATTTCCCCCTCCCTCTCCTCATTTCCTCCCCCTCCCTCCTCCCTCATTCCCCCCTCCCTCTCCTCATTCCCCCCTCCCTCTCCTCATTCCCCCACCCTCTCCTCATTCCCCCCCCCTCTCCTCATTCCCCCCTCCCTCTCCTCATTCCCCCCTCCCCTCCTCATTTCCCCCCTCCCTCTCCTCATTCCCCCCTCCCTCACCCCTCATTCCCCCCCTCCCTCTCCTCATTCCCCCCCTCCTCCTCATTCCCCCCCTCCCTCTCCTCATTTCCCCCCTCCCTCTCCTCATTTCCCCCCTCCTCTCCTCATTCCCCCCTCCCTCTCCTCATTTCCCCCTCCCTCTCCTCATTCCCCCCTCCCTCTCCTCATTTCCCCCCTCCCTCTCCTCATTTCCCCCCTCCCTCTCCTCATTTCCCCCTCCCTCTCCTCATTCTCCCCCTCCCTCTCCTCATTTCCCCCTCCCTCTCCTCATTCCCCCACCCCTCTCCTCATTTCCCCCACCCCTCTCCTCATTTTGCCCCTCCTCATTTCCCCCTCCCTCTCCTCATTTCCCTCCTCCCTCTCCTCATTCCCCCTCCCTCTCCTCATTTCCCCCTCCCTCTCCTCATTTCCCCTCCCTCTCCTCATTCCCCCCTCCCTCTCCTCATTCCCCCTCCCTCTCCTCATTCCCCCTCCCTCTCCTCATTCCCCCTCCCTCTCCTCATTCCCCCCTCCCTCTCCTCATTCCCCCCTCCCTCTCCTCATTCCCCTCCCTCCCTCTCCTCATTTCCCCCCCGCCTTCTCCTCATTTCCCCCCCCGCCTTCTCCTCATTCCCCCTTCCTCTCCTCATTTCCCCCCTCCCTCTCATTTCCCCCTCCTCATTTCCCCCTCTCCTCATTTCCCCCTCCTCATTTCCCCCCTCTCCTCATTCCCTCCTCCTCATTTCCCCCCTCCCTCTCCTCATTCCCCCCTCCCTCTCCTCATTTCCCCCCTCCCTCTCCTCATTTCCCCCCTCTCATTTCCCCCCTCCCTCTCCTCATTTCTCCCCCTCTTCATTTCCCCCCTCGCCTCATTCCCCCCCTCCCTTTCCTCATTTCCCATCCCACTCCTCATTTCCCCCTCCCTCTCCTCATTTCCCCCTCCCTCTCCTCATTTCCCCCTCCCTCTCCTCATTTCCCCCTCCCCTCTCCTCATTTCCCCCTCCCTCTCCTCATTCCCCCTCCCTCACCTCATTTCCCCCTCCCTCTCCTCATTTCCCCCTCCCTCCCTCTCCTCATTTCCCCCCCCGCCTTCTCCTCATTTCCCCCCCCCGCCTTCTCCTCATTTCCCCCTTCCTCTCATTTCCCCCCTTCCTCTCCTCATTTCCCCCTCCCTCTCATTTCCCCCTCCTCATTTCCCCCTCTCCTCATTTCCCCCCTCTCCTCATTTCCCCCCTCTCCTCATTCCCCTCCTCCTCATTTCCCCCCTCCCTCCTCATTCCCCCCTCCCTCTCCTCATTTCCCCCCCTCCCTCTCCTCATTTCCCCCCTCTCATTTCCCCCCTCCCTCTCCTCATTTCTCCCCCTCTTCATTTCCCCCCTCACCTCATTCCCCCCCTCCCTTTCCTCATTTCCCCTCCCTCTCCTCATTTCCCCCTCCCTCTCCTCATTTCCCCCTCCCTCTCCTCATTTCCCCCTCCCTCTCCTCATTTCCCCCTCCCTCTCCTCATTTCCCCCTCCCTCACCTCATTTCCCCCTCCCTCTCCTCATTTCCCCTGCCCTCTCCTCATTTCCCCCTCCCTCTCCTCATTTCCCCCTCCCTCTCCTCATTTCCCCCTCCCTCTCCTCATTTCCCCCTCCTTATTTCCCCCCTCCTCTCCTCATTTCACCCCTCCCTCTCCTCATTTCACCCCTCCCTCTCCTCATTTCCCCCCTCCCTCTCCTCATTTCCCCCTCCCTCTCCTCATTTCCCCCTCCCTCTCCTCATTTCCCCCCTCTTCATTCCCCCCTCCTCATTTCCCCCACTCCCTCTCCTCATTTCCCCCCCACCCTCTCCTCATTTCCCCCCCTCCCTCTCCTCATTTCCCCCCTCCCTCTCCTCATTTCCCCCCTCCCTCTCCTCATTTCCCCCCTCCCTTTCATCATTTCCCCCCTCCCTCTCATTTCCCCCTCCCTCTCCTCAGTTCCCCCTCCCTCTCCTCATTTCCCCCTCCCTCTCCTCATTTCCCCCCTCCCTCTCCTCATTTCCCCCCTCCCTCTCATTTCCCCCCTCCCTCTCCTCATTTCCCCCCTCCCTCTCCTCATTTCCCCCCTCCCTCTCCTCATTTCCCCCCTCCCTCTCCTCATTTCCCCCCCTCCCTATCCTCATTTCCCCCCTCCCTATCCTCATTTCCCCCCTCCCTCTCATTTCCCCCCTCCCTCTCCTCATTTCCTCCCCCTCCCTCTCATTTCCCCTCCCTCTCATTTCCCCCTCCCTCTCCTCATTCCCCCCTCCCTCTCCTCATTTCCTCCCCCTCTCCACATTTCCCCCCCTCCCTCTCCACATTCCCCCCTCCCTCTCATTTCCCCCCTCCCTCTCATTTTCCCCCTCCCTCTCCTCATTTCCCCCCTCCCTCCTCATTTTCCCCCTCCCTCTCCTCATTTTCCCCCTCCCTCTCCTCATTTTCCCCCTCCCTCTCCTCATTTTCCCCCTCCCTCTCCTCATTTTCCCCCTCCCTCTCCTCATTTTCCCCCTCCCTCTCCTCATTTCCCCCCCTCTCCTCATTTCCCCCCCCCTCTCCTCATTTTCCCCCTCCCTCTCATTTTCCCCCTCCCTCTCCTCATTTCCCCCCTCCCTCCTCAATTCCCCCCTCCTCATTTTCCCCCTCCCTCCTCATTCCCCCTCCCTCTCCACATTTCCCAACCCTCCTCATTTCCTCCCCTGCCTCTCCTCATTTCCCCCCTCCCTCTCCTCATTCCCCCCTCCCTCTCCTCATTTCCCCCCTCCTCATTCCCCCCTCCCTCTCATTTCCTCCCCCTCCCTCTCCTCATTTCCCCCCCTCCCTCTCCTCATTTCCCCCCCTCCCTCTCCTCATTTCCCCCCTCCCTCTCCTCATTTCCCCCCCTCCCTCTCCTCATTTCCCCCCTCCCTCTCCTCATTTCCCCCCTCCCTCTCCTCATTTCCCCCCCTCCCTCTCCTCATTTCCCCCCCTCCCTCTCCTCATTTCCCCCCCTCCCTCTCCTCATCTCCCCCCCTCCCTCTCCTCATTTCCCCCCCTCCCTCTCCTCATTTCCCCCCCTCCCTCTCCTCATTTCCCCCCCTCCCTCTCCTCATCTCCCCCCCTCCCTCTCCTCATTTCCCCCCCTCCCTCTCCTCATTTCCCCCCTCCCTCTCCTCATTTCCCCCCCTCCCTCTCCTCATTTCCCCCCCTCCCTCTCCTCATTTCCCTCCCTCCCTCTCCTCATTTCCCTCCCTCCCTCTCCTCATTTCCCTCCCTCCCTCTCCTCATTTCCCTCCCTCCCTCTCCTCATTTCCCTCCCACCCTCTCCTCATTTCTCTCCCTCCCTCTCCTCATTTCTCTCCTAGGGTAGTTAGAGAGAAACTATTTCCTCTGGTGGGGCGAGTCCAGAACAAGGGGGCAGAACCTTAAAATTAGAGCCAGGCCGTTCAGAGGTGATGTCAGGAAGCACATCTTCACACAAAGGGCAGTGGAAATCTGGAACTCTCTCCCCCGAAAAGCTGTTGAGGCTGGGGGTCAATTGAAAATTTCAAATCTGGGATTGATAGATTTTTGTTAGGCAAGGGTATTAAGGAATATGGAACCAAAGCGGGTAGATAGAGTTAAGTTATAGATCAGCCATGATCTAATTGGATTGTGGAACAGGCTCGAGGGTTTAAATGGCCTCCTCCTGTTCCTATAAGAACATAAGGAATAGGAGCAGGAGTCGGCCATTTAACCCTTCGAGCCTGCTCCGCCATTTAATGAGATCATGGCTGATCTGATCTTGTGCTCAGCTCCATTTCCCTGCCCGCTCCCCATAACCCTTCACTCCCTTATTGTTCAAAAATGTGTCTATCTCCACCTTAAATAAATTTAATGACCCGGCCTCCACAGCTCTCTGGGGCAGAGAATTCCACAGATTTACAACCCTCTGAGAGAAGAAATTCCTCCTCATCTCAGTTTTAAATGGGCGACCCTTTATTCTGAAACTATGCCCCCTGGTTCTAGATTCCCCCACGAGGGGAAACATCTTCTCTGCATCTACCTTGTCGAGCCCCCTCAGTATCTTATATGTTCATTTTACCTTCTACAGACTTGGGGTTTGGCCAAGAGCCTCGTAATAGATGGGCCAAGGTTTTCGTAACAGTTGTGTTTTATTCCTGTTTAGACTTAACTCTAAAATAAGCAAGTTTTATTTCATGGTCTGGAAACTCCATTTCTAAAAATTCATTCTCGGGATGTGGGCGTCGCTGGCAAGGCCAGCATTTATTGCCCATCCCTTGAGAAGGTGGTGGTGAGCCACCTTCTTGAACCGCTGCAGTCCACAGTGCTGTTAGGTAGGGAGTTCCAGGATATTGACCCAGCGCCAACGAAGGAACAGAGATATATTTCCAAGTCAGGATGGTGTGTGACTTGGAGGGGAACTTGGAGGTGGTGGTGTTCCCATGCGCCTGCTGCCCTTGTCCTTCTAGGTGGGAAAGGTCGCAGGTTTGGGAGGTGCTGCCGAAGAAGCCTTGGCGAGTTGCTGCAATGCATCTTGTAGATGGTCCACACTGCAGCCATGGTACGCCGGTGGTGGAGGGAGTGAATGTTTAAGGTGGTGAATGGGAATAACTAGAGATCCAAAGGAGATGAATAATTTGCAAGGTTCTGCAGAGATTTTTATTGTTTTACTCATCACATGTACATTTTACCAAATCTTTACACATTTGCTAAGATAAAGATTAACTTATATCTGTGAAGGCGTTCTTGTGATTGGTGAGTTTCAAGCTGGCGATCACATTACTGGGGTCCCTGGGGCCTATAAGAAACACACAAACGTAAGAGAAGAGGAACCAACGAGACTGTCTGTTCAACAATCCCTCAACACACGGATTCACACCTGTAATTCCTCCACATCCCAACTTGGCAGGGAACATTTAAGATGATGATACCCACACCATCACTAAGACCGCCTATTCCGGAACATCACCCGACTCCGCCCCTGCCGTCTGCTGCTGAAACCCTCATCCATGTCTCTGTTATCTCTAGACGCGACTATTCCAACGCACTCCTGGCCGGCCTCCCATCTTCCACCCTCCATAAAATTAAACTCATCCAAAACTCTGCTGCCCGTGTCCTAACTCACACCCAGTCCTGTTCACCCATCACCCCTTGTGCTCACTGCCCCGTGTCCTAACTCGCACCCAGTCCCGTTCACCCATCATCCCCTGTGCTCACTGCCCCGTGTCCTAACTCACACCCAGTCCCGTTCACCCATCATCCCCTGTGCTCACTGCCCCGTGTCCTAACTCACACCCAGTCCCGTTCACCCATCATCCCCTGTGCTCACTGCCCCGTGTCCTAACTCGCACCCAGTCCCGTTCACACATCACCCCCTGTGCTCACTGCCCCGTGTCCTAACTCACACCCAGTCCCGTTCACCCATCACCCCCTGTGCTCACTGCCCCGTGTCCTAACTCGCACCAAGTCCCGTTCACCCATCACCCCCTGTGCTCACTGCCCCGTGTCCTAACTCACACCCAGTCCCGTTCACCCATCACCCCCTGTGCTCACTGCCCCGTGTCCTAACTCGCACCGAGTCCCGTTCACCCATCACCCCCTGTGCTCACTGCCCCGTGTCCTAACTCGCACCGAGTCCCGTTCACCCATCACCCCCTGTGCTCACTGCCCCGTGTCCTAACTCGCACCAAGTCCCGTTCACCCATCTCCCCTGTGCTCGCTGACCCGTGTCCTAACTCGCACCAAGTCCCGTTCACCCATCTCCCCCTGTGCTCACTGCCCCGTGTCCTAACTCGCACCCAGTCCCGTTCACCCATCACCCCCTGTGCTCACTGCCCCGTGTCCTAACTCGCACCAAGTCCCGTTCACCCATCACCCCCTGTGCTCACTGCCCCGTGTCCTAACTCGCACCCAGTCCCGTTCACCCATCACCCCCTGTGCTCACTGCCCCGTGTCCTAACTCACACCCAGTCCCGTTCACACATCACCCCCTGTGCTCACTGCCCCGTGTCCTAACTCGCACCAAGTCCCGTTCACCCATCTCCCCTGTGCTCGCTGACCTACACTGGCTCCCGGTTAAGCAACGCCTCGATTTTAAAATTCCCATCCTTGTTTTCAAATCCCTCCATGGCCTCGCTTCTCCCTATCTCTGTAACCTCCTTCAGCCCCACAACCCTCTGAGATCTCTGCGTTCCTCAAATTCTGGCTTCTTGAGCATCCCTGATTATAATCACTCCACCATTGGCGGCCGTGCCTTCTGTTGCCTGGGCCCTAAGCTCTGGAATTCCCTCCCTAAACCTCTCCGCCTCTCTCTCTCTCTCTCCTCCTTTAAGATGCTCCTTAACACCTACCTCTTTGACCAAGCTTTTAGTTATCTGTCCTAATATCTCCTTATGTGGCCCGGTGTCAAATTTTGTTCTATAATCACTCCTGTGAAGCGCTTTGGGACGTTTTACTACATTAAAAGCGCTATATAAATACACGTTGTTGTTGTTGGAGACACTGAGCAGAAGCCGCCTAATAGAGGTCATCAAGATTAATGAAAGGTTTTGATAGAGTGGACAGAGAGAGAATGTTTCCACTTGTGGGGAAGAGCAAAACTAGAGGCCATCAATATAAGATAGTCACCAAGAAATCCAATAGGGAATTCAGGAGAATGTGGAACTCGCTACCACAGGGAGTAGTTGAGGCAAATAGTATTGATGCATTTAAGAGGAAGCTAGATAAGCATATGAGGGAGAAGGGAATAGAGGGTTATGATGATAGAGTGAGATAAGGAAAGACGGGAGGAGGCTCGAGTGGAGCATAAACGCCGACATGGACTGGTTGGGCCGAATGGCCTGTTTCTGTGCTGTAATTCCCACAAGAAAGTATAACTACAACAATAACTGGGAAAGACTTGAGTGAGTATCATCTGGAGTTGATCCTGTGCACCACCGCACGGCCGTATTCAGAGCTGCTTTTGCTGAGGCCCATGACCTGATGTCCTGGCTACTCACCTTGGCCTGCACAAGGGGCCTGGTTGTCAGCCGGGGCTCAGTGGGCAGCACTCTCTCTCGCCTCTGAGTCAGAAGTTTGTGTGTTCAAGTCCCCACTCCAGAGACTTGAGCCCATCATCCAAGCTTGACATGCAAGTTATGCTAAATCTTCATAAATCACTGGTTAGGCCCCAGCTGGAGTATTAGGAACGTAGGAACAGGTCATTTAGCCCCTCGAACCTGTTCCGCCATTCAATGAGATCACAGCTGATCTGTGACCTAACTCCACATACCTGCCTTTGCCCCATATCCCTTAATATCTTTGGTTAACAAAAATTGCGTCCAATTCTGGGCACCGTATTTTAGGAAGAATGCCAAGGCCTTAGAGAGGGTGCAGAGAAGATTTACTAGAATGGTACCAGGGATGAGGGACTTCAGTTACGTGGATAGACTAAAGAAGCTGGGATTGTTCTCCTTAGAGGTTAAGGGGAGATTTAACAGAGGTGTTCAAAATCATGAAGGGTTTTGATAGATAAGGAGAAACTGTTTCCAGTGGCAGAAGGGTCGGTAACAAGAGGACATAGATTTAAGACAATTGGCAAAAGAACCAGAGATGAGATGAGGAGATTTTCTTTTATGCAGCGAGTTGTTATGATCTGGAATGCGCTGCCTGAAAGGGCGGTGGAAGCAGATTCAATATTAACTTTCAAAAGGGAATTGGATAAATACTTGAAAGGGAAAAATTTGCAGGGCTCTGGGGAAAGGGTAGGGGGAGTGGGGTTAATTGGAGAGCTCTTTCAAAGAGCCAGCACAGGCATGATGGGCTGAATGGCCTCCTTCTGTGCTGTATGATTCTATGACACTCCCACTGCAGTACTGAGGGAGCGCTGCACTGTCAGAGCTGCCGTCTTTCGGATGAGACGTTAAACTGAGGCCCTGTCTGCCCTCTCAGGTGGACGTAAAGAATTCCATGGAACTATTTCGAGGAAGAGCAGGGGAGTTCTCCCCGGTGTCCTGGCCAATATGGTGAGGCCATGGAGGAATATGAAGACGAGGAGAATTTTTAAATCGAGGCGTTGCTGGACCGGGAGCCAATGTAAGTCAGCGAGCACAGGGGTGATGGGTGATGGAGTAATGGGGTGCGAGTTAGCACACGGGCTTGCGTTGAGCTTCATATCAGAATGTTTCCATCTTGTGTGGGCCCCACCACTGTTTTATGATACCGTTCCCTGCTTCATGTCCTTTCAGGGCAGACCGTTGAGCAGCTTGCCTTTGGTTGGTGGCCCTGGTGGCGATCTGAAGTTGTTCCAGCAACTCCTGGATGAGCTGATCTCTCAGGAGAGAATAAGCGGGATCCACAGACCGAGTACAACTAAAATATAAAACAAAGAACTCGGTGAAAACAAAAGAAACATTTTTAGTCTCGAATTTATCTCTGCCATCTTAAAGGGGCAGTGTGATAGTGGAGGGAGAAGAATCACTCTTGTCATCTATATCTAGGCTAACACTTCAGTGCTGCACTGTCGGAGGTGCCGTCTTTCGGATGTTGTTAAAATGAGGCCCTGTCTGCTCCCTCAGGTGGATGTAAAAGACCCCATGGAACTATTCGAAGAAGAGCAGGGGAGTTCTCCCCAGTGTCCTGGGCCAATATTTATCCCTCAACCAACATCACTAAAAACAGATTATCTGGTCATTATCACAGTGCTGTTTGTGGGAGCTTGCTGTGCGCAAATTGGCTGCTGCATTTCCTACATTACACCAGTGACTACACTTCAAAAAGTACTTCATTGGCTGTAAAGCGCTTTGGGACGTCCTGAGTATGTGAAAGGCGCTGGAGAAATGCAAGTTCTTTTATCACAATTATAGCGTACACGAGTGAAACATGTTATTACGAGAAAATTTAAACATTTTGCCAAACACTATTTTGTAAAGAGAGTGCACCTTTAAAGGTTTTAGATTTAGGGTGTACATTTTAATAATGCACTATTGTAAAGCGCTTTGAGACATCCTGAGGTCGTGAAAGGCGCTCTATAAATGTGAATTCTCTCGACCTATTGGCACCATTCACAACCCTTCCTGAACTCCCCACTGCCGGTTCCCCAACGGTAAGCGACACATGACCTCTGCTGTTGAAATACAGCGGCGCACTTAGTCATAAGTTTCGTCCAACCTTGCTTCCAACCCATTAAGTACGTGTTCGCGCCCCCCACCCCCCCACCTCCTGAAAGCATTGACTCTGGAAAAATTAATGTTTTGGCTCTGTTCTACCTTACTTACTCCAGAATTTCCAGCCTCTGAATTTTAGATCACTCTCGCAGGTGAGCCCCGACTCCCTGTGCAAAGATTGTCTGCACTACCGAGTGCTGCCAACTCTGGCTGGGGGGGTTCATCGCATGACTAATGCTGCCTCCAACTGCCCCGCCCAGTCAAACAGCCCGCTTCCCCAGCGCCAATATTTTTATAAGTAATAGACAACAGTGTTCAAAGAATATGAAAAAAAAAACACATCTCTTTTAATGCCCCCTGATTTTTCTGCCGGGAGTTTCTCACAGCAGTGTCCAGGAGATTTATTACACAGGATTACATGGGATATACGGCACAGAAACAGGCCATTCGGCCCAACCAGTCCATGCCGGTGTTTATGCTCCACTTGAGCCTCCTCTCGTCTTTCCTCATCTAAATCTATCAGTGTAACCCTCTATTCCCTTCTCCCTCATATGCTTGTCCAGCCTCCCCTTAAATGCATCGATACTATTCGCTTCAACCACTCCCTGTGGTAGCGAGTTCCACATTCTCACCACTCTCTGGGTAAAGAAGTTTCTTCTGAATTCACTATTGGATTTCTTGGTGACTATCTTATATTGATGGCCTCTAGTTTTGCTCTTTCCCACAAGTGGAAACACTCTCTCTGTATCCACTCTATCAAAACCTTTCATAATTCTAAAGACCTCTATTAGGTCACCCCTCAGCCTTCCTTTTTCAAGAGAAAAGAGACCCAGCCTGTTCATCCTTTCCTGATATGTATACCCTCGCATTTCTGGTATCATCCTTGTAAATCTTCTCTGCACCCTCTCCAGTGCCTCTATATCCTTTTTATAATATGGCGACCAGAACTGTACGCAGTACTCCAAGTGTGGTCTAACCAAGGTTCGATACAGGTTTAGCATAACTTCACTACTTTTCAATTCTATACCTCTAGAAATAAACCCTAGTGCTTGGTTTGCTTTTTTTATGGCCTTGCTAACCTGTGTCACAACTTTTAGTGATTTGTGTATTTGTACTCCGAGATCCCTTTGTTCCTCTACCCCACCTAGACTCACACCCTCCAAGTGATAAGTGACCTCCCTATACTTCCGACCAAAATGTAATACCTCACATTTATCTGTGTTGAACTTCATTTGCCAATTATGTGCCCATTCTGCAAGTTTATTAATGTCCTCCTGTACTTTGTTGCAGTCCTCCTCAGTATTGACTATCAATTGACCCCCAATTTGGTGTCATCCGCAAATTTGGAAATTGTGTTTTTGATTCCAAAGTCTAAATCACTTCTTGCATTACTGTATTCGCTGCTCAGGATGCGGTCTCCTCTACATTGGGGAGACCAAATGCAGATTGGGTGACTGCTTTGCGGAACACCTCCGTTCAGTCCGTAAGGGTGACTCTGAGCTTCCGGTCGCCTGTCACTTTAATTCTCCGCTCCACTCCCACTCGGACCTCACCGTCTTCGGCCTCTTGCACTGTTCCAATGAAGCTCAACGTAATCTCGAGGAACAGCACCTCATCTTTCGATTAGACAATAGACAGCCTTCCGGACTCAACATTGAGTTCAACAATTTCAGAATATAACCTCTGGCCCCATTTTTTCGGACAGCAGCTGTTGATGATTCTATCATTTCCATTTACACCTCTTCTAGAGCCATCTTTTGTTTCTTTACTTGTCCGATTACCATCTCCTTTTGCCTCGCACCATCATCCCTTTTGTCATTTAATCTCTCCTGCCTTCCACCCTATCACAGACCTTCCCTTTTGTTCTTTCCTCCCCTCCCCACTTTCCCTGCCTCTGCATTTGCTTAAAAACCTGTTCCATCTCCAACTTTTTCCAGTTCTAGAACATAAGAGCATAAGAAATAGGAGCAGGAGTCGACCATTCAGCCCCTCGAGCCTGCTCCGCCATTCAATAAGATCATGGCTGATCTTCTACCTCATCTCCACTTTCCTGCACTAGTTCTAGATTCCCCAGCCAGGGGAAACATCCTCCCTGCATCTACCCTGTCAAACCCTGTAAGAATTTTGTATGTTTCAATGAGATCACCTCTCATTCTTCTAAACTCTAGAGAATATAGGCCTAGTCTACTCAATCTCTCCTCATTGGACAATCCCCCCATCCCAGGAATCAGTCTGGTGAACCTTCGTTGCACCCCCTCTATGGCAAGTATATCCTTCCTTAGGTAAGGAGACCAAAACTGCACATAATACTCCAGGTGTGGTCTCACCAGGACCCAATATAATTGCAGTAAGACGTCTTTACTCTTGTACTCAAATCCTCTTGCATTCTCCTCACAACTTACATTCCCACCCAGCTTTGTATCTTCAGCAAACTTGGATATATTATGTTTGGTCCCCTCATCCAAATCATTGATGTAGATTGTGAATAGCTGAGGCCCAAGCACTGATCCTTGCGGTACCCCACTAGTTACAGCCTGCCAACCCAAAAATGACCTGTGACGAAAGGTCAGACCTGAAGCATTAACTCTTGTTTCTCTCTCCACAGATGCTGCCTGACCTGCTGAGTATTTCCAGCATTTTCTGTTTTTATTTCAGATTTCCAGCATCTGCAGTATTTTGCTTTTGTGTCGAGGAGATTAATCTTTAATTCCTGAAGACTCCAAGACAATCTTGGAGGGTTGGTAACCCCTCGTACTGCCATTGATATCCAGACAAGCCAGGCAGGCATCCTCCAGAATATTAACAGGTCAACCTTTCTTTTCATTGCTTTCAGCTTCTGGAATGATCACACGCCTCTGTAGGATCTCTCTCCCATCTTCAACAAACATAGAAACATAGAAGATAGGAGCAGGAGTAGGCCATTCGGCCCCTCGAGCCTGCTCCGCCATTCAATGCGATCATGGCTGATCATCCAAATTCAGTACCCGGTCCCTGCTTTCTCCCCGTACCCCTTGATCCCTTTAGCCTTAAGAAATATATCCAACTCCTTCTTGAATATATTTAATGAATTGGCCTCTACTGCCTTCTGTGGTAGAGAATTCCACAGGTTCACCACTCTCTGGGTGAAGAAATTCCTCCTAATTTCTGTCCTAAATGGCTTACCCCTTATCCTTAGACTGTGACCCCTGGTTCTGGACTCCCCGACCATCGGGAACATCCTTCCTGCATCTAGTCTGTCCAGTCCTGTCAGAATTTTATAAGTTTCAATGAGATCCCCTCTCATTCTTCTAAACTCCAGCGAGTATAAGCCCAATCGACCCAATCTCTCCTCATACGTCATTCCTGCCATCCCAGGTATCAGCCTGGTGAATCTTCGCTGAACTCCTTCCATGGCAAGAACATCCTTCCTCAGATAAGGCGACCAAAACTGCACACAATACTCAAGATGTGGTCTCACAAAGGCCCTGTACAACTGCAGCAAGGCATCCTTGTTCCTGTACTCAAACCCTCTCGCTACGAAGGCCAACATACCATTTGCCTTCTTAACCGCCTGCTGCACCTGCATGCTTACCTTCAGCGACTGGTGCACAAGGACACCCAGGTCTCGTTGCACTTCCCCTTCTCCCAATCTATTGCCATTCAGATAATAATCTGCCTTCCTGTTTTTGACTCCAAAGTGGATAACCTCGCATTTATCCACGTTATATTGCATCTGCCATGCTTCTGCCCAATCACCCAACCTGTCCAAATCATCCTGGAGTTTCTCGGCATCCTCCTCACAGCACACATGCCCACCCAGCTTTGTGTCGTCTGCAAATTTGGAGATATTGGCCCAGAACTTGGTGTCGGGAGCTTGCCGCGCATGCAAGCCCCCGATCTGCACTCACCCTGCGCGCTGACATCTGAAGCCCGGGCCTGCTTGCATTTCCTGTGACAGGCCCGGTTCAGCTGTCGGCGCGCTGTGCTTACCTGATCCAGCGGCGTAGTTAGTGCGATGTGCCGGCTGGGATCAGGTGAGCACTGTACAACCAATCAGGGGAGGGGAAGGTTAATTCATGAGTTTGAGAGTAAGAACTGTCAAACTCATGAAAACTACGGGGGCCCAAAACACTATTTAAACTTTAAATAAAAATTTAAAAAACATCCCAATCATTAAATTAAGTATAAATAAGTTTAAAAAAATAATTTAAACAATAATTTTTTTTTTTGAAAAAATAAATTTTTAATAAAAAGGGTCTAAAACTAAACTTACCTTATTGTAGATTCTTTAAAATAATAAACCTGTGGGAAAAAAAATTCTAAATTACACTAAAACACCACTTACCCGTAAAAATAAATACTTACGTGTGCTTTTTACAAGCGTAAAGACTGGAGGCCTTTACACATGTGCAAATCCCCCAAAACAGAGGAAATCCAAGACGCACGCGCTGCCCCCTACAGCGCACGCGCTAGCCTCTTCAACTCTTGGGTTGGAGGAGAGGAAATGCCGGTTTTCAGCGCATGCGCTGTGCATGCTGAAAACCGGCATTTCCTCCGGCCAGACGCGTGAGTACCCCTTCCGTACTCGCGCGTTTGGGGAGGAATTACTGCCCCAATACATCTAGTTCCCTTGTCTAGATCATTAATATATATTGTGAATAGCTGGGATCCAAGGACCAATCCCTGCGGTACCCCACTAGTCACTGCCTGCCACTCGGAAAAAGACCCGTTTATTCCAACTCTTTGCTTTCTGTCTGCCAACCAGTTCTCTATCCAAGTCAATACCTTGCCCCCAATCCCATGTGCCTTAACATTACACGCTAATCACTTATGCGGGACCTTATCGAAAGCCTTCTGAAAGTCCAAATACACCACATCCACTGGTTCTCCCTTATCTATTTTACCAGTTACATCCTCAAAAAATTCCAGTGGATTAGTCAAGCACGATTTACCTTTTGTAAATCCATATTGACTTTGTCCGATAAAGGATTGCAACCTCTCACCTCCCTTTTAGTTTAAACTATTCATAGAGTCATAGAATTATACAGCACAGAAAGAGGCCCTTCGACCCATCGTGTCCGCACCGGCCATCAAGCCCTATCTATTCTAATCCCATTTTCCAGCACTTGGTCCGTAGCCTTGTATGCTATGGCGTTTCAAGTGCTCATCTAAATGCTCCTTGAATGTTGTGAGGGTTCCTGCCTCTACCACCCTTTCAGGCAGTGAGTTCCAGATTCCAACCACCCTCTGGGTGAAAAAGTTTTTCCTCAAATCCCCTCTAAACCTCCTGCCCCTTACCTTGAAACTATGCCCCCTGGTTATTGACCCCTCTACTAAGGGGAAAAGTTCCTTTCTATCTACCCTATCTATGCCCCTCATAATTTTGTACACCTCAATCAGGTCCCCCCTCAGCTTTCTCTGCTCTAAGGAAAACAACCCCAGCCTGTCCAGTCTCTCTTCATAGCTGAAGCGCTCCAGCCCAGGTAACACCCTGGTGAATCTCCTCTGCACCCTCTCTAATGCAATCACATCCTTCCTATAGATTAAATGAATTTATTTTACAAAGGATGAAAAAAGTGAATAACTAACAATGAAATACATCAATATATTACAACAGAGATCTTTCTAACTCCTTGAATGTCAGCCCTGGCTCAGTGGGCAGCACTCTCGCCTCTGAGTCAGAAGGTTGTGGGTTCAAGTCCCACTCCAGAGACTTGAGCATAAAAGCTAGGCTGACACTCCAGTGCAGTGCTGAGAGAGTGCTGCACTGTCAGAGATGCCGTCTTTCAGATGAGACGTTAAACTGAGGCCCCGTCTGCTCTCTCAGGTGGACGTAAAAGGTCCCCTGGCACTATTTCAAAGAAGAGCAGGGGAGTTCTCCCCGGTGTCCTGGCCAATATTTATCCCTCAACCAACATCAGAAAAAAAAGTTGATGATCTGGTGGTCATTATCACATTGCTGTTTGTAGGATCTTGCTGTGCGCAAATTGGCTGCTGCCTTTCCTACATTACAACAGTGACTACACTTCAAAAAGTACTTCATTGGCTGTGAAGTGTTTTGGGACATCTGAGGTTGTGAAAGGCGCTATAGAAATGCAAGTCATTCTTTGAAAGATGAGAACAGAAGCAAGGTCATTAGACAGATTCATTGATGTCCCTCGGAGTTACTATTGCCAGACCATTGGATTTATTCTGTTATTTGTCCACTTCCTTCATTTTTCATTAGCTATGAGGCAAGACTGCATAGGCTGGGGTTGTTTTCTTTGGAACAGAGGAGGCTGAGGGGAGACTTAATTGAGGTGTATAAAATTATGAGGGGCCTAGATAGAGTGGATAGGAAGGACCTATTTCCCTTAGCAGAGAGGTCAATAACCAGGGGCATAGATTTAAAGTAATTGGTGGAAGGATGAGAGGGGAGTTGAGGAGAACTTTTTTCACCCAGAGGGTGGTGGGGGTCTGGAACTCACTGCCTGGAAGGGTGGTAGAGGCAGAAACCCTCAACGCATTTAAAAAGTACTTGGATATGCACTTGAAGTGCCGTAACCTACAGAGCAGGAAAGTGGGATTAGGCTGGATGGCTCTTTGTCGGCCGGCACAGACACAATGGGCCGAATGGCCTCCTTCTGTGCCGTAAATTTCTATGATTCTTTGATTCTTTGATTCATAGTCCCGGAAGGTACAACTCACCCTTGGTGTTTCAAGAGGCAGTTCTGGAAGTTTTTAGCTGACTGGAGATCTGGGAGGGGAGGGCGAGCTGTGGTGAGGGCCACATTTAGGTCTCTCTTTTTGCCCTCAGTAGATTCACTGGAAAGTAAACAAATCCTGGTGAATAACAGCGCGCACCCAAGGACAGTAAGTTAAATACCATTCACTTATGCCGGTTTTGGGCAGGTAACCTTATTGGCTCTTCTAAAATTTGATCAGGCCTACTCCCAGTGGCTCCAGGGTGAGTGACTGAGCTGGGGGAATTTAACTGCCCACCCACCCACTTTCTGCTGGATGGGTAAGGTGTAAATCATCCCCACAGTTTCTTCATCACTCACACAGGCCTAACCAGCAGCTCTGACCTCCGACCCCCTCATCTATCAACATTCTTGGCCTCACCGTCCCCTCTGATCCAAATGGAAGTCGCACATCACTGAAGCTGCCCCAAGATGCTTGGTTTCTCGTTCTATGTCAAAAACTGTTTTCCCCTCAAAGAATCTTAATGCTCCAAATCCATCCAACACTTGACTATCCATTCTGCACCCGGGGAAGCTCTTCCAGCACCTGGATACTACGGCTCTGTGCCTGCACGCACACAGACAAGGAAGATCCCGGTTCAATCCCAGGGGTACGGTAGCACAGTGGTTATGTTTTTCCCTTTTTTTCTCTCCCACATGGCAGCTGTCTCTCACTCTGCCAGCGCATTTCACACTTCATCTAGAGCCATCTTTTGTCTCTTTACTTGTCCTATTACCATCTCGTCTCGTCTTGAATACCTCTTAATGTCTCTTCACTTCCCTTTTGTTCTTTCATCCCCTCCCCCATTTCCCAGCCCCCAAACTGGCCTTTTAATCTGTTTCATTTCCTGCCTTTTTTCTCAGTTCTGATGAAGGGTTTCGACCTGAAATGTTGACTCTATTTCTCTCTCCACGGATGTTGCCTAGCCTGCTGAGTTTTTCCAGCGTTTTCTGTTGTTATAGTGGTTATGTTACTGGACTAGTAATCCTAGAGGTTTGGACTAATGATCTGGAGACGTGAGTTCAAATCCCACCACGGCAACTGGGAATTTAAATTCAGTTACATAAATCTGGAATAAAAAGCTAGTATCAGTAACAGTGACCATGAAACTACTGGATTGGCATTAAAAACCCACCTGGTTCACAAATGTCCTTTAGGGAAGGAAATCTGCCGTCCTTACCCGGTCTGGCCGATATGTGACTCCAGACCCACAGCAATGTGGTTGACTCTTAACTGCCCTCTGAAATGGCCTAACAAGCCACTCAGTTATATTCAAGAAGGCGGCTCACCACCACCTTCTCAAGGGCAATTAGGGATGGACAATAAATGCTGGCCTTGCCAGCAACATCCATATCCCATGAATGAATAAAAAAGAAGTTGGTGCAAAGTCTCCCAGTCCTGCAGGAGCCATTGATGGGACAGGGTCAAATAGGGAAATGCAAGGGGATATGAAATGTTGGTGCAAACATTTTATTCTATTGCATGAGTTTGCATAAAGTTTATGGTTGAACACTGCAAGCTTTACATTTTCAATAGTGAAGTAACTCCTACTAATAATGTGAACATTTTAGTCCAGTGTCTGAAGCTGCTCACCTGTTTGTACTGGTCCGTTTGGCTGCGATTAACCAATCGACAAAGTTCTTGGTCATCACAGTGTCCACATATTTGCTGTAGTCACTGGCTAAAATAGCCTCTGAGTACCGTTTCTCAATAGGCTTCACATCCTGGGTTGGGAGGCTGCAGTTCAACAGGGAAATATGAACAGTTTTATTGAGTTTATCGATAGGATTTTCTTTTCTCCTCATCAATTTTTCTTTCCTCCTCTCCTGAAGTTGTTGGCTCTTTGCTGGAGTACATTCATCCGTCAGTGCTTCACTATCTAAAGACCATGACTTATGTGTGAGCCTTAACAGTGAGTGTCTATTCAACTGTGAAGGCATCACAACCAAGCCTGTAACATTTGCATATTGAATTATCATTGGCCCGCAGGCATCTGTAAGGAATACCTATTTTATTCACATGTGATCACATGCTGAGTTGTCATTGGCCTGCAGGCATCTGTAAGGACTGCTATTGTTTAGAAGACCCAGGGGTCCTGACTCCATCTTGTCCACACGGTGTTGCTGTTTGATTGAGAAAGCTTACAGACCTGATGCTTCATTAAATAGTTTAAACTGTAATACTCCGTTGTCTTGCAATTTATTATTTTTGTACAAAGTGTGCAAAACAAGACATGGTGTCAGAACAGGGATTTGAAATGGACATCGTTGGAGCTCCCTTACCCCGAATGAATTGGGAATCTTTGAACTTACCTAGAGAATGGAGCAAGTTCAAGCAACACGTGGAGTTGATGTTTTCGGGTCCACTGAAAAGCAAAGGGGAGGAAGAAAGATGCAGCTACCTACTCTTGTGGATCGAAGAAAAAGGGAGAGACATTTTTAACTCTTGGTCTCTCACCGCGGATGAAGCAAAGGTACTGAAAAGTTATTTTGACCGTTTTTAAGCATATGTGATGCCCAAGACAAATACGATATTCGCTAGGTACAAGTTTCAGGAGAAAGTACAAGGAGCTAGTGAGTCGTTTGAACAGTTCGTGACTGAGTTAAAACTGCTGGTAAAAGACTGTGCATATGTAGATAAAGATGAGATGGTCAGAGACCGCATTGTGTTTGGAATACATTCAGCTAAAGTGAGAGAGAAACTTTTGAATGTTGGGTCCGGGCTAACACTGGACAAAGCTATGGACATAGCTAGATCGCACAAGATAGCCCAAGCACAGTTGAAAACCATAACCGGCGCCACGAACAGCTTGAGTGAACAGACAGACAGTGCACGCAGTTAATAGATACACACCAAAGAACACTGCCCGGAGAGCGTGTTTCAGAACAGAAAGAGCAGCGAGAGTTCTAAAAATGGGCGACACAGACATAAAACGCTTCAAAAACTGTGGATATTGTGGAAACAACTGGCATGGAGAAAAGGAGTACTGCCCTGCCAAAGGAAGGCAATTTACTAAATGTGGTAAACGGAACCACTTTGCTAAAGTCTGCAGGACTGTTTTTGAAAAAATAGTACACGCAGTGAGTGACAGCCAAATGCCAGATAGAGAGCCAAATGCAGAGGAACTGTTTATTGATTTTGTGTCACAGAAAAAACAGATTTCAGAGACTGAGCAAGCTTATGCCGATATTGAGATAGGAAAACAGGGCAAAGAGCTTAAGTTTAAACTAGACACTGGATCTCAGGTTAATGTAATTCCTCTGGGTGAGTATCACAGCTTGAAGGATGAGTGTGAGCTACAGCCCACCTCACGCAGACTGACCAGCTATGGGGGTGAGCAGCTCATTGTAAAAGGCACATGCGTGATGAAATGCAGGTACAAAGAAAGCGACATGATGCTGGACTTTTACATTGTTGACACTCAAGCACCTCCAGTGCTAGGTCTAAAGGCATGTTTAGACATGGACCTCGTCAAGCTAGTGCTATCATTGACAGCACCAGTTGAGAAACAGACAGTCATGGAGGAGTTTGCTGACGTTTTCAAAGGAATCGGACTATTCCCAGGTGAATGCACTATTCACCTTGACCCAGCAGCAACCCCTGTGGTTTGCCCACCGAGAAGGATACCCCTTGCTCTACGTAGTCGCCTGAAGGAGGAGCTGAAGAGCATGGAGAATACAGAAATCATCGTCCGGGAAACAGAACCGACAGCGTGGGTCAACGCGTTAGTAGTGGTTGAGAAACCACGTACAGGCAAGCTCAGAGTCTGTCTCGACCCCAGAGATTTGAACAAGGCTATCAAACGCCCTCACTACCCTCTACCAACGCTAGATGACATCACACCCAAGCTAGTGGGAGCACGTTACTTCAGTGTAATGGACGCACGATCAGGATACTGGACTATCAAGCTCACGGAATAGTCATCTAAGCTAACAACGTTCAACACACCATTTGGACGCTACCGATTTCTGCATTTACCATTTGGTCTTATCTTGGCTCAGGATGAATTCCAGCAGAAGATCGACGAAACCTATGAAGGCTTCGACGGAGTAGTCGCAATCGTAGATGACATCCTCATCTATGGCAGGAACATGACAGGAACCTCCGTGCGATGCTACAAAGATCACGGGAGAAAGGTATCCGGCTCAACCCCGAGAAAAGCATAATCGGATCCACTGAGATCAGTTATTTCGGGCATCGCCTCTCAACTGATGGCATTAAGCCGGATCCAGAGAAAATCTCCGCCATCAAGAAGATGGAGCCGCCAAAGAACCACGCAGAGCTGGAGACAGTACTAGGCATGGTTAACTACTTAGCCAAGTTTGCCCCGAGCCTCTCCGAAATCAACGCACCCATGCGTCAGTTGCTCAAACAATCCAATGAGTTCCTGTGGGACAAACAACATGACACAGCATTTCAGAAAATGAAAGACCTAATCACCAGAGAACCAGGACCAGTTCTTGCCTACTTCGACCCCAACAAAGAGCTCAGACTACAAGTGGACGCGTCAAAGTACGGACTAGGCACAGTATTACTGCAAGAAGGAAAGCCCATCGGCTACGCTTCCAGATCTCTCTCAGACAGTGAAATCAATTATGCTCAAATCGAGAAAGAGCTATATGCAATTCTGTTCGGATGTAAGCGTTTCCACCAGTACGTCTATGGCCGACAAGTCATTGTGGAATCCGACCACAAGCCCCTCGAGTCAATCATGAGGAAACCACTAGCCGCAGCCCCACCAAGGCTACAGAGAATGATCCTTCAGCTACAGAGGTATGACTTCACAATCATCCACCGTCCAGGCAAAGACATTCCTGTCGCAGACACTCTCTCCAGAAAGTCTCTTAGCTATCAGGACAGCAGCCTCAGTGAAGGCATGGATGTGCAGGTGCACATGGTGTACAACAGCTTACCTGTGAGTGACTCAAAACTGAAGGAGATCAGAGCAGGAACAGAGAAAGATGCACAACTCACACTGCTGAGCAAAGTCATACATGAAGGATGGCCTGAGGAAAGGAGGAAATGCCCTCAGAGCATATCTGAATTCTGGAACCACAGAGATGAACTGTCACAAATCAACGGAATCGTCTTCAAAGGGGAGAAAATCATCATTCCTACCAGTCTCAGAGAAGAGATGTTGACAAAAATTCATGCTGGACATATGGGCATGGAAAAATGCAAACAAAGAGCACGTGACATTATGTTTTGGCCCGGAATGTGCAAACACATTGAGGACATTGTCGGAAAATGTTCCATTTGTCTAGAACGCCGCCCATCAAATGTCAAAGAGCCCATGATACCTCACCGTATCCCAGACAGGCTCTAGCAGGTCGCGGCAACGCATCTGTTCACATGGAACAACGAGAACTACATAGTGACTGTTGATTACTACAGCAGATTTTTTGAATTGGACAAGCTTCACAGCACCACATCTGCAGTTGTGATCCACAAGCTAAAGGCAGCCTTTGCCAGGCATGGCATGGTAGAGACTTTAGTCTCAGACAATGGCCCCCAATACAAATCAAAAGAGTTCGAGTCGTTTGCCAAGGCATGGGATTTCACACATGTCAAGCCCACATTACCCTCAAAGTAATGGCCTTGCTGAAAAAACTGTCCAGATTGCAAAAACACTCATGGACAAAGCCAAAGCGGACAAAAGAGACCCCTACATCAGTCTCCTTGAGTACCGCAACACTCCGGTTGACAACTTCAAGTCACCAGCGCAGCTGCTGATGAGCCGCAGACTTCGCTCAATCCTTCCAAGCACCAACCAGCAGCTGCAGCCAGAGGTCGTCAGCTGCAAGCAAGTGCATGCAAAACGTGTACAGAGACAGCAACACCAGAAGAGATACTATGACAGGTCAGCTAGACTACTGCCGCCGCTGCACAATGGAGAAACCATCAGAATCCAGGAGCATGACTACTGGAAGCCAGCAGTCATCATCCAGCCAGCTGACACTGAGTGATCGTATCACGTCCGCACCCCAGAAGGACAGGTGTACCGCCGCAATCGCAGGCACCTCCTGAACACCAAGGAACAACACTGTCAGTCCGACGAGAGGATCAGTTCAACAGAGTGCGATGAACAGAGCAATACACAAAACACATCATACTTACCTGAACCTAAACCTGAACCTGATTTGTTGACCAATTCAGGAGCATGCTCAGTTCCATACCACACAAGGTCGGGACGAGAGGTCAAGCCTAGAGTTATCCTTTGCTTGTGAACTGTCAAAGGGTGTAGGCGGATCGCTGTCCTAAAAAAAAATACTGTACATCGTTATTGAAACGTTGAGATGTTTTCAGCGCTAGTTAAATGCTGAGTTTACTTATATGTTTATGCTACCGAGAACATTAGGTAGAAGAAAGGTTTAAAAGTAATGCATAACATTTATCTTTAAAAGAAAGGGGATGTAAGATTTGCATATTGAATTATCATTGGCCCGCAGGCATCTGTAAGGAATACCTATTATATTCACATGTGATCACATGCTGAGTTGTCATTGGCCTGCAGGCATCTGTAAGGACTGCTATTGTTTAGAAGACCCAGGGGTCCTGACTCCATCTTGTCCACATGGTGCTGCTGTTTGATTGAGAAAGCTTACAGACCTGATGCTTCATTAAATAGTTTAAACTGTAATACTCCGTTGTCCTGCAATTTATTATTTTTGTACAAAGTGTGCAAAACAAGACAAAGCCCAAGCCTATCATCACTCAATATTAACAAATGCACACTTACAACAGAAGCCATAGTGGTCAGGAGCAGGAACCCTGGTGTCAGCCGTGGCTCAGTTGGTAGCACCCTCGCCTCTGAGTCAGAAGGTTGTGGGTTCAAGTCCCACTCCAGAGACTTGAGCACAGAAAGCTAGGCTGACTCTCCCAGTGCAGTGCTGAGGGAGCGCTGCACTGTCGGAGGTGCCGTCTTTCGGATGAGACGTTAAACCGAGGCCCTGTCTGCTCTCTCAGGTGGACGTAAAAAGATCCCACGGCCACTATTTCGAAGAAGAGCCGGGGAGTTCTCCCCAGTGTCCTGGCCAATATTTATCCCTCAACCAACATAACAAAAACAGATTATCTGGTCGTTACCACATTGCTGTTTGTGGGAGCTTGCTGTGCGCAAAT
This sequence comes from Somniosus microcephalus, assembly GCF_052327205.1. Classification (NCBI taxonomy): domain Eukaryota; kingdom Metazoa; phylum Chordata; class Chondrichthyes; order Squaliformes; family Somniosidae; genus Somniosus; species Somniosus microcephalus. The sequence goes on from NC_141010.1 coordinate 7,304,924, forward strand.
TGGCTGCTGCGTTTCCTACAACAGTGACTACACTCCAAAAGTACTTCATTGGCTGTAAAGCACTTTGAGACGTCTGGTGGTCCTGAAAGGCGCTATATAAATGCGTTTCTTTCATTATTACAACAGTGACTGCACTTCAAAACATAATTGTGCTTTGGCATGTCCTGAGGTTATGAAAGGTGCTATATAAATGCAATTGCTTTCTTTCTCTGAAGCCAATTGCAGTGCCCCCAAAGCAGTTAACCTAGCAGAGACCGAGTATTGAACCAGGCACCCTGAGCCTCAGCAACACACTGAACCAACTGGGCCATCAGGGAAGCACAGAAGCTGCTTATTTTATAGACGTATAAAACTTTGCTGATCCTTGGGAGCTCAGTGTTCTCCTTACCTGCGGTCATTCTCATTTGTCTTCTGTACATTTGCCCAAACTGATCCCATGACAGAGAACAGAAGTACAAGGAACCTTGGAGTGAGCATCCTCACCGCTTTCTAGAAAGACAAAAATAAGAGTTTCAGGCAAACTCACAGTACATGCCCCACACCCCGTCACTCTCCCCCACACCCCGTCACTCTCCCCCGCACCCCGTCACTCTCCCCCGCACCCCGTCACTCTCCCCCGCACCCCGTCACTCTCCCCCGCACCCCGTCACTCTCCCCCGCACCCCGTCACTCTCCCCCGCACCCCGTCACTCTCACCCGCACCCCGTCACTCTCCCCGCACCCCATCACTCTCCCCCGCACCCCGTCACTCTCCCCCGCACCCCGTCACTCTCCCCCACACCATGCGCCGCGATATTCACTCGCAGCACCCCAAGAGGGAGGCAGGGTGCTTCCAGCAGTGCCCCGCCTCCCTCTTGGGGCATTACTGGTGAATTTCGGGCACAGGGCCGCTAACTATTTCGGGACACTGAAAGTAGCGCCTGGCAAAGTTAGTGCCCTAAAGGGGGCGTGACCCAATTTTTCCCCCAAAGAGGCATAATGGCACAGAAGGAGGCCATTCGGCCCATCGAGTCCGTGCCGGCTCTCTGTAGAGCAATCCAGTCAGTCCCATTCCCCCGCTCTATCCCCGTAGCCCTGCAAGTTTATTTCCCTCAAGTGCCTATCCAGTCTCCCCTTGAAAACATTGAGTGTCTCCGCTTCCACCACTTCCATCGGCAGCGCGTTCCAGGTCCTCACCACTCGCTGCATAAAAAAGTTTTTCCTCACATCCCCCTGTATCTCTTGCCCAAAACCTTAAATCTGTGTCCCTTAGTCCTTGTACCATCAACTAGTGGGAACAGCTTTTCCCCGTCTAGACTATCCAAATCCGTCATAATCTTGTACACCTCCATCAAATCACCCCTCAACCTCCTTTGCTCTAATGAAAACAAATCCAGCTTCTCCAACCTGTCCTTGTAGCTAAGATCCCCCCAATCCCCGGAACCATTCTGGTAAATCTCCTCTGCACCCCCTCAAAGGCCTTCACATAACTTCCTAAAGTGTGGTGACCACAAGTCTGGAATTGTGAAATTGCATGTCGTTCTAGACGCACGTTAATCTTGTTAAATTGGAAGAAATCCAATTAGACATCAATGATCTGTGTTTTATAACAAAAGGAAAGCATTTTTATCGTCAATATAAGCTGCCTATTCATGGCAGCTTTAAAATGATTTTCTCGCTCAATAATTATATGCCCTCCTCTGGTGAATGTGCCGATTGTTGTGGTTTACATTACCACAGGCACCAGTCATTCAATGTTACCGCATCCATTCTTCATGTGCACACTGCAGGCTTTTCCAACATGGGTGGGGCGGGGGGGGGGGGGGGGCGTACATTCAAGCCCAGTCCTGTTGATACACCGGATTCAGTGGAGAGCCATCAGGAGCAGGAACCCTCGCTGATTTAAAAAAAAAAATTTGCCCACCTAACCCAGCGGCAGTGAGAGAAATTGTAATATCCTTCCCAATTCCCCAACTAACTTGGCACAGACCACGGATCAAACCTGGGATCTTGCTGCTCTTTATGGCTTGATAGCACAGTAGTGAGGCATTTAGCCAATAAGCCATTCAGGAGCTCCTGTGATCCAGATTCAGTGTATATTTTGCTGGTAAGCTGTGCTGAAGACCACAAATTAACATCAAACACCATTTTACAATTCCAATATTACTGCATTTGATGACACCCAAATCAATCATGTCCAATAATTTAATGCTATAGTTAACATCCCGGTTACAATCTATTAACAAAAGCCAATAGGTCCAATATCATAAGAGTTAAATCTGGTGCAATCGGTATTCTCCACTAGAGGACACTAGCATACCTCTTTTAAATCCTGCTGAAGAATGGGACACCATTAACATATATTTTTTCTCTCTTGTTACTCCTTGAATCCAACATTGGATTCCTGAAATGTTGGATTAATAAATTCAGGATCTTTGATTTAATACCACCAATAGGTATAAGGTGTACTGAATCTAAAACATTCTTAAAAGTACAAGACCAAACACTGATTACATTTAAAGCAGTATCCGTAACCTAATGGGTAATAGCACTAGTACGATAGCAAAATACTGCGGATGCTGGAAATCCGAAATAACAACAGAAAATGCTGGAAAAACTCAGCAGGCCAGGCAGCATCCGTGGAGAGAGAAATAGAGTCAACGTTTCAGGTCGAAACCCTTCGTCAGGACTGAAAAAACACAGGAAATGAAACCGATTAAAAGGCCAGTTTGGGGGCTGGGAAATGGGGATGAAAGAACAAAAGAGAAGTGAAGAGACATTAAGAGGTATTCAAAACCAGACGAGATGGTGATAGGACTAGTGGAGACAAAAGACGGCTCTAGATTCGGTGTGAAATGCGCTGGCAGAATGGGAGACAGCTGCCATGTGGGAGAGAGAAAAAGGGGGAAGGGCACAAAACAAAGGTGTGGATAAAAAATATATATAAAAATATGATAGGGGCCGAGGTTATGATCTGAAATTGTTGAACTCGATATTGAGTCCGGAAGGCTGTAAAGTGCCTAATCGGAAGATGAGGTGCTGTTCCTCGAGCTTACGCTGAGCTTCCGTGGAACAATGCAAGAGCCCGAGTACGGTGAGGTCTGAGTGGGAATGGGGCGGTTAATAGCACTGCCTCACACAGCACTCAACCAGACGGTTCCAGGTTCTATTCCTAGTCTGTCTTCACTTGAGGAAGCACATTCGGCCCATCTTAATTCAACCATCCAGGGAGATCCTAACGTCCCCCCCAATGTAGCATCCAATTGTTTGTAAATTATTCCATCACTCTATCTTATCCCACATGTTGAACATTCTTCGTGTCAATTTGTTTTTTCAGATATCAGTCCTTACACAGGATTACATCGGATATACGGATAGAAACAGGCCATTCGGCCCAACCAGTCCATGCCGGTGTTTACAATCCACACTAGCCTCCTCCCGTCTTTCCTCATCTCACCCTATCAGCAGAACCCTCTATTCCCCTCTCCCTCATATGCTTGTCTAGCCTCCCCTTAAAGGCATCTATACTATTCGCTTCAACCACTCCCTGTGGTAGTGAGTTCCACATTCTCACCACTCTCTGGGTAAAGAAGTTTCTCCTGAATTCCTGATTTGATTTCTTGGTGTCTATCTTATATTGATGGCCTCGAGTTTTGCTGTTCCCCACAAGTGAAAACACTTTGGGGGCGAAAATTGCCCCGGTTACCGCCCCACCAGGAAGTGGAGCGCCCGACATTGCGCTCCACTTCCTGGGCGGGGCGGTAAGGCGAATTTCGTGGCCGGGACAGGACTTCCTCGCTGGGTGCAGGGTGTCCCGCCTCGCCAGTGTTACCGCCCCAAGACGGGGCGCTACCGAATTTTGCGCTGTTTCTCTGTATCCACTCTCAAAACCTTTCATAATTTTAAAGGACCAAGTGTAACATATCAAAGTTTGCAGATGATACAAAGATGGAATGGAAAGTAGTGAGTGAGGAGGACATAAAAAACCTGCAAAGGGACATAGACAGGCTAAGTAAGTGGGCAGAGATTTGGCAGATGGAATACAATACTGGAAAGTGTGAGGTTATGCACTTTGGCAGGAAAAATCATAGAGCAAGTTATTATCTTAATGGCAAGAAACTGGAAAGTACTGCAGTACAAAGGGATCTGGGGGTCCTGGTGCACGAAACTCAAAAAGTTAGTATGCAGGTGCAGCAAGTGATCAAGAAGGCCAATGGAATGTTGGCTTTTATTGCTAGGGGGATAGAATATTAAAAACAGGGAGGTATTGCTGCAGTTGTACAAGGTATTGGTGAGACCGCACCTGGAATACTGCATACAGTTTTGGTGTCCATACTTAAGAAAAGACATACTTGCTCTCGAGTCAGTACAAAGAAGGTTCACTCGGTTAATCCCGGGGATGAGGGGGTGGTCATATGAGGAGAGGTTGAGTAGATTGGGACTCTACTCATTGGAGTTCAGAAGAATGAGAGGCGATCTTATTGAAACATATAAGATTGTGAAGGGGCTTGATCAGGTGGATGCGGTGAGGATGTTCCCAATGATGGGTGAAACTAGAACTAGGGGGCATAATCTTAGAATAAGGGGCTGCTCTTTCAAAACTGAGATGAGGAGAAACTTCTTCACTCAGAGGGTGGTAGGTTTGTGGAATTTGCTGCCCCAGAAAGCTGTGGAAGCTACATCATTAAATAAATTTAAAACAGAAATAGATAGTTTCCTAGAAGTAAAGGGAATTAAGGGTTACGGGGAGCGGGCAGGAAATTGGACATGAGTCTAGGTTCGGAATGGTCATGGCCCTGTGGGTAGTGGAGTGGGCCCAGGGGCCGTGTAGCCTGGTTCTTCTCCTACTGTGTTCTAATTCTGTGTTAGATTTCAGGAGATGGTTTTATTCCTGTTCCTGGCTGGGGTGGAGATCGCCTTTATAGAAGGTAAGTACTGTAGAAAATATAGGGACAGAGTGATCTCCTGGACGAGTTTCGATCGCCTAGATGGGTCGGAGAGGAATTTCCCAGATTTTTTTCTCCCAAATTGGCCATTGGGTTTTTTATCTGTTTTTTCGCCTCTCCCTGGAGATCACGTGGGTTCGGGTGGATGGAGAGTGATAGAAGATTTGAGGTTAGGATCAGATCAGCCATGATCTTATTGAATGGTGGAGCAGGCTCGAGGGGCCGATTGGCCTACTCCTGCTCCTATTTCTTATGTTCTTATGTTCTATCAGGTCACCCCTCAGCCTTCTCTTTCATCCTTTCCTGCTATGTATACCCTCGCATTTGTGGTATCATCCTTGTAAATCTTTTTAGCACCCTTTTACTATTTTGAACCTGTGCCTCCCTTGTTCTACTCCCGCAGTTTAAATTTAATTTTAAGTTGAGCTAACTGATCTCTGCCAGGCAGTAGTTGGAGGCGACGCAATTGTCTTCAATGTTCCTGGGCTAGAGAAGGGAAAAATCAGCTGCGGTTCCCACTCCTGATCGTGGCCAGTGACCCCTGCTGGAAAACGTGCAAGTGTGGATCGCGGTTGAGGATAGGATCAGACTCAATGATTATTGCCCTTCACATTCAACACCTGACCAACGCTCACTGACTAGGGTCACATACAATGAGTGGTCACTCGGGCGAGATACCTGACACCTGTGGAACGACCGAACTCCAGCTTCAGTTGTCACCTTCAAGAGAGATTACATAGAATCTTACAGCACAGAGCCTGGCCATTCGGCCCAACAGGTCTCTGCCAGTGTTTGGGCTCCACACGAGCCTCCTCCCACTCTATTTACATCATCTCACCCTATCACCATATCCTTCTATTCCTTTCTCCCTCATGTCTTTATCTAGCTTCCCCTTAAATGCATCGATGCTATTCGCCTCAACTATTCCCTGTGGTAGCGCGTTCCACATTCTCACCACTCTCCGGGTAACAAAGTTTCTCCTGAATTCCTTATTGGATTCACTAGTGACCATCTTATATTTATGGCCCCTAGTTTTAGTCTTCCCCACAAGTGGAAACAACTTCTCTGTGTCTACCCTATCGCAACCCCTTCATAACTTTAAAAAATGCTATTAGGTCACCCCACAGATGTGGGGAAAAAAACATTAACTTGGGATAGATATAGAAGCGGAACTTCATTACCTTTGCTGATTTTTCACTCGACTCCCTCCACTTCTATGGAATAAATCCTGCACCTTGTCTCTATTCCAAGGTGACAATCAGCTCCTTTTATACAGTCACAGTGTGCAACTGATCCTGCCTTCGAAGGAAGTAATTCACCTTTAATTACAGATAACCAACTGCGTAATTTAAGGCACATTACTTATAACATTCACCTAATGAGCGCAAGAAACTCGTCAACCTGCTTTATGTATTTCAATTTGTTTATGAATTAGCAATTAGCTTGTCCAAATTGCTGCATTAAATGTGATAATTAATGGTTCACTGAAAATAGTACTCAGCCTTGTGATATTTACAGTAGTTACCTTTTAATTGTTATCTCAGTATTAGCTGTGTTTCAAATTATTTTTCATATGTACTGTACATATATCAAAAGGATGCATTATGTGGCCATAAAGTCATTTGAAGCCATTTGGTGCTAAGTGCAGATGGATGCAGGAACCTTCCAGTTATTATCGTCTGCAGCTCAGTCTGGGGCTTAGTCTGGGGCTTAGTCTGGGGTTTAGTCTGGGGTTTAGTCTGGGGCTTTGTCTGGGGTTTAGTCTGGGGCTTAGTCTGGGGCTTTGTCTGGGGTTTAGTCTAGGGCTTAGTCTGGGGTTTTGTCTGGGGTTTAGTCTAGGGCTTAGTCTGGGGTTTTGTCTGGGGTTTAGTCTGGGGCTACATCCACATTCAGCAAGTAGAATCGTAGTTCAGCAGTCAGGGAACCAAAAATGGCTGTGACAAAGATGTAGGTTAGGGCTGATACAGTTGTCGTCAGCAGCACTGGATCAGGTAGAAGGAAAAACCAACTAAGGTTCCCACTCTTCAAAACATTTTTGTCTGACAGCACAGAAGCAGTGGAGGGGTCGAGCGAGGTGGTGGGCAGTTAGAGCGCGGTGTCTTTTGCGTACGTGCGGAATCTGACCCCATGTCTGCAGATGATGACCGAGTCCCATTCACCCATCACCCCTGACATGAATCTTATCATTCATGTGGAAATGACTTACGAAGTAATACTGGGCGGCCTGCTGGTGGCGCTGTCCAGGGAGAGTATAAATGCTCGGGCATGGGCCCAGCTTGCTCAGGACATTCTTTAACAGGAACTAGTGAAGGACACAACTAGACCTCCATGTTGTAAAACAGTTGATTAAAGTCTTGTTTAATACTCAGACCAAGTGCCCAGTAGTTTTCTTACATCAACCCCTGTGCTCACTGACTTAAGTTGGCTCCTGGTCCACTAACGGCTCGATTTAAAATTCTCATCCTCGTGCTCAATTTCCTTTACAGCCTCGCCTATCCCTATCTCTGTAACCTCCTCCAGCCCTACAACCCTCTGAGATATCTGCCCTCCGCCAATTCTTGCGCGTCCCTGATTTTCATCGTCCCACCATTGGCGGCTGTGCCTTCAGCTGCCTAGGCCCCAAGCACTGGAATTCCCTCCCTAAACCTCCCCTGCCTTTCCACTTCTCTCTCTCCTACTTTAAGATGCTCCTTAAAATCTAACTCCCGTTCAGTGTTCGCTGTGAGCTGCGCTTTGTTCTGCGCGGCCTGTCTCTTTTAATGCACGGTCCCTTTAAATTTCTGTGCATGCGCGGTATTTACAATGGAAAAGCCAGTGAGTGGCCTGCATGGGAGCTTTCAGATTACCGCGTGGCCGCTTAGCAGGAACATTGCTCCTGATACCAAACTCTTGGTCACTTATCCTAGTGTCTCCTTTGGCTCTGTGCAGTGTGTACCATCTACAAGATGCACTGCAGCAACTCGCCAAGGCTTCTTTGGCAGCACCTCCCAAACCCGCGACCTCTACCACCTAGAAGGACAAGGGCAACAGGTGCAGGGGAACACCACCACCTCCAAGTTCCCCTCCAAGTCACACACCATCCTGACTTAGAAGTATATCGGCCGTTCCTTCATCGTCGCTGTGGTGTATGTAACCTGTTCCACCTTAAGAGAACTTAAGCCTGTTCCACCTTAAGAGATGTACTACTTTCTCTGACTGCTGTACACGTAATACCGGTGGTGACCACACCGGTATATAAGCACTGTGTAGTAATATTGTTATTCAGTATAGTCCCTACCTCCAACCAGTAAAGACCTGTTGAATTTACTCTTGTAGTCTGTGTAGTAATTATCACTATAACACACAGACTTAACAGTGGCGACGAGTCCGATTCTTACCCTGCGGCAGTTATTTCCACGGCGGCTTCGTCCACAGACAGGACGTCGAAGAGAGGTTTCCACCCTCATCACCCTACTGGAAGACACGTCGAGCGGCAGGCATCGAGAAACCAGAGTGCAGAAGACATCCTGACCTCGAAGCCTCCATCAGCAACTGTCAGCTTCTTCTTTCTACCTCAGTGGTGGGTAAGCCGGGCAGCGACGCGACAGAAAGTCAACCGCGTTGGCTGTACAGACGGGGCTGGGAAGACGGAGGAATAAGGGCGGTGAGATCGATCGCGACCGGAGATAAGGGCCGGGCCGCTTTCGAGCGAGAGGTGCAGCGCGGGGACATCGATCGCGACCGGAGATAAGGGCCGCATTCGGGCTAAAAGGCGCAGCGTCTGGGGAAACTGAAGGCGCGAGAGCCGCGGTGAAGCGGAGACAGCGTCGGGGGACGGTTGAAGACCGCCAAGCGCGGGAAAACCGCCATTTTGTGGGCGGAGGACGACGACATGAGCGGGAAGCCGCCATCTTGGATAACATAAAAATACAATAAATTGCAACGATGCCTAAACATGGGAACATTAATACCTTTGATAGTGACATCGAAGATTGGGCCATGTATGTAGAACGCATACAAAATTATTGTAAGGCAAATAAAATTCCTGATGCAGATAAAGCACTAACATTATTAAATTTAATGGGTGTGAAGACATACGGGCAATTGAAACACCTTGTATCACCAGATGACCCGGCGGATAAGACGTTCGAGGAGATTGTTACTGTCCTGAAAAATCATCTAAACCCCACGCCGCTGATGCTAGCGGAACGATTTAAATTTTACGACAGAAGGCAGCTGCAGAATGAAAGCAATGCTGAATATTTGATGGAATTACGTAAGCTAGCAAAATATTGTCAGTTTGGAACGGGACTGACAGAGGCACTACGAGATAAATTTGTGTGTGGTTTATTTAAACAGGATACACAAAAGCGACTGCTCAAGGAGAATGAGCTGACGCTTGAGAAGGCGGTCACTATGGCAGCAGCACACGAAGCCGCAGCGAGAGGCACGGCAGTAATGCAGCTACGGTCACCGGAACTCGGTACAAACAAATTGGGTTTGAGTTCTGTCAAATGTTATCGTTGTGGAAAGACAACGCACGATCAGAACCAGTGTTGGTTTAAAAACCAAGAATGCAGAACGTGTGGCAGGCTTGGCCACATAGCTAAAGTATGCCGGTCAGGAAAGAAGACCAGCAACAAAAAGTCACCGCAAGGAAAATACGCAAAGGTACACAAGGTGACAAAGAACAGTTTGACCGAACAGAAGTCAGATTCAGACGCTAGCAGTAATGAACTGGATAGCTTAAGAGTACACAACGTTGGTAAGGATGCAGATCTCCAGACAATTTGGGTCACTCTTCAGATAGCAGGAGTCCAAGTAAAAATGGAATTGGACACTGGATCGGCATTGACGGTCATGAATAAGAAAGATTACAGAAGGTTACTCCAACATATTCCCCTACAGGATACGGAGATTATATTGAAAACATACACGGGGCAAAGAGTGTACCCCATCGGAAAAATAGAGGTAGAAGTGGTCCACAAGGGCGAAGAAAGCCAAGTAATGGACTTATATGTGCTACCTGAAGGAGGTCCACCACTACTAGGACGGGAGTGGATTAGGAAAATGAATATGGACTGGCACTCCTTGAAGGCACTAACGGTAGATTCCGGGGAAACAGATGTCAAACCTAAACGATTGTCCAGAATATTGGATGATGCTAAAGAGGTGTTCCAGCAGGGACTGGGAACACTGAGAGGAATTACGGCAAACATCAAGATTGATGAACATGCACAACCAAAATTTTTTAAAGCCAGACCGGTACCCTATGCAATACGACCTACTGTTGAAGCGGAACTGGAAGCACTAGAACGTTCAGGTGTACTGTCTAAGGTAGATTGGAGTGAGTGGGCTACGCCCATTGTTCCCGTTATGAAACGTCCTGCGAGCAACAAGCCAGGAGATCCAGGGAAGGTTCGCATCTGTGGAGATTTCAAAATCACCGTTAATCCGGTGCTTCACACGGTGCAGTATCCGCTTCCACGGATTGAGGATATTTTCGCTTCATTGTCTGGCGGGAAACACTTCACCAAGATAGACCTGGCGCAGGCGTACTTGCAGATGGAGGTTGAGGAAGAGTCACGCCAATACCTCACGATCAACACGCATCGAGGGTTGTACCGGTACAATAGGCTGGTTTTTGGAGTGGCATCGGCTCCAGCAATTTGGCAGAGGGCCATGGAGCAGGTATTACAGGGAATTCCAGGCACACAATGTTACCTGGACGATATTCTGATCACAGGTGATGGTGATGAACAACATCTCGCAAACTTGGAACTGGTGCTCAACAGACTGAAAGAGTATGGACTTAGAGTAAATCGGCAGAAATGTGAGTTCTTCCAGAAGCGGATCTCGTACTGTGGCCATGTCATTGACCGGGAGGGGCTTCATAAGTCTCCTGACAAGATTGAGGCAGTTGTAAAGGCTCCCGCTCCGGAGAATGTCTCTCAGTTGAGGTCGTTTCTAGGATTAATTAACTATTACCATAAATTTCTGCCAAATCTATCCACGGTACTGCACCCGTTAAACGCTCTTTTACAGAAAGGGGTACCATGGGAATGGGGCGAAAACTGTAAGAAGGCATTTCGCAAAAGCAAAGAATTGATCACCTCAGAGGAAGTGTTGGCTCACTTCAACCCGACACTGCCTATTCGGTTGGCTTGTTATGCTTCTCCATATGGTATTGGGGCAGTACTCTCACACAAGTTGCCAAATGGCACGGAAAGGCCAGTCGCGTTTGCATCCAGATCATTGACCTCCGCTGAGCGCAACTATGCGCAGATCGATAGGGAGGCTCTTAGCCTTGTATGGGGAGTGAAGAAGTTTAATCATTACCTGCAGGGCCAAAAATTCACACTTCTGACAGACCATCAACCGTTGGTATCCATTTTTAACCCTAAGAAGGGTGTTTCGGTGATGACAGCGCAGCGTCTCCAGAGATGGTCTCTTTTCCTAGGGGCACATCAATATCAAATAGAATTCAAAGGTACGAAACAGCATGGCAATGCTGATGGGCTGTCGCGCCTGCCACTACCTGAAGAAGAAGACACGACGAAAGTTGACCCTGTTGAGTTATTTCATTCGACCATCATCGAGTGTTTACCAGTCACCAATGCAAGTATTGAAAGAGAAACCAGGAACGACCCGACACTGTCCAGAGTCTACGAGGTGACAGTGAAAGGATGGCCAACACGGGGTGATCCTCTGTTACCGGCATTTTCGGCAAGGCGAGACCAGCTGTCCGTCTGCCATGGTACCTTGATGTACGGGACAAGAGTGATTATTCCTCCCAAGTTAAGGGAAAGAGTTTTAAACGAACTGCATGAAGGTCATCTGGGGGGAGTTAAAATGAAAAGTCTTGCTAGGGCTTATGTATGGTGGCCGGGTATTGACCAACAGATTGAGGAGTTAACGAAAAGCTGCGCTGGGTGCCATAAAGTGCAAAATGCACCTCCGATAGCACCGCTACACCCATGGGAATGGCCTTCAGCCCCATGGCAACGCATACACATTGACTTTGCTGGTCCATTCATGGACTCCATGTTCCTAATCGCGGTGGACGCACATTCCAAATGGCCAGAAGTCATCAAGATGAATACCACTACTTCAGAAAAGACAATTGCGGTGTTAAGAACAATATTCGCAAGGAACGGATTGCCAGAACAGATCTGTTCGGACAACGGACCACAGTTTGTATCGGAAGAATTCCGACAATTCTTAAAGAAGAATGGAGTAAAACATTATACCTCTGCCCCATATCATTCGGCGACAAACGGGTTGGCTGAAAGATTTGTCCAGACATTCAAAAAAGCAATTAAGGCCATGCACGATGATCAGATTCCGCTGCAACACAAGGTCGACAAGTTCCTGATGTCATATCGAAACGCCGATCATGCAGTGACTAACCAAAGTCCTGCCATGATGTTTTATAACAGGAGGTTGCGGTCCAAGTTGGACTTGTTAAAACCAAATGTGCGGAGGGAAGTGGAAAACAAACAGTTTCGGCATATTAACAACAAGACCACTCGAACTTTCGACGTAGGACAACCAGTGTTGGCAAGGGGCTATGGAAACGAAAAATGGCAGTCCAGAACAATTCGGGCCAGACAAGGACCTCTGATGTACACAGTAGATATTGGTCATAATGTGATAAGGCGTCATGCGGATCAACTGGTAGAGTCGAGAGCAAGGGTCGAACCCATGGTTGTGACAGAGACAACTGTGGAAGACGTTAATGAACCTGAAGCATCTACCTCGGCAGGGAATGTACTTGATGATGACGACACCCAATACATTGGAAACCAAATAGAGGAGGCACCTCAACAACAAGAATCAGAGACTACTGAGAGGCGTTATCCAAGCCGCATCAGAAAGCCTCCTGAGAGACTGAACCTTTGAACTGTTATACCTGAAGTTATATATGTATATATGTTATTGTGTTATGTTAAATGGGGATATGACTGTTAAGCTAAAAAGGGAGGATTGTGGTGTATGTATCCTGTTCCACCTTAAGAGAACTTAAGCCTGTTCCACCTTAAGAGATGTACTACTTTCTCTGGCTGTTGTATACGTAATACCGGTGGTGACCACACCGGTATATAAGCACTGTGTAGTAATATTGTATTCAGTATAGTCCCTACCTCCAACCAGTAAAGACCTGTTGAATTTACTCTTGTAGTCTGTGTAGTAATTATCACTATAACACACAGACTTAACAGTCGCTGGGTCAAAATCCTGGAACTCCCTCCCTAACAGCACTGTGGGAGCACCTTCACCACACGGACTGCAGCAGTTCAAGAAGGCGGCTCACCACCATCTTTTCGAGGGCAATTAGGGATGGGCAATAAATGCTTGCCAGCAACGGCCACATCCCATAAAAACGAATAAAACATTTTTTTTGTCTTATTATGCTCCTTTGGGACGTTTTACTCCATAGTAACTACTTTGTTTACTATCAGATAATTTAACCCAGATTGGGACCTTCCATATTTGTTAATTGTTATATGTAGAAGTGTAAAACAAATTTGATAAATGTTAATTGCCTTTATACGAGTTAAGTGACACAATTACGCTTTAGTGCTTTATTCCACATAAAGGCTATTGATTATTCCATGAAGTTGAGTAAATCAACGTCTACTTTTCCTACTCATAAACCATTGTTGAGAACCACCACAGCAACACTATATAGAATATAATCAGATTAATGTTCTTAGAAGCGGAATTCAGTCCATGTAAATATTTAAAGTGTGACTGTTTCGAAAGAGTTTTGTGATTTACGAGTTATCGGGATAGAAATTCGCTGCATTTGCACCTCTCGTTGCTAAAGGGGCGCAAACGACTTTTCGCCTGGGCGCGGCACCGCTAATGACTGCTGCTAAATTCAGCGGGAGTTTAGCGGCGGCGGTAACTGGTAGCGCCCCACTCCGCTGCGCAGCCGCTGACAACGTCATCACCGTGCACAGCGCCCCGTTTTGGCCCCGCCTGCAAAATTGACCCGCGCCCCCTGAATCTGCGCCAGGCGATGACAGCGACCGATTCAGGGGGTGGGAACGGAGCGGCAGGAGGCTCGTGGGGCGATAAGGTGGCGGGCGGGGGGGGGGAAATAATCGGCCGACTTACTCGTCGCGGCCCGTTGCCTCTTTGAACGCGGGGTCCGTTCCACGATCTGGCAGCCCGGCACTCCGCTTGAGTTGTGGGCTGCTGACACGGCACCCCGCTCCCTGGTGGTCCAGGTCAGGCCCCGCAGAGTTGTGGGCTTGGGCCCTGCCCTTTAATGAGGAGAAGAGCCCTTGCATGCCACCCAGTGCTACGTGGCCCAGTGCGTAGCACTGCAGAACGCACCGCCCTGATATCTGGGGTTAGCGCTCTAAGATGGAAGTGGAGCGCTTGAATTAGCTCCACCTCCCTCTTAGGGTGCTAAAACTGAAGTTAGTGATCGCCGGCGCTATTTTTTGTCGGGTGCTAAATTTAGCGCCCAGGCGATGTTAGCCACCCAAAATGGTCACTAACTGATTTTTCCCCCATAATTTTTAACAATTTAAGAGTTCACCCAGATGGCTCATTGGGAAATGCATTGCCAAGTATGATTCAAATCCTAATATAATAGCAAAATACTGTGGATGCTGGAAATCTGAAATAACAGAAAATGCTGGAAATATTTAGCAGGATGCTGCCTGGCCTGCTGAGTATTTCCAGCATTTTCTGTTGATTCAAATCCTAGTTTGTTCCTTGGCCTGCCTCAAATGAGTTGATCTCGAGTAGGCAGTCGGACACTACAATCAGGACTCTCGGGCTAGGGAAGATTCCATTCATCGACCTGAAACGTTAACTCTGTTCCTCTCTCTCAACAGTTGCTGCCTGACCTGCTGAGTGTTTCCAGCATTTTCTGTTCCTATTCCATTCCTGCTCACTTCATTCAATTGACAAGTAGCTTCGTGCAAACCATGTTGGAATCTGCAAACGTGTAGACGCTGGATGAAGGCAGGGCTAGACTAGGGTTGCCAATCCTGCAGGATTGCCCTGGAATCTCCAGGATTTGAAGATTAATCTCCCGGGACATGGCTGTGAGCAACACGCAGAGAGCAAATTCATAGGGGTGAGAAAAAAAATTGTCTTTTTTAAATTTTCTTTTAACATTTTCATTTATTAGTTATAAAAATTCTGAAGCTGGGGGGAAAAGGCTGTTTGACTAACAGTCAATATTGATCCAATTGGGTAACTTGTTGCCTTGCCAATTGGCTGTGGGGAGGCAGTGCACCTGGAGGATGGACCATGGGCAGGACTGTGGGGGCTGTTTCCAGGCGAGAGCTCCTGTGATGAAACCCTCATGAACACACCCAACCAGAGTTGCCAACGCTAGGCTGGGCTCAACTGTCACAACTCTCCACGGGTGAATAGCCTGGCAAGGTCGTCTAGGCTTGCGCTTGCAGAATGGTCACTTGGCGATGTACCGGAGGGCTGTTGGACCTCTTCAAACCCTGCTCCAGCACCAACCTCAGCAGGAGGGAAAGATAATTGGGAAAGACAAATTTAACATGAACGGATTAACGCAAGTGCTAAAACTGCAGAGAGGAACATCATACGAACGTTCTAAACATCCAACTGCTACTGTTGACAGCAGTCATTTCTAGGCTACAATCTTTATACAAGGAATGAAGTTGCCCGGTGACATTATCTAAGAGGATCGCTATGGGCAGAATTGGTAGTTGGTAGCAGTGCAGCTGATCTCGTTCCTGAGTTTGTCTTATTAGATTTTTCCCAATTATTTTATTTTTTAATTGTAACGATTATGTTCCATGGCACATTTAATCAAAGAGACCAAAGTCCGTTGCATAAGAACATAAGAATTAGGAGCAGGAGTAGACCATTTGGCCCCTCGAGCCTGCTCCGCCATTCAATAAGATAATGGCTGATCTTCGACCTCAACTCCACTTTCCTGTGCGATCCCCATATCCCTTGATTCCCCTAGAGTCCAAAAATCTATCGATCTCAGTCTTGAACATACTCAACGACTCAGCATCCACAGCCCTCTGGTGTAGAGAATTCCAAAGATGAACAACCCTCATCATCATCGTCAGACGCTTCTGATTACTCCTGTTTCTTCTCTTCCTTTTTCTCTTCCGCAGCAGCAGGGGCAGAGGTGGAAGAAGCTGCAACAACAGGGGTACAACCAGCACCAACACTGCAGATCAGACTATTACATAGAATTCATAGCACAGAAACAGGCCATTCAGCCCATATGGTACATGCCGGTGTTTATGCGCCACATGAACAACAACAACAACTTGTATTTATATAGCACCTTTAACGTAGTAAAACATCCCAAGGTGCTGCACAGGAGTATTAGAAGACAAAAAATTTGACACCGAGCCACATAAGGAGAAATTAGGGCAGGTGACCAAAAGCTTGGTCAAAGAGCGTTTTAAGGAGCGTCTTAAAGGAGGAAACAGAGGTAGAGAGGCGGAGAGGTTTAGGGAGGGAATTCCAGAGCTTAGGGCCCAGGCAGCTGAAGGCACGGCTGCCAAGGGTTGAGCGATTATAATCAGGGATGCTCAAGAGGCCAGAATTAGAGGAGCGCAGATATCGCGGGGTTGTGGGGCTGGAAGAGATTACAGAGATAGGGAGGGGCGAGGCCATGAGCCTCCTCCCATCCCTCTTCATCTCACCCTATCAGCATATCCTTCTAATCCTTTCTCCCTCATGGACTTATCGAGCTTCCCCTTAAATGATTCTGTTAGATCCGTGTATCTTGATGTTGTGTGTCCTTCAATAATTAGACAAGAGACTGCAGGGAACAATCAACAGGTGTTTACTGGATGAGGGTTACTCTAAAACTAACTGTACAGATCCCTACTCAGGGTTTATATACAGGTGTGGTCACTGCCGGTACTACAGTATACAGGAGCTGTAAAAAGTAGTTCTCCCCTTAAAGGTACATACACTACAGATTCTATGCTAGTTGCCTCAACTACTCCATTTGGTAACAATATTATAATTAATAAGCAGCATTATTAGCAATAAAGTCAATATTATTGATGTACCTGACTGGTGGCCCTGTTAGGTTTGGAGATGAGCTGTCCAATTTTTTCCTCTGATCTTTTCCCCTTTACTCCTCCCTCTCCTGAAGGCACCAGGGTTCCATGGCAGGCAGCTGTGAGCCTGCACAATAAATGTCACGGGGTTAAACCTCCAGGAATATGCCCAACGCTCGGCTGGGCTCAGCTGTCACAACCCTCCATGGCTGAATAGCTTGGCAAAACTGTCTAGGCTTACGCTTGCAGAATGCTCACTTGGTGATGGACCAGAGGGCCATTGGACCTCTTCAAACCCTGCTCTAGCACTAACCTCAGCAGGAGGAAAAGACTCGCATTTCTACAGCTCCTTTCACGACCTCAGGACCTCCCAAAGCGCTTTACAGCCAACGAAGAACTTTTGAAGTGTAGTCACTGTTGTAATGTAGGAAACGCGGCAGCCAATTTGCGCACAGCAAGCTCCCACAAACAGCAATGTGAAAATGACCAGATAATCTGTTTTAGTGATGTTGATTGAGGGATAAATATTGGCCCCAGGACACTGGGGATAACTGAGTAGGAAAAAGTTGGGGGGGGGGTGGTGGCGGTGGTGGAAATCACTGGATAGCGATCAGGTGAGGGAGCCCTCAGACAGAACAGCACTCCCAACAAAATATAAATATTAAATCCAATATTTGATTTATTGAATTACTACAATTCAGTTCAATCACGTCGATTTTTTTCGTTGCCAATTTTCATGCACACCTACTGCTCTCCTGACATAACTCAGGGGTTTGCGCTCTGGGGACATAATTCCTCAACTGTGAGCGTAGGTAGTAGGTGTTGGCAGGCTATTTGGTCATGAGGAAGCAGTTAGTATTGATTCATTCAATGTAGGAAACGTGGCAGCTCTCTAATGGTTGATCTTCGACCTCAACACTTTCCTGCCCGATCCCCATATCCCTTGATTCCCCTAGAGTCCAAAAATCTATCGATCTCAGCCTTGAATATACTCAAAGACTCAGCATTCACAGCCCTCTGGGGTAGAGAATTCCAAAGATTCACAACCCTGAGTGAAGAAATTCCTCCTCATCTCAGTCCTAAATGGCCGACCCCTTATCCTGAGACTATGACCCCCAGTTCTAGACTCTCCAGCCAGGGGGAAACAACCTCTCAGCATCTACCCTGTCAATCCCCCTCAGAATCTTATATGTTTCAATGAGATCACCTCTCATTCTTCTAAACTCCAGAGAGTATCGGCCCATTCTACACAATCTCTCCTCATAGGACAGCCCTCTCATCCCAGGAATCAATCTAGTGAACCTTCGTTGCACCGCCTCCAAGGCAAGTATATCCTTCCTTAGATAAGGAGACCAAAACTGTGCACAGTACTCCAGGAGTGGTCTCACCAAGGCCCTGTACAATTGGAGCAAGACTTCCTTACTCTTATACTCCAACCCCCTTGCAATAAAGGCCAACATGCCATTTGCCTTCCTTATTGCTTGCTGTACCTGCATGCTAGCTTTCTGTGTTTCTTGCACGAGGACACCCAAATCTCTCCGAACACCAACATTTGAAAGTTTCTCACCATTTAAAAAAATATTCTGGTTTTCTATTCTTCCTAGGGTTTTAAAAGAGGTAGCTGCAAAGTTAGTGGATGCACTGGTATTAATCTTCCCTAGATTCTAGAACAGTTCCCAAGGATTGGAAGGTAGCAAACATAACCTCGCTATTTAAGAAAGGAGGAAGAGAAAAAACGGGGAACTACAGGCCAGTTACCTGACATCAGTAGTAGGCAAAATGCTAGAATCTATTATTAGGGACATGGTAAAGGGCACTTAGGAAATCGTAATATGATTAGGCAGAGTAGGATGGATAAGGGGAAACCAGTGAATGTAGTGTATTTGGATTTTCAAAAAACATTCGATTAGGTGCCACACAAGAGGTTAATTAACAAAATTAGGACTCATGGGATTGGAAATAATATATTAGCATGGATTGAAGATTGGTTAATGGACAGAAAACACAGTGTAGGAATAAACAGGACTTTTTCGAGTTGGCAGGCTGTAACTAGCGGGGTTCTGCAAGGATCAGTGCTTGGGCCTCAGCTGTTTACAATCTATATTAATGACTTAGATGAAGGGACTGAGTGTAACGGCTCCAAGTTAGGTGGGAAAGTAAGCTGTGAGGAGGACACAAAGAGGCTGCAGAGAGATATAGACAGGTTGACTGAGTGGGCAAGAAGATGGCAAATGGAATACAATGTGGGGAAGTGTGAAGTTATTCACTTTAGTAGGAAAAGTAGAAAAACAGAGTATTTTTTTAAATGGTGAGAGACTGGGAAATGTTTGCATTCATAGGAACCTGAGTGTCTTTGTAAATGAATCACAGAAAGTTAACATGCAGGTACAGCAAGCAATTAGGAAAGCAAATGGTATGTTAGTTTTGTTACAAAGGGATTAGAGTATAAGAGTAAAGAAGTCTGACTACAATTATACAGGGCATTGGTGAGGCCACACCTGGAGTACTGTGTACAGTTCTGGTCTCCTTACCTAAGAAAATACATACTTGCTTTAGAGTTCACTAGACTGGTTCCTGGGATGAGGGGATTGCCCTATGAGGAGAGATTGAGTAGACTAGGCCTATATTCCCTAGAGTTTAGAAGAATGAGAGATGATCTAATTGAAACATATAAAATTCTTAAGGGGCTTGACAGGGTTAATGCTGAGAAAATGTTTCCCCTGGCTGGGGAGTCTAGAACCAGGGGTCACAGTCTCAGAATAAGGGGTCGGCCATTTAGGACTGAGATGAGAAATTTCTTCACTCAAAGGGTTGTGAATCTTTGGAATTCTCTACACCAGAGAGCCGTGAATGCTCAGTCGTTGAGTATATTCAAGACAGAGATCGATTAATTTTTTGGGAATTAAGGGATATGGGGATAGTGCGGGAAGGTGGAGTTGAGGTAAAAGATCAGCCATGATTTTGTTGAATGGCGGAGCAGGCTCAAAGGGCCAAATGGCCGACTCCGGCTCCTATTTCTTATTGCCCGACTCTGCCCCTGCCTCAGCTCATCTGCTGCTGAAACCCTCATCATTGCCTTTGTTACCTCTAGTCGTCACTATTCCAACGCACTCCTGGCCAGCCTCCCACGTTCTACCCTTCGTAAACTTGAGCTCATCCAAAACTCTGCTGTGCGTTTCCTAACTCGCACCACGTCCTGTTCACCCATCACCCCTGTGCTCGCTGACCGACACTGGCTCCCAGTTAAGCAATACCTCGATTTTAAAATTCTCATCCTTGTTTTCAAATCCCTCCATGGCCTCACCCCTCCAATTTCTGTAATCTCCTCCAGCTCCACAAACCTCCGAGATATCTGCGCTCCTCTAATTCTGGAATTCCTTCCCTAAACACCTCCACCTCTCTTTCCTCCTTTAAGATGCTCCTTAAAACCTACCTCTTCGCCTGCCCTAATTTATCCTTATGTGGATTGGTGTCAAATTTGTTGTCTTAAAATACTCCTGTGCAGCGCCTTGGGATGTTTTACTACGTTAAAGGCGCTATATAAATACAAGTTGTTGTTGTTGTGTCTGTGGCTTGAAGCCACACCTATTTATATATTTTTCTTCGGCAGCACCTCCCAAACCTGCTCCCAGGCCGCCTGCCTTTTCTGCGGCCTAGAGGAGTCCGTGTTCCATGTTTATATTCGATGTGAGAGGTTGCAGCCCCTGTTCCATTACTTAAAGGGGCTGCTCCTCGATTTTTAGTTGCACTTCAGTCCCACGCTCCTGATCTTCAGTCATCCGGTGCGGAGGGGAGCGGGCAGATCGGAGGACCTCCTCGTAGGACTGCTCCTGGGCCTGGCCAAAGTGGCCATTAACTGGTCCAGGCAGCGGGCAGTCGAGGGGGTCACCCGGCCCGACTGCCTGCCTCTCTTCCGCGGCCATGTTCACGCCCAGGTGGCCCTGGAGATGGAGCACGCGGTGTCCGCTGACACACTTGAGGCCTTCCGAGACCGGTGGGCGCCGCGGGGACTGGAGTGCATCGTCACCCCGGCAAACCAAATTTTAGTTTAATTTGTTAAGTTTCAGTTAAAGTTTTATTAAGTTACAGTTAATTTACAGTTAATTTGGTTCATAGAAACATAGAAGATAGGAGCAGGAGTAGGCCATTCAGCCCCTCGAGCCTGCTCCGCCATTCAATGAGATCATGGCTGATCATCCAAATTCAGTACCCTGTCCCTGCTTTCTCCCCATATCCCTTGATCCCTTTAGCCTTAAGAAATATATCTAACTCCTTCTTGAATATATTTAATGAATTGGCCTCAACTGCCTTCTGTGGTAGAGAATTCCACAGGTTCACCACTCTCTGGGTGAAGAAATTCCTCCTCATCCCTGTCCTAAATGGCTTACCCCTTATCCTTAGACTGTGACCCCTGGTTCTGGACTCCCCAGCCATCGGGAACATCCTTCCTGCATCTAGTCCTGTTAGAATTTTATAAGTTTCAATGAGATCCCCTCTCATTCTTCTAAACTCCAGCGAGTATAAGCCCAATCGACCCAATCTCTCCTCATACGTCAGCATATTCAACAAAAAGAGGACCTCCCAAACCTGCAACCTCCGCCACCTAGAAGGACAAGGGCAGCAGGCGCATGGGAACACCATCACCTCCAAGTTCCCCTCCAAGTCACACATCATCCTGACTTAGAAGTGTATCGCCGATCCTTCATTGTCGCTGGGTCAAAATCCTGGAACTCCCTCCCTGACAGCACTGTGGGAGTACCTTCACCACATGGACCACAGCGGTTCAAGGCGGTGGCCTGCCACCAACCTTCTCGTTGGGTAACTAGGGGGGTGGGCAATAGATGCTGGGCCTTGCATGTCTGGGACCACCCCTCTGCGGGTCACTCTAACTTGACAGCTCGGACTGCCCCGCCCCCTCACAGCAGAGGGCGGGGTCAGGCCGGGTCAGCCCGTCGGGAGGATGCCGGACGCCGATTGGTCGGTCGCCACGTCAATCAGCGCCGTCACCTCCGCCAGCAGGGGCGGTTGTCGCGCGGTATAAAAAGGGCCGGCGGTTGTCAGGGCGCCATTTTGTCAGCTGTCCGGCTGGGCGCATCAAAGGCCCTTTTTCATTCCGTCCGGGGTTTATTGTTTTTTTTTGTAAAAAGTATATATAGATATATATTTTTTTTATTGCTGTGGTTTTTTTTGGTGTTAAAATGAGTGACACAGAAGACTTGACTGACGAGGAAAGGGTGAGTTTAAACGGTGCAGTGAAGAGTCTGAGGGATTGCAGTGCTTGGCATCCAGGGTTTGACATCTCAGGGTTTAGAGATTCTCTGGAAATATTACCTGCAAAATAATTCCTTTTATGCACCAGGCAGGGTGAGCAGTAGGTTTTATTGCCCTGTTAGTGCCTCAGTTGCAAGGAGGTAGGTGTGTATCTGTAAAATGTTATTTCCTACATGCTCACTTCATGTTTTAAAAATAAATTCATTTTTATTTCCAAATAATTTTAAACATAAATTCATCTCTTTCCCCCCCCCCCCCCCCATCCTTTTCCTCTCGCCGCAATATTTTGCTTCCAGCTTCAAATCAAAGACGGTGGGTTTATTAATTATTGTCAGCCATCTTTGTAAGGTGTCTGACATTTTTTTTTAAATCTCTTTTTGCAAGAAATCTTTTTCAGAAAAGTTAAATTTAGCAACAATTTTTTTTAGCAGTTGCCAGTACTTGGAAAGGTAGTTTTTGGATGATGCATTTAACATTTTTCTTTGCAAGAGGTTGCTTTGTAAGTAGATGCAATGTAGCACCAGCAGGTCAAAGTACAGGCCAGGACTAGTATCCAATATATATTGCACAGTAGATTTGAATAGAAATGTTTATACCAGAGAGAAGAACTCAAAATTGCATTTGGTTTTTATATAGTATCCCTTTTAGGAGCAAAATATATAATGTACAAAGTGGATGAGAATAGAAATGCTTACATCAGAGAGAGCAACTCAAAATTGCATGTATTTTTTGTATATAGTATCCCTTTTAGGAGCTAGAGCTTGATTGCCATTCCTGTCGGCTAGGTTGATGAGATGGAGAAGGTCCTGAGTCTGATTACAGGCCTGTATTGAGTTAGTTGATCCTGGTCAGAGCAACAGTTGGGGTGGCAACATTGGCTTGGGTACCACTTGACTAAGGGGATGGGTGATAGAGAACACGCAGCTAGGGTCCTCGATCCCGATCGTCATCCGGTCACCCTTTGGGAAAATGCACGTATATGAACAAAGGGTGGGAACGGGATGGTGTCTGATTTTAAAAAGGTGTTGACACTTGCATATGAAGTATGGCTGATGGGTGAGATACAGGAGGATTGTTGGTGTATGATGAACTTGTACCCAAGTACCTTTAAAAGGAGAAAGAAACTACAATCGGACCTTGAAGCTACAAGCACTGAATTGAGCTGACTTTCACTTTTTCAAGCACAGTACCATACTTGTTTACTCTTTCCTTTAGTTGCATATTATTCTTTAACCGTGCATAGATGTGCTGTACAGTGAATTGAAACAATGTGTGTGCAGTTCACAGTAAAATGGTCTTTAGAGCCAAATCCTTGTTTAATTGTTTGAAATTACATCTCAATGTTATGACTATTTGAGTCAACTTCAAAGTGTTTTGCATTTTTGAGGTCCTATTGTACCCCTTGTAACTAATTAACTTTTAGTACCTTTTCCTGTTTGACTCTGCGCTTTCTTGGAGGAGGTGCTGAGTTTGACACGGAGGGAACTAAATCTTCAGTCATATGTCCAAGTTATTTGAAGTCCCCCTCAATTAGGCGTGCAGAATTTTGCTACACAACCTGTGACGGAGGGTGCGATAAAGTCGCCTGAGGTGACTCTTCCAATGATATCTTTTCACACTGCTGGGATATCAGTAATGAGTTGTGTGGGGAATTGTGCAGATAAACATGCATCCTATCATTTGTGGCATAACTAATTGAAGCTCTGCCCTGCTCTTTTTTAAGTATATTGTATTTGGCACGTTTAATGCATAGAGTCACAACGTCAGTAATTCTGCAAATAATGATAAATAGCTCCTTCACATTGCAAGTGTTGATTCAGCACACACTGTGTTGGGTGCAGTTATTTTTAAGATCTTTCACCTGATATCCATGTTCACTGCTTAAAAAATATTAAGGTAAATCTACTGCTTGGTGCAATGGTGAACTGTACAGATCAGGAATGGCCAAAGCCCAATCCCCAGTTTCTGCTGAGGTAGATGATCTTAAAGTGGCAACAATGAGGGAATTACAATTTGTCTGAGAACCCTTGGGCTGAGTAGAAAATTCAGTTCCTGCACCTGCCTGCCACCCAGTAACCGCTGCTGGAAAGTGCAGGCCTCTGCTGGTAGTGAGACTTTTGTTTTTTAAAGAATGCCACTTTGTAGTGAAATTGAAGATAATATTTTGAAAGTGTGCATTCCTTCGACATGGAGTAGGCTAATTAATATCTATAAAAATTGTTTGGTGGGGAAACTACCAACAACTTACTGTATTTATCAGATATTCAGCTATGTCTGGCATAGTAATTCTTTTCAGCTCTTTCCCCTGATGTCTGTCATCATTCACTTTTTAAACAAGTATTGTTTTATTCCTTTCTCGCCTAATTTCTTCATGTCTGCCTTGGCTCAGTCGCAGCGCACTCACCTCTGGGTTCAAGTCCCGCTCCAGAGACTTGAGCACAAAATCTAGTGCAGTACTGAGGGAGTGCTGCACCTTCAGATGAGACTGTCTGTCTTCGGTGGACGTAAAAGATCCCCACAGCACTATTCGAAGGACAGCTGGGTAGTTCTCTGTATACTGGCCGATATTTGTCCTACAACCAACATCACTAAAAAACAGATTTTCTAATTGATCTCATCACTGTGTGTGGGATCATGCTGTGCGCAGATTGTCTGCTGTTTCCCTATGTTGCAACAGTGACTACACTTCAAAAATACTTAATTGGCTATAAAGCACTTTGGGACGTCCTGAGGTTGTGGAAGGCGCTATATAATTGCAAGTCCTTTCTCCTCAGCTGACGGTGTTGAGTCCTGTATCTTGCCAAATTAGCCCAATTATTCATGCGTGAGCCTCTGCGCAGTGAGTTAGGCTATTTTACTATGTGGGGCATCACAAGCGATCCCATTCTGGCCTCACCTGTTACACGCAACCATGTGCTTCCAGCCAGGTTGTTCAGTAGCATTGAAGAGTGGGAGCCCTGTCCAATTCCACCCACCCCCTGACCTAACCCTGAAGCCAATTGTGGGACCCAATCTAGGATTGGCTAGCACAGTACAGATTTTGGATTAAACCTGTTATTCCCCTGGCCTGTGTGGCTCAGTTACTAACTGGACCAACTTGGTAAACAATTGGGAATGCTGTTTTTAAACATTTACAAACCAAGCATGAAGTAGCAAAGGAAACTAAAGAAACTCCTGGCATTTGAGTATGCAACTATTTAGTACATAGGGTTAATTGATCAAATAAACACGAGGTTACAAAGACCGTTCAGTTATATCTCAATACAGTAATTCAGTATTAACTGCCTGCTGATTTATAAATTTACAGTTGAAATCAGTGTCTGAGATTGATATAAATTGGAGAAATTCATTTAGGATTAGACTCCTTGGATAGCTGGCAAGTTAACAGCGTTAGATAGTCGGTCTAGTGAATAGATCAAAGTCTTTATGTTGTAGTTAGCAATGTTTCCAGAACTGAGATGACCTCATCCTTATGAGCTGGTTGGGGCTTCTTTCCTCTGGGAAGATGGTGTTTGCCTTCTGAGATGTCAGTGATGAACCCCCACCTGCAGAGCTGCTCTCTGTTCCTTCTGGATCCTCTGCTCCTGATAAGTTCCCCTTCTGTGGTGGTAGCTGTATCTGGACTAGTTGGCTTAAATCTCACCTTGATTTTGAAAACCTGTATTTATATCTGACATAGCCTACAATCTTAATTTCTGTAATATCGCTCCTTTGTTGGAAAGGAAGAAAAGAAAGACTTGCAGTTATTTAGTGCCTTTCATGCCCACTGGACATCTCAAAGCTCTTTACAGCCAATTAAGTACTTTTGAAGTGTAGTCACTGTTGTCATGTAGGAAACGCAGCAGCCAGATTGAGCACAGCAAGCTCCCACAAACAGCAATGTGAAACTGACCAGATAATCTGTTAGTGATGTTGGTTGAGGGATAAATATTGGCCAGGACACCAGAGATAACTCCCCTACTCTTCTTCGAAATAGTGCCTTGGTATCTTTTACGTCCACCTGAGAGAGCAGACGGTTTTAACATCTCATCCGAAAGACAGCACCGCCGACAGTGCAGCGCTTGCTCAGCACTGCATGGGTGTCAGCCTAGATTTTTGTGCTCAAGTCTCTGGAGTGGGACTTGAACCCACAACCTTCTGACTTCAGGCAATGGTGCTACCAACTGTGCCACGACTGATGCTCAGAAAACTGACTGGAGATGCACTTTCTGATTTTAGAGGTACAGTACCCTACTACATATACCAGAGACAGAATTCGTACACCTTCTACAAAGAACTAGAGCTAAGCCAAGACTGAACTTTAGTGTCAGAACACCATCTTGCATATCCTTAACGTTTAAATAAATTTCCTCCATTCTGTTGACCAATCTGAGTGATATTTTTGTTAGAAGAGTTCAGTCCTTCTGGTGTCAATCACCTCACAGCCTTGCTGACCTCCAAATCAATGAAACACCAGCACTTCGACACTTCATTTGCTCCCTAACTACTTGGGTCTTTTCTAGCAAAGGGTTCACATACAGGTTCAGATAAGGCATCTTTATGCTCCCTAAATGAGCTGCCTGTGGGCCATTGGGCTTGATACCTTCTTTACCAGAGATGCAAAAAAAGCTTTTATTTGTATATAAGCCATTATGGTTTTATTAGTATTAGCCTTGTCCTTTCCTACCATTCAGTCTGATTACTGACTCCATTTTGAGGACACATTTAAGGCAATTCTTGGAGCATTTCTCCCACAGATGCATGACTGACTTGGTGCCATTCTGTTTCTAACGGATCAGTTCAGAACTGCTCTCTTAATACTAGCGCTTTGTCATGTTTATTACGTACCTGTGTTTTACTGTACTGAGGAATTGCTGTTCTGAGGAATTACTGTAGCAAGACCAAAATTTATGTGATCGCAATAAAATCATGAATTGCCCAGAAAGATGAGTCCTTGGGACTTGTAATACTGAATGTTACAGTAAAACAGAGTGCTGATCACCATATAGCCCCCTACCTTGCTCCTTCTTTCCCACCCAGTTTGTTTATGACGGGAGGAAAAAGGTGATTCATCCCATTGTATTTTGTTCCTTTTGTGATTTTGTTTTTGTGCTCATTAAGGATCACGGCAGGGGATGTTAGTAACAGGGAAATTAAACCGTTTTCTCATTGTAGTCACAGACAGTTTTTAATGTTGCAACTGTAGCATTGTTGCAGGATGGTTTTGCTTTGCGGCAGCCCTAAAATTGTAATGTAACTCTTGAGTTGTGGCCAAATTTGACTCCAATGTGAAATGGAGTTGCGACAGCGCTACAGTTGTACTGTAGATGCAGCCTTAACCTCAGTAGGAATTGAGTTGAGACTGTTGAAACTAATTTCGTGAAGGGCCCTTAAAGCCAACAGAGAGGTGACTGTTAACAAAGCAGCTGGATGCTGCATTTAAGCCCATGTCTTGTAAGTGAAAGGACAGTGTGATCACTATCATCTATTTCACTAGATGTTAAAACCTGTGTGGAATTAATTCTATTGACCGCTGAGGGTTTCTTGAATTTTTGATTGTAGCACCTTTTTTAAGGAAGTTTTACCACGTAGTTTTTCTTAAAGTAGCTACTTCCTTCACTGTGTAGCACTTGATTTTGCCATCTTAGACCCAAAGGAACTTGAATACTGTCCCTAATTTATATAAACCAAGTAAAGGTTAATTTGCTCATCCCTGACCCGCTCGACACTTCAAAAAAAAAATCCCAAAATGGGTGGGGAAAAGTTTAATGGGAAAATTAAGATTTACAACAAGTTTTAATCTGAACCCATATACCTCATCATGCTGAATATTCTTTTTCCATTAAGGTTAATATACATGAAGAAGGTGGAATAATGGAAGATAATCAAGATAATGACTATACACACAAGTATTGCAGATCAGTCAAATAAATTTGAAGCTGAAATGAGAGCGAAGAATGGTCAGATAGAAGAGCATGCATGGTGTAAGGCATTAAGTGGTTTGGAAGGTGAAGAATACTCGGTGTGAGAAAACTGAAAAATGAAGAATGAAGAAAAGAAAAAGTAAAAACGAGTGAAGTAAATTTTAAAAGGTGTCTGGAGGAAAGATACCTAGGCCAAGTAACGTATATAGTCTATTTGTCTGTATGCTACAGTTCTAGTATAAATTGCATGCTGAAATTTATAATCCGACTGATTTGTAGAAAAAAAGAATTGGAACAAATATTATTTTAGGGACGATTTAACATTCCAGTTAGGTTAATTGGGGTTTACTTTATTAGGGAGGTGGTTGAGGAATTAAGTGCTGTAGTTGAGAATAAGATGTTTGCCTGATTAGGGTATAGTTGAAGTTGTATCTGGTTTCTATTTGGTAATGAAATGTCCTGATGCACTAGGATGGGAGATCGACATCAAGATCACGGAGCAGGAGCCCAACTGACCAGGCCAAGTCCAAAAGCCGACCTGCTTCTCGTTCTTTGTCAGGATCTCGGACATCATTCTCACATTCTAGATCAAGGTCCAGGTCACGGTGAGTGAAAATATTACAGAAGAACGTGTATATTTTTAAGACGTGTGTATAAAGGGTACTTCGCCCTGAAAATTATGTGACGTTTACAATCTTGTCAGAATTTGCATGTCCTTTAATTCTGTCTGGCAGATGTCTATTGTAATGTTGAATCTATTCTTTATTACTGACCACGAAATATAATTGGATTTCCAAAAGACCTTTGATAAGGTAGTAGACAATAGACTCGTGACTAAGGTCAGAACATGTGGAGTCGGGGCAAGCAGCAGAATGGGTAGCAAACTGGCTACAAAGCAGAAAACAGTGGTTAAAGGTAGTTACTCAGACTGACGAAAGGCAGGAAGTGGTGTTCCACAAGGATCGGTGCTGGGGCCACTGTTTGCCATTTACATAAACAATTTGGACTCGGGAATTGGAAGTACAATTTCAAAATTTGCAGACGATAGCAAATTGGAGGGGGGGTGTAGTTAATACAGAGGAGGATAGGGACAAAATGTGTGAAGACATTAATAAACTTACAGAATGGTGTGTAATTGGCAAATGAACTCCCAATATAGATAAGTGTGAGGTAGTACCTTTTGGTAAGAAGAATAGGGAGGCCACATACTCCTTGGAAAATAAGCCTCAATGAGGTAGAGGAGCAGGGGGATCTGGGGCGTACAGATACACAAATCACTAAGTAGTGACTGTGGTAAACCACTGTTGTTAGTATTGTTGTTCACTGTTAGTACTGTTGTTCACTCTTGCATATTGTTGTACTTGTCTGTGCATGCCTCAGCTGACTCCGCCCCTGGCTCCACCCTCATGGCTGGGTATAAAGGTCGCTGCTCAGAAGCCTCCAGCCCTTTTGGATACCAGGCAACCACAAGAGGCATGCTCTGTTCTTTGGTAATAAAAGCCTGTTTATTACTTTCTCAATCTCCAGTCTTTTGTAGCAATTGATAGTGCATCAATTTTATTACCAAAGTTAAATGTTGGCTGCGGATGCTGATCAACCGATGGCGCAAAACGCTGAGCAGCAGGCGCTGCTGCGAGCCCTCAGACCAACATGCCTGGACCTAGACCCCCAAGAAGCGGGTTCGTCGACTAAATTCGCACAATGGCTGCGTTGCTTTGAGGCGTATCTGGAAGCCTCGACCGTGACTCTTGATGAAAATAAACTGAAAATCCTGGCCTCGAAGGTGAGCCACCAAGTCTATACTTTAATCCAAGATGCGACGACCTACGCGGCGGCTATCGACCTACTGAAAGGGCAGTATGCACGCCCGGTTAACACGGTCTATGCCAGGCACCTTTTAAGATCTCGCAGACAGCAGCCCGGGGAATCGGTGGAAGCCTTCCTACGGGCACTGCGGGTACTCGGACGCGGCTGCGACTGCAAGGAAGTATCGGCCGCGGCACATGCGGAGGGATTGATACGAGACGCTTTCGTTGCGGGTCTAAGGTCCGACTACTCCCGGCAGAGGCTGCTGGAGAAGGGTGAAATAGACCTGACAAAGGCAGTGTCCCTCGCGCTCTCGCTCGACGCGGCCCACAGAAATATGGACGCTTTCTCCCCTCATCGCCCCGCGCCGTGGACGCCGCAATCTTGGGCCATGGGACCGCCACCTCCGACTGCTGCAGCGATGTCCAAGGCACAAAAATGCTATTTTTGTGGCCAAGCTAAACACCCTAGAGCACGCTGCCCCGCGAAGAATGCTACCTGCTCCGGCTGCGGGAAGAAAGGTCACTACGTTAGCGCCTGCAAAGGGAAGACCGCTAACGCCAGCAGCGCTGCGTGCGAACCGTGGGCGCAGCCATCTTGTCCGCCATCTTGGGCTCCCCCAGCCGCGTGGGGATCGGGACCGTGGGCGCCGCCATTTTGTCCGCCATCTTGGACGCCTCCGACTTCAACCACGGGGGAGCCGGACTCAACCACCGCCTCATCTGACGACCACATCGACTCGCTCGACCATACGCTGGCCTCCGTGACGCTGGACCAATCTCTCCCTCATCAACTGTCCAGGTCCATGATGGATATTACGGTAAACGGCCGCGCCACTACCTGCCTTTTTGACAGCGGGAGCACGGAGAGCTTTATCCACCCCGACACGGTGCGCAGTTACTCTCTCCCGGTCCTGCCGACGCGCCATCGGATCTCTTTGGCTTCCAAAGCCCAGTCAGCGGACGTCGGTGGCTACTGTGTAGTGACCCTTTCAGTAAGGGGCACAGAATACAAACATTTTAAACTTCTGGTCCTGCCCCATCTCTGCGCTGCCGTTCTACTGGGGTTGGATTTTCAGTGCCACCTTAAGAGTGTCACATTAGCGTATGACGGACCCCTCCCCCCACTCACAGTCTGCAGCCAGCAGCTTTTAAATCGCCCGCCGTGCACCATTTGCAGCCTCTCCACCCTTAAAGTCCCCCCCCCCTCCTTGTTCGCTAACCTCACCCGCGACTGTAAGCCCATCGCTACCAAAAGCAGGCGTTACAGTGTTGGGGATAGGAGCTTCATTAAATCCGAGGTAGCGAGACTCCTGAAGGAAGGGATTATTGAAAGTAGCACCAGCCCATGGCGAGCACAAGTGGTGGTAGTGAAGACTGGCGAAAAACAGCGCCTAGTTATTGACTACAGCCAGACGATCAATCGCTACACCCAACTAGATGCATACCCACTCCCCCGCATATCTGACATGGTCAATCAGATAGCACAATACCGGGTGTTCTCGACGATTGATCTGAAGTCGGCATACCACCAGCTCCCCATCAGGGCTGAGGACCGCCAGTACACAGCTTTTGAAGCTGACGGCCGGCTCTATCACTTTCTCAGAGTTCCCTTCGGCGTCACCAACGGAGTTTCTGTCTTCCAACGGGAGATGGACCGGATGGTTGACCAGAACGCGCTCCAGGCCACTTTCCCATATCTAGACAACGTCACCATCTGCGGCCACGACCAGCAGGACCACGACGTTAATCTAGAGAAATTCCTCCGGACGGCCCAGCGGCTGAATCTCACATACAACAAAGACAAATGTATGTTTCGTACTACGCGCCTCGCTATTCTTGGCTGCGTAGTGGAGAACGGAGTCATCGGCCCAGACCCCGATAGAATGCGCCCCCTTATGGAGCTCCCCCTCCCCCACTGCCAGAAAGCACTGAAGAGATGCCTGGGGTTTTTCTCTTACTATGCTCAGTGGGTGCCCAACTATGCGGATAAAGCCCGACCCCTCATCAAGTCCGCCTCCTTCCCCCTGACAGCAGAGGCCTGTGCAGCCTTCACTCTCATAAAAGGAGACATTGCGAAGGCCACAATGCACGCTGTGGATGAGTCCCTTCCTTTTCAAGTGGAGAGCGACGCATCCGACTTTGCCCTAGCTGCAACCCTTAACCAGGCGGGGAGACCCGTGGCCTTTTTCTCAAGGACCCTCCAGGGCCCCGAGATTCGACACTCCTCTGTCGAAAAGGAGGCCCAGGCCATTGTGGAAGCCGTGCGACATTGGCGGCATTACCTGGCCGGAAAACGATTTACCCTGCTCACTGACCAGCGTTCAGTGGCTTTTATGTTTCATAATAAGCAGCGGGGCAAAATCAAGAATGACAAGATCTTAAGGTGGAGAATCGAACTCTCCACCTACAATTACGATATCTTGTACCGGCCTGGGAAACTCAATGAGCCCCCAGATGCCCTATCACGTGGTACGTGCGCCAACGCGCAGGTTGATAGGCTACAGACCCTCCACAATGACCTCTGCCACCCGGGGGTCACCAGGTTCTTCCATTTTATCAAATCCCGTAACCTGCCCTACTCCATCGAGGAGGTCAGGACCATGACCAGGAACTGCCAGATCTGTGCCGAGTGCAAGCCGCATTTTTATAGGCCAGACAGAGCGAGCCTGATCAAAGCCACGCGCCCCTTCGAGCGGCTGAGCATCGATTTTAAAGGGCCCCTCCCCTCCTCTGACCGCAATGTGTACTTCCTCAATATAATTGATGAGTACTCCCGTTTCCCGTTTGCCATCCCTTGCTCGGACATGACCAGTACCACGGTCATTAAATGTCTGAATGACCTCTTCGCCTTGTTCGGTTTCCCTAGCTATATCCATAGCGACAGGGGCTCATCTTTTATGAGCGACGAACTTCGGCAGTACCTGCTCGCGAGAGGCATTGCTACAAGCAGGACCACCAGCTACAACCCCCGGGGTAACGGCCAGGTGGAAAGGGAGAATGCGACAGTCTGGAAGGCAGTCCTTTTAAACTTAAAATCTAAGGGCCTTCCGACCTCCCGCTGGCAGGAGGTCCTCCCTGCGGCGCTCCATTCCATTCGGTCGCTGCTCTGTACACCCACCAATGCCACTCCTCACGAGAGAATGTTCTCCTTCCCCAGGAAGTCCACGTCGGGGATTTCGCTACCAACATGGCTGACTTCTCCAGGTCCCGTCCTACTGCGGAAGCACGTGAGGACCCATAAGGCGGACCCCCTGGTCGAGAGGGTGAGCCTCCTCCACGCCAACCCGCAGTATGCTTACGTGGTGTACCCGGACGGGCGGGAGGACACAGTCTCCATTCGAGACCTCGCACCTGCAGGTGCTCCTGAAACACCCTCTTCGCCACCCACCGCTACTCCTGCCTACCCCCAGGACACAGTCCCCGCACGAGACCTCGCACCTTCGGGTGCCTCTGAGAGACCACCATCGCTACCTCCCATTACCCATGCTCTGACCCCTGTAGACGGCATGCAGCAGCCCCAGGGTCCGCCACCTGCTACACCTCCTCTGAACGAGACACCGGGTTCACCATTGGATGCTGCACCATCACCGCCGCTGCTGCGACGCTCAGGACGGCTTACAAGGCCTCCTGATAGACTTCAGTACACGAATTTTTAGTGCACTTCACCCCGCCGGACTCAATTCTAAACAAGGGGTGAATGTGGTAAACCACTGTTGTTAGTATTGTTGTTCACTGTTAGTACTGTTGTTCACTCTTGCATATTGTTGTACTTGTCTGTGCATGCCTCAGCTGACTCCGCCCCTGGCTCCACCCTCATGGCTGGGTATAAAGGTCGCTGCTCAGAAGCCTCCAGCCCTTTTGGATACCAGGCAACCACAAGAGGCATGCTCTGTTCTTTGGTAATAAAAGCCTGTTTATTACTTTCTCAATCTCCAGTCTTTTGTAGCAATTGATAGTGCATCAGTGACGCAGGTTAATAAGGCCATTTATAAAAAAAAA
Organism: Somniosus microcephalus; assembly: GCF_052327205.1. Taxonomy (NCBI): domain Eukaryota; kingdom Metazoa; phylum Chordata; class Chondrichthyes; order Squaliformes; family Somniosidae; genus Somniosus; species Somniosus microcephalus. The sequence continues at coordinate 7,338,844 of NC_141010.1, forward strand.
AGCAAACAAAGCACTGGGGTTCATTTCTAGAGGGATAGAACTGAAAAGTGGAGAAGTTATGTTAAACTTGTATAGAATCTTGGTTAGACCACACTTGGAGCACTGTGAACAGCTCTGGTCTCCATATTATAAAAAAGATAGAGGCACTGGAGAAGCTGCAAAAAAGATTTATTAAAATAATACCAGAACACTGAGGTTATAACTATCAGGAAAGATTGAACAGACTGGTGCTCTTCTCTAGAAAAGGAAAGACTGAGGGGTGACCTGATTGAGGTCTTTTAAGATTATGAAAGGATTTGATAAGGTAGACATAGAGAAGATGTTTCCACTTGTGGTGAGACCAGAATTAGGGGCCATGAATATAAGATAGTTACTAATAAATCCAACAGGGAATTCAGGAGAAACTTCTTTACCCAGAGAGTGGTTAGAATGTGGAACTCGGTACCACAAGTAGTTGAAGAAAATAGCAGAGATACATTTAAAGAGAAGCTAGATAAATACATGAGGGAGAAAGGAATAGAAGGATATTTTAATAGGATTAGATGAAGGGTGGGAGGAAGCTCATGTGGAGCATAAACACTAGCATGGACCTGTTGGGCCAAACGGCCTGTTACTGTGCTGTAAATTTTATGTAACATATATGTCCAATCAATCCTGTAGCAATTCTGGCAATCTTTTATGGGTGGAGGTGGAACAGCACCTTTTATACTTTGGCTCATTTGATAGTGCTCTTGCTTCTGAGTCAGAAGATTGTGGGTTTAAATCCTGCTCGGGACTTGAGCACATAATGTAGGCTTCAGTACATACTGAGGGACTGCTGGATTGTCAGATGTGCCATCTTTCAGATGAGTTGTTAAACTGTGGTCCTGTCTACCTGTTTCAGTGGATACAAAAGATTCCAGTGTACTATTTGATAAGGAGCTGGTAGTTCTCCTTGTGTCCTGGCTAACCTGCTCTCAAACACCACCACCAAAAAAACTAACTGGTCATTCATTTCATTTAGTTTGCTGTTTCTGGGATCTTACTGTGTACATACTGGCTTTTGCTTTTACCTACCCAACAGTGACTACATTTCAAAGGTAATTCATTGGGTGTGAAGCACTTTGGGATATTTGAGAGCAGGATAAAGGGCTACAGAAATGCAAATGTTTGCTTCTTCGTTTCTACAAGGGGATGGCTAGGGATGACCTAAGAGATTTATGAAGATCATTTTGAACTAGTATGTGTTTGGTCCCAAACCAACATGAGACAGCATATGTGTAATTGACCCGGCTCACTATTCTGTTTGTAATGTTTTAAACTGACCAAGAGCAGATTTTCCCCGAATGCCAGTGAGTTTATCCAGTGAGCAGCTGAGTTCTATAGACTGGCAAGGTTCCATTTTGATCCTCTGTGCTAAGTTAGCTGAAGCAGTGGCTGGAGTGCAGAAATTGTGCTCGGTGTCTCTGCTTAGGGAGGAGAAATCCGGGAGGGCTCCCACTCCTGAGCATTATCTAGGAAGTGTGCATTTGAGGACAGCATCAGGCATAGTGATGATATCTTCTGCTATGGGACTCTGCCTGTTGAGGCTCACACATGAATATTGGTCACTTGAGTGAGGTACTAGAGGGACACTGGTGTCTGTGGATGCATACACCAATGTGGCGTTAGTGCCTTCTAAAGAAGAGAGGTGCAGGAAAAAAATTAGGGGACAAAACTGATCGAGATCTTTGAAGCATTCGGGAATGAAGGAAAGTGAATAATCACTTTAATTTAAATTTATAGATTTAAGTTCTTAAACACCTTATTTTAATGAAAGTAGACTTGTGCAGTGGTTCTCTGGTGCTAGATGTCATAACTTTGCATTCCATTCATGGGGTCCAAGTTTGAGTTCGAGCCTCAACTGGAATTAAATGATCAGTGTAGATGAACATTGTCTATAAGTGAACACAGTATCTTGTGGTGGAGATCTCCTTTTGAGAGGAGAGAGCAAGAGAGAGAAAAGAAGCTGGGTGAGGATGTAACCTGGGAATTGGACATTGAGGTGGCTTTAACAGACTCTATGGAAAGGCCCACAGTTCAGATATCCAGCATAAGTATAGTAACTGCAGGTAGAAGGAATGGTGACCATAGAAAAATTGAATGGGTAAATGTATCTCTGTCTGCACACAGATGTCTTGTATTGGCTGTTATGTCTTTAAGCCAGTTTATAAGTATTTCTAAATGCTTGAGCTGAATACTACTTTAGTTGATATTCTCTTATTAATGTTGAGGTGGTTGAAATTAACAGAAGCTTAACTAACTGTTCTTTGCTCAAAAACAAGAAATCCCCCTTTTGGAAAACTAATATTTTGCTGCAGTATTGAGATTTTTTAATTGCATTTTTTAATGTTCTCCTTCCTTGCCTGAAGCTGGTGACTCATACTTGGGTGTATAGTTCCATGAGTGCCTCCAGTTGGTGTCTGAGGTGTCTTTGATCATTGTGGGGAGTGGGCGGTGTTGCATTTCAAGGTTTTTCCCCAATACTTTTTCTTGTGTTTACAACGAAAAGGTGGTTTCCAGCCTCCAGTGCTCAGAAACCTGTCCCTGTGCTGTGCAAGATTTAGTATGTTCAGGTTTAACAAGCTCCCAAATGTATATAATTCACTGGAGATTATGAAAGACCTATCGGAATCTTCTATCTCCCAAATGGTGGTGCATACCATGTTATGGGACCAGTTCCTACAGGGTAAAACAATTAGTCAAATTTATTTACACTTTACAAAAGCCTATATATTGCAGCAAGATATTGAATCAACATATAATACTCAAAGAAGGAAATTGGAATCAGTCCATTGGAGTTAAAATACCCTTTTATAGAATGTCTTCAGATTCTGAAATGAAGGTTTTGGATGAAAGTCAAGTTTGTCTCTTTGTAGACTTTCCAGATGCATAATGTGAGGACAATTAGAATTTCAGTTCATCCATGGAGTTAGGATTTCCTGTCAGAACTAAAGGGAAAATTGCTCAGTACATTTCCTAGTCCAAAAGCCTCTGAAGTCAGATCCATGACTAAAGATAAGAGCGGTCAGAATTATTGCATGGAATCGGCAGATTATTTCATGTCATCGGGATTCCAAGTACTTGTTAGTGCCTTGACACTACAATTCAATTAGTGCCCTGTATCCCCACTAACTTCAAGATTAACTAACCTGGCTAGATCCTGTAGACAACTCCTCTCCAAGCCTTTCATTTTGTAACTTGATAAGGGAAAACAACTTCCATTTTAACTCTAGCTATTTTAAAATTTTATGAAATGTCGCTCTGCCACAGGGGCAACTCTTCAATCCGAATATGACTGCCTGCCACACAGATACTGTTCCTAAAACATTACAGCCAAATCTTGCTCCCACACCACCGATTCAGTGGACTGTGGCTTGCTCAGCACATGAAACCTGGTACATTCCTTGCTCTGCTGCATTAGTTGCACATTTATGCAGTGAGCTATTGAGGGAACTTTCATTACTCTTGCTTTGATGCTTTGATTTTGCTGTTTAAAGAATTATTATTAATAATTACAATCATTGGCTGTCTATGGAAATAAGTTTAATTTGAGCCCTACTCTTTATATAAATGCAAGTCTTTCTGTAAATACAGTGTCTTTCACAACCTCCGGATATCCCTTTACAGCCAATGAAGTACTTTTGAAGTGTAGTCACTGTTGTAATGTATGAAATAAATGTAGTTATTGAGGGTCTTTTTGAAACCATTGCTTCCTGTCGGGAACATTTATAACCTCCTCCAGTAGAACATCCGTTTAATTAGATTCCTGTTTTAACAGGTCAGCCTCTCGACGCCGCTCGAAGTACTATTCACGATCCAGATCACACTCTCGGTCGTACAAGAAAAGATCCAGGAGCCGATCTTACTCTCCTGTGTACCGGCGTCGGCGAAGCAACAGCCACTCTCCCATATCGAGCAGACGACGCCACGTTGGAAACCGGGTCAGTGTACATTGTCGCCCAGTGCTTTTTCACAATCCGGTCGTGTAAAATGAGTTTAATTTGGCAAGAAAACTTGCCCTTTGGGAATTCACCTTTCCACTAACGAATGTGGATCGTGCATCCAATGCTTCTGGATCATTGCCACTCAGCAACACTATTTTATAGAGCACAGGAACAAGTTGCAGCAGAATATATTAAATTAGGTCCAAACAGGTAAAATTCATAAGATCATCCATCTAGAATTGAACCCCAGGGAAATGAATGAGCTAAAATCTGTATAGGGAGAAAATGTGGTCCCATATAGCCTTTACTTGTACCTCCTACTTTTTCCTCCAAAAAAGAGGTAGGAGCTTACTACCACACAGTTGTGACCAGATATAAGGTGCTCTATGCTATGACTGGTCAATGCCACTGAACAGTTGGCTGGCAGCAGTGTTCCTTGGCAGTTTGAATGTCTTTCACCAGTTCTAGGGGCTTAGTTGAGGTAGGTGACCTGTGGTGACTTGGGTGGGTGTATGTTTAGTATTGCTTGTCTTTCTGGGGCTGTCGATTGATTTCATTTACTTTTGGTTTTCCTCCCTTTTTTTTTTTTAAAGGTTCACTCATCACACGCCATTCTCTGGCCACGATGGGTGGGACAGAGACCTCCCCTTGGGTCTCTGCTAGTGCTGTTTTGCAACTGGCTACTGTTGGGTGCATAAAAATGGCCCAGATCAACTCAGCAGCCAAGTGCAAAGGGTCTGACCTCTGTTCAACATCTCCCTAACAACTCAGCTGAGATTTGCAAAACTGCTGGTGCAGCTCACTCCTACACTGAGTACTGGTGCACACCAGGCTACATTCCCACTCAATGGTTAACGTATCAGATGTGCATTCTGTATGCCTAATATCCAGTATTTATTCAGCAAATGCAGGTGAGTTTTTTTTATATTCAGCCCAATTTTTAATGGAGATTAACCAATAGCATTAATTTTATCCAAATTGGTGCTGTCTCAGTATTTTAGAGGTGGCGGTTCAGTTTGGGTCTTGTTACTTTTCACTTCCCTTAAGCCGTGCATAATTTTTCGTTGGGCATGTGACCTGATTCCAGGCGTGCTGATTTTGCTCCAGTTGACCACCACAAGCAACATGAAATGCTAACTTTCAGTGATTCCACCCCCCCCCCCCCCCCTCTTTCATTTTGGAACAGATGTCAAGTCTACTCTGCTACTGACCAGTATGGCAGCGATTTTAAGAAAAAGAAGTTGCCAAAGAACTTATGTTGTCTTATATTCAAACCTTCTATTCCCATACCAGGAATATGACATGATGTGCAATTCTATTCTGTAGGGACTACAACTGGGTGCCCAACCCACACACTGATCAACCAATCACCTACCATGTCATTACAGTTGGCCAATCAGCATCCTTTTGATTGTGTATCTTAGCCAATCATGGGACACAACCTTACTGATGCTATCAATCAGGTTCAGAGCTCCTGGCCAATCAAAGGCTGTTATTTCAAAATCCAACATGGTGCCTGGCCACTGTGTACATCTGCTATGCCTAAATAAACAATTATTTTCACATGTTTTTAGTTATTTACATTGCAATAAACACTAAACCACCAGCACTTTCCAAAGAAGCATAGTCCCCTGCAGTAAAAACCACAGATAAAATTGAGGAGGAATTTCACCAGAGATACAGAATTACCAAAATTGATGAGTTGCAGCTTTAATGATCCAAGCCACAGCCCCACCAGTCTGAATCTCAGTCCCTGCAGCCTCCACACCTCACTTCCAGTTTGGGCTTTGTGTATTTGGGAACCATAACTTTCCTCTTGGTCGGTAATGTAGTTAGTTTTATTTTCCCTTGTACTGCCACATTTCTCTTCTCTCCCATTACTGAAAATGTTAACTACTAGGGTATGGTTCCAAGGGCAAAGTCGCCCTCGGTTACCTTGCCTGAATGGCCATTATCCATCTGTGGGTCTTCATGATGAGTGTTGGGAGGGTCTTTGATTTTGGGGGGTGCGGAGAGATCACCTTTGAGGCGGTCTGCACAAAGCGGGATTAAAACGGAGTGTACGTAAAGTGTTTTATTTGGGAAAAAGAGTGGGAATTCGGAGTAGAGGGAGGAGTCACTGCTTTTTGCCGACACTACTTGTGGTGCTTTGTGCTGCAGGTAGATATTTAATTTCAGCACCCATAACTTAATCTAGATCACAAGTAGTCAAGAAACTACACTGTAAACTAAGTTACCCAATTACAAATTTAATTAAATAAAACAAGGTCATATAGGGATGGCGGTGCAGATGGTGTGCCACAACTGCAGCATGTGGGAGTTTGTGGAGAGCATTGTGATCCCGGACAACCATGTTTACAATAAGTGCCTGCATCTTGAACATCAGTTTTTGAGCTGGAGTCTGAGGTGCAGACATTGCGGGGCATCAGGGATGGGGAGAGTTACCTGGACACTTTGATCCAGGAGGGAGTCACACCCTTTAGGTTAGGTAGTAGTACAGGTCTGGTTAATGGTCAGGGACAGGAGGGTCTGACTGCAACTCAGGCAGGTAAGGGGACCCCAGGTGCAGTGCTGGAGGAGCCTCAGCCTTTGCCCTTGTCCAACAGGTATGAAGTTCTGAAATAACAACAGAAAACGCTGGAAAAACTCAGCAGGCCAGGCAGCATCCGTGGAGAGAGAAACAGAGTTGACGTTTCAGGTCGAAGACCTTTCGTCAGAACTGGTATGAAGTTCTTGCTGCCTGTGTGGATGAGGGAAAAGCCTGCAGGATGGATGAGCAAGCTGACCATGGCACCATGGTGCAGGAGGCCATTCAAGGTGGGGGGGGGGTGAAAAGGAGTAGTTGTAGTAAGGGACAGTATAGTCGGGGATAGATACTGTTTTCTGCAGCCGCGACAGAGTTCCGATGGTTGTGTTGCCTGCCAGGGTTAAAGACATCGCCTCATGGCTGGAGAAGAACTTGGAGGGGAGGATCCAGTTGTCGTGTTCCACGTAGGAACCAATGACCTCGGTAGAACTAGGAATGAGGTTCTGCTGAGTGAATTTGAGAAGCTAGGATCCAAATTAAAAAGCAGAACCTCAAAGGTAATAATCTCTGGATTGTTACCTGAGCCACGTGTAAATTGGCAAAGCGACAAACAGATTAGAGGTTTAAATGCATGGCTCAGTGTGGTGTGGGAAGAAGGGGTTTCAGTTCATGGGGCACTGGCACCGGTACTGGGGAAAGAGGGAACTGTTCCTTTGGGACGGGCTCCACTTAAACCGGGCTGGGACCAGTGTCCTAGCAAAACGAATAACCAGGGCTTTAAACTAATGAAGTGTGGGTGGGAGGATTCAGGGAAGAGTAAATTTAAAAGCAGCGAGAAATGTCAAGGCTCTAGAGCAGAGTTTTGGGTAAAAATAAGCAGTGGGTCAGGAAGGGACCGAGAGTAACAAAGGTAATAAGGTATCTGACTAAGATGACATCAGGGAAAAAGAGAATAAGTCAAAGCTAAAGGCACTATATCTGCGCAAAGCATTTGCAACAAAACAAAATAGATGAATTAATAGTGCAGGTAGAAATTAGCAGGGTTTGATCTAATAGGCTTAACAAAGATGTGGTTGCAAAGTGGCCAAGGTTGGGAAATAAATATTCAAGGATGCTTAATTATTTAGAAGAGATAGGCAAAATGGAAAAGGAGCAGGGGTAGCTCTGATAATAAAGATGGGATAAAGACAGTAGAGAGAAAGGATCTTGGCTCTGAAAATCAAGAAGTAGAATCAGTTTGGGTGGAGCTAAGAAACAGCAAGGGGCAGAAAACATTGGTGGGACAAAAGCAAAATACTGCAGATGCTGGAAATCTGAAATAAAAACAAAATGCTGGAAATACTCAGCAGGTCAGGCAGCATCTGTGGAGAGAGAAACAGAGTTAACGTTTCAGGTTGATGACCCTTCGTCAGAACTGGAAAAAGCTGGAGATCTAACAGGTTTTTAAGCAAATGCAGGGGCAGGGAAAGGGGGGAGGGGAGGAAAGAACAAAAGGGAAGGTCTGTGATAGGCTGGAGACATTAAGAGATGGTGCAAGGCAAAAGGAGATGGTAATGGGACAAGTTAAGGGAAAAAAAATGGCTCTAGATGAAGTGTAAATAAATAAATAAATAAAATGAATGGGGGGGGGGGAAAAGAATAGGGGCAGAGGTTATGGTCTGAAATTGTTGAACTGAGTCCAGAAGGCTGTAAAGTGCCCAATCGAAAGATGAGGTGCTGTTCCTCAAGCTTACGCTGAGCTTCATTGGAACAGTGCAAGAGGCTGAGGACGGTGAGGTCAGAGTGGGAGTGGAGAATTAAAGTGACAGGCCACCGGAAGCTCGGGGGTCACCCTTACTGAACGGAGGTGTTCCGCAAAGCGGTCACCCAATCTGCGTTTGGTCTCCCCAATGTAGAGGAGACCGCATCGTGAGCAGCGACTACAGTATACTAAATTGCAAGAAGTACAAGTAAATTGCTGTTTCACCTGAAAGGAGTGTTTGGGGCCCTGGACAGTGGGAAGGGGGGAGGTAAAAGGGCATGTATTGCATCTCCTGCGCTTGCACGGGAAGGTGCCGGGGGAAGGGGAAGGAGTGTTCCGGGTGATAGGAGTGGACCAGGGTGTCGTGGAGGGAGCGGTCCCTTCGGAATGCTGAAAGGGGAGGGGAGGGGAAGATGTGTTTGGTGGTGGGATCACGCTGAAGGTGGCGGAAATGACGGAGGATGATTCGTTGAATGTGGAGGCTGGTGGGGTGAAAGGTGAGGACTAGGGGGAACCCTATCGTGGTTCCGGGAGGGAGGGGATGGGGTGAGAGCAGAAGTGCAGGAAATAGAACGGACACGGTCAAGGGGTGTGGCAACCACAGTAGTGGGGTATCCTCGGTTGAGGAAAAAGGAAGACATGTCGGAAGCACTGGTATGGAAGGTGGCATTGTCAAAGCAGATGCGGCGGACACTGAGAAACTGGGAGAATGGAATAGAGTCCTTACAGGAACATTGGTGGGAGTTGTTTATAGGCCCCCAAATAGTAGTTGTAATGTAGGGTAGAGTATAAATCAGGAAATTAGAGGCTCATGTAACAAGGGTAATACAGTAATCATGGGGGACTTCAATCTGCATATAGACTGGGCAAACCAAATTTGCAGTAATAGTGTGGAGGACGAATTCATGGAATGTATGCAAGATAGTTTTCTAGATCAGTATGTTGAGGAACCAACTACGGAACAGGCTATTTTAGATCTAGTATTGAGAAAGGGTTAATTAATAACCTTGTAGTAAAGGAGCCTTTAGGGAAGAGTGACCATAATATGATAGAATTTTATATTGTGTTTGAAAGTGATTTAGTTAAATCCGAAACTAGGGTCTTTAATCTAAACAAAGCAAACTACGTAGGTATGAGGGGCGAGCTGGCAAGGTAGATTAAACTACATTAAACGGTATTACGGTAGAGAAGCAATGGCTAGCATTTAAAGAATTAATGCATAATTTACAACAAATATACATTCCTTTTAGGCACAAATCCCACAGGAAAAGTGGTCCAACTGTGGCTAACAAGAGAAGTTAAAGATAGTATTAGATCAAAGGAAGAGGCTTATAATGTTGCCAAAAAGAGTAGTAAGCCTGAGGATTTTAGAATTCAGCAAAGGAGGACCAAGAAATTGATAAAGGGGAAAAAAGAATGAGAGTAAACTAGCGAGAGGCATAAAAACAGACAAAGCTTCTATAGGTATGTAAAAAGGAAAAGATTAGCGAAAGTAAATGTGGGTCCCTTACAGGCTGAGACAGGAGAAATAATAATGGGGAATAAGGAAATGGCAGAGACATAAACAAATACGTTGTGTCTGTCTTCACGGAAGAAGACGCAAAAAACTTCCCGGAAATAGTGGAGAACCAAGGGTCTAGTGAGAATGAGGAACTGAAAGAAATTAGTATTAATAAAAAATAGTACTGGAGCAATTAATGGGACTGAAAGCCGATAAATCCCTTGGACCTGGTGTCCTACATCCTAGGGTTTTGAAAGACGTGGCTATAAAGATAGTGAATGCATTGGTTGTTATTTTCCAAAATTCCATAGATTCTAGGAAGGTAGCAAATGTAACCCCACTATTTAAGAAAGGAGGGAGAGAGAAAACAGGGAACTACAGACCAGTTAGCCTGACATCAGTAGTAGGAAAAATGCTAGAATTTATTAAGGACCAGGTAACCGGGCACTTAGAAAATAATAGGATAGGGCAGAGTCAACACTGATTTATGAAAGGGAAATAGTGTTTGATAAATCTAAGTTTTTTGAGGTTGTAACTAGCAGACTAGATAAGGGGAAACCAGTGGATGTGGTGTATTTGGATTTCCAGAAGGCATTTGATAAGGTGCCACACAAGGTTATTAAACAAAATTAGGGCTCATGGGATTGGGGGTAATATACTAGCATGGTTTGAGGATTGGTTAATGGACAGAAAAGAGTGTAGGAATAAACAGGTCATTTTTGGGTTGGCAGGCTGTAACTAGTGGGGTACCACAAGGATCAGTGCTTGGGCCTCAGCTATTCACAATCTATCAATGATTTGGATGAGGGGACCAAATGTAATGTCCACGTTTGCTGCTGATCCGAAGCTGGCTGGGAATGTAAGTTGTGAGGAGGACGCAAAGAGGCTTCAAGGGGATATAAACAAGCTAACTGAGTGGGCAAGAACATGGCAAATGGAATATAATGTTGAGAAATGTGAAGTTATCCACTTTGGTAGGAAAAATAGAAAAGCAGAGTTTTTTAAATGGTGTTCAGAGGGACCTGGGTGTCCGTATACACGAATCACTGAAAGTTAACATGCAGGTACAGCAAGCAATTAGGAATGCAAATGGTATGTTGGCCTTTACTACAACAGGATTTGAGTTTAAGAGTAAAGATGTCTTACTGCAATTATATAGGGCCCTGGTGAGACCACACCTGGAGTATTGTGTACAGTTTTGGTCTTACCCAAGGAAGGATATACTTGCCATAGAGGGAGTGCAACGAAGGTTCACCAGACTGATTCCTGGGATGGGGGGGATTGTCCTGAGGAGAGATTGAGTAGACTAGGCCTATATTCTCTGGAGTTTAGAAGAATGAGAGGTGATCTCTTTGAAACATACAAAATTCTTGCAGGGCTTGACAGGGTAGATGCAGGGAGAATGTTTCCCCTGGCTGGAGAGTCTAGAACCAGGGGTCACAGTCTCAATAAGGGGTCGGCCATTGAGGACTGAGATGAGAAATTTCTTCACTCAGAGGGTGGTGAATCTTTGGAATTCTCTACCCCAGACTGCTGTGGAGGCTCAGTCGTTCTGTATATTCAAGACAGAGATCGATAGATTTTTGGATATTAAGGGAATCAGGGCTATGGGGATAGTGCAGGAAAGTGGAGTTGAGGTAGATCATCAACCATGATATTGAATGGATGAGCAGACTCGAGGGGCCAAATCTCCTGCTCCTATTTCTTATGTCCTTATTCATCACAGCCAATCCTGATTCTGTCCACGCTCAAAATATACATGCATTTGCAGCAGGGGTTGTGCAAAGCCATCAGGAGCAGGAACTCCGGATGATTTTCCTTTCCTAAAATAGGGTTGCTGGAACTTATTTTAGCACCCTTACCTTGGTCTGGTTGAGATCAGGTAATTCTGCACAGCAGTTTGGAAATGAAAGCTGTGAGCTTTTTGATCTTTGTAGCTCAACTACTGACCACACCGATTGAAAAGGTCCCAGTTACAATTTCCAACCTGTACTGAGTTTACTGATCTGAGCCAGGTGGCAGTAGAAGTGGTCCACTTGGCCTTGGCATTCCTGCACTAGGGAGCAGGAAATCAGCCAAAGTTCCTGCTGCTGATCACTATCCAGTGATTCCTAAAGTTGCTTTTGTCAGTGTACCTCAGGTGATGACTGGATGAGACTTAATTGTGACACCTCCTCGAATAGCCTTCTGCCTTTCACTGTCTATGTTCACATGTGGAGAAAGACCACTTGAGCAAGTTAGAAGATGCCCACCAGCATGTGCTGGTGGAACTATGCCATGGGAAGTGCCATCCCTTCAGGAGCGGAGAAAAGTGCAGTAAACTGAGGGGGAAAAGTCCATGGATTCCCCCCCCTCCCCCCCTCCACCTGCGAGTGCAACCTGAGATTGTACAGATAATGCAGACAGACATTCAACAAGTATAGGTTTAATCAGGCCCATTCTCATGTGCCTCTATTTTGTCTACTGGTTTTGTTTAGTTTTATTAATGAAAAGTAATTTTCTTATTGCAGTTAAAATAACTTGTGAAAATGGGCTTGCTAAAAGAAAAATTACTGGAAGGGAACTTTGGTATAATGGAAAACATTAAACTACTACCTGGTAGAACAAGTTTTAATCTGTTTTAATAGTTTTACTACTGTGTACTCAACCAGCCAGTTTTGCTCAGGCATCTGACTGGCATCCAGAACCAACCTGGACATTGATCTGCAGGATTGCAGATGAAATCAAGAGCCAGTGGGGCTTGTTCACAAGAGTGGCTCGTAGCTGAGAGGAGACACCTGAATATCTCCTACCAAGTATCCATTACATTACAAGTTTGTTCCACAGCAGCTACACAGGGAGGGAGGGAGGATTCTATATTTCAAATACTAATGTCTGTATTGTTCCCATTCTAAAATGAAATGTAAACGTTATCATTGACCTGTTGTTTTGGTTTCCTCTCTAGACCAACCCAAACCCTAATAATTGCCTCGGAGTGTTTGGCCTGAGCTTGTACACCACCGAACGGGACCTGCGCGAAGTGTTTTCTCGATACGGACCACTTGCAGGAATCAATGTCGTCTACGATCAGCGGACAGGAAGATCAAGAGGATTTGGATTTGTCTACTTTGAAAATGTTGAAGACTCTAAAGAAGTATGTTTACACAGCAGTGTGAATATCTGTTAGGGGACAAACTAAGTGTTCTTCTGTTGCCAGTTCACATTCAGAAGTAACAAAGAGCCTTGATTTGCTGCTGTCTATCGAGTCTGAGAGCTGTAAAGGCTGTAATTTCAGACTGTCCAATGTGAAGTCATCTCAGAAAGCTTAAAATGTTGCCCTTCCATAGTTTTTTTGCAATGATGAATAAGATAACTAAATATAGTATACTTTGATAACCTTGCAAAAATCGTAAATGTAAAATCTATCGCTACAATTTATTCACAGCCTTGAGGTAAACCAACTTGTATATTTGTTAGTAAAAACTTCCTTTTCCTGTTCTACTTTAAGATTAGATTTTTCATAAACAAAAATTTTAGAATGGGATAGCCTCAAGTACTTGGAAGCCATGCTGTGTAGGAGATTCATTGGCAGCAAGACTCTATTAAGAGAACCTATTACAGAATTATCTCTTTATTCCATCCTTTCCTCAAGGCACTGATTGTTGCTTGTGGTACAGTTCCACAGGTGACTGCGGTTCTTTGGTACATTGTCCAAGTGGCTGCTACTCTTTTCCTGTTCTTTCCAAAGTTCTCTTGATTCAGGAACCATTCCTTTTAGATTGGAAAATTGCACATGTCGCTCTGCTATTTAAGAATGGTGAGAGGGAAACCAGGAAATTATAGACCAGTTAGCCTAACATCTGTTGTCAAATTGCTAGAGTTGATAATTAAGGATAGGGTGACTAAACACCTTGAAAATGTTCAGTTGATCAGAGAGCCAGGATGGATTTGTGAAAGGTAGGTTAAGCCTGACAAACCTGATTGAATTTTTTGAAGAGGTGACTAAAGTAGTGGACAGGGGAATGTTACTTAGATGGACTTCCAGAAGGCATTTTGTAAAGTCCCACAAGAGACTGTTAGCTAAGGTAGAAGCCCATGGAACTCGGGGTAAATTATTGACCTGGTTAGAAAATTGGCTGAGCGGCAGGAGACGGGCAGTAAGGATAGGTGCTCAGATTGGCAGGATGTGACTAGTGGTGTCCTGCAGGGATCTCTGTTGGGGCCTCAACTATTCACTATTTATTAATGACCTAGATGATGGCATAGAAAGTCATATATCCAAATTTACCGATGACCCAAAGAGGGGCGGCATTGCCGGCAGTGTAAATGAAAGCATAAAATTACAAAGGGATATTGACAGATTAAGTGAATGGGCAAAACTGTGGCAAATGGATTTCATTGTAGGCAAATATGAGATCATCCACTTGTGACCTAAAAAGGATCGAACAGGATACTTTCTAAATGGTGAAAAGCTAAATAGTGGAAGTACAAAGAGACTTTGGCGGGGGGGGGGTCCAGGTACAGTACATAGATCATTAAAATGTCATGAACAGGTACAGAAAATAATCAAAAAGGTTAATGGGATGTTGGCCTTTATGTCTAGAGGACTAGAGTACAAGGGGGTAGAAATAATGCTGTAGCTGTACAAAACCCTGGTTAGACCACACCTGGAGCACTGTGAGCAGTTCTGGGCACCACACCTTAGGAAGGATATATTGGCCTTGGAGGGAGTGCAGCGTAGGTTTACCAGAATGATACCCTTCAAGGGTTAAGTTACGAGGAGAGATTACACAAATTAGGGTTGTATTCCCTAGAATTTAGATTAAGGGGTGATCTGATCGAAGTTTTCAAGATATTAAGGGGAACAGATAGGGTAGATAGAGAAAGTAATTCCACTAGTTGGGGATTCTAGGACTGGGGGCGTAGTCTTAAAAATTAGAGCCAGACCTTTCAGGAGGGAAGTTAGGAAACACTTCTACACACAAAGGGTGGTAGAAGTTTGGAACTCTCTTCTGCAAACGGCAATTGATGCAAGATCAATTGTTAATTTTAAATCGGTGATTGATAGCTTTTTGTTAACTAAAGGTATTGAGGGCTATGGGCCAAAGGCAGGTACATGGAGTTAGGTCGCAGATCAACCATGATCTCACTGAATGGCGGAACAGGCTCGAGGGGCTCAGTGGCCTAGTCACGTTGCTATGTGTGAACCAAGAACGTGTTAGTAGGCTGTAGAGTGCACCACAGCTGAGCCTCATTCAACATCCCCAAGAAATTCTCAGCAGGGAATGTTACTGGCTCGCCATCAGTAATTGGAAACCTGGGACCCTAAGGCTAACTATAGTGGCTCCATCTGTCTGACAAAAGACCAGAAATTGAACCTTTATAACTCAGTACTGCACCAAGTAATGCCTTTACCCACCAGACCATCATGGAAGTTGACAGTTTTTAAGTTCTATTACTGCCTGTTGCTAGCTCATCCTTGAGTAGCTGCCCCCATTTTTAAACTGGAATAGTTGTAGCCACAATTTACTGTGATAAGTTTCCCTATTGCTCGTGGGGACAGTAGTTTTGTAGCGTCAAGTGGATGCCCAGGTGTTTCCCCATTTTCCTCGGATTCTCAATCACCTCGCGTGGTATTGGTGGAGCTCTGAAAGTGGGTCTGCAGCCTGGGGGATAGTGCAAGGAGATGCTAGTAAAGGAAAAAGAACCGATCCAAAAAAAATTTGCAATTTCTTTGAGTTGGCTTCTCCCCTCCAATGCAAAATCACGTGGCCATGTCTAGTAGCTCTTAACAGATTGGCTGTAGGAACTTATGTGGGGAAATGATGTGGGCCCTACTAATGTTCCCTGTAAGCTGCACTTTGTTCTGTGCTGCTGTTTTTTTTTACTGCACGGTCCCTTTAAATTTCTGACCTTGCATTACTTACAATGGAAAAGTCGGGGAGCGGCCTGCGCAGGACCTTTCCCATTATTGTGCGGCCACGCAGTTTAGAGGAAATGTTGGAGCCTACATCGTTAGCAGTAAAAAAAAATTAAAAAAGCATAGTTCCACAGTCC
This sequence comes from Somniosus microcephalus, assembly GCF_052327205.1. Classification (NCBI taxonomy): domain Eukaryota; kingdom Metazoa; phylum Chordata; class Chondrichthyes; order Squaliformes; family Somniosidae; genus Somniosus; species Somniosus microcephalus. The sequence continues at coordinate 7,354,614 of NC_141010.1, forward strand.
TAAGATTTTGTCAAATCTGCATCAATTTTGCAATGGTGCACCTGAAACAGCAAGATACTTAATTTTATAATGATGGAAATCTGGCTGATGACAGGGAGGGGAATATGGGTGATATATCCTTGGTCTCCCCTGGTTGCTCAGTGACCGAGAGTCCCAGGTTCAATCCCAGCAAAGGGGTGAACTATCTGGCTTATTTCTTCCCGCTCGCTCCTTAGCACAGGAAAATTGAAACCCCAGGGATCAGCAGGGACCTTAAACGGGTATGTTAACTTAGCGTTTATGTTGCTGGCATAGTATTCAGAAACCTTGAATCATTTCAGAGAATGAGTGTTCAAATCCCACCATGGCAGTTTGAGAATTTGAAATCTGTTTTAAAAATCTGGAAATAGAAAGCTAGTATCAGTAAGTGACCATAAAGCTGTCAAATTGTCATTAAAAGCCCAACTGGTTCACTAATGTCCTTAACCTGGTCTGAATTCCTCCCCCCTTTGCCCTTTACACTGTTACTATCCTACATTACAACAGTGACTACACTTCAAAAAGTACTTCATTGGCTGTAAAGTGCTTTGAGATGTCCGGTGGTTGTGAAAGGCGCTATATAAATGCAAGTCTTTCTTTCAGTTTATATTAGGATAACTGAAGTCCCTCATTATAACTACTCTAGTTATTGTATGTTTCTGTAATTTACCTGCAAATTTGCTCCTTTATCTCCTTCCCACTATTTGGTGGCCTATAGTATACACCCAGAAGCATAATAGGGGTGCGGTAACGGTGGTTATGTTACTGAACTAGTAATAGAGGCCTGGGCTAACCATCATGAGCTCAAATCCCACCACAGCAGACTGGGAATTTAAATTCAGTTATTTGAAAAATCTGGAATTAAAAGCTTGTCATTAATGGTGACCATGAAACTACCAGATTGTTGTAAAAACCCATCTGGTTCACTAATGTCCTTTAGGGAGAGAAATCTTGCTGTCTTGGTTTGGCCTATATGCGACTCACAGACCCACAGCAATGTGGTTGACTCTTAACTCCGTTCTATTCAAGAAGGCAGTTCACCTTCAAGGGCAATTAGGGATGGGCAATAAATGCTGGCCTTGCCTGCGACGTCCACATCCTGTGAATGAATAAAAGCTCCTCTATTCCTTAATTCTAACCAAATCGGGTCTTTGGCTGCTGAACTACATCATCCCTCTCCAGTGCTGTAATAGTTTCTTTAATCAATACTGCCACCCCCCCCCCCCCCCTCTTTTTCCTTCTTTCCTGAATACCTTTATAGCCACGAATGTAAAGTTCCCAATCCTCCTTCTTTGAGCCAGGTCTCCGTTCTTGCCATTTAGGCTATTGTAATGGGCAGCATTGTTTGTACATGCCCAGGACATGCTTACTGTTGGTGAATCCCTCAAACTGAGTCATTGTGAGCCATAATAAAAAGTTCATTTGCAAGAATCCCAAGTAATTTTTCAGCAGTTTAGTGTTTTGTATGAACTGCGAACATTCCAGCAGTGCACTGCTGTTACTCTAGGTTGAGCAAGCAAAGTAAGATCTCACTGGAAGATGGTGATTGTTTAACGTTGGGTTTACTACTGCAAAAGATGTTAAATGCAGTGTACCCGGCTGCAAGTATGACTAAAGCAATTTAGTGGCCGAGCAAGTTGGGTGCGTTAACGTAATGTGCCACAGAACAGTAGGATGAGAATGTTGAGTGCCCAACCTTGATTAGAGAAACACTGAACAGATTGTAGGCCTTTTCCCCAGAGGAAGCCGAAATGAAGAATGAGACGCTGGTAGTCAGTTGTATTGGGACAGGCCCTGCCCTGTGTTGCCTGCCTGTCCGATTTGAGCTACAGGGAGGTCTGACAGAAGGGGGTAAATGGTAAAGCTTCACCTTCGCGCGCAAGTAAATATTTAACCCTGTTCTATTCGGTGCCTTTAATAGGAGAGTCTGGAAGGTACTTCAAATTATGTCAAAAGCAAGTTTGCAACAGGATCCTTGGAGTTTGAAGCTGGTGCAACCGGTCCAAGTCCTTTAAATGCCTGTGTCTCGGGTCCGCACGCTTGCACTGGAGCGCTGCGGAGGTGCGAGCACGTGACCCCCCGGGCACCGCCTCGATTGGCTGGAATGGGGGGGGGGGGGCGCTCGGATTGTTGCAAAGTGGAGTTTCCTCATTGGACGACGTGGCTGGATTTTATTTGTCAATGGCGCGCGTGCAGCTGCTCGTAACCTATTCAAGAAGCGGCAGCAGAGGCCGCGGCTGCAAGGCCATGCCTCGCCCCCTCCAGGGGACAGGCAGCAAAGCATCGCGGAGCTGTCTGCTGCACATGTCGAGTGTCGAGAATGTTTAAGTTTTTTGCTATAAGGCGTTGGCCTGCTTGTATCTTTTTTTTCTCCCAATCTCCACGTGCATTTACTAGTTTCTTTTGAACAACTACTTTAAACTTCACATTTGGAGAACAATTGGGTTCCCATCTCCTCAAAAAAAGTGTCATTTGAAAGGTTATTTTTGATTACAGCTAGTTAGGGGGTAGGAACACCAGCGGGCGACATAATGACAAGTTTAACTTGCAATGGCTTTCCTGTACACTAATGTGTCTAATTTGTCCAGATGTGTAGCTTGTTTTTATCTGTTGGGAGGAAGATGAGTTGTAACAAGTCAAGGATGAGCAGAGGAGTTGAAGCGGAAACCTAGAAGCAAGTAACAGGCCATGTTGTGTTTTGATAGAATTCGCTGAAAGGCGCGTTTTGTCCTTTTCAGAAGGATCCGGACAAGACCCGGAGTTTCATAAATGCATATTTTTAGCTTGTCTACTTCGTTATTATGATTGTTCCCAATCAGATGCTTTTTTAAAACAAACTAGTAAATGCACAGTACGTGTTTTTTTTAAATGACAAAATCTTAATGGAAAAATCGACGATCTTGAAAAGCTAACGTCACGGGGTGGAAACGTTCAGTTCACGTACACATCAACAAAGAAACAACGGTCCTGTGGTTTATTTTTGTGGTATCTGCAATTTTGGGACTTTGTGTTGTAATTGGCAACATGTTCAGCATTTCCGTATTTTGCTAAACTGAGAGTGGGCAAACTGCTAAAGTGTTTCAGTTCGATTTGCAGAATTCCAGACATTTAATCAGGACTGCAAGTAGATCTCCAGATTACGGCATGCTTCCCTTACTAATGTGTGCCCAACGTAAATTGTTTCATCTACAAATTCACGTTATTTATTATGTTGGAAGAATGTATTCAGATTACACTTTCCTGCCGTCTGTGATTGTCTATTTTGCCTAATTTTAAATCGCTTGTACATTTTGGGGGAGGGGTGATGGATGACCTTTGTTATCTTCATAACGAGGTATACTAGGTGGAATCTAAAAAGTAGGCCTCGAGTATCGATTTCGAATTGTGTATAAACTAGAACATTTTCTTCAGTCTCATTTTTCTCTTTTTCCCCTTCCCCCTCCATTTTATAACAAATAGGAAAGAGCAGTTCTGTTTAATTAAATTGTTTCAATGAGTTTCCCAGCGCCACAAAGTGGTTATCTTAATGCTTTAAATAAATGCCCTTATTCCTAATTTTCCTACTTTGAATCATAGAATGGTTACAGCACGGAAGGATGCCACTCGGCCCGTCGAGCCCGTGCTGGCTCTCTGCAAGAGCACTTCAGCTAGTCCCACTTCCCCGTAGCCCTGCAATTTTTTTTCCTTCAGGTACTTATCCAATCCCCTTTTGAAAGCCACGATTGAATCTGCCTTCACCGCCCTCTCGGGCAGTGCATTCCAGATCCTAACCACTCGCTGCGTAAAGTTTTTCCTCGTTGCTTTTGGTTCTTCTGCCAATCACCTTAAATCTGTGTCCTCTGGTTCTCGACCCTTCTGCCAATGGGAACAGTTTCTCTCTACTCTGTCTATAGCCCATATGATTTTGAGCACTTTATCAAATCTCCTCTCAGCCTTCTCTGCTCTAAAGTGAACAACCCCAGCTTCTCTAGTCTATCCACATAACTATCAAATAAATAAGGGAGAACCAGTGGATGTGGTGTATTTGGACTTTCAGAAGGCTTTCGATAAGGTCCCGCATAAGAGATTAGCGTGCAAAATTAAGGCACATGGGATTGGGGGCAAGGTATTGATTTGGATAGAGAACTGGTTGGCGGACAAAAAGCAAAGAGCTGGAATAAACGGGTCGTTTTCCGAGTGGCAGTGACTAGTGGGGTACCGCAAGGGTCGGTCCTAGGACCCCAGCTGTTCACAATATATATTAATGATCTGGACGAGGGAATTGGATGTAATATCTCCAGATTTGCAGACGACACAAAGCTGGGTGGGAGGGTATGCTGTGAGGAGGATGTCGTGAAACTCCAGTACGATTTGGACAGGTTGGGTGATTGGGCAGAAACATGGCAAATGCACTATAATGTGGATAAATGTGAGGTTGTCCACTTTGGTGGCAAAAACAGGAAGGCAGATTATTATTTGAATGGCAATAGATTGGGAGAAGGGGAAGTGCAAAGAGACCTGGGTGTTATTGTGCACCAGTCGCTGAAGGTAAGCATGCAGGTGCAGCAGGCGGTTAAGAAGGCAAATGGTATGTTGGCCTTCGTAGCAAGAGGGTTCGAGTACAGGAACAAGGATGTCTTGCTGCAGTTGTACAGGGCCTTGGTGAGACCGCAGCTTGAATATTGTGTGCAGTTTTGGTCGCCTTATCTGAGGAAGGACGCTCTTGCCATGGAAGGAGTGCAGCGAAGATTCACCAGGCTGATACCTGGGATGGCAGGAATGACGTATGAGGAGAGATTGTGTCGATTGGGCTTATACTCACTGGAGTTTAGAAGATTGAGAGGGGATCTCATCGAAACCTATAAAATTCTGTCAGGCCTAGACAGACTAGATGCAGGAAGGATGTTTCTGATGGCCGGGGAGTCCAGAACCAGGGGTCATAGTCTAAGGATAAGGGGTAAGCCATTTAGGACTGAAATGAGGAGGAATTTCTTCACCCAGAGTGGTGAACCTGTGGAATTCTGTCACAGAGGGCGGTGGAGGCCAGTTCATTAAATATATTCAAGAAAGAGTTGGATATATTTCTCCAGGCTAAAGGGATCAAGGGATATGGGGAGAAGGCAGGGACAGGGTACTGAATTTGGATGATCAGCCATGATCTCATTGAATGGCGGAGCAGGCTCGAGGGGCCGAATGGCCTACTCCTGCTCCTATCTTCTATGTTTCTATGTAACTGAAGTTCCTCATCCCTGGGACCGTTCTTATTTAATCTTTTCTGCACCCTCTCCAAGGCCTTTGCATCCTTCCTAAAGTGCAGTGCCCAGAATTGGACACAATACTCCCGTTGTGGCTGAACCAGTGTTTTATAAAGGTTCATCATAACTTCCTTGCATTTGTATTCTATACCTCTATGAAGCCCAGGATCCTGTATGCTTTTTAAACCGCATTCTCAGCCTGCCCTGCCACCTTCAACGATTTGTGCACATATACCCCCAGGTCTCTCTCTTCCTGTACCCCCTTTAGAATTGTATCCTTTTGTTTATATTGCCTCATTTTTTTGTGTAATCTCCTTTCAATAATGTCATTCTGCAAATTTTACGCGTTTCAATTGGATTAAAAGTAAAGCCATGAAGTAGTCTGCTTGTGGGTAGAGAAATAACATTACAATAAAGGGCATTGCAGCTCGTATAGTTTTGACAACCTGCTGTACCCAAAGCATTAATCTAACTTTTCTGTTTACCGATCTGTGTTTCCAGCATTTTGTTGTTCATGCTAACTGCTGCTTTGCATTTAATATTAGCTGCAGGATCAGTTCCAACCAGGTAGTGCCCTGTTTATACTCCTTGGCGCCAGCTGCAGTTCTCCCATGCCAAGATAATATGCCTGTTCAGAATGTCGCTCCCGGTGGTTTAAAGTTTGAATGTCGAGACTCTGCGCGCGCACGCACTTTAAATCGACCCCAGGTAAATTTGCAAAGTGGTCGGCCTGCGCATTTAAAAAATCCGGATGTGACCGCGGTGAAGTTGAGTCCATGTGGCATCAGATCCAAGCACTAATGAGAGCATTTCACACCACTTCTTCCCAGTTTCGAAGTAGTGGTATGAATTACACTAATCAACTTGAGTCACATTACTTTTGTGGAAGTTGCAAGTTTTTCAGTTCATCACCGAGATCTCTACATTTTTTTTGTTGCAAAGCACAACGTTGAGAATAACCGCATGCTTAATTTCTTCTCTACAGGCAAAGGAGCTTGCTAATGGGATGGAACTTGATGGCCGGTGCATTAGGGTAGATTATTCCATTACAAAACGACCCCACACTCCAACTCCAGGAATCTACATGGGCAGACCAACAACGTGAGCTCAGTCGTTTGTTCATCTGTTCATCAAATCTATTTTTTGCACAGTACTTTACTTTTATAGTACAGTAGTTACATACTGAATTGGGTGCATTTGTCTGCATTTTTTGACATTTTACAGCAGTGTTGGTTCTTCCCATTACAATGACTCTTACAGTGACCGATCCGATGAGCGGGATTGCAGCTACAGGTAATGCTTGATTCATGGTCTATTCATGGACATTATTGTCACTAATTTTTACATTCCAGCGCATACCTTCCACTAGCTTGACTCTGGCTGTGTCCCTCCCTTTGCTCTACTGTTGAATTCTCTTCCTAAGCCTGTCTGCCTTGCTGAATCTCTCTCCACCTTCAAAAGCCTCCTGAAACCTTAATGTGTTTGGTAAACTCCCTCAACCCTTCTCCTAATTCCATCTTGGTGCCTTACTCTCCCTCCCCTTTGGTAAAGCATTTTGGAGCATCAACCAAATTAAAGGTGCTTTATATATGCCTATTCTACCCAAATCTTAATTTGAAGGGAGGAGGGTGAATTAATTGGATCATTAGATTTTAGTAGGACTTTCCCAACGGTTGTCATCCATGCCTTTGTAATTTCCAGACTCCAATTCTATCCTGGCCAGCCACTGCCTCCTTCATGCTCAATACATCTCCGATTATCCTAAACTCTGCTACCCATATCCCATCCTGCATCATTACTCACCCCTGTCCTCGCGCTTGCTCTCCTTTACGGTGTCCATTAAAACCTATCTCTTTGAATAAGCTTTTGGTTCTCTGCCCTAATATATCCTTATGTGGCTCGGTCAAATTTTGGTTAATAGCGCACCTGTAAAGTGTTTTCGGATGTTTTGTTATGTTAAAGGCACTGTATAAATGCAAGTTCTTGCTGATCTACATTGGTTCCTGGTCCCCAGTGCCTTTAATTTAAAGTTTTCATCCTCGTGTTTCAATCCCTTTGTGGCCATGGCCCTCCATACCCCTAACTTCCTGTATCCCCCCCCCGGAACACTCCGTTCCTCCAACTTTGGCCTTCATCCCCTCTCTCCCCTTTGCCTCGCTATTGGTACTATTGCCTTCAGCGGTCTAGGCCCCACACTCTGGAATTCCCTTCTTAAATCCTTCCGCAATCTACCTTACCCGCTTCCTTTAAGACCTAACTTAAAAGCCAGCTCTTTTGTTAACCCCCTCCTAATGTCTTTCTTTGGCTCGGTCACCATTTTTGTCCAATTACACTTCTATGAAGTGCCTTGAGCGTTGTTCTGTTATAAAGGCATGCGCCATATAAATACAGGTGGTTGTTGTTGAAATAAATCATTGTGACTCATTCTTCCAAAAGTCTATAATGCAACATGATACCATAGAGATCAATTTTAATTTCTTAATTATTAGGTGGACCTCTGGCTTCATGTCAGAAAATAATCACTTTAAACTTCAAATTGGCATTGCACTACTGCAACTTGGAAATGAAACACAAATTTTGACCTGGAATCAAACCAGCTTGCTGAATTATGAGGGAAAGTGAAGTAGTCACATTTGCACGTTAAAGTTTATTTTAGTACAGTGTTTGTATTGTAACATTACAGTAACTACTGGATATCTTCTGTTGTAAATTTCTAAATAAAATGGATGTGGGTAGATGTTTCTTTAGCTTGCCTGCCTGTTTGGTGTTTGTAAGAAGTGAGGTTGTGTGCTGATGGTAATCAAATTGCTGATTGTATTCTGGATTTAAAAAGTAAACCGTTTGTGTTCTTCCTAGAAAACGTTCACCTTCACCCTGTTACAGCAGATACAGATCTCGATCTCATTCTCGTTCTTACACCCCACGTAAGTGTTATGGCCCGTCATTTCCCTCCTGCCTTGCAAAATGACTTTTTTTTTAATCGACAGATTTTGAAGTGATGTGCATTTTCTTTCTGCAGGTCGATACTGATGACACCCACCAAGTATTTCCTACCAGTTTAAACGGATGGGAACCTTTTCAAACCTACAGGGATTTTTTTTTTTTAACTAAAATGAGGATTCTTGGGCATTATAGTGTAAGCAAAGCACTATAACCAGAAGTATCTCTCATTTTAAGATGTAATAGTTTTCTGGTTCTTCACCAAGTGATATTGCTTTTATGGTGAGAGGGAGCCTGTCTTTTTAATGGGAAACCTACATCCAGTATTGTGTTGCATTAAATCACAATTATTACAGTAATATAATTTCTGGTATGTATGTACTCAAATTACTTTTGGATATTAAGCAGAGTGTCTTGACTTTCTTATGCACTATGTTTGATTATGCAGTACTTTATAAGGAAAGATTCAGTTATAAAGCTGCTTTGTGGGAAATGGTGACATGCAATAAATGTCTTGGACACAGAATGTATGAACTGATTTCCTTATGCTCAGAAGGTGGTGAAGACTATCAGATGCAACCATAATCCTTTCGGACTGTAGTGTTGCAGCTTGTTGAAAGTTCCAGCATGGCACATTTTAAAAGAGCCTATCTTATGATCTTTATACTTTGTACCATTCGGTGTTCCAGTTTATAGAAAGTGTACTGGATGGGGTGGTACAATCCTTTTTATCACGCTGAAATATTTAGTGCGAATTTCAAAAGGATAATCTAGGAAGCCTGGCTCCACCGCCCACCCCCTCAGCATGGGTTAATGTGTTTATCCAAGTGCAGCTGAGTGCCACGGGCAGGAAAGTCCCAGATTTAAATCCGTAGTTTGTATTGTCAGCTGATCTCTGGAAGAGTATACCTCAGTATCACTGGGGTAAGAATGGGGGAAGGGGCAAATTGGCCAGTGTTTCCCCTGCTCCTTGCTATCCAGCATCCTCTGCTGAAAGTGCACATCGGTGGAGTTGGGTAGGGATAAATCAGGCGTAATAGCCTACTCATTGGCGAAGCCTACATGTGAATATTGACAACCTGCCTGGGCAAGCACGGCAGGGCGACCAGTGCCTATGGAATCTTATCCCAGCAAGGTGCCAGTCGGGGAGGAGAAGGGAAAGAATTGGCAAGAGGGAAATACAGGAACTGAATAATTACGTGGTTCCATGGCAGTGTTTATAAAAAAAATTTAAAAAAAAATAGTTCCATGCAGAAAATAAATCACTCGTTTACTTATAATTTTAAACATAGCAAACAAAACGGTTTAAGCAAATAATTAGGTAGATACGTTTTTCTTCCTTCTCTCCCTAATATTTGAGGCAGTAACTTGGCTTCTTTGAAATTATGAAGGGACAGGTTAGATGTTGAGATGATTCCACTTGTGGGGGAGTTCAAAACAAGGGCGCTCAAATACAAGATGGTCACTAATAAATCCAAGGAAGGAATCCCGGAGAAACTTTTTACCTAGAGAATGGTTAGAATGTGGAACTTGCTACCACATGGAGTAGTTGAGGTGAATAGCATAAATACATTTAAGGAGAAGCTAGATAAATATGAGGGAGAACGGGTCAAAGGATGTGCTGATATGGTGGGAGGAGGCTCGTGTGGATCAAAACACCGGTGCAGACCAGTTGGGCCGAATGGCCTGTTTCTGTGCTGTAAATTCTATGTTAAAAAGAACTTGTAATTTCCCACAAACATGCAGAGGCAATACCTAGGAATTTGCATAGGGAAACTTTTGAGTTTGGCAATATTTATCATATTGTATCATAGATCACCTGACCATCTAAGACACAGTTTGAAAAACTCTGAACTTAGTCCCACAATGTTAAAGGTATCAGTCACCAACACCATATTACATTTTGCAATGTGACTATTACAAGTGGAGACTGGATAGTGCTCTCCCCAATACAAAGAGTCATAGCGTTTGTTTCCTTTCCTATTTATATTGCTCTGTAAAGCACCAGAGATTAGATGAATTTAAAAGCATGTAAATTGTGGCATACAACCAATTCTCCAGAAGTACACTTGTACCCATTAACCTGGTAAATAAGAAGGTGGTGAAAGGTTGGGACTGCAACTTAGAACATGTGGAATCTATGATTGGTTCATAAATTAATGCGATGCAGATTCATACAGTTTACACTTTTTCAAGCACTTTTTTTTCTGTGCTGTGCCCGGATGCCTCTGCCAGACTTTCATTTTATCCTCTGTCCCTGTAGTAATGTATCCAAATGTCTCTAGTCCTTTGTGAAACTAAGGCTGAGATTGTAAATTGTTGTCAAGCAGGTGTGAATCCATGTCCTAGTGGTGTCCAATGGTATCTTGGAGCACCAGTGCTTTAATTACACACAACAATCTATATTTAACAATATAGGGGTACCTTCTTAGGCAGTCCCTCAGAACCGAGGATGACTTGCTTCCGCACTAAAAATGAGTTCAGTCACCTGAGTCCAATGTGGGACCTACAGTGTCTCAGGTGGGGCAGACAGTGGTTGAAGGGGCGGATGGGTGGGGTGCTTGGATTGACGTGCGCTCCTTCCGCCGTTTGCGCTTGCTCCTGGCGAAGAGACTCGAGGTGTTCGGCGCCTTCCCGGATGCTTCTCCTCCACTTTGTGCAGTCTTGGGCCAGGGATGCCCAGGTGTCGGTGGGGATGTTGCACTTTTTCAAGGCGGCTTTGAGGGTGTCCTTGAAGCGTTTCCTCTGCCCACCTGGGGCTCTCTTGCCGTGTCGGAGCTCCGAGTAGAGCGCCTATTTTGAGAGTCTCTTATCGGGCATGCAGACGATGTGGTCCGTCCATCGGAGCTGATCGAGCGTGGTCAAAGCTTCGATGCTGGGGATGTTGGCCTGAGCGAGAATACTGAAGTTGGTGCGCCTATCCTGCCAATGGATTTGCAGGATCTTGTGGAGGCAGCGTTGGTGGTACCTCTAGTGCTTTGAGGTGCCTGCTGTACATGGTCCATGTCTCTGAAGCATACAGGAGGGTGGGTATCACTACTGCTCTGTAGACCATGAGCTTAGTGCCGGGTTTGAGGTCCTGGTCTTCAAACACTCTCTTCCTTAGGCGACCGAAGGCTGCACTGGCACACTGAAGGCAGTGTTGGACTTCGTCATCAACGTCTGCCCTTGTTGACAGTAGGCTGTAAGAGACGCCGTAATCGTGACCATCTTCAAGAAAGGTGACCAGTCCGATTGCGGTAATTACAGAGGAGTTTCCCTGCTGTCTGCCACAGGGAAAGACATTGCAAGAATCCTCCTCAATCGCCTTCTCCCAGTGGCTGAAGAGCTCCTCCGAGTCGCAATGCAGATTCTGCCCACTAAGGGGCACAATGGACATGATCTTCACTGCGCGTCAATTACAAGAGAAATGCAGGGAACAGCACCAACCGCTGTATATGGCCGCCTTTGACCTCACAAAGGCCTTCGACACTGTCAACCGTGAGGGATTATGGAGCGTCCTCAAATTCGACTGCCCTCAAAAGTTTGTCACCATCCTCCGCCTGCTTCACGACGACATGCAAGCCGTGATCCTGACCAACAGATCCACCACAGACCCAACTCACGTCAAGCAAGGCTGTGTCATCGAACCAATGCTCTTCTCGATCTTCCTTGCTGCAATGCTCCATCTCGCCCTCAGTAAGCTCCCCGCTGGAGTGGAGCTAATCTACAGAACAAACGGGAAACTGTTTAATCTCAGTCGCCTCCAGTCCAGATCCAAGATCGTCCCATCCTCTGTCATCGAATTACAGTATGCAGACGATGTTTGCGTCTGTGCGCACTGAGATCGAACTCTAAACCATCGTCGGTGCCTTCACTGAAGCATACGAGAGCAAGGGCCTTATACTAAACATCCGTAAGCAAAGGTCCTCTACCAACCTGCCCCCGCCACACAGTACTGCCCCCCGATTATCAAAATCCACGACGAGGCCTTGGACAATGTGGACCACTTTCCATAGGGGAATAAAGCTCCTCAGTGGCTCAGCCTGTTTGGAGATCAGGTGAGGTCATGATTGGGCTCAGTCATGATATCCAATTGTAGTCGAATAGTCTGCCATCGTTCTCCCTTAGGCTCATGTGAAGGATGGCCTCTTGGGTGAGGTACGGGAGGGCTACTGGTGCCTGCGGAATCTTGACCAGCACAAATTGATACCTTCTGGGTGAAAATGATGGGTCAGTGTCCCTGGTGCAAAAAGAAAACCTTTCCATTTGGACAAAGGGATCCATCTCCAGAAAGTGACCATCATTGTGATGTGACAGCCTTACTCCAACATACTGTGGTGCCTTATTCGTAATGTGAAGAATTCGACCATCTACAAGTGGCTTAAAAGGAACTGGATGCACTGATGCAGTTATCTTTCCATGTAATTACTATGAATTTCTTTAAGAAAGACTTGCATTTATATCCGTTCACTACCACCGGACGTCCCAAAGTGCTTTACAGCCAATGAAGTACCTTTGAAGTGTAGTCGCTTGTAGTGTAGAAAATGTAGCAGCCAATTAGTGCACAGCAAGCTCCCACAAACAGCAGTGTGATAGTGACCAGATAATCAGTTTTAGTGATGTTGATTGAGGGATAAATATTGGTTAGGACACCAGGGAGAACTCCCCTGCTCTTCTTCAAAATAGTGCCATGGGATCTTTTATCAACCTGAGAGCAGACAGGGCTCAGTTTAACTAAGCACTGTGTTCATTTACCTAGACCCTGGGCCATGCAGAGTTACCATGAAGAACTATATAGTGGAAATAACTTGATAAAGGGCTCTGATCCTTCATAAAGTTAGCTTCTAATAACCTGTTGGAGTACAACTTCTAAAGCATCTGTATGGTTAGTGTATAACTCTCAATTGAAGGACACTGGCAGAGTGTTGGGACAATTACATAAAAGATGGGATAAAGCGGCAACATTAGTTTTTGTAATTCTACCAACAGGCAGCAGGAAATTGAAGAGATGGACAAAAATAAACTAGACTGTGAGGAGGGGGACTCCAGCACTCGTCACCCAGGAGGCCTAATGTTGTAATTGGAGGAATAAGAAAGCACTGAGTCATGAACTGGAGAGAGGGAGTAAGCATTGTGATGAGAAAATGACTCGGGTTAATGCCTCTTAAAGTTTTACATTGTGCGATTCCATAAATTATGCAGTGAAAACCATATTAGATGGTTTCCCACGTAATGCAGTTGTTTTTACATAGAAACATAGATAGGAGCAGGAGTAGGCCATTTGGCCCCTCGAGCCTGCTCTGCCATTCAATGCAATCATGGCTGATCATCCAAATTCAGTACCCAGTCCCTGCTTTCTCCCCATACCCCTTGATCCTTTTAGCCTTAAGAAATATATTCAACTCCTCCTTGAATATATTTAATGAACTGGCCTCCACCGCCTTCTGTGGTAGAGTTCCACAGGTTCACCACTCTCTGGGTGAAGAAATTCCTCCTCATTTCTGTCCTAAATGGCCTACCCTTTATCCTTAGACTGTGTCCCCTGGTTCTGGACTCCCTGACCATCGGGAACATCCTTCCTGCATCTAGTCTGTCCAGTCCTGTCAGAATTTTATAAGTTTCAATGAGATCACCCCTCATTCTTCTAAACTCCAGCGAGTACAAGCCCAATTGACCCAATCTCTCCTCATACGTCATTCCTGCCATCCCAGGTATCAGCCTGGTGAATCTTCGCTGCACTCCCTCCATGGCAAGAACATCTTTCCTCAGATAAGGCGACCAAAACTGCACACAATACTCGATGTGGTCTCACCAAGGCCCTGTACAACTGCAGCAAGACATCCTTGTTCCTGTACTCAAACCCTCTCGCTACGAAGACCAACATACAATTTGCCTTCTTAACCGCCTGCTACACCTGCATGCAGCACGGTGGCATAGTGGTTAGCACTGTTGCCTCACAGCGCCAGGGACCCGGGTTCAAATCTGGCCTTGGGTGACTGTCTGTGTGGAGTTTGCACATTCTCCCTGTGTTTGCGTGGGTTTCCTCCCGGGTGCTCTGGTTTCCTCCCACAGTCCAAAGATGTGCGGGTTAGGTTGATTGGCTATGATAAAAATTGGTCCTTAGTGTTAGGGGGGATTAAATACGTGGGGTTACGGGGATAGGGCTTGGGTGGGATGGCTGTCGGTGTAGGGACCAGGTGCTAGGGTTTGGATGATCAGCCATGATCTCGTTGAATGGCGGAGCAGGCTCGAAGGGCCGAATGGCCTACTCCTGCTCCTAGTTTCTATGCTTCTGTTTCTTGCCTTCAGCGACTGGCGCACAAGGACACCCAGGTCTCGTTGCACTTCCCCTTCTCCCAATCTATTGCCATTTAGATAATCTGCCTTCCTGTTTTTGCCACCAAAGTGGACAACCTCACATTTATCCACGTTATATTGCATCTGCCATGTTTCTGCCCAATCACCAACATGTCCAAATCATCCTGGAGTTTCCTGACATCCACCTCGCAGCACACACGCCCACCCAGCTTTGTGTCGTCTGCAAACTTGGGAGATATTACATCTAGTTCCCTCATCCAGATCATTAATATATATTGTGAATAGCTGGGATCCAAGGACCAATTCCTGCAGTACCCCACTAGTCACTGCCTGCCACTCGTAAAAGGACCCGTTTATTCCAACTCTTTGCTTTCTGTCTGCCAACCAGTTCTCTATCCAAGTCAATACCTTGCCCCCTTTGTGCTTTGTGTCACATCATGTTTTAAAACTCATAAGTGAACATTTTTGATTGGAATGTAACCAGCTGAGCAATCTACTTATTTTAAGCAGTTAGACCTACTGTAATTGCAACATACTCCAGCTACTTTTTAATATTTAAAAGGCGGTGTCAATTTTTCCCCTCCACTATAACCGTGTACAAACCAATTTTAATCCATTTGTGAGGCGAACCCTTGATTCATTTGTGACTTTATATGTTTGGGCCATTTCTGTTTCTCCTCGGGAACATAAGAAATAGGAGCAGGAGTCGGCCATTCGGCGCTTCGAGCCATTCAATGAGATCATGGCTGATCTTCTGCCTCAATTCCATTCACCGGCCTTCTCTCCATATCCCTTGATGCCCTTACTAGTCAGACATCTATCTACTTCTGTTTTGAATATACCCAATGACTCAGCCTCCACAGCCCTCTGGGGTAGAGAATTCCAAAGATTCACCACCCTCTGTGAAGAAATTTCTTCTCATCTCAGTCCTGAATGGCCTACCCTTTATCCTGAGGCTGTGGCCCCTGGTTCTGGACTCCCCAGCCAAGGGAAACATTCTCCCAGCATCCACCCTGTAATAATTTTGTATGCTTCAATGAGATCCCCTCTCATTCTTCTGAATTCAAGAGAATACAGGCCTAGTTTACTCAATCTCTTTTCATGCGACAGTCCTGCCATCCCAGGAATCAATCTTGTGAACCTTCGCTGCACTCCCTCTATGGCAAGTATATCCTCCCTTAGGTAAGGTGACCAAAATTGTACACAGTACTCCAGATGTGGTCTCACCAGGGCCCTATATAATTGGAGTAAGACTACATTTCGTTGTACTGCACTTGTGCACTAACAATGACAATAAAGTTGATTATGATTATTATGATTTACTCCTGTACTCAAATCCTCTTGTAATGAAGGCCAGCATACTATTTGCCTTCCTAATGGCTTGCTGCATCTGCACATTCACTTTCAGTGACTCATGTACAAGGACAACCAGGTCCCTTTGAGCATCTGCATTCCCCAATCTTTCACCATTTAGGAAATACTCTGCCTTTCTGTTTTTTCTACCAAAGTGGATAACTTCACATTTATTCACATTATAATCCATCTGCCATGTTCTCGCCCACTCACTGAGCCTGTCGAGATCCCCTTGAAGCCTCTTCACATCCTCTTCGCAACTGACACTGCCACCTAGCTTTGTATCATCAGCAAATTTGGAAATGTTACATTTAGTCCGCTCATCCAAATCATTGATATAGATTGTGAATAGCTAGGGCCCAAGCACCGATCCTTGCGGTACCCCACTAGTCACAGCCTGCCATCCTGAAAAAGACCCGTTTATCCCTACTCTTTGTTTTCTGTCTCAATTCTCAATCCATGCTAGTATATTACCCCCAATTCCATGTGCCCTAATTTTGTTCACCAACCTCTTGTGTGGGACCTTATCAAAGGCCTGAAAATCCAAATACACCACATCTACCGGTTCCCCTTTGAGGATGTAACTAGTGGAGTAGAGAAAACTCCAATAGGTTTGTTAAACAGGATTTCCCTTTCATAAATCCATGTTGACTCTGCCCAATCTTGCTATTAGTTTCTAAGTGCCCAGTTATTGCATCCTTTATAATAGATTCCAGCATTTTCCCAACTACCGATGTGAGGCTAACAGGTCTGTAGTTCCCTGTTTTCTCTCCCTCCTTTCTTAAATAGCGGGGTTACATTTGCTATCCTCCAATGTGCAGGAACCGTTGCAGAATCTATAGAATTTTGGAAGATGATAACCAATGCGTCCACTATCCCAATGATCACCTTTCAAAACCCTAGGATGTAGGTCATCCGGTCCTTAAGATTTATTGACTTTTAGTCCCATTAATTTTGCTAGTACTGTTTTTTTACTAATTTAAGTTCCTCATTCTCGCCACACCTTTGTTTCTGTCTTCACAGAGGAAGACACAAAAAACCTCCCAGAAATACAAGAAAACCAAAGTATTTATTTAATTTCTCTGCCATTTCCTCATTCCCCAGTCTGACTAAAGGACCTACATTTACCATCGCCAGTCTTTTCCTTTTCACATACCCAATAGAAGCTTTTACAATGGGAAGCTTGCAACGTTAAACAACTTCTGTTTATATAGCACCTTTCATGACCTCAGGACATCCCAAAGTGCTTCACAGCCAATAAAATACTTTTGGAAGTGTAGTCACTAGTAATATAGAAAAACATGGTGGCCGATTTTCACGCAGGGTCCCACAAACGGCAATAAGATAAATGACCAGGTAATCTGTTTTAATGATGTGGATTCAGATATAAATATTAGCCAGGACACTGGGAAGATTTTTTTTTCCAGCATATTATACAACTTCATAACTATGGTCACTGAACAGAAAAGTTTATAAGCAAGTTATCTGTTAGACATGGATTGCAAACTCATGAAATTCTTACTAGACCAGAGGGAGCTAAATATTGAGTAAAACACTGGCGTAGCTCAGACATCTGGACCAGAAAGTCCCAAGCTTGACTCCTGCCTGGTCTCTGCTGAGTTTTTGATCTGTCAGGGCAGTAATTTGGATACTACAGTTGGCCTCAGTACCCCTCATTCTGGGTGAGAGGAAATCTGCCATCTTCCTGCTGTTGATTGCAATCCAGTAACTCCTGGACCATTCCCATTCATGATCACAAACCAATGAATCTTAGCTGGAAAGTTGCATGTCCTGTGAGAACCGGATCAAGCTGAATTGTGATGCCTTCCACGAGCAAATAAATAGCGAGGACAGAAGTTGGCAGTAATTTCTTGACTCAGTTGTTGGAGCAAGATTCTGAGGGGGATTGGCAGGGTAGATGCTGAGAGGTTGCTTCCCATGGCTGAAGAGTCTAGAACTAGGGGAGGTCAGTCTCAGGATAAAGGGTTGGGCATTTAAGATTGAGATGAGGAGGAATTTCTTCACTGAGGATTGAATCTTTGGAATTTTCTACCCCAAATGGCTGTGGATACGGAGTCGTTCAGGCAGTGACTAGTGGGGTGCCGCAGGGATCGGTCCTTGGACCCCAGCTATTCACAATATATATTAATCATCGAGACAAGGGAACTAGATGTAACATCTCCAAATTTGCAGATGACACAAAGCTGGGTGGGCGTGTGTGCTGTGAGGAGGATGTCGAGAAACTCCAGGATGATTTGGACATGTTGGGTGATTGGGCAGAAACATGGCAGATGCAATATAACGTGGATAAATGTGAGGTTGTCCACTTTGGTGGCAAAAACAGGAAGGCAGATTATTATCAAAATGGCAATAGATTGGGAGAAGGGGAAGTGCAACGAGACCTGGGTGTCCTTGTGCACCAGTCGCTGAAGTTAAGCATGCAGGTGCAGCAGGCGGTTAAGAAGGCAAATGGTATGTTGGCCTTCGTTGCGAGAGGGTTCGAGTACAGGAACAAGGATGTCTTGCTGCAGTTGTACAGGGCCTTGGTGAGACCACACCTTGAGTATTGTGTGCAGTTTTGGTCGCCTTATCTGAGGAAGGATGTTCTTACCATGGAGGGAGTGCAGCGAAGATTCACCAGGCTGATACCTGGGATGGCAGGAATGACGTATGAGGAGAGATTGGGTCGATTGGGCTTGTACTCGCTGGAATTTAGAAGAATGAGAGGTGATCTCATTGAAACTTATAAAATTCTGACAGGACTGGACAGACTAGATGCAGGAAGGATGTTCCCGATGGTCGGGGAGTCCAGAACCAGGGGTCACAGTCTAAGGATAAAGGGTAGGCCATTTAGGACAGAAATGAGGAGGAATTTCTTCACCGAGAGTGGTGAACCTGTGGAACTCTCTACCACAGAAGGCAGTGGAGGCCAGTTCATTAAATATATTCAAGAAGGAGTTGGATATATTTCTCAAAGCTAAAGGGACCAAGGGATATGGGGAGAAAGCAGGGACTGGGTACAGAATTTGGCTGATCAGCCATGATCGCATTGAATGGTGGAGCAGGCTCGAGTGGCCGAATGGCCTACTCCTGCTCCTATCTTCTATGTTTCTATGTAAAGACTGAGATAGATTTGTGGACTCGTTGAATCAAGGGATACGGAGATCGGGCAGGAAAGTGGAGTTGAGGTTTAAGAGCAGCCATGATCTTATTGAATGGTGGAGCAGGCTTGCGGGACTGTATGGCCTACTCCTGCACCTAATTGTTATGTAATGCTTTGCCCCAGGGAGTGGTTGAGGTTGAGGCCAAGACCATTTGGATAAACATTTGAAGCAGAGGAAGATGCCGGACAATGGGCAGTTGGATTATTTTTGGATTGCTTTAGCAAAAAGCAGGCATGTGTGCAATAGGCCAGGTGGCGGCCTCCTCTGATGTAAACGCGTGGTTCTATGGATTCACTGTCTAGACTCATGAAAATGGTCAGTTGTGTGAGATAGTGGAGGGGTGCTAATGTTTGTGGAGCATTTCCTTGCATAAGTCCGTGCTTAAGAGGAGGTGAGAAAATGATGGGGAGGAAAGAAACTTAAATCTAAAGTTTTTAATAAAGTAAATTTTCCATTCATGCTCTGGAAATAATTGCAATTTACAACCAATGGTAAATAAATGTGAAGTATACAGTTCTCTTTCTCTTGCCTGCCCCAATGTTTCCTCTCCTCTTCTGAGGGTTCTGACTCCTTGCTGGATGTGGTTTAGGAATTCCACTCGTGCTCCAGTACTTCACCCAAGTGGCCATTCTTCATGGGTGAACCTAGAGTGAGTGTTGGCAGAATATTTCACCCTGACAAACACTGCCAAGCCTGCTACTATCCTCACTGTGTCCACACATGCACACACTTTGGCCAGTGTCAGCTGTGACTCAGTTGGTAGCACCCTCCCCTCAGTTCAAGTCATACTCCAGAGCCTTGAGCACAAAAATCTAGGCCGACACTCCAGTGCAGTGCTGAGGGAGTGCTGCACTATCGGAGGTGCCGTCTTTTGGATGAGACGTTAAACCAAAGCCCCATCTACTCGCAGGTGAACGTAAGGAGTTCTTCCCTGTGTCCTGGCCAATATTTATCCCTCAATCAACATCACTGAAACAGATGATTTGGCCATTATCACATTGCTGTTTGTGGGAGCCTGCTGTGTGCAAATTGGCTGCCACGTTTCCTATTGGGCAACAATCTTTTTTTACATCTAGGATTGTGACTAAGGTATTTGCCTCTCCTGTTATGGGATCAGCATTCAAATCTTGGGCAGATGAATCAAGATTAAAGAAAGAGGAGCTTTCGGCGGCGGGGTGTGGGTAGGGTAGCTTTAGCAATGGTGGAGATGTACATTTCAGCTCCTAGAATGTTAATAGATGAAGGGTGATAAATGGTGTGATTAAAGTTAATATTTGTTGGTTGGCACTGAGAGACCTGAAGAAATGATTGGGCAATTAAAATCTTGTTTGTTTCTAAGTATGTTGCTCATTCGATCCAGTATTTACTCAACCGATCATTGATGCACATTCTCTATTGTCCCCATCCGCCATCTTTTCTGTCTTTAGTGCCAAAATATGAAGTTTTATGTTGTGGATTAAGACGAGATGTTTGTTGAAATTATCACACAAGAACCCAATGAGGTGGTTTTGAACCTAGCTTTGAGAAGTGAACAGATCTCGTCCTCCTGACCAGTTAGCCAAAGATTTAATTTCCATTGCCTTAAATATAATGAACTATGCACTAGTAAACCAGGGCCCATGACAATTCTGTTGATTCAAGTGAGCCTTGAAGATATAACGTCTCTATTTGAAGAGCTAATAGTGTCCTGTGCCCATTCACCCCCCTCAATACCACCAAAGATGGATCGGTGCTGTTACTGTAATGTTGCTGCCCCTAATAATGACCGCTTCTGCCTACATTCATTGTGTGAATCATTTTGAGATATTTCGACGCCTTGAAGGTCCACATAAATATGTATTTACCCCATTCCCAGTCTCCTCGATCATCATGCAAAAAATGGCTTCTACTGCAGTTTATCCATTTCACCTGCTCTGCTGCCTTACCCGCCATAACTGCACGGATGTACGTGTGGGACATTTCCTTATTCCTTCCTCGGGGTATTTTGTTTTACATAACGTGCCCGCCACAGAGAAACGGTATGTGATTTGGGTGAGAGTGGAGCCCGCGGACAGCATCTTCTGCCGGTGTTTCCTGGGATCAGATGACCAGTGATGCCTCTCCTCTCCCAAACCCACGGCAAGACAATGATCGGTGTTGTAGGAAGACCTCGTGTTATAGCAACATTCGGCGTTCCATTTAAAAGTGAACCCAGCCAATAAAGAGCATTTGTAAAACGATTTCTGTTGTAACAGGGGACGTACAAACCCATTTATTATGTAAAATTGTTTCATTTGAAAAAGGGGTCTAACCTGCCCCTCCGTTATGCGTAAGGTCCGGGCTCCATGGGGCTGTTCAAAAGTGCAATGAAAAGAAGTACATAGAATCTCCAGCACAGAAACAGGCCATTCGGCCCAACAGGTCTGTGCCGGTGTTTATGCTCCACACGAGCCTCCTCCCACCCCTCTTCATCTCACCCTATCAGCATATCCTTCTGTTTCTTCCTCCCTCATGCACTTGGCTAACTTCTGCATCTATGAAATTAGAAAGGAGGATCCGATTAATAAATTATTCTCGAAATAGCAGCATGTTGTCGCTGGTGTCATTTCTGTTTGCCTCAAGCAGTGCAGGCTGGAGTCCCGGGCCACTTGGGGAGTGGGAGATTGGCAGGAGCGCTCGATGCTGATGCCGGCAGTGGGACAGTTCACCAAGACTCTCAACAAAGGGCCCTGGCCGTGAGGAGCAGAAGCGAAGTGGAGCATCTGTTAAAAGTTTAATCGTTTGTGTGGCTGTGAGAATTAAAATATTTCCTGTACAATGCAAAAAGAATTAAACTCGCCTAAACAAAAAAAATAGGAACAGGCCATTCAGCCCTTCTAGCCTGTTCCCCCGTTCAATTGGGTGAACGAATCCTCAACTCTATTTGCCCATAGGAACATAGGACACCGGATATATATTGCAGAGAACTCTATCCCCGCCCCCAGGGCTCAGTCTCAGATAGTTTGCCTAATGGGTGATCAGGACAATCCCAGCAATCATCCCGAACCTGTGCTGAGTTGCCTGATCTCGGTTAGGAGCGGGGCAATTTAATTCCTGGGCTGGGGGTAGTTAAAAAACCGGTCGGGGTTCCTTCTTGACCCTGGTGGGGATGCAGCCGCGCTCTGAACCTGTGTGATTAAAGCTGGAATAATCTGGCCCTCACTAACTGCACTGACGAATCCAACAACCTCCCGGTCAAGAGCAGGCGGTCCTGGCACCCGTGGATTGGGAACCAAGAAAGTGGTCAATAACACCTTCAGGAGATGGGTGGAAGTTGGTCTGCAAAGCCAGAGAGTTCTGCGTAGCACAGCAAGGGGCCGTTTGTTGCTGTGATTAACACGTCTGTTTTGTGCGATTTCCATCATCATTGACACTTTTTACACCCAAAATTTTGTTTCAAAGTTAGTTATTTTAAAACGGAGTTTAACCTGTCAAGTATCACCCATTTTGGTTTAAAATGTGACCCATTTTAATGTCTTCCAAAAATTAACAGCGTTTGGCTGGGTTTGTGATCTCAGGCGGAGATTTAAAAAATAATCATAAATCTTACACCCAAAATTTCCCCAGTGTAGAGGTCTCTGGCTAATTCACTAAAAGTGTGTAGCCTTTGGAGTTTGGTTTGAATGGGACGGTGGGTTGGAGGTTGGGGTCAATGCAAATCGCGGCATTGCCTCGGGGTTAGAGCTCGCTGAAATCCATTTAGGATAAGGTGAGTGTTGATAGAAAAGCAGAACCGTGTGTTTATGAGGTCGGGGAATGAAGAGGCCATCGCGCGCGTTCACTCTGACTTTGAGGGATAGTAAAAAGACTTGCATTTCTATAGCGCCGTTCACTTCCTCAAGACGTCCCAAAGCGCTTTCCAGCCAATTAAGTAAGTACTTTTGAAGTGTGGTCACTGTTGTAATGTAGGAAACGCGCAGCCAATTTGCGCACAGCAAGACCCCACAAACAGCAACGTGATAATGACCAGTTTATTTGTTTTAGTGATCTGATCCCCATTGGCATTCAAAGAGCAGTAGCTCTCGCCTTTACAATGAACGTGGAATGTTTAATTGGTTGAGGTTCCTTGGCAAGGTTTTTTTTGTTACTTTATGAGATTTTAATTTTGAATATAAAACAATCTCAACCACCAGTTACTGCATTTTAAACCCAGTTTCCCATTCCCATCCCAAATGAAACCGTGAACCTCTCCAATCCTTAAATGTTTATCGAATGCTCATAATTCAAGCCGTAGTTGGTCTGTTCTAAGGCGCAAATGTCACCAATTGTTTATCTAGAAAACATAAAGACCCCTCGAAAATTCATGTTCAGGATGTGCGGGTGAGATCCCAAAAAAATGAGTAGTTGGGAGAATTGTTCAGGCGGGTTTATGAGATGATCAAAAAAGCGAGAGACCAGAGCAAATCCTTCCAACTAGTGGCTCTAACTGTGCCCAATATTCCTCAGACACCTGCCCGTCCTAACGAAATGGCTCAGAATTCCTCGTCTAAACAGCGAAAAGGGACCTATCTGCCCCCTTCAGTTACTGAGTCTGTTCCGGTGAGATTACACGTGTTGAAGGTTTATACATTTTATATGTAAAGCTGTTAAAAACCGGAATACTTGCCCCCAACAATGCAGTAACAGTAATTTCTTCGAAGTCTCTCCTGTTAATAATACCGGTCAGTTTAATTGTACATTTTTATGACTTGTAGGAAGATGTAGATTCCCAACCCTCTAACCCTCCCTCCCTCCCATGTACATCCCAATCCCCCATCCCACCAGGAAACATGTTTTCAACCCTTTCACTGTCGCAAATGGCGTGCAGATCCCCTATAATATCGGAGCAGCCAGTGGTTCCGTTAAGGACCAAGTAACCGGAGACACAATTATTCCATCTGTAAATCAGTTGCTGATTGAAGTACATTATGCAAATGTATAACCATACACAGAGGGTGAAGGTCAGGGAGGCCTGACCTGAGTTCAGTTCTACTCCATCCGGCTGACCCAACGAAAGAGTGTGCGGCGCCAGAATGCAAGGCAGTGTGTTTCTGCAGACTCGATTACACCGACCCTCCAAAATGTTGGTCACCATATGTGCCGAATTATAATTGGAGAGAGGTAAGGGGGAATGTTCCCTCGTAAGGCGCATCGTTCCCTCTCCAAATCCCAGATATTAAGAAAGAAAGACTTGCATTTCTATAGCGCCTTTCACGACCTCAGGACGTCCCAGAGCGCTTTACAGCCAATGAAGTACTTTTTGAAGTGTAGTCACTTTTGTAATGTAGGAAACGCGGCAGCCAAAATTGCGCACAGCAAGCTCCCACAAACAGCACTGTGATAATGACCAGATCATCTCTTTTAGTGATTTTGGTTGATGTAGTGATGATGACGTTTATATATAAGACATTTAGCCCCCAAATTCGTCTGAAAGACCCCGTCTATCCACACACCTGGTCACACTCCTGAATAATGTAAGGGTAAAAGAAATGAAAAATGAGGCTGAAATAAAAACTGAAAATGCTGGAAATACTCAGCCGAGCAGGCAGCATCTGTGGAGAAAGAAACAGAGTTAAGGTTTCAGGTTCACCAGAGCAGAGAATGTGACATTGGGCGATATGGAAATAGGACTTATTCGCACCATTAAAAGTCTAAGCAGTGCGCGCTAGGAGTTGGCACCGTTGCACTGGTGCTATATCCTGAAACCAGTGCCTTTTTATTAGGTCGAGGAGCCGGAGAAACCAGCTTAGAGTAAAGCTGACTCAAGGCAAAACAATGTGTTTTATGAGGGGGAAGGTTCAGTCTAAACGCCAGAGGTGCGAGCAGTGTCTGCCGAAATTCCGCAGATTCAGCGGCCGATGGATTAATCACCAGCCCTCGCAATTACTTTGCAACAATATGTAACATGAATCACAAGACATGAGGTAAGTGTGTAAATAGTGTACAAATGAGGGCGTCGCCCTGTGATTGAGGCTGAGCTGGAGCACATGGTAAGGACCTAATAGTGAGATCTCACACTGACAGCCTGTCCTTGTCTGATTGCAGTGTCTGGATAGATCACAAGGGTACAGTTGTCAGGGGCCCCTGCGCTATTGTTTTGATATATAAGGAGTCTTCTCCCGCTTTAACCCACTGAGATTTGGTATTGGGGCTGGTTGATTCGCTTGTGAATAGAAAAGACCACCTGAAGTGGTGCTGGTGCGGTTCTGGCGCGGATACCTTCTCCCCTTGTGTTGTTATCAGTACAGCATTCAGAGGGGCTGGGGGCGGCAACATGGGGACAGGAGGAGGCCATTCAGCCCCTCGAGCCTGTTCCACCATTCAGTCAGATCATGGCTGATCTGCACCTCAACTCCATTCACCTGTCTTTGCTGAATATCCCTCATCACCCAACAAAATAAAACTATCGAAAGGCCAACATAATGATCATTCAATGTAAGATTACATTTCCCACCGCTTACGATGCGGTCTGGGTCATTCATTGCTGAAGAACTCGACATCTTTTGTTTAAAACGAAAAACTGGAAAAGTTATAAAATACAACGTGTGTGTCAATATAAATCATTCCTTGGGTTTATGCACAACTGTTTACACCAAGTTGTAGAGGAACGAACAATGAGCCGGTCCTGGCCCTTTAATTGGAGCACCCCAGTCTCGGTATCCGCTGTCTGCAGGAGTGTTTCCGATGACATTAACACCCAGTACCTGCATAACACCCTCTTCTGGAATTCGTCCCAGGAATCACTTGGCATATTTGTTGAAAACGTGTTTGAGTAAGAAACGAAAGTTTCTAAATGATCTTTAAACGAACTTTCCTAAATGTTACTTACGAGACTTGAATTTTAAACTCCACCCTGAGCGGCCAATGAACACGGCGCCCGTTTAAATATTCGGCATGTTGTTGCCTGGGTCCCGTCCCGACACACTGGGGGATATGGCGGGGGGTTGGGGGTGACATTGTCTTAGTTTGAAGGAGTTCATCCCCTCTCAATAAGATCATTCAACACAAACGTCAGTCCAAACGTATCAGCACTTCTGCAGAACGTGCAACTTTATTGATACCTGGGATTTGAGTCCTCACAAACAATCGTTTAAAGCGATTCCTTTGCGGGATGCGCGCAGAGTATTGGCGGAATTTTCAAAGTTGCAAATTGCTCAGATTGCTCCGGGCAAAGTCAGATATGGTGCAGCCACCGGACTGAGCTCTCAGCAACTCCTTCTTTTTGGATCAACTGAACATGTTGCACGGACTGCAACTCGTTCCCATACATTAAACTCTGGCCTTATCCCTGAGGGAATGAATGATAGCGGCGGAGATTCAGATCAGAGGCATGGTTATCAGACTCCCGCTTACAAAGTAACGGAGAACGTTTTCAGAGCCAGTTTTGTCCCGTGGGGAACAGTTTGGAATTGCTGACCATTCCACGGGACTCTGTCGTGCTTTTCCCTGGAGAATCCACCGTCTCTTTATTTCCGATCCGACAGTAGCTCAAGAAATGATCTTAAACGTGACCTGACACTTTACTTTCTGACCGAGCCGAAAGCGTGTTATCAGGTGCCCCGTAACATTTTCTACCCTGTCCTGTCCTGTCCTGTCCCGGTTACCGCCCCTCGAAATAAATAGTTTAAGAGGGAGTGGGACGATACTTGGGGATTTACCAGGGGGCTAAGTTCAGAGCGAGCAATTCGATTTAAAATGAACCTTTCGGTGAAACTGTGAATGCTCTTCCTGCCGAAGAACAATCGGTAACTATTCGATAATGATTCCCACAATTGTTTAACTTTAATTCTACTCCCGATGGCTCCAGTACTGAAGGAGCCTGGGATAAAGCGCTGGGTTAAGGGTGGGTGGGTAATAGGGGTACTGGGGCCAGAAATCTATATTCTGGACTTAAGCAGTGCGAATGGGTGCAGTGAAAAGTTCCAGGGACTTTTCTCTTACAAAGCACCAGGGTTTGCAAAAAACGACCCCCACACGAATCCCCCCCTCCCCTCGGCCACAGTGGCAAATCGCATCGACAAGAACTTTGGCGCCAGGTCGCCATCGCTCATTGATAAAAAAATATATAAGTCACCACCCAGGAGCTGCTCATTCAAAAAAAAAATAGGAGCCCTCCCCTGATAAACATCCTCCTGTATCCGGCCCAGAGCTCGGCGTTGTTGCAACAAAAAAAAAGGCCCTTGTTTAACAAACATTATTTCTTCTTGAGCCGGCGCGGAGAGGGTCTTGCCGAGCCGGAGGGAGAGGGAGAGGGAGAAGGAGCGAGCAGGCTGGGTCATGCTGTGTAGTAAACAAAAGGCTGCCAGGGATTTCAGTCTGTGTGTGGGGGCAGAAACTGACGCGCTCTTTACACGTGAGGGGCTGGCCGTGTGTAACCACGTGGATCTCTCCCAGGCAAATATTTCAGTCATTTTTTAAGGTCGATTTTATTCGGAGGCGGTGCCACCACCAAACGTCCTGTGACATTTTCGTCTGACTCAACGGGGTTTGGGGTAGAAGACAGACTTTCACAGCCCGCCATACCGTTTCATAACTCCCTGTTTCCGGCTAACTCTTTTTTTTGGCCTTTTGTTTTTTTTATATATAAACCTCCCTCTACAACAACCCGCGATCCGTTCACCATCATTATTATTTTTCTGTTGGAAAGATTATTATTTTAAGGTGCTGTGGGTTTTTTTTTAATTTTTTTCTCCCTCCCTTCTGATCCATAAAAAAAAATCACCTTAAAAAAAATCACAATGAACAAGCTTTACATCGGAAACCTGAGTGAAAGCGTGACCGTGCCAGAGTTAGAAACTGTCTTCAACGACTGGAAGATTCCTTTTACTGGACAATTTCTGCTAAAAACTGGCTATGCCTTTGTAGATTGTCCAGATGAGAGCTGGGCTATGAAAGCCATCGATACCTTATCCGGTAAGCGATTTCAAGCAATATCGAAAATAGAAGCAAGAGTTGAACCTTACTTGAGAATGCCGATCACTCGATATTCTGTGTTCCTGACCAGCTCCACAAATGGCCTACCCTCCTCCCACTGCCCCACTCTAGGAATGGGGCTCTGGAGAGTTGCAATGCCTCTTTTTTTTGCTATCTGACGAACTCGTTAATGATGCGAGATCCCTATAGCTTGGGATTATTATAATAAATATATATATAATTTTAATATAAAGATTGGGGAGGTGGGGGGAAAAGACGCGCCAATCCCTCCTTTACGTGAGAGGGGGGTTTATATTTCTAGGAATCAGCAGGTTCCTAGTCAATTGCACTTAACACACGCGGCGTTTGACCAGAAAAAAAAACAGGATCAATTTTCCATTCCGCACTTTTGATAAGAGACCGCGGTTTAGAATCGCGGGCGGATCTTCAGATCACATCCCCGGCTCTGCTGCGGGTTCTACCCCCCTTTGGAGCTGGGTGTCTCTTGGACAGAATGGTTCGATCTTGGTCCTTCCCCTTCACTGATAGTAGGCCGTCATTTGCAAGCTCCGTAATAATACCACGTTTGCAGTTTTAATCCTGTATCTCGTTTGTTGACCCGGCTCCCACCAGAGTCGGCGGTCCTGCTAACTATTGCTACATTGCTCCGATTGCCCCAACACGCGGCCCCCACCCCCCACCCCACCGCTCCCAATCATTCTTTAAATTTAACCATGAGCGGATGATGGGAGCACAAACTGAGCCGAGGTCGGCCATGCTGATTGTGAAAATACTACAGGACTGCAAACGTGCAAATGTCTAGTGAGAAGGAACATTCTAACCATAAAATGATATATAACTTTCCTAATATATAAGATAATATATATATATATGTTTGCATATGTGTGGGATGTGTAATGCAGCCAGCGCCACGATAAAGTTGCTCAGTAACTTATTAAGATTATTTCTTAATTATGTATATAAAGACACACACACACAGGTTTTGAAAACACATTTTCTCCCCCCTACCCACACACACTCTTAATAAATACAAAAAGGACAGAAATAGACTCACTCCACCCTGTTAATAACAGGCGGTTCATTTCAACCGCTGTGTGTTTGAGTGAGTTGAAGGAGATTGAACACAGTTCTACTAAATTAAATATAAAATAAACCATTTTCTTACAGGTAAAGTGGAGCTCCATGGGAAACACATAGAGGTGGAACATTCAGTTCCCAAGAGGCAAAGGTATCGCCCATTTCAATGCTTGTTTTGCTTTTAATATTTACCTTTATCTGGAGTGTTGTGTAAGATGATTCGCTGGCTTGTTTGTGGTTCCCGGTTGGAAGCGTGTTTTGCTTTTTTTTAAAAAAACTTTCAAAGTTGTGAAGCTTTCTCAGAGATGTTATTTAAAAAAAATAATCGTGGTTATGTTTCGCTACAAAATGGTATATATTTTTAAAATTAATTGTTTCCTCTGTGTATGTGACGCTGTTGCACTGTTGGATTGAGATGGAAGAATGCAGCAATCCGTGGCTGGAACTGCAATGTTGTGGAGCAGGTTTAAAGCGGGGGATGGGGTGGGGAAAATAGGATCAGCCTTAAGGAGTTAGTGATTTTTTAGGTTCAAAGACCTCTTTCTGTTTTGCTGCTTTTTGCGTCCAAAGCTCGCGATTTGAGAATGGGGCGAGGGCGGATGGTCAGTGATGCCCCAGTTTTCCCCACTCTCTCTCTTTCTCTCTGTCGAAACCGATCACGTTTCCAGCATTTGAAACGTTGCTTCGGGTTCGAACCCCTTTTGACTCCACGCTCGATTGCGGGAAGGGCGCGAGCGCCGAAGGGTTGCGGAGAGGAGTTGGGAAAACTCTCAGAATGCAGTTAGAATTGGGAGTTTCCAACCCATCGTTCCCGTGGCCGCTTTAAACCGATAAGGGACGCGCTGTGTTGGAACAAGGACCCCTCTTTGCATCAGCACTGTGCGAATTGGCATTGCATGCCCCGACCTTGGGCTGTGTGCTAATCGTTCAACGAATTCTGCCCGCTCTGATTATTTCTTGCACAGCCCTTTCAAAATGCGATCTCCTCTTTCATTAACGAAGTTTGATATAGCTCTCATTGAGAAACAGTGTAAACCTTCGCCCAGAACCCAAGGTGGTGGCTGTTAATGTATGTGCCAGTCTGGAGCCTTGGGTGGGTTTGTTGATATACCTGTTAAAGTGATTGTTTGTTCCTGCTTTAAAACCATTGAGTGTGTGTGTGTGTGTTTTAAATTGAAATGGTACTTGTTCAATTATCTAGTAAACTGGATGGTGCCTGTGGTAAAATGTCGAAAAGTGCTGATTCAAAAAAATGCCAGATGAAACAAGTTGCATTGGTTTAAAAACAATAAGTTTGTATCAGTTCATCTGATTATCTGCTGAAAATGATAGTGAGGAAAACAAGTTACTGGTTCAGTTAAGCTGAAGCTATTGTTTAGGTTAGTATTTTAACCAGGTGGATTTGTGCTTTGTAACCAACATCAATTAATATTGCTAAATACAATCCATGGAGGTTTGTAAACCAAACTGCCCCTCTTTATTTTCAAAAGGTTTGAGATGAAGCTTGAGTCAGCCAATTTGAAAGTTTTGAAAAATAGATTAAAAATTCAGCAAAAGAAAATGAAAATCAGTTGGCCCGGCTATAGTGGTTCACAAAGACCTGTGATAATGACTTTAAAAATCTAATTGAGAAAGATTCTGTTTTGTTCTCTGATTGTTGATCAGTCTGTTTCAGAAGAAATAATAAGTAAATACTGATTAAACTGTGTAGACTACAAACACAATTTTTTTTGTTTTTGGTGACCAATTTAGTTCAAGAAAACTTCAACTCTTAAAATCCAAGTGCTTTGTTTATAGTAAGCTGCCCACCCTCCTCCCTGCTTTATTTAAAATACTCTAGAGTGCCTCAAGATACAAAATGGAAACGTTTTGCCTTTGCAATCTTAACATCCTGTTTTCCTGTAACACGTGTAACTCTTTTATTAAAAAAAAAACAGAGCTTGGATTCTTTCAGTAAAAGTTTTATATGAAATCCTGAAGCTCCGAAATTCACCAGTCTCTGTGGTAATGTTCAGTCTGTGTGGTAATGTTTATTTGGAGTTTTGGTCATGTTTTAATCGGGAAAATGGTTATAAAGTAAATCCATCTAGTAATCCAAGTTAAAGTTAGAACAAGAATGATGTTATCACTCAATGGGGTATTTGTGTGTGTGTGTGTATGTAAATGGTTGGTCCGATGATCCTGTTTACTGAAATAAGAAATTACTTAAATCCTTATGACAAAAAAAGGTCATTTTGTAAGAGATTTAGTAAAATTACCTTTGTAGTGTTTGCTGTCAATCAGTCATTAGAAAAACTGATGTCTTCTTGTATTCCATGAGTATATTTCTTAAACAAAACTAGGAACTGCCAATTGCTTCAATTTTATTTCTTATTTTTAGAAATGGTTTCATGCAACCAACTAAAAGTTGAAACTGTTTTACGATATATAGAAGAGTATATTTTTGCATTGATCAAACAAATGATCATTTTATAAAATTCAGCAATTTCTTTTTAGGTTGGAGATGGGAGGGAATCTTTATTTGTACTAAGTGAATTATTTCCCCAGGATTTGACTATAGAAAAATGTTTGTGTTGAGTTGAATTTGGAGCTATTTTGTTCAGTAAAGAAGCTGAGTAGCAGGCTGTTTGTTTAAAATGATAATACATTTTAACTTAAGGCAAATATACTCCTGGTAACGGATATAAAAAGTTAGCTAATGTTCCGCACTCACTCACAAACTAAACTAGCACCCTGTCATAGATATGCGTGCCCTACTTAATTTTGATCACATCAACAAGCAAAACTTCATATTTAACTATATAAAATTTAATTCAAAATAAATGTCACAAAACGCATGCAACAGTCTTCTCTTAGTGAAAAGAAAGTTCATGTTGTAAAGATTAAAATGCCTGAAATTTGAAATAAAAAACTGAAATGCTGGAAATAGCCATCAGGTCCATTGGCTTCTGAAAAGGGAAAAGATCAGTTAACATTTTGGATAAAGAACTACTTCCCCTCCCCCAACCCAACCTACCCCACCCCAGAAAATGCCAGAAACACACAGGAGCTGTGTCAGGAGCTGAAAAGGAAAGAGACAGGTTAATGCTGAGGATGTTTGAAACATGAATCTGTCTATTCCCCATTCAGACACTGATGTCCTGGCTGTGTCTCTCTTTAACTTAATTTACCCATTTACAGAAAGCCTAGTCTTTTATTTCTTTTAAATGTAAAGAAAATAATAACTTTGGAGAAATCAGTAATGTTTTAAAAATGAATCAGATATTGAGATCTGGGGGAAAAATACTAGTAAAGTTTAAAATGAACTCTCGGAGGAGTAAGTCTCCATGGGCTGAATTTTTAAATATTTCGCAAAATCAAAAGAAAAATACTTTTGCGGTTACAATACAACGCTTGGAAATCCAGCACAATTTATTGTAATGTCTGAAATGGGAAAAAACATTGACTGACATTTTGTTATGTACAAGTAGAGATGACAGAAATATCTTATGAAGCAATGTTTAGTTGATATAGTTCGTAGATCCTGAAATGCTTGTCATGGCTGGAATGCTTAAAGCAAATTTTTACGAAGGAATTTTTGTTCTAGTTTTGAAATTCGGTGTAAAAAGAAAGAAGGAACATGTTCCAGGAAAATATATATAAAGATTAAATTAACCAATAGATTTGCTCAAAAAATATAAGAAATTGGTCTGTACATTTTGCAATGGAGATGGTTGATGACTTCATTTGTGACTACACGTAGCTTAAGTATTTTGAATTGTTTGGCAATGCACCATGATTAAAACAAATGGATAAAAAATATTTTTTAATAGTCCTGAATGTTTAGACAGTTGCAATGCTGCAATTAGCAAGTGGTGGAAAAGAAACAAAAATAATTATTTCTTCGATTTTCAAAAGTAGTTTAAGGAAAGGGCTTGCTTGCTGGTGGCTCAATGGTTTTATCCAGAGTAGTTGAGACAAGCAGATCAGCAAGGTTCCAGATTGCACTCCTGATCTGTGCTGAGTTGGCTGGTTTCAGCCAGTGTAGTGTCGGGGGCAGGGGGCGGCACAATTGGCCTCGATATCCCTGAGTTACTGAGAGGAAAGTTGACTAGTATTCTTACTCCTGATTGCTAACCAATAACTCCTGGTGGAAAGATGAATGTGTGGACAGTGGGTGGAAAGAGGACTGGGTTTAGGTGTGGTGTCCTCCACGGGTGACTGCGCTGCCAATATTTACAGGCAAGGATAACACAGGAAAGAAAGAAAGAAAGACTTACATTTCTATAGCGCCTTTCACGACCACCGGACGTCCCAAAGCGCTTTACAGCCAATGAAGTACTTTTTGAAGTGCAGTCACTGTTGTAATGTAGGAAACGTGACGGACACTTTGCGCACAGCAAGCTCCCACAAACAGCAATGTGATAATGACCAGATCATCTGTTTTAGCGATATTGATTGAGGGATAAATATTGTCCAGGACATGGATTAAATGGTTACTTTTGAGTGAGGGACCCACCAGCACCCAGTGCCCATGGAGCTGTATCCAAGCAAGGAGTCAGAGCCTAAAAGAAAGGAGAGTAAAGGGAGAACATTGACAAAAAAACTCCCCCCTCAAAAATGACAAAGGAGCATCTTGTGTCAAAACCTTTTTAAAAAAAAAAAATGTTCAGTTCATCATTTTGCAACAAGTTGGGGTTTGTATGCGACTAAAAACTTTTTGCAGAATTTAGAAAATTTCTGTCATACTTTTCGTGAGTTTTGTCGAAACTTCTTTTCAAATCATTCTTTGGTGCTGGGATGTTTTGTAGATTCCTTGCACACAAAGCACACAGTGGGAGGGGTTGTTTGTGACTAAGAAGCTCTTGCCAAGATGTAGTAGTTTGCTGACTTTATGAATGGAGAGGATCCCCCATTGGTGTTATAAGCTGTGTGATTCAGACATGTTTTTTTTTTATTTGACAAGAGAGAGAGGGAATCATTTCACTGAATTTTCCTAATTTGTAAGAAAGGTTTCCATCCATCTTAAAATAAAAATAAAAATAAAGTTAGATCCATTATTAAAAAAAAATCTTTCTGCTAAGTTGCCACACAAAATGGTGGCAGAAGCCTTTTCCCATTTCTGCATAGGTCATTATTGAGCAAAGCATGACCTTTGACCCAGACTGGAAGCACATACCCTACACTGCTAAATGGATTCCAGAGCTGTGTTGCTGAAACCCCCTCTCCCTTTCACTCAAAACCTGCAGAAAATTAATAATGTTACACATCTCTTAAAGACTGAAACGGGGGTGGAGGGGGGTGGGGGGGGGGAAGAAGCAGTTTGAATTTGAAAAGGCCTTTGATGTTTCCTCTTTTCCATATGCACACTTGTGTGTCTTTTGCTACCCCACCCCCACCCTCATTGTAACGAGCAGTTTCCCTCCCGTGTGCACCCCTCACCCTGAGGCCTTTTAAGTTCAATAAGCAGAGCATTCCTAATCTATATGCTCATCGCGCAAGAGAAGGTCAAGAGGTGGTGTCAGGACTGTCATAAAGTGTAATTGAGCCTAGTGGATCAATCGAGTGGGGGTAGGGGGGTGGAGGGTAGAAAGGAAGACATTTGGTTAAAATTCTTAGTCCACACGATCATCGTAATAAAGATACGAGTTTTTATCTTTAGAGAACAAAAACGCTACTAGAGGTGGATATGCCCACTGTTCAAATAGAATAACCTTTGAACTATTGTTAAAGGAGGTGGGGGTTGTGTGCAGAAAGACATTTTGTGAAGTCACGTTGTATGTTCTGCTTCTTTAGTGGGGGTGGGGTTAAGCAGAAGGAGGAGAGAAAGCAAGAGAGATTTAATATCAACTTTGAAGGTGCATTACTAATTGGGAGGTCCATTCAGGTTCCTAGTTGTGAGACCACATAGACAGCACAAACCTTTAGTTGTTTCAGTTCAGCCTCTGAATGCCTTGAGACAATTTCTTAGTTTTCAAGGCATTTCCAATTTAATTTCTGCAAATTAATGTTGGAGTTTAGTAAACCAGCCACAGCAAGTGTGGGGTAGGCCTGCCTCACATTGTATGAGGTGCAGGCTCTTTTGAAATAACGCAGAAACAATTGGAAAAAGAACAGGGAAAATAATCTGTACAGATTGACGTGAGGTGAGTGGCAAGGACCATTCTTCTTGTAGGCTGAACGCAGAAGATCCACGTTGAAGTTTACTGGTGGACAGCTTTTCCTTTACTTTGCTCTTTGCAAACTTTTCAGAAGCAGACAAACTCTTCAGACACATGTCCGGGTTTGTTCATCATCTGGAATGGCTATAGTTAAAGGGATTGTTTTCAGTCAGCCAGCAATCCCTTTAAGACTTCCAGACAGGAGGAACATTGGTGAGGGGGCAGTGGAATTGGCTTGAACTTTTTAAGGCATTGATCAGAGATCTAGAGTCCAGACCATTTGTCTCGCTCAACACAACACTTCAGTTGTTGCACTGGGTAGGAACTTGTTAAGTGATCACTGGTTTACAGTGACTGAATAAGTCAAATTCATATACATTACAACAGTGACTACACCCCAATAGTAATTCATTGGCTGCAAAGTGCTTTGAGACGTCCGCTGGTCATGGAAGGCGCTATATAAATGCAAGTCTTTCTTTTCTTTTTTCAAATTCTGCTTTAATACATGGGATTCTGGGATTCTTACCAGTGTTTTGGGATCATATTCCACAATTCCATCCATTTTTCCATGAAAGCTGCAAACTAGCGGCCTTTTTATTTAATTAAAAGCCTATACAACATTATATTTAGAACAACAGCTCATATAAGCGCATTTAATTTAATTTATTGGTACCAATGTACCACATGACTTCAGCCAATACATTTAGTGTTGTAATTCATTGCTACAACTTGCCCTCATCCAAACCAGCATCAGTGACAGACCTGTCACATATCAAAGTTTGCAGATGATACTAAGATGGGAGGGAAAGTAGTGAGTGAGGAGGACATAAAAAACCTGCAAGGGGACATAGACAGGCTAAGTAAGTGGGCAGAGATTTGGCAGATGGAATACAATACTGGAAAGTGTGAGGTTATGCACTTTGGCAGGAAAAATCGTAGAGCAAGTTATTATCTTAATGGCAAGAAACTGGAAAGTACTGAAGTACAAAGGGATCTGGGGGTCCTGGTGCACGAAACTCAAAAGGTTAGTATGCAGGTGCAACAAGTGGTTAAGAAGGCCAATGGAATGTTGGCTTTCATTGCTAGGGGGATAGAATATAAAAATAGGGAGGTATTGCTTCAGTTGTACAAGGTATTGGTGAGACCGCACCTGGAATACTGCGTACAGTTTTGGTGTCCATACTTAAGAAAAGACATACTTGCTCTCGAGTCAGTACAAAGAAGGTTCACTCGGTTAATCCCGGGGATGAGGGGATGGACATATGAGGAGAGGTTGAGTAGATTGGGATTCTACTCATTGGAGTTCAGAAGAATGAGAGGCGATCTTATTGAAACATATAAGATTGTGAAGGGGTTGGATCGGGTGGATGCGGGGAGGATGTTCCCGATGATGGGTGAAACTAGAACTAGGGGGCATAGTCTTAGAATAAGGGGCTGCTCTTTCAAAACTGAGATGAGGAGGAACTACTTCACTCAGAGGGTGGTAGGTCCATGGAATATGCTGCCCCAAAAAGCTGTAGAAGCTACATCATTACATAAATTTAAAACAGAAATAGACAGTTTCCTAGAAGTAAAGGGAATAAAGGGTTACGGGGAACGGGCAGGAATTTGGACATGAGTCTAGGTTCGGATCGGTGATGGCCCTGTGGGTAGCGGAGCGGGCCCAGGGGCCATGTAGCCTGATCCTGCTCCTATTTTGTGTGTCTAATTCTGTTAGATTCAGGAGATGGTTCTGTGATAGTAGATTGGCGGTTAGGATCAGATCAGCCATGATCTTATTGAATGGCGGAGCGGGCTCGAGGGGCCGATTGGCCTACTCCTGCTCCTATTTCTTATGTTCTTATGTACCCACCATTACTTCACCCTAGTGTCAAACAGCTCAAAATGCTCTCTCTGGACAGAACCCATGTTTGAAGATACAGAATTTATTATAGTACTGCTGTGTGTTTCACACAGTTCAATTCGACACAGTATGAAAACTCCCCATTGCCCATCACTGCATTGTACCCAAGTCCTGGTGACAATACTGAATTATACACAAACCCAGAATAAGATCCTAATAACTAAAACTCGTTGAAAACCCCATTAAGAAAATAATAAATACAAGTTGTTGTTAAGAAAATTCACCACTCCAAAGACATTGAAATTGCAAGTAACTGACACCTTTGTATAAAAGGGTGAAACATTTTCTACCTGTAAACATAAAAAAAAATTAAGACCAATACCCGAGATTTCTATGTACAATGTACAAAGAGCTTTGGGGAGAGGGGGTGGGGGGTTGAGTATAACTGAGGAAAATGGTACAGGGAGAATGAGCCAGAACAACAATTTTCTCTATTTCTTTTCAACAAAGGGATAGCCTTTATGTTCTAGGTCAGACTTCAGAAAGCTGACACCACAATGGATTCCTTTTTATTGTATAGAGTGTATAGAATACTTCTGGTAATGTGGTTTTGAGAAGTCTGAGTTTAACACCAGGCACTGGCACAGAGGCTGAAAGTAGCTGAGCTTCAATTGTACATTGCTTTCTTTTCTGCTACATCTTCATCTGTTACACCACCTTAACTGCACTCAGAGCACCAATGCTTATTAATAACGACTAAAAACTACTATAATATATATTGGTTGCACGGTCACCTCTTGGATCCTGATTTGAATCCAGCCCAGCCTTTATTGGTTGAAACTCCTTGCGCTGTTGGTTACAAGGGATGTTACATGAGTTTGGGTAGTTTCAATGCAGTTTTTCATTGGGGAAGACGAGTAGCTAAAAGCAGCCACTAAACAAGAGCATTCACAAGGATGACTGCTTGTTGGCAATGGCTTTCTGAAGTTGCTGGGATAGCGGGAGCTTGGCCCTTGTTTTTGACTTAAAAAAAAGTGGTCAAATTGTGGCCTCAAACAGGTCTCAGATGATGAAACAGTATGATGCTCTTTCCTCAGTTCTATCTGACCCATGCAGTACCTGCCCCAGGACAGATTAATACTGAGAATGGATGAAAACGGGGAAATGCCCAATTCTCAAGCACTAATATACATCATGTTGATTATAAAGTGATATATGGTGTGATGATAAGGTTGGAGTGATTTTAAGAAAATAATCGAATTGAGGAGTTAAGATGATGTCATAGACCAGAAGGGCAAAGCTAGAACAATTTTATATGTAAACTTTGAGATTATAATTGCAATCTAGCCTAAAATCCATTAGTTTTATAGTAGACACAACAGAGTTCTATAGAGCTGCGCTTTATATAGCTACGTTACAATACAGATATCATTTTTTTGAAATGTGTTATGTCGTATTTGACATGCCAGTGCTGTGTTATTGGTTGCAGTGTCATGTTGTAGCCATCAGTGTTGCTATATTTGTATCAAGGAGTTGTAATATCTTGTATCTAAATGTGCTGCTGTTTTGTATCCAAAAATGTGGTCATTTTGTAACTAAGTGTTGCTATATTGTATCTAGGAGTGTTCCTATTTTGTATCTAACAGTGTTGCAATTTTGTTTGATAATGGTCTCATAATTATGTACAAAACAGTGTTGCAATTTTGCATCTAATGGTGTTAAAATGTTGTATCTAACAGTGTTAACTTTTCTTTCCAACAGTACACACTTCCCCACATTGTATTCCATTTGCCATGTTCTTGCCCACTCAGCCTGTCTATATCTCTCTGCAACCTCTTTGCATCCTCCTCACAGCTTACTTTCCCACCTAACTTTGTATCATCAGCAAATGTGGGTACGTTACACTCAGTCCCTTTGTCTAACTCATTAATATGGATTGTAAATAGCTGAGGCCCAAGCACTGATCCTTGTGGATACCCCGCTAGTTACAGCCTGCCAACCCGAAAAAGTCCTGTTTATTCTTACTCTCTGTTTTCTGTCCATTAACCAATATTTAATCCATGCTAATATATTACCCCCAATACCATGAGTCCTAATCTTGTGTAATAACCTCTTGTGTGGCATCTTATCGAATGTTTTTTGAAAATCCAAATACACTACATCCGCTGGTTCCCTATTATCCATCCTACTAGTTACATCTTTAAAAAACTCTTAACAGATTTGTCAAACACAATTTCCCTTTCATAAAACCATGTTGACTCTTGCCTAATCATATTACAATTTTCTAAGTGCCCTGTTACCACGTCCCTAATAATAGATTCTAGCATTTTGCCTACTACTGATGTCAGGTTAACTGGCCTATAGTTCCCCGTTTTTTCTCGTCCTCCTTTCCTAAATAGTGGGGTTATGTTTGCTACCTTCCAATCCTTGGGGACTGGTCTAGAATCAAGGGAACTCTGGAGGATTAATACCAGTGCATCCACTATCTCTGCAGCTCCCTCTTTTAAACCCCAAGGATACAGATCGTTGGGTCCAGGGGATTTGTCGCCACTTAGTCCCATTAATTTCTCCAGTACTATGTCTTTACTAGAAACATAGAAACATAGAAGAT
The DNA here is from genome assembly GCF_052327205.1 of Somniosus microcephalus. Lineage (NCBI taxonomy): Eukaryota > Metazoa > Chordata > Chondrichthyes > Squaliformes > Somniosidae > Somniosus > Somniosus microcephalus. The sequence goes on from NC_141010.1 coordinate 7,394,225, forward strand.
AGGAGCAGGAGTAGGCCATTCGGCCCTTCGAGCCTGCTCCGCCATTTAACGAGATCATGGCTGATCATCCAAACCCTAGCACCCGGTCCCTACACCGACAGCCATCCCACCCAAGCCCTATCCCCATAACCCCGTAACCCCACGTATTTAATCCCCCCTAACACTAAGGGTCAATTTTTTTATCATGGCCAATCAACCTAACCCGCACATCTTTATACTGATTTCTTTAAGTTCCTCATTCTCTCTAGACCCATGGTTCCCCATTATTTCCAGAATATTTTTTTGTGTCTTCTACTGTGAAGACAGAGATAAAGTACTTGTTTAATGACTCTGCTATTTCCTTACTGCCCATTATAATTTCACCTGTCTCTGCCTCTAATGGGCCCACATTTATTTTCACTAATCTCTTCCTATTTACATACCTATAGAAACATTTACAATCTATTTTTATGTCTCTTGCTAATTTACTCTCATATTCTTTTTTCTCTTTCCTTATCAATTTCTTGGTTCACCTTTGCTGTATTCTACAATCTTCCCAATCCTCAGGCTTACTACTCTTTTTGGCAACATTATAAGCCTCTTCCTTTGATCTAATATTATCTTTAGTATTCCATGGTTGGACCACTTTCCTGTGGTTTTTTTGTGCCTTAAAGGAATGTATATTTGTTGTAAATTATGTATTAATTCTTTAAACGCTAGCCACTACTTGTGTACCATCATACTGTTTAATGTAGTTTCCCAATCTGCCATAGCCAACTTGCCCCTCATACCTACGTAGTTTACTTTGTTTAGATTTAAGACCCTAGTTTTGGACTTAACTAAATCACCTTGAAATGCAATATAAAATTCTGTCATATTATGGTCACTCTTCCCTAAAGGCCCCTTTACTACAAGGTTATTAATTAGCCCTTTCTCATTGCACAATACTTGATCTAAAATAGCCTGTTCCGTAGTTGGTTCCTCAACATACTGATCTAGAAAACTATCTTGCATACATTCCATGAACTTGTCCTCCACACTATTACTGCAAATTTGGGTTGCCCAGCCTATATGTAGATTAAAGTCCCCCATGATTACTGTATTACCCTTGTTACCTGCACCTCTAATGTCCTGATTTATACTCTGCCCTACATTACAACTACTGTTTGGGGTCCTAGAAACAACTCCCACCAATGGTTTCTGCCCCTTGCTGTTTCTTAGCTCCACCCAAACTGATTCTACTTCTTGATTTTCTGAGCCAAGATCCTTTCTCTCTACTGTCTTTATCCCATCCTTTATTATCAAGGCTACCCCTCCTCCTTTTACATTTTGCCTATCTAATTTAAAAGAGAAGTATCCTGGAATATTTAGTTCCCAACCTTGGCCACTTTGCAACCACATCTTCATTATGGCTATTAGATCAAACCTGTTCATTTCTATCTGCGCTATTAATTCATCTATTTTGTTGCGAATGCTTCACACATTCAGATATAGTGCCTTTAAGCTTTGACTTATTTCTATTTCTCCCGGATGTCACCTTAGTCACTGATGCCTTATTACTTTTGTTACTTTGTCCTTTCCTGACCCACTCTGTTTATTTTTACCCAAAACTCTGCTCTGCTATAAGAGCCTTGACATTTCTCTTGCTGCTTTTAAATTTACTCTATCCTGAATCTTCCCACCACCCCCTCATTAGTTTAAGGCCCTGACTACTGCTGCCCTAGTTATTCCTATATTGTATCTAACAATGTTCCTATATTGTATCTAACAATGTTCCTATATTGTATCTAACAATGTTCCTACATAGTATCTAACAGTGTTCCTATATTGTATCCAACAGTGTTCCTATATTTTATCCAACAGTGTTCCTATATTGTATCCAACAGTGTTCCTATATTGTATCCAACAGTGTTCCTATATTGTATCTAACAATGTTCCTACATAGTATCCAACAGTGTTCCTATATTGTATCCAACAGTGTTCCTATATTGTATCCAACAGTGCTCCTATATTGTATCCAACAGTGTTCCTATATTGTATCCAACAGTGTTCCTATATTGTATCCAACAGTGTTCCTATATTGTATCCAACAGTGTTCCTATATTGTATCCAACAGTGTTCCTATATTGTATCCAACAGTGTTCCTATATTGTATCCAACAGGGTTCCTATATTGTATCCAACAGTGTTCCTATATTGTATCCAACAGTGTTCCTATATTGTATCCAACAGTGTTCCTATATTGTATCCAACAGGGTTCCTATATTGTATCCAACAGGGTTCCTATATTGTATCCAACAGGGTTCCTATATTGTATCCAACAGGTTTCTGGTCTTGTACCTAACTGTGTTCCGGTCTTGTATCTAAGAATGGCCGAAAGTTTCTTTACCTTGGTGGATCCGCTGCGGGCGGTGGCCATGTCGGCTCCTGCCCCGCTGCTGGCTCCATCCCGCTGTTGAAAATTAACTTAACTTAATGGGGCCTATTAAGCCCACCCAGTGTGTTATGCAGCCCATGAGATACAATGGGTCTGGTGACATCATTCATGACAAGTTTTCAACCGGGATCTTTAAAGGGACCATGGCCACATTACATTTGAAGTTTCATCTAAGATAGTGCTGTCAGTGTGCTTCAGCATTGGAGTGCTGCAAACACTGAAAAGCACTGCACAGAGGCCGAGGGCTGCACCCAGGTCCTCTGATGACTCCCTCCGTATGCTTATGGAGGGAGTCGGAGCACACAAGGAGGTCCTCTTCCCTTCCGATGGGCGGAAGAGACCTCTCCAGGAGACCAAGACAGCCTGATTACAGATTGCAGAGGAGGTCACAAGCAGGGATGTGGTCAGGAGGACCTGGGTGCAGTGCCGCAAACTTTTCAATGATCTCATCAGATCAGGAAACATGAGTAAAAAGCCACACTCAACCTCATCCTGCGGTACCTCTCATCACATCCCCATCACTCTGCCTTCCCTATCCTACTCCTGCACATCCTTACTCACACCAACATACCTTGTACCTCCACCCATCCCTCCCTCTCTATCTACATTATCACATCCCCATCTCACTAGCCACCCCTCACACTCACCCTCATCCTAGTGCAATCATACCAAGTAACAACACACAAGGGTAGCCACTTCGGTGTTTTATCCAATGTTTATGTAAAATTTCTGTTAATGTGGTGTCAAACATAAAAATCTTTATTTTCAACACTTTCCGGTTTTGGACAGATTGGTGTGCACCTTTGGAAGTGGCTTAGTGAGTTGTAGTGAATGGTGAGACATAACGGTATTCCCTGCAATAGTGATGAGTGTGAAAGGAATGGCTTGGGCATTGTAGGGATGCTTTATGGTGTTGGTGTGGGGTGGTGCCAACCTGGCGTGTCATGTGGCAGCCATATGGGTGTACAGCATAAAGTTAACTAAATCTGGCCATGATGAGGCCATCCCTGGCCTCCTGGGCAGCAATGTGCTCGGGTGCTGATGCTCTCTGTACTGTGCAGCAGCAGTTGATTGCGGAGAAGGTTGGTGTTGTTGTTGGTGTTGCTGGTGTGCCTGATGCTGCTGGTGTTGGGGCTCATCGTGGTTTGATTCTGAGGACCAAGGTGAGACAGTATAAATGGCACCCATGCCAATGGAATAGATGGCAGGTGAAGTACAGACAATGGTGAGCGAGTCCTTCCTATGAGGTGACACTGGATGGAAACATTGCTGGAAATACTTGCAGCCTGCAGAATCTGTGCTGGAAGTGGACTGAGCAACAGCGTCTGCCTGAGGAAACTGATCATCTGTCAGGTGGGAGCTTTACTGTACATTTCATGTTGTCAAGTAATCAGCTGGAGCAATGGCCATGGAACTCCCGCCTCAGGTTGATAGATGTGGTTCACGAGCTGCTTGAATCCCGTGGCCATGCAGGGAAATTTAAAAAGTAGTGAAAAAGGCTCTTAAGTGCCTGTAAACTACCTGATAATCATCTCAATTGGGTCGCCCGCCACTGCCAGTCGTGTCAGCTCTGCGATGACAGACACTCCTGGGGAAAAGGCACATGGGAGCGAGATGACAGCAGGTACCTGACCCGCTGTCAAAAATAAAAAGTTCCCACCTGACCCGCCACAGATCGCACTGGCTACCACCATGAAACATTCCAGCCACTGTTTCTATATTATAAGTAATGTTTATATATTCTATCTAACAATGTTCCTATATTCTATCTAACAGTGTTCCGATATTGTAGCTACTGTTCCTATATTGTATCTAACAATGTTCCTATATTGTATCTATCAATGTTCCTATATTGTATCTAACAATGTTCCGATATTGTATCTAACAATGTTCTGATATTGTATCTAACAATGTTCCGATATTGTATCTAACAATGTTCCGATATTGTATCTAACAATGTTCCCATATTGTATCTAACAATGTTCCCATATTGTATCTAACAATGTTCCGATATTGTATCTAACAATGTTCCGATATTGTATCTAACAATATTCCGATATTGTATCTAACAATGTTCCCATATTGTATCTAACAATGTTCCCATATTGTATCTAACAATGTTTATATATTGTATCTAACAATGTTCCTATATTGTATCTAACAATGTTCCGATATTGTATCTAACAATGTTCCTATATTGTATCTAACAATGTTCCTATATTGTATCTAACAATGTTCCGATATTGTATCTAACAATGTTCCCATATTGTATATAACAATGTTCCCATATTGTATCTAACAATGTTCCCATATTGTATCTAACAGTGTTCCTATATTGTATCTAACAATGTTCCTATATTGTATCTAACAATGTTCCGATATTGTATCTAATTTTCTATATTGTATCTTACAATGTTCCTATATTGTATCTAATGTTCTGATATTGTATCTAACAATTATCCAATATTGTATGTAATGTTCTGAAATTGTATCTAAAAATGTTCCCATATTGTATCTAACAATGTTCCTATATTGTATCTAACACTGTTCCTATATTGTATCTAACAATGTTCCTATATTGTATCTAATAATTTTCCTATATTGTGTCCAATGTTCCAGGATTGTATCTATCAATGCTGCTATATTGTTTAAAAAGTGTTCATATATTGCATCTAACACTGTTCATACAATATAGGAACAGTGTTAGATACATTATATCTAACAGCATCCCGATATTTTACCTAACAATGTTCCTATATTATATCTAATGTTCCAATATTGTATCTAGCAATGTTCCGATATTTTATCTGACACTGTTCCTATATTGTATTGAACAATTTTCCTATGATGTATCTAATATTCCGATATTGTATCCAGCAATGTTCCTATATTGTACCTGACAATGTTGCTATAACAATGTTTCTATATTATATCTATCAATGTGCCAAATTTATCTCTAACAACGATTCGATATTGCATCACACAAAATTCCTATATTGTATCTAATGTTCCTAAATGGTATGTAACAGTTTTCTTATATTGTAACTAAAGTTCTGATATTCTATCTAATGTTTCGATATTGTTTCTAACAGAGTTCCTGTATTGGCTCTAACAATGTTCCTAAATTGGATCTAATATTCCTATATTTCATCTAATGGTGTTCCGATAATGTATCCAATGTTTCTATATTGTATCTAATATTCCGATACTGTATCTAACAATGTTCTGATCTTGTATCTAACAATGTTCCTATATTACATCTAACATTACAATATTGTATCTAACAATGCCCCATATTGTATTTAACAATGTACCTATATTGTACCTAAAGTTACAAAATTCTATCTAACAATGTTCCTACACTGTATCTAACAACATTCTTATGTTGTATCTTAAAAAAAAATCCTATATTGTTTCTAACAATGTCCTGATATTGTATCTAACAATGATCCTCTATTGTATCTAATGTTCCTATATTGTATTTAGTGTTCCAATATTGTATCTAACAGCGTTCCTATATTGTAGCTAATGTTCCGATATCATATCTAACAATGTTCCTATATTGTATCTAACAATGTTCCAATATTGTGTCTAACAATGTTCCTATGTAATATCTAATGTTCCGATATTGTATCTAACAATGTTCCGATATTGTATCTAACAATGTTCCAATATTCTGTCTAACAATGTTCCTATATTGTATCTACCAATGTTCCTATATTGTATCTAACAATGTTCCAATATTGTGTCTAACAATGTTCCTATGTTATATCTAATGTTCCGATATTGTATCTAACAAAGTTCCAATATTGTGTCTAACAATGTTCCTATGTTATATCTAATGTTCCGATATTGTATCTACCAATGTTCCTATATTGTATCTACCAATGTTCCTATATTGTATCTAACAATGTTCCAATATTGTATCTAACAATGTTACTATATTGTATCTAACAATGTTCCTATATTGTATCTAACAATGTTCCTATATTGTATCTAACAATGTTCCTATATTGTATCTAACAATGTTCCGATATTGTATCTAACAATGTTCCAATATTGTGTCTAACAATGTTCCTATGTTATATCTAATGTTCCGATATTGTATCTAACAATGTTCCGATATTGTATCTAACAATGTTCCGATATTGTGTCTAACAATGTTCCTATGTTATATCTAATGTTCCGATATTGTATCTAACAGTGTTCCTATATTGTAGCTACCAATGTTCCTATATTGTAGATAATAATGTTCCAATATTGTATCTAAAAATGTTCCTATGTTGTATCTAACGTTCTGATATTGTATCTAACAATTATCCGATATTGTATATAATGTTCTGTAAATGTATCTAACAATGTTCCTATTTTGTATCTAAAAATGTTCCTATATAGTATCTAACTGTGTTCCTATATTGTATCTAACAATGTTCCTATATTGTATCTAACAATGTTCCTGTATTGTATCTAACAATGTTCCTATATTGTATCTAACTGTGTTCCTATATTGTATCTAACAGCATTTCAATATTTTACCTAACAATGTTCCTTTATTGTATATAATGTTCCGATATTGTATCTAACAATGTTCCTATATTGTTTCTAACAATGTTCCTATATTGTATCTAACAATGTTCCGATATTGTATCTAACAATGTTCCTATATTGTTTATAATGTTCCCATATTGTATCTAACAATGTTCCTATATTGTATCTAACAATGTTCCGATATTGTATCTAACAATGTTCCTTTATTGTTTATAATGTTCCTATATTGTATCTAACAGTGTTCCTATATTGTATCTAACAATGTTCCTATATTGTATCTAACAATGTTCCGATATTGTATCTAACAATGTTCCTATATTTTATCCAACAATGTTCCCATATTGTATCTAACAATGTTCCTATATAGTAACAAAATATGTTGTGATATTGTATCTAACAATGTTCCTATATTGATTATAATGTTCCCATATTGTATCTAAAAATGTTCCTATATTGTATCTAACAACGTTCCGATATTGTATCTAACAACGTTCCTATATTGTATCTAACAATGTTCCGATATTGTATCTAACAATGTTCCGATATTGTATCTAACAATGTTCCGATATTGTATCTAACAATGTTCCGATATTGTTTCTAACAATGTTCCTATATTGTATCTAACAATGTTCCTGTATTGTATCTAACAATGTTCCTATATTTTATCCAACAATGTTCCCATATTGTATCTAACAATGTTCCTGTATAGTAACAAAATATGTTGTGATATTGTATCTAACAATGTTCCTATATTGATTATAATGTTCCCATATTGTATCTAAAAATGTTCCTATATTGTATCTAACAACGTTCCGATATTGTATCTAACAATGTTCCTATATTGTATCTAACAATGTTCCCATATTGTATCTAACCATGTTCCTTATTGTATCTAGCAATGTTCCTATATTGTAGATAACAATGTTCCGATATTGTAGATAACAATGTTCCTATGTTATATCTAATTATCCGATATTGTATCTAACAATTATCTGATATTGTATGTAATGTTCTGAAGTTGTATCTAAAAATGGTCCTACATTGCATCTAATAACGTTGCTATATTGTATCTAACAGTGTTTCTATTTGTAGCTAACAGTGTTCCCATATAGCATCTATTGTATCTAACAATGTTCCCATGTTGTATCTAATTTTCCTATATTGTATCTACCAATGTTCCCATATTGTATCTAACATGTTCCCATATTGTATCTAACAATGTACTGATATCGTATCTAACAGTGTTCCTATATTGTAGCTACCAATGTTCCTATATTGTAGATAAGTGTTACGATATTGTATCTAAAAGTGTTCCTATGTTGTATCTAATGTTCTGATATTGTATTTAACAATTATCCAATATTGTATGTAATGTTCTGTAAATGTATCTAACAACGTTCCTATATTGTATCTAAAAATGTTCCTGTATATTTCTAACAATGCTCCGATATTGTATCTAACAGTGTTCCTATATTGTAGCTATCAATGTTCCTATATTGTATCTAACTCTGTTCCTATACTGTATCTAACTGCATTCCAATATTTTACCTAACATATGTTCCTATATTATATCCAATGTTCCAATATTGTATCTAGCAATGTTCTGATAATGTATCTATGGTGTATCTAATGTTCAGATATTGTATCCAGCAATGTTCCAATATTGTACCTAACAATGTTCCTATATTGAATCTGACAAAATTCCTATATTTTATCTAATGGTGTTCCGATAATGTATCCAGTGTTCCTATAGTGTATCAAAAATTCCTATATTTTATCTAACAATGATCCTAAATTGTATCTGACAATGATCCTAAATTTACATTTAACAATGTTCCTATTTTGCATCTAATGTTCCGATATTCTATCTAACAATGTCCCTATATTGTAGATTACAGTGTTGCTATATTGTAGCTAATGTTCCTATATTGTATCTAACAATGTTCCGATATTGTTTCTGACAATGTTCCGATATTGTATCTAATGTTATGATGTTGTATCTAAAAATGTTCCTATATTGTATCTAACAATGTTCCGATATTGTTTCTGACAATTTTCCTATATTGTATCTAATGTTATGATGTTGTATCTAAAAATGTTCCTATATTGTATATAATGTTCCGATATTGTATTTAACAATTTCCTGATATTGTATCTAAAAATGTTCCTATATTGTATCTAACAATGTTCCTATATTAACATAAGAACATAAGAACATAAGAAATAGGAGCAGGAGTAGGCCAATCGGCCCCTTGAGCCTGCTCTGCCATTCAATAAGATCATGGCTGATCTGATCCTAACCGCCAATCCACTATCCAGAACCATCTCCTGAATCTAACAGAATTAGACACACGAAATAGGAGCAGGATCAGGCTACACGGCCCCTGGGCCCGCTCCGCTACCCACAGGGCCATGACCGATCCGAACCTAGACTCATGTCCAAATTCCTGCCCGCTCCCCATAACCCTTAATTCCCTTTACTTCTAGGAAACTGTCTATTTCTGTTTTAAATTTATGTAATGATGTAGCTTCTACAGCTTTTTGGGGCAGCATATTCCATGGACCTACCACCCTCTGAGTGAAGTAGTTCCTCATCATCTGTTTTGAAAGAGCAGCCCCTTATTCTAAAACTATGCCCCCTAGTTCTAGTTTCACCCATCATCGGGAACATCTTCCCCGCATCCACCTGATCCAACCCCTTCAAAATCTTATATGTTTCAATAAGATCGCCTCTCATTCTTCTGAACTCCAATGAGTAGAGTCCCAATCTACTCAACCTCTCCTCATATGTCCATCCCCTCATCCCCGGGATTAACCGAGTGAACCTTCTTTGTACTGACTCGAGAGCAAGTATGTCCTTTCTTAAGTATGGACACCAAAACTGTACGCAGTATTCCAGGTGCGGTCTCACCAATACCTTGTACAACTGAAGCAATACCTCCCTATTTTTATATTCTATCCCCCTAGCAATGAAAGCCAACATTCCATTGGCCTTCTTAATCACTTGCTGCACCTGCATACTAACCTTTTGAGTTTCGTGCACCAGGACCCCCAGATCCCTTTGTACTTCAGTACTTTCCAGTTTCTTGCCATTAAGATAATAACTTGCTCTACGATTTTTCCTGCCAAAGTGCATAACCTCACACTTTCCAGTATTGTATTCCATCTGCCAAATCTCTGCCCACTTACTTAGCCTGTCGATGTCCCCTTGCAGGCTTTTTATGTCCTCCTCACTCACTACTTTCCCTCCCATCTTAGTATCATCTGCAAACTTTGATATGTTACACTCGGTCCCCTCCTCCAAATCGTTAATATAGATTGTAAAGAGTTGGGGACCCAGCACTGACCCCTGCGGAACACCACTTGTTACTGATTGCCAGTCTGAGAATGAACCATTTATCCCAACTCTCTGCCTTCTGTTAGATAGCCAATCCTCTATCTATGCCAGAATATTACCCCCAATCCCGTGATTTTTTTATCTTAAGCAATAATCTTTTGTGTGGCACCTTGTCAAATGCCTTTTGGATGTCTAAATACACTACGTCCACTGGTTCCCCTTTATCCACCCTATATGTTACTTCCTCAAAGAACTCCAGCAAATTTGTCAAACATGACTTCCCCTTCATAAAACCATGCTGACTTTGTCCTATTAAATTATGATTGTCCAAATGTCCTGTTACCGTCTCCTTAATAATGGACTCTAAAATTTTACCTACCACAGATGTTAGGCTAACCGATCTATAGTTTCCAGCCTTCTGTCTACTGCCCTTTTTAAATAAGGGTGTTACATTAGCAGTTTTCCAGTCTGCCGGGACCTTTGCCGAGTCCAGGGAGTTTTGGAAAATTATTACCAATGCATCTGATATACCTATCAATTCGTCCAATAAAAAGCGACGAGTTAGGAACGTAACTAAAGGTTTTTATTGACTAAATAACAGAGCCCACCCTCGTGGGTGATCGGGTCCAACAAGGAGGAATACCAGCCAGTCGACTACCTTTATACCTGGGCAGGTAGGTGGAGCCATGTGCGGAGTCGGAGGTGGTCAGCCCAGGTATAACAGCGCGACAAGAGGCGACCTCGTATAGTGATACAACAGTGAGAACAGTGATAACAATACAACAGTGATAACTATAGTGTAACGATAGTGAACGATAAAAGTGGTTTACCACATTCACCCCTTGTTTAGATTTGAGTCCGGCGGGGTGAAGTGTACTACCAGTTCTGGTATGTCAGTCTGTCCGGAGGCCTCGTAAGCCTCTCCGATCGTCGCAGCGGCAGTGCTGCATTATCCGGTGTTAATGCTGGTGTCTGCGTGGTCGGCGAAGGCTCGTGGGGTTCCGGCATGCCGTCTACCTGGGCTGGAATTGGGGGGGTGGTGGGGGGGGTAAAGGTGGTGTCTCCGGAGTGCCCGAGGGTGCGAGGTCTCGTAAGGAGACAGTGTCCTCCCGCCCGTCTGGGTAAGCCACGTAGGCGTACTGGGGGTTGGCGTGCAGGAGGTTCACCCTCTCGACCAGGGGGTCTGTTTTATGGGCCCTCACGTGCTTTCGCAGCAAGACGGGCCCCGGAGAGGTCAGCCAGGTTGGTAGAGTGGCTCCCGTAGTCGACTTCCTGGGGAAAACAAACATTCGTTCATGGGGGGTGGCGTTAACGGCAGTGCAAAGTAGTGACCGGATGGAGTGCAGCGCTGTCGGGAGGACTTCCTGCCAGCGGGAGGTTGGGAGGCCCTTAGACTTTAAGGCTAAGAGGACGGCCTTCCATACCGTCGCGTTCTCTCTTTCCACCTGGCCGTTCCCTCGGGGGTTGTAGCTGGTGGTCCTACTTGCTGCAATACCTCTCGCTAGTAGGAACTGACGGAGTTCCTCGCTCATGAAGGAGGAGCCCCGGTCACTATGTATATAGTTCGGGAACCCGAACAAGGCGACGAGGTCGTTCAGGCACTTGATGACCGTGGTACTGGTCATGTCTGGGCAGGGGAAGGCAAAAGGGAAACGGGAGTACTCATCAACGATGTTGAGGAAGTACACATTGCGGTCAGATGACGGTAGAGGCCCCTTAAAGTCGATGCTCAGGCGCTCGAAGGGGCGGGTGGCCTTGATCAGGCTTGCTCTGTCCGGCCTATAGAAGTGCGGTTTGCACTCGGCGCAGGTCTGGCAGTTCCTGGTCATGGTCCTGACCTCCTCGATGGAGTAGGTCAGGTTGCGGGCCTTAATGAAATGGTAAAGTCTGGTGACCCCGGGGTGGCAGAGGTCATTGTGGAGGGTCTGAAGTCTACCAATATGCGCGCTGGCGCATGTAATTCGTGAAAGAGCATCAGGGGGTTCGTTCAGCTTACCTGGCCGGTACAAGATATCATAATCGTAGGTGGATAGCTCGATTCTCCACCTCAAGATCTTGTCATTCTTGATTTTGCCCCTCAGCTTGTTATTAAACATGAAAGCAACCGAACGTTGGTCGGTGAGGAGGGTAAATCGTTTGCCTGCCAGGTAATGCCTCCAGCGCCGTACCGCCTCCACAATTGCCTGGGCTTCCTTCTCGACCGACGAGTGTCGGATCTCGGGGCCCTGTAGGGTCCTTGAGAAGAAGGCCACCGGCCTCCCCTCCTGGTTAAGGGTAGCGGCTAGGGCGAAGTCGGATGCATCGCTCTCCACTTGGAAGGGGATGGACTCATCCACTGCGTGCATTGTGGCCTTGGCTATGTCTCCCTTGATGAGGGAGAAGGCCGCGCACGCTTCCTCCGTGAGGGGGAAGGATGTGGACTTCATGAGGGGTCTGGCTTTGTCCGCATAATTGGGCACCCATTGGGCATAGTAGGCGAAGAGCCCCAGGGTTCTCTTAAGTGCCTTAGGGCAGTGGGGGAGGGGTAGCTCCATGAGGGGGCGCATTCTTTCGGGGTCGGGGCCGATGAGTCCGTTCTCTACTACACAGCCAAGGATGGCAAGGCGCGAGATGTTAAACACACATTTCTCCTTATTGTAGGTGAGGTTCAGCCGTTGGGCCGTACGGAGGAATTTCTCCAGATTCACGTCATGGTCCTGCCGGTCGTGGCCGCAGATGGTGACGTTATCTAGATAGGGGAATGTGGCCTGCAGTCCGTTCTGGTCAACCATCCGGTCCATCTCCCTTTGGAAGACCGAGACCCCGTTGGTGACACCGAAGGGGACCCTAAGGAAGTGGTATAGGCGCCCATTCGCCTCGAAGGCGGTGTACTGGCGGTCCTCGGGGTGGATAGGGAGTTGGTGGTAGGCCGACTTAAGGTCGATGGTCGAGAATACGCGGTATTGTGCAATCTGATTGACCATGTCAGATATGCGGGGAAGGGGGTATGCGTCCAGCTGGGTGTATCTGTTTATGGTCTGGCTGTAGTCGATGACCAGGCGATTTTTATCGCCGGTCTTAACGACCACGACCTGGGCACGCCAGGGGCTGTTGCTCCCCTCGATAATGCCCTCTTTCAGGAGGCGCCGCACCTCAGAGCTAATGAAGGCTCTGTCCCCAGCGCTGTACCGCCTGCTCTTGGTAGCGACGGGTTTGCAGTCGGGGGTGAGGTTAGCGAACAGGGAAGGTGGCGGCACCTTGAGGGTGGATAGGCTGCAGGTGTTACGCGGTGGGCGGTTTAACATTCGCTGGTTGTCGACTGTGAGTGGGGGGAGGGGTCTACCGTATGCTAGGGTTACACTTTGGAGGTGGGATTGGAAGTCCAGCCCTAGTAGGACGGCAGCGCAGAGCTGGGGGAGGATGAGGAGTTTAAAATTTTTATACTCCGCACCCTTAACCGACAAGGTCACAACACAGTAGCCGCTAATGTCCGTGGCGTGGGACCTCGATGCCATCGAGATTCGGTTGCGCGTTGGCAGGACAGGGAGGGAGTAGTGGCTCACCGTGTCTGGGTGGATGAAGCTCTCCGTGCTTCCGCTGTCGAACAGGCAGGTCGTGGCGTGGCCGTTTACTTTGATGTCCATCATCGACTTGGACAGGTGGTGTGGGCGGGCTTGATCCAGAGTGACGGAGGCTAGTGTGTAGGTAAGCGAGTCGTTGTCGTCTGCGGGCGAGGCGGTCGTCGGGTCCGGGGGCCCGGTGGCAGTCGGGCGTGGTGGGTAAAATGGCGTCTCCCACGAGGTAGGACAAAATGGCGGAGAAGATGGCTGCCCCCATAACTCACATGAGGCACTATTGGGGTCGGTTGCCTTGATCAAAGATGGCCGCCCCATGACTCACGTGTGGGGATGCTGGCCTCAGTTGCCTTGAAAGAAGATGGCCGCCCCCACAGTTCGCATGAGGCACTGCTGGCCTCTGAAGATCCGCTCCTGCAGGCCTTAGAGAAGTGGCCTTTCTTCCTGCAGGTAGAGTTCCTGGCTGGGCAGCGCGACCTCGGGTGCTTCTCCTGGCCGCAAAAGAAGCAGCCGGCGGCCCGATCGCGGGTGCCCGATGTCGGAGCCGGTACCGGGGGTGGCGGTCCCGGTCGGGTCGGGGACGCCGACGCTGAGGTAGGTCCCGGGGGCGGCGCTGCGAAGGGTATTGCGGTAGGGGTCAGGCCCGAGTCCCAGGGTCGCGAGCAGTACCTGGAAAACGCCTCCTGGTCCTGATGGGCCACCTCTAGGGAGAGAGCGAGGGCTTCAGCTTTGTCCAGGTCGAGGTCTTTAGCTTCAAGCAGTCTTTGCCGTGAGTAGTCGGACCGTAGGCCTTTCACAAAGGCATCGCGGATATTATCTTCCATATTTTCAACAGCCGTCACCGCTTTAAAGCCACAGTTCCTGCCGAGTGCTCTTAGCGCCCGTAAAAATTCAGCTACAGACTCTCCTGGCTGTTGCGGGCGGGATCTTAGGAGGTGCCTGGTGTACATGTAATTTACCGGGCTCCGGTACTGCTGTTTCAGTAGGTTGATAGCGGCCTCGTATGTAGTCGTGTCCTGGATGAGTGCGTATACTCTCGGGCTCGCTTGGGCGTTCAGAACTCTTAGTTTGGATCTCTGAGGGACGCTGGATTCTTCCAGGTAGGATTCGAAGCAGTCCAGCCAGTGTTTGAAGTTGAGGGCTGAGTTTGCTGCCTGTGGGTTTAGATCCAGGTACGGTGGTTTGAGGGCTTGCAGCCAAGCCGGCTGGTGTGGCTGGCGTAGCCCGGTGTCTGAAAGCTGCTGTGGCTGTGCTTCTGGGAGGGCTTCTGGCTGGCCAGTAGTAGACATCTTTAAAATTTAGTCAATAAAATTGATATACCTATCAATTCGTCCAATAAAAAGCGACGAGTTAGGAACGTAACTAAAGGTTTTTATTGACTAAATAACAGAGCCCACCCTCGTGGGTGATCGGGTCCAACAAGGAGGAATACCAGCCAGTCGACTACCTTTATACCTGGGCAGGTAGGTGGAGCCATGGGCGGAGTCGGAGGTGGTCAGCCCAGGTATAACAGCGCGACAAGAGGCGACCTCGTATAGTGATACAACAGTGAGAACAGTGAGAACAATACAACAGTGATAACTATAGTGTAACGATAGTGAACGATAAAAGTGGTTTACCACAGCATCCACAATCCCTACCGCCACTTCCCTCAAGACCCTAGGATGTAAGCCATCAGGTCCAGGTGATTTATCCGCCTTGAGTCCCATGAAAGCCAACATTCCATTGGCCTTCTTAATCACTTGCTGCACCTGCATACTAACCTTTTGAGTTTGTCCTGTGTTGGGATATTCTTAGTGTCTTCTACTGTAAAGACTGATATAAAATATTCATTCAGTGTTTTTGCCATCTCCATATTTCCCACCATTAATTTCCCGATCTCTTCCTCTATGGGACCAACATTTACTTTAGCCACCCTTTTTCTTTTTATATAACTATAAAAACTCTTACTATCTGTTGTTATATTTTTTGCTAATTTACTTTCATAATCTATCTTCCCTTTCTTAATCAATCTTTTTGTTATTTTTTGCTGTCTTTTAAAGTTTTCCCAATCCTCTATCTTCCCACTAGATTTGGCTACCTTATATGCCCTTGTTTTTAGTCGAATACTATCCTTAATTTTTTTACTTAGCCACGGATGGCTGTCTTTTCTTTTACACCCTTTTCTTCTCAGTGGAATATATATTTTTTGGAAGTTGTAAAATAACTCCTTAAATGTACACCACTGATCATGTATCGTCTTACCCTTTAATCTATTTTCCCAATCCACTCTACTCAATTCTGCTCTCATACCTTCATAGTCTCCTTTATTCAAGCTTAGCACGCTTGTTTGAGATCCAACCTTCTCACCCTCTAATTGAATATGGAATTCAACCATGTTATGGTCACTCATTCCAAGGGGATCCTTTACTAGGACATTTTTAATTAATCTTGTCTCGTTACACAGGACCAGATCTAAGGTTGCTTGCCCCCTGGTCGGTTCAGTTACATACTGCTCAAGAAACCCATCCCTAATACACTCAATGAACTCATCCTCAAGGCAGCCCTGCCCAATTTGATTTGTCCAATTAATATGATAGTTAAATCCCCCATAATTATAGATGTTCCCTTATTACAAGCCTCAACTATTTCCTGATTGATACTCCGTCCAACAGAGTTGCAACTGTTCGGAGGCCTATAGACTACGCCCACTAGTGTTTTTTCCCCTTATTATTCCTCACCTCCACTCAAACTGTTTCATTATCCTGATCTTTTGACCCAATATCATTTCGCTGTATTACAGTGATTCCTTCCTTTATTAACATAACCACCCCACCTCCCCTTCCTTCCTGCCTGTCCTTCCTGATCGTTAAATAACCTGGTATGTTTAATTCCCAGGCATTGTCACCCTGCAGCCATGTTTCTGTAATGGCCACAAGATCATAACCATATGTAGTTATTTGTGCCATTAACTCGTCTATTTTGTTACGAATGCTACGTGCATTCAGATAGAGAACTTTCAAAGCTGTTTTGTGACACTTAGTTCCTGCTTTTGCCCTTTTTATTCCTTTACCTTTTACTCCATACCTTCTGCCCCTTCCTGACATGCTCTGGTTTTTAATTTCCCCACTGCTACCTAAGTCTATGACCTTCTCTGTTGTCATTTTTATTATTTGCTCTCTAGGAACCTCCCCCCCACTAGTTAGTTTAAAGCCCTCTCTACAGCCCTAGTTATATGATCCGCCAGGACTCTAGTCCCAGCACTGGCCAAGTGAAGCCCATCCCAACGGAACAGCTCCCTCCTGCCCCAGTACTGGTGCCAGTGTCCCAGGAAGCAAAACCCATTTCTCCCACACCAGTCTTTGAGCCACGCATTTAACTCTCTAATTTTATTTGTCCTAGCCAAATTCGCTCGTGGCTCAGGTAATAATCCAGAGATTATTACCCTTGTGGTTCTGCTTTTTAATTTGGCCCCTAGCTGCTCAAACTCCCTCAGCAGAACCTCCTTCCTTGTCCTATCTATGTCGTTGGTACCAACATGGACCACGACAACTGGATCCTCCCCCTCCCACTCCAAGTTTCTCTCCAGTCCAGAGGAGATGTCCTTAACCCTGGCACCGGGCAGGCAACACAGCCTTCGGGACTCTCGCTCTCGGCTGCAAAGAACTCTATCCCCCTAATGATACTATCCCCTACCACTACTCTTATGTTCTTATGTTCTTATGTTCCGATATTCTATCTAACAATATTCCTATATTGTATCCGATGTTCCAGTATTGCATCTAACACTCTTCCTATATTGTATGGAACAGTGTTCCAATATTGTATCTAGCAATGTTCCTACATTTTATCCAATGTTCCAGTATTGTACCTTACAGTGTTCCTATATTGTATCTAACAATGTTCCTGTATTGTATCTAACAATGTTCCTGTATTATATCTAACAATGTTCCTGTATTGTATCTAACAATGTTCCTATGTTATATCTAATGTTCCTATATTGTATCTAGCAATGTTCCTACATTTTATCCAATGTTCCAGTATTGTACCTTACAGTGTTCCTATATTGTATCAAACATTGTTCCTATATTGTATCTAACACGGTTCCTATATCATAACTAACATTGTTGCTATATTGTATCTAACACGGTTCCTATATCATAACTAACATTGTTGCTATATTGTATCTAACAATTTTGCTATAATGTATATAATAATATTCCTATATTGGATCTAACAATGTTCCTATTTTGTATCAAACCGTGTTCCTATATTGTATCAAACAATATTCCTATATTGTATCTAACAATGTTCCTATATTGTATCTAACAATGTTCCTATATTTGATCTAAAAGTGTTCCTGTATTGTAACTAACAATGACCCTATATTGTATGTTAACAATGTTCCAATATTATATCTAAAAATGTTCCGATACTGTATCTAACACTGTTCCTATATTGTATCAAACATTGTTCCTATATTGTATCTAACAGTGTTCTGATATTGTGTCTAAAAATGTTCCTATATTGTATCTAATGTTACGATATTGTATCTAACAATATTCCGATATATCTAACCGTGTTCCTATGTTGTATCTAACAATGTTCCAATATTGTATCTAACTCTGTTCCAATATTTTACCTAACAATGTTCCTATGTTGTATCTAACCATGTTCCAATATTGTATCTAACCATGTTCCTATAATGGTCCATATTTTCCGCTCGGAGGCTTCCTGCATGTGGAGGCCTCCAATCTGAAAAAAATCTACAGACTTACCTGAGGTCTCCCGAGGTGCATATACATCCAATCCTGGGCCTCTCCAACTCGAAATGTGCATGGCCCACGTATCCCAGAGGTGCAGGCAGTTCACAAGCATCCCTGGGATCACATGTGCCATGGGGAGCCAGTAGGAGAATGGAATCTCCCTTCATACATTTGACAGATAGACCTGTCAAATATATCAATGGAGATCACCCCAAAAACACTGTAAAACATTAAATAAATTTTTTTTAAAAACACATTTTTAAAATGACTTGAAATTACAATAAATTAAATATTTTAAACAAAAATTAAATTTTTTGAAAAAAAGAATTAAGGTTTTTTACGGGGCTAAAAATAAACTTACCTTTTTTAAAAGTATTTTTTAAAGTATTTTTAAATGATAAATGAGTGAATTAAAAAAAAAAACTTTTTTCTACTCTTATGCTGGTAAAAGCAGGTCTTACGCAGGCTTTTACCAGGCGAAAGATTTCTAAGGGTTTTCTGCAGGCAGATCTCCTCCAGAAAGTGGAACTCTCCCCCCACAGAGGCCCTTCTCTAGGGCAGGCATCCGATCTACCAAGAGCATTCTTGACAGATCGGAAAAGCCAGATTTCAGTGCATGCGCTTCACATGCCTGAAACCAGCATTTCCGATGTCCCCTACGGGTGGGCACACAGCACGTACATACCCGTAGGCATCAGAATATATGGCCCAATGTATCTAATGTTCCCATGTTGTATCAACAGTGTTCCTATGTTGTATCAAAAGTTGCTATATTGTATCTAACAATGTTCCTATATTGTATTTAATGTTGCTATGCTTTATCTAACAGTGTTGCTATATTGTATCTAACAGTGTTTGTATATCGTATCTAATGTTCCTATATTGTATCTAACAATGTTCCTATGTTATATCTAATGTTCCTACATTGTATCTAACATTGTACCTATACTGTATCTAATCATTCTATATTTAATCTAACAGTGATCCTATATTGCAACTAACAGTGATGATATATTGTATTGAACAGTGTTGCTATATTTTATCTAACAATGCTCCTATATTTAATCTAACTATGTACCTATATTGTGTCTAATAGTGTTATTATATTGTATCTAACCCTGTTACCATGTTGTATCTAATGTTCCTATACTGTATCTATCAATGTTCCTATATTGTATCTAACAGTGTCCCTATATTGTATCTAATGTTCCTATATTGTATCTAACAATGTACCTATATTGTATTTATCCGTGTTGCATAAGAAATAGGAGCAGGAGTCGGCCATTCGGCCCTTCGAGCCTGCTCTGCCATTCAATAAGATCACGGCTGATCTTCTGCCTCAACTCCAATCACCGGCCCTATCGCCATATCCCTTGATGCCTTTACCAGTCAGAAATCTATTGAATTCAGTTTTGTATATACCCAATGACTGAGCCTCCACAGCCCTCTGGGGTAGAGAATTCCAAAGATTCACCACCCTCTGTGTGAAGAAATTTATTCTCATCTCAGTCCTGAATGGCCTACCCTTTAACCTGAGGCTGTGGCCCCTGGTTCTAGACACCCTGGCCAAGGGAAACATTCTCTCAGCATCCACCCTATCAAGCCCTGTAATAATTTTGTATGCTTCAATGAGAGCCCCTCTCATTCTTCTGAATTCAAGAGAATACAGACCCAATTTACTCAATCTCTTCTCATACGATAGTCCCGCCATCCCAGGAATCAATCTCGTGAACATTCATTGCACTCCCTCTATGGCAAGTATATCCTTCCTTAGGTACTCCAGGTGTGGTCTCACCAAGGCCCTATATAATTGGAGTAAGACTTATTTACTCCTGTACTCAAATCCTCTTGTAATGAAGGCCAGCATACCATTTGCCTTCCTAATGGCTTGCTGCAACTGCACATTCACTTTCAGTGACTCATGTACAAGGACACCCAGGTCCCTTTGAGTATCTGCATTCCCCAATCTTTCACCATTTAGGAAATACTCTGCCTTTCTGTTTTTTCTACCAAAGTGGATAACTTCACATTTATCCACATTATATTCCATCTGCCATGTTCTCGCCCACTCACTGAGCCTGTCAAGATCCCCTTGAAGCCTCTTCACATCCTCTTCACAACTGACGCTGCCACCTAGCTTTGTATCATCAGCAAATTTGGAAATGTTACATTTAGTCCCCTCATCCAAATCATTGCTATAGATTGTGAATAGCTGGGGCCCAAGCACCAATCCTTGCGGTAGCCCACTAGTCACAGCCTGCCATCCTGAAAAAGACCCATTTATCCCTACTCTTTGTTTTCTGTCTGTTAACCAGACAGACCAGTTGCATTATTGTATCTAACAATGTTCCTATATTGTGTATAATGATCCTTTATTGTACCTAACAATATTCCGATTTTGTATCTAACAGTGATCCTATATTGTATCTATTGTTCCGATATTGTATCTAACAATGAACCTATATTGTATCTAAGAGTGTTCCTATATTGTAGGAGCAGTGTTCATATATTGGATCTAACAATGTTCCTAAATTGTATCTAAAAATGTTCCTATGTTGTATCTAATGTTACAATAGGGTATCTAACAGAGTTGCTATATTGTATCTAACTGTGTTGCTATATTGTATCTAAGAGTGTTCATTGTATCTAACAGTGTTCCTATGTTGTATCTAATGTTGCTATATTGTATCTAACAATACACCTATATTGTATCTAATGTTACGATATAGAATCTAACACTGTTCCTAAATTTATCTAACACTGTTCCTATATTTTATCTAACAATGTTCCAATATTGAATCTAATGTTATGATATAGTATCTAACAATGGTCCTATATTGTATCTAACAATGTAACAATGTTCCTATATTGTATCTAATAGTGTTACTATAGTTTGTCTAATGTTCCTATATTGTATTTAACCACGTTGCATTATTGTATCTAACAATGTTCCGATATTGTATCTAAGTGATCCTATATTGTATCTAATGTTCCGATGTTGTATCTAACAATGATCCTAAATTGTATCTAACAGTCTCCCTAAATTGTATCTAACCATGTTCCTATATTGTATCTAACAACGTTCCTGTATTGAATTTGAAAATGTTCCTATATTGTATCTGACAGTGTTCCGATATTGTATATAACAGTGTTCCTATATTGTATCGAACCATGTTCCAATATTGTATCGAACCATGTTCCTATATTGTATATAACAATGTTCCTATATTGAATCTAAAAATGGTCCTATATTGTATCCAACAATGTTCCTATATTGTATCCAACAATGTTCCAATATTGTACCTAGCAGTGTTCCTATATTTTACCTAATGAACCTATATTGTATCTAAGAGTGTTCCTATATTGTAGGAGCTGTGTTCATATATTGGATCTAACAATGTTCCTAAATTGTATCTAAAAATGTTCCTATGTTGTATCTAATGTTATGATATGGTCTCTAACAATTTTACTATATTGTATCTAATGATCCTTTATTGTATCTAAAAATATTCTGATATTGTATCTAACAGTGATCCTATATTGTATCTAACAGTGTTCCTATGTAATAGCTAACAATGTTCCATTATTATATCTGTAACAATTTTCCGATACTGTAATTAGTGTTCCAATATTGCATCTAACAACGTTCCTATATTGTATGTAAAAATGATGCTATAATGTATCTAACCATGTTCCTATATTGTATCTAACCATGTTCCTATATTGTATCTAAAAATGATGCTATATTGTATCTAACAATGTTCCAATATTGTATCTAAGAGTGTTTTTATATTGTAGGAGCTGTGTTCATATATTGGATCTAACAGTGTTCCTATATTGTATCTAACCATGTTGCTATATTGTATCTAAGAGTGTTCAATAATTGTATCTAACAGTGTTCGTATAATGGCTTGTATTTTCTGATCGCAGGCCTCCCGTGGGCGCAGGCCTGCGATCTGGAAAAATCTACGCCCTTACCTGAGGGTTCCGGGACGCACACGTTTCCACTCCTGGGCCTCTCCAAACTTGAAGTGTGCAGGGCCCACGTATCCCAGGGGTGCAGGTAGTTCGCAGCGTCCCTGTGATCATGTGGGCCATGAGGAGCCAATCAGAGAAGGGAATCTCCCTTCATACATTTGACAGGAAGACCTGTTAAATATATGAATGGAGATCAATGAAAAAACAGTAAAACTTTAAATACATTTAAAAAAAAATCACATTTTTAAAATGACTTGAAATTACAATTAATTAAGTATTTTAAACAAAAATTGTTAATTTTTTGAAAAAAATAATTAAAGTTTTTTACGGGGCTAAAAATAAACTTACCGGCCTAGAAATTCAGTTGCGTTCGCCAGCCGTTAGCGCCATAAGAGGAGTAGAATTCGAGCGCTAGGCACTTTGCGCCCGGGCGCAGAGCGATCTGCGCCTATGCCCAACTTCAGTTGACATTTTGCGCCGGCGCAAAGTGTTTGCGCGCGCTCAGCTGCGCGCGCACCTTATGACGTCATTTCGTCGTGCAACGCCGTTTGTGCGCCCCAAACCGGAACTTCAGTGGCGCCCGCCCAATGTGGGCGTGGCGCTGTTAAGAACTGTGAAGTGGAACGCAGCAGAGGCCCTGCGGGCCTCGGGGAGCGCTAATTAAAGGGCACTTAGACTGAGGTATAAAGGCCAGCCATTTTGCTGCAATGACTTTAGTGCTTTGGATTTCTGGACAGAGACCAAGGAACAGACCTTACTGATTTGGGACAACATAGGAGAGGTATTTTTGGCTTCTGGCCAGAGCTTGGAAATTTGACTCATTGTGATTTCACTGTTTGCAAGTATATTATGGGGGCTGCATGGGGTTCCAACCCTCAGTTCCAGCATTATGTGCGAAGGGCTCGCAGACGCTGTGTGAGAGGGGCAGCCATGCCTAGACGCAGAGGGGCCATCAGGCATCGGCAACGTAGGCCTTACCCACTCAGGGAATACCGGCAGCAGGTGTCCTATCTCACCATGACTGCCGCGCATTGTGTTAAGAGGCTGCGCTTCAGAAGGGAGGTGGTTGCAGAGATCTGCCAGCTGCTTCACAGAGATCTGCGTCCACAGCTGATGTGCAGGACGTCTCTGTCGGTGGAAGTGAAGGTCACGGTGGCTCTGAACTTTTATGCAAGCGGCTCCTTCCAAGCCGCTGCTGGGGACATAGCGAACATCTCCCAGTTCGCCGTGCATCGCTGCATCCGGCAGGTCACCGATGCCCTTTTCGCAAGGAGACACCAATTCATCTCCTTCCCCATGACCCTAGAGAGGCAGGAGCAGCGTGCAGTCGGATTTGCCAGGATCACCGACTTCCCCATGGTGCAGGGCGCCATTGACTGCACGCATGTGGCTATGCGGGCACCTATCGACAATGCCGAGGATTACCGCAACCGGAAGGGCTACCATTCCCTCAATGTACAGCTGGTGTGTGACCACAGGCAGTGCATCCTAGCTGTCAATGCCCGCTTTCCAGGAAGCAGCCACGATGCATTTATCCTGCGCCAGACTACTGTGGCTGACATGTTCCAGGCACAGCCTCCCCCAAGGGGATGGCTTATCGGGGACAAGGGCTACCCTTTGTGTACATGGCTCATGACCCCGCTCCGCGCGCCCAGGACCCCTGCTGAGGAGGCATACAACGAAAGCCATCAAGCCACAAGGAACATCATAGAGCAAACGATTGGCGTCCTCAAGCAACGGTTCCGCTGCCTGGATCGTTCCGGCGGATCTCTACAGTATTCGCCGGATAGAGTCTCCCAGTTCGTCATCGTTTGCTGCATGCTGCACAACCTGGCTATCCGCAGGACTCGGGCACTGCCACCTCACGTTGGACCACCACCTCAGGAGGACGAGCAGGAGGACCATGAGGAGGAGGAGGAGGAGGAGGAGTACCAGCCCAGGAGGGAGCCACAAGGTCCAAGGGCCGTCCGCCGGCGGCTTATTGAACGACACTTCTAGGCCCCCTGTCAGGGAATGGCTTGTGGCAATGAACGCACCTGAATGCAGCCGCTCCGCAAGCCCTCAGCCGGTTAACGCAACAACCACTTGAAACATGACACATGGACAAGCTGAATAAATAAAAAGCTTTATTTAACAAACTCAGGGCCCTTCCCACATGAAACACAAAAACAGACAAGACCCCCAAAAAACAGTCAAAAACATATCTCACTCCCACAACCTGGGGAGGAATAACAAAACTTGTCCATCCAATTGGCCTTCATCCTCGGCCTTACCAAGACAAACCCCCCCATACAGAACACAAACACCCCCATCTAAAAAAACATTTGCCATCATCTTCGGCCGTACCAAAATAAACCCCCCCCATACAGAACACAAACACCCCCATATAAAAAAACATTTGGCAACACACTCTACTTGGTGTGCCGAGAGGGCGAGTCCTTGTGCAGGCTTCTCCGGCCCCTGCCCGACCTGCTGCTCTGCCTCAACCTGGGCCCTGTGGGCGTTGCAAGGCTGGGGGAAGGCTCCTGAGGGGCACAAAGCGTGACGGCAGATGCCCTTGGGGGTCGGCCTAGACGAGGTCCGGCCCTGGAGGGGCCGGCTGCTGACTGCTGCAGCTGTGGCTGGGCAGCATCAGTCTCTCCAGCAGCTCGTCGCAGCTTTGCTGGGGGAGTGGCAGTGGCGGCTGCAGCAATGGGGGCAAGCTGGCTGATGCCAGGTGCTCGCTGGTCGCCAGAGACACTGGCACTCGGCCGGGCTGGCACTGCAGCAAGCGCAGCAATCTGGTGAAGGCCAGACCGCTGTGCTGCAGCAGCGCGGCGGGTGCCCTGGCGATGCGTCCGTGACACAGCGAGTGTGGCAGAAGTGAGTGCCCGTACTGCCCTGGTCTGTGCCCGCATCAGACCAGCCAGTGTCTGCACGGCACCACTCATGAACTCTCGACTCGCGTCCTGTGCTGCCGCGAGTTGTTTGACACCCCTGGCCTGTGAGTCCCCGAAATCGGCCACACTATGAGCCAGGGACTCAATGGCCTGAGGCAACTGTCCCACAACCCCCATGAACTCGGTGTGGCGCCGCTCCGAATCCGCGGACATTTGATCAAGGAGGCGCACCTCCTGGGCGAGGACCGTCTCCGGACTGGAGGCCGGACTCTCCCTCTGGGGAGAAGGCCGCCGAGCTGGCCGACCCTTCCCGCGTGGCTGGACGCCACTGGGCCCAGCAACTGCCCTCCCCTGCAACACTTCCCCCCTCTGGGGAGAAGGCAGCCGTGCAGCCCGACCCTTCCCGCGTGGCTGGACGCCACTGGGCACAGGAGCTACACCCCCCTGCAACACTTCCCCCTGGCTCTCCTCCAGGCAAGACGTGTCCCCTCCATTGCCATCCCCTGGCGCGGATGAGGGTTCCCCCGATGTGCCGCCTTCCTCTTGGTCCTCGTCGTCCTCCTCTTCCGAGGGACTGACACTCGCAGCTTCAGGGACCTCCTCCTCACCAGCTGAAAGCAGGAAGGCGCAAGAGTAGCTTTAGAGTGAGGACAGGGCGTCAGCGAGGGAGGCATGAGTGGTGGCATTATGCGCATTGGTGGGACAGTGGCAAAGGATGTAGATCTGAAGCGCAAGGGGAACGAGAGAGGTCCAAACGGTCATGTCCTTACCATTGGGGCCCAGCACAGGGTCGGCATCTCCAATAGCAACGGGGCCAATCACCCAGGCACGCATGAGTCGAGCCACGCGCTCCTCCAGGTCACTGAGCTCCTGGAACTGGACACGGCCTCCCCCGGTGACAGTCCGGCTCTTCAGATTCTGCGCCAGCTTGGCCTGCAAGAGAAAGGGCGGCCTCTAAGTACAGTGTGGTGCCCTGTTGTTGTGTGCACTGCCTCCCATGGTGGAATAGCTTGGCCAGTGTGGTGCCCTGTTGTTGTGTGCACTGCCTCCCATGGTCGAATAACTTGGCCAGTGTGTCAAGTGCAGAAAGTGCTACTGATGATCATGCCAGTGCCATAGCTGCTGGAGGAGGGCTGGCCATTAGGCCTTTGAGGTCCCTTTGCCCATAATGTGAGGTGCACATGCAAGGATGAGGAGGACACTGGAAAGGGTACTCACCCTGACCAACCGAGTGAGGTCGTTGAACTTCTTGCGGCATTGGTCACCAGTCCTGGGGACATCGCTGTTGGCTGTGACCCTCTGGGCGATTTCCCTCCAGGCTCTCCTGTACAGCCTCTTGGGAGCCTTCTTGCCACTGTCCGGGCACAAGATATCTCTTTTCTTCTCCAAACCCCTAAGCAGCACCCTCAAAGCATGCTCTGAGAAGCGCTGCGCTCGTTCACGGGCTTTCTGCATGGCTTCAGGCGCTATTTGGGTCCAGCAGCAGTGTTCAGGCCTAGCTGGAGGGCTCCACTATCCAGGGCGTGGCAGCAGACCAAGTCGACCCTTCCCCCTTTAAGAGCTGGGTGTCTGCTGTCAATCAAAACATGACCGCACCTGCGCCCGGCCTCGGCGTTATCAGTCCGCACCGCCGGCTTAGCACCTAAAGATAGGGGTGCAATGCCAGTTTCAGCGCTCGCCCAAACTCCTTGGCCAAAGCTACTGAATATCGGCGAAGTGGCCTCCACTTTCCAGCGGGCGCTAACTTTAGCGCCCGCCTGACTTTACCGCCCCAAAAGTGGCTATACTGAATTTCTAGGCCACCTTGTTTAAAGTATTTTTAAATGATAAATCAGTGATTTTTAAAAAAACTTTTTTCAACTCTTATCCTGGTAAAAGCAGGCCTTAGGCCTCCTTTTACCAGGCATACGAATTGTAAGGGTTTTCAGTGGGCGGAGGGGCTCCAAAAAGGGGAACTATCTGCCCACAGAGGCCCTTTTCCAGGGCAGCTGGAGGATCTGTCAGGAGCATTCTTGACAGATCGGAAATGCCAGTTTACAGCGCATGCACTGTGCATGCCTGAAACTGGCATTTCCGATGTCCCTATGGATGGGTACACAGCGCGTACCAACCCATAGGGATCGGAATATCTGGGCCATTGTATCTAACAATGTTCCTATATTGTATCTAACAATGTTTCTATTTTGTATTGAACAATGTTCCGATAGTGTATCTAACAGTGTTGCTATATTGCATCTAATATTCCTATATTGTATCCATCAGTGTTCCTATATTGCATCTGATAATGTTTCAATATTGTATCTAATAATGGTCTGATATTGTATCTAACTGTGTTCCTATATTGTATCTAACAATGTTCCTATCTTTTATCAAATGTTCCTATATTGTCTCCCTAACAATGTTCCTATATTGTATCTAACAATGTTCCCATATCTAACAGTTCCTATATTGTATCTAACAGTGTTCCTAAATTGTATCCAACAATGTTCCTATATTGTATCAAACAATGTTCTTATTTTCTACCTAACAATGTTCCTTTATTGTATCTAACAATGTTCCTATATTGTCTCTAACAGTGTTCCTATATTGTATCTAGTAATGTTCTGATATTGTATCTATCAATGTTCCGATATTGTACCCCGGAAATAGTGGAGAACCAAGGTTCTAGCAAGAATGAGGAACTGAAATAGTTGAATCTGTGTGTTAATGGAGACACTGAATGCAGGAGTTGATTTAACAAGTGTTTACTGAACAAAGTCTGGAGGTGAACTAACTATACAAGACGCTATACAGGCTTATATACCCGAGTGGTCACTACCGGTACTACAGTACACAGGGGCTTCAAAAAAACATAGTTCCTCTTAAAGGTACATACACTACAATTCCTCCCCTTTTAGATAAATAGTACATAACATTTTAAGTAATCATTAAATAATATTTTTACAAGAACAATAATCCACACATTTGCTAAAGTTAATCAATTTACAAATTCAGTCTCTCTGGAGGCTTCCTGACTCGGTCCGGATAACGCCTCGGTGGTGTAGTAGGTTTCGGTGGTGTAGTAGGTTCTTTTGGCAAGGTCGATTCGGCTTGAATGCCAGTGTCGGGTTCATCTGGTTCCAGTATCACCGGATTGGAGGTAGATACTATGGGTATCTCTGCTTCATCATTAGGCGTATAGCGTTGTGGTGTAGGTTGTCCCTTTTCGGATGACTCTATGATCTGGTCAGCATGGCACCTTATTATGCTTTCTCCAATGTCCACGGTATACATCAGCGGTCCTAGTCGTGTGCAAATAGTTCCAGGCTGCCATTTCTCGGTACGGTAGTCCCGGGCCAAAACTTGTTGACCTATCTGAAAGGTTCTAGTTGGCCTTTCATTCATGCCTTGAAATTGCCGGTTCTCTACGTCCCTTCTGATGTTTGGCTTGATCAAATCCAGCCGGCATCTTAGTCTTCTATTGAAAAACATCATGGCGGGGGTTTGGTTTGTAACCACATGTGTTGCATTCCTGTACGCAAACAAGAAGTTATCTCTACCTTATGTTGTAGATTTATGTCTTCATTACCCATGGCCTTTATGGCCTTCTTGAAGGTCTGGACAAACCTTTCAGCTAATCCATTGGTGGCGGGATGGTATGGGGCGGACGTGTAGTGCCTAACCCCATTGTTTTTTAAGAACTTCCTGAATTCTTCGGATACAAATTGCGGTCCATTATCAGAACAGATCTGTTCAGGCAGCCCATTCCTGGCGAATATGGTCCTTAATACTGTGATGGTTTTTTCCGTGGTGGTGGAGGAAATCTTTATTACCTCCGGCCACTTGGAGTGTGCATCCACCGTCATTAAGAACATTGAGTCCATAAATGGACCAGCAAAGTCGATATGTACCCTTTGCCATGGAGATGAGGGCCACTCCCATGGATGTAGAGGGGCTTGTGGTGGGGCGTTTTGGACCTTCTGGCATCCTAGACAGCTCTTGGTCATTTCTTCGATGTCTCCATCGATACCTGGCCACCACACAAACGCTGTGGCTAAGTTCTTCATTTTCACTCCACCCAGATGCCCCTCGTGAAGCTCCTTTAGCACTTTATCCTGGAGTTTGGGTGGAATCACCACTCTGGATCCACACATCAAGGTTCCTCGGCACACTGACAGCTGTTCTCTTCTTTGCGAGAATGCTGGCAACAGTGGTTCGCCATGTGCTGGCCATCCTTTCACTGTTAAATCGTAGACTCGTGAGAGAGTCGGGTCATTTCTCGTTTCCTTTTCAATGGTAGAATTTGTCACTGGTAGACATTCCACTATGGTCGAGTGGAACATCTCCACTGGGTCCACTGTAGGTGCCTTTTTTACCGTTGGCAACGGTAGGCGCGATAAACCGTCAGCATTCCCATGCTGTTTTGTTCCTTTGTATTCTATGTCATATTGGTGTGCCCCTAGGAAAAGGGACCACCTCTGTAGCCTTTGCGCCGTCATAATGGGAACGCCCTTTTTAGGGTTGAATATGGAGACGAGGGGTTGATGGTCAGTCAACAAGGTAAATTTTTGTCCGTGCAGGTAATGGTTGAATTTCTTCACCCCCCACACCAGGCTGAGTGCCTCCCTGTCGATCTGGGCATAGTTACGCTCAGCTGAGTTCAATGAGCGTGACGCAAAAGCTATCGGCCGCTCCGAGCCATCAGGGAATTTATGCGATAATACCGCTCCCACGCCGTAAGGGGATGCATCGCACGCCAGTCTGATCGGCAGTGATGGGTTGTAATGAGCCAAGACTTCCTTGGACGTGATCAAGCCTTTGCATTTATGGAAGGCACGTTTACAGTCTTCGCTCTATTTCCAAATTACTCCCGTTTGTAGCAGTGCGTTAAGAGGGTGCAGAACCGTTGACAAGTTCGGTAAAAATTTATGATAGTAATTTATTAATCCCAGGAACGACCTTAATTGTGAGACATTTTCAGGCGCTGGGGCTTTTACGACCGCTTCAATTTTTTCAGGTGACTTATGCAACCCTTCTTCGTTAATGACATGGCCACAATATGATATTTGTTTCTGGAAAAATTCGCACTTGGGGCGATTTGCTCGTAGGCCCCGTTCTCTCAGCCTCGTGAGCACCTGCTCCAAATTGGCAAGGTGCTCGTTGTCGTTTTCTCCTGTTACAAGGATGTCGTCTAGGTAGCATTGTGTCCCCGGAATCCCTTGCAGGACTTGTTCCATAGCTCTTTGCCAGATAGCTGGAGCTGATGCTACTCCGAAAACCAGTCGATTGTACTGGTACAGGCCTTTGTGTGTGTTTATCGTGAGATACTTTTTAGAGGCCTCCTCAACCTCCATCTGTAGATATGCCTGTGCCAAGTCAATTTTGGTGAAACGTTTCCCTCCGGATAGTGAGGCGAAAATATCTTCTATCCTCGGAAGAGGATACTGTACCGTGTGAAGAACCGGGTTTACAGTCACCTTGAAGTCCCCACAGATGCGAATTTTTCTCTGTTCTTCAGATTTATCATTGTTCAACGTTTTCTTCATGACCGGGACGATGGGTGTTGCCCACTCGCTCCAATCTACCTTGGATAACACGCCTGCTTTTTCCAAATTCTCCAGCTCTGCCTCGACTGCTGGACGAATTGCGTATGGCACCGGCCTTGCCTTAAAAAACTTGGGAATTGCCGCATCTTCCACTTTTATAGAGGCGGTGGCGCCTTTCATGGTTCCTAGTTCCTGTTGAAACACTTCTTTGGCGTTAGCCAAGATTTCTTTTAATCGTCCAGGTATGACGTCATCATCATTTTTTTTCTTACTGGTCACCGTCAGTGCCTGAATGGAGTGCCAGTCTAAATGTATTTTTCTGATCCATTCACGTCCCAACAACGGTGGACCACCATCTTGCAGAACGTATAAATACAACTTCTGTATTTCCTTGCCGTTGTATACAACAGGCACCCTTATTTTCCCTCTGGGGTATACTTTCTGCCCCGTATATGTCTTCAAGATAATGGATGTGTCTTTCAAAGGTATATGCGGAAATAGCCGCTCGTAATCCCGTCGACTTATGACGGTCAGAGCTGATCCTGTATCTAGCTCCATTTTAACTGGGGACCCCGCTATCGTGCGGGTAACCCAAATGGTCTGGTAATCTTCTTTGGCAATTACATTATGTAGTTTGAGACAGCTTAGTCTCTTGCTTCTGGAGTCGCTATCGCTCTTCTGGTCTTCGGAGCTACTGTCCGTCATCATTTGTACCTTTCTGTACTTTTCCTTATTGACCTTTTTACTGTCGGCGGATTTTTTTCCAGATCGGCATACACGTGCAATGTGTCCCATCTTTCCGCATTGCCTGCATGCTTTGTCCTTGAACCAGCAGTCCCTCTGGTCATAGTTGGATCTGCCGCAGCGATAACATCTCTCGAAACCCCGTGTCATTTCATGGGTGCCGAAGTCCTGTGTCTTTTGCTGTATCTCTGCAGCTCCTCTTGCTGCTGCTTCGTATGATACAGCCACACTGAAAGCCTTGTCCAGTGTCAAATCTTTCTCAGAAAGTAGTCTTTTCTGTGTTCCTTCGCTTAGGAGACCGCAGACGAATTTGTCTCGTAGAGAATCTGCCAGTCCTGCCCTGAATTGGCAGTGCTTTGACAGCTTTTGTAATTCGGTGAGGTAATCAGCGTTACTTTCATTCTTGTGCTGATTCCTCCTGAAGAATTTGAATCGTTCCGCTATCAGCAGCGGTGTTGGGTTTAAGTGCTCCTGTAGGGTATCAACAATCTCCTTAAAATTCTTGTCCATCGGTTTGGCTGGAGTGATCAAGTTTCGTAACAGCCCGTATGTCCTTGCGCCCATCAGATTTAGAAGTACCGATGCCTTTTTATCATCCGCTACTTCATTCGCCTTGCAATATACCTCCACCCTTTCCACATATGTGGCCCAATCCTCTATATCACTATCGAAAGCAGTAATATTTCCAGTCTTAGGCATCCTGAAAATCAAAAATGGCGCCTCCCGCGCTTTTCCTTCTTCCCTGCCGAGTCAAGATGGCGCTTGCCGCTGCTGCCAACGCTGTTCTCCGTGGTTCCCGTTGCGACCTGCAGCTTTTCGCGGTATTTCTATTTAAAAAAAAATTTTTACACATATATTTTAAACAGTTTCTCCGTCACTTGGAGAGTCGTTCCCATCGGACCCTCTGGGACTTTCCCCTCCCTCTGCTTGGTCCGAACGCCGACCTGCTTTGCAGCGCCGGCCGTCTCCTGAGTGCTCCACCCTCTGTCTCTGTTTGCTTCTGCTTTCCGACTCGCTGCACGGCCCCGCTGCAGAGCCACCCGATCGAGCCCCAGCCTGCCGCCCAGGAAGGATCAGTGCACTACCTGCCACCAGCCCGTTTAGCTGGTGGAACCACAGTTTTGTTTTTTTTCTTCGACCTTCGACTGAGGAATCGATCTCCTTGAGGTGCTGCCGAATTGCAGGTAAGTTTGTTTCTAACTCGTCGCCACTGTTGAATCCGTGTGTTAATGGAGACACGGAATGCAGGAGTTGATTTAACAAGTGTTTACTGAACAAAGTCTGGAGGTGAACTAACTATACAAGACGCTATACAGGCTTATATACCCGAGTGGTCACTACCGGTACTACAGTACACAGGGGCTTCAGAAAAACATAGTTCCTCTTAAAGGTACATACACTACAATTATAAATTAGTATTATTAATAAAGTAGCACAGGAGAAATTAATGGGACTGAAAGTTGATAAATCCCCTGGACCTGATGGCCTATATCCTAGGGTTTTGAAAGAGTTGGCTATAGAGATAGTGGATGCATTGGTTGCCATTTTCCAAAATTCCATAGATTCTAGAACGGTTCCTGCGGATTGGAAGGTAGCAAATGTAACCCCACTATTTAAGAAAGGAGGGATAGAGAAAATGGGGAACTACAGACCAGTTAGCCTGACATCAGTAGTAGGGAAAATGGTAGAATCTATTATTAAGGACATGGTAACAGGGCACTTAGAAAATAATAACAGGATTGGGCAGAGTCAACACAGAAATCGTGTTTGACAAATCTATGAGAGTTTTTGTGGTTGTAACTAGCAAAATAGATAAGGGGGAACCAGTGGATGTGGTGTATTTGGATTTCCAGAAGGCATTCGATAAGGTGCCACACAAGAGGTTATTAAATAAAATGAGGGTTCATGGGATTGGGGGTAATATACTAGCATGGTTTGAGGATTGGTTAACAGACAGAAAACAGAGTGTAGGAATAAACAGGTCATTTTTGGGTTGGCAGGCTGTAACTAGTGGGGTACTGCAAGGATCAGTGCTTGGGCCTCAGCTAGTCACAATCTAATCAATGATTTGGATGAGGGGACCATTTGGATGAGGGGACTAAATGTAATATATTCAAGTTTGCTGATGATACAAAGCTGGGTGGGAATGTAAGTTGTGAGGAGGATGCAAGGAGGCTTCAAGGGGATATAGACAGGCTAAGTGAGTGGGCAAAAACATGGCAAATGGAATATAATGTGGAGAAATGTGAAGTTATCCACTTTGGTAGGAAAAATAGAAAAGCAAAGTTTTTTTAAATGGTGAGAGATTGGGAAATGTTGGTGTTCAGAGGCACCTGGGTGTCCTTGTACACGAATCACTGAAAGTTAACATGCAGGTACAGCAAGCAATTAGGAAAGCAAATGGTATGTTGGCCTTTATTACAAGAGGATTTGAGTATAAGAGTAAAGATGTCTTACTGCAATTATATAGGGCCCTGGGAAGGATATACTTGCTATAGAGGGAGTGCAACGAAGGTTCACCAGACTGGTTCCTAGGATTGGGAATTGTCCTATGAGGAGAGATTGAGTAGACTAGGCCTATATTCTCTAGAGTTTAGAAGAATGAGAGGTGATCTCATTGAAACATACAAAATTCTTACAGGGCTTGACAAGGTAGATGCAGGGAGGATGTTTCCCCGGGCTGGGGAGTCTAGAACCAGGGGTCACAGTCTCAGAATAAGGGGTCGGCCATTTAGGACTGAGATGAGTCGAAATGTCTTCACTCAGAGGGTGGTGAATCTTTGGAATTCTCTACCCCAGAGGGCTGAGTATATTCAAGACAGAGTTCGATAGATTTTTGAATATTAAGGGAATCAAGGGATATGGGGATAGTGCAGGAAAGTGGAGATGAGGTAGAAGATCAGCCATGATCTTATTGAATGGTGGAGCAGGCTTGAGGGGCCAAATGGCCAATCCTGCTCCTATTTATTATATTCTTACATTCCAAAAGTGTTCCTATATTGTATCTAACAATGTTCTTTTTTGTATTTAACAATGTTCCGACATTGTATTTAATGTTCCTATATTGTACCTAACAATGTTCGTATACTGTATCTAACAATGTTGGTATATATACTTTTTAAGTCGTTTATGCGATGTGGGCATCTTTGGCATGGCCAGCATTTATTGCCCATCTTTAATTGCCCTTGAGAAGGTGGTGGTGAGCCGCCTTCTTGAAACGCAGCAGTCCATGTGGTGAAGGTACTCCCACAGTGTTGTTCGGTAGGGAGGTCCATGATTTTGACCCAGCGACGATAAAGGAACGGCGATATATTTCTAAGACAGGATGGTGTGTGACTTGGAGGGGAACTTGGAGGTGGTAAAGCTGTAAGGAGGTTGGGAGCTGAGTGGTCTTGGCAGAACCCAATCTGGGCATCAGTGAGCAGGTTATTGGTGAGTAAGTGCCGCTTGATAGCACTGTCGATGACACCTTCCATCACTTTGTTGATGATTGAGAGTAGACTGATGGGGCGGTAATTGGCCAGGTTGGATTTGTCCAGCTTTTTGTGGACAGGACATACCTGGGCAGTTTTCCACATTGTTGGATCGATGCCAGTGTTGTAGCTGTACTGGAATAGCTTAGCTAGAGGCATGGCTAGTTCTGGAGCACAAGTCTTCAACACAATAGCCGGGATGTTGTTGGGGCCCATAGCCTTTGCTGTATCCAGTGCACTCAGCCATTTCTTGATGTCATGTGGAGTGAATCAAATTGGCTGAAGACTGGCTTCTGTGATGGTGGGGACCTCAGGAGTAGCCCAATATGGATCATCCACTCGGCACTTCTAGCTGAAGATGGTTGCAAACACTTCAGCCTTGTCTTTTACACTCATGTGCTGGGCTCCATCATCATTGAGGATGGGGATATTTATGGAGCCTCCTCCTCCTGTTAGTTGTTTAATGGTCCACCATCATTCATAACTGGATGTGGCAGGACTGCAGATTTTTGTGGGATTGCTTAGCTCTGTCTATAGCATGCTGCTTCCGCTGTTTAGCATTGATGTAGTCCTGTGTATCTAATGTTCCTATATTGTACCTAACAATGTTCCTATATTTTATCTAACAATGTTCCTATATTGTATCTAACAATGTTCCTATATTGTATCTAACAATGTCGCTGTATTATATCTAACAATGTTACAATATGTTACTTAAGTGTTACCATTTTGCATTATTCAGTGATACAATTTTTGTAACTAACATTGTTGCTATGTTGTATCCAACAGTGTTGCAGATTTGTATTGAAATGTATCTAACACTGATGTAATTTTTAAATCTTAGTGTGTGTAAAATTGTATCTAACTGTCATAATTTTGTACCTATCTAAAGTTCCTATATTGTATCTAATGTTCCTATATTGTATCTAATGTTCCTATATTGTTTCGAACAGTGGTGCAATATATTATCTAACTATTTTGCTATATTGTATATAACAGTGTTCCCAAATTGTATCTAACAGTGTTCCTATATTGTTTTGAACAGTGTTCCTATATTGTCACTAAGATTGTTTCCTATATTGTATCTAACAATGTTACTATATTTTATCTAACAGTGGTGCAATATTTATCTAACTGTTTTGCTATATTGTATATAACAGTGTTACTACATTATATCTAACAATGTTCCTATATTGTTTCGAACAATGTTCATATATTGTATCTAACAATGTTCCTATATTGTATCTAACAATGTTCCGATATTGTATCTAACAATGTTCCTATATTGTATCTAACAATGTTCCCATATTGTATCTAACAGTGTTCCGATATTGTATCTAACAATGTTCCTATATTGTATCTAACAATGTTCCTATATTGTATCTAACAATGTTCCTATATTGTATCTAACAATGTTCCTATATTGTATCTAACAATGTTCCCATATTGTATCTAACAATGTTCCTATATTGTATCTAACAATGTTCCCATATTGTATCTAACAATGTTCCTATATTGTATCTAACAGTGTTCCTATATTGTATCTAACAATGTTCCCATATTGTATCTAACAATGTTCCTGTATTGTATCTAACAGTGTTCCTATATTGCATCTAACAATGTTCCCATATTGTATCTAACAATGTTCCTATATTGTATCTAACAATGTTCCTATATTGTATCTAACAATGTTCCTGTATTGTATCTAACAATGTTCCTATATTGTATCTAACAATGTTCCGATATTGTATCTAACAATGTTCCCATATTGTATCTAACAATGTTCCTATATTGTATCTAACAATGTTCCCATATTGTATCTAACAATGTTCCTATATTGTATCTAACAATGTTCCTATATTGTATCTAACAATGTTCCCATATTGTATCTAACAATGTTCCTATATTGTATCTAACAATGTTCCTATATTGTATCTAACAATGTTCCGATATTGTATCTAACAATGTTCCTATATTGTATCTAACAATGTTCCCATATTGTATCTAACAATGTTCCTATATTGTATCTAACAATGTTCCCATATTGTATCTAACAATGTTCCTATATTGTATCTAACAATGTTCCTATATTGTATCTAACAATGTTCCTATATTGTATCTAACAATGTTCCGATATTGTATCTAACAATGTTCCCATATTGTATCTAACAATGTTCCTATATTGTATCTAACAATGTTCCTATATTGTATCTAACAATGTTCCCATATTGTATCTAACAATGTTCCTATATTGTATCTAACAATGTTCCTATATTGTATCTAACAATGTTCCTATATTGTATCTAACAATGTTCCGATATTGTATCTAACAATGTTCCCATATTGTATCTAACAATGTTCCTATATTGTATCTAACAATGTTTCTATATTGCATCTTAACAGTGGTGCAATATTTTATCTAACTTTGTTGCTATATTGTATATAAAATTGCTGTAAATTAAATCTTAATAATTTTATAATTTTGTATTCATCAGCATTACAATTTCCTATCTACGAGTGTTAACGTTTTGTATTGCTTTATTGTTGTACTGATTTGATGTGGTATTGTATATTGTATCTAGTAGTTTTGCTAAATTGCACTTGACATTATTGCAATTTTGTATCTAACAATTTTGCTATACTGTATCTAACAGTGTTGCTATATTATATCTAACAACGTTACAATATGTTATCTGAGTGTTACCATTTTGCATTATTCAGTGATACAATTTTTATAACTAACATTGTTGCTATGTTGTATCCAACAGTGTTGCAAATTTGTATTGAAATGTATCTAAAACTGATCTTGAATTTTGAATCTTACAGTGTGTGTAAAATTGTATCTAACAGTGTCTTAATTTTGTACCTATCTAATGTTCCTATATTGTATCTAACAGATTTCCTATATTGTTTTGAAAAGTGTTCCTATATTGTCGCTAAGATTGTTCCTATATTGCATCTAACAATGTTACTATAATGGCCAGAAATTCCGTTTGCAGGCCTCCCGCGGGCATAGGACTGCGATCTGGAAAAATCTGCGCCTAGACCGGAGGGCTCCCGGGAGGCGCAGAGTTCCATTGCTTTTATCGGGCGCAAGAATTGTAAGTGTTTTCTGCGGGTGGAGGGTCTGCAAAAAATGTAACTCTCCACCCGCAGAGGCCCTTCTCCTGGACAGGCGGAGGATCTGTCAAGAGCTTTCTTGACAGATCAGAAATGCCAGTTTCCAGCGCATGTGCAGTGCATGCCTAAAACCGGCATTTCTGTTGGCCCTACGGGTGAGTACACAGTGCATACACACCCGTAGGGAATGGAATTTCTGCCTCATTGTATCTAACAATGTTCCTATATTGTATCTAACAGTGGTGCAATATTTTATCTAACTGTGTTGCTAATATTGTATATAACAGGGCTGTAATTTAAATCTTAATAGTTTTATAATTTTGTAATCATCTGTTACAATTTTGTATCTACGAGTGTTAAAGTTTTGTATAGTTTAATTGTTGTACTGATTTGACATGGTATATATTATACTAATAGTTTTGCAAAATTGTACTTAACAGTATTGCAATTTTGTAACTAACACTGTAACTATATTATATCTAACAACGTTACAATATATTATCTAAGTGTTACCATTTTGCATTATTCAGTGATACAATTTTGTAACTAACAGTGTTATGTTGTATCCAATGGTGTTGCAAATTTGTATCAAAATTTTGTCATTCTGTATCTAACACTGATGTAATTTTGAATCTTGCAGTGTGTGTAAAATTGTATGTAAGAGTGTCTTAATTTTGTAGCTAACAATGTTCCTATATTGTATCTAATGTTCCGATATTATATCTAACAATGTTCCTATATTGTATCTAACAATGTTCTTATATTGTATCTAACAATGTTCCTCTATTGTGTCTTAACAATGTTCCTATATTGTATCTAATGTTCCGATATTATATCTAACAATGTTCCTATATTGTATCTAACAATGTTCCTATATTGTATCTACCAATGTTCCTATATTGTATCTAACAATGTTCCTATATTATATCTAACAATGTTCCAATATTGTATCTAACAATGTTCCTATATTGTAACTAACAACGTTCCTATATTGTATCTAACAATGTTCCCATATTGTATCTAACAATGTTCCTATATTGTATCTAACAATGTTCCTATATTGTATCTAACAATGTTCCTATATTGTATCTAACAATGTTCCTATATTGTATCTAACAGTGTTCCTATATTGTCTCTAACAATGTTCCTATATTGTATCTAACAGTGTTCCTATATTGTCTCTAACAATGTTCCTATATTGTATCTAACAATGTTCCTATATTGTATCTAACAGTGTTCCTATATTGTCTCTAACAATGTTCCTATATTGTATCTAACAGTGTTCCTATATTGTATCTAACAATGTTCCTATATTGTATCTAACAATGTTCCTATATTGTATCTAACAGTGTTCCTATATTGTCTCTAACAATGTTCTTGTATTGTATCTAACAATGTTGCAATATTATATCTAACTGTGTTGCTGTATTGTATATAACAATGCTGTAATTTAAATCTTGATAGTTTTGTAATTTTGTTTTCATCAGTGTTACAATTTTGTATCTAATAGTGTTAAAGTTTTGTATTTCTTTATTGCTGTTTTGATTTGACATGGTAGAGTAGACAAAAAGTACTAGGCAATCTAATGGAACTAAAGGCTGATAACTCCCCTGGACCTGATGGCCTGCATCCTAGGATCTTAAAAGAAGTGGCTGCAAAGATAGTAGATGCATTGGTTGTAATCTTACAAAATTCCCTAGACTCTAGAAAGGTCCCAGCGGATTGGGAAATGCAAATGTAACGCCCCTATTCAAGGTCGGAGGGAGACAGAAAGCAGGAAACTATAGGCTAGTTAGCCTAACATCTGTCATTGGGAAAATGCTGGAATCCATTATTAAGGAAGTAGTAGCAGGACATTTAGAAAATCATAATACAATCAAGCAGAATCAATATGGTTTTATTAAAGGGAAATCGTGTTTGACAAATTTATTAGAGTTCTTTGAGGATGTAATGAGCAGGGTGGATAAAGGGGATCCAGTAGATGTGGTGTATTTGGATTTCCAAAAGGCATTCGATAAGG
Source organism: Somniosus microcephalus (assembly GCF_052327205.1). Taxonomy (NCBI): domain Eukaryota; kingdom Metazoa; phylum Chordata; class Chondrichthyes; order Squaliformes; family Somniosidae; genus Somniosus; species Somniosus microcephalus. Next base: position 7,434,563 of record NC_141010.1, read on the forward strand.
TGCCACATAAAAGGTTACTGCACAAGGTAAGAGCTCATGGTGTTGGGGGTAATATATTGGCATGGATAGAGGATTGGCTAACTAACAGAAAACAGAGAGTCGGGATAAATGGGTCATTTTCAGGTTGGCAAACTTTAACTAGTGGGTTGCCACAGGGATCAGTGCTGGGGCCTCAATTATTTACAATCTATATTAATGACTTGGTTGAAGCGACCGAGTGTACTGTAGCCAAGTTTGCTGACGTTACAAAGTTAGGTGGGAAAGCAAGTTGTGAGGAGGACACAGAGTCTGCAAAGGGATATAGACAGGCTAAGTGAGTGGGCACAAATTTGGCAGATGGAGTATAATGTGGGAAAATGTGAGGTTATTCACTTTGGTAGGAAGAATAGAAAAGCAAAATATTACTTAAATGGAGAGAGACTGCAGAATGCTGTGATACAGAGGGAGCTGGGTGTCCTTGTACATGAAACACAAAAAGTTAGCATGCAGGTACAGCAAGTAATTAGAAAGGCAAATGGAATGTTGGCCTTTATTGCAAGGGGGATGGAGTATAAAAGCAGGGAAGTCTTACTACAACTGTACAGGCGCTGTGGAGGCTGAGTCATTGAATATATTCAAGGCCGAGATAGACAGATTTTTGAAGTACACGGGAGTCAAGGGTTATGGGGAATGGACAGAAAAGTGGAGTTGAGGCCAAGATCAGATCAGCCATGATCTTATTGAAAGGTGGAGCAGGCTCAAGGGGCCGAATGGCCTACTGCTGCTCCTATTTCTTATGTTCTTATGTTTCCTATATTGTATCTGGTAGTGTTGCAAAATTGTACATAACAGTATTGCAATTTTGTGTCTAACAATGTTGCTATATTGTATCTAATACTCTCGCTGTATCTAACAATGTTACAATATGTTATCTAAGTGTTACCATTTTGCATTATTCAGTGATACAATTTTGTAACTAACAGTGTTGCTATGTTGTATCCAAAATGTTGCAAATTTGTATTGAAATGTTGTAATTTTGTATCTAACACTGATGTAATTTTGAATCTTACAGTGTGTTTAACTTTGTATCTAACAGTGTCTTAATTTTATATCTAACAATGTGACTATATTGTATCTAATGTTCCTATATTGTATCTAACAGTGTTATGCTATTTTTATCAATAATGTTGCAAGTTTGTATCTAACAGTGTTGCTATTTTGTCTCTAACATTGTTGCAATATTGTTTCTAAGACTGTTGCTATATTTGACCATAATTTGCTGCAGCAGGTCATCGTCTATCTGTGACTGCTTTTAGTTAGACATGCCCTTGCACGTTTAGGTGTTTAAGCTTTTTGCATGGCAAGGTGCTGAAATTGCGAACTGATAATGTTGCAGCGAGAAAAAGAGGGCTTCTTCTTAGGCAGTCCCTCGGAACCAAGGAGGACTTGCTTCCACATTAAAAATGAGTTCTCGGGTGACTGACGAGTCCAATGCGGGACCTACAGTCTCTGTCACAGGTGGGGCAGACGGTGGTTGAAGGGGCGGGTGGGTGGGGTGCTTGGGTTGACGTGCGCTCCTTGTGCTGTTTGCACTTGGCTTCCACTTGCTCCCGGCGAAGAGACTCGAGGTGTTCGGTGCCTTCCCGGATGCTTCTCCTTAACTTTGTGCGATCTTGGGCCAGGGATTCCAAGGTGTCGGTGGGGATGTTACACTTTTTCAAGGAGGCTTTGAGGGTGTCCTTGAAGCATTTCCTCTGCCCACCTGGGGCTCTCTTGCCGTGCTGGAACTCCGAGTAGAGCACTTGTTTTGGGAGTCTCGTATCGGGCATGCGGACAATGTGACCCGTCCATCGGAGCTGATTGAGCGTGGTCAAAGCTTCGATGCTGGGGATGTTGGCCTGAGCAAGAACACTGACGTTGGTGCACCTATCCTGCCAGTGGATTTGCAGGATCTTGCGGAGGCTGCGTTGGTGGTACCTCTCCAGTGCTTTGAGGTGCCTGCTGTACATGGTCCATGTCTCTGAGGCATACAGCAGGGCGGGTATCACTGCTGCTCTGTAGACCATGAGCTGAGTGCTGGGTTTGAGGTCCTGGTCTGAGTACTGATACCTGAGTGAACAGGGCAAGCAACCGTGTAACTCCTTAACCAATCAGTTTGAATAATTTTGAAATTAACATCACAAGGACTGAGAAGAAATGCTAAATGGGTAAATTCAATGTCAGATGAGGTGTGTAAGGAGAGGGTTAAAAAGGCTGGATTAAGTGAGCGAAAAAGACAGAAAGTAAAAGTAAAAAACAATAAATTTAAAAGTTGATGGGGGAGAAATTCATTACAGACCCGTTTGGGATGCTAACTTTTAAAAATTGTGAAAATTAGCACCGGGTGCTAATGTTTCTCAACTTTAAAAAAAATAATTGGTTTTGTGCTCCAGGAAGGAAGAGGAGCGCTAAATCAAGCCCTCCACTTTATTCCTGGAGTGCAACAGGCAGCAGGCGGGACGGAAGTTGTGCAGCGCTGCAAAAATCTCACCTGGTCCCCGAAGAAAGCTGTGATCCAGCCCAATCAGCAGATCAGCAGCAGAGTGCCGGACTGATCCATCGCTAGCAACGGGAAAAAAACCGCACAGAGCATTTCGGATTTTTTTTCCTCACCTACCTCGGCCACCTCGCCTTTATGTCTCTCCCCCCTGATCAGCATCTCCTGCAGCTGTCGGTGTCATCGCCCGGTGATGCTGCTGGGGGTGGAAATGAATTTCGGGTCCGGGGCGGTGCGCAGCCGGATGACGTCACGATCTCTGGGCGCAGGAGATCGTGGTGCTAGGGGGTTACCGCCACCGCGAACTGGCAGGTGAATTTCGCGGGCGGCGGTAATATTGTCGCGCCCGGGCGGTAATTGCTTAGCACCCCGTTATCACCCTCCCCCCAACCCAGAGGCGCTAACAGGAGACGCTAAGGCACCAAATTTCTAGCATTACAATTTTAAAATTTCCAACAACTATTAGAACCAAAAGGAATGTGACTCCTTACTTGTAGCAGTTCATTTTCAGTGCAGAGAGGTTGATTGGCAGTAATTAACACTTATCATGTCATGAAATGGAGAAGACTTAACTTTCTGTGGTGCATTTAGTTCTTATCTAGCTAAGCAAATACAGCGACTTCTTGCCTTTCAATGGTGAAGCAGGCATGAAGTGGCTGTATTTGCTCAGCTAGATAAGAACTGATGCTGTTTTCGCGAAGCTAGCAACAGAGCGATGCAACTCAGAAAGGAACCTTTGGATATCTGTGTTTTACCGCGTATCTGCCCTTCGCTCGAAGCTGCTGTAGCATTTGCACATAAATAACAGCAAACGCTATTAGGCTCACCGTTACTTTGACAGCAAGTTCTGTCCCGTTGCATCTAACAGTGTTTCTATATTGTATCTAACAGCGTTGTTATTTTGCTTTGAACAGTGTTGCTATAATAGGACTGTTGCTATATGGTATCTAATAGTGTTGCAAAATTGTATCTAACAATGTTGTTATATTGCAGTTCTGCTCTATTTTATCTTGTGATGTTGCTATATGGCATCTTGGAACAATGATACACATTATATTGTTGTCTTGCTATACTGTATCTAGCTCTATTGTATCTAAAAGTGTTGCTATATTGTATCTAGGAGCAATTGTTTCATGGTATCTGAGTGTTTTGTTGTTATTGTATCGAATTATTGTATCTTGAAACGAGCAGGCCGAGGGGTGACCTAATCAAGGTCTTTAAGATTATGAAAGGTTTTGATACAGCAGGCATAGATGGAGTGTTTCCACTTGTGGGGAAGAACATAATTAGAGGCCATCAATATAAGATAGTCACCGAGAAATAAAATAGGGAATTCAGAAGAAACTTCTTTACCCAGAGAGTGGTGAGAATGTGGAACTCGCTACCACAGGGAGTGGTTGATGTGAATAGTATAGATGCATTTAAGGGGAGGCTAGATAAGCATATGAGGGCTAAGCCACTGACTCCATCCCTCTCCCTAACATCTGTCTGAGGCTGAACCACACTGTTCACAACCTTGGTGTCACATTTGACCCGGAAATGAGCTTCCAACCACATATCCGCAGCATAACAAAGACCACCTATTTCCACCTCCATAACATTGCCTTTGCCTCAGCTCATCTGCTGCTGAAACCCTCATCCATGCCTGTGTTACCTCTAAACTTGACTATTCCAACACACTCCTGACTGGCCCCCTACAAATTACCCTACGTAAACTTGAGGTGATCCAAGACTTGTCTGCCCGTGTCCTAACTCGCACCACGTCCCGTTCACCCATCTCCCCTGTGCTCGCTGACCTACATTGGCTCCCGGTTAAGCAATGCCTCGATTTCAAAATTCTCATCCTTGTTTCCAATTCCCTCCATGGTCTCGCCCCTCCCTATCTCTGTAATCTCCTTCAGCCCCACAACCCCCTGAGATATCTGCGCTCCTCTAATTCTGCCCTCTTATTATAATCACTCAACCATCAGTGGCCGTGCCTTCTGTTGCCTCGGCCCTAAGCTCTGGAATTCCCTGCCTAAACTTCTCCGCCTCTCTACCTCTCTTTCCTCCTTTAAGATGCTCCTTAAAACCTACCTCTTTGACCAAGCTTTTGATCACCTACCCTAATTTATCCTTATGTGGCTCGGTGTCAAATTTTTTTGCCTTAAAATACTCCTGTGAAGCGCCTTGGGATGTTTTACTACATTAAAGGCGCTAAATAAATGCAAGTTGTTGTTGTTGTTATGCTGATAGAATTAGATGAGGAAAGACGAGAGGAGGCTCGAGTGGAGCATAAACGCTGGCATGGACTGGTTGGGCCGAATGGCCTGTTTCTGGGCTGTATATCCCATGTAATCCTATGTAATAATGTTACCATATTGACATAGATTCTACAACTTGTGTTATGTTAACACTGATGGTGACCAGTTAATGCTGGTATTAAAGTAACATCAATAGGCAAATCTGGGCTATTGTATTTAGCAGTGTTCCTGTATTATGATAAATTTTGTGCATTGTACTATGGAGAAAATCCCGTGGGTCATGGTGAATTCTCAATATATGTTCAAAGTCTAAAGCGCTACATCAGGAACATGATTTCATAAAATAACACTTCTTGCTTTTAACAGTTTAGCTATATTGTATTTAGTAGTAGAAACAGAAAATGATGGAAATACTCAGTGGGTCAGTCAGCACCTGTTTTGGTTATGTAACCGTTTATCAGAAGTAGAGGAAAGAGGTACTCATTCGAACAATATAAATTGCTTTTTATGTTTTTAGGTGCTGACTCGGTGACCTGCTGCATATTTGCAACATTTCTGACTTATTTCAGGCTTCCAGCATTCAGTTATTTCTTTTTATTGTACAGTGTATAGGTTGCTTTTCACTCAGCAATATTGCTATATTGTCTATATTTTGCTATACCTTGCATTTAATAGTTAGATGCTTTACCTAGTAGAATTGTAGTCTTTCTAGCAGTTTTGTTATATTGAAATTCTGCTATATTGGCCCAGAAATTCGGGTTGGGGGCTTCCCGCGGGTGCAAGCCTCCGACCTGCACTTACCTAGTGCGCCGGCCATTGAGCTGTGGGCCCGCGTGGGATTCCGATCCGGGGCCTGCTCCAACTGCCGCCGCGCAGTGCTTGCGTATCCCAGGGGTGCAGTTAGTTCGATGCATCCCCTGGGATCACGTGGGCCATGGAGAGCCAATGGTAGCAGGGAATGCTTCATTCATAAGTTTGACAGGAAGAGCTGTCAAATCTATAAATACTATAAGCCCCAAAACATCACTAAAGCTTCAAATAAATTTTTAAAAAATCACATTTTTAAAATAAACTATAAATTACATGAAATAACTATTTTAAACAAAAATTAATTACATTTTCTAACGGGGCTAAAAATAAACTTACCTTTCTTTAAAGTATTTAAAAATAATAAACCTGTGGAAAAAGTGTTTTAATTTTAATTAATTCACCACTTACCTTGTTAAAAGCAGGCCTTGCACCTGCTTTATAAAAGTGTAACTCCTGGAGACTTACCCTCCCGGAGAAACCTGGAAAACAAACGTAAGTTCAATGCGTACACGCTGCCTCTCCGGCGCACGCGTTTGACTTCTGAACCCCTTCTTTCAGGGGAACGGAAGTGCCGGTTTCCCGAGCATGCGCAGTGCACGCACGAAACCGGCACTTTCGTTGGGCCTACGCGTGAGTACCCCGTGTGTACTCACGCATTAGGACCCGAATTTCTGGGCCATTGTATCTAACAGTGTTGTTATTTTGTATCTTAAGTGTTTGCTACATTGAATCCAGCAGTGTTGTTATATTTTACCTAAAAATGTGTCCATATTCTATCCACTTGGTAGCACTATTTTGTATCAAGCAATGTTTTACAGTATCAGCCAGTGTTCCTATATTGTATGTAGCAGTGTGATACTGTATCTGGCAATGTTCCTATATTGTATCTAACAATGTTGTTATATTGTATCTAGAGGAGTTGCTATATTGCACCCAGCTTTGTTGCTATATTGTATCTAACAGTGTTGCTATATTGTATCTAGGAGTGTTGCTATGTTGTGTCTAACGGTGTTCTGTTGTATCTAACAGTGTTCCTATAATGTATATAGCAATGCTGTTATATTGTATCTGACAGCATTGATACATTAGAGCAAATTTCATGAATTAAGAATCTTGATGTGGGGATTTGGCCATTGTAAGCGCATATCATAAAATTGGGCATAGAGTTTAGGATTCTTATATTAATTCATTTAAAGTTTAAAATTCTTCTTCTACCTAGCAGTGTTTTATTGCATCTAGTATAGTTGTATTGTCTCTAACAGTGTTGTTATATTGTATCTAGCAGTATTGATACATTAAGTCAAATCTCATGAATTAAGTATCATGATGTGGGGATTTGGCCTTGTAAGCACACATCATGAAATTGGGCATAGAGTTTAGGATTTTATATTCCTTCATTTTAAATTTTATTGCATATATTGTTTCTACCTCTCTCTCCTCCTTTAAGATGTTCCTTAAAACCTGCGTCTTTGACTAAGCTTTTAGTTACCTGTCCTAATATCTCCTTATGTGGCTCGGTGTCAAATTTTATTTTTATAATGCTCATGTGAAGCATCTTGGGACGCTTTACTACACTAAAGGTGCTATTTAAATACAAGTTGGTGGTGTTGTTGTTTTATTGTATCTAGGAGTGTTGCTATAGTGTATCTAACAGTGTGGCTATATTGTACAGGAAACTCTCTTTTATCCGGCACCGACGGGACCGGCGTGGTGCCGGTTGATCAAAAAGTCCGGATTACAGAGAGGTATACTTACTAAGGTACGAGAGCCCCGTACATGGCCACAGATCCAGGCGTCCCTGTTGCATGGCAACAGGTGCAGGAACCCCGGTTACATGGCCACAGATCCAGGCGTCCCTGTTGCATGGCAACAGGTGCAGGAACCCCGGTTACATGGCCACAGATCCAGGCGTCCCTGTTGCATGACAACAGGTGCAGGAACCCCAGTTACACGGCCACAGATCCAGTCGTCCCTGTTGCATGACAACAGGTGCAGGAACCCCGGTTACATGGCCACAGATCCAGTCGTCCCTGTTGCATGACAACAGGTGCAGGAATCCCGGTTACACTGCCACAGATCCAGGAACCCCGGTTACACGGCCACTAATATGAAGTAAAACTTACCTGAACCTACTCCTGAATTTTGCCGGTTAAGAGAGATTTCCGGTTATTTAGGTGCCGGTAAAAAGAAAGTTTCCTGTACCTGAAAGTGTTGCTTTATTTCAATGTTGTTGTATTGTATATAGCAATGTTGTAGCAGGATTGATAAATGATGGCAAATATTATTAATTAAGACTCTTAGGGGGAGAAGTTCATTATAGCCGCGTTTGGGGCGCTAACTTTTAAAAGTTGAAAAAATGAGCGCCAGCCTTTCAACTTTAAAAAAATTTGCCTGTTGCGCTCCAGGAAGGAAGTGGAGTGCTAAATCAAGCGTTAAATCAAGCGTTCCACTTCCTTCCTGGAGTGCAACAGGCAGCAGGTAGGTGAGCAGCACTGCACACTGGGCTGAGCAGCGCTGCCGCATTGGAAGGCTCCTTCCCTCCCTTAAAGAGAAGGCCCATCACTACAATGGAAAGCAACGTACCTGGTCCCCGACGGCAGCAGCGATCCGGCCCGATCAGCCCGATGCACTGCAGCAGAGTGCCGGGCTGATCGAGCGCTGGGGGGAAAAAAGCAAAAAAAACAGTAAAGGAGCATTTCAGTAGTTTTTTCCTACCTCAGCCACCTCGCCTTTAAGTATCGCCCCCGAAGCGCCCGGCCTCCCAGTGAACGCCTCCTGCAGCTGCCGGTGTTTTCGCCCGGCGATGCCGCAGGGGGTGGAATCAAAGGTCGGGTCCAGGGCGCTGCCAGGGCGACGTGCATAGCAATGACATCATGATCTCCGGGTGAAGGAGATCGGGGCACAATGCCATACCGCCACCGCAAACCTCCCGCCGAATATAGCGGCAGGCGCTAACGGGAGGCGCTAACCAGACGAATTTCTAGCCCTTGATGTGGGAGTTCAGCCATTGTAAGCACATATCATGAACTTGGGCATGGAGTTCAGGATTTTATGTTGTCCTTCTATCTAACAGTCTTTTGTTGCATTATTTATTACAGTGGTGTTGTATTGAACTAATAGTGTTGCTATATTGCAGTGTTCCTATATCTAGCAGTGTTGCTATATTGTATCTAACACTTACAAAGTATTACAAAGTATTTACAGCACAGAAACAGGCCATTCGGCCAACAGGTCTATGCTCCCCACGAGCCTCCTCCCACCCTTCTTCATCTCACCCCGTCAGCATATCCTTCTATTCCTTTCTCCCTCATGTGCTTATCTATCTGCCCATTAGATTCATCTATGATATTCACCTCAACTGCTCACTGTGGTAGCGAGCTCCACATTCTCACCACTCTCCGCGTAAAGAAGTTTCTCCTGAATTCCCTATTGGATTTATTAATGACTATCTTATATTTATGGCCCCTAGTTCTGGTCTCGCCCACAAGTGGAAACCTCTTCTCTACATCTACCCTATCAAACTCTTTCATAATCTTCAAGATCTCTAACAGGTCACCCTTCAGTCTTCTCCTTTATAGAGGAAAAAAAGAGACTCAGCCTGTTCAATCTTTGCTGATAGGTATAACCTCTCAGTTCTGGTATCAGTCTAGTAAATAGTTTTTGCACCTTTTCCAGTGCCTCTATATCCTTTTTATATAATATGGAGACCAGAGTTGTTCACAGTACTCCAAAGTGTGGTCTAACCGAAGTTTGATACAAGTTTGACATAACTTTTCTGCTTTTCAGTTCTATCCCTCTAGAAATGAACCCCAGTGCATTGTTTGCTTTTTATGACCTTATTAACCTGCATCACTACTTTTATGATTTATGTATCTGTACCCTGATCCTTATGTTCCGCTACCCAATTTAGCCATTTATTTTCCAAGAGATATGTGGCCTCCATATTCTTCCTATCTAAATGTACTACCTCACACTTATCTACATTGAAGTTAATTTACCAATTGCCGCCCATTCTGCATGTTCATTAATATATTCCTGTATTTTGTTGTTATCCTCCTCTGTATTAACTACACGCCCCCCCCACCACCATTTGGTGTCATTCGGAAATTTTGAAATTGTACTTCCAAATCCCGAGTCTAAATTGTTTAGGTAAATGGTTAACAACAGTGGTCCCAGCATCGATCCTTGCAGAACACCACTTCCCTCCATTTGCCAATCTAAGTAACTACCTTTAACCCCTACTCTCTGTTTTCTGTTTTGTAGCCAGCTTGCTATCCATTCTGTTACTTATCCCTTGACTCCACATGTTCTGATTTTAGTCATGAGTCAACTATGCAGTACCTTATTGAAGGCTTTAGGAAATCCAAATATATTGTGTCTACTGCATTACCCTTATCTAACATTTCTAATATTTCTTCAAAGAATTCAATAAGGTTGGTCAAGTATGACCTTTTTTGAGGATGTAACTGGTAAAATAGATAAGGGAGAACCAGTGCATGTGGTGTATTTGGACTTTCAAAAGGCTTTTGATAAGGTCCCACATAAGAGATTAGCGTGTAAAGTTAAGGCACATGGGATTGGGGGCAAGGTATTGACTTGGATAGAGAACTGGTTGGCAGACAGAAAGCAAAGAGTTGGAATAAATGGGTCTTTTTCCGAGTGGCAGGCAGTGACTAGTGGGATACCGCAGGGATTGGTCCTTCGACCCCAGCTATTCACAATATATATTAATGATCTAGACGAGGGAACTAGATGTAATATCTCCAAGTTTGCAGACGACACAAAGCTGGGTGGGCGTGTGTGCTGTGAGGAGGATGCCGAGAAACTCCAGTATGATTTGGACAGTTTGGGTGATTGGGCAGAAGCATGGCAGATGCAATATAACGTGGATAAATGTGAGGTTATCTACTTTGGTGTCAAAAACAGATTATTATCTGAATGGCAATAGATTGGGAGAAGGGGAAGTGCAACAAGACCTGGGTGTCCTTGTGCACCAGTCGCTGAAGGTAAGCATGCAGGTGCAGCAGGCGGTTAAGAAGGCAAATGGTATGTTGGCCTTCATAGCGAGAGGGTTTGAATACAGGAACAAGGATGTCTTGCTGCAGTTGTACAGGGCCTTGGTGAGGCCACATCTTGAGTATTGTGTGCAGTTTTGGTCGCCTTATCTGAGGAAGGATGTTCTTGCCATGGAGGGAGTGCAGCGAAGATTCACCAGGCTGATACCTGGGATGGCAGGAATGACGTATGAGGAGAGATTCTGTCGATTGGCTTGTACTCGCTGGAGTTTAGAAGAATGAGAGAGGATCTCATTGAAACTTATAAAATTCTGACAGGAGTGGACAGACTAGATGCAGAAAGGATGTTCCCGATGGTCGGGGAGTCCAGAACCAGGGGTCACAGTCTAAGGATAAGGGGTAAGCCATTTAGGACAGAGATGAGGAGGAATTTCTTCACCCAAAGAATGGTAAACCTGTGGAATTCTCTACCACAGAAGGCAGTAGAGGCCAATTCATTAAATATATTCAAGAAGGAGTTGGATATATTTCTCAAGGCTAAAGGGATCAAGGGATATGGGGAGAAGGCAGGGACAGGGTACTGAATTTGGATGATCAGCCATGATCTCATTGAATGGCGGAGCAGGCTCAAGGGGCCGAATGGCCTACTCCTGCTCCTATCTTCTTTGTTTCTATGTTTCACTTTTGGAATTGTGCAGACTGCTCTTTATTATATTTTCAGTTTCTAGATGTTTTTCTCTTACACCTTTGAGTAAGGATTCCATTATCTTTCCTACCACCAATGTTAAGTTAATTGGTCTATAGTTCTCTGGACTTGTTCTATCTCTCTTTATATATAGGAATCACATTACCTGTCCCCCAGTCCTCTGGCACAATTCCCTTTTCTAATGAATTTTTATATATATGTAATATTGCCTCTGCTATCTCTTCCCTAACCTCTTTTAAGATGCATGGATGTAATCCATCCGGACCAGGGTTTTATCCTCTCTAAGTTTGATTAGTTTATCAATTATCTCCCCCCCCCCTTTCTATCTTAATGTCTTTATATCTTTTTAGATTTCTTCTTGTAATGTCATGCCCACCATGTTAGTCTCCCTGGTGAATACCAAAAGAAAGTAACTGTTTAATATTTCTGCCATTTTGCTGTCATTACCTCTGAGTTTATCGTGTGTATCCCTTAGTGGCCCTATCCTTATCCTGATTTTTCTTCTGCTATTTATGTGTCTGTACTATTACTTTACTATTTTTTTATAGTCCTTAATAATTTAATTTTGTAGTTTCTCTTTGCCGTCCTAATTTTTTTGTTGACTTCTTTCCTAACCTTTTCGTAATCTATTTTGTCATCACCTTCTTTGTTATCTCTGTACTTAGTGTATGTCTTTTTGTAGTTTCAATTTTTTTTATTCATCCAGGGTATCCCTGGTATGTCATTACTGTCTAGTTTGTTCTTGCTTTTTAGTGGGATATATTTCTCCTGATAACCATTTAAAATGTTTTCCACTGCTGTTTTATTTCTTTGTTTGTCAGTAAATTTTTCCAGTTTATTTTCCCTAGTTTAATTCATATCCCCTTAAAATCAGTTTTTTTTCTCCAATGTATTACTTTGGTCTTTGTCTTACTTATATCCTTCTCGCAGTCTTTATCTTAAACTTTATTATGTTGTGATCGCTATTGCCTAGATGTTCCCTAACACTTGCTTCCCTTATCCGTACTGGTTCATTTCCCATTACTGGATCCAGCAGTGCTCCCTCTCTTTTTGGACTTTTTACATGATGGGTAAGAAAGGAATCCTGCACACTTTCCAAAAATTCCATTCCCTCTAACCCTTTTGCTGCCTCTTATCAGTTTATTTGGAGGCAGTTAAAATCTCCTATGATTATTATTCTGTCCTTTACCCATTTCACATATTTGCTTACATATTTCTTCCTCTGCCTCCTTTCTACTATTAGGAGGTCTGTAGTATACTCCCATTTGTGTAACTGATCACTTATCTTTTGTTTCAATCCATATGGATTCTGCTTCTTACCTTCTGTTAGTTATGGCCCTTTTTTATACTGCCATTATGTTATCTCTAATTAGTACAGCTATCCCACCCTCCTTGTTCTTTATGTAACCATGTTTGAGTTATTCCTACTACATCTGGTTCCTCACTACTGATTATTGCCTCCAGCTCCCCTGTTTTATTTTGGAAGCTGTGTAATTGCTGTGCAGGTAGTTTAATTCATTTTTAGGTGTTGTTCCTTTTACTGTATTTTAACAGTCCTTTTATACTTCTGTTTTAGAACTGTATTTGTTCCCTGACCATTTACATTACCCATGTTCCTTACCTTGGTTCTCTGAACTTTACTCTCATCTCCTACTTCTTCAGTGTCCAGCAGTGTTTCTATATTGTATCGCTCAGTGTCACTATATTGCAGTGTTGCTATATTGTATCTAGGAGTGTTGCTATACCATATCCAGCAGTATTTCTATATTGTATCTAACTGTGTTACTATTTTGTATCTTAATTGTTTGTTACATTGACTCCAGATATATTTTATCTAAAAATGCATACATATTCTATCCAACAGTAGGGCTATTTTTTTTTATCAGGCAATGTTGTTTTACAGTATCAGCCAGTGTTGTTACAATATAGGAACACTGTTAGATACAATGTATGTTGCAATGTTGTTTTATTGTATATAGCAGTATTGTTACATTAAGGTAAATTTCATGAATTAAGGTGCTTGATGTGGGGATTTGACCATTGTAAGCACATATCATGAAATTGAGTGTAGCATTTAGGATTTTATGTTCAGCCATTTCAAGTTTAAAATTACTCTTCTATCTAAAAGTGTTTTATTGCATCTAGTATAGTTTTATTGTATCTAACAGTGTTATTATACTGTATCTAACCTTATTGTTCGATTGTATCTAAGAAGGTTGCTATATTGTATCTAACAATGTTGTTATACGGTAACTAGGAGTGTTCCTATATTATGTGTAGCAGTGTTGTTCTGTTGTATCTAACAGTGTTCCTATATTGTATCTAACAATGTTGTTATACTGTATCTAAAAGTATTGATACATTAGGGCAAATTTTACCAATTAAGAATCTTGATGTGGGGATTTGGCCATTGTAATCACATCTCATGAAATTGAGTGTAGCATTTAGGATTTTATGTTCAGTCATTTCAATTTAAAGATTCTTCTTCTATCTAACAGTGTTTTATTGCATCTAGTAGCGTTGTATTATATCTAACAATATAACTATATTGTCTGCACATCTCTCACCTCCTTTAAGACGCTCCTTAAACCCTACCTTTATGACCAAGCTTTCGGTCACCTGTCCTAATCTCTCCTTATGTGGCTCGGTATTGAATTTTGTTTGATGATCACTCCTGTGAAGCGCCTTGTGATGTTTTACTATGTTAAAGGTGTTATATAAATACAAGTCGTTGTTGTTGCTAGATTGTATCTAGGAGTGTTGTTTTATTTGAGTGTCGCTACTTTGTATCTAACAGTGTTGCTATTTTGTATCTTAAGTGTTTGTTACATTGAATCCATTGTTTGTTACATTGAATCCATTAGTGTTATATTTTATCTGAAAAATATATCCATATTCTATCTAACAGTAGGGCTGTTTTGAATCAAGCAATGTTGTTTTATAGTATTAGCCAGCGTTGCTAGATTGAATGTAGCAGTGTTGTTATGCTGTATCTGGCTGTGTTCCTATGTTGTATGTAGAGGTGCTATGTTGTATCTAGCTGTGTTCCTATGTTGTATGAGGAGGTGCTATGTTGTATTTGGCTGTGTTCCTATGTTGTATGTAGAATTACTATGTTGTATCTAGCTGTGTTCCTATGTTGTATGTAGAGGTGCTATGTTGTATCTAGCTGTGTTCCTATGTTGTATGTAGAGGTGCTCTGTTGTATCTAGTTGTGTTCCTATGTTGTATGTAGAGGTGCTATGTTGTATCTAGCTGTGTTCCTATGTTGTATGTAGAGGTGCTCTGTTGTATCTAGCTCATGCCTTCAGCACCCAGGCTTAAGAGCTTGGTGAGGCAGAAGCACTTGTTGCAAATTTGGATTGAGCTGGCCATGATTTTTGGTCCATTGAAATTAATTGTGAACACTTGTGTCTGAACTTTGTGGTAAGTGCTTTTGCCCAGGTGCTGAAGAGGAAATTCTGTCCCAGTCATTTCTACCAATGTTCTTTTTGTCTAGCAGTGCTGATGGATAATATCTAATATCTACGCATTAGTTGTGGCTCAGTCAGTAACACTCTCGCCTCGCGAGTCAGAAGGTCGTGGGTTGAAGTCCCACACCGGCGACTTGAGCACAAAGTCTAGATCGACAATCTAGTGCAGTATTGAGGGAGTGCTGCACTGCTGGAGGTGCCGTCTTTCAGATGAGGCATTAAACGCCCTCTCAGGTGGATGTAAAAAGACCCCAGGGCACTATTCTAAGAACAGGGAGGTGCTCCTGGGCCAATATTTATCCCTCAGCCAACATCACTTAAAAGCAGATGATCTGGTTGTTATCGCATTGCTGTTTGTGGGATCTTGCTGTGTGCCAATTGGCTGTGGCATTTCCTACATTATAACAGTGACTACACTAAAGTACTTCATTGGCTGTAAGGCGCTTTAGAATGTCCTGAGGCCGTGAAAGGCGCTATAGAAATGCGAGTCTTTCTTTCTTTTTAAGTCATTAGTAATTAATTAGTAATGAAGTCATCATTGCAACTTAACGACAGATTACTGGTTAATGACAGCACTCCATATGTGGGAATAAACTAGTGATTGTTTACCACGCATTGTATAGTATGGGGAACAGGCAATCAGCAATTCAATCAAGTGGTTAACATAAGAACATAAGAAATAGGAGCAGGAGTAGGCCAATTGGCCGATCGAGCCTGCTCCACCATTCAATAAGATCATGGCTGATCTGATCCTAACCTCAAATCTTCTATCACACTCCATCCCACCCGAACCCATGTGATCTCCCGGGAGAGGCGAAAAACCAGCGAAAAAACCCAATGGCCAATTTGGGAGAAAAAATCTGGGAAATTCCTCTCTGACCCATCTAGGCGATCGAAACTCGTCCAGGAGATCACTCTGTCCCTATATTTTCTACAGTACTTACCTTCTGTAAAGGCGATCTCCACCCCAGCCAGGAACAGGAATAAAACCATCTCCTGAAATCTAACACAGAATTAGAACACAAGAAGTAGGAGCAGAACCAGGCTACACGGCCCCTGGGCCCGCTCCACTACCCACAGGGCCATGACCATTCCGAACCTAGACTCATGTCCAATTTCCTGCCCGCTCCCCGTAACCCTTAATTCCCTTTACTTCTAGGAAACTATCTATTTCTGTTTTAAATTTATTTAATGATGTAGCTTCCACAGCTTTCTGGGGCAGCAAATTCCACAAACCTACCACCCTCTGAGTGAAGAAGTTTCTCCTCATCTCAGTTTTGAAAGAGCAGCCCCTTATTCTAAGATTATGCCCCCTAGTTCTAGTTTCACCCATCATTGGGAACATCCTCACCGCATCCACCCGATCAAGCCCCTTCACAATCTTATATGTTTCAATAAGATCGCCTCTCATTCTTCTGAACTCCAATGAGTAGATTCCCAATCTACTCAACCTCTCCTCATATGACCACCCCCTCATCCCCGGGATTAACCGAGTGAACCTTCTTTGTACTGACTTGAGAGCAAGTATGTCTTTTCTTAAGTATGGACACCAAAACTGTATGCAGTATTCCAGGTGCGGTCTCACCAATACCTTGTATAACTGCAGCAATACCTCCCTGTTTTTATATTCTATCCCCCTAGCAATAAAAGCCAACATTTCATTGGCCTTCTTGATCACTTGCTGCACCTGCATACTAACTTTTTGAGTTTCGTGCACCAGGACCCCCAGATCCCCTTGTACTACAGTACTTTCCAGTTTCTTGCCATTAAGATAATAACTGGCTCTATGATTTTTCCTGCCAAAGTGCATAACTTCACACTTTCCAGTATTGTATTCCATCTGCCAAATCTCTGCCCACTTACTTAGCCTGTCTATGTCACTTTGCAGGTTTTTTATGTCCTCCTCACTCACTACTTTCCCTCCCATCTTTGTATCATCTGCAAACTTTGATATGTTACACTCAGTCCCCTCCTCCAAATCGTTAATATAGATTGTAAAGAGTTGGGGACCCAGCACTGACCCCTGCGGAACACCACTAGTTACTGATTGCCAGTCTGAGAATGAACCATTTATCCCAACTCTCTGCTTTCTGTTAGAGAGCCAATCCTCCACCCACGCCAGAATATTACCCCCAATCCCGTGATTTTTTA
Organism: Somniosus microcephalus; assembly: GCF_052327205.1. Classification (NCBI taxonomy): domain Eukaryota; kingdom Metazoa; phylum Chordata; class Chondrichthyes; order Squaliformes; family Somniosidae; genus Somniosus; species Somniosus microcephalus. The sequence continues at coordinate 7,451,476 of NC_141010.1, forward strand.
TCTTGCGCAATGATCTTTTGTGTGGCACCTTGTCAAATGCCTTTTGGAAGTCTAAATACACTAGGTCCACTGGTTCTCCTTTACCCACCCTGTATGTTACTTCCTCAAAGAACTCTCAAGCAAATTTGTCAAACATGACTTCCCCTTCATGAAACCATGCTGAGTTTGTCCTATTAAATTATGTTTATCCAAATGTCCTGTTACTGTCTCCTTAATAATGGACTCTAACATTTTACCAACCACAGATGTTAGGCTAACAGGTCTATAGTTTCCAGCCTTCTGCCTACTACCCTTTTTAAATAAGGGTGTTACATTAGCAGTTTTCCAATCTGCCGGGACCTTTGCTGAGTCCAGGGAGTTTTGGAAAATTATTACCAATGCATCCACAATCCCTACCGCCACTTCCCTCAAGACCCTAGGATGTAAGCCATCAGGTCCAGGGGATTTATCTGGCTTGAGTCCCATTATTTTACCAAGTACCACTTCCTTAGTGATTTTAATCGTATTTAGCTCCTCTCCCCCTAGAGCCCCCTGTTTGTCCAGTGTTGGGATATTCTTAGTGTCCTCTACCGTAAAGACTGATACAAAATATTTGTTCAGCGTTTTTGCCATCTCCATGTTTCCCACCATTAATTTCCCGGTCTCATCCTCTAAGGGACCAACATTTACTTTAGCCACCCTTTTTCTTTTTATATAACTATAGAAACTTTTGCTATCTGTTTTTATATTTTTTGCTAATTTACTTTCATAATCTATCTTCCCTTTCTTAATCAATCTTTTAGTTATTTTTTGCTGTCTTTTAAAGACTTCTCAATCTTCTATCCTCCCACTAGATATGCCCTTGTTTTTAGTCGGATACTATCCTTAATTACTTTACTTAGCCATGGATGGCTGTCTTTTCTTTTACACCCTTTTTTCCTCAGTGGAATATATATTTTTTGGAAGTTGTAAAATAACTCCTTAAATGTACACCACTGATCATGTACCGTCTTACCCTTTAATCTATTTTCCCAGTCCACTCTAATCAATTCCGCTCTCATACCTTCATAGTCTCCTTTATTCAAGCTCAGCACGCTTGTTTGAGATCCAACCTTCTCACCCTCTACTTGAATACGGAATTCAACCATGTTATGGTCACTTATTCCAAGGGGATCCTTTACTAGGACATTTTTAATTAATCCTGTCTCATTACACAGGACCAAATCTAAGGTTGCTTGCCCCCTGCTCGGTTCAGTTACATACTGCTCAAGAAACCCATCCCTAATACACTCAATGAACTCATCCTCAAGGCTGTTCTGCCCAATTTGATTTGTCCAGTTAATATGATAGTTAAAATCCCCCATAATTATAGCTGTTCCCTTATTACGAGCCTCAACTATTTCCTGATTAATACTCCGTCCAACAGAGTTGCAACTGTTCGGAGGCCTATAGACTATGCCCACTAGTGTTTTTTTCCCCTTATTATTCCTTATCTCCACCCAAACTGTTTCACTATCCTGCTCCTTTGACCCAATATCATTTCTCTGTATTATAGTGATTCCTTCCTTTATTAACATAGCCACCCCACCTCCCCTCTCTTCCTGCCTGTCCTTCCTGATTGTTAAATAACCTGGTATGTTTAATTCCCAGTCATGGTCACCCTGCAGCCATGTTTCTGTAATGGCCACAAGATCATACCCATATGTAGTTATTTGTGCCGTTAACTCATTCATTTTGTTACGAATGCTATGTACTGTGTACATTCAAAAACAATTTAAATTTTGCCTCTTGCCATCTCAGAACTGGTTGGATTACAGCATGGAACTCATTGCTCCATATCCGCCATGGGCCATTATTCTCCATTTAAGGCCATGCCCTCCCACAGTGGCTCTTGTAAACCTGTTCACTTTCAGTACCTTGAAACACAAGTGTCGGGCAGGAACTCCTTTAAAAATGACTAACTGGATTGCTCTTCGAAAGAGCCGGCGCAGACTCGATGGGCCGAATGGCCTCCTTCTGTGCTGTGCTAGTCTATGATTCTATAAATAAAAACAGAAAATGCTGTAAACCCTCAGCAGGTCAGGAAGCATCTGTGGAGAGAGAAACAGAGCTAACATTCCAGATCAATGACCTTTCATCAGAAGAAGTTAGAGATTTAACAGTTTTTTAAGCATGTAATGATATCTTGTTTAGGGAGTTGATGACTGTGACGTAAGAAAACTACTAGGCACTTGGTCTAAGCGTTAAACAAAGCTTTAATCTACTGTTTTACAACATGGAGGTCTAGTTGTGTCCTTCACTAGTTCCTGTTAAGAATGTCCTGCGCAAGCTGGGCCCGTGCCCAAGTATTTATACTCTCCCTGGACAGCGCCACCCGCAGGCCGCTCAATATTATTTCATAAGTCTTTCTTTCATGAATGACTGATTCATGTCAGACTGTTTGTTTGCAAAACCAGTATCAGCTGTGGCTCAGTGATAGCACTCCTGCTTCTGAGTCACAAGGTTCTGGTTCAAGCACCCACTTTAGAGACTTGAGCACAAAATCTCGGCTGACGCTACCAAGGTGCTGTCTTTTGGATGAAGCCCCGCCTGCCTGTTCAGGTGGCTATAAAAGATCCCATAGCATTATTTCAAAGGGAGGGGGTGGTAGGGGGACATCTCTTGGTGTTCTGGCCAATATTCAGCCCTCAAGCAACCATCCTTTCTGATATTTTTTCAACCCTAAAGATTTGTCCTTTTTAAGTTAACGGGGAAGGGAGACACTTGGGGGGAAAAATTCAGTTGTTTGCGCCTCCCGTTGGCGCCTTAAGAGGGCGCTAATGGGGCGTAAAGCCACTAGCGCCCGGGCGCGGCGATGTTTGCGCCAATCGCAAAATTAACTAGCCATTTTGTGGCGGTGCTAAACACTATCGCCACGATCTCCTGCGCCGGCAGATCGTGACCATCAGTCGAGTGCGGAACGCCCCGTTAGCGCCCCGGACCGGATATTGAGTGGCGCCCCCTGCCTTACCGCCTGCCGCTAGCAACAACAGGTGGAGGGGAGCGGTTTGCAGTCAGAAAGGGACTGGGGGAGCGCTATTTAAAGGCGACCGCTTCTTGCCTTTTTTTGTCGGTGACATTTTTGCACCACGCATTCTGAGAGAGAGAGAGAGAGAGACTTCTGGAGAGATTCAACGCTGTGTGAAGGAGTTTTGGGTACTGAGCAGCACTTTGCAGGTTTACTTTGATTTGCTCTTCCTTGCTTCGCCAGTGCTCTGAGGTAGCGCCTCGCTCCTCGGCCTTTGCGCCTTAAGACAGGTGTGAAGCGCCTGATTTAGCGCTCCAATCACCTCCAGGGGCGATAAAAGCCAAGTTTGCTGTCGGAGGCGATAATTAGCGCCAGGCGCTAAGCTTTGCGCACGGCCGATAACGGCGCCCCAAACGGGGCGATACTGAATTTTCCCCCCATGCAATTTGACTTTCTTCATTCAATGAAAGTGAAAGGGAATTGTTTTATATCGTATCAGTTAATATAAGAACATAAGAAATAGGAGCAGGAGTCGGCCATATGTCCCTTTGAGCCTGCTCCGCCATTCAATAAGATCATAGCTGATCTTCTACCTCAACTCCACCTTCCTGCACTATCCCCATACCCCTTGATTCCCTTAGTTCCCAAAAATCTATCGATCTCTGTCTTGAATATACTCAACGACTGAGCCTCCACAGCCCTCTGGGGTAAAGAATGCCAAAGATTCACAGCCCTTTGAGTGAAGAAATTTCTCCTCATCTCAGTCCTAAATGGCCGACCCCTTATTCTGAAACTGTGACCCCTGGTTCCACATTCCATATCCAGGGGAAACATTTTCTCAGCATCTACCCTGTCAAGCCCCTTAAGAATTTTATGTTTTAATGAGATCACTTCTCATTCTTCTAAACTCTAAGGAATATAGTCCTAGTCTACTCAATCTCTCTGCCTGGGGAAATCACCTCATCCCAAGAACCAGTCTAGTGAACCTTCGTTGCCCTCCCTCTAAGGCAAGTATGTCTTTCCTTAGGTAAGGAGACCAGAACTGTACACAGTACTCCAGGTGTGGCCTCACTAATGGCCTGTATAATTGTAGTAAGACTTCTTTACTCTTATACTCTAATCCCTTTGTAACAAAAGCTAACATACCATTTGCTTTCCTAATTGCTTGCTGTACCTGCATGTTAACTTTCTGTGATTCGTGTACAAGGACACCCAGGTCCCTCTGAGTGCAAACATTTCCCAGTCTCTCACCATTCAAAAAATATTCTGCTTTTTTGTTTTTCCTACCAAAGTGAATAACTTCCCACTTCCCCACATTGGATTCCATTTGCCATGTTCTTGCCCCTCAGTCAACTTCTCTGCAGCCTCTTTGCGTCCTCACAGCCTACTTTCCCACCTAACTTTGTATCATCAGCAAACTTGGATACATTACATGCCGTCCATTCATCTAAGTCATTAATATGGATTGTAAATAGCTGAGGCCCAAGCACTGATCCTTGCGGTACCCCACTAGTTACAGTCTGTCAACCTGAAAAGTCCCTATTTATTCCTACTCTCTGTTTTCTGTCCACTAACCAATCCTCAGTCCATGCTAATGTATTACCCCCAATCCCATGAGTCCTAATTTGTGTAATAACCTCTTGTGTGTTCCTTATCGAATGCTTTTTGAAAATCCAAATACACTACATCCACTGGTTCCCCCTTATGCATCCTACTAGTTACATCTTCAAAAAACTCTAACAGATTTGTCAAACACAATTTCCCTTTCATAAAACCATGTTGACTCTGCCTAATCAGATTATTTTCTAAATGCCCTGTTACCACATCCCTAATAGATTGTAGCATTTTGCCTACTACTGATGTCAGGTTAACTGGCCTGTAGTTCCCTGTTTTTTCTCTTCCTCCTTTCTTAAATAGCGGGGTTATGTTTGCTACCTTCCAATCCTTAGGGACTGTTCTAGAATCTAGGGAATTCTGGAGGATTAATACCAGTGCATCCACTATCTCTGCAACTCCCTCTTTTAAAACCCGAGGATGCAGGTCATCAGGTCCAGGGGATTTGTCGCCACTTAGTTCCATTAATTTCTCCAGTACTATGTCTTTACTTATACTGATTTCTTTAAGTTCCTCAATCTCTCTAAACCCCGATTCCCCATTATTTCTGGAATGTTTTTTGTGTCTTCTACTGTGAAGACAGATATAAAGTACTTGTTTAATGTTTCTGCCATTTCCTTACTGCCCATTATAATTTCACCTGTCTCTGCCTCTAATGGGCCCACATTTATTTTCACTAATCTCTTCCTATTTACATACCTATAGAAATGTTTACAATCTATTTTTATGTCTCTTGCTAATTTACTCTCGTATCCTTTTTTCTCTTTCCTTATCAATTTTTTGGTCCTCCTTTGCTGAATTCTAAAATCCTCCCACTCTTCAGGTTTACTACTTTTTTGGGCAACATTATAAGCCTCTTCCTTTGATCTAATACTATCTTTCACTTCTCTCGTTAGCCACGATTGGACCACTTTTCCTGTGGGGTTTTTGTGCCTAAAAGGAATGTATATTTGTTGTAAATTATGTATTAATTCTTTAAATGCTAGCCATTGCTCGTCTACCATCATACCTTTTAATGTAGTTTCCCAATCTACCGTAGCTAACTCGCCCCTCATACCTACGTAGTTTGCTTTGTTTAGATTTAAGACCCTAGTTTCGAATTTAACTAAATCACTTTCAAACTCAATATAAAATTCTATCATATTATGGTCACTCCTCCCTAAAGGCCCCTTTACTGCAAGGTTATTAATTAACCCTTTCTCATTGCACAATACTAGATCTAAAATAGCCTGTTCCCTATTTGGTTCCTCAACATACTGATCCAGAAAACTATCTTGTATATATTCCATGAACTTGTCCTCCACACTATTACTGCAGATTTGGTTTGCCCAGTCTATATGTAGATTAAAGTCCCCCATGATTACTGTCTTACCTTTGTTACATGCGCCTTTAATTTCCTGATTTATACTCTGCCCTACATTACAACTACTGTTTGGGGGCCTATAAACAACTCCCACCAATGTTTTCTGCCCCCTGCTGTTTCTTAGCTCCACCCAAACTGATTCTACTTCTTGATTTTCTGAGCTAAGATCCTTTCTCTCTACTGTCTTTATCCCATCCTTTATTATCCAGGCTGCCCCTCCTCCTTTCCCATTTTGCCTATCTCTTCTAAAAGTTAAGTATCTTGGAATATTTAGTTCCCAACCATGGCCACATTGCAACCACGTCTCCGTAATGGCTATTAGATCAAACCTATTAATTTCTATCTATGCTATTAATTCATCTATTTTGTTGCGAATGCTTTGCGCATTCAGATATAGAGCTTTTAGCTTTGATTTTTTTTCTATTTTCCCCTGATGACACCCTAATCACCGATGCCCTATTACCTTTGTTACTCTCTCTGTCTCTTCCTGACCCACTCTGCTTATTTTTACCCAAACACTATAACTAACGGAGTGGTAAATGTCCAGTGAGTGAGCATAAGTAAAATTACAAATGTTTTGTTACACGGTTATTTGTGGTAGTTGCATATTGTTAACTGGATACCCGATGGCCCCTGATGGGTGTAAGGCATTGTTGCAATTACTCTTCTCTTGTATTCCTTTATTATTCTTTGACGGGAATATTTTAGAGGGAATAATAATTTTATTCTGGAAATTAAAACAGTTAGTTAGTACCACGACAATTAGTGTTCCCTCAGAATTGCATATTGGAAAATATAGTCAAATATTTCCAATGTGTGAAGCGTTTCATACCGTAGCGGTTTGATACATGGTTGATTGTTACGATTAGGCTTTATTTAATGTACATTGGTACCATTTAGCTATTGGAGAAGAAAGTAAGACTTGCATTTCTATAGCACCTTTCACAACCTCAGGATGTCCCAATGAAGTACTATTGGAGTGTAGTCACTGTTGCAATGTAGGAAACGCGGCAGCTAATTTGTGCACAGCAAGGTCCCACAATGTGATAATCTATAGTTTTTTTAGTGGAGGGCAGAGTATAAATCAGGAAATTAAAGGCGCTGGAAATTCGAAATAACAACAAAGGGGTTTTCACCCGAAACGTCGACTCTTATTTCTCTCCACGGATGTTGCCTGGCCTGCTGAGTTTTTCCAGCATTTTCTGTTGTTTTTTTTAGTGATGTTGGTTGAGGGATAAATATTAGCCACAGGACACTGGGGAGAACTCCCCTGCTCTTCTTCAAAATAGCGGCCATGGGATCTTTTACGTCCCCCTGAGAGGGCAGACAGGACCTCGGTTTGAAGTCTCACCTGAAAGACGGTCCCTCCGACAATGCAGCACTGCCAGTACTGCTCCTCCGACACTGCAGCACTCCCTCAGTACTGCACTGTGAGCGTCAGCCTACATTTTGTGCTCAAGTCTCTGACCCAGAGGCAAGAGTGCTACCCACTGAGTCACGGCTGACACCTGGAGTCAGGGACGGCGTTGGGTCTGTGCACAGTCAGGGGGCCGCGAGCGAATGCAGTCCCCAAACCGATCCTTTTGCACGAAGACCCTCCCCCCACTGCAAGGGAAAGGTCACCCCCGAGACCCATTGTGTCCCTCTGTTTGCTAAATCAGCCAAATCACCGTAGATCTGGAACGTTTCATTGCTCGGAATCTCTCAGTTACGCGCTTGCTGAGTGACTGGAGATGCCTCAAATGATTTTGTTTAACAGCAGTGAATGAAAGGAAGTGTAGGGCAGGAATGTCCTCTTACACAGTGGTGTGTGGGACACTGACATCTGAAATTCGAGTGACAGCTGGATTTGCAAACATTGGATATTTTGATTGGGAATTTAGGGAATGGGCAATCATGAAAAATTCATCACATTTATTCTGTGGGCTGTATCTGCTCATTTATAAAATCTGTGATAAAAATTTCTGTTTGAAAAGTATCTATGTATAAATATATGTAAATAGATATTTTTCAAACAGAACTTTTTGTCATAGATTTTAAATATTGAATAAGGCTTTTGAAAAGCACTTTTCAAAAACCTTATTCAATATTTGGTTATTTTAAGCCTTAAAACATTATTTACAATTGTTTCTTGTAAGTTAATAAAGTAAAATTTACTTCTGTTGGTTTGAAATGTTATTTCTTTTGTCCTTTGAATTCCTCCTGAAGATGTTGGCTCTTGCTGGGATATGGTTTCCTCGCGCTCAGTCTTCCAATTCTCGTCCCAAGTGGTCATTCTTCATGTGTAAGATTTCACACTTGCTGGCCGGCTATTTGACAATGTGAACCAGCTCCTGTCCTTCCCACAATATTCTCACGCCTGTGGTTTCCTGCAGGGATTGTGGGAGAGTGATCAGGAGTGAGCCTGAACGATGAGTGTCGTCAGGGAGTTGGACCAGTGGCAGGGCTGGAACGGCCTTTACACTCACCGCTGATCTGTCCTCATCTAATGCCCGAGTACTCATACAATTCTAGCGGTGGTGGGGGACGGGGTGCGGCGGGGGGGTTCCTGGGTATCAATCACAAGCAGGAACCCGGGCTGTTTACTCTGGCTGATTGCTCCCCCCACCTCTGAGGCACTAATACCAATTGTAGAGTCCCTATCACTGCCATGACTTAGATCAGATCATTCAGCACAGGCTGGCGATCAAATGCGGTGACTGACATGAACCAATCATTCCTGAAAGAAAGACTTATGAAATAATACTGAGCGGCCTACGGGTGGCGCTCTCCAGGGAAAGTATAAATACTCGGGCACGGGCCCAGCTTGCGCAGGACATTCTTAACAGGAACTAGTGAAGGACACAACTAGACCTCCATGTTGTAAAACAGTAGATTAAAGCTTTGTTTAACGCTTAGACCAAGTGCCTAGTAGTTTTCTTATGTCAATGACCATTGTGATCTATGCCACCATGCCATTACTCGCACCAAGTCCGGTTCACCCATCACGCCTGTGCTCGCTGACCTACACTGACTCCCAGTCCACCAACCCTCAATTTTAAAATTCTCATCCTCGTGTTCAAATTCTTCCATGGCCTCTACCCCCACCCTATCTCCGTAACCTCCTCCAGCCCTACAACCCTCTGAGATCTCTGCATTCCTCCAACTCTGGCCTCTTCCGCATCCCTCACTTCCTTCATCCCACCATTGGCGGCCGTGCCTTCAGTCGTCTGGGCCCCAAGCTCTGGAATTCCCTCCTTAAACCGCTCCGCCTCTCTACCTCTCTCTCCTCCTTTTAAATTGCTCCTTAAAACCGACCTCTGTGGTCAAGCTTTTGGTCACCTGTCCTAATACCTCTTTTTACGTGGCTCGGTGTCAAAGTTTTGTCTGATTGCACTCTGTGAAGCATCTTGTGGTGTTTTTCTACGTTAAAGATGCTATATAAATGCAAGTTGTTGTATCCCAGCTAGGAGTTGATGCCTGTTTGGGGGAGTGGGTGGGGGGTGACCGAGGGAGAGAGAGTTAATTAACATAAAAAGGAGAAAGGGGAAAAAAGTACTAAAAAAAAATTGCACAAGAATCCAATTCTGCCTGTGTGGCACTTTTAAGAAATGCTAATGTTGCTTGTGATGGGATGGTGCCAGTACAGGGTGACTGCAGATAAATTCAAACTGGCCCCACAGTGTAGAATTCCAGTGTATCGAATCACTTCCCATTCGCTCCGTTACACAGAATTCCGGAGCCCTACAGACCACTTAAATGTGTCATCCTGACCCAAGTTATTTTTCCATGTGTGAGCCTGAACAATGAGCGTCGGCAGAGAGTTGGACCAGTGGCAGGGCTGGAGGGGCCTTTACGCTCGCTGCCGATCTGTCCTCATCTAATGCCCGAGTACTCATACAGTTCTAGCGGTGGTGGGGGAGCAGGGAGGGGGCGTTCCCGGGTATCAATCACAAGCAGGAACCCGGGCTGTGCACTCCCCTGTCTCAACCCTGGGCAATTGTAAAACGCCAGAAGACTTGTATTAATCTGGTTTGTAGCTCAGTGCATTTATTGACTGAGCCATTGACACGCTAACTTTGTAATGCCTGCTGCTGAGGTGAGGAGCCCTTTATCCCAGGATCAGTCAGGAGCACAGAATTCATAGTTTACACTGTGTGTTATAAACTGGAGGGGGGGGGGGCAAGTGCCAATCTCCATTGACTTCCAGTCGCCAATAACATGGGATATAAATCAAGACGTCTTTGGAATTTGAAGAAGATTTCTTTGTCTTAGATTTGATTTAATTCTCGGTGTCTGTGTAATGTAGCTGAAGCAGTGGTGTAGTTCAGTGGCAAGGCCCGGAAAGTGAACAGCCACACAGGGAGGCAACAGGGGCTCCTGGCACCTGTGGAATTGTACCCAATGTGCAACAGTGCCTTCAGAGGAGGAAGGGTGAAACTGCGGCAAAGACATTCTTGAAATAAATTGCCAGCCTTCTCACTCGGAAAGAGCATTAGTGCGCCTTTGAATTGAGCTGTGTTTATATTCTCTCACCGTTACGTTTGTTTAATAGCATTAGTGTTGTGTTTATATTGTGTTATTGTGTTTGTTGGTGCTGTGTTTGCGTGGGGATGACCTCGCGCCAATGTTTCCTCTAATTTGTGGCCTAAGTGCGCGCGCGGTCCGTTCCAGCAGCAGCATCTGGTCAGCGGCCAGCGCGCGACCTCCCGATTGGTGTGGGCTGCTGCGCAGCTTAGGGGGGAACATTGCCTAGCACCAATGTTGCTGCTAAGGTGCGCGCGCGGGCTCTAACTTACCTGAACGGTCCCGCGCAGGCCAGCTGGTGGCGCCATCCAAGGAGTATAAATACTCGGGCATGGGCCCAGCTTGCTCAGGATGTTTCTGTAACCAGGAACTAGTGATGTAACTAGAAATCTCATGGTTTTGAAACAGTTGATTAAAGCCTTGTTTTATACTCAAACCAAGCACTCAGTAGTCTTTACATCACCGCTCACCGGCTTCTCCATTGTAAATACCGCACGTGCGTGCGTGGAAATTTAAAGGGACCGTGCATTAAAAGAGCCAGGCTGCGCAGAACAAAGTGCAGCTCACAGGGAACATTGCCAGCCCCGTGTTGTGTTGCATTATGTTGCCATCTATACCAAATCTACAGACCGTGTGTAATTAATTATAATAATATAGAAAGCACAACAACTAGCATTTATATAGTACCTTTAATGTAAAATAAAAACGCCCCAGAAAATAAATGGCAAAATCAATCATTTTATCTTTACAAGATGAACAAAAGTCAAATATTCCAGCATTGAATTTGAAATCTTCCTGCGGGAGGGGGTGAGGCGAGTGCGGGCTCGAGATCACTCCAAGGTGATACGTCGGACACTGAAAATTCAAAAAAAAGAAAGAACTTGTACCTGTCATGAACTTAGGACGTCCCAAAGAGCTTCACAATCAATGAAGCATAGTCACTGTTGTAATGTAGGGGAATTGCAGCCCCCCCGTTTGCTCACAGCAAGGCCCCTCAATCAGCGATTAGATAAATGGCCAGATCATCTGTTTTAGTGATGTTGATTGAGCGATAAATATTGGCCCAGGACACCAGGGAGAAGTCCCCTGCTCTCTGTCGAATAGTGCCACGGGATCTAATGGCCCGTATTTTCCGATCGCAGGCCTCCCGTGGGCAGAGGTCTGCGATCTGGAAAAATCTGCGCCCTTACCCGAGGGCGTCCGGGACGCACATGCTTCCGCTCCTGTGCCTCTCCAAACTCCAAGTGCGCAGGGCCCACGTATCCCAGGGGCGCATGTAGTTCGCAGCGTCCCTGGGATCACGTGGGCCACGGGGAGCCAATCACAGAAGGGAATCTCCCTTCATACACTTGACAGGAAGACCTGTCAAATATATGAATGGAGATCAATGAAAAAACATAGTAAAACTTTAAATACATTTTTTTAAATCACCTTTTTAAAATGACTTGAAATTACAATAAATTAAGTATTTTAAATAAAATTCAATTTTTTGAAAAAAATAGTTAATAAACTTACCTTTTTTAAAAGTATTTTTAAGTGATAAATCAGTGAAAAACAAATTTTTGTTTTACTTTTTTCAACTCTTATTCTGGTAAAAGCAAGCCTTACGCTGCTTTTACCAGGCGTAAGAATTGTAAGGGTTTTCTGCGGGCGGAGGGTCTCCAGAAAGCGGAACTCTTCCCCCGCAGAGGCCCTTCTCCAGGGCAGGCGGAGGATCTGTCAAGACCATTCTTGACAGATCGGAAATGCCGGTTTTCAGCGCATGCACTGTGCATGCCTAAAACTGGCATTTCCGATGTCCCTACGGGCGGGTACACAGCCCGTACACACTCGTAGGGATCGGAATATCTGGCCATTATGTCCACCTGAGGGAGCAGACTGTTTAACATCCCATCTGAAAGGCAGCACCTCCAACAGTGCAGCACTCCCTCAGTACTGCACTGGAGTGTCAGCCTGGATTATGGGCTCAAGTCTCTGGAGTGGGACTTGAACCCACGATCTCCTGACTTCAGGTGAGTGTTACCCACTGAGTCATGGCTGATACCTAGAACCAAACCAAGGGGGAGAGCAAGGGCAGGGGTGTCTGAGGGGCAGAGCGAGGGCAGGGGTGTCTGAGGGGCAGGGCGAGGGCAGGGGTATCGGGGAGGGGGAGGGCGAGGGCAGGGGTATCGGGGAGGGGGAGGGCAAGGGCGGGGGTATCGGGGAGGGGCAGGGCGAGAACAGGGGTATCGGGGAGGGGCAGGGCGAGAACAGGGGTATCGGGGAGGGGGAGGACGAGAACAGGGGTATCGGGGAGGGGGAGGGCGAGGGCAGGGGTATCGGGGAGGGGGAGCGGAGTGTGAGGGTAGGGTTGTGAGTTGAGGCAGGCAGGTGTTTGCAGGGGGCGGAGGTTAAGGCGAGCTAGGGAGAGAAGGAATTAGAGGGGGAGGGGCAGAGAGGTGTGTGGTGGGTGTGTGTCTGTAGGAGGGAGGTGGGGGGGTGCCACGTCATCTGAGTTGGGATGACGCAACGAGTGCGGAGCTGAGAATATAAAGTTAATAATCCGCACCATACTAAGAGCTGGTAAGAGAAACAAGTTTCAGAGATACCCGGTGTGATATTTATACCTCCAAACAGCAGTCACAGTGGCCCGTACATCTGTCGAAATCCGAGATGTAACTTGTGAGGCAGATGGTGGGAACCAGTCTCTGATCCATCCATTCCTCCCTCCTCGCCTCCAAACCTCTCCGTCTGGCATTAATTCGGACATGGCACTGCGGAAACTGTTGGTCACATTCTGCTATAAACACTATGGACAGTTTTCCCCTCTCGTTCCCCCTGAAGTTGTGAACTCTCGCCCGTTCAACTCGCCTTCAATTTACAAGTGGCCGCCACAAATACCTCAAAGTTATTGCCGTTTGCCAACAAACTAAAGGCACCGCTCACAGATCAACTTCTTTCCCTCACAAAACTTGCCACATCCTAACACTGTCCTCAGGGATAAGGCTTCGAATCACACTCCTCTTTTCAACCACTTCCCACACTAGAAATTAGCGCGTCAGAAATCTACATTTTTACCTTACCGCGTTGATGCATTCCACATCGCTTTCTCACTGGTTGACCTCCAGTAACCTGCCCGAGTGGCCACCCTTCCTGTGTGGGCCCAGTCAGTGAGCGCGTCCTAACCCAGTATCCATTCATGAGTTGTTTTCAGTGCGGGTTGCTGAATGGCGATTGAGAGCTTTCGAGATGTGGAGGTTGCTGGCAAGGCCGGCATTTATTGCCCCTTTCTAGTTGCCCCTTGAGAAGGTGGTGGTGGGACATTTTCTTGAACCGCTGCAGTCCGTGTGGTGAAGGTGCTCCCACAGTGCTGTTAGGGAGGGAGTTCCAGGATATTGGCCCAGAGACGATGAAGGAACGGCCGATATATTTCCAATTTAGGATTTGACTTGACTATTCCAACGCACTCCTGGCCAGCCTCCCACGTTCTACCCTACATAAACTTGAAGTAATCCAAAAGTCAGCTGCCCGTGTCCTAACTCGCACCAAGTCCCGTTCACCCATCACCCCCTGTGCTCGCTGACCTACATTGACCCCCGTTTAAGCAGCGCCTCGATTTCAAAATTCTCATCCTTGTTTTCAAATCCCTCCATGGCCTCACCCCTCCCTATCTCTGTAATCTCCTCCAGCCCCACGACCCCCGAGATATCTGCGCTCCTCTAATTCTGCCCTCTTGAGCATCCCTGATTATAATCACTCAACCTTTGGTGGCCGTGCCTTCTGTTGCCTTGGCCCCAAGCTCTGGAATTCCCTCCCTAAACCTCCTTGCCTCTCCACCTCACTTTCCTCCTTTAAGACGCTCCTTAAAACCTACCTCTTTGACCAAGCTTTTGGTCACCTGACCTAATTTCTCCTTATGTGGCTCGGTGTCAAATTTTTTGTCTTTTAATACTCCTGTGAGGTGCCTTGGGACGGTTTACTACGTTAAAGGCGCTATATAAATACAAGTTGTTGTTGTAGATTGTTCACTGGGGTTAGGGATGATGTATTCACTGTCAATCAAACACCCCAACACGATGGTGCCGGACAGAACTCCTCTCTCATGTACAACTGATTGGCCCCAGAAGCCTCTAAAGAAAGGAAAGAACTTGCATTTATCTAGCGCCTTTCACATCCTCAGGATGTCTGAAAGCGCTTTACAGTCAATGAAAAACTTTTTGAAGTGTAGTCACTGTTGTTAATGTAGGAAACGCGGCAGCCAGTTTGCGCACAGCAAGCTCCCACAAACAGCAATGTGATAATGACCAGATAGTCTGATTTAGTGATGTTGATTGAGGGATAAATATTGGCCTAATACACCGGGGAGAACTCCCCTGCTCTTCAAATAGTGCCATGTGATCTTTTATTGGGCAGTTCAGAGTGGCAGAGACACAACACAGGGTTCAGCGAGCAGCCCCTCGACTAACAAGATAGATAGCTTGTATTTTCATTGTCTAATATTGGGGGAAGATTTATTCAGGATGGTTTCCTTGTAATGCTGCTTCCAGTTGTTGGAATAATAGCTTAAAGACCAGAAACTCCATCTGCCCAGATCCTTCTATAGTGGGTACAACACCTGTCCCAGCTTGACCCCTGACCCAGATCAACACCTGTCCCAGATCGACACCTGCCCCAGATCGA
Source organism: Somniosus microcephalus (assembly GCF_052327205.1). Classification (NCBI taxonomy): domain Eukaryota; kingdom Metazoa; phylum Chordata; class Chondrichthyes; order Squaliformes; family Somniosidae; genus Somniosus; species Somniosus microcephalus. The sequence goes on from NC_141010.1 coordinate 7,466,604, forward strand.
CACCTGCCCCAGATCGACACCTGTCCCAAAGCAACACCTGTCCCAGAGCGACACCTGTCCCAGAGCAACACCTGATCCAGATCGACACCTGATCCAGAGCGACACCTGTCCCAGAGCGACACCTGACCCAGATTGACACCTGCCCCAGAGCGACACCTGTCCCAAAGCGACCCCTGACCCAGAATGACACCTGTCCCAGAGCGACACCTGACCCAGAGCGACACCCGACCCAGATCGACACCCGACCCAGATCGACACCTGACCCAGAGCGAAACCTGACCCAGATCGACACCTGTCCCAGATCGACACCTGTCCCAGATCGACACCTGTCCCAGATCGACACCTGACCCAGAGCGACACCTGTCCCAGAGCAATATTTTCTGATCTGCAATTTTTTTCACTCCTCTCAGTCATTCCATAAACATTTTATTTAAATCTCTCTGCCCAGAGGTCATTAGAAACAAAATGGCCACTGAGCTAACGCCATGAAGGGACTTATTAGCGTCTTCCCCCCCCCCAGTGACAGTTCCTCGTTAAATGCAGCATCAGATAGATGAAGATTAGTGTTAGACGTGGAGAAGTCAAATCAATTTGAATGCACTGTGTTTTGTAGTCATCCGTTACCCTGGTTACTGGCACAATTGGAGCTTGGAGTGGGCCCAGCACCTGCCTAAATCCAGCTTCCGATTGTCGCGATGAGCTTGCCAAACTCTTGTGCTCTGATCAAGCTGAATGCAGCCTCCCCCTTCCTCCCTCCCTCCCCCAGCTTGTGGGTGATTCTCGGGCAAGGACTTTCTCAGAGGTAGCAGAATGCCACCGGTTTCTGGATCACGGGAGCCCACAGCGCTGGCCCCCAGCATCCAACAGTCTTGCTGCCTGTTCCCATTTTGACAGGCTTGTGTAAAGAAAAAGGTCAGAGTTTGTTCATACACTGTACCCACACACACAGGCCACGCGTGCCCCCCTGCCAATATCCTTCTTTTAATGTGGGGATGTGCTAGCGTAGTGGTTATGTTACTGGACTAGTAACCCGAAGTCCTGGACTATTAATCTGGCGATGCTAGTTCAAATCCCACATTTGTGAATTCTGATTTTAGTTAAATAAAAAACTGGAATAAAAAGCTAGTACCAGTAATTGTGACTATGGAGCTGTCGGTTTGTCGAAAAATCTCATCTGGTTCACTAATGTCCTTTAGGAAAGGAACCTGCCGTCCTTACCCGGCCTGGTCTATATGTGACTCCAGACCCACAGCAATGTGGCTGACTCTTAACTGCCCCTCTGAAATGGCCCAGCGAGACACTCAGTTGTGTCAAAACTGCTGCAAAAGAATTCACCACACGGACTGCAGCGGTTCAAGGCGGCGGCTCACCACTACCTTCTCAAGGGCAATTAGGGATGGTCAATAAATGCCGGCCTTGTCAGCGATGCCCACATCCCGCAAATGAATAAAAAGAAAATTAATGACCTTAAATTGTTCCCACTGCTGCGCCACCAATACCGGGCTAGACCCACCAACACTGGGCTAGACCCACCAACACTGGGCTAGACCCACCAACACTGGGCTAGACCCACCAACACTGGCCTAGACCCACCAACACTGGGCTAGACCCACCAACACTGGGCTAGACCCACCAATACTGGGCTAGACCCACCAACACTGGGCTAGACCCACCAATACTGGGCTAGACCCACCAATACTCCACCCTGCTGTCCTACAGCTTCCACGTTTGCAAGGATAGAATCTATCCTTGTCACAGTTCACGTGGACAAAGTAGGAAAATATCAATCAGTCACCATTGCAGGTTTCTGGAGTCCCAGCTTTACTCTAGCAGCCTGGAGGACTGCTGCCAAGTGAGCAAAGTTGGCGCTAGTTTATGGGCATTATTATCTGAACCCATCGATTCATCGATTGCTTTGTCCTCACTCTAAGCGTGATATTTTCTGTAATACCAGTGAAATGAAAGCCACAGTAATCACAGTTTTTTAAAGAAAAGCAGAACTGAAGTGACGTTGATTGAAGACTGGGAGAGTCTATTGTGATCACTGCAGGATACGACAGTCACACCATTCACCGAGGTATAATAGGCGGGTGTCAGTCAGCACAATATAATCTCACTGAGCATTCATGAACTGTAGGAGTGAACCCTGAGCACTTTATTGTCTATGTCCCAAGGTACAGCTATGTTCAGTGCAATCACCCCCCACACATCCAGTGTTTTTCTTTACTCCCTCCTCCTGAACAAATGACTCCATTCGATGGGGGAGGGAGCAGGTGGGCCTGATGAAGCAGCATAGAAACTATGGAAGGAGCTAGACAATATTTGAAAATGGGCAGAAACTTGCCAGATGAAATTCAATAGAGATAAAAGTGTCTTCTTCTTAGGCAGTCCCTCGGAGCCGACTTGCTTCCACACTGAAAATGAGTTCTCAGGTGCCTGATGAGTCCAATGCGGGACCTACAGTCTCTGTCACAGGTGGGGGCAGACGGTGGTTTAAGGGGCAGGTGGGTGGGGTGCTTGGGTTGACGTGTGCTCCTTGTGCTGTTTGCGCTTGGCTTCCGCTTGCTCCTGGCGAAGAGACTCGAGGTGTTCGGCGCCTTCCCAGATGCTTCTCCTCCACTTTGTGCGGTCTTGGGCCAGGGATTCCCAGGTGTCGGTGGGGATGTTGCACTTTTTCAAGGAGGCTTTGAGGGTGTCCTTGAAGCATTTCCTCTGCCCACCTGGGGCTCTCTTGCTGTGCCAGAGCTCCGAGTAGAGCGCTTGTATTGGGAGTCTCGTATCAGGCATGCAAACGATGTGACCCGTCCATCGGAGCTGATCGAGTGTGGTCAAAGCTTCGATGCTGGGGATGTTGGGTAGATAAAGTGTAGGGTGTTGGGCAATGTTGCCTCTAATTTTTTTTTTGGCTGCCGGCCCATTCAAATTCCCACGCATGCGCGGTGTTTACTATTGTAAAGCCAGCTAGTGGCCTGTGTGGGACCTCCCGCCGCGCAGTTTAACAGGAATATTGGTGTTGGAAGAAAAGATGGCGGCCATTACTGGTGAGGTTCCCAACTCTGGTTGGACGTATTCCTGGAGGTTCCATCACATGACCTCCCGCCTCCAACCGCTCCTCCCAGTCAAACAGCTTTTCTTCCCCCATCTCCAATACTCCTATAACTAATAAACAAAAGATTTTTTTTTTAAACCACGCAATGCCCCCGCTATGATTTTTGTCCCGGGTGTTGCTCAGGTGTCCTGGAGATTAACCTTTCATTCCTGGAGACTCCACGGCAATCCTGCAGGGTTGGCAACCCTGCATACCGGCCCGGTTGAGATGGCGGAGGAAGAGGCAGAAAGAGAGTTGATACGAGATTCTCCTTTAAGTGCCTTGGGACGTTTTACTACATTAAAGGTGCTATATAAATGCAAGTTGTTGTTGTTGTCAATGCTGACCATGTTGTCAATGAAGAACAACAAAGAACAGGATACTGAGCTATATTGCCAAGCCAGTAGGGAGCATGGATGGAAGGAACTTATATTTATGGAGGGCTGTTGGTTACCGTGGAAATGGTGCCAGCAAGTTTCAGCGGAAAAGGGAAACATAAGAATTAGGAGCAGGAGTCGGCCATACGGCCCCTCGAGCCTGCTCCACCATTCAATAAGATCATGGCTGATCTTCGACCTCAACTCCACCTTCTCGCCCAATCCCTTGACTCCTTTATTATCCAAAAATCTGTCGATCTCAGCCTTGAATATACTCAACGACTGAGCCTCCACAGCCCTCTGGGGTAGAGAATTCCAAAGATTCACCACCCTCTGAGTGAAGAAATTTCTCCTCATCTCAGGCTAACTGGCCGACCCCTTATTCTGAGACTGACCCCTGGTTCTAGACTCCCCAGCCAGGGGAAACATCCTCCCTGTATCTACCCTGTCAAGCCCTGTAAGAATTTTATACATTTCAATGAGATCACCTCTGATTCTTCTAAACTCCAGAGAATAGAGGCCCAATTTACTCAATCTCTCCTCATACCCTCTCATCCCAGGAATCAATCTAGTGACCTTTTGTTCCACCCCCCTCTAACGGGGCACTTAGAAACTCGTAATTTGTTTGGGCGGAGTCAACATGGATTTATGAAAGGGAAATCATGTTTGACAAATCTGTTTTTTGAGGTTGTAATTAACAGGGTAGATAATGGGGAACCAGTGGATGTGGTGTACTTGGATTTTCAAAAAGCATTTGATAAGGTGACACACAAGAGATTATTAAACAAAATTAGGGCTCATGGGATTGGGGGTAATATATTAGCATGGATTGAGGATTGGTTAACGGACGGAAAACAGTCTTTTTCGGGTTGGCAGGCTGTAACTAGTGGGGTACCGCAAGGATCAGTGGTTGGGCCTCAGCTATTCACAATCTACAGCAATGACTTAGATGAGGGGACTAAGTGTAATGTATCCAAGTTTGCTGATGATACAAATTGAGGTGGGACAGTAAGCTGTGAGGAGGACACAAGGAGGCTGCAAAAGTGATTGGGCAAGAACGTGGCAGATTGAATATAAAGTGGAGAAGTTTGAAGTTTTCCACTTTGGTAGGAAAAATAGAAAAGCAGAATGTTGTTTAAATGGTGAGTGATTGGGAAATGTGGGTGTCCTTGTGCATGAATCACAGAAAGTTAACATGCAGGTAGAGCAAGCAATTAGGAAAGCAAATGGTATGTTGGCCTTTATTACAAAGAGATTAGAGTATAAGAGTAAAGTGGGGTTATTTCACCATAGGATGAAAACAGACTGTTAAATGGGTGCTGTGCCTGTTTAAAAGTCGCGATTTAGTATGCAATTTTTGGATTAATTGATGATTGTCATGATTTGAATGTACCTGCAGATGCTGAAACAGACAACTGCAGGTCTCACACTCACAGGGCTGAGGATTGCCCAGCCGTTGAGTATATTCAAGACAGGGATCAATAGATTTTTGGATACTGAGGGAATCAAGGGATATGGGGAGCGGGCGGGAAGGTGGAGTTGAGATAGAAGATCAGCCATGATCTTATTGAATGGCGGAGCAGGCTCGAAGGGTCGAATGGCCGACTCCTGCTCCTATTTCTTATCTTATGTTCTAAGGCAAGTATATCCTTCCTTATGTAAAGAGAAAACTAGGAGGAATAAAACAAAGATTGAAATTCAGACATCTCCGCCTGCCTCACTTCACATGGGTTTCAAGGGTGAAGGACTCAGTCCAAGGGTATTAAGGGTTATGGAACCGAGGCGGGTAACTGGAGATTAGCCATGATCTAATTGAATGGTGGAACAAGCTCGAAGGGCTGAATGCCCTGCTCCTGTTTCCATGTTCACATTCCACAATTTTAGCATCGGTGAGAATCAGTTCTGGCTTTACGCCGACACTAAACTTTGAGTGTAAATTGGGTATGAAGGCCCAAAGCGGTTCTGAAGCAATGTGGAGTGAGAATTCTCCGCCCCCAGAGAGTCTCACTCCACCTCATTCTCATGTCTGGTCGGTCCTTGACACTTAATTCAGGCGACATTTACACCACAGCTGCAGTGTTGGTGCGAAGCAAAATCATTTCACACCGACAAACACTGTCAAATTTTGTCTGATAACGTTCCTCGGGTCGTTTTACTATGTTAAAGGTGCTATATAAATGCAAGTTGTTGCCACTACAGTTCATCCATGCTTTTCTTATCTCCAGACTCGACTATCCCACTGCTCTCCTGGCTGATCTCTCACCTTGCGCCCGCCATAACTTGAGCTCATCCAAAACTCGGCTGCCCGTATCCTAACTCACACCGAGTCCCGTTCATGCATCACCCCGTACCCTAACTCACACCGAGTCCCGTTCACCCATCACCCCCTGTGCTGACTGCCCTCTGTCCTACCTCGCACCGAGTCCCGTTCACCCATCACCCCCTGTGCTCACTGCCCCGTGTCCTAACTCACACCCAGTCCCGTTCACCCATCACCCCCTGTGCTCACTGCCCCCTGTCCTAACTCACACCCAGTCCCGTTCACCCATCACCCCCTGTGCTCACTGCCCCGTGTCCTAACTCACACCCAGTCCCGTTCACCCATCACCCCCTGTGCTCACTGCCCCGTGTCCTAACTCACACCCAGTCCCGTTCACCCATCACCCCCTGTGCTCACTGCCCCGTGTCCTACCTCGCACCGAGTCCCGTTCACGCATCACCCCCTGTGCTCACTGCCCCGTCTCCTAACTCACACCCAGTCCCGTTCACCCATCACCCCCTGTGCTCACTGCCCCATGTCCTAACTCACACCCAGTCCCGTTCACCCATCACCCCCTGTGCTCACTGCCCCGTGTCCTAACTCACACCCAGCCCCGTTCACCCATCACCCCCTGTGCTCACTGCCCCATGTCCTAACCCACACCCAGTCCCGTTCACCCATCACCCGCTGTGCTCACTGCCCCGTGTCCTAACTCACACCCAGTCCCGTTCGTCCATCACCCCGTGTCCTAACTCACACCCAGTCCCGTTCACCCATCACCCCCTGTGCTCACTGCCCCATGTCCTAACCCCCACCCAGCCCCGTTCACCCATCACCCCCTGTGCTCACTGCCCCGTGTCCTAACCCACACCCAGTCCCGTTCACCCATCACCCGCTGTGCTCACTGCCCCGTGTCCTAACTCACACCCAGTCCCGTTCGTCCATCACCCCGTGTCCTAACTCACACCCAGTCCCGTTCACCCATCACCCCTTGTGCTCACTGCCCCGTGTCCTAACTCACACCCAGTCCCGTTCACCCATCACCCCCTGTGCTCACTGCCCCGTGTCCTAACTCACACCCAGTCCCGTTCACCCATCACCCCCTGTGCTCACTGCCCCGTGTCCTAACTCACACCCAGTCCCGTTCACCCATCACCCCCTGTGCTCACTGCCCCATCTCCTAACTCACACCCAGCCCCGGTCACCCATCACCCCTTGTGCTCACTGCCCCATGTCCTAACTCACACCCAGTCCCGTTCACCCATCACGCCCTGTGCTCACTGCCCCGTGTCCTAACTCACACCCAGTCCCTTTCACCCATCACCCCCTGTGCTCACTGCCCCGTGTCCTAACTCACACCCAGTCCCGTTCACCCATCACCCCCTGTGCTCACTGCCCCGTGTCCTAACTCACACCCAGTCCCGTTCACCCATCACCCCCTGTGCTCACTGCCCCGTGTCCTAACTCACACCCAGTCCCGTTCACCCATCACCCCCTGTGCTCACTGCCCCGTGTCCTAACACACCCAGTCCCGTTCACCCATCACCCCCTGTGCTCACTGCCCCGTGTCCTAACTCACACCGAGTCCCGTTCACCCATCACCCCCTGTGCTCACTGCCCCGTCTCCTAACTCACACCCAGTCCCGTTCACCCATCACCCCGTACCCTAACTCACACCGAGTCCCGTTCACCCATCACCCCGTGTCCTAACTCACACCGAGTCCCGTTCACCCATCACCCCGTACCCTAGTTCACACCGAGACCCGTTCACCCATCACCCCGTACCCTAACTCACACCGAGTCCCGTTCACCCATCACCCCGTACCCTAGTTCACACCGAGACCCGTTCACCCATCACCCCGCACCCCAACTCACACCAAGTCCCGTTCACCTATCACCCCGTGCCCTAACTCACACCGAGTCCCGTTCACCCATCACCCCGTACCCTAACTCACACCGAGTCCCGTTCGTCCATCACCCCGTGTCCTAACTCACACCCAGTCCCGTTCGTCCATCACCCCGTGTTCTAACTCACACCCAGTCCCGTTCACCCATCACCCCCTGTGCTCACTGCCCCGTGTTCTAACTCACACCCAGTCCCGTTCACCCATCACCCCCTGTGCTCACTGCCCCGTGTCCTAACTCACACCCAGTCCCGTTCACCCATCACCCCCTGTGCTCACTGCCCCGTGTCCTAACTCACACCCAGTCCCGTTCACCCATCGCCCCCTGTGCTCACTGCCCCGTGTCCTAACTCACACCCAGTCCCGATCACCCATCACCCCCTGTGCTCACTGCCCCGTGTCCTAACTCACACCCAGTCCCGTTCACCCATCACCCCCTGTGCTCGCTGCCCCGTGTCCTAACTCATACCCAGTCCCGTTCACCCATCACCCCCTGTGCTCAATGCCCCGTACCCTAACTCACACCCAGTCCCGTTCACCCATCACCCTCTGTGCTCACTGCCCCGTGTCCAAACTCACACCCAGTCCCGTTCACCCATCACCCCCTGTGCTCACTGCCCCGTGTCCTAACTCACACCCAGTCCCGTTCACCCATCACCCCCTGTGCTCACTGCCCCGTACCCTAACTCACACCGAGTCCCGTTCACCCATCACCCCCTGTGCTCACTGCCCCGTACCCTAACTCACACCCAGTCCCGTTCACCCATCACCCCCTGTGCTCACTGCCCCTTGTCCTAACTCACACCCAGTCCCGTTCACCCATCACCCCCTGTGCTCACTGCCCCGTGTCCTAACTCGCACCCAGTCCCGTTCACACATCACCCCCTGTGCTCACTGCCCCGTGTCCAAACTCGCACCAAGCCCCGTTCACCCATCACCCCCTGTGCTCACTGCCCCGTGTCCTAACTCACACCCAGTCCCGTTCACCCATCACCCCCTGTGCTCACTGCACCGTGTCCTAACTCACACCCAGTCCCGTTCACCCATCACCCCCTGAGCTCACTGCCCCGTGTCCTAACTCACACCAAGTCCCGTTCACCCAGCACCCCCTGTGCTCACTGCCCCGTGTCCTAACTCGCACCCAGTCCCGTTCACCCATCACCCCCTGAGCTCACTGCCCCGTGTCCTAACTCACACCGAGTCCCGTTCACCCATCACCCCCTGTGCTCACTGCCCCGTGTCCTAACTCGCACCGAATCCCGTTCACCCATCACCCTCTGTGCTCACTACCCCGTGTCCTAACTCACATCGAGTCCCGTTCACCCATCACCCCCTGTGCTCACTGCCCCGTGTCCTACCTCACACCCAGTCCCGTTCACCCATCACCCCCTGTGCTCACTGCCCCGTACCCTAACTCACACCGAGTCCCGTTCACCCATCACCCCCTGTGCTCACTGCCCCGTACCCTAACTCACACCGAGTCCCGTTCACCCATCACCCCCTGTGCTCACTGCCCCGTACCCTAACTCACACCGAGTCCCGTTCGTCCATCACCCCGTACCCTAACTCACACCGAGTCCCGTTCACCCATCACCCCGTACCCGAACTCACACCGAGTCCCGTTCACCCATCACCCCGTACCCTAACTCACACCGAGTCTCCTTCACCCATCACCCCGTATCCTAACTCACACCGAGTCCCGTTCACCCATCACCCCGTACCCTAACTCACACCGAGTCCCGTTCACCCATCACCCCCTGTGCTCACTGCCCCGTGTCCTAACTCATACCCAGTCCCGCTCACCCATCACCCCCTGTGCTCACTGCCCCGTGTCCTAACTCACACCCAGTCCCGTTCACCCATCACCCCCTGTGCTCACTGCCCCGTGTCCTAACTCACACCCAGTCCCGTTCACCCATCACCCCCTGTGCTCACTGCCCCGTGTCCTAACTCACACCCAGTCCCGTTCACCCATCACCCCCTGTGCTCACTGCCCCGTGTCCTAACTCACACCCAGTCCCGATCACCCATCACCCCCTGTGCTCGCTGCCCCGTACCCTAACTCACACCCAGTCCCGTTCACCCATCACCCTCTGTGCTCACTGCCCCGTGTCCTAACTCACACCCAGTCCCGTTCACCCATCACCCCCTGTGCTCACTGCCCCGTGTCCTAACTCACACCCAGTCCCGTTCACCCATCACCCCCTGTGCTCACTGCCCCGTACCCTAACTCACACCGAGTCCCGTTCACCCATCACCCCGAGTGCTCACTGCCCCGTACCCTAACTCACACCCAGTCCCGTTCACCCATCACCCACTGTGCTCACTGCCCCTTGTCCTAACTCACACCCAGTCCCGTTCACCCATCACCCCCTGTGCTCACTGCCCCGTGTCCTAACTCACACCCAGTCCCGTTCACCCATCACCCCCTGTGCTCACTGCCCCGTGTCCTAAGTCACACCCAGTCCCGTTCACCCATCACCCCCTGTGCTCACTGCCCCGTGTCCTAACTCACACCCAGTCCCGTTCACCCATCACCCCCTGTGCTCACTGCCCCTTGTCCAAACTCACACCGAGTCCCGTTCACCCATCACCCCCTGTGCTCACTGCCCCGTGTCCTAACTCACACCCAGTCCCGTTCACCCATCACCCCGTACCCTAACTCACACCGAGTCCCGTTCACCCATCACCCCGTGTCCTAACTCACACCGAGTCCCGTTCACCCATCACCCCGTACCCCAGTTCACACCGAGACCCGTTCACCCATCACCCCGTACCCTAACTCACACCGAGTCCCGTTCACCCATCACCCCGTACCCTAGTTCACACCGAGACCCGTTCACCCATCACCCCGCACCCCAACTCACACCGAGTCCCGTACACCCATCACCCCGTACCCTAACTCACACCGAGTCCCGTTCGTCCATCACCCCGTGTCCAAACTCACACCCAGTCCCGTTCGTCCATCACCCCGTGTTCTAACTCACACCCAGTCCCGTTCACCCATCACCCCCTGTGCTCACTGCCCCGTGTCCTAACTCGCACCAAGCCCCGTTCACCCATCACCCCCTGTGCTCACTGCCCCGTGTCCTAACTCACACCCAGTCCCGTTCACCCATCACCCCCTGTGCTCACTGCACCGTGTCCTAACTCACACCCAGTCCCGTTCACCCATCACCCCCTGAGCTCACTGCCCCGTGTCCTAACTCACACCAAGTCCCGTTCACCCAGCACCCCCTGTGCTCACTGCCCCGTGTCCTAACTCGCACCCAGTCCCGTTCACCCATCACCCCCTGAGCTCACTGCCCCGTGTCCTAACTCACACCGAGTCCCGTTCACCCATCACCCCCTGTGCTCACTGCCCCGTGTCCTAACTCGCACCGAATCCCGTTCACACATCACCCCCTGTGCTCACTGCCCCGTGTCCTAACTCGCACCGAGTCCCGTTCACCCATCACCCCCTGTGCTCACTGCCCCGTGTCCTAACTCACATCGAGTCCCGTTCACCCATCACCCCCTGTGCTCACTGCCCCGTGTCCTACCTCACACCCAGTCCCGTTCACCCATCACCCCCTGTGCTCACTGCCCCGTACCCTAACACACACCGAGTCCCGTTCACCCAGCACCCCCTGTGCTCACTGCCCCGTACCCTAACTCACAGCGAGTCCCGTTCACCCATCACCCCCTGTGCTCACTGCCCCGTACCCTAACTCACACCGAGTCCCGTTCGTCCATCACCCCGTACCCTAACTCACACCGAGTCCCGTTCACCCATCACCCCGTACCCTAACTCACACCGAGTCCCGTTCACCCATCACCCCCTGTGCTCACTGCCCCGTGTCCTAACTCACACCCAGTCCCGATCACCCATCACCCCCTGTGCTCACTGCCCCGTGTCCGAACTCATACCCAGTCCCGCTCACCCATCACCCCCTGTGCTCACTGCCCCGTGTCCTAACTCACACCCAGTCCCGTTCACCCATCACCCCCTGTGCTCACTGCCCCGTGTCCTAACTCACACCCAGTCCCGTTCACCCATCACCCTCTGTGCTCACTGCCCCGTGTCCTAACTCACACCCAGTCCCGTTCACCCATCACCCCCTGTGCTCACTGCCCCGTGTCCTAACTCACACCCAGTCCCGTTCACCCATCACCCCCTGTGCTCACTGCCCCGTACCCTAACTCACACCGAGTCCCGTTCACCCATCACCCCGAGTGCTCACTGCCCCGTACCCTAACTCACACCCAGTCCCGTTCACCCATCACCCACTGTGCTCACTGCCCCTTGTCCTAACTCACACCCAGTCCCGTTCACCCATCACCCCCTGTGCTCACTGCCCCGTGTCCTAACTCACACCCAGTCCCGTTCACCCATCACCCCCTGTGCTCACTGCCCCGTACCCTAACTCACACCCAGTCCAGTTCACCCATCACCCGCTGTGCTCACTGCCCCGTGTCCTAACTCACACCCAGTCCCGTTCACCCATCACCCCCTGTGCTCATTGCCCCGTGTCCTAACTCGCACCGAATCCCGTTCACACATCACCCCCTGTGCTCACTGCTCCGTACCCTAACTCACACCGAGTCCCGTTCACCCATCACCCCCTGTGCTCACTGCCCCGTACCCTAACTCACACCGAGTCCCGTTCGTCCATCACCCCGTACCCGAACTCACACCGAGTCCCGTTCACCCATCACCCCGTACCCTAACTCACACCGAGTCTCCTTCACCCATCACCCCGTATCCTAACTCACACCGAGTCCCGTTCACCCATCACCCCGTACCCTAACTCACACCGAGTCCCGTTCACCCATCACCCCCTGTGCTCACTGCCCCGTGTCCTAACTCACACCCAGTCCCGTTCACCCATCACCCCCTGTGCTCACTGCCCCGTGTCCTAACTCACACCCAGTCCCGTTCACCCATCACCCCCTGTGCTCACTGCCCCGTGTCCTAACTCACACCCAGTCCCGTTCACCCATCACCCCCTGTGCTCACTGCCCCGTGTCCTAACTCACACCCAGTCCCGATCACCCATCACCCCCTGTGCTCGCTGCCCCGTACCCTAACTCACACCCAGTCCCGTTCACCCATCACCCTCTGTGCTCACTGCCCCGTGTACTAACTCACACCCAGTCCCGTTCACCCATCACCCCCTGTGCTCACTGCCCCGTGTCCTAACTCACACCCAGTCCCGTTCACCCATCACCCCCTGTGCTCACTGCCCCGTACCCTAACTCACACCGAGTCCCGTTCACCCATCACCCCGAGTGCTCACTGCCCCGTACCCTAACTCACACCCAGTCCCGTTCACCCATCACCCACTGTGCTCACTGCCCCTTGTCCTAACTCACACCCAGTCCCGTTCACCCATCACCCCCTGTGCTCACTGCCCCGTGTCCTAAGTCACACCCAGTCCCGTTCACCCATCACCCCCTGTGCTCACTGCCCCGTGTCCTAACTCACACCCAGTCCCGTTCACCCATCACCCCCTGTGCTCACTGCCCCGTGTCCTAACTCACACCCAGTCCCGTTCACCCATCACCCCCTGTGCTCACTGCCCCGTGTCCTAACACACCCAGTCCCGTTCACCCATCACCCCCTGTGCTCACTGCCCCGTGTCCTAACTCACACCGAGTCCCGTTCACCCATCACCCCCTGTGCTCACTGCCCCGTCTCCTAACTCACACCCAGTCCCGTTCACCCATCACCCCGTACCCTAACTCACACCGAGTCCCGTTCACCCATCACCCCGTGTCCTAACTCACACCGAGTCCCGTTCACCCATCACCCCGTACCCTAGTTCACACCGAGACCCGTTCACCCATCACCCCGTACCCTAACTCACACCGAGTCCCGTTCACCCATCACCCCGTACCCTAGTTCACACCGAGACCCGTTCACCCATCACCCCGCACCCCAACTCACACCAAGTCCCGTTCACCTATCACCCCGTGCCCTAACTCACACCGAGTCCCGTTCACCCATCACCCCGTACCCTAACTCACACCGAGTCCCGTTCGTCCATCACCCCGTGTCCTAACTCACACCCAGTCCCGTTCGTCCATCACCCCGTGTTCTAACTCACACCCAGTCCCGTTCACCCATCACCCCCTGTGCTCACTGCCCCGTGTTCTATCTCACACCCAGTCCCGTTCACCCATCACCCCCTGTGCTCACTGCCCCGTGTCCTAACTCACACCCAGTCCCGTTCACCCATCACCCCCTGTGCTCACTGCCCCGTGTCCTAACTCACACCCAGTCCCGTTCACCCATCGCCCCCTGTGCTCACTGCCCCGTGTCCTAACTCACACCCAGTCCCGATCACCCATCACCCCCTGTGCTCACTGCCCCGTGTCCTAACTCACACCCAGTCCCGTTCACCCATCACCCCCTGTGCTCGCTGCCCCGTGTCCTAACTCATACCCAGTCCCGTTCACCCATCACCCCCTGTGCTCAATGCCCCGTACCCTAACTCACACCCAGTCCCGTTCACCCATCACCCTCTGTGCTCACTGCCCCGTGTCCAAACTCACACCCAGTCCCGTTCACCCATCACCCCCTGTGCTCACTGCCCCGTGTCCTAACTCACACCCAGTCCCGTTCACCCATCACCCCCTGTGCTCACTGCCCCGTACCCTAACTCACACCGAGTCCCGTTCACCCATCACCCCCTGTGCTCACTGCCCCGTACCCTAACTCACACCCAGTCCCGTTCACCCATCACCCCCTGTGCTCACTGCCCCTTGTCCTAACTCACACCCAGTCCCGTTCACCCATCACCCCCTGTGCTCACTGCCCCGTGTCCTAACTCGCACCCAGTCCCGTTCACACATCACCCCCTGTGCTCACTGCCCCGTGTCCAAACTCGCACCAAGCCCCGTTCACCCATCACCCCCTGTGCTCACTGCCCCGTGTCCTAACTCACACCCAGTCCCGTTCACCCATCACCCCCTGTGCTCACTGCACCGTGTCCTAACTCACACCCAGTCCCGTTCACCCATCACCCCCTGAGCTCACTGCCCCGTGTCCTAACTCACACCAAGTCCCGTTCACCCAGCACCCCCTGTGCTCACTGCCCCGTGTCCTAACTCGCACCCAGTCCCGTTCACCCATCACCCCCTGAGCTCACTGCCCCGTGTCCTAACTCACACCGAGTCCCGTTCACCCATCACCCCCTGTGCTCACTGCCCCGTGTCCTAACTCGCACCGAATCCCGTTCACCCATCACCCTCTGTGCTCACTACCCCGTGTCCTAACTCACATCGAGTCCCGTTCACCCATCACCCCCTGTGCTCACTGCCCCGTGTCCTACCTCACACCCAGTCCCGTTCACCCATCACCCCCTGTGCTCACTGCCCCGTACCCTAACTCACACCGAGTCCCGTTCACCCATCACCCCCTGTGCTCACTGCCCCGTACCCTAACTCACACCGAGTCCCGTTCACCCATCACCCCCTGTGCTCACTGCCCCGTACCCTAACTCACACCGAGTCCCGTTCGTCCATCACCCCGTACCCTAACTCACACCGAGTCCCGTTCACCCATCACCCCGTACCCGAACTCACACCGAGTCCCGTTCACCCATCACCCCGTACCCTAACTCACACCGAGTCTCCTTCACCCATCACCCCGTATCCTAACTCACACCGAGTCCCGTTCACCCATCACCCCGTACCCTAACTCACACCGAGTCCCGTTCACCCATCACCCCCTGTGCTCACTGCCCCGTGTCCTAACTCATACCCAGTCCCGCTCACCCATCACCCCCTGTGCTCACTGCCCCGTGTCCTAACTCACACCCAGTCCCGTTCACCCATCACCCCCTGTGCTCACTGCCCCGTGTCCTAACTCACACCCAGTCCCGTTCACCCATCACCCCCTGTGCTCACTGCCCCGTGTCCTAACTCACACCCAGTCCCGTTCACCCATCACCCCCTGTGCTCACTGCCCCGTGTCCTAACTCACACCCAGTCCCGATCACCCATCACCCCCTGTGCTCGCTGCCCCGTACCCTAACTCACACCCAGTCCCGTTCACCCATCACCCTCTGTGCTCACTGCCCCGTGTCCTAACTCACACCCAGTCCCGTTCACCCATCACCCCCTGTGCTCACTGCCCCGTGTCCTAACTCACACCCAGTCCCGTTCACCCATCACCCCCTGTGCTCACTGCCCCGTACCCTAACTCACACCGAGTCCCGTTCACCCATCACCCCGAGTGCTCACTGCCCCGTACCCTAACTCACACCCAGTCCCGTTCACCCATCACCCACTGTGCTCACTGCCCCTTGTCCTAACTCACACCCAGTCCCGTTCACCCATCACCCCCTGTGCTCACTGCCCCGTGTCCTAACTCACACCCAGTCCCGTTCACCCATCACCCCCTGTGCTCACTGCCCCGTGTCCTAAGTCACACCCAGTCCCGTTCACCCATCACCCCCTGTGCTCACTGCCCCGTGTCCTAACTCACACCCAGTCCCGTTCACCCATCACCCCCTGTGCTCACTGCCCCTTGTCCAAACTCACACCGAGTCCCGTTCACCCATCACCCCCTGTGCTCACTGCCCCGTGTCCTAACTCACACCCAGTCCCGTTCACCCATCACCCCGTACCCTAACTCACACCGAGTCCCGTTCACCCATCACCCCGTGTCCTAACTCACACCGAGTCCCGTTCACCCATCACCCCGTACCCCAGTTCACACCGAGACCCGTTCACCCATCACCCCGTACCCTAACTCACACCGAGTCCCGTTCACCCATCACCCCGTACCCTAGTTCACACCGAGACCCGTTCACCCATCACCCCGCACCCCAACTCACACCGAGTCCCGTACACCCATCACCCCGTACCCTAACTCACACCGAGTCCCGTTCGTCCATCACCCCGTGTCCAAACTCACACCCAGTCCCGTTCGTCCATCACCCCGTGTTCTAACTCACACCCAGTCCCGTTCACCCATCACCCCCTGTGCTCACTGCCCCGTGTCCTAACTCGCACCAAGCCCCGTTCACCCATCACCCCCTGTGCTCACTGCCCCGTGTCCTAACTCACACCCAGTCCCGTTCACCCATCACCCCCTGTGCTCACTGCACCGTGTCCTAACTCACACCCAGTCCCGTTCACCCATCACCCCCTGAGCTCACTGCCCCGTGTCCTAACTCACACCAAGTCCCGTTCACCCAGCACCCCCTGTGCTCACTGCCCCGTGTCCTAACTCGCACCCAGTCCCGTTCACCCATCACCCCCTGAGCTCACTGCCCCGTGTCCTAACTCACACCGAGTCCCGTTCACCCATCACCCCCTGTGCTCACTGCCCCGTGTCCTAACTCGCACCGAATCCCGTTCACACATCACCCCCTGTGCTCACTGCCCCGTGTCCTAACTCGCACCGAGTCCCGTTCACCCATCACCCCCTGTGCTCACTGCCCCGTGTCCTAACTCACATCGAGTCCCGTTCACCCATCACCCCCTGTGCTCACTGCCCCGTGTCCTACCTCACACCCAGTCCCGTTCACCCATCACCCCCTGTGCTCACTGCCCCGTACCCTAACACACACCGAGTCCCGTTCACCCAGCACCCCCTGTGCTCACTGCCCCGTACCCTAACTCACAGCGAGTCCCGTTCACCCATCACCCCCTGTGCTCACTGCCCCGTACCCTAACTCACACCGAGTCCCGTTCGTCCATCACCCCGTACCCTAACTCACACCGAGTCCCGTTCACCCATCACCCCGTACCCTAACTCACACCGAGTCCCGTTCACCCATCACCCCCTGTGCTCACTGCCCCGTGTCCTAACTCACACCCAGTCCCGATCACCCATCACCCCCTGTGCTCACTGCCCCGTGTCCGAACTCATACCCAGTCCCGCTCACCCATCACCCCCTGTGCTCACTGCCCCGTGTCCTAACTCACACCCAGTCCCGTTCACCCATCACCCCCTGTGCTCACTGCCCCGTGTCCTAACTCACACCCAGTCCCGTTCACCCATCACCCTCTGTGCTCACTGCCCCGTGTCCTAACTCACACCCAGTCCCGTTCACCCATCACCCCCTGTGCTCACTGCCCCGTGTCCTAACTCACACCCAGTCCCGTTCACCCATCACCCCCTGTGCTCACTGCCCCGTACCCTAACTCACACCGAGTCCCGTTCACCCATCACCCCGAGTGCTCACTGCCCCGTACCCTAACTCACACCCAGTCCCGTTCACCCATCACCCACTGTGCTCACTGCCCCTTGTCCTAACTCACACCCAGTCCCGTTCACCCATCACCCCCTGTGCTCACTGCCCCGTGTCCTAACTCACACCCAGTCCCGTTCACCCATCACCCCCTGTGCTCACTGCCCCGTACCCTAACTCACACCCAGTCCAGTTCACCCATCACCCGCTGTGCTCACTGCCCCGTGTCCTAACTCACACCCAGTCCCGTTCACCCATCACCCCCTGTGCTCATTGCCCCGTGTCCTAACTCGCACCGAATCCCGTTCACACATCACCCCCTGTGCTCACTGCTCCGTACCCTAACTCACACCGAGTCCCGTTCACCCATCACCCCCTGTGCTCACTGCCCCGTACCCTAACTCACACCGAGTCCCGTTCGTCCATCACCCCGTACCCGAACTCACACCGAGTCCCGTTCACCCATCACCCCGTACCCTAACTCACACCGAGTCTCCTTCACCCATCACCCCGTATCCTAACTCACACCGAGTCCCGTTCACCCATCACCCCGTACCCTAACTCACACCGAGTCCCGTTCACCCATCACCCCCTGTGCTCACTGCCCCGTGTCCTAACTCACACCCAGTCCCGTTCACCCATCACCCCCTGTGCTCACTGCCCCGTGTCCTAACTCACACCCAGTCCCGTTCACCCATCACCCCCTGTGCTCACTGCCCCGTGTCCTAACTCACACCCAGTCCCGTTCACCCATCACCCCCTGTGCTCACTGCCCCGTGTCCTAACTCACACCCAGTCCCGATCACCCATCACCCCCTGTGCTCGCTGCCCCGTACCCTAACTCACACCCAGTCCCGTTCACCCATCACCCTCTGTGCTCACTGCCCCGTGTCCTAACTCACACCCAGTCCCGTTCACCCATCACCCCCTGTGCTCACTGCCCCGTGTCCTAACTCACACCCAGTCCCGTTCACCCATCACCCCCTGTGCTCACTGCCCCGTACCCTAACTCACACCGAGTCCCGTTCACCCATCACCCCGAGTGCTCACTGCCCCGTACCCTAACTCACACCCAGTCCCGTTCACCCATCACCCACTGTGCTCACTGCCCCTTGTCCTAACTCACACCCAGTCCCGTTCACCCATCACCCCCTGTGCTCACTGCCCCGTGTCCTAACTCACACCCAGTCCCGTTCACCCATCACCCCCTGTGCTCACTGCCCCGTGTCCTAAGTCACACCCAGTCCCGTTCACCCATCACCCCCTGTGCTCACTGCCCCGTGTCCTAACTCACACCCAGTCCCGTTCACCCATCACCCCCTGTGCTCACTGCCCCTTGTCCAAACTCACACCGAGTCCCGTTCACCCATCACCCCCTGTGCTCACTGCCCCGTGTCCTAACTCACACCCAGTCCCGTTCACCCATCACCCCGTACCCTAACTCACACCGAGTCCCGTTCACCCATCACCCCGTGTCCTAACTCACACCGAGTCCCGTTCACCCATCACCCCGTACCCCAGTTCACACCGAGACCCGTTCACCCATCACCCCGTACCCTAACTCACACCGAGTCCCGTTCACCCATCACCCCGTACCCTAGTTCACACCGAGACCCGTTCACCCATCACCCCGCACCCCAACTCACACCGAGTCCCGTACACCCATCACCCCGTACCCTAACTCACACCGAGTCCCGTTCGTCCATCACCCCGTGTCCAAACTCACACCCAGTCCCGTTCGTCCATCACCCCGTGTTCTAACTCACACCCAGTCCCGTTCACCCATCACCCCCTGTGCTCACTGCCCCGTGTCCTAACTCGCACCAAGCCCCGTTCACCCATCACCCCCTGTGCTCACTGCCCCGTGTCCTAACTCACACCCAGTCCCGTTCACCCATCACCCCCTGTGCTCACTGCACCGTGTCCTAACTCACACCCAGTCCCGTTCACCCATCACCCCCTGAGCTCACTGCCCCGTGTCCTAACTCACACCAAGTCCCGTTCACCCAGCACCCCCTGTGCTCACTGCCCCGTGTCCTAACTCGCACCCAGTCCCGTTCACCCATCACCCCCTGAGCTCACTGCCCCGTGTCCTAACTCACACCGAGTCCCGTTCACCCATCACCCCCTGTGCTCACTGCCCCGTGTCCTAACTCGCACCGAATCCCGTTCACACATCACCCCCTGTGCTCACTGCCCCGTGTCCTAACTCGCACCGAGTCCCGTTCACCCATCACCCCCTGTGCTCACTGCCCCGTGTCCTAACTCACATCGAGTCCCGTTCACCCATCACCCCCTGTGCTCACTGCCCCGTGTCCTACCTCACACCCAGTCCCGTTCACCCATCACCCCCTGTGCTCACTGCCCCGTACCCTAAC
This sequence comes from Somniosus microcephalus, assembly GCF_052327205.1. Taxonomy (NCBI): domain Eukaryota; kingdom Metazoa; phylum Chordata; class Chondrichthyes; order Squaliformes; family Somniosidae; genus Somniosus; species Somniosus microcephalus. The sequence goes on from NC_141010.1 coordinate 7,486,798, forward strand.
ACACACCGAGTCCCGTTCACCCAGCACCCCCTGTGCTCACTGCCCCGTACCCTAACTCACAGCGAGTCCCGTTCACCCATCACCCCCTGTGCTCACTGCCCCGTACCCTAACTCACACCGAGTCCCGTTCGTCCATCACCCCGTACCCTAACTCACACCGAGTCCCGTTCACCCATCACCCCGTACCCTAACTCACACCGAGTCCCGTTCACCCATCACCCCCTGTGCTCACTGCCCCGTGTCCTAACTCACACCCAGTCCCGATCACCCATCACCCCCTGTGCTCACTGCCCCGTGTCCGAACTCATACCCAGTCCCGCTCACCCATCACCCCCTGTGCTCACTGCCCCGTGTCCTAACTCACACCCAGTCCCGTTCACCCATCACCCCCTGTGCTCACTGCCCCGTGTCCTAACTCACACCCAGTCCCGTTCACCCATCACCCTCTGTGCTCACTGCCCCGTGTCCTAACTCACACCCAGTCCCGTTCACCCATCACCCCCTGTGCTCACTGCCCCGTGTCCTAACTCACACCCAGTCCCGTTCACCCATCACCCCCTGTGCTCACTGCCCCGTACCCTAACTCACACCGAGTCCCGTTCACCCATCACCCCGAGTGCTCACTGCCCCGTACCCTAACTCACACCCAGTCCCGTTCACCCATCACCCACTGTGCTCACTGCCCCTTGTCCTAACTCACACCCAGTCCCGTTCACCCATCACCCCCTGTGCTCACTGCCCCGTGTCCTAACTCACACCCAGTCCCGTTCACCCATCACCCCCTGTGCTCACTGCCCCGTACCCTAACTCACACCCAGTCCAGTTCACCCATCACCCGCTGTGCTCACTGCCCCGTGTCCTAACTCACACCCAGTCCCGTTCACCCATCACCCCCTGTGCTCATTGCCCCGTGTCCTAACTCGCACCGAATCCCGTTCACACATCACCCCCTGTGCTCACTGCTCCGTACCCTAACTCACACCGAGTCCCGTTCACCCATCACCCCCTGTGCTCACTGCCCCGTACCCTAACTCACACCGAGTCCCGTTCGTCCATCACCCCGTACCCGAACTCACACCGAGTCCCGTTCACCCATCACCCCGTACCCTAACTCACACCGAGTCTCCTTCACCCATCACCCCGTATCCTAACTCACACCGAGTCCCGTTCACCCATCACCCCGTACCCTAACTCACACCGAGTCCCGTTCACCCATCACCCCCTGTGCTCACTGCCCCGTGTCCTAACTCACACCCAGTCCCGATCACCCATCACCCCCTGTGTTCACTGCCCCGTGTCCTAACTCATACCCAGTCCCGCTCACCCATCACCCCCTGTGCTCACTGCCCCGTGTCCTAACTCACACCCAGTCCCGTTCACCCATCACCCCCTGTGCTCACTGCCCCGTGTCCTAACTCACACCCAGTCCCGTTCACCCATCACCCCCTGTGCTCACTGCCCCGTGTCCTAACTCACACCCAGTCCCGTTCACCCATCACCCCCTGTGCTCACTGCCCCGTGTCCTAACTCACACCCAGTCCCGATCACCCATCACCCCCTGTGCTCGCTGCCCCGTACCCTAACTGACACCCAGTCCCGTTCACCCATCACCCTCTGTGCTCACTGCCCCGTGTCCTAACTCACACCCAGTCCCGTTCACCCATCACCCCCTGTGCTCACTGCCCCGTGTCCTAACTCACACCCAGTCCCGTTCACCCATCACCCCCTGTGCTCACTGCCCCGTACCCTAACTCACACCGAGTCCCGTTCACCCATCACCCCGAGTGCTCACTGCCCCGTACCCTAACTCACACCCAGTCCCGTTCACCCATCACCCACTGTGCTCACTGCCCCTTGTCCTAACTCACACCCAGTCCCGTTCACCCATCACCCCCTGTGCTCACTGCCCCGTGTCCTAACTCACACCCAGTCCCGTTCACCCATCACCCCCTGTGCTCACTGCCCCGTGTCCTAAGTCACACCCAGTCCCGTTCACCCATCACCCCCTGTGCTCACTGCCCCGTGTCCTAACTCACACCCAGTCCCGTTCACCCATCACCCCATGTGCTCACTGCCCCGTGTCCTAACTCACTCCCAGTCCCGTTCACCCTTCACCCCCTGTGCTCACTGCCCCGTGTCCTAACTCACACCCAGTCCCGTTCACCCATCACCCCCTGTGCTCACTGCCCCGTGTCCTAAGTCACACCCAGTCCCGTTCACCCATCACCCCCTGTGCTCACTGCCCCTTGTCCAAACTCACACCGAGTCCCGTTCACCCATCACCCCCTGTGCTCACTGCCCCGTGTCCTAACTCACACCCAGTCCCGTTCACCCATCACCCCGTACCCTAACTCACACCGAGTCCCGTTCACCCATCACCCCGTGTCCTAACTCACACCGAGTCCCGTTCACCCATCACCCCGTACCCCAGTTCACACCGAGACCCGTTCACCCATCACCCCGTACCCTAACTCACACCGAGTCCCGTTCACCCATCACCCCGTACCCTAGTTCACACCGAGACCCGTTCACCCATCACCCCGCACCCCAACTCACACCGAGTCCCGTTCACCCATCACCCCGTACCCTAACTCACACCGAGTCCCGTTCGTCCATCACCCCGTGTCCAAACTCACACCCAGTCCCGTTCGTCCATCACCCCGTGTTCTAACTCACACCCAGTCCCGTTCACCCATCACCCCCTGTGCTCACTGCCCCGTGTCCTAACTCGCACCAAGCCCCGTTCACCCATCACCCCCTGTGCTCACTGCCCCGTGTCCTAACTCACACCCAGTCCCGTTCACCCATCACCCCCTGTGCTCACTGCACCGTGTCCTAACTCACACCCAGTCCCGTTCACCCATCACCCCCTGAGCTCACTGCCCCGTGTCCTAACTCACACCAAGTCCCGTTCACCCAGCACCCCCTGTGCTCACTGCCCCGTGTCCTAACTCGCACCCAGTCCCGTTCACCCATCACCCCCTGAGCTCACTGCCCCGTGTCCTAACTCACACCGAGTCCCGTTCACCCATCACCCCCTGTGCTCACTGCCCCGTGTCCTAACTCACATCGAGTCCCGTTCACCCATCACCCCCTGTGCTCACTGCCCCGTGTCCTACCTCACACCCAGTCCCGTTCACCCATCACCCCCTGTGCTCACTGCCCCGTACCCTAACACACACCGAGTCCCGTTCACCCAGCACCCCCTGTGCTCACTGCCCCGTACCCTAACTCACAGCGAGTCCCGTTCACCCATCACCCCCTGTGCTCACTGCCCCGTACCCTAACTCACACCGAGTCCCGTTCGTCCATCACCCCGTACCCTAACTCACACCGAGTCCCGTTCACCCATCACCCCGTACCCTAACTCACACCGAGTCCCGTTCACCCATCACCCCCTGTGCTCACTGCCCCGTGTCCTAACTCACACCCAGTCCCGATCACCCATCACCCCCTGTGCTCACTGCCCCGTGTCCGAACTCATACCCAGTCCCGCTCACCCATCACCCCCTGTGCTCACTGCCCCGTGTCCTAACTCACACCCAGTCCCGTTCACCCATCACCCTCTGTGCTCACTGCCCCGTGTCCTAACTCACACCCAGTCCCGTTCACCCATCACCCCCTGTGCTCACTGCCCCGTGTCCTAACTCACACCCAGTCCCGTTCACCCATCACCCCCTGTGCTCACTGCCCCGTACCCTAACTCACACCGAGTCCCGTTCACCCATCACCCCGAGTGCTCACTGCCCCGTACCCTAACTCACACCCAGTCCCGTTCACCCATCACCCACTGTGCTCACTGCCCCTTGTCCTAACTCACACCCAGTCCCGTTCACCCATCACCCCCTGTGCTCACTGCCCCGTGTCCTAACTCACACCCAGTCCCGTTCACCCATCACCCCCTGTGCTCACTGCCCCGTGTCCTAAGTCACACCCAGTCCCGTTCACCCATCACCCCCTGTGCTCACTGCCCCGTGTCCTAACTCACACCCAGTCCCGTTCACCCATCACCCCATGTGCTCACTGCCCCGTGTCCTAACTCACTCCCAGTCCCGTTCACCCTTCACCCCCTGTGCTCACTGCCCCGTGTCCTAACTCACACCCAGTCCCGTTCACCCATCACCCCCTGTGCTCACTGCCCCGTGTCCTAAGTCACACCCAGTCCCGTTCACCCATCACCCCCTGTGCTCACTGCCCCTTGTCCAAACTCACACCGAGTCCCGTTCACCCATCACCCCCTGTGCTCACTGCCCCGTGTCCTAACTCACACCCAGTCCCGTTCACCCATCACCCCGTACCCTAACTCACACCGAGTCCCGTTCACCCATCACCCCGTGTCCTAACTCACACCGAGTCCCGTTCACCCATCACCCCGTACCCCAGTTCACACCGAGACCCGTTCACCCATCACCCCGTACCCTAACTCACACCGAGTCCCGTTCACCCATCACCCCGTACCCTAGTTCACACCGAGACCCGTTCACCCATCACCCCGCACCCCAACTCACACCGAGTCCCGTTCACCCATCACCCCGTACCCTAACTCACACCGAGTCCCGTTCGTCCATCACCCCGTGTCCAAACTCACACCCAGTCCCGTTCGTCCATCACCCCGTGTTCTAACTCACACCCAGTCCCGTTCACCCATCACCCCCTGTGCTCACTGCCCCGTGTCCTAACTCGCACCAAGCCCCGTTCACCCATCACCCCCTGTGCTCACTGCCCCGTGTCCTAACTCACACCCAGTCCCGTTCACCCATCACCCCCTGTGCTCACTGCACCGTGTCCTAACTCACACCCAGTCCCGTTCACCCATCACCCCCTGAGCTCACTGCCCCGTGTCCTAACTCACACCAAGTCCCGTTCACCCAGCACCCCCTGTGCTCACTGCCCCGTGTCCTAACTCGCACCCAGTCCCGTTCACCCATCACCCCCTGAGCTCACTGCCCCGTGTCCTAACTCACACCGAGTCCCGTTCACCCATCACCCCCTGTGCTCACTGCCCCGTGTCCTAACTCACATCGAGTCCCGTTCACCCATCACCCCCTGTGCTCACTGCCCCGTGTCCTACCTCACACCCAGTCCCGTTCACCCATCACCCCCTGTGCTCACTGCCCCGTACCCTAACACACACCGAGTCCCGTTCACCCAGCACCCCCTGTGCTCACTGCCCCGTACCCTAACTCACAGCGAGTCCCGTTCACCCATCACCCCCTGTGCTCACTGCCCCGTACCCTAACTCACACCGAGTCCCGTTCGTCCATCACCCCGTACCCTAACTCACACCGAGTCCCGTTCACCCATCACCCCGTACCCTAACTCACACCGAGTCCCGTTCACCCATCACCCCCTGTGCTCACTGCCCCGTGTCCTAACTCACACCCAGTCCCGATCACCCATCACCCCCTGTGCTCACTGCCCCGTGTCCGAACTCATACCCAGTCCCGCTCACCCATCACCCCCTGTGCTCACTGCCCCGTGTCCTAACTCACACCCAGTCCCGTTCACCCATCACCCCCTGTGCTCACTGCCCCGTGTCCTAACTCACACCCAGTCCCGTTCACCCATCACCCTCTGTGCTCACTGCCCCGTGTCCTAACTCACACCCAGTCCCGTTCACCCATCACCCCCTGTGCTCACTGCCCCGTGTCCTAACTCACACCCAGTCCCGTTCACCCATCACCCCCTGTGCTCACTGCCCCGTACCCTAACTCACACCGAGTCCCGTTCACCCATCACCCCGAGTGCTCACTGCCCCGTACCCTAACTCACACCCAGTCCCGTTCACCCATCACCCACTGTGCTCACTGCCCCTTGTCCTAACTCACACCCAGTCCCGTTCACCCATCACCCCCTGTGCTCACTGCCCCGTGTCCTAACTCACACCCAGTCCCGTTCACCCATCACCCCCTGTGCTCACTGCCCCGTACCCTAACTCACACCCAGTCCAGTTCACCCATCACCCGCTGTGCTCACTGCCCCGTGTCCTAACTCACACCCAGTCCCGTTCACCCATCACCCCCTGTGCTCATTGCCCCGTGTCCTAACTCGCACCGAATCCCGTTCACACATCACCCCCTGTGCTCACTGCTCCGTACCCTAACTCACACCGAGTCCCGTTCACCCATCACCCCCTGTGCTCACTGCCCCGTACCCTAACTCACACCGAGTCCCGTTCGTCCATCACCCCGTACCCGAACTCACACCGAGTCCCGTTCACCCATCACCCCGTACCCTAACTCACACCGAGTCTCCTTCACCCATCACCCCGTATCCTAACTCACACCGAGTCCCGTTCACCCATCACCCCGTACCCTAACTCACACCGAGTCCCGTTCACCCATCACCCCCTGTGCTCACTGCCCCGTGTCCTAACTCACACCCAGTCCCGATCACCCATCACCCCCTGTGTTCACTGCCCCGTGTCCTAACTCATACCCAGTCCCGCTCACCCATCACCCCCTGTGCTCACTGCCCCGTGTCCTAACTCACACCCAGTCCCGTTCACCCATCACCCCCTGTGCTCACTGCCCCGTGTCCTAACTCACACCCAGTCCCGTTCACCCATCACCCCCTGTGCTCACTGCCCCGTGTCCTAACTCACACCCAGTCCCGTTCACCCATCACCCCCTGTGCTCACTGCCCCGTGTCCTAACTCACACCCAGTCCCGATCACCCATCACCCCCTGTGCTCGCTGCCCCGTACCCTAACTCACACCCAGTCCCGTTCACCCATCACCCTCTGTGCTCACTGCCCCGTGTCCTAACTCACACCCAGTCCCGTTCACCCATCACCCCCTGTGCTCACTGCCCCGTGTCCTAACTCACACCCAGTCCCGTTCACCCATCACCCCCTGTGCTCACTGCCCCGTACCCTAACTCACACCGAGTCCCGTTCACCCATCACCCCGAGTGCTCACTGCCCCGTACCCTAACTCACACCCAGTCCCGTTCACCCATCACCCACTGTGCTCACTGCCCCTTGTCCTAACTCACACCCAGTCCCGTTCACCCATCACCCCCTGTGCTCACTGCCCCGTGTCCTAACTCACACCCAGTCCCGTTCACCCATCACCCCCTGTGCTCACTGCCCCGTGTCCTAAGTCACACCCAGTCCCGTTCACCCATCACCCCCTGTGCTCACTGCCCCGTGTCCTAACTCACACCCAGTCCCGTTCACCCATCACCCCATGTGCTCACTGCCCCGTGTCCTAACTCACTCCCAGTCCCGTTCACCCTTCACCCCCTGTGCTCACTGCCCCGTGTCCTAACTCACACCCAGTCCCGTTCACCCATCACCCCCTGTGCTCACTGCCCCGTGTCCTAAGTCACACCCAGTCCCTTCACCCATCACCCCCTGTGCTCACTGCCCCTTGTCCAAACTCACACCGAGTCCCGTTCACCCATCACCCCCTGTGCTCACTGCCCCGTGTCCTAACTCACACCCAGTCCCGTTCACCCATCACCCCGTACCCTAACTCACACCGAGTCCCGTTCACCCATCACCCCGTGTCCTAACTCACACCGAGTCCCGTTCACCCATCACCCCGTACCCCAGTTCACACCGAGACCCGTTCACCCATCACCCCGTACCCTAACTCACACCGAGTCCCGTTCACCCATCACCCCGTACCCTAGTTCACACCGAGACCCGTTCACCCATCACCCCGCACCCCAACTCACACCGAGTCCCGTTCACCCATCACCCCGTACCCTAACTCACACCGAGTCCCGTTCGTCCATCACCCCGTGTCCAAACTCACACCCAGTCCCGTTCGTCCATCACCCCGTGTTCTAACTCACACCCAGTCCCGTTCACCCATCACCCCCTGTGCTCACTGCCCCGTGTCCTAACTCGCACCAAGCCCCGTTCACCCATCACCCCCTGTGCTCACTGCCCCGTGTCCTAACTCACACCCAGTCCCGTTCACCCATCACCCCCTGTGCTCACTGCACCGTGTCCTAACTCACACCCAGTCCCGTTCACCCATCACCCCCTGAGCTCACTGCCCCGTGTCCTAACTCACACCAAGTCCCGTTCACCCAGCACCCCCTGTGCTCACTGCCCCGTGTCCTAACTCGCACCCAGTCCCGTTCACCCATCACCCCCTGAGCTCACTGCCCCGTGTCCTAACTCACACCGAGTCCCGTTCACCCATCACCCCCTGTGCTCACTGCCCCGTGTCCTAACTCACACCGAGTCCCGTTCACCCATCACCCCCTGTGCTCACTGCCCCGTGTCCTAACTCGCACCGAATCCCGTTCACACATCACCCCCTGTGCTCACTGCCCCGTGTCCTAACTCGCACCGAGTCCCGTTCACCCATCACCCCCTGTGCTCACTGCCCCGTGTCCTAACTCACATCGAGTCCCGTTCACCCATCACCCCCTGTGCTCACTGCCCCGTGTCCTACCTCACACCCAGTCCCGTTCACCCATCACCCCCTGTGCTCACTGCCCCGTACCCTAACACACACCGAGTCCCGTTCACCCAGCACCCCCTGTGCTCACTGCCCCGTACCCTAACTCACAGCGAGTCCCGTTCACCCATCACCCCCTGTGCTCACTGCCCCGTACCCTAACTCACACCGAGTCCCGTTCGTCCATCACCCCGTACCCTAACTCACACCGAGTCCCGTTCACCCATCACCCCGTACCCTAACTCACACCGAGTCCCGTTCACCCATCACCCCCTGTGCTCACTGCCCCGTGTCCTAACTCACACCCAGTCCCGATCACCCATCACCCCCTGTGCTCACTGCCCCGTGTCCGAACTCATACCCAGTCCCGCTCACCCATCACCCCCTGTGCTCACTGCCCCGTGTCCTAACTCACACCCAGTCCCGTTCACCCATCACCCCCTGTGCTCACTGCCCCGTGTCCTAACTCACACCCAGTCCCGTTCACCCATCACCCCCTGTGCTCACTGCCCCGTGTCCTAACACACACCCAGTCCCGTTTACCCATCACCCCCTGTGCTCACTGCCCCGTGTCCTAACTCACACCCAGTCCCGATCACCCATCACCCCCTGTGCTCGCTGCCCCGTACCCTAACTCACACCCAGTCCCGTTCACCCATCACCCTCTGTGCTCACTGCCCCGTGTCCTAACTCACACCCAGTCCCGTTCACCCATCACCCCCTGTGCTCACTGCCCCGTGTCCTAACTCACACCCAGTCCCGTTCACCCATCACCCCCTGTGCTCACTGCCCCGTACCCTAACTCACACCGAGTCCCGTTCACCCATCACCCCGAGTGCTCACTGCCCCGTACCCTAACTCACACCCAGTCCCGTTCACCCATCACCCACTGTGCTCACTGCCCCTTGTCCTAACTCACACCCAGTCCCGTTCACCCATCACCCCCTGTGCTCACTGCCCCGTGTCCTAACTCACACCCAGTCCCGTTCACCCATCACCCCCTGTGCTCACTGCCCCGTACCCTAACTCACACCCAGTCCCGTTCACCCATCACCCGCTGTGCTCACTGCCCCGTGTCCTAACTCACAACCAGTCCCGTTCACCCATCACCCCCTGTGCTCATTGCCCCGTGTCCTAACTCGCACCGAATCCCGTTCACACATCACCCCCTGTGCTCACTGCTCCGTACCCTAACTCACACCGATTCCCGTTCACCCATCACCCCCTGTGCTCACTGCCCCGTACCCTAACTCACACCGAGTCCCGTTCGTCCATCACCCCGTACCCTAACTCACACCGAGTCCCGTTCACCCATCACCCCGTACCCTAACTCACACCGAGTCCCGTTCACCCATCACCCCGTACCCTAACTCACACCGAGTCCCGTTCGTCCATCACCCCGTACCCTAACTCACACCGAGTCCCGTTCGTCCATCACCCCGTGTCCTAACTCACACCCAGTCCCGTTCACCCATCACCCCCTGTGCTCACTGTCCCCTGTCCTAACTCACACCCAGTCCCGTTCACCCATCACCCCCTGTGCTCACTGCCCCGTGTCCTAACTCACACCCAGTCCCGTTCACCCATCACCTCCTGTGCTTACTGCCCCGTGTCCTAACTCACACCCAGTCCCGTTCACCCATCACCTCCTGTGCTCACTGCCCCGTGTCCTAACTCACACCCAGTCCCATTCACCCATCACCCCCTGTGATCAATGCCCCGTAGCCTAACTCACACCCAGTCCCGTTCACCCATCACCCCATGTGCTCACTGCCCCGTGTCCTAACTCACTCCCAGTCCCGTTCACCCTTCACCCCCTGTGCTCACTGCCCCGTGTCCTAACTCACACCCAGTCCCGTTCACCCATCACCCCCTGTGCTCACTGCCCCGTGTCCTAACTCACACCCAGTCCCGTTCACCCATCACCTCCTGTGCTCACTGCCCCGTGCCCTAACTCACACCCAGTCCCGTTCACCCATCACCCCCTGTGCTCAATGCCCCGTACCCTAACTCACACCCAGTCCCGTTCACCCATCACCCTCTGTGCTCACTGCCCCGTGTCCTAACTCACACCCAGTCCCGTTCACCCATCACCCCCTGTGCTCACTGCCCCGTGTCCTAACTCACACCCAGTCCCGTTCACCCATCACCCCCTGTGCTCACTGCCCCGTGTCCTAACTCACACCCAGTCCCGTTCACCCATCACCCCCTGTGCTCACTGCCCCGTGTCCTAACTCACACCCAGTCCCGTTCACCCATCACCCCCTGTGCTATCTGCCCCGTGTCCTAACTCACACCCAGACCCGTTCACCCATCACCCACTGTGCTCACTGCCCCGTGTCCTAACTCGCACCGAGTCCCGTTCACCCATCACCCCCTGTGCTCACTGCCCCGTGTCCTAACTCGCACCGAACCCCGTTCACCCATCACCCCCGTGCTCACTGCCCCGTGTCCTAACTCACACCCAGTCCCGTTCACCCATCACCCCCTGTGCTCACTGCCCCGTGTCCTAACTCACACCCACTCCCGTTCACCCATCACCCCCTGAGCTCACTGCCCCGTGTCCTAACTCACACCCAGTCCCGTTCACCCAGCACCCCCTGTGCTCACTGCCCCGTGTCCTAACTCACACCCAGTCCCATTCACCCATCACCCCCTGTGCTCACTGCCCCGTGTCCTAACTCGCACCGAATCCCGTTCACACATCACCCCCTGTGCTCACTGCCCCGTGTCCTAACTCGCACCGAGTCCCGTTCACCCATCACCCCCTGTGCTCACTGCCCCGTGTCCTAACTCACATCGAGTCCCGTTCACCCATCACCCCCTGTGCTCACTGCCCCGTGTCCTACCTCACACCCAGTCCCGTTCACCCATCACCCCCTGTGCTCACTGCCCCGTACCCTAACTCACACCGAGTCCCGTTCACCCATCACCCCCTGTGCTCACTGCCCCGTACCCTAACTCACACCGAGTCCCGTTCACCCATCACCCCCTGTGCTCACTGCCCCGTGCCCTAACTCACACCGAGTCCCGTTCGTCCATCACCCCGTACCCTAACTCACACCGAGTCCCGTTCACCCATCACCCCGTACCCTAACTCACACCGAGTCCCGTTCACCCATCACCGTGTACCCTAACTCACACCGAGTCCCGTTCACCCATCACCCCGTACCCTAACTCACACCGAGTCTCCTTCACCCATCACCCCGTATCCTAACACACACCGAGTCCCGTTCACCCATCACCCCGTACCCTAACTCACACCGAGTCCCGTTCACCCATCACCCACTGTGCTCACTGCCCCGTGTCCTAACTCACACCCAGTCCCGTTCACCCATCACCCCCTGTGCTCACTGCCCCGTGTCCTAACTCACACCCAGTCCCGTTCACCCATCACCCCCTGTGCTCACTGCCCCGTGTCCTAACTCACACCCAGTCCCGTTCACCCATCACCCCCTTTGCTCACTGCCCCGTGTCCTAACTCACACCCAGTCCCGATCACCCATCACCCCCTGTGCTCGCTGCCCCGTACCCTAACTCACACCCAGTCCCGTTCACCCATCACCCTCTGTGCTCACTGCCCTGTGTCCTAACTCACACCCAGTCCCGTTCACCCATCACCCCCTGTGCTCACTGCCCCGTGTCCTAACTCACACCCAGTCCCGTTCACCCATCACCCCCTGTGCTCACTGCCCCGTACCCTAACTCACACCGAGTCCCGTTTACCCATCACCCCGAGTGCTCACTGCCCCGTACCCTAACTCACACCCAGTCCCGTTCACCCATCACCCACTGTGCTCACTGCCCCTTGTCCTAACTCACACCCAGTCCCGTTCACCCATCACCCCCTGTGCTCACTGCCCCGTGTCCTAACTCACACCCAGTCCCGTTCACCCATCACCCCCTGTGCTCACTGCCCCGTACCCTAACTCACACCCAGTCCCGTTCACCCATCACCCGCTGTGCTCACTGCCCCGTGTCCTAACTCACACCCAGTGCCGTTCATCCATCACCCCCTGTGCTCACTGCCCCGTGTCCTAACTCACACCGAGTCCCGTTCACCCATCACCCCCTGTGCTCACTGCCCCGTGTCCTAACTCGCACCCAGTCCCGTTCACCCATCACCCCCTGTGCTCACTGCCCCGTGTCCTAACTCACACCCAGTCCCGTTCACCCATCACCCCCTGTGCTCACTGCCCCGTGTCCTAACTCACACCGAGTCCCGTTCACACATCACCCCCTGTGCTCACTGCCCCGTGTCCTAACTCACACCGAGTCCCGTTCACCCATCACCCCCTGTGCTCACTGCCCCGTGCCCTACCTCACACCCAGTCCCGTTCACCCATCACCCCGTACCCTAACTCACACCGAGTCCCTTTCACCCATCACCCCGTACCCTAACTCACACCGAGTCCCTTTCACCCATCACCCCGTACCCTAACTCACACCGAGTCCCGTTCACCCATCACCCCGTACCCGAACTCACACCCAGTCCCGTTCACCCAGCACCCCCTGTGCTCACTGCCCCGTGTCCTAACTCACACCGAGTCCTGTTCACCGTACCCTAACTCACACCGAGTCCCGTTCACCCATCACCCGCTGTGCTCACTGCTCCGTCTCCTAACTCACACCCAGTCCCGTTCGTCCATCACCCCCTGTGCTCACTGCCCCGTGTCCTAACTCACACCCAGTCCCGTTTGTCCATCACCCCCTGTGCTCACTGCCCCGTGTCCTATCTCGCACCGAGTCCCGTTCACCCATCACCCCCTGTGCTCACTGCCCCGTGTCCTAACTCACACCCAGTCCCGTTCCCCCATCACCTCCTGTGCTCACTGCCCCGTGTCCTAACTCACACCCAGTCCCGTTCACCCATCACCCCCTGTGCTCAATGCCCCGTACCCTAACTCACACCCAGTCCCGTTCACCCATCACCCCCTGTGCTCACTGCCCCGTGTCCTAACTCACACCCAGTCCCGTTCACCCATCACCCCCTGTGCTCACTGCCCCGAGTCCTAACTCACACCCTGTCCCGTTCACCCATCACCCCCTGTGCTCACTGCCCCGTGTCCAAACTCACACCCAGACCCGTTCACCCATCACCCACTGTGCTCACTGCCCCGTGTCCTAACTCGCACCGAGTCCCGTTCACCCATCACCCCCTGTGCTCACTGCCCCGTGTCCTAACTCACACCCACTCCCGTTCACCCATCACCCCCTGAGCTCACTGCCCCGTGTCCTAACTCACACCCAGTCCCGTTCACCCAGCACCCCCTGTGCTCACTGCCCCGTGTCCTAACTCACACCCAGTCCCATTCACCCATCACCCCCTGTGCTCACTGCCCCGTGTCCTAACTCGCACCGAATCCCGTTCACACATCACCCCCTGTGCTCACTGCCCCGTGTCCTAACTCGCACCGAGTCCCGTTCACCCATCACCCCCTGTGCTCACTGCCCCGTGTCCTAACTCACATCGAGTCCCGTTCACCCATCACCCCCTGTGCTCACTGCCCCGTGTCCTACCTCACACCCAGTCCCGTTCACCCATCACCCCCTGTGCTCACTGCCCCGTACCCTAACTCACACCGAGTCCCGTTCACCCATCACCCCCTGTGCTCACTGCCCCGTACCCTAACTCACACCGAGTCCCGTTCACCCATCACCCCCTGTGCTCACTGCCCCGTGCCCTAACTCACACCGAGTCCCGTTCGTCCATCACCCCGTACCCTAACTCACACCGAGTCCCGTTCACCCATCACCCCGTACCCTAACTCACACCGAGTCCCGTTCACCCATCACCGTGTACCCTAACTCACACCGAGTCCCGTTCACCCATCACCCCGTACCCTAACTCACACCGAGTCTCCTTCACCCATCACCCCGTATCCTAACACACACCGAGTCCCGTTCACCCATCACCCCGTACCCTAACTCACACCGAGTCCCGTTCACCCATCACCCACTGTGCTCACTGCCCCGTGTCCTAACTCACACCCAGTCCCGTTCACCCATCACCCCCTGTGCTCACTGCCCCGTGTCCTAACTCACACCCAGTCCCGTTCACCCATCACCCCCTGTGCTCACTGCCCCGTGTCCTAACTCACACCCAGTCCCGTTCACCCATCACCCCCTTTGCTCACTGCCCCGTGTCCTAACTCACACCCAGTCCCGATCACCCATCACCCCCTGTGCTCGCTGCCCCGTACCCTAACTCACACCCAGTCCCGTTCACCCATCACCCTCTGTGCTCACTGCCCTGTGTCCTAACTCACACCCAGTCCCGTTCACCCATCACCCCCTGTGCTCACTGCCCCGTGTCCTAACTCACACCCAGTCCCGTTCACCCATCACCCCCTGTGCTCACTGCCCCGTACCCTAACTCACACCGAGTCCCGTTTACCCATCACCCCGAGTGCTCACTGCCCCGTACCCTAACTCACACCCAGTCCCGTTCACCCATCACCCACTGTGCTCACTGCCCCTTGTCCTAACTCACACCCAGTCCCGTTCACCCATCACCCCCTGTGCTCACTGCCCCGTGTCCTAACTCACACCCAGTCCCGTTCACCCATCACCCCCTGTGCTCACTGCCCCGTACCCTAACTCACACCCAGTCCCGTTCACCCATCACCCGCTGTGCTCACTGCCCCGTGTCCTAACTCACACCCAGTGCCGTTCATCCATCACCCCCTGTGCTCACTGCCCCGTGTCCTAACTCACACCGAGTCCCGTTCACCCATCACCCCCTGTGCTCACTGCCCCGTGTCCTAACTCGCACCCAGTCCCGTTCACCCATCACCCCCTGTGCTCACTGCCCCGTGTCCTAACTCACACCCAGTCCCGTTCACCCATCACCCCCTGTGCTCACTGCCCCGTGTCCTAACTCACACCGAGTCCCGTTCACACATCACCCCCTGTGCTCACTGCCCCGTGTCCTAACTCACACCGAGTCCCGTTCACCCATCACCCCCTGTGCTCACTGCCCCGTGCCCTACCTCACACCCAGTCCCGTTCACCCATCACCCCGTACCCTAACTCACACCGAGTCCCTTTCACCCATCACCCCGTACCCTAACTCACACCGAGTCCCTTTCACCCATCACCCCGTACCCTAACTCACACCGAGTCCCGTTCACCCATCACCCCGTACCCGAACTCACACCCAGTCCCGTTCACCCAGCACCCCCTGTGCTCACTGCCCCGTGTCCTAACTCACACCGAGTCCTGTTCACCGTACCCTAACTCACACCGAGTCCCGTTCACCCATCACCCGCTGTGCTCACTGCTCCGTCTCCTAACTCACACCCAGTCCCGTTCGTCCATCACCCCCTGTGCTCACTGCCCCGTGTCCTAACTCACACCCAGTCCCGTTTGTCCATCACCCCCTGTGCTCACTGCCCCGTGTCCTATCTCGCACCGAGTCCCGTTCACCCATCACCCCCTGTGCTCACTGCCCCGTGTCCTAACTCACACCCAGTCCCGTTCCCCCATCACCTCCTGTGCTCACTGCCCCGTGTCCTAACTCACACCCAGTCCCGTTCACCCATCACCCCCTGTGCTCAATGCCCCGTACCCTAACTCACACCCAGTCCCGTTCACCCATCACCCCCTGTGCTCACTGCCCCGTGTCCTAACTCACACCCAGTCCCGTTCACCCATCACCCCCTGTGCTCACTGCCCCGAGTCCTAACTCACACCCTGTCCCGTTCACCCATCACCCCCTGTGCTCACTGCCCCGTGTCCAAACTCACACCCAGACCCGTTCACCCATCACCCACTGTGCTCACTGCCCCGTGTCCTAACTCGCACCGAGTCCCGTTCACCCATCACCCCCTGTGCTCACTGCCCCGTGTCCTAACTCGCACCGAACCCCGTTCACCCATCACCCCCTGTGCTCACTGCCCCGTGTCCTAACTCGCACCGAACCCCGTTCACCCATCACCCCCTGTGCTCACTGCCCCGTGTCCTACCTCACACCCAGTCCCGTTCACCCATCACCCCCTGTGCTCACTGCCCCGTACCCTAACTCACACCGAGTCCCTTTCACCCATCACCCCGTACCCTAAATCACACCGAATCCCTTTCACCCATCACCCCGTACCCTAACTCACACCGAGTCCCGTTCACCCATCACCCCGTACCCGAACTCACACCGAGTCCCGTTCACCCATCACCCCGTACCCTAACTCACACCCAGTCCCGTTCACCCATCACCCCCTGTGCTCACTGCCCCGTGTCCAAACTCACACCCAGTCCCGTTCACGCATCACCCCCTGTGCTCACTGCCCCGTGTCCTAACTCACACCCAGTCCTGTTCACCCATCACCCCCTGAGCTCACTGCCCCGTGTCCTAACTCACACCCAGTCCCGTTCACCCATCACCCCCTGTGCTCACTGCCCCGTGTCCTAACTCACACCCAGTCCCGATCACCCATCACCCCCTGTGCTCACTGCCCCGTGTCCTAACTCACACCCAGTCCCGTTCACCCATCACCCCCTGTGCTCGCTGCCCTGTGTCCTAACTCATACCCAGTCCCGTTCACCCATCACCCCCTGTGCTCAATGCCCCGTACCCTAACTCACACCCAGTCCCGTTCACCCATCACCCTCTGTGCTCACTGCCCCGTGTCCTAACTCACACCCAGTCCCGTTCACCCATCACCCCCTGTGCTCACTGCCCCGTGTCCTAACTCACACCCAGTCCCGTTCACCCATCACCCCCTGTGCTCACTGCCCCGTACCCTAACTCACACCGAGTCCCGTTCACCCATCACCCTGAGTGCTCACTGCCCCGTACCCTAACTCACACCCAGTCCCGTTCACCCATCACCCACTGTGCTCACTGCCCCTTGTCCTAACTCACACCCAGTCCCGTTCACCCATCACCCCCTGTGCTCACTGCCCCGTACCCTAACTCACACCGAGTCCCGTTCACCCATCACCCTGAGTGCTCACTGCCCCGTACCCTAACTCACACCCAGTCCCGTTCACCCATCACCCACTGTGCTCACTGCCCCTTGTCCTAACTCACACCCAGTCCCGTTCACCCATCACCCCCTGTGCTCACTGCCCCGTGTCCTAACTCACACCCAGTCCCGTTCACCCATCACCCCCTGTGCTCACTGCCCCGTACCCTAACTCACACCCAATCCCGTTCACCCATCACCCGCTGTGCTCACTGCCCCGTGTCCTAACTCACACCCAGTGCCGTTCACCCATCACCCCCTGTGCTCACTGCCCCGTGTCCTAACTCACACCGAGTCCCGTTCACCCATCACCCCCTGTGCTCACTGCCCCGTGTCCTAACTCGCACCCAGTCCCGTTCACCCATCACCCCCTGTGCTCACTGCCCCGTGTCCTAACTCGCACCAAGCCCCGTTCACCCATCACCCCCTGTGCTCACTGCCCCGTGTCCTAACTCACACTCAGTCCTGTTCACCCATCACCCCCTGTGCTCACTGCACCGTGTCCTAACTCACACCCAGTCCCGTTCACCCATCACCCCCTGAGCTCACTGCCCCGTGTCCTAACTCACACCCAGTCCCGTTCACCCAGCACCCCCTGTGCTCACTGCCCCGTGACCTAACTCACACCCAGTCCCGTTCACCATCACCCCCTGTGCTCACTGCCCCGTGTCCTAACTCGCACCGAATCCCGTTCACACATCACCCCCTGTGCTCACTGCCCCGTGTCCTAACTCGCACCGAGTCCCGTTCACCCATCACCCCCTGTGCTCACTGCCCCGTACCCTAACTCACACCGAGTCCCGTTCACCTATCACCCCCTGTGCTCACTGCCCCGTACCCTAACTCACACCGAGTCCCGTTCACCCATCACCCCCTGTGCTCACTGCCCCGTACCCTAACTCACACCGAGTCCCGTTCGTCCATCACCCCGTACCCTAACTCACACCGAGTCCCGTTCACCCATCACCCTGTACCCTAACTCACACCGAGTCCCGTTCACCCATCACCCCGTACCCTAACTCACACCGAGTCCCCTTCACCCATCACCCCGTATCCTAACTCACACCAAGTCCCGTTCACCCATCACCCCGTACCCTAACTCACACCGAGTCCCGTTCACCCATCACCCCGTACCCGAACTCACACCCAGTTCCGTTCACCCATCACCCTCTGTGCTCACTGCCCCGTGTCCTAACCCACACCCAGTCCCGTTCACCCATCACCCCCTGTGCTCACTGCCCCGTGTCCTAACTCACACCCTGTCCCGTTCACCCATCACCCCCTGTGCTCACTGCCCCGTGTCCTAACTCACACCCAGTCCCGTTCACCCTTCACCCCCTGTGCTCAATGCCCCGTGTCCTAACTCACACCCAGTCCCGTTCACCCATCACCCCCTGTGCTCACTGCCCCGTGTCCTAACTCACAACCAGTTCCGTTCACCCATCACCCCCTGTGCTCACTGCCCCGTGTCCTAACTCACACCCAGTCCCGTTCACCCATCACCCCTTGTGCTCACTGCCCCGTGTCCTAACTCGCACCCAGTCCCGTTCACCCACCACCCCCTGTGCTCACTGCCCCGTGTCCTAACTCACACCCAGTCCCGTTCACCCATCACCCCCTGTGCTCACTGCCCCGTGTCCTAACTCACACCCAGTCCCGTTCACCCATCACCCCCTGTGCTCAATGCCCCGTACCCTAACTCACACCCAGTCCCGTTCACCCATCAGCCCCTGTGTTCACTGCCCCGTACCCTAACTCACACCCAGTCCCGTTCACCCATCACCCCCTGTGCTCACTGCCCCGTGTCCTAACTCACACCCAGTCCCGTTCACCCATCACCTCCTGTGCTCACTGCACCGTGTCCTAACTCACACCCAGTCCCGTTCACCCATCACCCCCTGAGCTCACTGCCCCGTGTCCTAACTCACACCCAGTCCCATTCACCCAGCACCCCCTGTGCTCACTGCCCCGTCTCCTAACTCACACCCAGTCCCATTCACCCATCACCCCCTGTGCTCACTGCCCCGTGTCCTAACTCACACCGAATCCCGTTCACACATCACCCGCTGTGCTCACTGCCCCGTGTCCTAAATCACACCGAGTCCCGTTCACCCATCACCCCCTGTGCTCACTGCCCCGTGTCCTAACTCACACCGAGTCCCGTTCACCCATCACCCCCTGTGCTCACTGCTCCGTGTCCTAACTCACACTAAGTCCCGTTCACCCATCACCCCCTGTGCTCACTGCCCCGTGTCCTACCTCACACCCAGTCCCGTTCACCCATCACCCCGTGTGCTCACTGCCCCGTGTCCTAACTCACACCGAGTCCCGTTCACCCATCACCCCGTACCCTAACTCACACCGAGTCCCGTTCACCCATCACCCCGTACCCTAACTCACACCGAGTCCCGTTCACCCATCACCCCGTACCCTAACTCGCACCAAGTCCCGTTCACCCATCACCCCGTACCCTAACTCACACCCAGTCCCGTTCGTCCCTCACCCCGTGTCCTAACTCACACCCAGTCCCGTTCACCCATCACCCCCTGTGCTCACTGCCCCGTGTCCTAACTCACACCCAGTCCCGTTCACCCATCACCCCCTGTGCTCACAGCCCCGTGTCCTAACTCACACCCAGTCCCGTTCACCCATCACCCCCTGTGCTCACTGCCCCGTGTCCTAACTCACACCCAGTCCCGTTCACCCATCACCCCCTGTGCTCACTGCCCCGTGTCCTAACTCACACCCAGACCCGTTCACCCATCACCCACTGTGCTCACTGCCCCGTGTCCTAACTCGCACCGAGTCCCGTTCACCCATCACCCCCTGTGCTCACTGCCCCGTGTCCTAACTCGCACCGAACCCCGTTCACCCATCACCCCCTGTGCTCACTGCCCCGTGTCCTAACTCACACCCACTCCCGTTCACCCATCACCCCCTGTGCTCACTGCCCCGTGTCCTAACTCACACCCAGTCCCGTTCACCAATCACCCCCTGAGCTCACTGCCCCGTGTCCTAACTCACACCCAGTCCCGTTCACCCAGCACCCCCTGTGCTCACTGCCCCGTGTCCTAACTCACACCCAGTCCCGTTCACCCATCACCCCCTGTGCTCACTGCCCCGTGTCCTAACTCACACCGAGTCCCGTTCACACATCACCCCCTGTGCTCACTGCCCCGTGTCCTAACTCACACCGACTCCCGTTCACCCATCACCCCCTGTGCTCACTGCCCCGTGTCCTACCTTGCACCCAGTCCCGTTCACCCATCACCCCCTGTGCTCACTGCCCCGTACCCTAACTCACACCGAGTCCCGTTCACCCATCACCCTGTACCCTAACTCACACCGAGTCCCGTTCACCCATCACCCCGTACCCTAACTCACACCGAGTCCCGTTCACCCATCACCCCGTACCCTAACTCACACCGAGTCCCGTTCGTCCATCACCCCGTGTCCTAACTCACACCGAGTCCCGTTCACCCATCACCACGTACCCTAACTCACACCGAGTCCCGTTCACCCATCACCACGTACCCTAACTGACACCGAGTCCCGTTCACCCATCACCCCGTACCCTAACTCACACCGAGTCCCGTTCGTCCATCACCCCGTGTCCTAACTCACACCCAGTCCCGTTCACCCATCACCCCCTGTGCTCACTGCCCCGTGTCCTAACTCACACCCAGTCCCGTTCACCCATCACCTCCTGTGCTTACTGCCCCGTGTCCTAACTCACACCCAGTCCCGTTCACCCATCACCCCCTGTGCTCACTGTCCCCTGTCCTAACTCACACCCAGTCCCGTTCACCCATCACCCCCTGTGCTCACTGCCCCGTGTCCTAACTCACACCCAGTCCCGTTCACCCATCACCTCCTGTGCTTACTGCCCCGTGTCCTAACTCACACCCAGTCCCGATCACCCATCACCCCCTGTGCTCCCTGCCCCGTGTCCTAACTCACACCCAGTCCCGTTCACCCATCACCCCCTGTGCTCGCTGCCCCGTGTCCTAACTCATACCCAGTCCCGTTCACCCATCACCCCCTGTGCTCAATGCCCCGTACCCTAACTCACACCCAGTCCTGTTCACCCATCACCCTCTGTGCTCACTGCCCCGTGTCCTAACTCACGCCCAGTCCCGTTCACCCATCACCCCCTGTGCTCACTGCCCCATGTCCTAACTCACACCCAGTCCCGTTCACCCATCACCCCCTGTGCGCACTGCCCCGTGTCCTAACTCACACCCAGTCCCGTTCACCCATCACCCCCTGTGCTCACTGCCCCGTACGCTAACTCACACCGAGTCCCGTTCACCCATCACCCCGAGTGCTCACTGCCCCGTACCCTAACTCACACCCAGTCCCGTTCACCCATCACCCACTATGCTCACTGCCCCTTGTCCTAACTCACACCCAGTCCCGTTCACCCATCACCCCCTGTGCTCACTGCCCCGTGTCCTAACTCACACCCAGTCCCGTTCACCCAACACCCCCTGTGCTCACTGCCCCGTACCCTAACTCACACCCAGTCCCGTTCACCCATCACCCGCTGTGCTCACTGCCCGGTGTCCTAACTCACTCCCAGTCCCGTTCACCCTTCACCCCCTGTGCTCACTGCCCCGTGTCCTAACTCACACCCAGTCCCGTTCACCCATCACCCCCTGTGCTCACTGCCCCGTGTCCTAACTCACACCCAGTCCCGTTCACCCATCACCCCCTGTGCTCACTGCCCCGTGTCCTACCTCACACCCAGTCCCGTTCACCCATCACCCCGTGTGCTCACTGCCCCGTGTCCTAACTCACACCGAGTCCCGTTCACCCATCACCCCGTACGCTAACTCACACCGAGTCCCGTTCACCCATCACCCCGTACCCTAACTCGCACCAAGTCCCGTTCACCCATCACCCCGTACCCTAACTCACACCGAGTCCCGTTCGTCCATCACCCCGTGTCCTAACTCACACCCAGTCCCGTTCACCCATCACCCGCTGTGCTCACTGCCCCGTGTCCTAACTCACACCCAGTCCCGTTCACCCATCACCCCCTGTGCTCACAGCCCCGTGTCCTAACTCACACCCAGTCCCGTTCACCCATCACCCCCTGTGCTCACTGCCCCGTGTCCTAACTCACACCCAGTCCCGTTCACCCATCACCCCCTGAGCTCACTGCCCCGTGTCCTACCTCACACCCAGTCCCGTTCACCCATCACCCCCTGTGCTCACTGCCCCGTGTCCTAACTCACACCTAGTCCCGTTCACCCATCACCCCCTGTGCTCACTGCCCCGTACACTAACTCACACCGAGTCCCGTTCACCCATCACCCTGTACCCTAACTCACACCGAGTCCCGTTCACCCATCACCCCGTACCCTAACTCACACCGAGTCCCGTTCACCCATCACCCCGTACCCTAACTCACACCGAGTCCCGTTCGTCCATCACCCCGTGTCCTAACTCACACCGAGTCCCGTTCACCCATCACCACGTACCCTAACTCACACCGAGTCCCGTTCACCCATCACCACGTACCCTAACTGACACCGAGTCTCGTTCACCCATCACCCCGTACCCTAACTCACACCGAGTCCCGTTCGTCCATCACCCCGTGTCCTAACTCACACCCAGTCCCGTTCACCCATCACCCGCTGTGCTCACTGTCCCCTGTCCTAACTCACACCCAGTCCCGTTCACCCATCACCCCCTGTGCTCATTGCCCCGTGTCCTAACTCACACCCAGTCCCGTTCACCCATCACCTCCTGTGCTCACTGCCCCGTGTCCTAACTCACACCCAGTCCCGTTCACCCATCACCTCCTGTGCTCACTGCCCCGTGTCCTAACTCACACCCAGTCCCGTTCACCCATCACCCCCTGTGCTCAATGCCCCATACCCTAACTCACACCCAGTCCCGTTCACCCATCACCCCATGTGCTCACTGCCCCGTGTCCTAACTCACTCCCAGTCCCGTTCACCCTTCACCCCCTGTGCTCACTGCCCCGTGTCCTAACTCACACCCAGTCCCGTTCACCCATCACCCCCTGTGCTCACTGACCCGTGTCCTAACTCACACCCAGTCCCGTTCACCCATCACCCCCTGTGCTCACTGCCCCGTGTCCTAACTCACACCCAGTCCCGTTCACCCATCACCCCCTGTGCTCACTGCCCCATGTCCTAACTCACACCCAGACCCGTTCACCCATCACCCACTGTGCTCACTGCCCCGTGTCCTAACTCGCACCGAGTCCCGTTCACCCATCACCCCCTGTGCTCACTGCCCCGTGTCCTAACTCGCACCGAACCCCGTTCACCCATCACCCCCTGTGCTCACTGCCCCGTGTCCTAACTCACACCCAGTCCCGTTCACCCATCACCCCCTGTGCTCACTGCCCCGTGTCCTAACTCACACCCACTCCCGTTCACCCATCACCCCCTGTGCTCACTGCCCCGTGTCCTAACTCACACCCAGTCCCGTTCACCCAGCACCCCCTGTGCTCACTGCCCCGTGTCCTAACTCGCACCGAACCCCGTTCACCCATCACCCCCTGTGCTCACTGCCCCGTGTCCTAACTCACACCCAGTCCCGTTCACCCATCACCCCCTGTGCTCACTGCCCCGTGTCCTAACTCACACCCACTCCCGTTCACCCATCACCCCCTGTGCTCACTGCCCCGTGTCCTAACTCACACCCAGTCCCGTTCACCCATCACCCCCTGAGCTCACTGCCCCGTGTCCTAACTCACACCCAGTCCCGTTCACCCAGCACCCCGTGCTCACTGCCCCGTGTCCTAACTTACACCCAGTCCCGTTCACCCATCACCCGCTGTGCTCACTGCCCCGTGTCCTAACTCACACCGAGTCCCGTTCACACATCACCCCCTGTGCTCACTGCCCCGTGTCCTAACTCACACCGAGTCCCGTTCACCCATCACCCCCTGTGCTCACTGCCCCGTGCCCTACCTCACACCCAGTCCCGTTCACCCATCACCCCCTGTGCTCACTGCCCCGTACCCTAACTCACACCGAGTCCCTTTCACCCATCACCCCGTACCCTAACTCACACCGAGTCCCTTTCACCCATCACCCCGTACCCTAACTCACACCGAGTCCCGTTCACCCATCACCCCGTACCCTAACTCACACCCAGTCCCGTTCACCCAGCACCCCCTGTGCTCACTGCCCCGTGTCCTAACTCACACCGAGTCCTGTTCACCGTACCCTAACTCACACCGAGTCCCGTTCACCCATCACCCGCTGTGCTCACTGCTCCGTCTCCTAACTCACACCCAGTCCCGTTCGTCCATCACCCTCTGTGCTCACTGCCCCGTGTCCTAACTCACACCCAGTCCCGTTCGTCCATCACCCCCTGTGCTCACTGCCCCGTGTCCTATCTCGCACCGAGTCCCGTTCACCCATCACCCCCTGTGCTCACTGCCCCGTGTCCTAACTCACACCCAGTCCCGTTCACCCATCACCTCCTGTGCTCACTGCCCCGTGTCCTAACTCACACCCAGTCCCGTTCACCCATCACCCCCTGTGCTCAATGCCCCGTACCCTAACTCACACCCAGTCCCGTTCACCCATCACCCCCTGTGCTCACTGCCCCGTGTCCTAACTCACACCCAGTCCCGTTCACCCATCACCCCCTGTGCTCACTGCCCCGTGTCCTAACTCACACCCTGTCCCGTTCACCCATCACCCCCTGTGCTCACTGCCCCGTGTCCAAACTCACACCCAGACCCGTTCACCCATCACCCACTGTGCTCACTGCCCCGTGTCCTAACTCGCACCGAGTCCCGTTCACCCATCACCCCCTGTGCTCACTGCCCCGTGTCCTAACTCGCACCGAACCCCGTTCACACCATCACCCCCTGTGCTCACTGCCCCGTGTCCTAACTCGCACCGAACCCCGTTCACCCATCACCCCCTGTGCTCACTGCCCCGTGTCCTACCTCACACCCAGTCCCGTTCACCCATCACCCCCTGTGCTCACTGCCCCGTACCCTAACTCACACCGAGTCCCTTTCACCCATCACCCCGTACCCTAAATCACACCGAGTCCCTTTCACCCATCACCCCGTACCCTAACTCACACCGAGTCCCGTTCACCCATCACCCCGTACCCGAACTCACACCCAGTCCCGTTCACCCATCACCCCCTGTGCTCACTGCCCCGTGTCCAAACTCACACCCAGTCCCGTTCACGCATCACCCCCTGTGCTCACTGCCCCGTGTCCTAACTCACACCCAGTCCCGTTCACCCATCACCCACTGTGCTCACTGCCCCGTGTCCTAACTCACACCGAGTCCCGTTCACCCATCACCCCCTGTGCTCACTGCCCCGTGTCCGAACTCACACCCAGTCCCGTTCACCCATCACCCACTGTGCTCACTGCCCCGTGTCCTAACTCACACCCAGTCCCGTTCACCCATCACCCCCTGTGCTCGCTGCCCCGTGTCCTAACTCATACCCAGTCCCGTTCACCCATCACCCCCTGTGCTCAATGCCCCGTACCCTAACTCACACCCAGTCCCGTTCACCCATCACCCTCTGTGCTCACTGCCCCGTACCCTAACTCACACCCAGTCCTGTTCACCCATCACCCTCTGTGCTCACTGCCCCGTGTCCTAACTCACGCCCAGTCCCGTTCACCCATCACCCCCTGTGCTCACTGCCCCGTGTCCTAACTCACACCCAGTCCCGTTCACCCATCACCCCCTGTGCTCACTGCCCCGTACCCTAACTCACACCGAGTCCCGTTCACCCATCACCCTGAGTGCTCACTGCCCCGTACCCTAACTCACACCCAGTCCCGTTCACCCATCACCCACTGTGCTCACTGCCCCTTGTCCTAACTCACACCCAGTCCCGTTCACCCATCACCCCCTGTGCTCACTGCCCCGTGTCCTAACTCACACCCAGTCCCGTTCACCCATCACCCCCTGTGCTCACTGCCCCGTGTCCTAACTCACACCCAGTCCCGTTCACCCATCACCCCCTGTGCTCACTGCCCCGTGTCCTACCTCACACCCAGTCCCGTTCACCCATCACCCCGTGTGCTCACTGCCCCGTGTCCTAACTCACACCGAGTCCCGTTCACCCATCACCCCGTACGCTAACTCACACCGAGTCCCGTTCACACCATCACCCCGTACCCTAACTCGCACCAAGTCCCGTTCACCCATCACCCCGTACCCTAACTCACACCGAGTCCCGTTCGTCCATCACCCCGTGTCCTAACTCACACCCAGTCCCGTTCACCCATCACCCGCTGTGCTCACTGCCCCGTGTCCTAACTCACACCCAGTCCCGTTCACCCATCACCCCCTGTGCTCACAGCCCCGTGTCCTAACTCACACCCAGTCCCGTTCACCCATCACCCCCTGTGCTCACTGCCCCGTGTCCTAACTCACACCCAGTCCCGTTCACCCATCACCCCCTGAGCTCACTGCCCCGTGTCCTACCTCACACCCAGTCCCGTTCACCCATCACCCCCTGTGCTCACTGCCCCGTGTCCTAACTCACACCTAGTCCCGTTCACCCATCACCCCCTGTGCTCACTGCCCCGTACCCTAACTCACACCGAGTCCCGTTCACCCATCACCCTGTACCCTAACTCACACCGAGTCCCGTTCACCCATCACCCCGTACCCTAACTCACACCGAGTCCCGTTCACCCATCACCCCGTACCCTAACTCACACCGAGTCCCGTTCGTCCATCACCCCGTGTCCTAACTCACACCGAGTCCCGTTCACCCATCACCACGTACCCTAACTGACACCGAGTCTCGTTCACCCATCACCCCGTGTCCTAACTCACACCCAGTCCCGTTCACCCATCACCCGCTGTGCTCACTGTCCCCTGTCCTAACTCACACCCAGTCCCGTTCACCCATCACCCCCTGTGCTCATTGCCCCGTGTCCTAACTCACACCCAGTCCCGTTCACCCATCACCTCCTGTGCTCACTGCCCCGTGTCCTAACTCACACCCAGTCCCGTTCACCCATCACCTCCTGTGCTCACTGCCCCGTGTCCTAACTCACACCCAGTCCCGTTCACCCATCACCCCCTGTGCTCAATGCCCCATACCCTAACTCACACCCAGTCCCGTTCACCCATCACCCCATGTGCTCACTGCCCCGTGTCCTAACTCACTCCCAGTCCCGTTCACCCTTCACCCCCTGTGCTCACTGCCCCGTGTCCTAACTCACACCCAGTCCCGTTCACCCATCACCCCCTGTGCTCACTGACCCGTGTCCTAACTCACACCCAGTCCCGTTCACCCATCACCCCCTGTGCTCACTGCCCCGTGTCCTAACTCACACCCAGTCCCGTTCACCCATCACCCCCTGTGCTCACTGCCCCGTGTCCTAACTCACACCCAGTCCCGTTCACCCATCACCCCCTGTGCTATCTGCCCCGTGTCCTAACTCACACCCAGACCCGTTCACCCATCACCCACTGTGCTCACTGCCCCGTGTCCTAACTCGCACCGAGTCCCGTTCACCCATCACCCCCTGTGCTCACTGCCCCGTGTCCTAACTCGCACCGAACCCCGTTCACCCATCACCCCCTGTGCTCACTGCCCCGTGTCCTAACTCACACCCAGTCCCGTTCACCCATCACCCCCTGTGCTCACTGCCCCGTGTCCTAACTCACACCCACTCCCGTTCACCCATCACCCCCTGTGCTCACTGCCCCGTGTCCTAACTCACACCGAGTCCCGTTCACACATCACCCCCTGTGCTCACTGCCCCGTGTCCTAACTCACACCGAGTCCCGTTCACCCATCACCCCCTGTGCTCACTGCCCCGTGCCCTACCTCACACCCAGTCCCGTTCACCCATCACCCCCTGTGCTCACTGCCCCGTACCCTAACTCACACCGAGTCCCTTTCACCCATCACCCCGTACCCTAACTCACACCGAGTCCCTTTCACCCATCACCCCGTACCCTAACTCACACCGAG
Source organism: Somniosus microcephalus (assembly GCF_052327205.1). Classification (NCBI taxonomy): domain Eukaryota; kingdom Metazoa; phylum Chordata; class Chondrichthyes; order Squaliformes; family Somniosidae; genus Somniosus; species Somniosus microcephalus. The sequence continues at coordinate 7,515,146 of NC_141010.1, forward strand.
TCCCGTTCACCCATCACCCCGTACCCTAACTCACACCCAGTCCCGTTCACCCAGCACCCCCTGTGCTCACTGCCCCGTGTCCTAACTCACACCGAGTCCCGTTCACCCATCACCCCGTACCCTAAGTCGCACCAAGTCCCGTTCACCCATCACCCCGTACCCTAACTCACACCGAGTCCCGTTCGTCCATCACCCCGTGTCCTAACTCACACCCAGTCCCGTTCACCCATCACCCGCTGTGCTCACTGCCCCGTGTCCTAACTCACACCCAGTCCCGTTCACCCATCACCCCCTGTGCTCACAGCCCCGTGTCCTAACTCACACCCAGTCCCGTTCACCCATCACCCCCTGTGCTCACTGCCCCGTGTCCTAACTCACACCCAGTCCCGTTCACCCATCACCCCCTGAGCTCACTGCCCCGTGTCCTACCTCACACCCAGTCCCGTTCACCCATCACCCCCTGTGCTCACTGCCCCGTGTCCTAACTCACACCTAGTCCCGTTCACCCATCACCCCCTGTGCTCACTGCCCCGTACCCTAACTCACACCGAGTCCCGTTCACCCATCACCCTGTACCCTAACTCACACCGAGTCCCGTTCACCCATCACCCCGTACCCTAACTCACACCGAGTCCCGTTCACCCATCACCCCGTACCCTAACTCACACCGAGTCCCGTTCGTCCATCACCCCGTGTCCTAACTCACACCGAGTCCCGTTCACCCATCACCACGTACCCTAACTCACACCGAGTCCCGTTCACCCATCACCACGCACCCTAACTGACACCGAGTCTCGTTCACCCATCACCCCGTACCCTAACTCACACCGAGTCCCGTTCGTCCATCACCCCGTGTCCTAACTCACACCCAGTCCCGTTCACCCATCACCCGCTGTGCTCACTGTCCCCTGTCCTAACTCACACCCAGTCCCGTTCACCCATCACACCCTGTGCTCATTGCCCCGTGTCCTAACTCACACCCAGTCCCGTTCACCCATCACCTCCTGTGCTCACTGCCCCGTGTCCTAACTCACACCCAGTCCCGTTCACCCATCACCTCCTGTGCTCACTGCCCCGTGTCCTAACTCACACCCAGTCCCGTTCACCCATCACCCCCTGTGCTCAATGCCCCATACCCTAACTCACACCCAGTCCCGTTCACCCATCACCCCATGTGCTCACTGCCCCGTGTCCTAACTCACTCCCAGTCCCGTTCACCCTTCACCCCCTGTGCTCACTGCCCCGTGTCCTAACTCACACCCAGTCCCGTTCACCCATCACCCCCTGTGCTCACTGACCCGTGTCCTAACTCACACCCAGTCCCGTTCACCCATCACCCCCTGTGCTATCTGCCCCGTGTCCTAACTCACACCCAGACCCGTTCACCCATCACCCACTGTGCTCACTGCCCCGTGTCCTAACTCGCACCGAGTCCCGTTCACCCATCACCCCCTGTGCTCACTGCCCCGTGTCCTAACTCGCACCGAACCCCGTTCACCCATCACCCCCTGTGCTCACTGCCCCGTGTCCTAACTCACACCCAGTCCCGTTCACCCATCACCCCCTGTGCTCACTGCCCCGTGTCCTAACTCACACCCACTCCCGTTCACCCATCACCCCCTGTGCTCACTGCCCCGTGTCCTAACTCACACCCAGTCCCGTTCAACCATCACCCCCTGAGCTCACTGCCCCGTGTCCTAACTCACACCCAGTCCCGTTCACCCAGCACCCCCTGTGCTCACTGCCCCGTGTCCTAACTTACACCCAGTCCCGTTCACCCATCACCCGCTGTGCTCACTGCCCCGTGTCCTAACTCACACCGAGTCCCGTTCACACATCACCCCCTGTGCTCACTGCCCCGTGTCCTAACTCACACCGAGTCCCGTTCACCCATCACCCCCTGTGCTCACTGCCCCGTGCCCTACCTCACACCCAGTCCCGTTCACCCATCACCCCCTGTGCTCACTGCCCCGTACCCTAACTCACACCGAGTCCCTTTCACCCATCACCCCGTACCCTAACTCACACCGAGTCCCTTTCACCCATCACCCCGTACCCTAACTCACACCGAGTCCCGTTCACCCATCACCCCGTACCCTAACTCACACCCAGTCCCGTTCACCCAGCACCCCCTGTGCTCACTGCCCCGTGTCCTAACTCACACCGAGTCCTGTTCACCGTACCCTAACTCACACCGAGTCCCGTTCACCCATCACCCGCTGTGCTCACTGCTCCGTCTCCTAACTCACACCCAGTCCCGTTCGTCCATCACCCCCTGTGCTCACTGCCCCGTGTCCTAACTCACACCCAGTCCCGTTCGTCCATCACCCCCTGTGCTCACTGCCCCGTGTCCTATCTCGCACCGAGTCCCGTTCACCCATCACCCCCTGTGCTCACTGCCCCGTGTCCTAACTCACACCCAGTCCCGTTCACCCATCACCTCCTGTGCTCACTGCCCCGTGTCCTAACTCACACCCAGTCCCGTTCACCCATCACCCCCTGTGCTCACTGCCCCGTGTCCTAACTCACACCCAGTCCCGTTCACCCATCACCCCCTGTGCTCACTGCCCCGTGTCCTAACTCACACCCTGTCCCGTTCACCCATCACCCCCTGTGCTCACTGCCCCGTGTCCAAACTCACACCCAGACCCGTTCACCCATCACCCACTGTGCTCACTGCCCCGTGTCCTAACTCGCACCGAGTCCCGTTCACCCATCACCCCCTGTGCTCACTGCCCCGTGTCCTAACTCGCACCGAACCCCGTTCACCCATCACCCCCTGTGCTCACTGCCCCGTGTCCTAACTCGCACCGAACCCCGTTCACCCATCACCCCCTGTGCTCACTGCCCCGTGTCCTACCTCACACCCAGTCCCGTTCACCCATCACCCCCTGTGCTCACTGCCCCGTACCCTAACTCACACCGAGTCCCTTTCACCCATCACCCCGTACCCTAAATCACACCGAGTCCCTTTCACCCATCACCCCGTACCCTAACTCACACCGAGTCCCGTTCACCCATCACCCCGTACCCTAACTCACACCCAGTCCCGTTCACCCATCACCCCCTGTGCTCACTGCCCCGTGTCCAAACTCACACCCAGTCCCGTTCACGCATCACCCCCTGTGCTCACTGCCCCGTGTCCTAACTCACACCCAGTCCCGTTCACCCATCACCCACTGTGCTCACTGCCCCGTGTCCTAACTCACACCGAGTCCCGTTCACCCATCACCCCCTGTGCTCACTGCCCCGTGTCCTAACTCACACCCAGTCCCGTTCACCCATCACCCACTGTGCTCACTGCCCCGTATCCGAACTCACACCGAGTCCCGTTCACCCATCACCCCCTGTGCTCACTGCCCCGTGTCCTAACTCACACCCAGTCCCGTTCACCCATCACCCCCTGAGCTCACTGCCCCGTGTCCTAACTCACACCCAGTCCCGTTCACCCATCACCCCCTGTGCTCACTGCCCCGTGTCCTAACTCACACCCAGTCCCGATCACCCATCACCCCCTGTGCTCACTGCCCCGTGTCCTAACTCACACCCAGTCCCGTTCACCCATCACCCCCTGTGCTCGCTGCCCCGTGTCCTAACTCATACCCAGTCCCGTTCACCCATCACCCCCTGTGCTCAATGCCCCGTACCCTAACTCACACCCAGTCCCGTTCACCCATCACCCTCTGTGCTCACTGCCCCGTGTCCTAACTCGCACCCAGTCCCGTTCACCCATCACCCCCTGTGCTCACTGCCCCGTGTCCTAACTCACACCCAGTCCCGTTCACCCATCACCCCCTGTGCTCACTGCCCCGTGTCCTACCTCACACCCAGTCCCGTTCACCCATCACCCCGTGTGCTCACTGCCCCGTGTCCTAACTCACACCGAGTCCCGTTCACCCATCACCCCGTACGCTAACTCACACCGAGTCCCGTTCACCCATCACCCCGTACCCTAACTCGCACCAAGTCCCGTTCACCCATCACCCCGTACCCTAACTCACACCGAGTCCCGTTCGTCCATCACCCCGTGTCCTAACTCACACCCAGTCCCGTTCACCCATCACCCGCTGTGCTCACTGCCCCGTGTCCTAACTCACACCCAGTCCCGTTCACCCATCACCCCCTGTGCTCACAGCCCCGTGTCCTAACTCACACCCAGTCCCGTTCACCCATCACCCCCTGTGCTCACTGCCCCGTGTCCTAACTCACACCCAGTCCCGTTCACCCATCACCCCCTGAGCTCACTGCCCCGTGTCCTACCTCACACCCAGTCCCGTTCACCCATCACCCCCTGTGCTCACTGCCCCGTGTCCTAACTCACACCTAGTCCCGTTCACCCATCACCCCCTGTGCTCACTGCCCCGTACCCTAACTCACACCGAGTCCCGTTCACCCATCACCCTGTACCCTAACTCACACCGAGTCCCGTTCACCCATCACCCCGTACCCTAACTCACACCGAGTCCCGTTCACCCATCACCCCGTACCCTAACTCACACCGAGTCCCGTTCGTCCATCACCCCGTGTCCTAACTCACACCGAGTCCCGTTCACCCATCACCCCCTGTGCTCACTGCCCCGTGTCCTAACTCGCACCCAGTCCCGTTCACCCATCACCCCCTGTGCTCACTGCCCCGTGTCCTAACTCACACCCAGTCCCGTTCACCCATCACCCCCTGTGCTCACTGCCCCGTGTCCTACCTCACACCCAGTCCCGTTCACCCATCACCCCGTGTGCTCACTGCCCCGTGTCCTAACTCACACCGAGTCCCGTTCACCCATCACCCCGTACGCTAACTCACACCGAGTCCCGTTCACCCATCACCCCGTACCCTAACTCGCACCAAGTCCCGTTCACCCATCACCCCGTACCCTAACTCACACCGAGTCCCGTTCGTCCATCACCCCGTGTCCTAACTCACACCCAGTCCCGTTCACCCATCACCCGCTGTGCTCACTGCCCCGTGTCCTAACTCACACCCAGTCCCGTTCACCCATCACCCCCTGTGCTCACAGCCCCGTGTCCTAACTCACACCCAGTCCCGTTCACCCATCACCCCCTGTGCTCACTGCCCCGTGTCCTAACTCACACCCAGTCCCGTTCACCCATCACCCCCTGAGCTCACTGCCCCGTGTCCTACCTCACACCCAGTCCCGTTCACCCATCACCCCCTGTGCTCACTGCCCCGTGTCCTAACTCACACCTAGTCCCGTTCACCCATCACCCCCTGTGCTCACTGCCCCGTACCCTAACTCACACCGAGTCCCGTTCACCCATCACCCTGTACCCTAACTCACACCGAGTCCCGTTCACCCATCACCCCGTACCCTAACTCACACCGAGTCCCGTTCACCCATCACCCCGTACCCTAACTCACACCGAGTCCCGTTCGTCCATCACCCCGTGTCCTAACTCACACCGAGTCCCGTTCACCCATCACCACGTACCCTAACTGACACCGAGTCTCGTTCACCCATCACCCCGTGTCCTAACTCACACCCAGTCCCGTTCACCCATCACCCGCTGTGCTCACTGTCCCCTGTCCTAACTCACACCCAGTCCCGTTCACCCATCACCCCCTGTGCTCATTGCCCCGTGTCCTAACTCACACCCAGTCCCGTTCACCCATCACCTCCTGTGCTCACTGCCCCGTGTCCTAACTCACACCCAGTCCCGTTCACCCATCACCTCCTGTGCTCACTGCCCCGTGTCCTAACTCACACCCAGTCCCGTTCACCCATCACCCCCTGTGCTCAATGCCCCATACCCTAACTCACACCCAGTCCCGTTCACCCATCACCCCATGTGCTCACTGCCCCGTGTCCTAACTCACTCCCAGTCCCGTTCACCCTTCACCCCCTGTGCTCACTGCCCCGTGTCCTAACTCACACCCAGTCCCGTTCACCCATCACCCCCTGTGCTCACTGACCCGTGTCCTAACTCACACCCAGTCCCGTTCACCCATCACCCCCTGTGCTCACTGCCCCGTGTCCTAACTCACACCCAGTCCCGTTCACCCATCACCCCCTGTGCTCACTGCCCCGTGTCCTAACTCACACCCAGTCCCGTTCACCCATCACCCCCTGTGCTATCTGCCCCGTGTCCTAACTCACACCCAGACCCGTTCACCCATCACCCACTGTGCTCACTGCCCCGTGTCCTAACTCGCACCGAGTCCCGTTCACCCATCACCCCCTGTGCTCACTGCCCCGTGTCCTAACTCGCACCGAACCCCGTTCACCCATCACCCCCTGTGCTCACTGCCCCGTGTCCTAACTCACACCCAGTCCCGTTCACCCATCACCCCCTGTGCTCACTGCCCCGTGTCCTAACTCACACCCACTCCCGTTCACCCATCACCCCCTGTGCTCACTGCCCCGTGTCCTAACTCACACCGAGTCCCGTTCACACATCACCCCCTGTGCTCACTGCCCCGTGTCCTAACTCACACCGAGTCCCGTTCACCCATCACCCCCTGTGCTCACTGCCCCGTGCCCTACCTCACACCCAGTCCCGTTCACCCATCACCCCCTGTGCTCACTGCCCCGTACCCTAACTCACACCGAGTCCCTTTCACCCATCACCCCGTACCCTAACTCACACCGAGTCCCTTTCACCCATCACCCCGTACCCTAACTCACACCGAGTCCCGTTCACCCATCACCCCGTACCCTAACTCACACCCAGTCCCGTTCACCCAGCACCCCCTGTGCTCACTGCCCCGTGTCCTAACTCACACCGAGTCCCGTTCACCCATCACCCCGTACCCTAAGTCGCACCAAGTCCCGTTCACCCATCACCCCGTACCCTAACTCACACCGAGTCCCGTTCGTCCATCACCCCGTGTCCTAACTCACACCCAGTCCCGTTCACCCATCACCCGCTGTGCTCACTGCCCCGTGTCCTAACTCACACCCAGTCCCGTTCACCCATCACCCCCTGTGCTCACAGCCCCGTGTCCTAACTCACACCCAGTCCCGTTCACCCATCACCCCCTGTGCTCACTGCCCCGTGTCCTAACTCACACCCAGTCCCGTTCACCCATCACCCCCTGAGCTCACTGCCCCGTGTCCTACCTCACACCCAGTCCCGTTCACCCATCACCCCCTGTGCTCACTGCCCCGTGTCCTAACTCACACCTAGTCCCGTTCACCCATCACCCCCTGTGCTCACTGCCCCGTACCCTAACTCACACCGAGTCCCGTTCACCCATCACCCTGTACCCTAACTCACACCGAGTCCCGTTCACCCATCACCCCGTACCCTAACTCACACCGAGTCCCGTTCACCCATCACCCCGTACCCTAACTCACACCGAGTCCCGTTCGTCCATCACCCCGTGTCCTAACTCACACCGAGTCCCGTTCACCCATCACCACGTACCCTAACTCACACCGAGTCCCGTTCACCCATCACCACGCACCCTAACTGACACCGAGTCTCGTTCACCCATCACCCCGTACCCTAACTCACACCGAGTCCCGTTCGTCCATCACCCCGTGTCCTAACTCACACCCAGTCCCGTTCACCCATCACCCGCTGTGCTCACTGTCCCCTGTCCTAACTCACACCCAGTCCCGTTCACCCATCACACCCTGTGCTCATTGCCCCGTGTCCTAACTCACACCCAGTCCCGTTCACCCATCACCTCCTGTGCTCACTGCCCCGTGTCCTAACTCACACCCAGTCCCGTTCACCCATCACCTCCTGTGCTCACTGCCCCGTGTCCTAACTCACACCCAGTCCCGTTCACCCATCACCCCCTGTGCTCAATGCCCCATACCCTAACTCACACCCAGTCCCGTTCACCCATCACCCCATGTGCTCACTGCCCCGTGTCCTAACTCACTCCCAGTCCCGTTCACCCTTCACCCCCTGTGCTCACTGCCCCGTGTCCTAACTCACACCCAGTCCCGTTCACCCATCACCCCCTGTGCTCACTGACCCGTGTCCTAACTCACACCCAGTCCCGTTCACCCATCACCCCCTGTGCTATCTGCCCCGTGTCCTAACTCACACCCAGACCCGTTCACCCATCACCCACTGTGCTCACTGCCCCGTGTCCTAACTCGCACCGAGTCCCGTTCACCCATCACCCCCTGTGCTCACTGCCCCGTGTCCTAACTCGCACCGAACCCCGTTCACCCATCACCCCCTGTGCTCACTGCCCCGTGTCCTAACTCACACCCAGTCCCGTTCACCCATCACCCCCTGTGCTCACTGCCCCGTGTCCTAACTCACACCCACTCCCGTTCACCCATCACCCCCTGTGCTCACTGCCCCGTGTCCTAACTCACACCCAGTCCCGTTCAACCATCACCCCCTGAGCTCACTGCCCCGTGTCCTAACTCACACCCAGTCCCGTTCACCCAGCACCCCCTGTGCTCACTGCCCCGTGTCCTAACTTACACCCAGTCCCGTTCACCCATCACCCGCTGTGCTCACTGCCCCGTGTCCTAACTCACACCGAGTCCCGTTCACACATCACCCCCTGTGCTCACTGCCCCGTGTCCTAACTCACACCGAGTCCCGTTCACCCATCACCCCCTGTGCTCACTGCCCCGTGCCCTACCTCACACCCAGTCCCGTTCACCCATCACCCCCTGTGCTCACTGCCCCGTACCCTAACTCACACCGAGTCCCTTTCACCCATCACCCCGTACCCTAACTCACACCGAGTCCCTTTCACCCATCACCCCGTACCCTAACTCACACCGAGTCCCGTTCACCCATCACCCCGTACCCTAACTCACACCCAGTCCCGTTCACCCAGCACCCCCTGTGCTCACTGCCCCGTGTCCTAACTCACACCGAGTCCTGTTCACCGTACCCTAACTCACACCGAGTCCCGTTCACCCATCACCCGCTGTGCTCACTGCTCCGTCTCCTAACTCACACCCAGTCCCGTTCGTCCATCACCCCCTGTGCTCACTGCCCCGTGTCCTAACTCACACCCAGTCCCGTTCGTCCATCACCCCCTGTGCTCACTGCCCCGTGTCCTATCTCGCACCGAGTCCCGTTCACCCATCACCCCCTGTGCTCACTGCCCCGTGTCCTAACTCACACCCAGTCCCGTTCACCCATCACCTCCTGTGCTCACTGCCCCGTGTCCTAACTCACACCCAGTCCCGTTCACCCATCACCCCCTGTGCTCACTGCCCCGTGTCCTAACTCACACCCAGTCCCGTTCACCCATCACCCCCTGTGCTCACTGCCCCGTGTCCTAACTCACACCCTGTCCCGTTCACCCATCACCCCCTGTGCTCACTGCCCCGTGTCCAAACTCACACCCAGACCCGTTCACCCATCACCCACTGTGCTCACTGCCCCGTGTCCTAACTCGCACCGAGTCCCGTTCACCCATCACCCCCTGTGCTCACTGCCCCGTGTCCTAACTCGCACCGAACCCCGTTCACCCATCACCCCCTGTGCTCACTGCCCCGTGTCCTAACTCGCACCGAACCCCGTTCACCCATCACCCCCTGTGCTCACTGCCCCGTGTCCTACCTCACACCCAGTCCCGTTCACCCATCACCCCCTGTGCTCACTGCCCCGTACCCTAACTCACACCGAGTCCCTTTCACCCATCACCCCGTACCCTAAATCACACCGAGTCCCTTTCACCCATCACCCCGTACCCTAACTCACACCGAGTCCCGTTCACCCATCACCCCGTACCCTAACTCACACCCAGTCCCGTTCACCCATCACCCCCTGTGCTCACTGCCCCGTGTCCAAACTCACACCCAGTCCCGTTCACGCATCACCCCCTGTGCTCACTGCCCCGTGTCCTAACTCACACCCAGTCCCGTTCACCCATCACCCACTGTGCTCACTGCCCCGTGTCCTAACTCACACCGAGTCCCGTTCACCCATCACCCCCTGTGCTCACTGCCCCGTGTCCTAACTCACACCCAGTCCCGTTCACCCATCACCCACTGTGCTCACTGCCCCGTATCCGAACTCACACCGAGTCCCGTTCACCCATCACCCCCTGTGCTCACTGCCCCGTGTCCTAACTCACACCCAGTCCCGTTCACCCATCACCCCCTGAGCTCACTGCCCCGTGTCCTAACTCACACCCAGTCCCGTTCACCCATCACCCCCTGTGCTCACTGCCCCGTGTCCTAACTCACACCCAGTCCCGATCACCCATCACCCCCTGTGCTCACTGCCCCGTGTCCTAACTCACACCCAGTCCCGTTCACCCATCACCCCCTGTGCTCGCTGCCCCGTGTCCTAACTCATACCCAGTCCCGTTCACCCATCACCCCCTGTGCTCAATGCCCCGTACCCTAACTCACACCCAGTCCCGTTCACCCATCACCCTCTGTGCTCACTGCCCCGTGTCCTAACTCGCACCCAGTCCCGTTCACCCATCACCCCCTGTGCTCACTGCCCCGTGTCCTAACTCACACCCAGTCCCGTTCACCCATCACCCCCTGTGCTCACTGCCCCGTACCCTAACTCACACCGAGTCCCGTTCACCCATCACCCTGAGTGCTCACTGCCCCGTACCCTAACTCACACCCAGTCCCGTTCACCCATCACCCACTGTGCTCACTGCCCCTTGTCCTAACTCACACCCAGTCCCGTTCACCCATCACCCCCTGTGCTCACTGCCCCGTACCCTAACTCACACCGAGTCCCGTTCACCCATCACCCTGAGTGCTCACTGCCCCGTACCCTAACTCACACCCAGTCCCGTTCACCCATCACCCACTGTGCTCACTGCCCCTTGTCCTAACTCACACCCAGTCCCGTTCACCCATCACCCCCTGTGCTCACTGCCCCGTGTCCTAACTCACACCCAGTCCCGTTCACCCATCACCCCCTGTGCTCACTGCCCCGTACCCTAACTCACACCCAGTCCCGTTCACCCATCACCCGCTGTGCTCACTGCCCCGTGTCCTAACTCACACCCAGTGCCGTTCACCCATCACCCCCTGTGCTCACTGCCCCGTGTCCTAACTCACACCGAGTCCCGTTCACCCATCACCCCCTGTGCTCACTGCCCCGTGTCCTAACTCGCACCCAGTCCCGTTCACCCATCACCCCCTGTGCTCACTGCCCCGTGTCCTAACTCGCACCAAGCTCCGTTCACCCATCACCCCCTGTGCTCACTGCCCCGTGTCCTAACTCACACTCAGTCCTGTTCACCCATCACCCCCTGTGCTCACTGCACCGTGTCCTAACTCACACCCAGTCCCGTTCACCCATCACCCCCTGAGCTCACTGCCCCGTGTCCTAACTCACACCCAGTCCCGTTCACCCAGCACCCCCTGTGCTCACTGCCCCGTGACCTAACTCACACCCAGTCCCGTTCACCGTCACCCCCTGTGCTCACTGCCCCGTGTCCTAACTCGCACCGAATCCCGTTCACACATCACCCCCTGTGCTCACTGCCCCGTGTCCTAACTCGCACCGAGTCCCGTTCACCCATCACCCCCTGTGCTCACTGCCCCGTACCCTAACTCACACCGAGTCCCGTTCACCTATCACCCCCTGTGCTCACTGCCCCGTACCCTAACTCACACCGAGTCCCGTTCACCCATCACCCCCTGTGCTCACTGCCCCGTACCCTAACTCACACCGAGTCCCGTTCGTCCATCACCCCGTACCCTAACTCACACCGAGTCCCGTTCACCCATCACCCCGTACCCTAACTCACACCGAGTCCCGTTCACCCATCACCCTGTACCCTAACTCACACCGAGTCCCGTTCACCCATCACCCCGTACCCTAACTCACACCGAGTCCCCTTCACCCATCACCCCGTATCCTAACTCACACCAAGTCCCGTTCACCCATCACCCCGTACCCTAACTCACACCGAGTCCCGTTCACCCATCACCCCGTACCCGAACTCACACCCAGTTCCGTTCACCCATCACCCCCTGTGCTCACTGCCCCGTGTCCTAACCCACACCCAGTCCCGTTCACCCATCACCCCCTGTGCTCACTGCCCCGTGTCCTAACTCACACCCTGTCCCGTTCACCCATCACCCCCTGTGCTCACTGCCCCGTGTCCTAACTCACACCCAGTCCCGTTCACCCATCACCCCCTGTGCTCAATGCCCCGTGTCCTAACTCACACCCAGTCCCGTTCACCCATCACCCCCTGTGCTCACTGCCCCGTGTCCTAACTCACAACCAGTTCCGTTCACCCATCACCCCCTGTGCTCACTGCCCCGTGTCCTAACTCACACCCAGTCCCGTTCACCCATCACCCCTTGTGCTCACCGCCCCGTGTCCTAACTCACACCCAGTCCCGTTCACCCATCACCCCCTGTGCTCACTGCCCCGTGTCCTAACTCACACCCAGTCCCGTTCACCCATCACCCCCTGTGCTCACTGCCCCGTGTCCTAACTCACACCCAGTCCCGTTCACCCATCACCCCCTGTGCTCAATGCCCCGTACCCTAACTCACACCCAGTCCCGTTCACCCATCAGCCCCTGTGTTCACTGCCCCGTACCCTAACTCACACCCAGTCCCGTTCACCCATCACCCCCTGTGCTCACTGCCCCGTGTCCTAACTCACACCCAGTCCCGTTCACCCATCACCTCCTGTGCTCACTGCACCGTGTCCTAACTCACACCCAGTCCCGTTCACCCATCACCCCCTGAGCTCACTGCCCCGTGTCCTAACTCACACCCAGTCCCATTCACCCAGCACCCCCTGTGCTCACTGCCCCGTCTCCTAACTCACACCCAGTCCCATTCACCCATCACCCCCTGTGCTCACTGCCCCGTGTCCTAACTCACACCGAATCCCGTTCACACATCACCCGCTGTGCTCACTGCCCCGTGTCCTAAATCACACCGAGTCCCGTTCACCCATCACCCCCTGTGCTCACTGCCCCGTGTCCTAACTCACACCGAGTCCCGTTCACCCATCACCCCCTGTGCTCACTGCCCCGTGTCCTAACTCACACTAAGTCCCGTTCACCCATCACCCCCTGTGCTCACTGCCCCGTGTCCTACCTCACACCCAGTCCCGTTCACCCATCACCCCGTGTGCTCACTGCCCCTTGTCCTAACTCACACCGAGTCCCGTTCACCCATCACGCCGTACCCTAACTCACACCGAGTCCCGTTCACCCATCACCCCGTACCCTAACTCACACCGAGTCCCGTTCACCCATCACCCCGTACCCTAACTCGCACCAAGTCCCGTTCACCCATCACCCCGTACCCTAACTCACACCCAGTCCAGTTCGTCCCTCACCCCGTGTCCTAACTCACACCCAGTCCCGTTCACCCATCACCCCCTGTGCTCACTGCCCCGTGTCCTAACTCACACCCAGTCCCGTTCACCCATCACCCCCTGTGCTCACAGCCCCGTGTCCTAACTCACACCCAGTCCCGTTCACCCATCACCCCCTGTGCTCACTGCCCCGTGTCCTAACTCACACCCAGTCCCGTTCACCCATCACCCCCTGTGCTCACTGCCCCGTGTCCTAACTCACACCCAGACCCGTTCACCCATCACCCACTGTGCTCACTGCCCCGTGTCCTAACTCGCACCGAGTCCCGTTCACCCATCACCCCCTGTGCTCACTGCCCCGTGTCCTAACTCGCACCGAACCCCGTTCACCCATCACCCCCTGTGCTCACTGCCCCGTGTCCTAACTCACACCCAGTCCCGTTCACCCATCACCCCCTGTGCTCACTGCCCCGTCTCCTAACTCACACCCACTCCCGTTCACCCATCACCACCTGTGCTCACTGCCCCGTGTCCTAACTCACACCCAGTCCCGTTCACCAATCACCCCCTGAGCTCACTGCCCCGTGTCCTAACTCACACCCAGTCCCGTTCACCCAGCACCCTCTGTGCTCACTGCCCCGTGTCCTAACTCACACCCAGTCCCGTTCACCCATCACCCCCTGTGCTCACTGCCCCGTGTCCTAACTCACACCGAGTCCCGTTCACACATCACCCCCTGTGCTCACTGCCCCGTGACCTAACTCACACCGACTCCCGTTCACCCATCACCCCCTGTGCTCACTGCCCCGTGTCCTACCTTGCACCCAGTCCCGTTCACCCATCACCCCCTGTGCTCACTGCCCCGTACCCTAACTCACACCGAGTCCCGTTCACCCATCACCCTGTACCCTAACTCACACCGAGTCCCGTTCACCCATCACCCCGTACCCTAACTCACACCGAGTCCCGTTCACCCATCACCCCGTACCCTAACTCACACCGAGTCCCGTTCGTCCATCACCCCGTGTCCTAACTCACACCGAGTCCCGTTCACCCATCACCACGTACCCTAACTCACACCGAGTCCCGTTCACCCATCACCACGTACCCTAACTGACACCGAGTCCCGTTCACCCATCACCCCGTACCCTAACTCACACCGAGTCCCGTTCGTCCATCACCCCGTGTCCTAACTCACACCCAGTCCCGTTCACCCATCACCCCCTGTGCTCACTGTCCCCTGTCCTAACTCACACCCAGTCCCGTTCACCCATCACCCCCTGTGCTCACTGCCCCGTGTCCTAACTCACACCCAGTCCCGTTCACCCATCACCTCCTGTGCTTACTGCCCCGTGTCCTAACTCACACCCAGTCCCGTTCACCCATCACCCCCTGTGCTCACTGTCCCCTGTCCTAACTCACACCCAGTCCCGTTCACCCATCACCCCCTGTGCTCACTGCCCCGTGTCCTAACTCACACCCAGTCCCGTTCACCCATCACCTCCTGTGCTTACTGCCCCGTGTCCTAACTCACACCCAGTCCCGATCACCCATCACCCCCTGTGCTCACTGCCCCGTGTCCTAACTCACACCCAGTCCCGTTCACCCATCACCCCCTGTGCTCGCTGCCCCGTGTCCTAACTCATACCCAGTCCCGTTCACCCATCACCCCCTGTGCTCAATGCCCCGTACCCTAACTCACACCCAGTCCCGTTCACCCATCACCCTCTGTGCTCACTGCCCCGTGTCCTAACTCACACCCAGTCCCGTTCACCCATCACCTCCTGTGCTCACTGCCCCGTGTCCTAACTCACACCCAGTCCCGTTCACCCATCACCCCCTGTGCTCACTGCCCCGTACCCTAACTCACACCGAGTCCCATTCACCCATCACCCTGAGTGCTCACTGCCCCGTACCCTAACTCACACCCAGTCCCGTTCACCCATCACCCACTGTGCTCACTGCCCCTTGTCCTAACTCACACCCAGTCCCGTTCACCCATCACCCCCTGTGCTCACTGCCCCGTACCCTAACTCACACCGAGTCCCGTTCACCCATCACCCTCTGTGCTCACTGCCCTGTGTCCTAACTCACACCCAGTCCCGATCACCCATCACCCCCTGTGCTCGCTGCCCCGTACCCTAACTCACACCCAGTCCCGTTCACCCATCACCCTCTGTGCTCACTGCCCTGTGTCCTAACTCACACCCAGTCCCGTTCACCCATCACCCCCTGTGCTCACTGCCCCGTGTCCTAACTCACACCCAGTCCCGTTCACCCATCACCCCCTGTGCTCACTGCCCCGTACCCTAACTCACACCGAGTCCCGTTCACCCATCACCCCGAGTGCTCACTGCCCCGTACCCTAACTCACACCCAGTCCCGTTCACCCATCACCCACTGTGCTCACTGCCCCTTGTCCTAACTCACACCCAGTCCCGTTCACCCATCACCCCCTGTGCTCACTGCCCCGTGTCCTAACTCACACCCAGTCCCGTTCACCCATCACCCCCTGTGCTCACTGCCCCGTACCCTAACTCACACCCAGTCCCGTTCACCCATCACCCGCTGTGCTCACTGCCCCGTGTCCTAACTCACACCCAGTGCCGTTCACCCATCACCCCCTGTGCTCACTGCCCCGTGTCCTAACTCACACCGAGTCCCGTTCACCCATCACCCCCTGTGCTCACTGCCCCGTGTCCTAACTCGCACCCAGTCCCGTTCACCCATCACCCCCTGTGCTCACTGCCCCGTGTCCTAACTCACACCCAGTCCCGTTCACCCATCTCCCCCTGTGCTCACTGCACCGTGTCCTAACTCACACCCAGTCCCGTTCACCCATCACCCCCTGAGCTCACTGCCCCGTGTCCTAACTCGCACCCAGTCCCGTTCACCCAGCACCCCCTGTGCTCACTGCCCCGTGTCCTAACTCACACCCAGTCCCGTTCGTCCATCACCCCGTACCCTAACTCACACCGAGTCCCGTTCACCCATCACCCCGTACCCGAACTCACACCGAGTCCCATTCACCCATCACCCTGTACCCTAACTCACACCGAGTCCCGTTTGTCCATCACCCCGTACCCTAACTCAAACCGAGTCCCCTTCACCCATCACCCCGTACCCTAACTCACACCCAGTCCCGTTCACCCATCTCCCCCTGTGCTCACTGCCCCGTGTCCAAACCGACACCCAGTCCCGTTCACCCATCACCCCCTGTGCTCACTGCCCCGTGTCCTAACTCACACCCAGTCCCGTTCTCCCATCACCCCCTGTGCTCACTGCCCCGTGTCCTAACTCACACCCAGTCCCGTTCACCCATCACCCCCTGTGCTCAATGCCCCGTGTCCTAACTCACACCCAGTCCCGTTCACCCATCACCCCCTGTGCTCACTGCCCCGTGTCCTAACTCACACCCAGTTCCGTTCACCCATCACCCCCTGTGCTCACTGCCCCGTGTCCTAACTCACACCAGTCCCGTTCACCCATCACCCCTTGTGCTCACTGCCCCGTGTCCTAACTCACACCCAGTCCCGTTCACCCATCACCCCCTGTGCTCACTGCCCCGTGTCCTAACTCACACCCAGTCCCGTTCACCCATCACCCCCTGTGCTCACTGCCCCGTACCCTAACTCACACCCAGTCCCGTTCACCCATCACCCCCTGTGTTCACTGCCCCGTACCCTAACTCACACCCAGTCCCATTCACCCATCACCCCCTGTGCTCACTGCCCCGTGTCCTAACTCACACCGAATCCCGTTCACACATCACCCGCTGTGCTCACTGCCCCGTGTCCTAAATCACACCGAGTCCCGTTCACCCATCACCCCCTGTGCTCACTGCCCCGTGTCCTAACTCACACCGAGTCCCGTTCACCCATCACCCCCTGTGCTCACTGCCCCGTGTCCTAACTCACACTGAGTCCCGTTCACCCATCACCCCCTGTGCTCACTGCCCCGTGTCCTACCTCACACCCAGTCCCGTTCACCCATCACCCCGTGTGCTCACTGCCCCGTGTCCTAACTCACACCGAGTCCCGTTCACCCATCACCCCGTACGCTAACTCACACCGAGTCCCGTTCACCCATCACCCCGTACCCTAACTCGCACCAAGTCCCGTGCACCCATCACCCCGTACCCTAACTCACACCGAGTCCCGTTCGTCCATCACCCCGTGTCCTAACTCACACCCAGTCCCGTTCACCCATCACCCGCTGTGCTCACTGCCCCGTGTCCTAACTCACACCCAGTCCCGTTCACCCATCACCCCCTGTGCTCACTGCCCCGTACCCTAACTCACACCGAGTCCCGTTCACCCATCACCCTGTACCCTAACTCACACCGAGTCCCGTTCACCCATCACCCCGTACCCTAACTCACACCGAGTCCCGTTCACCCATCACCCCGTACCCTAACTCACACCGAGTCCCGTTCGTCCATCACCCCGTGTCCTAACTCACACCGAGTCCCGTTCACCCATCACCACGTACCCTAACTCACACCGAGTCCCGTTCACCCATCACCACGTACCCTAACTGACACCGAGTCTCGTGCACCCATCACCCCGTACCCTAACTCACACCGAGTCCCGTTCGTCCATCACCCCGTGTCCTAACTCACACCCAGTCCCGTTCACCCATCACCCGCTGTGCTCACTGTCCCCTGTCCTAACTCACACCCAGTCCCGTTCACCCATCACCCCCTGTGCTCACTGCCCCGTGTCCTAACTCACACCCAGTCCCGTTCACCCATCACCTCCTGTGCTCACTGCCCCGTGTCCTAACTCACACCCAGTCCCGTTCACCCATCACCTCCTGTGCTCACTGCCCCGTGTCCTAACTCACACCCAGTCCCGTTCACCCATCACCCCCTGTGCTCAATGCCCCATACCCTAACTCACACCCAGTCCCGTTCACCCATCACCCCATGTGCTCACTGCCCCGTGTCCTAACTCACTCCCAGTCCCGTTCACCCTTCACCCCCTGTGCTCACTGCCCCGTGTCCTAACGCACACCCAGTCCCGTTCACCCATCACCCCCTGTGCTCGCTGCCCCGTGTCCTAACTCATACCCAGTCCCGTTCACCCATCACCCCCTGTGCTCAATGCCCCGTACCCTAACTCACACCCAGTCCCGTTCACCCATCACCCTCTGTGCTCACTGCCCCGTGTCCTAACTCACACCCAGTCCCGTTCACCCATCACCCCCTGTGCTCACTGCCCCGTGTCCTAACTCACACCCAGTCCCGTTCACCCATCACCCTCTGTGCTCACTGCCCCGTACCCTAACTCACACCGAGTCCCGTTCACCCATCACCCTGAGTGCTCACTGCCCCGTACCCTAACTCACACCCAGTCCCGTTCACCCATCACCCACTGTGCTCACTGCCCCTTGTCCTAACTCACACCCAGTCCCGTTCACCCATCACCCCCTGTGCTCACTGCCCCGTACCCTAACTCACACCGAGTCCCGTTCACCCATCACCCTCTGTGCTCACTGCCCTGTGTCCTAACTCACACCCAGTCCCGATCACCCATCACCCCCTGTGCTCGCTGCCCCGTACCCTAACTCACACCCAGTCCCGTTCACCCATCACCCTCTGTGCTCACTGCCCTGTGTCCTAACTCACACCCAGTCCCGTTCACCCATCACCCCCTGTGCTCACTGCCCCGTGTCCTAACTCACACCCAGTCCCGTTCACCCATCACCCCCTGTGCTCACTGCCCCGTACCCTAACTCACACCGAGTCCCGTTCACCCATCACCCCGAGTGCTCACTGCCCCGTACCCTAACTCACACCCAGTCCCGTTCACCCATCACCCACTGTGCTCACTGCCCCTTGTCCTAACTCACACCCAGTCCCGTTCACCCATCACCCCCTGTGCTCACTGCCCCGTGTCCTAACTCACACCCAGTCCCGTTCACCCATCACCCCCTGTGCTCACTGCCCCGTACCCTAACTCACACCCAGTCCCGTTCACCCATCACCCGCTGTGCTCACTGCCCCGTGTCCTAACTCACACCCAGTGCCGTTCACCCATCACCCCGTACCCGAACTCACACCGAGTCCCATTCACCCATCACCCTGTACCCTAACTCACACCGAGTCCCGTTCACCCATCACCCTGTACCCTAACTCACACCGAGTCCCGTTCACCCATCACCCCGTACCCGAACTCACACCGAGTCCCATTCACCCATCACCCTGTACCCTAACTCACACCGAGTCCCGTTCGTCCATCACCCCGTACCCTAACTCAAACCGAGTCCCGTTCACCCATCACCCCGTACCCTAACTCACACCGAGTCCCCTTCACCCATCACCCCGTACCCTAACTCACACCCAGTCCCGTTCACCCATCTCCCCCTGTGCTCACTGCCCCGTGTCCAAACCGACACCCAGTCCCGTTCACCCATCACCCCCTGTGCTCACTGCCCCGTGTCCTAACTCACACCCAGTCCCGTTCACCCATCACCCGCTGTGCTCACTGCCCCGTGTCCTAAATCACACCGAGTCCCGTTCACCCATCACCCCCTGTGCTCACTGCCCCGTGTCCTAACTCACACCGAGTCCCGTTCACCCATCACCCCCTGTGCTCACTGCCCCGTGTCCTAACTCACACTGAGTCCCGTTCACCCATCACCCCCTGTGCTCACTGCCCCGTGTCCTACCTCACACCCAGTCCCGTTCACCCATCACCCCGTGTGCTCACTGCCCCGTGTCCTAACTCACACCGAGTCCCGTTCACCCATCACCCCGTACGCTAACTCACACCGAGTCCCGTTCACACATCACCCCGTACCCTAACTCGCACCAAGTCCCGTTCACCCATCACCCCGTACCCTAACTCACACCGAGTCCCGTTCGTCCTTCACCCCGTGTCCTAACTCACACCCAGTCCCGTTCACCCATCACCCGCTGTGCTCACTGCCCCGTGTCCTAACTCACACCCAGTCCCGTTCACCCATCACCCCCTGTGCTCACTGCCCCGTACCCTAACTCACACCGAGTCCCGTTCACCCATCACCCTGTACCCTAACTCACACCGAGTCCCGTTCACCCATCACCCCGTACCCTAACTCACACCGAGTCCCGTTCACCCATCACCCCGTACCCTAACTCACACCGAGTCCCGTTCGTCCATCACCCCGTGTCCTAACTCACACCGAGTCCCGTTCACCCATCACCACGTACACTAACTCACACCGAGTCCCGTTCACCCATCACCACGTACCCTAACTGACACCGAGTCTCGTTCACCCATCACCCCGTACCCTAACTCACACCGAGTCCCGTTCGTCCATCACCCCGTGTCCTAACTCACACCCAGTCCCGTTCACCCATCACCCGCTGTGCTCACTGTCCCCTGTCCTAACTCACACCCAGTCCCGTTCACCCATCACCCCCTGTGCTCACTGCCCCGTGTCCTAACTCACACCCAGTCCCGTTCACCCATCACCTCCTGTGCTCACTGCCCCGTGTCCGAACTCACACCCAGTCCCGTTCACCCATCACCTCCTGTGCTCACTGCCCCGTGTCCTAACTCACACCCAGTCCCGTTCACCCATCACCCCCTGTGCTCAATGCCCCATACCCTAACTCACACCCAGTCCCGTTCACCCATCACCCCATGTGCTCACTGCCCCGTGTCCTAACTCACTCCCAGTCCCGTTCACCCTTCACCCCCTGTGCTCACTGCCCCGTGTCCTAACTCACACCCAGTCCCGTTCACCCATCACCCCCTGTGCTCACTGCCCCGTGTCCTAACTCACACCCAGTCCCGTTCACCCATCACCCCCTGTGCTCACTGCCCCGTGTCCTAATTCACACCCAGTCCCGTTCACCTATCACCCCCTGTGCTCACTGCCCCGTGTCCTAACTCACACCCAGTCCCGTTCACCCATCACCCCCTGTGCTATCTGCCCCGTGTCCTAACTCACACCCAGACCCGTTCACCCATCACCCACTGTGCTCACTGCCCCGTGTCCTAACTCGCACCGAGTCCCGTTCACCCATCACCCCCTGTGCTCACTGCCCCGTGTCCTAACTCGCACCGAACCCCGTTCCCCCATCACCCCCTGTGCTCACTGCCCCGTGTCCAAACTCACACCCAGTCCCGTTCACCCATCACCCCCTGTGCTCACTGCCCCGTGTCCTAACTCACACCCACTCCCGTTCACCCATCACCCCCTGTGCTCACTGCCCCGTGTCCTAACTCACACCCAGTCCCGTTCACCCATCACCCCCTGAGCTCACTGCCCCGTGTCCTAACTCACACCCAGTCCCGTTCACCCAGCACCCCCTGTGCTCACTGCCCCGTGTCCTAACTTACACCCAGTCCCGTTCACCCATCACCCGCTGTGCTCACTGCCCCGTGTCCTAACTCACACCGAGTCCCGTTCACACATCACCCCCTGTGCTCACTGCCCCGTGTCCTAACTCACACCGAGTCCCTTCACCCATCACCCCCTGTGCTCACTTCCCCGTGCCCTACCTCACACCCAGTCCCGTTCACCCATCACCCCCTGTGCTCACTGCCCCGTACCCTAACTCACACCGAGTCCCTTTCACCCATCACCCCGTACCCTAACTCACACCGAGTCCCTTTCACCCATCACCCCGTACCCTAACTCACACCGAGTCCCGTTCACCCATCACCCCGTACCCTAACTCACACCCAGTCCCGTTCACCCAGCACCCCCTGTGCTCACTGCCCCGTGTCCTAACTCACACCGAGTCCTGTTCACCGTACCCTAACTCACACCGAGTCCCGTTCACCCATCACCCGCTGTGCTCACTGCTCCGTCTCCTAACTCACACCCAGTCCCGTTCGTCCATCACCCCCTGTGCTCACTGCCCCGTGTCCTAACTCACACCCAGTCCCGTTCACCCATCACCTCCTGTGCTCACTGCCCCGTGTCCTAACTCACACCCAGTCCCGTTCACCCATCACCCCCTGTGCTCAATGCCCCGTACCCTAACTCACACCCAGTCCCGTTCACCCATCACCTCCTGTGCTCACTGCCCCGTGTCCTAACTCACACCCAGTCCCGTTCACCCATCACCTCCTGTGCTCACTGCCCCGTGTCCTAACTCACACCCAGTCCCGTTCACCCATCACCCCCTGTGCTCAATGCCCCATACCCTAACTCACACCCAGTCCCGTTCACCCATCACCCCATGTGCTCACTGCCCCGTGTCCTAACTCACTCCCAGTCCCGTTCACCCTTCACCCCCTGTGCTCACTGCCCCGTGTCCTAACGCACACCCAGTCCCGTTCACCCATCACCCCCTGTGCTCGCTGCCCCGTGTCCTAACTCATACCCAGTCCCGTTCACCCATCACCCCCTGTGCTCAATGCCCCGTACCCTAACTCACACCCAGTCCCGTTCACCCATCACCCTCTGTGCTCACTGCCCCGTGTCCTAACTCACACCCAGTCCCGTTCACCCATCACCCCCTGTGCTCACTGCCCCGTGTCCTAACTCACACCCAGTCCCGTTCACCCATCACCCCCTGTGCTCACTGCCCCGTACCCTAACTCACACCGAGTCCCGTTCACCCATCACCCTGAGTGCTCACTGCCCCGTACCCTAACTCACACCCAGTCCCGTTCACCCATC
This sequence comes from Somniosus microcephalus, assembly GCF_052327205.1. NCBI lineage: Eukaryota > Metazoa > Chordata > Chondrichthyes > Squaliformes > Somniosidae > Somniosus > Somniosus microcephalus. Next base: position 7,537,979 of record NC_141010.1, read on the forward strand.
ACCCACTGTGCTCACTGCCCCTTGTCCTAACTCACACCCAGTCCCGTTCACCCATCACCCCCTGTGCTCACTGCCCCGTACCCTAACTCACACCGAGTCCCGTTCACCCATCACCCTCTGTGCTCACTGCCCTGTGTCCTAACTCACACCCAGTCCCGATCACCCATCACCCCCTGTGCTCGCTGCCCCGTACCCTAACTCACACCCAGTCCCGTTCACCCATCACCCTCTGTGCTCACTGCCCTGTGTCCTAACTCACACCCAGTCCCGTTCACCCATCACCCGCTGTGCTCACTGCCCCGTGTCCTAACTCACACCCAGTGCCGTTCACCCATCACCCCCTGTGCTCACTGCCCCGTGTCCTAACTCACACCGAGTCCCGTTCACCCATCACCCCCTGTGCTCACTGCCCCGTGTCCTAACTCGCACCCAGTCCCGTTCACCCATCACCCCCTGTGCTCACTGCCCCGTGTCCTAACTCACACCCAGTCCCGTTCACCCATCACCCCCTGTGCTCACTGCACCGTGTCCTAACTCACACCCAGTCCCGTTCACCCATCACCCCCTGAGCTCACTGCCCCGTGTCCTAACTCGCACCCAGTCCCGTTCACCCAGCACCCCCTGTGCTCACTGCCCCGTGTCCTAACTCACACCCAGTCCCGTTCACCCATCACCCCCTGTGCTCATTGCCCCGTGTCCTAACTCGCACCGAATCCCGTTCACACATCACCCCCTGTGCTCACTGCTCCGTACCCTAACTCACACCGAGTCCCGTTCACCCATCACCCCCTGTGCTCACTGCCCCGTACCCTAACTCACACCGAGTCCCGTTCGTCCATCACCCCGTACCCTAACTCACACCGAGTCCCGTTCACCCATCACCCCGTACCCGAACTCACACCGAGTCCCATTCACCCATCACCCTGTACCCTAACTCACACCGAGTCCCGTTCGTCCATCACCCCGTACCCTAACTCAAACCGAGTCCCGTTCACCCATCACCCCGTACCCTAACTCACACCGAGTCCCCTTCACCCATCACCCCGTACCCTAACTCACACCCAGTCCCGTTCACCCATCTCCCCCTGTGCTCACTGCCCCGTGTCCAAACCGACACCCAGTCCCGTTCACCCATCACCCCCTGTGCTCACTGCCCCGTGTCCTAACTCACACCCAGTCCCGTTCACCCATCACCCCGCTCTCACTGCCCCGTGTCCGAACTCACACCCAGTCCCGTTCACCCATCACCCCCTGTGCTCAATGCCCCGTGTCCTAACTCACACCCAGTCCCGTTCACCCATCACCCCCTGTGCTCACTGCACCGTGTCCTAACTCACACCCAGTCCCGTTCACCCATCACCCCCTGAGCTCACTGCCCCGTGTCCTAACTCGCACCCAGTCCCGTTCACCCAGCACCCCCTGTGCTCACTGCCCCGTGTCCTAACTCACACCCAGTCCCGTTCACCCATCACCCCCTGTGCTCATTGCCCCGTGTCCTAACTCGCACCGAATCCCGTTCACACATCACCCCCTGTGCTCACTGCTCCGTACCCTAACTCACACCGAGTCCCGTTCACCCATCACCCCCTGTGCTCACTGCCCCGTACCCTAACTCACACCGAGTCCCGTTCGTCCATCACCCCGTAACCTAACTCACACCGAGTCCCGTTCACCCATCACCCCGTACCCGAACTCACACCGAGTCCCATTCACCCATCACCCTGTACCCTAACTCACACCGAGTCCCGTTCGTCCATCACCCCGTACCCTAACTCAAACCGAGTCCCGTTCACCCATCACCCCGTACCCTAACTCACACCGAGTCCCCTTCACCCATCACCCCGTACCCTAACTCACACCCAGTCCCGTTCACCCATCTCCCCCTGTGCTCACTGCCCCGTGTCCAAACCGACACCCAGTCCCGTTCACCCATCACCCCCTGTGCTCACTGCCCCGTGTCCTAACTCACACCCAGTCCCGTTCACCCATCACCCCCTGTGCTCACTGCCCCGTGTCCGAACTCACACCCAGTCCCGTTCACCCATCACCCCCTGTGCTCAATGCCCCGTGTCCTAACTCACACCCAGTCCCGTTCACCCATCACCCCCTGTGCTCACTGCCCCGTGTCCTAACTCACACCCAGTTCCGTTCACCCATCACCCCCTGTGCTCACTGCCCCGTGTCCTAACTCACACCAGTCCCGTTCACCCATCACCCCTTGTGCTCACTGCCCCGTGTCCTAACTCACACCCAGTCCCGTTCACCCATCACCCCCTGTGCTCACTGCCCCGTGTCCTAACTCACACCCAGTCCCGTTCACCCATCACCCCCTGTGCTCACTGCCCCGTACCCTAACTCACACCCAGTCCCGTTCACCCATCACCCCCTGTGTTCACTGCCCCGTACCCTAACTCACACCCAGTCCCGTTCACCCATCACCCCCTGTGCTCACTGCCCCGTGTCCTAACTCACACCCAGTCCCGTTCACCCATCACCTCCTGTGCTCACTGCACCGTGTCCTAACTCACACCCAGTCCCGTTCACCCATCACCCCCTGAGCTCACTGCCCCGTGTCCTAACTCACACCCAGTCCCATTCACCCAGCACCCCCTGTGCTCACTGCCCCGTGTCCTAACTCACACCCAGTCCCATTCACCCATCACCCCCTGTGCTCGCTGCCCCGTGTCCTAACTCACACCGAATCCCGTTCACACATCACCCGCTGTGCTCACTGCCCCGTGTCCTAAATCACACCGAGTCCCGTTCACCCATCACCCCCTGTGCTCACTGCCCCGTGTCCTAACTCACACCGAGTCCCGTTCACCCATCACCCCCTGTGCTCACTGCCCCGTGTCCTAACTCACACTGAGTCCCGTTCACCCATCACCCCCTGTGCTCACTGCCCCATGTCCTACCTCACACCCAGTCCCGTTCACCCATCACCCCGTGTGCTCACTGCCCCGTGTCCTAACTCACACCGAGTCCCGTTCACCCATCACCCCGTACGCTAACTCACACCGAGTCCCGTTCACACATCACCCCGTACCCTAACTCGCACCAAGTCCCGTTCACCCATCACCCCGTACCCTAACTCACACCGAGTCCCGTTCGTCCATCACCCCGTGTCCTAACTCACACCCAGTCCCGTTCACCCATCACCCGCTGTGCTCACTGCCCCGTGTCCTAACTCACACCCAGTCCCGTTCACCCATCACCCCCTGTGCTCACTGCCCCGTACCCTAACTCACACCGAGTCCCGTTCACCCATCACCCTGTACCCTAACTCACACCGAGTCCCGTTCACCCATCACCCCGTACCCTAACTCACACCGAGTCCCGTTCACCCATCACCCCGTACCCTAACTCACACCGAGTCCCGTTCGTCCATCACCCCGTGTCCTAACTCACACCGAGTCCCGTTCACCCATCACCACGTACCCTAACTCACACCGAGTCCCGTTCACCCATCACCACGTACCCTAACTGACACCGAGTCTCGTTCACCCATCACCCCGTACCCTAACTCACACCGAGTCCCGTTCGTCCATCACCCCGTGTCCTAACTCACACCCAGTCCCGTTCACCCATCACCCGCTGTGCTCACTGTCCCCTGTCCTAACTCACACCCAGTCCCGTTCACCCATCACCCCCTGTGCTCACTGCCCCGTGTCCTAACTCACACCCAGTCCCGTTCACCCATCACCTCCTGTGCTCACTGCCCCGTGTCCGAACTCACACCCAGTCCCGTTCACCCATCACCTCCTGTGCTCACTGCCCCGTGTCCTAACTCACACCCAGTCCCGTTCACCCATCACCCCCTGTGCTCAATGCCCCATACCCTAACTCACACCCAGTCCCGTTCACCCATCACCCCATGTGCTCACTGCCCCGTGTCCTAACTCACTCCCAGTCCCGTTCACCCATCACCCCCTGTGCTCACTGCCCCGTGTCCTAACTCACACCCAGTCCCGTTCACCCATCACCCCCTGTGCTCACTGCCCCGTGTCCTAACTCACACCCAGTCCCGTTCACCCATCACCCCCTGTGCTCACTGCCCCGTGTCCTAATTCACACCCAGTCCCGTTCACCTATCACCCCCTGTGCTCACTGCCCCGTGTCCTAACTCACACCCAGTCCCGTTCACCCATCACCCCCTGTGCTATCTGCCCCGTGTCCTAACTCACACCCAGACCCGTTCACCCATCACCCACTGTGCTCACTGCCCCGTGTCCTAACTCGCACCGAGTCCCGTTCACCCATCACCCCCTGTGCTCACTGCCCCGTGTCCTAACTCGCACCGAACCCCGTTCCCCCATCACCCCCTGTGCTCACTGCCCCGTGTCCAAACTCACACCCAGTCCCGTTCACCCATCACCCCCTGTGCTCACTGCCCCGTGTCCTAACTCACACCCACTCCCGTTCACCCATCACCCCCTGTGCTCACTGCCCCGTGTCCTAACTCACACCCAGTCCCGTTCACCCATCACCCCCTGAGCTCACTGCCCCGTGTCCTAACTCACACCCAGTCCCGTTCACCCAGCACCCCCTGTGCTCACTGCCCCGTGTCCTAACTTACACCCAGTCCCGTTCACCCATCACCCGCTGTGCTCACTGCCCCGTGTCCTAACTCACACCGAGTCCCGTTCACACATCACCCCCTGTGCTCACTGCCCCGTGTCCTAACTCACACCGAGTCCCTTCACCCATCACCCCCTGTGCTCACTTCCCCGTGCCCTACCTCACACCCAGTCCCGTTCACCCATCACCCCCTGTGCTCACTGCCCCGTACCCTAACTCACACCGAGTCCCTTTCACCCATCACCCCGTACCCTAACTCACACCGAGTCCCTTTCACCCATCACCCCGTACCCTAACTCACACCGAGTCCCGTTCACCCATCACCCCGTACCCTAACTCACACCCAGTCCCGTTCACCCAGCACCCCCTGTGCTCACTGCCCCGTGTCCTAACTCACACCGAGTCCTGTTCACCGTACCCTAACTCACACCGAGTCCCGTTCACCCATCACCCGCTGTGCTCACTGCTCCGTCTCCTAACTCACACCCAGTCCCGTTCGTCCATCACCCCCTGTGCTCACTGCCCCGTGTCCTATCTCGCACCGAGTCCCGTTCACCCATCACCCCCTGTGCTCACTGCCCCGTGTCCTAACTCACACCCAGTCCCGTTCACCCATCACCTCCTGTGCTCACTGCCCCGTGTCCTAACTCACACCCAGTCCCGTTCACCCATCACCCCCTGTGCTCAATGCCCCGTACCCTAACTCACACCCAGTCCCGTTCACCCATCACCTCCTGTGCTCACTGCCCCGTGTCCTAACTCACACCCAGTCCCGTTCACCCATCACCTCCTGTGCTCACTGCCCCGTGTCCTAACTCACACCCAGTCCCGTTCACCCATCACCCCCTGTGCTCAATGCCCCATACCCTAACTCACACCCAGTCCCGTTCACCCATCACCCCATGTGCTCACTGCCCCGTGTCCAAACTCACTCCCAGTCCCGTTCACCCTTCACCCCCTGTGCTCACTGCCCCGTGTCCTAACGCACACCCAGTCCCGTTCACCCATCACCCCCTGTGCTCGCTGCCCCGTGTCCTAACTCATACCCAGTCCCGTTCACCCATCACCCCCTGTGCTCAATGCCCCGTACCCTAACTCACACCCAGTCCCGTTCACCCATCACCCTCTGTGCTCACTGCCCCGTGTCCTAACTCACACCCAGTCCCGTTCACCCATCACCCCCTGTGCTCACTGCCCCGTGTCCTAACTCACACCCAGTCCCGTTCACCCATCACCCCCTGTGCTCACTGCCCCGTACCCTAACTCACACCGAGTCCCGTTCACCCATCACCCTGAGTGCTCACTGCCCCGTACCCTAACTCACACCCAGTCCCGTTCACCCATCACCCACTGTGCTCACTGCCCCTTGTCCTAACTCACACCCAGTCCCGTTCACCCATCACCCCCTGTGCTCACTGCCCCGTACCCTAACTCACACCGAGTCCCGTTCACCCATCACCCTCTGTGCTCACTGCCCTGTGTCCTAACTCACACCCAGTCCCGATCACCCATCACCCCCTGTGCTCGCTGCCCCGTACCCTAACTCACACCCAGTCCCGTTCACCCATCACCCTCTGTGCTCACTGCCCTGTGTCCTAACTCACACCCAGTGCCGTTCACCCATCACCCGCTGTGCTCACTGCCCCGTGTCCTAACTCACACCCAGTGCCGTTCACCCATCACCCCCTGTGCTCACTGCCCCGTGTCCTAACTCACACCGAGTCCCGTTCACCCATCACCCCCTGTGCTCACTGCCCCGTGTCCTAACTCGCACCCAGTCCCGTTCACCCATCACCCCCTGTGCTCACTGCCCCGTGTCCTAACTCACACCCAGTCCCGTTCACCCATCACCCCCTGTGCTCACTGCCCCGTACCCTAACTCACACCGAGTCCCGTTCGTCCATCACCCCGTACCCTAACTCACACCGAGTCCCATTCACCCATCACCCCGTACCCGAACTCACACCGAGTCCCATTCACCCATCACCCTGTACCCTAACTCACACCGAGTCCCGTTCGTCCATCACCCCGTACCCTAACTCAAACCGAGTCCCGTTCACCCATCACCCCGTACCCTAACTCACACCGAGTCCCCTTCACCCATCACCCCGTACCCTAACTCACACCCAGTCCCGTTCACCCATCTCCCCCTGTGCTCACTGCCCCGTGTCCAAACCGACACCCAGTCCCGTTCACCCATCACCCCCTGTGCTCACTGCCCCGTGTCCTAACTCACACCCAGTCCCGTTCACCCATCACCCCCTGTGCTCACTGCCCCGTGTCCGAACTCACACCCAGTCCCGTTCACCCATCACCCCCTGTGCTCAATGCCCCGTGTCCTAACTCACACCCAGTCCCGTTCACCCATCACCCCCTGTGCTCACTGCCCCGTGTCCTAACTCACACCCAGTTCCGTTCACCCATCACCCCCTGTGCTCACTGCCCCGTGTCCTAACTCACACCAGTCCCGTTCACCCATCACCCCTTGTGCTCACTGCCCCGTGTCCTAACTCACACCCAGTCCCGTTCACCCATCACCCCCTGTGCTCACTGCCCCGTGTCCTAACTCACACCCAGTCCCGTTCACCCATCACCCCCTGTGCTCACTGCCCCGTACCCTAACTCACACCCAGTCCCGTTCACCCATCACCCCCTGTGTTCACTGCCCCGTACCCTAACTCACACCCAGTCCCGTTCACCCATCACCCCCTGTGCTCACTGCCCCGTGTCCTAACTCACACCCAGTCCCGTTCACCCATCACCTCCTGTGCTCACTGCACCGTGTCCTAACTCACACCCAGTCCCGTTCACCCATCACCCCCTGAGCTCACTGCCCCGTGTCCTAACTCACACCCAGTCCCATTCACCCAGCACCCCCTGTGCTCACTGCCCCGTGTCCTAACTCACACCCAGTCCCATTCACCCATCACCCCCTGTGCTCGCTGCCCCGTGTCCTAACTCACACCGAATCCCGTTCACACATCACCCGCTGTGCTCACTGCACCGTGTCCTAAATCACACCGAGTCCCGTTCACCCATCACCCCCTGTGCTCACTGCCCCGTGTCCTAACTCACACCGAGTCCCGTTCACCCATCACCCCCTGTGCTCACTGCCCCGTGTCCTAACTCACACTGAGTCCCGTTCACCCATCACCCCCTGTGCTCACTGCCCCGTGTCCTACCTCACACCCAGTCCCGTTCACCCATCACCCCGTGTGCTCACTGCCCCGTGTCCTAACTCACACCGAGTCCCGTTCACCCATCACCCCGTACGCTAACTCACACCGAGTCCCGTTCACACATCACCCCGTACCCTAACTCGCACCAAGTCCCGTTCACCCATCACCCCGTACCCTAACTCACACCGAGTCCCGTTCGTCCATCACCCCGTGTCCTAACTCACACCGAGTCCCGTTCACCCATCACCACGTACCCTAACTCACACCGAGTCCCGTTCACCCATCACCACGTACCCTAACTGACACCGAGTCTCGTTCACCCATCACCCCGTACCCTAACTCACACCGAGTCCCGTTCGTCCATCACCCCCTGTGCTCACTGCCCCGTGTCCTAACTCACACCCAGTCCCGTTCACCCATCACCTCCTGTGCTCACTGCCCCGTGTCCGAACTCACACCCAGTCCCGTTCACCCATCACCTCCTGTGCTCACTGCCCCGTGTCCTAACTCACACCCAGTCCCGTTCACCCATCACCCCCTGTGCTCAATGCCCCATACCCTAACTCACACCCAGTCCCGTTCACCCATCACCCCATGTGCTCACTGCCCCGTGTCCTAACTCACTCCCAGTCCCGTTCACCCTTCACCCCCTGTGCTCACTGCCCCGTGTCCTAACTCACACCCAGTCCCGTTCACCCATCACCCCCTGTGCTCACTGCCCCGTGTCCTAACTCACACCCAGTCCCGTTCACCCATCACCCCCTGTGCTCACTGCCCCGTGTCCTAACTCACACCCAGTCCCGTTCACCCATCACCCCCTGTGCTCACTGCCCCGTGTCCTAACTCACACCCAGTCCCGTTCACCCATCACCCCCTGTGCTATCTGCCCCGTGTCCTAACTCACACCCAGACCCGTTCACCCATCACCCACTGTGCTCACTGCCCCGTGTCCTAACTCGCACCGAGTCCCGTTCACCCATCACCCCCTGTGCTCACTGCCCCGTGTCCTAACTCGCACCGAACCCCGTTCACCCATCACCCCCTGTGCTCACTGCCCCGTGTCCAAACTCACACCCAGTCCCGTTCACCCATCACCCCCTGTGCTCACTGCCCCGTGTCCTAACTCACACCCACTCCCGTTCACCCATCACCCCCTGTGCTCACTGCCCCGTGTCCTAACTCACACCCAGTCCCGTTCACCCATCACCCCCTGAGCTCACTGCCCCGTGTCCTAACTCACACCCAGTCCCGTTCACCCAGCACCCCCTGTGCTCACTGCCCCGTGTCCTAACTTACACCCAGTCCCGTTCACCCATCACCCGCTGTGCTCACTGCCCCGTGTCCTAACTCACACCGAGTCCCGTTCACACATCACCCCCTGTGCTCACTGCCCCGTCTCCTAACTCACACCGAGTCCCGTTCACCCATCACCCCCTGTGCTCACTTCCCCGTGCCCTACCTCACACCCAGTCCCGTTCACCCATCACCCCCTGTGCTCACTGCCCCGTACCCTAACTCACACCGAGTCCCTTTCACCCATCACCCCGTACCCTAACTCACACCGAGTCCCTTTCACCCATCACCCCGTACCCTAACTCACACCGAGTCCCGTTCACCCATCACCCCGTACCCTAACTCACACCCAGTCCCGTTCACCCAGCACCCCCTGTGCTCACTGCCCCGTGTCCTAACTCACACCGAGTCCTGTTCACCGTACCCTAACTCACACCGAGTCCCGTTCACCCATCACCCGCTGTGCTCACTGCTCCGTCTCCTAACTCACACCCAGTCCCGTTCGTCCATCACCCCCTGTGCTCACTGCCCCGTGTCCTATCTCGCACCGAGTCCCGTTCACCCATCACCCCCTGTGCTCACTGCCCCGTGTCCTAACTCACACCCAGTCCCGTTCACCCATCACCTCCTGTGCTCACTGCCCCGTGTCCTAACTCACACCCAGTCCCGTTCACCCATCACCCCCTGTGCTCAATGCCCCGTACCCTAACTCACACCCAGTCCCGTTCACCCATCACCCCCTGTGCTCACTGTCCCGTGTCCTAACTCACACCCAGTCCCGTTCACCCATCACCCCCTGTGCTCACTGCCCCGTGTCCTAACTCACACCCTGTCCCGTTCACCCATCACCCCCTGTGCTCACTGCCCCGTGTCCAAACTCACACCCAGACCCGTTCACCCATCACCCACTGTGCTCACTGCCCCGTGTCCTAACTCGCACCGAGTCCCGTTCACCCATCACCCCCTGTGCTCACTGCCCCGTGTCCTAACTCGCACCGAACCCCGTTCACCCATCACCCCCTGTGCTCACTGCCCCGTGTCCTAACTAGCACCCAGTCCCGTTCACCCATCACCCCCTGTGCTCACTGCCCCGTACCCTAACTCACACCGAGTCCCTTTCACCCATCACCCCGTACCCTAAATCACACCGAGTCCCTTTCACCCATCACCCCGTACCCTAACTCACACCGAGTCCCGTTCACCCATCACCCCGTACCCGAACTCACACCGAGTCCCGTTCACCCATCACCCCGTACCCTAACTCACACCCAGTCCCGTTCACCCATCACCCCCTGTGCTCACTGCCCCGTGTCCAAACTCACACCCAGTCCCGTTCACCCATCACCCCCTGTGCTCACTGCCCCGTGTCCTAACTCACACCCAGTCCCGTTCACCCATCACCCACTGTGCTCACTGCCCCGTGTCCTAACTCACACCGAGTCCCGTTCACCCATCACCCCCTGTGCTCACTGCCCCGTGTCCTAACTCACACCCAGTCCCGTTCACCCATCACCCACTGTGCTCACTGCCCCGTATCCGAACTCACACCGAGTCCCGTTCACCCATCACCCCCTGTGCTCACTGCCCCGTGTCCTAACTCACACCCAGTCCTGTTCACCCATCCCCCCCTGAGCTCACTGCCCCGTGTCCTAACTCACACCCAGTCCCGTTGACCCATCACCCCCTGTGCTCACTGCCCCGTGTCCTAACTCACACCCAGTCCCGATCACCCATCACCCCCTGTGCTCGCTGCCCCGTGTCCTAACTCACACCCAGTCCCGTTCACCCATCACCCCCTGTGCTCGCTGCCCCGTGTCCTAACTCATACCCAGTCCCGTTCACCCATCACCCCCTGTGCTCAATGCCCCGTACCCTAACTCACACCCAGTCCCGTTCACCCATCACCCTCTGTGCTCACTGCCCCGTGTCCTAACTCACACCCAGTCCCGTTCACCCATCACCCCCTGTGCTCACTGCCCCGTGTCCTAACTCACACCCAGTCCTGTTCACCCATCACCCCCTGTGCTCACTGCCCCGTACCCTAACTCACACCGAGTCCCGTTCACCCATCACCCTGAGTGCTCACTGCCCCGTACCCTAACTCACACCCAGTCCCGTTCACCCATCACCCACTGTGCTCACTGCCCCTTGTCCTAACTCACACCCAGTCCCGTTCACCCATCACCCCCTGTGCTCACTGCCCCGTACCCTAACTCACACCGAGTCCCGTTCACCCATCACCCTGAGTGCTCACTGCCCCGTACCCTAACTCACACCCAGTCCCGTTCACCCATCACCCACTGTGCTCACTGCCCCTTGTCCTAACTCACACCCAGTCCCGTTCACCCATCACCCCCTGTGCTCACTGCCCCGTACCCTAACTCACACCCAGTCCCGTTCACCCATCACCCGCTGTGCTCACTGCCCCGTGTCCTAACTCACACCCAGTGCCGTTCACCCATCACCTCCTGTGCTCACTGCCCCGTGTCCTAACTCACACCGAGTCCCGTTCACCCATCACCCCCTGTGCTCACTGCCCCGTGTCCTAACTCGCACCCAGTCCCGTTCACCCATCACCCCCTGTGCTCACTGCCCCGTGTCCTAACTCGCACCAAGCCCCGTTCACCCATCACCCCCTGTGCTCACTGCCCCGTGTCCTAACTCACACGCAGTCCCGTTCACCCATCACCCCCTGTGCTCACTGCACCGTGTCCTAACTCACACCCAGTCCCGTTCACCCATCACCCCCTGAGCTCACTGCCCCGTGTCCTAACTCACACCCAGTCCCGTTCACCCAGCACCCCCTGTGCTCACTGCCCCGTGTCCTAACTCACACCCAGTCCCGTTCACCGTCACCCCCTGTGCTCACTGCCCCGTGTCCTAACTCGCACCGAATCCCGTTCACACATCACCCCCTGTGCTCACTGCCCCGTGTCCTAACTCGCACCGAGTCCCGTTCACCCATCACCCCCTGTGCTCACTGCCCCGTACCCTAACTCACACCGAGTCCCGTTCACCTATCACCCCCTGTGCTCACTGCCCCGTACCCTAACTCACACCGAGTCCCGTTCACCCATCACCCCCTGTGCTCACTGCCCCGTACCCTAACTCACACCGAGTCCCGTTCGTCCATCACCCCGTACCCTAACTCACACCGAGTCCCGTTCACCCATCACCCCGTACCCTAACTCACACCGAGTCCCGTTCACCCATCACCCTGTACCCTAACTCACACCGAGTCCCGTTCACCCATCACCCCGTACCCTAACTCACACCGAGTCCCCTTCACCCATCACCCCGTATCCTAACTCACACCAAGTCCCGTTCACCCATCACCCCGTACCCTAACTCACACCGAGTCCCGTTCACCCATCACCCCGTACCCGAACTCACACCCAGTTCCGTTCACCCATCACCCCCTGTGCTCACTGCCCCGTGTCCTAACCCACACCCAGTCCCGTTCACCCATCACCCCCTGTGCTCACTGCCCCGTGTCCTAACTCACACCCAGTCCCGTTCACCCATCACCCCCTGTGCTCAATACACCGTGTCCTAACTCACACCCAGTCCCGTTCACCCATCACCCCCTGTGCTCACTGCCCCGTGTCCTAACTCACAACCAGTTCCGTTCACCCATCACCCCCTGTGCTCACTGCCCCGTGTCCTAACTCACACCCAGTCCCGTTCACCCATCACCCCTTGTGCTCACTGCCCCGTGTCCTAACTCACACCGAGTCCCGTTCACCCATCACCCCCTGTGCTCACTGCCCCGTGTCCTAACTCACACTGAGTCCCGTTCACCCATCACCCCCTGTGCTCACTGCCCCGTCTCCTAACTCGCACCGAGTCCCGTTCACCCATCACCCCCTGTGCTCACTGCCCCGTGTCCTAACCCACACCCAGTCCCGTTCACCCATCACCCCCTGTGCTCACTGCCCCGTGTCCTAACTCACACCCTGTCCCGTTCACCCATCACCCCCTGTGCTCACTGCCCCGTGTCCTAACTCACACCCAGTCCCGTTCACCCATCACCCCCTGTGCTCAATACCCCGTGTCCTAACTCACACCCAGTCCCGTTCACCCATCACCCCCTGTGCTCACTGCCCCGTGTCCTAACTCACAACCAGTTCCGTTCACCCATCACCCCCTGTGCTCACTGCCCCGTGTCCTAACTCACACCCAGTCCCGTTCACCCATCACCCCTTGTGCTCACTGCCCCGTGTCCTAACTCACACCGAGTCCCGTTCACCCATCACCCCCTGTGCTCACTGCCCCGTGTCCTAACTCACACTGAGTCCCGTTCACCCATCACCCCCTGTGCTCACTGCCCCGTGTCCTACCTAACACCCAGTCCCGTTCACCCATCACCCCGTGTGCTCACTGCCCCGTGTCCTAACTCACACCGAGTCCCGTTCACCCATCACCCCGTACGCTAACTCACACCGAGTCCCGTTCACCCATCACCCCGTACCCTAACTCGCACCAAGTCCCGTTCACCCATCACCCCGTACCCTAACTCACACCGAGTCCCGTTCGTCCATCACCCCGTGTCCTAACTCACACCCAGTCCCGTTCACCCATCACCCGCTGTGCTCACTGCCCCGTGTCCTAACTCACACCCAGTCCCGTTCACCCATCACCCCCTGTGCTCACTGCCCCGTACCCTAACTCACACCGAGTCCCGTTCACCCATCACCCTGTACCCTAACTCACACCGAGTCCCGTTCACCCATCACCCCGTACCCTAACTCACACCGAGTCCCGTTCACCCATCACCCCGTACCCTAACTCACACCGAGTCCCGTTCGTCCATCACCCCGTGTCCTAACTCACACCGAGTCCCGTTCACCCATCACCACGTACCCTAACTGACACCGAGTCTCGTTCACCCATCACCCCGGACCCTAACTCACACCGAGTCCCGTTCGTCCATCACCCCGTGTCCTAACTCACACCCAGTCCCGTTCACCCATCACCCGCTGTGCTCACTGTCCCCTGTCCTAACTCACACCCAGTCCCGTTCACCCATCACCCCCTGTGCTCACTGCCCCGTGTCCTAACTCACACCCAGTCCCGTTCACCCATCACCTCCTGTGCTCACTGCCCCGTGTCCTAACTCACACCCAGTCCCGTTCACCCATCACCTCCTGTGCTCACTGCCCCGTGTCCTAACTCACACCCAGTCCCGTTCACCCATCACCCCCTGTGCTCACTGCCCCGTGTCCTAACTCACACCCAGACCCGTTCACCCATCACCCACTGTGCTCACTGCCCCGTGTCCTAACTCGCACCGAGTCCCGTTCACCCATCACCCCCTGTGCTCACTGCCCCGTGTCCTAACTCGCACCGAACCCCGTTCACCCATCACCCCCTGTGCTCACTGCCCCGTGTCCTAACTCGCACCGAACCCCGTTCACCCATCACCCCCTGTGCTCACTGCCCCGTGTCCTAACTCACACCCTGTCCCGTTCACCCATCACCCCCTGTGCTCACTGCCCCGTGTCCAAACTCACACCCAGACCCGTTCACCCATCACCCACTGTGCTCACTGCCCCGTGTCCTAACTTGCACCGAGTCCCGTTCACCCATCACCCCCTGTGCTCACTGCCCCGTGTCCTAACTCGCAACGAACCCCGTTCACCCATCACCCCCTGTGCTCACTGCCCCGTGTCCTAACTCGCACCGAACCCCGTTCACCCATCACCCCCTGTGCTCACTGCCCCGTGTCCTACCTCACACCCAGTCCCGTTCACCCATCACCCCCTGTGCTCACTGCCCCGTACCCTAACTCACACCGAGTCCCTTTCACCCATCACCCCGTACCCTAAATCACACCGAGTCCCTTTCACCCATCACCCCGTACCCTAACTCACACCGAGTCCCGTTCACCCATCACCCCGTACCCGAACTCACACCGAGTCCCGTTCACCCATCACCCCGTACCCTAACTCACACCCAGTCCCGTTCACCCATCACCCCCTGTGCTCACTGCCCCGTGTCCAAACTCACACCCAGTCCCGTTCACCCATCACCCCCTGTGCTCACTGCCCCGTGTCCTAACTCACACCCAGTCCCGTTCACCCATCACCCCCTGTGCTCACTGCCCCGTGTCCTAACTCACACCCAGTCCCGTTCACCCATCACCCACTGTGCTCACTGCCCCGTGTCCTAACTCACACCGAGTCCCGTTCACCCATCACCCCCTGTGCTCACTGCCCCGTGTCCTAACTCACACCCAGTCCCGTTCACCCATCACCCACTGTGCTCACTGCCCCGTATCCGAACTCACACCGAGTCCCGTTCACCCATCACCCCCTGTGCTCACTGCCCCGTGTCCTAACTCACACCCAGTCCTGTTCACCCATCCCCCCCTGAGCTCACTGCCCCGTGTCCTAACTCACACCCAGTCCCGTTGACCCATCACCCCCTGTGCTCACTGCCCCGTGTCCTAACTCACACCCAGTCCCGATCACCCATCACCCCCTGTGCTCGCTGCCCCGTGTCCTAACTCACACCCAGTCCCGTTCACCCATCACCCCCTGTGCTCGCTGCCCCGTGTCCTAACTCATACCCAGTCCCGTTCACCCATCACCCCCTGTGCTCAATGCCCCGTACCCTAACTCACACCCAGTCCCGTTCACCCATCACCCTCTGTGCTCACTGCCCCGTGTCCTAACTCACACCCAGTCCCGTTCACCCATCACCCCCTGTGCTCACTGCCCCGTGTCCTAACTCACACCCAGTCCTGTTCACCCATCACCCCCTGTGCTCACTGCCCCGTACCCTAACTCACACCGAGTCCCGTTCACCCATCACCCTGAGTGCTCACTGCCCCGTACCCTAACTCACACCCAGTCCCGTTCACCCATCACCCACTGTGCTCACTGCCCCTTGTCCTAACTCACACCCAGTCCCGTTCACCCATCACCCCCTGTGCTCACTGCCCCGTACCCTAACTCACACCGAGTCCCGTTCACCCATCACCCTGAGTGCTCACTGCCCCGTACCCTAACTCACACCCAGTCCCGTTCACCCATCACCCACTGTGCTCACTGCCCCTTGTCCTAACTCACACCCAGTCCCGTTCACCCATCACCCCCTGTGCTCACTGCCCCGTGTCCTAACTCACACCCAGTCCCGTTCACCCATCACCCCCTGTGCTCACTGCCCCGTACCCTAACTCACACCCAGTCCCGTTCACCCATCACCCGCTGTGCTCACTGCCCCGTGTCCTAACTCACACCCAGTGCCGTTCACACCATCACCTCCTGTGCTCACTGCCCCGTGTCCTAACTCACACCGAGTCCCGTTCACCCATCACCCCCTGTGCTCACTGCCCCGTGTCCTAACTCGCACCCAGTCCCGTTCACCCATCACCCCCTGTGCTCACTGCCCCGTGTCCTAACTCGCACCAAGCCCCGTTCACCCATCACCCCCTGTGCTCACTGCCCCGTGTCCTAACTCACACGCAGTCCCGTTCACCCATCACCCCCTGTGCTCACTGCACCGTGTCCTAACTCACACCCAGTCCCGTTCACCCATCACCCCCTGAGCTCACTGCCCCGTGTCCTAACTCACACCCAGTCCCGTTCACCCAGCACCCCCTGTGCTCACTGCCCCGTGTCCTAACTCACACCCAGTCCCGTTCACCGTCACCCCCCTGTGCTCACTGCCCCGTGTCCTAACTCGCACCGAATCCCGTTCACACATCACCCCCTGTGCTCACTGCCCCGTGTCCTAACTCGCACCGAGTCCCGTTCACCCATCACCCCCTGTGCTCACTGCCCCGTACCCTAACTCACACCGAGTCCCGTTCACCTATCACCCCCTGTGCTCACTGCCCCGTACCCTAACTCACACCGAGTCCCGTTCACCCATCACCCCCTGTGCTCACTGCCCCGTACCCTAACTCACACCGAGTCCCGTTCGTCCATCACCCCGTACCCTAACTCACACCGAGTCCCGTTCACCCATCACCCCGTACCCTAACTCACACCGAGTCCCGTTCACCCATCACCCTGTACCCTAACTCACACCGAGTCCCGTTCACCCATCACCCCGTACCCTAACTCACACCGAGTCCCCTTCACCCATCACCCCGTATCCTAACTCACACCAAGTCCCGTTCACCCATCACCCCGTACCCTAACTCACACCGAGTCCCGTTCACCCATCACCCCGTACCCGAACTCACACCCAGTTCCGTTCACCCATCACCCCCTGTGCTCACTGCCCCGTGTCCTAACCCACACCCAGTCCCGTTCACCCATCACCCCCTGTGCTCACTGCCCCGTGTCCTAACTCACACCCAGTCCCGTTCACCCATCACCCCCTGTGCTCAATACACCGTGTCCTAACTCACACCCAGTCCCGTTCACCCATCACCCCCTGTGCTCACTGCCCCGTGTCCTAACTCACAACCAGTTCCGTTCACCCATCACCCCCTGTGCTCACTGCCCCGTGTCCTAACTCACACCCAGTCCCGTTCACCCATCACCCCTTGTGCTCACTGCCCCGTGTCCTAACTCACACCGAGTCCCGTTCACCCATCACCCCCTGTGCTCACTGCCCCGTGTCCTAACTCACACTGAGTCCCGTTCACCCATCACCCCCTGTGCTCACTGCCCCGTCTCCTAACTCGCACCGAGTCCCGTTCACCCATCACCCCCTGTGCTCACTGCCCCGTGTCCTAACCCACACCCAGTCCCGTTCACCCATCACCCCCTGTGCTCACTGCCCCGTGTCCTAACTCACACCCTGTCCCGTTCACCCATCACCCCCTGTGCTCACTGCCCCGTGTCCTAACTCACACCCAGTCCCGTTCACCCATCACCCCCTGTGCTCAATACCCCGTGTCCTAACTCACACCCAGTCCCGTTCACCCATCACCCCCTGTGCTCACTGCCCCGTGTCCTAACTCACAACCAGTTCCGTTCACCCATCACCCCCTGTGCTCACTGCCCCGTGTCCTAACTCACACCCAGTCCCGTTCACCCATCACCCCTTGTGCTCACTGCCCCGTGTCCTAACTCACACCGAGTCCCGTTCACCCATCACCCCCTGTGCTCACTGCCCCGTGTCCTAACTCACACTGAGTCCCGTTCACCCATCACCCCCTGTGCTCACTGCCCCGTGTCCTACCTCACACCCAGTCCCGTTCACCCATCACCCCGTGTGCTCACTGCCCCGTGTCCTAACTCACACCGAGTCCCGTTCACCCATCACCCCGTACGCTAACTCACACCGAGTCCCGTTCACCCATCACCCCGTACCCTAACTCGCACCAAGTCCCGTTCACCCATCACCCCGTACCCTAACTCACACCGAGTCCCGTTCGTCCATCACCCCGTGTCCTAACTCACACCCAGTCCCGTTCACCCATCACCCGCTGTGCTCACTGCCCCGTGTCCTAACTCACACCCAGTCCCGTTCACCCATCACCCCCTGTGCTCACTGCCCCGTACCCTAACTCACACCGAGTCCCGTTCACCCATCACCCTGTACCCTAACTCACACCGAGTCCCGTTCACCCATCACCCCGTACCCTAACTCACACCGAGTCCCGTTCACCCATCACCCCGTACCCTAACTCACACCGAGTCCCGTTCGTCCATCACCCCGTGTCCTAACTCACACCGAGTCCCGTTCACCCATCACCACGTACCCTAACTGACACCGAGTCTCGTTCACCCATCACCCCGGACCCTAACTCACACCGAGTCCCGTTCGTCCATCACCCCGTGTCCTAACTCACACCCAGTCCCGTTCACCCATCACCCGCTGTGCTCACTGTCCCCTGTCCTAACTCACACCCAGTCCCGTTCACCCATCACCCCCTGTGCTCACTGCCCCGTGTCCTAACTCACACCCAGTCCCGTTCACCCATCACCTCCTGTGCTCACTGCCCCGTGTCCTAACTCACACCCAGTCCCGTTCACCCATCACCTCCTGTGCTCACTGCCCCGTGTCCTAACTCACACCCAGTCCCGTTCACCCATCACCCCCTGTGCTCACTGCCCCGTGTCCTAACTCACACCCAGACCCGTTCACCCATCACCCACTGTGCTCACTGCCCCGTGTCCTAACTCGCACCGAGTCCCGTTCACCCATCACCCCCTGTGCTCACTGCCCCGTGTCCTAACTCGCACCGAACCCCGTTCACCCATCACCCCCTGTGCTCACTGCCCCGTGTCCTAACTCGCACCGAACCCCGTTCACCCATCACCCCCTGTGCTCACTGCCCCGTGTCCTAACTCACACCCTGTCCCGTTCACCCATCACCCCCTGTGCTCACTGCCCCGTGTCCAAACTCACACCCAGACCCGTTCACCCATCACCCACTGTGCTCACTGCCCCGCGTCCTAACTCGCACCGAGTCCCGTTCACCCATCACCCCCTGTGCTCACTGCCCCGTGTCCTAACTCGCAACGAACCCCGTTCACCCATCACCCCCTGTGCTCACTGCCCCGTGTCCTAACTCGCACCGAACCCCGTTCACCCATCACCCCCTGTGCTCACTGCCCCGTGTCCTACCTCACACCCAGTCCCGTTCACCCATCACCCCCTGTGCTCACTGCCCCGTACCCTAACTCACACCGAGTCCCTTTCACCCATCACCCCGTACCCTAAATCACACCGAGTCCCTTTCACCCATCACCCCGTACCCTAACTCACACCGAGTCCCGTTCACCCATCACCCCGTACCCGAACTCACACCGAGTCCCGTTCACCCATCACCCCGTACCCTAACTCACACCCAGTCCCGTTCACCCATCACCCCCTGTGCTCACTGCCCCGTGTCCAAACTCACACCCAGTCCCGTTCACCCATCACCCCCTGTGCTCACTGCCCCGTGTCCTAACTCACACCCAGTCCCGTTCACCCATCACCCACTGTGCTCACTGCCCCGTGTCCTAACTCACACCGAGTCCCGTTCACCCATCACCCCCTGTGCTCACTGCCCCGTGTCCTAACTCACACCCAGTCCCGTTCACCCATCACCCACTGTGCTCACTGCCCCGTATCCGAACTCACACCGAGTCCCGTTCACCCATCACCCCCTGTGCTCACTGCCCCGTGTCCTAACTCACACCCAGTCCTGTTCACCCATCCCCCCCTGAGCTCACTGCCCCGTGTCCTAACTCACACCCAGTCCCGTTGACCCATCACCCCCTGTGCTCACTGCCCCGTGTCCTAACTCACACCCAGTCCCGATCACCCATCACCCCCTGTGCTCGCTGCCCCGTGTCCTAACTCACACCCAGTCCCGTTCACCCATCACCCCCTGTGCTCGCTGCCCCGTGTCCTAACTCATACCCAGTCCCGTTCACCCATCACCCCCTGTGCTCAATGCCCCGTACCCTAACTCACACCCAGTCCCGTTCACCCATCACCCTCTGTGCTCACTGCCCCGTGTCCTAACTCACACCCAGTCCCGTTCACCCATCACCCCCTGTGCTCACTGCCCCGTGTCCTAACTCACACCCAGTCCTGTTCACCCATCACCCCCTGTGCTCACTGCCCCGTACCCTAACTCACACCGAGTCCCGTTCACCCATCACCCTGAGTGCTCACTGCCCCGTACCCTAACTCACACCCAGTCCCGTTCACCCATCACCCACTGTGCTCACTGCCCCTTGTCCTAACTCACACCCAGTCCCGTTCACCCATCACCCCCTGTGCTCACTGCCCCGTACCCTAACTCACACCGAGTCCCGTTCACCCATCACCCTGAGTGCTCACTGCCCCGTACCCTAACTCACACCCAGTCCCGTTCACCCATCACCCACTGTGCTCACTGCCCCTTGTCCTAACTCACACCCAGTCCCGTTCACCCATCACCCCCTGTGCTCACTGCCCCGTGTCCTAACTCACACCCAGTCCCGTTCACCCATCACCCCCTGTGCTCACTGCCCCGTACCCTAACTCACACCCAGTCCCGTTCACCCATCACCCCCTGTGCTCACTGCCCCGTGTCCTAACTCGCACCAAGCCCCGTTCACCCATCACCCCCTGTGCTCACTGCCCCGTGTCCTAACTCACACCCAGTCCCGTTCACCCATCACCCCCTGTGCTCACTGCACCGTGTCCTAACTCACACCCAGTCCCGTTCACCCATCACCCCCTGAGCTCACTGCCCCGTGTCCTAACTCACACCCAGTCCCGTTCACCCAGCACCCCCTGTGCTCACTGCCCCGTGTCCTAACTCACACCCAGTCCCGTTCACCGTCACCCCCTGTGCTCACTGCCCCGTGTCCTAACTCGCACCGAATCCCGTTCACACATCACCCCCTGTGCTCACTGCCCCGTGTCCTAACTCGCACCGAGTCCCGTTCACCCATCACCCCCTGTGCTCACTGCCCCGTACCCTAACTCACACCGAGTCCCGTTCACCTATCACCCCCTGTGCTCACTGCCCCGTACCCTAACTCACACCGAGTCCCGTTCACCCATCACCCCCTGTGCTCACTGCCCCGTACCCTAACTCACACCGAGTCCCGTTCGTCCATCACCCCGTACCCTAACTCACACCGAGTCCCGTTCACCCATCACCCCGTACCCTAACTCACACCGAGTCCCGTTCACCCATCACCCTGTACCCTAACTCACACCGAGTCCCGTTCACCCATCACCCCGTACCCTAACTCACACCGAGTCCCCTTCACCCATCACCCCGTATCCTAACTCACACCAAGTCCCGTTCACCCATCACCCCGTACCCTAACTCACACCGAGTCCCGTTCACCCATCACCCCCTGTGCTCACTGCCCCGTGTCCTAACTCACACCCAGTCCCGTTCACCCATCACCCCCTGTGCTCGCTGCCCCGTGTCCTAACTCATACCCAGTCCCGTTCACCCATCACCCCCTGTGCTCAATGCCCCGTACCCTAACTCACACCCAGTCCCGTTCACCCATCACCCTCTGTGCTCACTGCCCTGTGTCCTAACTCACACCCAGTCCCGTTCACCCATCACCCCCTGTGCTCACTGCCCCGTGTCCTAACTCACACCCAGTCCCGTTCACCCATCACCCCCTGTGCTCACTGCCCCGTACCCTAACTCACACCGAGTCCCGTTCACCCATCACCCTGAGTGCTCACTGCCCCGTACCCTAACTCACACCCAGTCCCGTTCACCCATCACCCACTGTGCTCACTGCCCCTTGTCCTAACTCACACCCAGTCCCGTTCACCCATCACCCCCTGTGCTCACTGCCCCGTACCCTAACTCACACCGAGTCCCGTTCACCCATCACCCTGAGTGCTCACTGCCCCGTACCCTAACTCACACCCAGTCCCGTTCACCCATCACCCACTGTGCTCACTGCCCCTTGTCCTAACTCACACCCAGTCCCGTTCACCCATCACCCCCTGTGCTCACTGCCCCGTGTCCTAACTCACACCCAGTCCCGTTCACCCATCACCCCCTGTGCTCACTGCCCCGTACCCTAACTCACACCCAGTCCCGTTCACCCATCACCCGCTGTGCTCACTGCCCCGTGTCCTAACTCACACCCAGTGCCGTTCACCCATCACCCCCTGTGCTCACTGCCCCGTGTCCTAACTCACACCGAGTCCCGTTCACCCATCACCCCCTGTGCTCACTGCCCCGTGTCCTAACTCGCACCCAGTCCCGTTCACCCATCACCCCCTGTGCTCACTGCCCCGTGTCCTAACTCGCACCAAGCCCCGTTCACCCATCACCCCCTGTGCTCACTGCCCCGTGTCCTAACTCACACCCAGTCCCGTTCACCCATCACCCCCTGTGCTCACTGCACCGTGTCCTAACTCACACCCAGTCCCGTTCACCCATCACCCCCTGAGCTCACTGCCCCGTGTCCTAACTCACACCCAGTCCCGTTCACCCAGCACCCCCTGTGCTCACTGCCCCGTGTCCTAACTCACACCCAGTCCCGTTCACCGTCACCCCCTGTGCTCACTGCCCCGTGTCCTAACTCGCACCGAATCCCGTTCACACATCACCCCCTGTGCTCACTGCCCCGTGTCCTAACTCGCACCGAGTCCCGTTCACCCATCACCCCCTGTGCTCACTGCCCCGTACCCTAACTCACACCGAGTCCCGTTCACCTATCACCCCCTGTGCTCACTGCCCCGTACCCTAACTCACACCGAGTCCCGTTCACCCATCACCCCCTGTGCTCACTGCCCCGTACCCTAACTCACACCGAGTCCCGTTCGTCCATCACCCCGTACCCTAACTCACACCGAGTCCCGTTCACCCATCACCCTGTACCCTAACTCACACCGAGTCCCGTTCACCCATCACCCCGTACCCTAACTCACACCGAGTCCCCTTCACCCATCACCCCGTATCCTAACTCACACCAAGTCCCGTTCACCCATCACCCCGTACCCTAACTCACACCGAGTCCCGTTCACCCATCACCCCGTACCCGAACTCACACCCAGTTCCGTTCACCCATCACCCCCTGTGCTCACTGCCCCGTGTCCTAACCCACACCCAGTCCCGTTCACCCATCACCCCCTGTGCTCACTGCCCCGTGTCCTAACTCACACCCTGTCCCGTTCACCCATCACCCCCTGTGCTCACTGCCCCGTGTCCTAACTCACACCCAGTCCCGTTCACCCATCACCCCCTGTGCTCAATACCCCGTGTCCTAACTCACACCCAGTCCCGTTCACCCATCACCCCCTGTGCTCACTGCCCCGTGTCCTAACTCACAACCAGTTCCGTTCACCCATCACCCCCTGTGCTCACTGCCCCGTGTCCTAACTCACACCCAGTCCCGTTCACCCATCACCCCTTGTGCTCACTGCCCCGTGTCCTAACTCACACCCAGTCCCGTTCACCCATCACCCCCTGTGCTCACTGCCCCGTGTCCTAACTCACACCCAGTCCCGTTCACCCATCACCCCCTGTGCTCACTGCCCCGTGTCCTAACTCACACCCAGTCCCGTTCACCCATCACCCCCTGTGCTCAATGCCCCGTACCCTAACTCACACCCAGTCCCGTTCACCCATCAGCCCCTGTGTTCACTGCCCCGTACCCTAACTCACACCCAGTCCCGTTCACCCATCACCCCCTGTGCTCACTGCCCCGTGTCCTAACTCACACCCAGTCCCGTTCACCCATCACCTCCTGTGCTCACTGCACCGTGTCCTAACTCACACCCAGTCCCGTTCACCCATCACCCCCTGAGCTCACTGCCCCGTTTCCTAACTCACACTAAGTCCCGTTCACCCATCACCCCGTACCCTAACTCACACCGAGTCCCGTTCACCCATCACCCCGTACCCTAACTCACACCGAGACCCGTTCACCCATCACCCCATACCCTAACTCACACCGAGTCCCGTTCACCCATCACCCTGAACCCTAACTCACACCGAGTCCCGTTCACCCATCACCCCCTGTGCTCACTGCCCCGTGTCCTAACTCACACTAAGTCCCGTTCACCCATCACCCCGTACCCTAACTCACACCGAGTCCCGTTCACCCATCACCCCGTACCCTAACTCACACCGAGACCCGTTCACCCATCACCCCATACCCTAACTCACACCGAGTCCCGTTCACCCATCACCCTGAACCCTAACTCGCACCGAGTCCCGTTCACCCATCACCCCGTACCCTAACTCACACCGAGTCCCTTTCACCCATCACCCCGTACCCTAACTCACACCGAGTCCCGTTCACCCATCACCCCATGCCCTAACTCGCACCGAGCCCCGTTCACCCATCACCCCGTACCCTAACTCACACCGAGCCCCGTTCACCCATCACCCCGTACCCTAACTCACACCGAGTCCCGTTCACCCATCACCCCGTACCCTAACTCACACCGAGTCCCGTTCACCCATCACCCCGCACCCTAACCCGCACCGAGTCCCGTTCACCCATCACCCCTGTGCACTCGCCGACCTACATTGGCTCCCGGTCCAGCAACACCTCGAAATTAAAATGATCATCCTTGTGTTCAGATCCCTGCACGGCCTCACCCGCCCCTGCCTATCTCTGTAACCTCCTCCAGCCCTACAACTCCCTGAGATCTCTGCGCTCCTCCAATTCTGGCCTCCTGTGCATCCCCGAAGTCCTTTACACCACCATTGGCGGCTGTCCCTTCACCTGCCTGGGCCCTAAGCTCTGGAATTCCCTCCCTAAACCTCGCCGCCTCTCTCTCCTCCTTTAAGACGCTCCTTAAAACCTCCCTCTTTGACCAAGCTTTTGGTCACCTGCCCTAATGTCTCCTTCTTTGGCTCGGTGTCAGTTTTTTTCCATCTGATTACACTCCTGTGAAGCGCCTCGGGATGTTTACAATGCTGGAGGCACTGTATAAATACAAATTGTGGTGGTTGAGAAAACCAGGAAGAAAGCAGGGGAACAGAATTCTTCAGCTCTTTATCAGTGAGCTATGGCAACTGGTGATCTTGTGTAACTCCACCGGCCAGTCTCGATGTGTGCTCTCAGACCCACTCCCTGACAGAAGCACGGAGTAAATTGAGAATTCTGAACTTTGAAGCCGGGCTTTTAATAAGGCAGCTATTAGCTGTCAGAATTGAGTAAGCACTGCTGTTTGGCGGCCTGATTTAGTATCTCTGATAGTCCCGATTGTTATTTGTTATCAGCGATCAAACCCACAGGGCTGTAAAATGGAAAGTTGTCGCACCAGAGCTCGGGACCAGGACGCACAATCCAGCCGCAGCCAGAATGATTCTTTGCTAATGAATGAGTTAGTGGAGTGGGGCGGGAGGGGCTGAAAGAGTCGGAGATGCCAGTCACCGACTTGCCCCAGGGGGCATCGATTCTGCCGCGAGTTGACGCCAATGAACGGGTTTAACTGGCGCGTGCTCTGATCTCGGCAGTCTTTCCAAACTACAACAACGTGCTTTTATATATAATAACAGCAGAGAATGCTGGAAAAACTCAGCAGGCCAGGCAACATCCGTGGAGAGGGAAATAGAGTCAACGTTTCAGGTCGAAACCCTTCTTCAGAACTGAGAAAAAAAGGCAGGAAATGAAACAGATTAAAAGGCCAGTTTGGGGGCTGGGAAATGGGGGAGGGGATGAAAGAAGAGACATTAAGAGATATTCAAGGGGAGACACAATAGTAATAAGACAGGTAGAGAAACAGACAATGGCTCTAAATTAATTTATATATATTCCTTCCCCAATTCCAGCCTCTTGTGTATGCCCGATTTTAATCGCTCCACCATTCACACAGAAATCACACACAGAAACCCCACAGTGCAGATAGAGGACGTTTCGGCCCATCGAGCCTGCACCGACACATATCCCACTCGTGCCTTCCGCTGCCTAGGCCCCAAGCTCTGGAACTCCCTCCCGTATAAACTCCAGATTTCTACTACCCTTTGTGTGGAATTAGTGCTTCCTGATTTCACCCACAATTGTCCTAAATTTAATATTAATCCCCCTTGTTCTGGATTCCCCACACCAGTGGAAACAGTGAGCTGGATTTTCCCGGGTCCCATCCGCACCGAGCGGGGAGGGACCTGGGAGACGATGGGAAACCCAGAAGGTCGTGTTTCCCGGCACACTGTGGAGTAACTACACAGTGGGTGTGTGAAGGAAAAGGGCAGGTTTCCCCGCCCAGAAGTCAGCCTGATTGATAAACTGGCTTCCAGTCGTGCGGGGAACTCGGAGAAGGAGGCCACAGCAACGGGTAAGTGCTGGGCCCAGGATGGTCAGGGGCGGGGCGGGGGGTGAGGGGGGGTTTGGCTACGATCCCCCGGGGGTCCGATCCTTGTCCTCGGAGTGTGGGGGGTGGGGGGGAAGTTGTGATCCCCGGGGCCGAATCGCGATCCCCGGAGGGGGTTCCAGGCCCGGGGAGGGAGGGTTCCATCTCCGACCCCAGAGAGGGCCAGGTTGGTGGTGGGTGAGCTTGGGATTCCCGTCCGCCTGCAGCAAAGTAGAGGCTTCAGGCCTGATTATAATATATAAATTGCCAAACTGCCTCTCGGCATTGGGTTGGCAGCCCGTCCCCCCATCCCACCCGAGTGAAAGGTGAAAGTGGATGGGTTGTGGGTTGGGGTTCGCATATTTTCAACTTTCACCCCCCGCCAACGCCTCCAACCCATCCGTTGTTACATCTGAAAATTCCGGCCACTGTCTCTGTCTCTACCCCATCGAATCCCTTTAACATTTCAAGCACCTCGATTAGATGAGACTTCAGGACCTTGCTGGGTGCTGAGCGACTGCTGTGCCAGTCTACCCAGCAACACTGACTGCACTGCGAGGTGCTCTGGGATGTTATGAGAATGTGGTGGAGCGTTTGGTGAATCGGTAACTAGAGATCGTACATTTAGGATCATTACCCAAAGAATGAAAGTGAGAGGTTAGGAGAATTTTTTTTGACACAACAGTTGTCACGGACATGATGGAATACCAGGAATAGCGGTGGAAGCAGAATCCATAATAGCTTCCAAAAGGGAAGTGGATAAATACTTTAAAGACACTATGTAAATGCAAAGGTGTTGCTGGCCTTAGACAGTAGCAAAACCAAATTAGTCGAAGCTCTCCTGAGTTTTAAGTCTGTGACAGCTGTTTAGAGGCAAAACGTAAATTGCTTAATAAATCAGTACAAGTATAGCCCGTACCTTGGTTGAAATCGTGTAATAATTTATCATTCGTAATATCCCAGTTAAAGACTGTACAGTTTTGATTTCAGCAGTTATTTTTTCTAAGTGACCTACTTTAAAACCAACTCAGGGTTTGTGTGCAAAGGTTTGAGCCCTAATCATTTGTTTTTTGGGGATTGGGGTGGGACGAGGTTAGTGTGAACCTACCCTCAGCAAACCTAGACGCCCAACAGCCCGCCGCACTGGAGATAGAGGGCCCAAGAAAATACTGTCCTCTTCTAAGAGATCAAGAATGGGGATCGATAATCTGAAACTGTTAAGACAACAAGAGCCTTTATTTAGTAGGTAAACGTCCCAAGGTGCTTCACAAGAGCAGAATCAGATAGAAATTGACAGCAAGCCAAAGGAGATATTAGGACAGGTGACCAAAAGCCTGGTCAGAGAGGTAGGTTTTAAGAAGTGTCTTAAAGGAGGAGTTAGGAGACGGGCAGTGAGCACAGGAGTGATGGGTGAACGGGACTTGCTGCGAGTTAGGAGACGGGCAGTGAGCACAGGAGTGATGGGTGAACGGGACTTGCTGCGAGTTAGGAGACGGGCAGTGAGCACAGGAGTGATGGGTGAATGGGACTTGCTGCGAGTTAGGAGACGGGCAGTGAGCACAGGGGGTGATGGGTGAACGGGACTTGCTGCGAGTTAGGAGACGGGCAGTAGAGGTTTGGATGAGCTCAAGTTTATGGAGGGTGCAAAAATGTTAGGCTGGCCAGGCGAGCACAGGAATAGTCGAGTCTGGAGGTAACAAAAAGCATGGACGAGGGTTTCAGCAGCAGGTGGGCTGAGGCAAGGGGGCGGAGACGGGCGATGTGACGGAGGTGGAAGTAGGCGATCTTTGTGACGGGGAGGATATGGGGTCAGAGGCTCAGCTCAGACCCAACGCAGCAAAAGCCCAGTTCACTTCCCGTTCATGTTTTGCAAGAGTTTCTTTTGGCACTGAATAAAAAGGAGGATTTACTGCTTCCTACAGCCACCGAGGCATTAATACTTCCTGCCCTGTGACCCTTCGAACTTTGAACTTTGCCACTTGTGGTTGGCACAGCAGTGAAGCTGATTCCAACCCACTTAACAACACTAACCTCCCCTGCATTATGTCTGATGAGATTTATTTACTTTTACTTAAAACAATGATAAATTCGTCATGCTGTGACGACACCCTGTGTATAAAACACACTGAATCGTGTCAGGATGTTTAAAAGTCATATAACAGTAGCAGTCTTGTTTGTTTTAAAATGATACTGGGCACCAGGATGGCTCTGAGTCTGTATTAACAGAAAGACATGCGTTCCTGTAGCGCCTGTCATGACCATCGGACGTCCCAAAGCGCTTTACAGCCAATGAAGTACTTTTTGAACTGCAGTCACTGTTGTAATGTGGGAAACTCAGAAGCCAATTTGCACACAGCAAGATCCCACAAACAGCAATGTGATCACAACCGGATAATACGTTTTTTTTAGTGATGTTGATTGAGGGATAAATATTGGCCCCAGGACACCGGGGAGAACTCCCCAGCTCTTCTTCAAAAGAGTGCCATGGGATCTTTTATGTCCACCTGAGGGAGCAGACGGGGCCTCGGTTTAACGTCTCATCCGAAAGACAGCACCTCCGACAGTGCAGCACTCCCTTGGCACTGCACTGGGAGAGCCAGCCTGGATTTTTGTGCTACGCAACTGAGCAACACAGACCAGGTTCCGGGTTCCTTCCGCGGTCCCTACTGAGATGGCTAATCAAACATGTAGGATCTTACAGTTGCTCAGCACTGTTGGAGAGGAGAAGATTAGCCCGGATTTCCCACTCCTGATCAGTGTCCAGTGACACCCGCCCCCGTGTTGCTGGAATGTGCGTGAGTGCGGATGTCAGGTGTGGGCAGGATCGATCCCCTAACCATGGTCAAACAGCCAACTGACACTCCCCATAAGGGCTCCACATATGTGTCAGGGCTCACACATAATAAACAGAAGGATTAGGAGCAGGAGTAGACCATACGGCCCCTCGAGCCTGCTCCGCCATTCAATAAGATTATGGCTGATCATCAACCTTAACTCCACTTTCCTGCCCGATCTCCATATCCCTTGATTCCCCTAGAGTCCAAAAATCTATCGACCTCAGCCTTGAAGACTCAACAACTGAGTATCCACAGAGAATTCCAAAGATTCATAACCCTCTGAGTGAAGAAATTCCTCCTCATCTCGGTCCTAAATGGCCGACCCCTTATCCTGAGACTATGCCCCCTGGTTCTAGCCTCTTCAGCCAGGGGGAAACAGCTTCTCAGCATCTAACCTGTCAACCCCCCTCAGAACTTTATATTTTTCAATGCAATCACCTCTCATTCTTCTAAACTCCAGAGAGTATAGGCCCATTCTACTCAAGGAGAATGGCCACTGGATTGAGGTATCAGAGGAACGCCAGTGACCCAACACGAGTTTCCCGTTCCAATGCTCAGTTTCACGAGTATTCCAAGCTGCCCTCTCCACCAGCCTGAGCCCCCACCCCTTTAGTTATTCACACCCCCTCTTGTATCTTGTCTATGTCTTTGATTTCTCTCATTATGTCCCTCATTGACTCATTGTAACATTACTCCTGCCATATGACCATCTTCCATTCTCCTGGCCAATAGATAGCCCTCAATCAACATAACAAAAAACAGATTACCTGGTCATTATCACATTGCTGTTGGCTGTAAAGCGATTTGGGACGTCCGGTGGTCGTGAAAGACGCTGTATAAATCCGAGTCTTTTTTTCTCCACTTGAGTATTTTACAGGCCCTTCTATTTCTTTTCCTGTGTATGTTTTTCCCCTCTCCTTCTGAGATCTCTGCACTCCTCCAATTCTGGCCTCTTGACCATCCCCTATTTTAATCGCTCCACCATTGGTGGCCGTGCCTTTAGCTGCCTAAGCTCTGGAATTCCCTCCCTAAACCTCTCCGCCTCTCCAGCTCTTCTCCTTAAAACCTCCACCTGTCCTAATATCTCCTTATGTGGCTCGGTGTCAAATTTTATTTGGTCCCATTCCTGTGAAGCACCTTGGGAAGTTTCACTATGTTAAAGGTGCTATATAAATGCAAGTTGTTTTTGTTTCATGGTTTGGTGGACTCTTTGCCCATTTGTCTTTCACAGAAAGGACTTAGACACAAGCATGTGTTTTTTTTTATATAGCTGAAGCTAGCCTCAGATGGGTTGGCTTCTCTAGACAGCGCCGTGCTGACTTATGGATCAGCCAGACAAATGATAATTACAGCACGCGATGGGAAGTGTTTCAGAGATCCAAACATTGGGCAATTTCTTTGCCGTAACTGCTCATTCAGAAGGACACTCGGGGTTGGGAACCTTCTGTAATCTCTGTGGGAGGCTGTGAGAGAGGCTTTTAAAAAAAAATCAGAACACAAACATCAAATTGGGAGCCAGGAACCAGCATGCTGCGCAAGGCAATCTCTGCCCCTGATCGGCGGGTCAGGTAACAGAGAACCTATCGCTGGACCAGGAGGAACATAGGAGCAGGAGGAGGCCATTCAGCCCTTCGAGCCTGTTCCGCCATTCAATTAGATCGTGGCTGATCTGTATCTTAACGCCATCTGTCTGCCATGGTTCCATAACCCTTAATACCCTTACCTAACAAAAATCTATCAATCTCAGTTTTGAAATTTTCAATTGACCCCCACCCCCCTCCCCGGCCTCGACACTTTGCGAGTAGAGTTCCCTCTCATTTTTGTTGGTGTCTCTGCGGCGCGGTTTTTGCATTGAAATGCTGGCAAGTCGGCTGCGCGGGATCCCTGGAGCGCAGCCACGCAGCTTAAAGGGAACATTGTGAGTGTTTTTCATTTTTGTAACATAGAAACATAGAAGATAGGAGCAGGAGTAGGCCATTCGGCCCCTCGAGCCTGCTCCGCCATTCAATGAGATCATGGCTGATCATCCAAATTCTGACGAAAGGACATCGACCTGAAACATTAACTCTGTTTCTCTCTCCACGGATGCTGCCTGGCCTGCTGAGTTTTTCCAGAGTTTTCTGTTGTCATTTCCAAATTCAGTATCCTGTCCCTGCTTTCCCCCCATATCCCTTGATCCCTTTAGCCTTAAGAAATATATCTAACTCCTTGAATATATTTACTGAATTGGCCTCAACTGCCTTCTGTGGTAGAGAATTCTACAGGTTCACCACTCTCTGGGTGAAGAAATTCCTCCTCATCTCTGTCCTAAATGGCTTACCCCTTATCCTTAGACTGTGACCCCTGGTTCTGGACTCCCCGGCCATCGGGAACATCCTTCCAGCATCTAATCTGTCTAGTCCTGTTAGAATTTTATAAGTTTCAATGAGATCCCCTCTCATTCTTCTAAACTCTAGCGAATATAAGCCTAATTGACCCAATCTCTCTTCATACATCATTCCTGCCATCCCAGGTATCAGTCTGGTGAATCTTCGCTACACTCTCTCCATGGCAAGAACATCCTTCCTCAGATAAGGCGACCAAAACTGCACACAATACTCAAGGTGTGGTCTCACCAAGGCCCTGTACAACTGCAGTACGCAAACAGAAATCAAGCAGGCGTGGGGGGCACTGACGGCCATTTTTATTTTCCGCCGCCCTTCACCAATATGGCGGGTGCCTTACTCACAGCTCGGAATGAGCGGGCGCTTCCTGACTGCCATATTGGAGGTTTAAGAGGCCGTTAGCGCCCGAAAATTGGGGGGGTTGGGGGGGGGGGAAGAGTGGTTGGGCAGGGCGTCCGAATATTCTAGACCAAGCTCTCCAACTCTACACTACAGGAAATGGCTACTTTCTTTGCGCAGTCAAGACAGAACAGTTTATAAACCGAGACAGAAATAAAAGTTACTGATTGTGACAACCTGGGTTGCCGAGAGGCTCCTTAAAACCTACCTCTTTGACCAAGCCTGTCCTAATATCTGTCTGCTTATGTGGCTCAGTGTTAAATTTTGTTTGATAATGTTCCTGTGAAGTGCCTTGGGACGTTTTACTACGTTAAGAGCGCTATATAAATGCACATTGTTGTTGAACTAGAGGCCTGCTGCCAGGCCCCTTGAGGTTCGCAGTTTCCTGCAACATGCATGTGGGCAGATACTTCAGAGAGGCAGGTTTTCAAATCTTTTATTATCGGAATCCATTTTGTTGCTGTACTGAATTAAGAAGTGGTTGCAAATGAAATTTTTGTTGGTTTGGGTGAAAACGTTTTTCCTTAACTCACCTCTAATCCGTCTACCCATTACTTTAAATCTGTGCCCCCTGGTTATTGACCTCTCTGCTAAGGGAAACAGGTCCTTCCTATCCACTCTATCTAGGCCCCTCATAATTTTATACACCTCAATTAAATCTCCCCTCAGCCTCCTCTGTTCCAAAGAAAACAACCCCAGCCGATCCAATCTTTCCTCGTAGCTAAAATTTTCCTGTCCTGGCAACAATATCTTAAAACCCCTCTATACCCTCTCTGGTGCAATCACATTTTTCCTGTAATGTGGTGACCAGAACTGTACACAGTACTCTAGCTGTGGCCTAACTAGTGTTTCATACAGTTCTAGCATAACTTTCCTGTTCTTATATTCTATGCCTCAGCTAATAAAGGAAAGTATCCTGTATGCCTTCTTAACCACCTTATCTATCTGTTCTGCTACCTTCAGGGATCTGTGGACATGCACTCCAAGGTCCCTCTGTTCCTCTGCACATTTCAGTATCCTACTATTTATTGTGTATTCCCTTTCCTCGTTAGCCCTCTCCAAACGCATTACCTCCCGTTTCTCCGGATTGAATTCCATTTGCTACTTTTCTGCCCAGCTGACCAGTCCATTGATATCTTCCTGCAATCTACAGCTTTCTTCCTCACTATAAACCACACGGCCAATTTTTGTACCATCTGCAAACTTCTTAAAGAAGCCCGCTACATTGAAGTCTAAATCATTGATATGTACCACAAAAAGCAAGGGACCTAGTACTGAGCCCTGTGGAACCCCACTGGAAACAGCCTTCCAGTCACAAAAACACCCATCAACCATTACCCTTTGCTGCCTGCCACTGAGCCAATTTAGGATCCAACTTGCCACTTCCCCTTGGATCCCATGGGCTTTTACTTTTCTGACCAGTCTGCCATGTGGGACCTTGTCAAAGGCCTTGCTAAAATCCATGTAGACTACATCAAACATGCTACCCTCCTCGATCCTCCTCGTTACCTCCTCAAAAAATGTAATCAAGGTAGTCAGACACGACCTTCCAGTAACAAATCTATGCTGACTGTCCCTCATTAATCCGTGCCTTTCTAAATGACAATTTATACCGTCCATCTGATATCTAAGGATAAAGGGTAAGCCATTTAGGACTGAGATGAGGAGGAATTTCTTCACCCAGAGAGTGGTGAACCTGTGGAATTCTCTCCACAGAAGACAGTTGAGGCCAATTCATTAAATATATTCAAGAAGGAGTTAGATATATTTCTTAAGGCTAAAGGGATCAAGGGATATGGGGAGAAAGCAGGGACAGGGTACAGAATTTGGATGATCAGACATGATCTCATTAAATGGCGGAGCAGGCTCGAGGGGCCGAATGGCCTACTCCTGCTCCTATCTTCTATGTTTCTATGTTTCTATTTCACACTGCTCCTCCTTAACTACAATGTCTGCATCGTCCCTCTCTTTCATGAAGACACACGCAAAGTATTCATTAAGAACCATAATCATGTCTTTCGCCTCCACACACAGGTTAGCTTTTTGGTCTCTAATAGGCACTACTCGTTCCTTAGTTATCCAATATCAATCTGTATCAGTGACTTAGATGAGGGGACTGAGTGTCATATATCCAAGTTTGCTGATAATACAATGCGTGGCTCAAAGACTGGTGTGGGAGAAATGGGTTTTGCTTCCTGGGACACTGGCACCAGTACTGGGGCAGGAGGGAGCTGTTCCGTTGGGACGGGCTTCACTTGGCCAGTGCTGGGACTAGAGTCCTGGTGGATCATATAACTAGGGCTGTAGAGAGGGCTTTAAACTAACTAGTGGGGGGGAGGTTCCTAGAGAGCAAATAATAAAAATGACAACAGAGAAGGTCATAGACTTAGGTAGCAGTGGGGAAATTAAAAACCAGAGCGTGTCAGGAAGGGGCAGAAGGTATGGAGTAAAAGGTAAAGTAATAAAAAGGGCAAAAGCAGGAACTAAGTGTCACAAAACATATTTGAAAGTTCTCTATCTGAATGCACGTAGCATTCGTAACAAAATAGACGAGTTAATGGCACAAATAACTACATATGGGTATGATCTTGTGGCCATTACAGAAACATGGCTGCAGGGTGACAATGCCTGGGAATTAAACATACCAGGTTATTTAACGATCAGGAAGGACAGGCAGGAAGGAAGGGGAGGTGGGGTGGCTATGTTAATAAAGGAAGGAATCACTGTAATACAGAGAAATGATATTGGGTCAAAAGATCAGGATAATGAAACAGTTTGGGTGGAGATAAGGAATAATAAGGGGAAAAAAGCACTAGTGGGCGTAGTCTATAGGCCTCCGAACAGTTGCAACTCTGTTGGACGGAGTATCAATCAGGAAATAGTTGAGGCTTGTAATAAGGGAACATCTATAATTATGGGGGATTTTAACTATCATATTAATTGGACAAATCAAATTGGGCAGGGCTGCCTTGAGGATGAGTTCATTGAGTGTATTAGGGATGGGTTTCTTGAGCAGTATGTAACTGAACCGACCAGGGGCAAGCAACCTTAGATCTGGTCCTGTGTAATGAGACAGGATTAATTAAAAATGTCCTAGTAAAGAATCCCCTTGGAATGAGTGACCATAACATGGTTGAATTCCATATTCAATTAGAGGGTGAGAAGGTTGGATCTCAAACAAGCGTGCTAAGCTTGAATAAAGGAGACTATGAAGGTATGAGAGCGGAATTGAGTAGAGTGGATTGGGAAAATAGATTAAAGGGTAAGACGATACATGATCAGTGGTGTACATTTAAGGAGTTATTTTACAACTTCCAAAATAAATATATTTCACTGAGAAGAAAAGGGTGTAAAAGAAAAGACAGCCATCCGTGGCTAAGTAAAGAAATTAAGGATAGTATTCGACTAAAAACAAGGGCATATAAGGTAGCCAAATCTAGTGGGAGGATAGAGGATTGGGAAAACTTTAAAAGACAGCAAAAAATAACAAAAAGATTGATTAAGAAAGGGAAGATAGATTATGAAAGTAAATTAGCAAAAAATATAAAAACAGATAGTAAGAGTTTTTATAGTTATACAAAAAGAAAAAGGATGGCTAAAGTAAATGTTGGTCCCTTAGAGGATGAGAGCGGGAAATTAATGGTGGGAAATATGGAGATGGCAAAAACACTGAATGAATATTTTATATCAGTCTTTACAGTAGAAGACACTAAGAATACCCCAACACTGGACAAACAGGGGGCTAAAGGGAGGGAGGAGCTAAACACGATCAAAATCACTAAGGAAGTGGTACTCGGTAAAATAATGGGACTCAAGGCGGATAAATCACCTGGACCTGATGGCTTACATCCTAGGGTCTTGAGGGAAGTGGCGGTAGGGATTGTGGATGCATTGGTAATAATTTTCCAAAACTCCCTGGACTCAGCAAAGGTCCCGGCAGACTGGAAAACTGCTAATGTAACACCCTTATTTAAAAAGGGCAGTAGACAGAAGGCTGGAAACTATAGACCGGTTAGCCTTACATCTGTGGTAGGTAACATTTTGGAGTCCATTATTAAGGAGACAGTAACAGGACATTAGGATAATCATAATTTAATAGGACAAAGTCAGCATGGTTTTATGAAGGGGAAGTCATGTTTGATAAATTTGCTGGAGTTCTTTGAGGAAGTAACATATAGGGGTGGATAAAGGGGAACCAGTGGACGTAGTGTATTTAGACTTCCAAAAGGCATTTGACAAGGTGCCACACAAAAGATTATTGCTTAAGATAAAAAATCACAGGATTGGGGGTAATATTCTGGCATGGATAGAGGATTGGCTATCTAACAGAAGGCAGAGAGTTGGGATAAATGGTTCATTCTCAGACTGGCAATCAGTAACAAGTGGTGTTCCGCAGGGGTCAGTGCTGGGTCCCCAACTCTTTGCAATCTATATTAACGATTTGGAGGAGGGGACCGAGTGTAACATATCAAAGTTTGCAGATGATACTAAGATGGGAGGGAAAGTAGTGAGTGAGGAGGACATAAAAAACCTGCAAGGGGACATAGACAGGCTAAGTAAGTGGGCAGAGATTTGGCAGATGGAATACAATACTGGAAAGTGTGAGGTTATGCACTTTGGCAGGAAAAATCGTAGAGCAAGTTATTATCTTAATGGCAAGAAACTGGAAAGTACTGAAGTACAAAGGGATCTGGGGGTCCTGGTGCACGAAACTCAAAAGGTTAGTATGCAGGTGCAGCAAGTGATTAAGAAGGCCAATGGAATGTTGGCTTTCATTGCTAGGGGGATAGAATATAAAAATAGGGAGGTATTGCTTCAGTTGTACAAGTGAGACCGCACTTGGAATACTGCGTACAGTTTTGGTGTCCATACTTAAGAAAGGACATACTTGCTCTCGAGTCAGTACAAAGAAGGTTCACTCGGTTAATCCCGGGAATGAGGGGATGGACATATGAGGAGAGGTTGAGTAGATTGGGACTCTACTCATTGGAGTTCAGAAGAATGAGAGGCGATCTTATTGAAACATATAAGATTGTGAAGGGGTTGGATCGGGTGGATGCGGGGAAGATGTTCCCGATGATGGGTGAAACTAGAACTAGGGGGCATAGTCTTAGAATAAGGGGCTGCTCTTTCAAAACTGAGATGAGGAGGAACTACTTCACTCAGAGGGTGGTAGGTCCATGGAATATGTTGCCCCAAAAAGCTGTAGAAGCTACATCATTACATAAATTTAAAACAGAAATAGACAGTTTCCTAGAAGTAAAGGGAATTAAGGGTTACGGGGAGCGGGCAGAAATTTGGACATGAGTCTAGGTTCGGATCGGTCATGGCCCTGTGGGTAGCGGAGCGGGCCCAGGGGCCGTGTAGCCTGATCCTGCTCCTATTTTGTGTGTCTAATTCTGTTAGATTCAGGAGATGGTTCTGTGATAGTAGATTGGCGATTAGGATCAGATCAGCCATGATCTTATTGAATGGCGGAGCAGGCTCGAGGGGCCGATTGGCCTACTCCTGCTCCTATTTCTTATGTTCTTATGTTCTTAAAGTAAGCTGTGAGGAGGCTGCAAAGGGAAATAGAGCAGCTGAATGATTGGGCAAGATCATGGCGGATGGAATATAATGTGGAGAAGTGTGAAAGTATCCACTTTGGTAGGAAGTATTGTTACCCGTAAGCTGCCCGGCCGCGCAGTGCTTCAGGGAACCCGCGCACTCGGCTTGCCGGCTTTTCAATACAAAATCCGCGCATGCGCGGTATTCTGAATGGCCCGCAGAACCCCTTAAAGGGGCCGCGCAGCACCAAATAAAATTAGAGGGAACTTTGGTAGGAAGAATGGAAAAGCAGAATATTTTTTAAAAGATGAGTGACTAGTAAATGTTGGGGATTCAGAGGGATTTGGGTAGCTTTTTACATGAATCACAGAAAGTTAACATGCAGGTACAGCAAGCAATTAGGAAGGCAAATGGTATGTTGGCCATTATT
Organism: Somniosus microcephalus; assembly: GCF_052327205.1. NCBI lineage: Eukaryota > Metazoa > Chordata > Chondrichthyes > Squaliformes > Somniosidae > Somniosus > Somniosus microcephalus. The sequence goes on from NC_141010.1 coordinate 7,576,305, forward strand.
ACAAGGGGATTGCAGTATAAGAGTAAGGAAGTCTTGCAGCAATTATACAGGGCCCCGGTGAGACCACACCTGGAGTACTGTGCACAATTTTGGTCTCCTTACCTAAGAAGGATATACTTGCCTTAGAGGCGGTGCAACAAAGGTTCGCTAGATTGATTCCTGAGAGGGTTGTCCTATGAGGAGAGATTGAATAGATTGGGCCGATACTCTCTGGAGTTTAGAAGAATGAGAGGTGATCTCATTGAAACTTATGAAATTCTTAGGGGGATTGACAGGGTAGATGCTGAGAGGCTGTTTCCCCTGGCTGGAGAGTCGAGAACCAGGGGGCACAGTCTCAGGATAAGGGGTCGGCCATTTAGGACTGAGATGAGGAGAGATTTCTTCACTCGGAGGGTGGTGAATCTTTGGAATTCTCTGCCCCAGAGGGCTGTGGATGCTGAGTCTTTGAGTATATTCAAGGCTGAGATCGATAGATTTTTGGACACTAAAGGAATCAAGGGATATGGGGATAGTGCGGGAAAGTGGAGATGAGGTCGAAGATCAGCCATGATCTTATTGAATCAAGGTTTGAGGGGCCTGCTCCAATTTCTTATGTTCTTATGTATATATTTTAGGCATTTATTTTGCCACCGATCTGATTTTCACTACAATGTGTAATTTAATTTTACTGAGAAAACAAAGATTGCAACCAAAAAGATTGTCACAGTATTTAAGACCGTTTATTGGTTTGATTTCTCCTCTCTTCTATTGGTTGACCTCGCTGACTGCCCAGTCTTGATTTGTCACTGTCCATGTGTCCTCACCAGCTCCTCATTGGTTGCCTCTGCGCCTTTCCCTCCTTTGATTGGTTTGGCGACGACTTGTTTCGTGCGATTGGTTTTTTATGTTTTACGAGTGTGAAATGTGATCCAATCACATGGAAGTGTGACGTTAATTCGCATCTATGCAGGCCATGCCACCCAACCTGTGATGGACAAAATATGCCGGCCAGAAGATGCTTAATTATATTAATATACTATAAATAGATTGTATGTAACATGCAGACATCTGCTTAACATATTCAATGGCCCCCACAGTGTGTGCAAGTCAAGGGAAGGATCTGAATTAACACCCCACTCCCGTGTGAACTTTAATCATTAATCTAGAATGTTCAGCTACAATGCACAGCAACAGCAGATTCAATGCACGCGTGTAAGGCGCATGCAGGAGACAAATGGAAACGTTAAAAACAGAATAATTAATTTAACACACTTTAGCAGTCAATTGGCTGTGTATAATAAGGGTAATTTTCACTTAAGTGCTGTGGAGCCTCTGTTACTGTTCTGCGAGCCACATACAATCAGGCAGCTGCAGTGGGATGGGCTTTGAGAGGGTGGTTTGTGTGGGCTCGCTATTAATAGGGGAGCCGCAAGGAAAATTGCGTGTTGCATCCAAGGCTGCTGAGAGTGTTACAGTGAGGGGTGTGGGGTATATCAGAGTGTTACAGTGAGGGGTGTGGGGTATACCAGTGTGTTACAGTGAGGGGTGTGGGGTATATCAGTGTTACAGTGAGGGGTGTGGGGTATATCAGAGTGTTACAGTGAGGGGTGTGGGGTATATCAGAGTGTTACAGTGAGGGGTGTGGGGTATATCAGAGTGTTACAGTGAGGGGTGTGGGGTATATCAGAGTGTTACAGTGAGGGGTGTGGACTATATCAGTGTGTTACAGTGAGAGGTGTGGGGTATATCAGAGTGTTACAGTGAGGGGTGTGGGGTATATCAGAGTGTTACAGTGAGGGCTGTGGGGTATATCAGAGTGTTACAGTGAGGGGTGTGGGGTATATCAGGGTGTTACAGTGAGAGGTGTGGGGTATATCAGAGTGTTACAGTGAGGGGTGTGGGGTATATCAGAGTGTTACAGTGAGGGGTATGGGGTATATCAGAGTTACTGTGAGGGGTGTGGGGTATATCAGAGTGATACAGTAAGGGGTGTGGGTGTATATCAGAGTGTTACAGTGAGGGGTGTGGGGTATATCAGAGTGTTACAGTGAGGGGTATGGGGTATATCAGAGTTACTGTGAGGGGTGTGGGGTATATCAGAGTGATACAGTAAGGGGTGTGGGGTATATCAGTGTTACAGTGAGGGGTGTGGGGTATATCAGAGTGTTACAGTGAGGGGTGTGGTCTATATCACTGTGTTACAGTGAGGGGTGTGGGGTATATCAGTGTGTTACAGTGAGGGGTGTGGGGTATATCAGAGTGTTACAGTGAGGGGTGTGGGGTATATCAGAGTGTTACAGTGAGGGGTGTGGACTATATCAGTGTGTTACAGTGAGAGGTGTGGGGTATATCAGAGTGTTACAGTGAGGGGTGTGGGGTATATCAGAGTGTTACAGTGAGGGGTGTGGGGTATATCAGAGTGTTACAGTGAGGGGTGTGGGGTATATCAGGGTGTTACAGTGAGAGGTGTGGGGTATATCAGAGTGTTACAGTGAGGGGTGTGGGGTATATCAGAGTGTTACAGTGAGGGGTATGGGGTATATCAGAGTTACTGTGAGGGGTGTGGGGTATATCAGAGTGATACAGTAAGGGGTGTGGGGTATATCAGTGTTACAGTGAGGGGTGTGGGGTATATCAGAGTGTTACAGTGAGGGGTGTGGTCTATATCACTGTGTTACAGTGAGGGGTGTGGGGTATATCAGTGTGTTACAGTGAGGGGTGTGGGGTATATCAGAGTGTTACAGTGAGGGGTGTGGGGTATATCAGAGTGTTACAGTGAGGGGTGTGGACTATATCAGTGTGTTACAGTGAGAGGTGTGGGGTATATCAGAGTGTTACAGTGAGGGGTGTGGGGTATATCAGAGTGTTACAGTGAGGGGTGTGGGGTATATCAGAGTGTTACAGTGAGGGGTGTGGGGTATATCAGGGTGTTACAGTGAGAGGTGTGGGGTATATCAGAGTGTTACAGTGAGGGGTGTGGACTATATCAGTGTGTTACAGTGAGGGGTGTGGGGTATATCAGAGTGTTACAGTGAGGGGTGTGGGGTATATCAGAGTGTTACAGTGAGGGGTGTGGGGTATATCAGAGTGTTACAGTGAGGGGTATGGGGTATATCAGAGTTACAGTGAGGGGTGTGGGGTATATCAGAGTGTTACAGTGAGGGGTGTGGGTGTATATCAGTGTTACAGTGAGGGGTGTGGGGTATATCAGTGTTACAGTGAGGGGTGTGGGGTATATCAGAGTGTTAGAGTGAGGGGTGTGGGGTATATCAGAGTGTTACAGTGTGGGGTATGGGGTATATCAGAGTTACAGTGAGGGGTGTGGGGTATATCAGAGTGTTACAGTGAGGTCTGTGGGGTAAATCAGAGAGTGTTACAGTGAGAGCTGTGGGGTATATCAGAGTTACAGTGAGCGGTGTGGGGTATATCAGAGTGTTACAGTGAGGGGTGTGGGGTATATCAGGGTGTTACAGTGAGGGGTGTGGGGTATATCAGTGTTACAGTGAGGTGTGTGTGGTATATCAGAGTGTTACAGTGAGGGGTGTGGGGTATATCAGAGTTTTACTGTGAGGGGTATATCAGAGTGTTACAGTGAGGGGTGTGGGGTATATCAGAGTGTTACAGTGAGGGGTGTGGGGTATATCAGTGTTACAGTGAGGGGTGTGGGGTATATCAGTGTTACAGTGAGGGGTGTGGGGTATATCAGAGTGTTACAGTGAGGGGTGTGGGGTATATCAGAGTGTTACAGTGAGGGGTGTGGACTATATCAGTGTGTTACAGTGAGGGGTGTGGGGTATATCAGTGTGTTACAGTGAGGGGTGTGGGGTATATCAGAGTGTTACAGTGAGGGGTGTGGGGTATATCAGAGTGTTACAGTGAGGACTGTGGGGTAAATCAGAGAGTGTTACAGTGAGGGGTGTGGGTTATATCAGAGTTACAGTGAGGGGTGTGGGGTATATCAGAGTGTTACAGTGAGGTCTGTGGGGTAAATCAGAGAGTGTTACAGTGAGAGCTGTGGGGTATATCAGAGTTACAGTGAGCGGTGTGGGGTATATCAGAGTGTTACAGTGAGGGGTGTGGGGTATATCAGGGTGTTACAGTGAGGGGTGTGGGGTATATCAGTGTTACAGTGAGGTGTGTGTGGTATATCAGAGTGTTACAGTGAGGGGTGTGGGGTATATCAGAGTTTTACTGTGAGGGGTATATCAGAGTGTTACAGTGAGGGGTGTGGGGTATATCAGTGTTACAGTGAGGTGTGTGGGGTATATCAGAGTGTTACAGTGAGGGGTGTGGGGTATATCAGAGTGTTACAGTGAGGACTGTGGGGTAAATCAGAGAGTGTTACAGTGAGGGGTGTGGGGTATATCAGAGTTACAGTGAGGGGTGTGGGGTATATCAGAGTGTTACAGTGAGGGGTGTGGGCTATATCAGAGTGTTACAGTGAGGGGTGTGGGGTATATCTGAGTGTTACAGTGAGGGGTGTGGGGTACATCAGAGTGTTACAGTGAGGGGTGTGGGCTATATCAGTTTTACAGTGAGGGGTGTGGGGTATATCAGTGTTACAGTGAGGGGTGTGGGCTATATCAGAGAGTGTTACAGTGAGGGGTGTGGGGTATATCAGAGAGTGTTACAGTGAGGGGTGTGGGGTATATCAGTTTTACAGTGAGGGGTGTGGGGTATATCAGTGTTACAGTGAGGGGTGTGGGGTATATCAGTGTTACAGTGAGGGGTGTGGGGTATATCAGAGTGTTACAGTGAGGGGTGTGGGGTATATCAGTGTTACAGTGAGGGGTGTGGGGTATATCAGAGAGTGTTACAGTGAGGGGTGTGGGGTATATCAGTTTTACAGTGAGGGGTGTGGGGTATATCAGTTTTAAAGTGAGGGGTGTGGGGTATATCAGAGTGTTACAGTGAGGGGTGTGGGGTATATCAGAGTGTTACAGTGTGAGGGGTGTGGGGTATATCAGAGTGTTACAGTGAGGGGTGTGGGGTATATCAGAGTGTTACAGTGAGGGGTGTGAGGTATATCAGAGTGTTACAGTGAGGGGTGTGGGGTATATCAGAGTGTTACAGTGAGGGGTGTGGGGTATATCAGAGTGTTACAGTGAGGGGTGTGGGGTATATCAGAGTTACAGTGAGGGGTGTGGGGTATATCAGAGTTACAGTGAGGGGTGTGGGGTATATCAGAGTGTTACAGTGAGGGGTGTGGGGTATATCAGTGTGTTACAGTTAGGGGTGTGGGGTATATCAGTGTGTTACAGTGAGGGGTGTGGGGTATATCACAGTGTTACAGTGAGGGGTGTGGGGTATATCAGAGTTACAGTTAGGGGTGTGGGGTATATCAGTGTTACAGTGAGGGGTGTGGGGTATATCAGAGTGTTACAGTGAGGGGTGTGGGGTATATCAGAGTTACAGTGAGGGGTGTGGGGTATATCAGAGTGTTAGAGTGAGGGGTGTGGGGTATATCAGTGTGTTACAGTTAGGGGTGTGGGGTATATCAGTGTGTTACAGTGAGGGGTGTGGGGTATATCACAGTGTTCCAGTGAGGGGTGTGGGTTATATCAGAGTGTTACAGTGAGGGGGTGTGGGGTATATCAGAGTGTTACAGTGAGGGGTGTGGGGTATATCAGAGTGTTACAGTGAGGGGTGTGGGGTATATCAAAGTGTTACAGTGAGGGGTGTGGGGTATATCAGTGTGTTACAGTTAGGGGTGTGGGGTATATCAGTGTGTTACAGTGAGGGGTGTGGGGTATATCAGAGTGTTACAGTGAGGGGTGTGGGGTATATCAGAGTTACAGTGAGTGGTGTGGGGTATATCACAGTGTTACAGTGAGGGGTGTGGGGTATATCAGAGTTACAGTGAGGGGTGTGGGGTATATCAGGGTGTTACAGTGAGGGGTGTGGGGTATATCAGAGTGTTACAGTGAGGGGTGTGGGGTATATCAGTGTTACAGTGAGGGGTGTGGGGTATATCAGAGTATTCCAGTGAGGATATTCACAATATTTATGCCAGAAGTGCCTGTAGTCAAGCGCCGCCGGCTCCAACAGCACAGAGGGACACGGCCTCCTGATGCGGGTCTCCGTGCCTTTTGGCACCAGGTTGTCAGCGAGAGTCTTTAAGGTAACCATGGTTACGGAGAGTTAATGTACGCTGCACCGCAGAATGCCGCCTTGCTCTCGAGTGCCCCAAGGTCACAGGTCAGAGGGCAGGAGAAAGGTCAGAGTGCTGTGGAAATCACTTCCAGGGTTAGTGGCTGAGACAAAAACTAAGTCAACATTCCCTCCCTAAACTCCTCTCGCCTCCTTCCCGACGCTCCTTAAAACCTACGTCACCTGTCCTAATATCTCCTTCGGTGGCTCGGCGTCAAACTCTTGTTTGATAATCGCTCCTCTGAAGCGCCGTGGGACGTTTTACTACATTAACGGCGCTGCATAAACACAAGTCGTTGTTGATTAGATTGGATGAAGGAAAGGGGGGTTGAAGGGATATGGGACCAGGGCGGGTAAACGTTATAAGGGCTATTTGATCGCGCGGGACCGGCGGGTAAATCCCGACACGGGCTGGATGGCCCGAATGGCCGGTTCCCGTGCTGTAACTTCAGTGGAGGTTGTTGCTGCTGGAACAGTAAGTGTAAGAGGAGATAGTGCAACCATGAGCCCAGTGGAGGGGAGTGAGTCACTTACTTACCAAATGATCCCACCTTCCTGAGTCATCTTGTGTTTACAGATGTTACTGTGAAATCCCGGCAGTGTAGTCGACTCACCAAAGAGACTGGGCACAGCGCAGAATTATTTGTGTGTGTGTGTGTGTTTCTTGTCTGTTTTTTTGCTTTCTACTCACCCAGTTTTTCTCCACCCTTCCCCCTGCGCCGAAGATTGAGCGGTCGCGCAGCGATCCCGAGGTCCCACGCAAGCCGCTCGCCGGCTGTTGCCGCCGGAAAAGATATACCGCACGTGCGCTTCCCCTTAAAGGGGCCACGCGTGGGAAAAAAATTAAAGAGGGCGCGTCACCCACAGCAACGTTCCCTGTACGATGTGCGGCCGCGCAGCGCTCTGCAGCTCCCGCGCAGCCTGCGACCGGCTTGTGCAATCATAAAGTTCTGTGAATGGGCCGCGCTGCCCCTTAAAGGGCCTGCGCTCCCCCCCCCCCCCAAACCCCCAAAAAAAACATTTACGGGGAGCACTGGCCCACAGGTAATTGAGTGCTTTTCAAAAGGCCCTCGTTGACGTTTGCATCCGGCCTGGCTATGGCCCCAGCCCAGTTTCCCGGGTTGGAGGTTGTTTATTCATTACGGGGGAGGGGGGGTCTCTGGGCGGGTGTCCTGCCAGTAAACAGGAGCCCCGGCAACGGGCCCCAGGATGGTCAGGGAGAGACCATCCCTGCCGAACCAGAAAAGGCCCAACAAAAAAAAAGGCAGACTTGCATTTATGTAGCGCCTTCCACAACGTCTCGAAACTGTTTATGCAGCCAATGAAGTACTCTTTTGAAGTATGGTCACTGTTGTGATGTAGGAAACACTGCAGCCAATTTACACACAGCAAGCTCCCACAAACAGCAATTTGAAAATGACCATTATTTTTACAATCTTGGTTGAGGGATAAATATTGGCCAGGACACTGGGGAGAACTCCCCCTGTTCTTCTTCGCAATAGTGGCCATGGGATCTTTTAAATCCACCTGAGAGAGCAGACGGGGCCTCGGTTTAATGTATCAGCTGAAAGACGGCACCTCTGACAGTGCTGCACTCCCTCACTGGACTGTCAGCCTAGATTTTTGTGCTCAAGTCTCTGCAGGGGGCTTGAACCCACAACCTTCATAGAACTCAGAGGTGAGAGTGCGGCCCACTGAGCCACAGCTGACGTGAGGACCTGCTTCGAAATAGTGCCATGGGACCTTTATGTCCACCTGAGAGGTCAGTTTAACGCCTTGTCCAAACAGCGCAGCTCTCCCTCAGTACTGCCCCTCCGACAGTGCGGCGCTCACTCAGTACTGCCCCTCCGACAGTGCGGCGCTCACTCAGTACTGCCCCTCCGACAGTGTGCCACTCCCTCAGTACTGCCCCTCCGACAGTGCGGCGCTCCCTCAGTACTGCCCCTCCGACAGTGCGGCGCTCCCTCAGTACTGCCCCTCCGACAGTGCGGTGCTCCCTCAGTACTGCCCCACCGACAGTGCAGCGCTCCCTCAGTACTGCCCCTCCGACAGCGCAGCACTCCCTCAGTACTGCCCCTCCGACAGTGCAGCACTCCCTCAGTACTGCCCCTCCGACAGTGCAGCACTCCCTCAGTACTGCCCCTCCGACAGTGCGGTGCTCCCTCAGTACTGCCCCTCTGACAGTACAGCTCTCCCTCAGTACTGCACTGGGCATGTCAGCCTGGATTCTGTGCTCAAGTCCCATGGGGTAGGCCATGAACCCGACAACCTTCTGACTCAGAGCTGAGAGTGCTACCCACTGAGCCACGGCTCAGCTCTGATTAGGCAATGGACTACGATTAAAAAATGAAAAGGGAAAGTAAAAGTGTAACACTAGTTCAGTGGAATCTGCTTGAATTACATGTAAAGAATTCCAGTGGACCAAATCACTTCCCATCCACTCCCACTTTATGGGATTCCAGCAGCTTAAATCACTTCCCATTTACCAACCTTTATGAAATTCCAACGTAATCTCTCACCAGTTCTGTGGAGTTTTTGCAGATTTCGGATGGATGAGCAGGGGCAGATCTCCCCGGTGTCCTGGGGCCAATATTTATCCCTCAATCAACATCACTAAAACAGATTATCTGGTCATTATCTCATTGCTGTTTGTGGGAGCTTGCTGTGCGCAAATTGGCTGCCGCATTTCCCACATTACCACAGTGACTGCACTTTAAAAAAGTACTTAATTGGCTGCAAACAGTTTTGAGACGTGGTGAAAGGCGCCATATAAATGCAAGCTCATTCATTTAATGGGGGGTCCGCTGACATCGTGTTTGATTTTTTATTACACGGGATTCAGAGATTTTCCTGGCATTGGGATCACGCGCCATAATTTGTCTGTTTTTCCGCGGAAGCCTCGGAATTACATTTAGCCTTCCTCGGCCTCGTCCCTCCGTGTCTCTGTAACCTCCTCCAGCCTGCAACCCCACCCCCTCCGCCGACCCGAGATCTCTGCGCTCCTCCAATTCTGGCCTCTTGCGCATCCCCGGTTTTCATCGCTCCAGCATTGGCGGCCGTGCCTTCAGCCACCTCTGGAATTCCCTCCCTAAACCTCTCCGCCTCTCGACCTCTCTCTCCTCCTTTAAGACGCTCCTTAAAACCGACCTCTTTGACTCAAGCTTTCGGTCACCTGTCCTAATATCTCCTTACGTGGCTCCGAGTCAAAGTTTCTTTTATAATCGCTCCTATGAAGCGTTGGGGGGGGGGGGCGGGCAGTTGGGGGATTTTTACTACGTTAAAGGTGCTGTATAAATGCAAGTTGTTGTTGTTTCCTGCCGACGATTTGCTGGTGGTTTCGGCATCCTGGAACTCGAGCCTCTTTATTGTCATCGAGCAACATCTGCTGCGAGGCCAGGCTTTGTTCCTGCTGCAGGGTCTCGGGGATCATTGTGCACAGCCTGGTGCCCAGTGAATAGGGTTAGAAAGAGAGACAGCGAGGCACCGCCTGAGTGTCATTCCACAACTCCCCTCCCCCCACCCACCTTATCCAACCCCCCCCCCCCCCCCCACACAGCCCCCGCACCCCCCACGCCCTGATCGCCCAGTCGATGGTTGAACAACACCACAGCTGCTGGGATGTCAGACTCCTTAACGCACAGGCTACAATCGCATTATGCAAATTGGCCCACCCATTATTGTCGTGAATCCAGAATGAGGGAGGGTGGGGGCCACAATCTTACAATTAGAACCAGGCCATTTAGGAGTGAAATCAGGAAGCACTTTTTTGCACAAAGGGTAGTGGAAATCTGGAACTCCCTTAGCCACCCCCACCACCATGACTGTGAATGCCGGGAGTCAAGTGGATCTTTCAATACTGAGATTGATTGATTTTTGTTGAGTAAGGGTAGCAAGGGATTTGGAGCAAAGACAGTTAAATGGAGGTGAGGTGCAGATCAGCCAAGATCTGACTGGACAGCGGAGTAGGCCCGAGGGGCTGAATGGCCTCCTTCTGTTGCTAAGAAACACGGGTTTGGCGGGGGAGGGGGAATAGGTGAGAATACAAATAAAAGGAGCAAACAGAGGTTATGCCACCTGTGGCAGAGTAACTGAAATGGCACGTGTTTGTGTGTTCGTGTGTGTGAGTGTGCGTGTGTGTGAGTTCGCATGTGTGTTCGCGTGTGTGTGTGTGTGAGTGAGTGTGTTTGTGTGTCTGTGTTTTTGTGAGTGAGTGTGTGTGTGTGTTTGAGTGAGTGTGTGTGTGTTCGTGTGTGTGTGTGTGTGAGTGAATGTGTTTGTGTGTCTGTGAGTGTGTTTTTGTGTTTGAGTGAGTGTGTGTGTGTTCGCGTGTGTGTGTGTGAGTGAGTGTGTTTGTGTGTCTGTGAGTGTGTGTTTTTGTGTTTGTGTGTTTGAGTGTGTGTGTGTGTTTGTGAGTGAGTGTGTGTTTGTGAGTGAGTGTGTGAGTGTTTGTGTGTGAGTGTGTGAGTGTGTGTGTTTGTGATGAGTGTGTGTGAGTGTGTGTGTTTGTGAGTGAGTGTGTGTGTGTGTGTTTGTGTGAGTGTTTGTGTGAGTGTGTTTGTGAGTGTGTGTGTGTGTGTGTTTGTGAGTGTGTGCGTGTTTGTGTGTGTTTGTGAGTGAGTGTGTCTGAGTGTGTGTGTGTGTGTGTGTGTCTGTCTGTCTGTCTGTCTGAGTGTGTTTGTGTGTGAATGTGTATATTATAATTTAGTTGGCGGGTACCTGACCCGCAAGAGGAGCAGAATAAAAATACTGTGGCACTGTAAAGCTTTTAACTGTGAGAGGGCAGCGGGTCAGTTACAGGCTGTGAAACACACGCTGAGTTCTGTCGTGCATTAACCTCTTGATGGAAACCAGTTTCCTGCAAGTTCCCCGAATACCACTGGAGAAGTACACAAACCGGCTGAATTTGGACATTAAAATCCAGCACTGGTGTTTAGAAAAACATATTTTGTGTAGACTTGCTTTCAGTATTCGATGGGTTAAATCACAGCTCCCTCGTTACAGAGGTGTTGACTTAACTCTCGCTCGCCCTGTTTACTGCTTATTGGAAACGGGAGAACGAAAAGTTGCACTACTGTCACCTCTACTGCGTGATGGCTTTCTTCGAAAGGTCAGTGTGTCGGGGCCAGGTTCAGGGTCCGCACTGGCAGCTGCATCTGAGGGGACATTGTGTGACAGGACACAGCGAACAGGGTTAACCATTGGGATTCTAGGGTGAGCTTCCCTGGGGGAGGGTGGATCGGAGCAGGCTGTGGATCTGCGATTTTCATTCCTGCTGAATTCCTTTCCCACCCCTTCAATATTCTCCCCTCCTCCCTAACAACAACTTACAGTGCCTTTAATGTAGTAAAACATCCCAAGGTGCTTCACAGAAGCGTAGGCAAACAAATATTGACACCGAGCCAAAGAAGGAGATATTAGGACAGTTTGGTCAATGAGGTAGGTTTGAAGGAGTGTCTTAAAGGAGGAGAGAGAGGTTTAGGGAGGGAATTCCACAGCTTCGGGCCCAGGCAGCTGAAAGTCATGGCCAGCAATGGTGGCGCGATGGAAATCGGGGATAGGGAGGGTTGTAGGGCTGGAGGAGATTACAGAGATAGGGAGGGTTGTAGGGGCTGGAGGAGGTTATAGCGAGATAGGGAGGGGTGTAGGGCTGGAGGAGATTACAGAGATAGGGAGTGGTGTAGGGCTGGAGGAGGTTACAGAGATAGGGAGGGGTGTAGGGTTGGAGGAGGTTACAGAGATAGGGAGGGGTGTAGGGCTGGAGAAGATTACAGAGATAGGGAGTGGTGTAGGGTTGGAGGAGGTTACAGAGATAGGGAGTGGTGTAGGGCTGGAGGAGGTTACAGAGATAGGGAGGGTTGTAGGGGCTGGAGGAGATTACAGAGATAGGGAGTGGTGTAGGGCTGGAGGAGGTTACAGAGATAGGGAGGGTTGTAGGGGCTGGAGGAGGTTACAGAGATAGGGAGGGGTGTAGGGCTGGAGGAGGTTATAGCGAGATAGGGAGGGGTGTAGGGCTGGAGGAGATTACAGAGATAGGGAGTGGTGTAGGGTTGGAGGAGGTTACAGAGATAGGGAGTGGTGTAGGGCTGGAGGAGGTTACAGAGATAGGGAGGGTTGTAGGGGCTGGAGGAGATTACAGAGATAGGGAGTGGTGTAGGGCTGGAGGAGGTTACAGAGATAGGGAGTGGTGTAGGGCTGGAGGAGGTTACAGAGATAGGGAGGGTTGTAGGGGCTGGAGGAGATTACAGAGATAGGGAGTGGTGTAGGGCTGGAGGAGGTTACAGAGATAGGGAGGGTTGTAGGGGCTGGAGGAGGTTACAGAGATAGGGAGTGGTGTAGGGCTGGAGGAGGTTACAGAGATAGGGAGGGTTGTAGGGTTGCAGTGCAGTGAGGGACATGCATCAGTCAATCGGTGCGATTGGAAGGGGGCAGAGAGAGGTGCACAGTATGTGGGGGGGAATCCTGTCTACCAATCTGACAGTGCGGTCAGGAGCGGGTGAGACATACAACATGTCGAAGTGGTTGGGGTGGGATGGGGGGAGGGGGGTGAAGAATTCCCTCCCAAAACCTCTCCTCCTCTCTTTCCTCCTTTAAGATGCTCCTTAATGACTTAAATGAAGGGACTGAGTGCAATGTATCCAAGTAAGATGTGAGGACGCAAATAGCCTGGAATGGGATATAGACAGGTTAAGTGAGTGGGCATTAAGGGGGCAGATGGAGTCTTCTTCTTCCTTCTTAGGCAGTCTCCTCGGAACCGAGGATGACTTGCTTCCACATTAAAAATGAGTTCTCAGGTGACTGATGAGTCCAATGCAGGACCTACAATCTCTGTCACAGGTGGGGCAGACGGTGGTTGAAGGGGCGGGTGGGTGGGGTGCTTGGGTTAATGTGCGCTCCTTGCGCTGCCTGTGCTTGGCTTCCGCTTGCTCCCGGCGAAGAGCCTAGAGGTGTTCGGCGCCTTCCCAGATGCTTCTCCTCCACTTTGTGCGGTCTTGGGCCAGGGATTCCCAGGTGTCGGTGGGGATGTTACACTTTTTCAAGGAGGCTTTGAGGGTGTCCTTGAAGCATTTCCTCTGCCCACCTGGGGCTCTCTTGCTGTGCCGGAGCTCCGAGTAGTGCGCTTGTTTTGGGAGTCTCGTATCGGGCATGCGGACAATGTGACCCGTCCATCAGAGCTGATCGAGCGTGGTCAAAGCTTCGATGCTGGGGATGTTGGCCTGAGCAAGAACACTGACGTTGGTGCGCCTATCCTGCCAATGGATTTGCAGGATCTTGCGGAGGCAGCGTTGGTGGTACCTCTCCAGTGCTTTCAGGTGCCTGCTGTACAATGGTCCATGTCTCTGAGGCATACAGCAGGGCGGGTATTACTGCTGCTCTGTAGACCATGAGTTTAGTGCCAGATTTGAGGTCCTGGTCTTTAAACACTCTCTTCCTCAGGTGACCGAAGGCTGCACTGGCACACTGAAGGCGGTGTTGGACTTCGTCGTCGACGTCTGCCCTTGTTGACAGTAGGCTCCCGAGGTATGAAAAGTGGTCCACGTTGTCCAAGGCCTTGTCGTGGATTTTGATAATCGGGGGGCAGTACTGTGTGGCGGGGGCAGGTTGGTAGAGGACCTTTGTCTTACGGATGTTTAGTGTAAGGCCCATGCTCTCGTACGCTTCGGTGAAGGTGTTGACAGGGAAAGTCATCGCAAGAATCCTCCTCAATCGCCTTCTCCCAGTGGCCGAAGAGCTCCTCCCAGAGTTGCAATGCGGATTCCGCCCACTAAGGGGCACAATGGACATGATCTTCACCGCACGTCAATTACAAGAGAAATGCAGGGAACAGCACCAACCGCTGTACATGGCCTTCTTTGATCTCACAAAGGCCTTCGACACTGTCAACCGTGAGGGATTATGGAGTGTCCTCAAATTCGGCTGCCCTCAAAAGTTTGTCACCATCCTCCGCCTGCTTCATGTCGACATGCAAGCCGTGATCCTGACCAACGGTTCCACCACAGACCCAATTCACGTATAAACCGGGGTCAAACAAGGCTGTGTCATTGCACCAACGCTCTTCTCGATCTTCCTTGCTGCAATGCTCCATCTCACCCTCAGTAAGCTCCCCACTGGAGTGGAGCTAATTCACAGAACAAACGGGAAACTCTTTAACCTCCGTCGCCTCCAGTCCAGATCCATCCTCTGTCATCAAATTACAGTATGCAGACGACGCTTGTGTCTGCGCTCACTCAGAGATCGAACTCCAAACCATCGGCAGATGGAATATAATGTAGGGAAACGTGAGGTTATTCACTTTGGTAGGAAGAATAGAAAAACGGAATATTTTTTAAGTGCTAAGTGACGCAAGAAAACTACTAGGCACTTGGTTTAAGCGTTAAACAAAACTTTAATCAACTGTTTTACAACATGGAGGTCCAGTTGTGCCCATCACTAGTTCCTGTTAAGAATGTCCTGCGCAAGCTGGGCCTGTGCCCGAGTATTTATACTCTCCCTGGACAGCGCCACCCGTAGGCCGCTCAGTATTATTTCATAAGTCTTTCTTTCATGAATGACTGATTCATGTCAGTGAGAAACTATTAAATGTTGGTGTTCAGAGAGATTTGGGTGGTCTGGTGCAAGAAATGCAGAGTTAGCATGCAGGCAATTAGGAAGGCAAATGGCATGTTGGCCTTTATTGCTAGAGGGTTAGAGGACTAGAGTACTCATTCTCACCTTTGTTTTCAAATCCCTCCATGGCCTCGCACCCCCCTATAATCTGTAACCTCCTCCAGCCCTACAACCCCCCCGAGATATCTGCGCTCCTCTAATTCTGCCCTCTTGAGCATCCCTGATCATAATCGCTCAACCATTGGTGACCGTGCCTTCTGTTGCCTGGGCCCTAAGCTCTGGAATTCTCTCCCTAAACCTCTCCACCTCGCTACCTCTCTTTCCTCCTTTAAGACACTCCTTAAAACCTACCTCTTTGACCCAAGCTTTTGGTCACCTGCCCTAATTTCTCCTTATGTGGCTCAGTGGCAAATATTTTGTCTTCTAATACTCCTGTGCAGTGCCATGGGACGTTTTACTACGCTAAAGGCGCTATATAAATGCAAGTTGTTGTTGAGTAAAGAATTCTTGCTACAGTTGTACAGGGCTCTGGTGAGACCACACCTGGAGCACTGTGCACAGTTTTGATCTCCTTTATTGAAGGAAAGATATACTTGCCTTGGAGGCGGTGCAATAAAGGTTCCCTGGATTGATTCCTGGGATGAGAGGGCTGCCCTATGAGGAGAGATTGAGTAGATTGGGCCGATACTCTCTGGAGTTTAGAAGAATGAGAGGTGATCTCATTCAAACATAAGATTCTGAGGGAGATTAACAGGGTAGACACTGAGAGGCTGTTTCCCCTGGCTGGAGAGTCTAGAACTAGGGGGCATAGTCTCAGGATAAGGGGTCGGCCATTTAAGACTGGGATGAGGAGGAATTTCTTCACTCAGAGGGTTGTGAATTTTTGGAATTCTCTGCCCCAGAGGGCTGTGGATGCTCAGTGGTTGAGTATATTCAAGGCTGAGATAGATGGATTTTTGGACTCGTGGGGAATCAAGGGATATGGGGATCGGGCAGGAAAGCGGAGTTGAGGTCGAAGATCAGCCATGGTCTTATTGAATGGCGGAGCAGGCTCGAGGGGCCGTATGGCCGACTCCTGCTCCTAATTCTTATGTTCTTAAAAACGTGTCCTAACAGCTCCATATGGCTCGGTGTCAAATTTTGTTTGATTACGCTCCTGTGAAGCGCCCTGGGATGTTTTACTATGCTAAAGATGCTATATAAATACAAGTTGTTGTTGTTGAGAGAGAAACGGCCCAATGGCTGTTCAGAAAGCCATCGGCAGTGAAGCGCTTTGTGACGTCCTGAGGTGCTATATAAATGCAAGTTCTTTCTTTGTTTAAGAAGCACCTGGGGACAATGGTGGCCAAACAAAGGCAGCTTTTTGCTCCTTCATGAATACGAAAGTGGTGGCAAGAGGTAACTGTTATACAGTCTTACAAACAGAGAACCAGAAAGAGACAGAGACGGAAAGAGAGAAGCGACTCATTATAAACAGTAAATGAACTAACACAGCTCTGGTCTCTGCATTATAAAAAGGATATAGCGGCACCGGACAAGGTGCAAAACTGATTTACAAGGATGAGACCAGTACTAAGGTTATAACTATCAGGAAAGATTGAACAGGCTGGAGCTCTTTTCTGTAAAAAAAAGGGACGGCTGAGGGTTGACATGACAGAAGTCTTTAAATTTATGAAAGGGTTCGATAGAGTAGACGTAGAGAAGATGTTTCCACTTCTGGAAGAGACCAAAACTAGGGGCCATAAATATGAGATAGTCACTAATGAATTGAATAGGAAATCCTGGAGAAACTTCTTTGCCCAGAGAGTGGTGAGAATGTGGAACTCGCTGCCACAGGGAGTGGCTGGGGGTGAAGAGCAGAGATGCATTTAAGGAGAAGCTGGATAAACGCACGAGGGAGAAAGGAGTAGAAGGATTTGCTGCTGGTGTGAGATGTAGTGGGGCGGGAGGAGGAGGAGGCTCGTCTGGAGCATAATCACCGGCATCGGGCAGAATGGTCGTGATGTAAGAAAACTACTAGGCACTTGGTCTAAGCGTTAAACAAAGCTTTAATCAACTGTTTTACAACATGGAGGTCTAGTTGTGTCCTTCACTAGTTCCTGTTAAGAATGTCCTGCGCTAGCTGGGCCCGAGTATTTATACTCTCCCTTGACAGCACCACCTGCAGGCCACCCAGTATTATTTCATACGTCTTTCTTTCATGAATGACTGATTCATGTCAGGTCGGTTTGTGTGCTGCACATTCGATGTAATTCGAAGCCTTTCTGGAGTGTTGATGGTGAGTGATGTTGACTGGATTGGGTAAAGGTGCCCTGATTCCCCACTTCCGACGACCAAATTTTGTCGGACAAATGCTGCTGCAGAACGTCTTACTACATACAGGCGCTATGTAAATGCAAGTTGTTGTTGGTTGCCAGTCACTCTGAGCTCCGTAAAACGGAGACTCAATGGCTTAACAGAAGGGACCAGCTCATTTGACCGACCAAAGACATTACAGAGAAAGAAAGACTTGCATTTCTATAGCACCTTTCACGACCACTGGATGTCCCAAAGCGTTTTACCGCCAATGAAGTACTTTTTGAAGTGCAGTCACTGTTATAATGTAGGAAACAGGCAGCCAATTTGCGCACAGCAAGCTCCCACAAACAGCAATGTGAAAATGACCAGATAATCTCTTTTAGCGATTTTAATTGAGGGATAAATATTGTCCCAGGACACTGGGGATAACTCCCCTGCTCTTCTTCAAAATAGTGGCCATGGGATCTTTTACAGTCACCTGCAAGAGCAGACAGGACCTCGGTTTAACGTCTCATCTGAAAGACGGCACCTCCGACAGTGCTGCCCTCCCTCAGTTACTGCACTGGGAGCGTTAGCCTAGATTTTTGTGCTCGAGTCTCTGGGCTGGGGACTTGAACCCACAACCTTCTGACTCAGAGGCGAGGGCGCTGCCCACTGGGCCACTGGCTGACACTTTTCTAAAGTGACGCTTTTAAAAGGAGAGAAGTCACCGATTGTCCTGCTCAAATGCAGAAACCGTCCACTGGCCTACGGTTTATGCAGAAAAGGCCTCGAGGTAATTCAGCCCCAGGCTTCTCGGGGGCCCCGACTGCATGTGATTTACTGGGAAGCGGAGCCGGCATCAAGGGGTTAAATAGATTTATTTCACTGGGCCGACAATCTGCTATTGTTCTTTCTGCTTGGTAACGCCGGCTAATTTAAACACCAATCGAGGAATCTTGACTCTTTTCAGCTAAACATCCAAACCATTTCTATCAGCTTTCAGGTTTCTGTGATTCTGTGATTCATGCAGCTAGTAACTAATAATTAACCCAGGGCCTCCTCCACTCTGGTACAGTCCATTAGGCCTGGGACAGAGATCGGAGTCCAAAACCTTTCTTCTCCATGTATTTAATTTGGAATTATAAATGTGGGTAGCTTCTCTTCCCAGAGTTTAGTCGCTGGGAAAGTCTGTACTTTCCTGAATATTTATTGCCTATTATGAACCCTGCCCTCCCTCCCCCCACTCACCCCCCGCCATCCTCCCCCACATCGAAAGGTGCTGACTCCTGATGTGGTTTTACACTGTGCTCGCTGACCTACATTGGCCTCCCGGTCCAGCAACGACTCGA
Source organism: Somniosus microcephalus (assembly GCF_052327205.1). Classification (NCBI taxonomy): domain Eukaryota; kingdom Metazoa; phylum Chordata; class Chondrichthyes; order Squaliformes; family Somniosidae; genus Somniosus; species Somniosus microcephalus. Next base: position 7,594,667 of record NC_141010.1, read on the forward strand.
ATTTTAAAAAACTCATCCCAGTGTTCACATCCCTCCAGGGCCTCGCAACTCCCTATCTCTGTAACCTCGTCCAGCCCTACAACCCTCCGAGATCTCTGTAACCTCGTCCAGCCCTACAACCCTCCCGAGATCTCTGTAACCGTGTCCAGCCCTACAGCCCTCCCTATCTCTGTAACCTCGTCCAGCCCTACAACCCCCCGAGATCTCTGTAACCTCGTCCAGCCCTACAACCCCCTGAGATCTCTGTAACCTCGTCCAGCCCTACAACCCTCCCTATCTCTGTAACCTCGTCCAGCCCTACAACCCTCCCTATCTCTGTAACCTCGTCCAGCCCTACAACCCTCCGAGATCTCTGTAACCTCATCCAGCCCTACAACCCTCCGAGGTCTCTGTAACCTCGTCCAGCCCTACAACCCTCCCTATCTCTGTAACCTCGTCCAGCCCTACAACCCCCCGAGATCTCTGTAACATCGCCCAGCCCTACAACCCCCCGAGATCTCTGTAACATCGCCCAGCCCTACAACCCTCCAAGATCTCTGTAACCTCGTCCAGCCCTACAACCCTCCGAGATCTCTGTAACCTCGTCCAGCCCTACAACCCTCCGAGACCTCTGTAACCTCGTCCAGCCCTACAACCCCCCGAGATCTCTGTAACCTCGTCCAGCCCTACAACCCTCCGAGATCTCTGTAACCTTGTCCAGCCCTACAACCCTCCCTATCTCTGTAACCTCGTCCAGCCCTACAACCCTCCGAGATCTCTGTAACCTCGTCCAGCCCTACAACCCTCCGAGATCTCTGTAACCTTGTCCAGCCCTACAACCCTCCCTATCTCTGTAACCTCGTCCAGCCCTACAACCCCCCGAGATCTCTGTAACCTCGTCCAGCCCTACAACCATCCCTATCTCTGTAACCTCGTCCAGCCCTACAACCCTCCCTATCTCTGTAACCTCGTCCAGCCCTACAACCCTCCGAGATCTCTGTAACCTTGTCCAGCCCTACAACCCTCCGAGGTCTCTGTAACCTCGTCCAGCCCTACAACCCTCCCTATCTCTGTAACCTCGTCCAGCCCTACAACCCCCCGAGATCTCTGTAACATCGCCCAGCCCTACAACCCCCCGAGATCTCTGTAACATCGCCCAGCCCTACAACCCTCCAAGATCTCTGTAACCTCGTCCAGCCCTACAACCCTCCGAGATCTCTGTAACCTCGTCCAGCCCTACAACCCCCCGAGATCTCTGTAACCTCGTCCAGCCCTACAACCCTCTGAGACCTCTGTAACCTCGTCCAACCCTACAACCCTCCGAGATCTCTGTAAACTCGTCCAGCCCTACAACCCTCCGAGATCTATGTAACCTCGTCCAGCCCTACAACCCTCCGAGATCTCTGTAACCTCGTCCAGCCCTACAAGCCCCCGAGATTTCTGTAACCTCGTCCAGCCCTACAACCCTCCGAGATCTCTGTAACCTCGTCCAACCTTACAACCCTCCGAGATCTCTGTAACCTCGTCCAGCCCTACAACCCTCCGAGATCTCTGTAACCTCGTCCAGCCCTACAACCCTCCGAGATCTCTGTAACCTCGTCCAACCTTACAACCCTCCGAGATCTCTGTAACCTTGTCCAGCCCTACAACCCTCCGAGATCTCTGTAACCTTGTCCAGCCCTACAACCCTCCGATATCTCTGCAGTCCTCCTGTTCAGGCCTCTTGTCCACCCCTCACTTCCTTTGCCCCACCATTGTCCCAGAAATGGGAGGGTTACTTAAGTGTCAAAGAATAATACAAAATTCAGATGCACAGCTCCTTTTAAAAGCCCTCTAACCTATCGATACACTCTCCACCTCACCACCTACAGAAGTGACCACTCACTGGGAGGGTCACTTCCCCATCCTCTTTCCCTACTACCGGGGTAACCAGAGGACACAGATTTAGGTAATTGGCAAAAGAACCAGAGGGGAGATGAGGAGAATTGTCTTTTACACAGCGCGTTGCTATGATCTGGAAAGGGCAGTGGAAGCTAATTCAATAGTAACTTTCAAGAGGGAATTGGATAAATACTTGAAAAGGAGAAATGTGCAGGGCTATGAGGAAAGGACAGGGGGAGTGGGATTAGAAACATAGACGATAGGAGCAGGAGTAGGCCATTCGGCCCCTCGAGCCTGTTCCGCCATTTAATGAGATCATGGCTGATCATCCAAACTCAGTACCCTGTCCCTGCTTTCTCCCCATATCCCTTGATCTCTTTAGCCTTAAGAAATATATCTAACTCCTTCTTGAATATATTTAATGAATTGGCCTCCACTGCCTTCTGTGGTAGAGAATTCCACAGGTTCACCACTCTCTGGGTGAAGAAATTCCTCCTCATCTCTGTCCTATATGGCTTACCCCCTTATCCTTAGATTAATTGGAGAGCTCTTTCAAATTGCTGGTACGATGGGCCGAATGTCCGTCTCTGTGCTGTGTGATGCTATGATGCTGCTCGCCCTCTGTTTTTTCATCTGTGAAGCAGTGTATTTGCGATATTGCTCTGTAAATATAAGGGGGTAGAGTTTCTGCTTTGGCACGATCGGTAAATTGCACCCAAAATGCGTTTGAAATTGCACTGGTTGGCTTCGGCTTCAAGTTTCCGCTTGAACTCATCTGCATAATCACAAACGTAAAATCTTCCACGAACCAGCGCAGTCGGGCAGCGTAACAGAACGTGGAGTTTTTTCTTCTTTCCATTAAGAAGTATTCCCTGATGTGTTTAAGCGCGGTAACCTGGAGCAGTTTTATTAATACAGCTGAAAATGGGGTTTATCACAAAAATTAAGCATTTTTAAATAAGGGCGTTCTGTCCTCCACCTGATCAAAAATCACTGAAAATCACTTTAAAAACTACACTGAACCGTTCAATAGTTTCATTGGTGCGCACGAGTCCGTTTCTTAGTAAACAAAATATCTTTTGATAGAAAAAAAAGGTTTTAAAACGTGCCGACTGGTGCCCGTGCACCTCAGAAACCGGGCACAACATGGAGAGCTTTCTCGAGCCAGCGCAGCGGAGACCTGGGGGGCGTGGCCCGTCTTATGGGCGCGGCCAGATCTGGCGAATTGAACCTTGAACCAGCGTAAAAGATCGTGGCAAACACGAACGCAAGTGGTTTTGGGAATAACTCACCTACGTTTAAAATTCCCCGATCTTTTGCGCTGGTTCGGCCGGTTCCGCTCGGATTGCGCTGATATTACTGGCGTAAAGGAGCGGAAACTCGAGCCCAAGTTGTTCGTGGTGTTGTAACTGTGCTGCCTCGAATTCCCTGTTGAATTCTGTCAGTCTCCTGTTCCGTGTTGACATGTGCTGTACCTGTCAGTCTCCTGTTCCATGTTGATATGTGCTGTACGTGTGTCAGCCTCCTGTTCCGTGTTGACATGTGCCGTACGTGTGTCAGTCTCCTGTTCCATGTTGATATGTGCTTTACCTGTCAGTCTCCTGTTCTATGTTGATATGTGCTGTACCTGTCAGTCTCCTGTTCCATGTTGACATGTGCTGTACATGTGTCAGCCTCCTGTTCCATGTTGACATGTGCTGTACCTGTGTCAGCCCCCTGTTCCATGTTGACATGTGCTGTACCTGTGTCAGCCTCCTGTTCCATGTTGACATGTGCTGTACCTGTGTCAGTCTCCTGTTCCATGTTGATATGTGCTGTACCTGTCAGTCTCCTGTTTCGTGTTGACATGTGCTTTACGTGAGTCAGCCTCCTGTTCCATGTTGACATGTGCTTTACGTGTGTCAGCCTCCTGTCCCGTGTTGACATGTGCTGTACCTGTGTCAGTCTCCTGTTCCATGTTGACATGTGCTATACCTGTGTCAGTCTCCTGTTCCGTGTTGACATGTGCTGCTTCCGTGTTCTTTCTCTTGTTTCCTGTTTGTTTTTTCCTCACACTGTACTTTTCTCTGTGAGTCATCCTTGGGCAGGAGGCCATTGGAAAGTGAAAGTTAAACTTCAATCATCACGGATATCCTGTAGAAAGAACTTTAATAATAAACAAACTCCCGATCAGCATTAGACCCCTCTGAGTTGTTATTGTTGACATTTTTTTTCTCTTACCAGTTTTCATAGAGTCATCGAATCATAGAATAGTGCAGCACAGAGGGAGGCCATTCAGCCCATCGAGTCTGCGCCGGCTCTTTCAAAGAGCAATCCAGTTAGACCCACTCCCCCACTCTTTCCCCATATCCCTGCAATTATTTTTCCTTCCAGTATTTATCCAATTCCCTTTTGAAGGCTACTATTGAATCTGTAACCACCAGACTATCAGGCAGTGCATTCCAAATCCTAACCACTCACTGTAAAAAAGTTTTTCCGCATGTCGCCTCTGGTTCTTTTGCCAATCACCTTAAATCTGTGTCCTCTGGTTACCGACCCTTCAGTCACTGGAAACAGCTTCTCTTTATTTATTTACTCTATCTAAACCCTTCATGATTTTAAACACCTCTATCAAATCTCCTCTTAGTCTTCTCTGCTCCAAGGAGAGGTTTTCTGCCCTTTCAACTCCCCTGAAGTCATTGAGTGGGTCCAGGGGCACAGTTCAAAGGCTAGTACCTCACCCGAGTCATCTGTGGCCGAGGGCAGTTCAAGCCCACCCAAATACCCTGGAGACTTCCATCTCAAACATCTGTGCTGCTGGAAGTGGGGTCAGGGGGTGAGGCTGTTGGATTTGAGGTCGGAGGGGGGGAGGGGCTGCTGGATGTAGGGTCAGGAGGAAGAGGAGTTCCTCACTGTTGTACGCCAGCATCTCCTGTGAGGCAGTTTGGGCGTTGCTCAGTTGTTTTAAAGTGATTCTAGGCAGAGAGAGGCGTAGGCGCAATGACATCATCGCAACACCAATGACTCTCATTCTGCAAGCTATCGATCACTGTGGAAACGCACATCACCAGGAGATAATGGCCTCCGTTTTATAACGTGCTTTGTCCCAGGTGGGATCAGGAACCATTTCACATTAGCGTCCTTTTCTGAATGAGATAGCTTTGAAACACTGGGTCACTTTGCTGATGATTGAGAGTAGGCTGATGGGGCGGTAATTGGCCAAATTGGATTTTGTCCTGGTTTTTGTGGACAGGACATACCTGGGCAATTTTTCACTTTGTTAGAGGTAGATGCCAGTCTTGTAGCTGTACTGGAACAGCTTGGCTAGAGGCGCGGCTAGTTCTGGAGCACAAGTCTTCAGCACGACAGCCAGGATGTTGTTGGGGCCTTTGCTGTATCCCGTGCGATAAACTTAAAGGGGCCGTAAATATAAGACAGTCACCAATAAATCCAATCGGGAATTTAGGAGAAACTTCTTTACCCAGAGCATGGTGAGAATGTGGAACTCGCTACCACAGGGAGTGGTTGAGGCGAATAGCACAGATGCATTTAAGGAGAAGCTAGATAAACACATGGGGGAGAAAGAAATAGAAGGATATGCTCTACATTGGGTCTCCTCTACATTGGGGAGACCAAACGCAGATTGGGTGACCGCTTTGCGGAACACCTCCGTTCAGCCCGTAAGGGTGACCCCGAGCTTCCGGTCGCCTGTCATTTCAATTCACCGCTCCATTCCCACTCGGACCTCACCGTCCTTGGCCTCTTGTACTGTTCCACGGAAGCTCAACGTAAACTCGAGGAACAGCACCTCATCTTCCGATTAGGCACTCTGCAGCCTTCCGGTCTCAATATCGAGTTCAACAATTTCAGATCATAACCTCGGCCCCTATTTCATTTTTACTTATATTTTTCCACTCCTTTCCCCCCCCCCCCCCCTTTCCTTTTGTTTCTCTCTCACACCTGGCAGCTATCTTTTGCCCTGCCAGTACACTTTACACCCAATCCCAGCCTATTACCATCTCGTCTAGCTTCTAATCTCTTTTACTTCTTTTGGTTCTTTTATTCTTTTGTCCGATCGCAGCCCTGCCTTCGATCTAGTTCCTTTTCTCTCCAGTTTTGAAGAAGGGTCAAACCCGAAACGTCAACTCAAATTTCTCTCCACGGATGTTGCCTGACCTGCTGAGTTTTTCCAGCATTTTCTGTTGTTATTTTGGATTTCCAACATCTGCAGTATTTTGCTATCGTAGAAGGATATGCTGATAGGGTGAGATTAAAAGGGGTGGGAGGAGGCTCGTGTGGAGCAGAAACACCGACACGGACCGGTTGGGCCGAATGGCCTGTTTCTGTGCTGTAGATTCTGTAATTCTATGTAAGATACTCCGGATTGGATATGTCCTGCTTTTTGTGGACAGGACATATCTGGGCAATTTTCCGCTTTGTTCGTGGTAGATGGCAGTGTTGTAGCTGTACTGGAACAGTATGGCTAGAGACAAATCCAATATCTCTTTGACCAAACTTTTGGTCATCTGCCCTGATATCTCCTTATGTGGCTCGGTGTCAATTTTGTCTTATAATACTCCTGTGCCGCGCCTTGGGACATTTCACTACGTTAAAGGCGCGATATAAATTCACGTTGTTGTTGTTGTAAAGCCAAGTTGGGTCCCGCAGTAGGGGCCGTGGTCCATCACTAGGGTCTCCCACTTTAACAAAAAATCTAACGGACAAAAGAAAAAAAGGATTTCTCCAGTTTGGCTCACTCATTATATCCTCAGGACGTCCCAAAGCGCTTTACAGCCGATTAAATAATTTTTGAAGTGCAGTCACTGTTGTAATGTAGGAAATGCGGCAGCCAATTTGCGCACAGCAAGCTCCCACAAACAGCAATGACCAGATAATTTGTTTTTATTGATGTTGATTGAGGGATAAATATTGGCCCAGGGCACTGGGGATAACTCCCTCTGCTCTTCTTCGAAATAGTGCCATGGGATCTTTTACGTCCACCTGAGAGGGCAGACGGGGCCTCGGTTTAACGTCTCATCCGAAAGACGGCCCCTCCGACAGTGCAGCGCTCCCTCAGCACTGCACTGGGATTATGCGCTCAAGTCTCTGGAGTGGGGCTTGACCCACGACCTTCTGACGCAGAGTGAAGAGAGAACGCCCTTTAAAGGGGCATTGTACTTGTGAGTGAATATCCACAGCAGCTTCCTGCCAGCACCAGTATCTAAGAGCACGTCTTCCTTTCCTGAACACACAATACAATACAATACAAATCGCTTTATTGGCATGATAAGGTACATCTTATGTTGCCAAAGCATCAAAATACATTTATGGTTGAACACATAAACGCGGTTCCATTCACACACCCACCCCCGTTCTCTCCCCTCTGTCTGTCAGCGTGTTGCAGGCTGCTGAGGGGGGAGTTTGAGGAAATTAAGACCCTGCTCCGATGCTGGCAGGAAACTGCAGTGCAATATTCGCTCATCTCCCTTTCCTCCTGAAATGTGCTTACTTCCTGTGTGACCTTTGACCCCCCGAGCCTGAAATGGTAACCCCCAGTGCCTGCCTGTGATGTGACGTAGCCACATTGCTCCCTCGCCTCTACTGAATTATTCATGAAGTATTAGTGTCTCAGTCCCCTCCCCCGCTCCCTCGCCACACACACAATAAAACCCACACACGCTCCCTTTAACAAGGCCGCTCGCCTCACCAAGGCCTCTCCACTGGGAGGGTGAGGAGACCAAAGCATAAATAATGCCAGGCACAAAGCTGCAGTAATAAAGGACGAAAGAACTTACATTTATTTCTCCAGCGTCTTTCACAACCTCAGGACGTCCCAAAGCGCTTTACAGCCAATGAAGTACTTCTTTTGGAGTGCAGTCAATGTTGTAATGTGGGAAACGCGGCAGCCAATTTGCGCACAGCAAGCTCCCACAAACAGCAGTGTGATAATGACCGGATAATCTGTTTTTAGTGATGCTGATTGAGGGATAAATATTGGCCCTAGGACACCGGGGAGAACTCCCCCTCGCTCTTCTTCAAAATAGTGCCATGGGATCTTTCATGTCTACCCGAGAGGTCAGATGGGGCCTCGGTTTAACGTCTCATCTGAAAGATGGCCCCTCTGACAATGCAGCACTCCCTCAGTACTGCACTAGGAGTGTCAGCCTAGATTTTATGCTCAAGTCTGTGATTCTGTGATGAAGTCTCCTGAAGGGGGCCTTTGAACCCACAACCTTCTGACCCAGATGTGAAAGTGTTACCCACTGAGCTATCTTCTTAACACCTGCTCCATGTTCACTTAAATGGGTACCAACCCCATACCGTGTAGCATTCCCCCCACTCCCCCCAACCCCTGCACAACCACCAGGTCTGATCTCCCTCCCTAAACCTCTTCTTCTCTCTCTCTCTCTTCCTTTAAGATGCTCCTTAAAACCTACCTCTTTGACCAAGCTTTCAGTCACCTGTCCTAACGTCTCCTTAAGGGGCTCGGTGTCAAAATTTGCCCCGTCACTCAAAGGTGGGAAAATCGAATTGCGGTACAGATGAGCCATGATCTCATTGAATGGCGGAACAGGCCCGAGGGGCTGAATGGCCTCCACCTGCTCCTATGCTTTGTACAGTCTGGTAAAGTAAGCCCAGAGAGCGGGTGCTGTGAATTTACGCCCAGGGTCTCTATATTACGCGGTAAAGGCCTGCAGGCTGATGCTAAATGTAACAGAGGGAGCGTGGTAGATGGGTGTTTGCTCCCCTGAGTTACGAGACTTGGAAGGTTCAAGGATCTTGAATTTTTATTGACCCAGCGATGCCGATCTTGTTCTACGAGCCTCGTGCAACCGGCTGCAGCCCAGACGAAGTTTCCTCTCTTGTTTTACATAAAAGCAGTTTAAAGTGTCCCCTGAAGTTTGATAAAGCGAGCGCTGTGCCTGGAAGGCAAGGAAATTGGCCACATCTGTGTATTTTTTCCTGATGGTTGATAATCGCAGCCCAATCACAGGCTGTATCGGGGATGGGGGATGGTGGTGGGGCTGCCGAAACAAACAGCCTGAACTCCGTAAACAATGAGGAACATTCCTCGGGGCAGATTAAAGTGTTACACCGTTGAAGACGTGCTAACGAAGCCATTCAATGTTTCTTTATAAAAAAATCGATTCATTCAGATTTACAACACACACACACACACACACTAAGACCATCTGTGCCTCACAGTCAGGTTGAGAGATTCGTGCTTCTCACAGCTCACGTTGCCCAGGTGAAGGTATCTGGATGGCAAGTTGTATCCCCCTCAACCCTCCGGTCTAAACAGGCATCGTAGGAACAGGAGTAGGCCTCTCGAGCCTGTTCCATCCACCACTCAATCAGATCATGGCTGATCTGCACCACAACTCTATATCCCTTGATAGCCGTACCCAACAAAAATCTTATCGATCTCAGTTTTGAAAATTTCAATTGACGCACAGCACGGCCTTTTGAGGGACCGAGTTGCAGATTTCTACTACCCTTTGTGTGAAGAAGTGCTTCCTGAATGGCCGAGCTCTAATTTAAAGATTGTGCCCCCTTCCGCTGCAATCCCCCGCCCAGAGGAGAGAGTTTCTCTGCAACTCTGTCCTATCGAAACCCGTTATCATTTTAAACACCTCGATTGGATCACCCCCTCAACCGTCTGAACTCAAGGGAATACAAACCAAGATTACGCATCTGTTCCACTCTCTTTTTGTACATTAATGTTGGCCCTAATCGTTTGCCAGTGTTCGAAGTCCTAGGATTAGCTCATTGAAGCCAGGATGATGGTTGGTGCGGCTGCTCAAGTGCACTCTAAGTGAGGGAAGGAGATTATCAGCCAGGGATCCCATGCTGGAGAGGGTATACCAGGAAACTTTGTGCTATCCGGCACCGACGGGACCGAGCTGTTGCCGTTCCCTCAAAACTGCCGGTCACACCAGCGTTAATGTTGAAGCATGCGGAGCTTTTCATCTCCGTATCTGACAACAAACACTGTTGCTTAGCAACAGCTTCTAAACAGTCGGCCTGTACCTTGGAAGCGTCTCTGTAGCTTAGCAACAGCTTCAGAGAGACTTTCCAGAACCTGACTTTTGGAAAAAAAAGCCACGAGAAGGAAAAAAACCTAACAAAGCGGCTCCTGATTTTTGCCGGTGGCTCGAGCTTGCTGGACACTTAGCCTCCGGATAACACAAAGTTTCCTGTAATTATGATAAGCAAAGAGATCATGCAAGAACATTCTAAATCACTGTTTCGGCCTCAGCTGGAGTCTTGCGGACAATTCAAGGCACCACAATTCAGACAGAAAGACTTACATTTCTGTAGCGCCTTTCACGACCACCGGACGTCCCAAAGCAGCCAACGAAGTACTTTTTGAAGTGTAGTCACTGTTGTAATGTAGGAAACGTGGCAGCCAATTTGCGCACAGCAAGCTCCCACAAACAGCAACATGATAATGACCAGATCATCTGTTTCTATGATGTTGATTGAGGGATAAATATCAGCCAGGACACCAGGGAGAACTCCCCTGCTCTTCTTTGAAATAGTGGCCGTGGGATCTTTTACGTCCACCTGACGGGGCCTTGGTTTAACGTCTCATCCAGAAGATGGCACCCTCGGCCGTGCAGCGCTCCCTCAGTTACTGCACTGGGAGCGTCAGCCTAGATTTTTGTGCTCAAGTCTCTGGTGTGAAGCTTCTGACTCAAGAGAGCGAGAGTGCTGCCCACTGAGACACAGACAGACGGGGATAGGGTGGGATATGTGTTGGTGTAGGGGTTACGGGGATCAGGTGGGATATGTGTCGGTGCAGGCTCGATGGGCCGAAATGGCCTCTATCTGCACTGTGGGGTTTCTGTGATTCTGTGATTCAGGAAAGATGTAAAGGCCTTAGAAAGGGTACGGAGGAGGTTTACTAGGATGTTACCAGAGATGAGGAACAGAGAAGGTTAAGACTCAATATTGAGTTCAACAATTTCAGATCATAACCTCAGCCCCTATTACATTTATACTTATATTTTTTTATCCACCCCTTTGCGGTTTCTCCCCCCCTTTCCTTTTTTTTCTCTCTCCCACATGGCAGCTGTCTCTCATTCTGCCAGAACATTTCACACCTAATCTGAGCCGTCTTTTGTCTCCACTAGTCCTATCACCATCTCGTCTGGTTTTGAATACCTCTTAATGGCTCTTCTCTTCTTTTGTTCTCTCGCAGCCCTGCCTTCGATCTATTTCATTTCCTTTCCAGTGTTGAAAAAGGGTTTTGACCCGAAACGTCGACTCTAATTTCTCTCCACGGATGCTGAGTTTTCCCAGCATTTTCTGTTGTTATTTAAGGTTAAGAGGTTATTGAAAGAAGAGCGGGGTGGGGGGCGGGGGGGGGGGGGGGAGTTCTCCCCAGCCAATATTGTCCTGACTAATATTTATCCCTCAACCATCATCACAACAGATTATCTGGTCATTATCACATTGCTGTTTGTCGGACCTTGCCCTGTGTTAAGCGGCTGCCGCGTTTCCTACGTTACAACACCGACTACACTTCAAAAATATATAATTCAAGAGCTGTAAGCACTTTGAAATATCCCGAGGTCGAGAAATGTGCTATGTAAGTGCAAGTTCTTTCTTATATTAAAACTATCCCTTTTCCTGCTTTTTTTCCAGTTCTGACGAAAGGTCTTCGGCCTGAAACGTTGACTCCGTTTCTCCCTCCACGGATGCTGCCTGGCCTGCTGAGTTTTTCCAGCGTTTTCTGTTGTTGTTTCAGATTTCCAGCATCCGCAGTATTTTGCTATCGTTCTTTCTTATGGTGCTCTGGTAACCTTCTAATACACCCCACCCCCACTCCAACCAGTCTCAGTAAATACACCCAGCAGTTCTATTGTGCTTTCTCTAATGGGAATTCCAACCAATGTGCCCCATCAGATTGACTATCAGATTAAACCTGATACAGGGCCCCAGTCACCTAATTTGAGGTTAATCTGGCTCGTTTTAGTAAAACAATGAATTCATTTGAATTTGTGAGGCTAGGGCATTAGCCCTTTGCTGAGGTATATACACGCAAAAAGAATGTAAATAAGTCTTTGTTATACCTTCCTGGGGCTCAGTACAGCTCAGTGGGGGGAGGGTGATAATGTCGCTCAGGATATGCACTGTGCTGGAATGTGAAAATGGCGCTGCAGGTGTCTTGCTGCGAACACGGCAGAATTGGATGTGGTGGTGATTATCGCACTGCCGTGGTTTCCAATAGAAATCGCTGACTAGCCCCAGGTGTGACTACAGCGACACAGTTTTAACCACATGCACTAATTTTTAGTAGAAAATGCCTTACACTCAAGACAGGTAAATACACTTCACACGTATATTCACTTAACAAACATCTTAACAAACAAGCCATACTGCAATTATATAGGGCCCTGGTGAGACCACACCTGGAGTACTGTCTACAGTTCTGGTCTCCTTACCTAAGCAAGGATATACTTGCCTTAGAGGGAGAGCAACGAAGGTTCACCAGACTGAATCCTGGGATGGGAGATTGTCCTATGAGAAGCGATTAAGTAGACTAGGCCTATGTTCCCTAGAGTTTAGAAGAATGAGGGGTGATCTCATTGAAAAACATATAAAATTCTTAAGGGCCCTGACAGGGTAGATGCAGGGAGGATGTTTCCCCTGGCTGGGGAGTCTAGAACAAGGGGGCATAGTCTCAGGATAAGGGGTCGGCCATTTAGGACTGAGATGAGGAGAAATTTCTTCACTCAGAGGGTGGTGAATCTTTGGAATTCTCTACCTCAGAGGTGGAGGCTCAGTCATTGAGTATGTTCAAGACAGAGATTGATAGATTTTTGATACTAAGGGAATCAAGGGATATGAGGATAGTGTGGGAAAGAGGTAGAAGATCAGCCATGATCTTATTGAATGGCCGAGCAGGCTCGAGGTGTCAAATGGCCGACTCCTGTTCCTATTTCTTATGTTCTCACGTACCACCAAGGAAGTAAAGCACTCTCAATGATCAATAAAACACTTGCACACTGCCTTTCCTCTCACCATTTTACCAACAAATGCTCAAAAAGGTTAAAGTTCACAATATGAGCATTGAGATCACAAGCCCAACGACCGTTTCTATTACTGATTTACTAATCGGAAATGCAATTTTAGCCACATCTGGATTTCCCCTCATGCTCCAGTGAGCCTACAGCAGTAGGAAGCCATGGTGAATTCGGATCCCAATCCCCATCTGAGGTTCTGCGTGAGATTGAATCATGATGATAAAAAGGATAGATTCCCCCATGGATCTATCCTTGGCCCCCTCCTATTTCTCATCTACATGCTGCCCCTCGTCAATATCTGTCCTAAAAGCTCCTTATGTGTCCAATTTTGTTTGATAACATACCTATGAAGCGCCTTGGCACGAAAAGGCGCTATATAAATGCAAGTTGTTGTTGAAAGATTTATATGTCCTCAGAATGTCCCAAAACGCTTTACAGCCAATGAAGTACTTTTGACGTGTAGTCACTGTTGTAATGTAGGAAACACAGCAGCCAATTCGTGCACAGCAAGGTCCCACAAACAACAATGTGATAATGATCATTATTTTTACACAGGATTACATGGGATATACGACACAGAAACAGGCCATTCGGCCCAACCCGTCCATGCCAGTGTTTATGTTACACTCGAGCCTCCTCCCGTCTTTCCTCATCTAACTCTATCAGCATAACCCTGGATTCCCTTCTCACTCATATGCTTGTCCAGCCTCCCCTTAAATGCATCTACACTATTCGCTTCAACCACTCCCTGTGGTAGCGAGTTCCACATTCTCACCACTCTCTGGGTAAAGAAGTTTCTTCTGAATTCCCTATTGGATTTCTTGGTGACTATCTTATATTGATGGCCTCTAGTTATGCTCTTCCCCACAAGTGGAAATATTCTCTCTGTATCCACTCTATCAAAACCTTTCATAATTTTAAAGACCTCCATTATGTCATCTCTCGGCCTTCTCTTTTCAAGAGAAATGTTGGTTAAGGGATATATATTGGTCAGGACACGAGGGAGAACTCCCCCGGTGTTCTTCGAAACAGTACCAAGGGATCTTTCACATCTGCTTGAGAGAGCAGGGGGGGGGCCTCGGTTTAACTTTCTCATCCGAAAGACGGCACCTCCGACAGTGCAGCGCTCCCTCGGTACTGCACTGGGAGTGTCAGTCTAGATTTTGCGTTCAAATCTCTGGAGTGGGACTATGAACCCACGACCTTCTGACTCAGAGGCGAGAGTGCGACCCACTGACCTTACTGGAATAAAAGCACAGTTAAATTAAGTGAAAATCTGTAACAAATAATTCAGGGTGAATGCAGGAGATGGGGAGGAAAGCTGTCATTATTAGAATCATAGAATGGCACAGCACAGAAGGAGGCCATTCAGCCCATCGAGTCTGTGCCGGCTCTTTCGAAGAGCAATCTAGTTAGTCCCACTCCCCCGCCCTTTCCCCATATCCCTGCAAATTGTTCCCCTTCCAAGTGTTTATCCAATTCCCTTGAGACCTTTTGGTGCGTTTTTAAACATTTTTCCACTGAACCAATATTTCGGGGAATAAACTAGAGAAGGAGCTGGCCTTCCTTCCTCCATGTTGTTTGCCCGATGTAAGATCGCAGTCCTTTCGTTCCCCGGGGAGAGGACAGAATGGCCAGGGTGCGTTACGTGAATATCTATATGTTCTGTGAGATCCTACCTTACCAAAGACATTCTTTGCATTCCTGATTTCTTAATTGTTGCTTCTGGCAGAGCTGAATGCTTTCATTGGGCCAGAGTGACAGGCCGGGAAACAAAGGCTGAGGCATGCACAGCTGGTTTGATTCATTGGGCTGGAGGAGATTAAAGGCAAACTCATATATATGCAAATCTGTCATTAGTAAACTCCCGATACAAGCAATAGGTGCTTTTACATTGTTTGCTTTGAATCGTGTCTGTTCGCCAGCTTCCCCTATGGGTCTGTGTTCCCACCATCAGGGTAAAGATGTCAGCCGCGACTCAGTGAGTTGCACTGTTGCCTGGGAGTCAGAAGGTCGTGGGTTCAAGTCGCGCTCTGGAGACTGGAACATAAAAATCTAGGCTGACACTCCCGGTGCCAAGGAGTGCTGTGATGTCACATGTGCCATTTTTCAAATGAGATGTTAAACTGAGGCCCAGCCTGCCCTCTCAGCTGGACAATAAAAATCCCACTGAGCGCTGGCACAGGCATGATGGGCCGAATAGCCTCCTTCTGTGCTGTATGATTCTATAATAAGAGTTCCGGCCAATATTTATTTCTCAACCAACATCACTAAAATATTTCTCTCATTGCTGTTTGTGGGAGCTTGCTGTGTGCAAATTGGCTGCTGCGTTTCCTACATTACAACAGTGACTACAGTTCAAAAAGTACTTCATTGGCTGTAAAGCACTTTGAGACGTCCTGAGATGGTGAAAGGCGCTATAGAAATGCAAGTCTTTCTTTTACTGGATCAGACTCTATTGTGGTGGCCTCCACTGCCAAATAGCTTGTTGTCACTGCCCCCCACTCCCTTCAGTGCCTATAGGAAACTCTGGCACTAACCCAACCTCCCTCCCACCAGACCGGCTCCCAGACATACCTTTTGGCTGATCACCCACTCTCCTTTTCTTGCCTGGCCTGGGCCCCAGCTGCCTCCAGCCACTCGGTCGGTGCCTCCCACTCGTGGATCAGGAACACAAACGCACAGCTAATGGTGACCCTCCCCTAACCCCGCCCCTTACAAGCCAATGAGGAAAACACCCCCCCACCCCGCTAGAAATGGGACTGAGCCTCGGGCGTTCCCCTGGAAGTTCTGCGGAGTCAGGAGAGGGAGGGAGGCCAATGAGGCCTTCATGGGATTTCAGAACCATAAAGTTTTTTGGGCTGTTGGGTTTGTTGGGAGATTGTAAAAGGGGAAAAAAAGACTTGCATTTATATAGCGCCTTTCACAAACACCAGCAGTCCCAAAGCACTTTACAGTCAATGAAGTACTTTTTGAAGTGTGGTCAGTGTTGTAATGTAGGAAACACGGCAGCCAGTTTGCGCACAGCAAGCTCCCAGAAGCAGCACTGTGATAATGACCAGATTTTCTGTTTTAGTTGAGGGATAAATATTGGCCGGTACGCTGGGAAGAACGCCTCTGCTCTTTTCAAAATAGTGCCAGGGGATCTTTCACATCCGTCTGAGGGAGCAGACAGGGCCTCCATTTAACCTCTTATCCAAAAGACAGCACCTCTGACAGTGCGGCACTCCCTCAGTACTGCACTGGCGTGTCAGCCTAGATTTGTTAGTGCTCAAGTCGTTGGAGTGGGACTTGAACCCACAACCTTCTGACTGTGGAGGTAAGGGTGCTGCCCACTGAGCCACGGCTTACTGTTGGATTGTTGGGTTTGTTGGGAGATTGTTGGACTTCTAGGTTTGTTGGGACCCAAGTTGTCTGCTGTTAGAAGCTCCCACAATTCTCAGTAAACAGATACGACTGGGATGGGCAAGCATCCGACCGTACTGATTCACTCTATAATTGGGCTTTGCTTTGCTTTTTAGTGGCTGGGTCTATATCCTAGGCCAGAATCTCCCACGCACAGCGCACCGCCAATCCAACATTACATTCCAGAAGCATCTTCAAAGAAAAAATGAGCCCACAAGAAAATAAATCTTGTCATGCCAGTGCCCCCAAAAAGCCGGCAGTTACAGAGCTCCATTCCATTGGTTTGTGATAGACACAGTGGCCAAGTGATTGACACAGGAGGCCTTCAGCGGGGTGTATGAGTTGTGAGCACGGGGCTGAGAAATTCAGTATAAGAAAATACACTGAGATGTTGGGTCTATCTGTGCCCTTTGTTCATAAAGGCGGGGTCACGTTACAAACAGGTCCCTGGATATTGTTGTGATATCTGGTCCCTGTGCTTACGGCAAATCGCAGTGCGATGGGTGGGCTGGACAAAAACTAAATCCTACACAATAACCCCCAATACAGAATTCAGGAGAAACTTGCTTACCCAGAGAGTGGTGGGAATGTGGAACTCGCTACCGCAGGGAGTGGTTGAGGCGAATACTATTGATGCATTTAAGGGCAAACTAGATAAACACATGAGGGAGAAAGGAATAGAAGGATATGCTGATAGGGTGAGATGAAGAGGGGTGGGAGGAGGCTCGTGTGGAGCATAAACACCGGCACGGACCAGTTGGGCCGAATGGCCTGTTTCTGTGCTGTAAATTCTGTGTAATATTGAAAATATTGCATTGACAAAAATCCAATTTATAGTGTATATTAGTGCAAAGGTATCAGATGTATCTCTCTTCCCCATACTTCACCAATATGATCAAAAAATTAGATTGGGATCCAAGGGTTTTATTCCCGATGCCCCAATTGGGCTCACTCCAGATTGCCCTTGGAACCCAATCCAAAAGATACTGAATATCGACCAACATAACTCATTTACCAGCGACATCAAAGGCTGAAGTGGCGACTGAGGTGCATCTCTAATGCTAGATTTTGTTTCATTCATTCATGGGATGTGGGCGTCGCTGGCAAGGCCAGCATTTATTTATTGCCCATCCCTAATTGCCCTTGAGAAGGTGGTGGTGAGCCGCCTTCTTAAACCGTTGCAGTCCGTGTGGTGAAGGTGCTCCCACAGCGCTGTTAGGGAGGGAGTTCCAGGATTTTGACCCAGCGACGATGAAGGAACAGCTGATATATTTCCAAGCCAGGATGGTGTGTGACTTGATGGGGAACTTGGAGGTGGTGGTGTTCCCATGCGCCTGCTGCCCTTGTCCTTCTAGGTGGTAGAGGTCGCGGGTTTGGGAGGTGCTGCCGAAGAAGCCTTGGCGAGTTGCTGCAGTGCATCTTGTAGATGGTACACACTGCAGCCACGGTATGCCGGTGGTGGAGGGAGCGAATGTTTAAGGTGGTGGATGGGGTGCCGATCAAGCGGGCTGCTTTGTCCTGGATGGTGTCGAGCTTCTCGAGTGTTGTTGGAGCTGCACTCATCCAGGCAAGTGAAGAGTATTCCATCACACTCCTTACTTGTGCCTTGTAGATGGTGGAAAGACTTTAGGGAGTCAAGGAGTTAGATTATTTCATTACAATGATAAGGGTACGATCATTGCCATCACAGAGGTTAAGTATGATTCTTAACAAAAATCAAGTGAATCTAAATCACTATAAGCACAAGAGTAACTTAACTGTAAGCTTCACAGTCACTAGCTGTTACTCAATCAGTAACAGTACAACAAAAGTACAGTCTTAGTGGGTTTAAGTGTAAGCTCTCTATCCAGTATATCACTGGTGGACCTCTAGTCTCGAGGCTGTCTCTTGGTGAAGTTCACCCATTGCCCCCTGTGCTCGCTGACCATCGCCCCCTGTGCTCGCTGACCATCGCCCCCTGTGCTCGCTGACCTACACTGGCTCCCAGTCCGGCAACGCCTCGATTTTCAAATCTCTCCATGGCCTCCTCGCCCCCCTCTCTATCTCTGTAACATCCTCCAGTCCTACAACCCTCCGACAGCTCTGCGCTCCTCCAATTCTGGTCTCTTGCGCATCCCCGATTTTAATCGCTCTGCCATTGGCGGCCGTGCCTTCAGCTGCCTGGACCCTAACCACTGGAATTCCCTCCCTAAACCTCTCCGCCTCTCTCTCCTCCTTTAAGATGCTTCTTAAAACCTGTATCACCTGTCCTAATATCTCGTTATGTGGCTCGGTGTCAAATTTTGTTTCATAATCGCTCCTGTGAAGCATCTTGGGACGTTTTACAATGTTAAAGGCGCTATATAAATGCAAGTCGTTGTTGTTGTATAAAAACCATACAACCAACGTTCCCTCTAATTTTATTTTCCGTGCCCGCTCTGTTTAAATTTGCCGCACATGCGCGCTACCTTTTCCGACAGCAACAGCTGGTAAGCGGCCTGCGCGAGATCTCCCGATCGGTGGCACTCTCCACGCCGATGGTTTAGAAAGACCTCGGCTTGCTTGATGCAGCGACTCTCCCAGTAGAACACATCATACTTTACTCAGGATTGCACGCTAATTGTCCGAGGGTGATGTAAGGTACGGAATAAAGGAAGGAAGACTTGAATTTATATAGCACCTTTCACGCCCTCAGGCCGTCCTAAAGCCAATGAAGTACTTTTTGAAGTGTAGTCGCTGTTGTAATGTAGGAAACGCAGCAGCCAATTTGCACACAGCAGGATCCCACAAGCAGCAATGGCCAGATCATCTGTTTTTAGGTGTCGGTTGAAGGATAAACAATGGCCAGGGCACCAGGGAGAGCTACCCTGCTCTTCTTCGGAATAGGGATACTTTAGCACTTTTGTGGGGCTTAAAGTAGCAGTTGTTGTCTGCACTGATGACTCAGTACTATGGTATTATGTCATACGGACCACAGGGGCCGTAGGTTCAATCCTCAGTCAATGCTGACTAGCTGATTGAGTTTTTAAACAGCCTGTGCTGCCCCCTTTGACTGGATGGAGGAGGAGCTGTGTTGGCAAGAGTAGAAAGACAGACCAGTAAATAAAACAACGTGACTCACAACCTCCTCCACCGTTCCAAACTTGGCAGAAAGCCCATTCTAAATGGAGGAGCTCAGAAAACCTGAGAGTAGAGCAGCATCTCTACGCACAAGACGGTGATAACAGGATTTTACCCTGTGTCGGTCTGTAGGCTTGTGGTTTGTGTATGACTGTGTTTATGTATACTATATATGTATAGTATCTTCCTAGCTTTTTGAATATGAAGACTGTGCTGGGGTAGGTAAGGTGTCAGCCCTGGTTTACTGGTAGCACTCTCGCCTCTGATTCAGAAGGTTGTGGGTTCAAGTCCCAATCCAGAGACTTGAGCACAAAATCTAGGCTGACACTCCCAGTGCAGTGCTGAGGGAGCGCTGCACTGTTGGAGGTGCCGCCTTTCGGATGAGACGTTAAGCTGAGGCCCCGTCTGCCCTCTCAGTTGGATACAAAAGATCCCCTGACCAATGTTCCCTCCAATTTTCTTTTCCGTGCGCTGTCCCTTTAACTGGCTGGGCGGCCCATGCAAATTTTCGCGCATGCACGGTTTCTTCCATGTAAAAGCCGGTGAGCAGCCTGCGCGGGACCTCCAGACCGCTGCGCAGCCGTGCAGCTTAGCGGGAACGTTGCCCATGATGCTATTTCGAAGAAGAGCAAGGGAGTTCTCCCGGGTGTCCTGGGGCCAATATTTATCCTTCAACCAACACCTAAAAACATTATTATCTGGTCATTATCACATTGCTGTTGGTGGGAGCTTTCTGTGCGCAAATTGGCTGCCGCATTCCCTACGTTACAACAGTGACCACACTTCAAAAAGTACTTCATTGGCTGTGAAGCGCTTTGGGACGTTGTGAAAGGCGCTGTAGAAATGTAAGTCTTTCTTTATGTATAGTATATATTCCTAGCTTTTGAAATAGGTTGGAATAGCTCAGTATATTCTTAGCTGGGGTAGGTTAAAGAAAGGAAGTCTTGCATTATACAGCACCTTCAACAACCTCAGGACGTCCCAAAGTGCTTTACAGCCAATGAAGTGATACTGAAGTGTAGTCACTGCTGTAATGTAGGAGGTTAGGTTAGGAGGCAAAGAGTTAAACTGAACTGCTAGCGCGACCACTGGTTTTATTTAGCGTATTGCTGTCAATATGCTGTAGCCGGGGAGGCCTGCTGGCGTCTCCTGAGCCACATGCAGCTCTTTTGTGGCCAATGTGCGGGATCTTTGAATGCTTTCTTTCGCTGTCCTGCCCACACACTCTCTCAACATGAGAGGTGCAGAATGAGAAAGAATGTAATCAGCCACAACCAAGCAGCCAGCCTCCCTACCACTCTGAACCGGCTAGCCTGGACGTTTTCAACTAATTGCCATGTATTAACGATTTATTGGTGGGTGTGAAAACAACGCCGCTCTCAACTGTGTCACAATTCACTCCCGACAGTCGGAAACTTCAACTCGGAATTCATCTTTCTGAATTTTCTTTTAGCAAGTGGTCTTTATGCTCCCTAACTCACCCCGCCCTTCCCTCCTCAGAACATAACGTGGGGATTCATTCAATATTTTCCCAAAGGAGTTGATCACATTAATTGCAATATTACATCACAACAGTGACGACACTTCTAAAGTACCTCATTGGCTGTAAAGCGCTTTGGGATGCCCTGAGGTTGCGAAAGGCGCTATAGAAATGCAAGACTATCTTACTTTCTCTCAAAAGCGGGAGATTTTCGTCCTGATTTCAGCAAAACTCTTGGGCAGTAGGAATTAATAAACACAACTTCTCAAACAATAGGCTGGGGCTCCTTTCTCTCGAAAAGACATGGCTGAGGGATTTGGATCAGATCTTTAAGTTTATGAAAGGGTTTGATAGGGTAGCCGTGGAGAAAATGTTTCCACTTGTGGGGGGAGACCAGAACTAGAGGTCATGAATATAAGAGGGTCACTAATAAATCCAATAAAGAATTCAGGAGAAACTTCTTTACCCAGAGAGTGGTGAGAATGTGGAACTCGCTACCACAGGGAGTGGTTGAGGCGAATAGCAGAGATGCCTTTAAGGGGAAGCTGGATCAACACATGTGGGTGAAAGGAGTAGCAGGATATGCTGATAGGGTAAGATGAAGAGGAGGAGGCCCGTGTGGAGCATAAACACTAGCATAGACCAGTTGGCTCAAATGGCTTGTTTCTGTGCTGTAGGCTCGATGTAACAGCCAGTGCATCAATGCGTAGTGTCAGTTTGGCATTGGGGTCCGCTTTCCAAATGTGTTATCTAGAACAGGGGGTGTCCAAACTGGGGTCACATGCAGCCCCCAGCTCTTGGCAATCCAGCCCCCGAGTCCCAGGCAACACAGGCCTATTTGAACTTGTTTCCTATTCTCTGGTTTGTGCTGTTGCTTCATTGATGAATAAATCCTAAATCACAACAACAACTTGCACTTTATAGCACCTAGGAAAACGTCCTGAGACGTAATCAAGAAAAAGAATGGATGTCGAGCAAAGACACAGATATTAGGAGGGGTGATTAAAAGCTTGGTCCGAGAGGAGGGTTTTGAAGGAGCTGGAAAGGCGGAGGGGAATTCCAGAGTGTGGGACATAGGTGCCTGTAGGGATGGCCACTAATGGTGAAGGGAAGGGAAGGGGGATATACAAGAGCCCAGAGTTAGAGGAATGGAAAAATCTGGGGTTGAAGGGGCTGGAGGAGATTACAGAGATAGGGAGGGGTGAGGCCATGCCGGGATTTGAACACGAGGATGAGAACTTTAGGGCTGGAGGAGGTTACAGAGATAGGGAGGGGCGAAGCCATGCTGGGATTTGAACACGAGGATGAGAATTTTAAATTTGAGGAGTTGGGGGAAATGGGAACCAATGTAGATCGGTAAAGGCAGGGGTGATGGGTGCGCGGAACTTGGTGCGGGAAAGCATACGGACAGTAGAGTTTTGGATGAGCTGAAGTTTATGTAGGGCGGAGGATGGAAGGCTGGCCAAGAGAGCATCAGAATTGCGGAGTCTGAACGTAACCTGATTCTGCACCAGATACGCTCAAAGCAGTGCCTCTTGAACTTGAAGGAGTGAAAATGGGAGCTATACCGGGGGATCAACCAAGATTTGAGAAAGTCAAGGTTTTTACTGGGGACAAGGGCATCAAAGGTGGAGGTGAGGAAGTGGGTGAGCATATCACTGGCTGGAGAACTTTGGTGAATGGACGGCCAAAGGCTAGACAATTGGGGCAGTACCAAGATCCGCAAGTTGAGATATTTGGAAATGATTGAGAACCTGGATTAAAAATTTACATGACCCCCCCGCCCCCTCCCCAGAGGCACCATGGGACACATCTAAGTGGTCATTGAAGACAGGAAGTTGTTCTTCAATTTATAGTGAAAATATCAGTGAGTTATCTTCGTGTACAACTAACAGTGAACATACAGGTTGACTATCCCTTATCCGAAAACCTTGGGACCAGCTGTGTTTCGGTTTTCGGAAATTTTCGGATTTCAGAAGGTATTATTTCAGACTGGGAAACTCTGAACATTAAATTAATTTGGTAATTAGTATTTGTATTTAATATAAATTTTAAAAGTTCAGGCTACCTCTTGCGACTGTTCCGTGTCTCATTCCCCTTCCTGCTTCTCTGAATTCCTTGACTTAGCGGGGGTCCGGGGCTCGACTGCCACCGCCAGTTGTGGGAAAGCCAGATATCGGCTGACTCCTACGCTAAGCTGGCCCGCAAATCAGGTCGGTGGGGGGAGAAAAGAATATTGGACGGGCCGCTGCAGCTATTGGACGGGCCGCTGTATTGTTGGGTTCACTCTCCCGGTACCTCCTTCACACTGCCCGGCTCGGCCTGCAATCTCCTACCCAGGAGGGAACTCTGCCCTGCTCACAGGGAAAGGCAGAGCTCCCTCAGTCACACTTAACATCGAGAGCGAAGGCCGGCGTGTCGACAATCTGCAGGAATTCTTGTTCTGGGCCCCGGAGGACCACTCCTGCCATGTTTTGCGCCACTCGGGTCATGTCGTGCGCACGACTTACGCTGAACGAAAAAACTTTCGGTTTTCAGAGGTTTTCGGTTTTCGGAAGTTCGGATAAAGGATAGTCTACCTGTACTAGTATACGAAATGGTTCAGTACACAGTAACAGTGAATGTACTAGTATACTGCAGAGCTTGCTATACAATACCAGTTATTGTGCACCAGTGTTACAAAGCTGAAAATGCACGCAACAGACAAGCCAAGTTTGGCAGATCAGAATCTGCATTTGTTCTGCTAGGTGATTTGTCACTATACAGGTGTGTTTACCACCATACAGGTGTGTTTTGTCACTATACAGGTGTGTTTTGTCACTATACAGGTGTTTTGTCACTATACAGGTGTGTTTTCTCACTATACAGGTGTGTTTTGTCACTTTACAGGTGTTTTGTCACTATACAGGTGTGTTTTCTCACTATACAGGTGTGTTTTGTCACTTTACAGGTGTTTTGTCACTATACTGGTGTGTTTTCTCACTATACAGGTGTGTTTTCTCACTTTACAGATGGGCTGATGAGAATTTCACAAAAGGGGAAAAATAAAAGAAGCTTATCACAAAACACACATTTGTGCCATTGACTTTTAGAAGCAACCAACCGACCCAGTTTATTAACCCATCCATTTTGTTCTTTAACAGAAGTCGCAAGATCCAGATCCGGAACATTCCACCACATATGCAGTGGGAGGTAAGTAACAAAATATTTGTTCTTAATTTGATCTAATTTGTAATTTAAAAAAAAATCTTCTCTTCCCCCAGCTTCTTGTGTGCTTTCTCCCATTCCCTATACACTGTCCCATCAAACACTCCCAGGGCAGGTACAGCACGTGTTAGATACAGAGTAAAGCTCCCTCTACACTGTCCCATCAAACACTCTCAGGGCAGGTACAGCACGGCTTACATACAGAGTAAAGCTCCCTCTACACTGTCCCATCAAACACTCCCAGGGCAGGTACAGCACGGGTTAGATACAGAGTAAAGCTCCCTCTACACTGTCCCATCAAACACGCCCAGGGCAGGTACAGCACGGGTTACGTATAAAGTAAAGCTCCCTCTATACTGTCCCTTCAAACACTCCCGGGGCAGGTACAACACAGGTTAGATACAGAGTAAAGCTTCCTCTACACTGTATCATCAAACACTCCAAGGGCAGGTACAGAACGGGTTAGATACAGAGTAAAGCTCACTATACACTGTCCCATCAAACACTCCCGGGGCAGGTACAGCATGGGTTAGATAGAGTAAAGCTCCCTCTACACTGTCCCATCAAACACTCTCAGGGCAGGTACAGCACGGCTTAGATACAGAGTAAAGCTCCCTCTACACTGTCCCATCAAACACTCTCAGGGCAGGTACAGCACGGGTTAGATACAGAATAAAGCTCCATCTACACTGTTCCATCAAACACTCTCACGGCAGGTACAGCACGTGTTAGATACAGAGTAAAGCTCCCTCTACACTGTCCCATCAAACACTCCCAGGGCAGGTACAGCATGGGTTAGATACAGAGTAAAGTGCCCTCTACACGGTCCCATCAAACACTCCGAGGGCAGGTACAGCACGGGTTAGATACAGAGTAAAGCTCCCTCTATGCTGTTCCATCAAACACTCCCGGGGCAGGTACAGCACGGGTTAGATAGAGTAAAGCTCCCTCTACACTGTCCCATCAAACACTCCCAGGGCAGGTACAGCACGGGTTAGATACAGAGTAAAGCTCCCTCTACACTGTCCCATCAAACACGCCCAGGGCAGGTACAGCACAGTTTACGTATAAAGTAAAGCTCCCTCCACACGGTCCCTTCAAACACTCCCGGGGCAGGAACAACACGGGTTAGATACAGAGTAAAGCTTCCTCTACACTGTATCATCAAACACTCCCAGGGTAGGTACAGCACGGGTTAGATACAGAGTAAAGCTCCCTCTACACTGTCCCATCAAACACTCCCAGGGCAGGTACAGCACGGGTTAGATACAGAGTAAAGCTCCCTCCACACGGTCCCTTCAAACACTCCCGGGGCAGGAACAACACGGGTTAGATACAGAGTAAAGCTTCCTCTACACTGTATCATCAAACACTCCCAGGGCAGGTACAGCACGGGTTAGATACAGAGTAAAGCTCCCTCTACACTGTCCCATCAAACAATCCCAGAGCAGGTACAGCACGGGTTAGATACAGAGTAAAGTTCCCTCTACACTGTCCCATCAAACACTCGTAGGGCAGGTACAGCGCAGGGTTAGATACAGAGTAAAGCTCCCTCAACACTGTCCCCATCAAACACTCTCAGGGCAGGTACAGCACGGCTTAGATACAGAGTAAAGCTCCCTCAAAACTGTCTCATCAAACACTCCCAGGGCAGGTTCAGCACGGGTTAGATACAGAGTAAAGCTCCCTCTACACTGTCCCATCAAACACGCCAAGGGCAGGTACAGCACGGGTTACGTATAAAGTAAAGCTCCCTCTACACTGTCCCTTCAAACACTCCCGGGGCAGGTACAACACGGGTTAGATACAGAGTGTGGTAAACCACTGTTTGTATTCCTGTTTGTCCTGTTTGTATTCCACTGTGTACATGCCTGGACATGCCTCGGCTGACTCCTCCCACAGGTCCTAGTATAAAGGTGACTGCTCCCCAGCCCTTGTATCCTGGACCGGTCGACCACTCGAGGCAGACCTCCATTCTGTTGTTAATAAAAGCCTTCAGTTACTCTTCTAACTCTCAGTCTTTTATGAGTAATTGATAGCGCATCACAGAGTAAAGCTTCCTCTACACTGTCCCATCAAACACTCCCAGGGCAGGTACTGCATGGGTTAGATACAGAGTAAAGCTCCCTCAACACTGTTCCATCAAGCACTCCCGGGGCAGGTACAGCACGCGTTAGATACAGAGTAAAGCTCCCTCTACACTGTCCCATCAAACACTCCCAGGGCAGGTACTGCATGGGTTAGACACAGAGAAAAGCTCCCTCTGCACTGTCCCATCAAACACTCCCAGGGCAGGTACAGCACGTGTCAGATAAAGAGTAAAGCTCCCTCTACACTGTTCCATCAAACACTCCCGGGGCAGGTACAGCACGGGTTAGATACAGAGTAAAGCTCCCTCTAAACTGTCCCATCAAACGCTCTCAGGGCAGGTACAGCACGGGTTAGAGAGAGTAAAGCTCCCTCCACACTGTCCCATCAAACACTCTCAGGGCAGGTACAGCACATGTTAGATACAGAGTAAAGCTCCCTCTACACTGTCCCATCAAACACTCGCAGGGCAGGTACAGCACGGGGTTAGATACAGAGTAAAGCTCCCTCTACACTGTCCCATCAAACACTCCCAGGGCAGGTACAGCAGGGGTTAGATACAGCGTAAAGCTCCCTCTACACTGTCCCATCAAACACTCTCAGGGCAGGTACAGCACGGCTTAGATACAGAGTAAAGCTTCCTCTACACTGTATCATCAAACACTCCCAGGGCAGGTACAGCACGGGTTAGATACAGAGTAAAGCTCCCTCTACACTGTCCCATCAAACACTCCCAGGGCAGGTACAGCACGGGTTAGATACAGAGCAAAGCTCCCTCTACACTGTCCCATCAAACACTCCCAGGGCAGGTACAGCACGGGTTAGATACAGAGTAAAGCTCCCTCTACACTGTCCCATCAAACAATCTCAGAGCAGGTACAGCACGGGATAGATACAGAGTAAAGCTCCCTCTACACTGTCCCATCAAACACTCCCAGGGCAGGTACTGCATGGGTTAGATACAGAGTAAAGCTCCCTCTACACTGTTCCATCAAGCACTCCCGGGGCAGGTACAGCACGGGTTAGATACAGAGTAAAGCTCCCTCTACACTGTCCCATCAAACACTCCCAGGGCAGGTACAGCACGGGTTAGAGAGAATAAAGCTCCCTCCACACTGTCCCATCAAACACTCTCAGGGCAGGTACAGCACGGGTTAGATACAGAGTAAAGCTTCCTCTACACTGTATCATCAAACACTCCCAGGGCAGGTACAGCACGGGTTAGATACAGAGTAAAGCTCCCTCTACACTGTCCCATCAAGCACTCCCAGGGCAGGTACAGCACGGGTTAGATACAGAGTAAAGCTCCCTCTACACTGTCCCATCAAACAATCCCAGAGCAGGTACAGCATGGGTTAGACACAGAGTAAAGCTCCCTCTACACTGTCCCATCAAACACTCCCAGGGCAGGTACAGCACGTGTTAGCTAAAGAGTAAAGCTCCCTCTACACTGTTCCATCAAACACTCCCGGGGCAGGTACAGCACAGGTTAGATACAGAGAAAAGCTCCCTCTACACTGTCCCATCAAACACTCTCAGGGCAGGTACAGCACGGGTTAGAGAGAATAAAGCTCCCTCCACACTGTCCCATCAAACACTCTCAGGGCAGGTACAGCACGGGTTAGATACAGAGTAAAGTTCCCTCTACACTGTCCCATCAAACACTCGCAGGGCAGGTACAGCACAGGGTTAGATACAGAGTAAAGCTCCCTCTACACTGTCCCCATCAAACACTCTCAGGGCAGGTACAGCACGGGTTAGATACAGAGTAAAGCTCCCTCTACACTGTCCCATCAAACACTACCAGGGCAGGTACAGCAGGGGTTAGATACAGCGTAAAGCTCCCTCTACACTGTCCCATCAAACACTCTCAGGGCAGGTACAGCACGGCTTAGATACAGAGTAAAGCTCCCTCTATACTGTCTCATCAAACACTCCCAGGGCAGGTACAGCACGGGTTAGATACAGAGTAAAGCTCCCTCTACACTGTCCCATCAAACACGCCCAGGGCAGGTACAGCACGGGTTACGTATAAAGTAAAGCTCCCTCTACACTGTCCCTTCAAACACTCCCGGGGCAGGTACAACACGGGTTAGATACAGAGTAAAGCTTCCTCTACACTGTATCATCAAACACTCCCAGGACAGGTACAGCACGGGTTAGATACAGAGTAAAGCTCCCTCTACACTGTCCCATCAAACACTCTCAGGGCAGGGACAGCACGGGTTAGATACAGAGCAAAGCTCCCTCTACACTGTCCCATCAAACACTCCCAGGGCAGGTACAGCACGGGCTAGATACAGAGTAAAGCTCCCTGTACACTGTCCCTTCAAACACACCCAGGGCACGTACAGCACGGGTTAGATACAGAGTAAACCTCCCTCTACACTGTCCCATCAAACAATCCCAGAGCAGGTACAGCATGGGTTAGATACAGAGTAAAGCTCCCTCTACACTGTCCCATCAAACACTCCCAGGGCAGGTACTGCATGGGTTAGATACAGAGTAAAGCTCCCTCTACACTGTTCCATCAAGCACTCCCGGGGCAGGTACAGCACGGGTTAGATACAGAGTAAAGCTCCCTCTACAGTGTCCCATCAAACACTCCCAGGGCAGGTACTGCATGGGTTAGACACAGAGTAAAGCTCCCTCTACACTGTCCCATCAAACACTCCCAAGGCAGGTACAGCACGTGTTAGATAAAGAGTAAAGCTCCCTCTACACTGTTCCATCAAACACTCCCGGGGCAGGTACAGCACGGGTTAGATACAGAGTAAAGCTCCCTCTACACTGTCCCATCAAACACTCGCAGTGCAGGTACAGCACGGGGTTAGATACAGAGTAAAGCTCCCTCTACACTGTCCCCATCAAACACTCTCAGGGCAGGTACAGCACGGGTTAGCTACAGAGTAAAGCTCCCTCTACACTGTCCCAGCAAACACTCCCAGGGCAGGCACAGCACGTGTTAGATACAGAGTAAAGTTCCCTCTACGCTGTTCCAACAAACACTCCCGGGGCAGGTACAGCACGGGTTAGATAGAGTAAAGCTCCCTCTACACTGTCCCATCAAACACGCCCAGGGCAGGTACAGCACGGGTTACGTATAAAGTAAAGCTCCCTCTACACTGTCCCTTCAAACACTCCCGGGGCAGGTACAACACGAGTTAGATACAGAGTAAAGCTTCCTCTACACTGTATCATCAAACACTCCCAAAGCAGGTACAGCACGGGTTAGATACAGAGTAAAGCTCCCTCTACACTGTCCCATCAAACACTCCCAGGGCAGGTACAGCACGGGTTAGATACAGAGCAAAGCTCCCTCTACACTGTCCCATCAAACACTCCCAGGGCAGGTACAGCACAGGTTAGATACAGAGTAAAGCTCCCTCTACACTCTCCCATCAAACAATCCCAGAGCAGGTACAGCACGGGTTACATACAGAGTAAAGCTCCCTCTACACTGTCCCATCAAACACTCCCAGGGCAGGTACTGCATGGGTTAAACACAGAGTAAAGCTCCCTCTACACTGTCCCATCAAACACTCCCAGGGCAGGTACAGCACGTGTCAGCTAAAGAGTAAAGCTCCCTCTACACTGTTCCATCAAACACTCCCGGGGCAGGTACAGCACGGGTTAGATACAAAGTAAAGCTCCCTCTACACTGTCCCATCAAACACTCCCAGGGCAGGTACAGCAGGGGTTAGATACAGCGAAAAGCTCCCTCTACACTGTCCCATCAAACACTCTCAGGGCAGGTACAGCACGGGGTTAGATACAGAGTAAAGCTCCCTCTACTCTGTCCCATCAAACACTCTCAGGGCAGGTACAGCACGGGTTAGATACAGAGTAAAGCTCCCTCTATACTGTCTCATCAAACACTCCCAGGGCAGGCACAGCACGGGTTAGATACAGAGTAAAGCTCCCTCTACACTGTCCCATCAAACACGCCCAGGGCAGGTACAGCACGGGTTACGTATAAAGTAAAGCTCCCTCTACACTGTCCCTTCAAACACTCCCGGGGCAGGTACAGCACGGGTTAGATACAGAGTAAAGTTCCCTCCACACTGTCCCATCAAACACTCGCAGGGCAGGTACAGCACGGGGTTAGATACAGAGTAAAGCTCCCTCTACACTGTCCCCATCAAACACTCTCAGGGCAGGTACAGCACGGGTTAGATACAGAGTAAAGCTCCCTCTACACTCTCCCATCAAACACTCCCAGGGCAGGTACAGCAGGGGTTAGATACAGCGTAAAGCTCCCTCTGCACTGTCCCATCAAACACTCTCAGGGCAGGTACAGCACGGCTTAGATACAGAGTAAAGCTTCCTCTACACTGTATCATCAAACACTCCCAGGGCAGGTACAGCACGGGTTAGATACAGAGTAAAGCTCCCTCTACACTGTCCCATCAAACACTCCCAGGGCAGGTACAGCACGGGTTAGATACAGAGCAAAGCTCCCTCTACACTGTCCCATCAAACACTCCCAGGGCAGGTACAGCACGGGTTAGATACAGAGTAAAGCTCCCTCTACACTGTCACATCAAACAATCCCAGAGCAGGTACAGCACGGGTTTGATACAGAGTAAAGCTCCCTCTACACTGTCCCATCAAACACTCCCAGGGAAGGTACTGCATGGGTTAGATACAGAGTAAAGCTCCCTCTACACTGTTCCATCAAGCACTCCCGGGGCAGGTACAGCACGGGTTAGATACAGAGTAAAGCTCCCTCTACACTGTTCCATCAAACACTCCCGGGGCAGGTACAGCACGGGTTAGATACAGAGTAAAGCTCCCTCTACACTGTCCCATCAAACACTCTCAGGGCAGGTACAGCACGGGTTAGAGAGAATAAAGCTCCCTCCAGACTGTCCCATCAAACACTCTCAGGGCAGGTACAGCACGGGTTAGATACAGAGTAAAGTTCCCTCTACACTGTCCCATCAAACACTCGCAGGGCAGGTACAGCAGGGGTTAGATACAGCGTCAAGCTCCCTCTACACTGTCCCATCAAACACTCCCAGGGCAGTTACAGCAGGGGTTAGATACAGCGTAAAGCTCCCTCTACACTGTCCCATCAAACACTCTCAGGGCAAGTACAGCACGGCTTAGATACAGAGTAAAGCTCCCGCTATACTGTCTCATCAAACACTCCCAGGGCAGGTACAGCACGGGTCAGATACAGAGTAAAGCTCCCTCTACACTGTCCCATCAAACACGCCCAGGGCAGGTACAGCACGGGTTACGTATAAAGCAAAGCTCCCTCTACACTGTCCCTTCAAACACTCCCGGGGCAGGTACAACACGGGTTAGATACAGAGTAAAGCTTCCTCTACACTGCCCATCAAACACTCTCAGGGCAGGTACAGCACGGGTTAGATACAGAGCAAAGCTCCCTCTACACTGTTCCATCAAGCACTCCCGGGGCAGGTACAGCACGGGTTAGATACAGAGTAAAGCTCCCTCTACACTGTTCCATCAAACACTCCCGGGGCAGGTACAGCACGGGTTAGATACAGAGTAAAGCTCCCTCTACACTGTCCCATCAAACACTCTCAGGGCAGGTACAGCACGGGTTAGAGAGAATAAAGCTCCCTCCAGACTGTCCCATCAAACACTCTCAGGGCAGGTACAGCACGGGTTAGATACAGAGTAAAGTTCCCTCTACACTGTCCCATCAAACACTCGCAGGGCAGGTACAGCAGGGGTTAGATACAGCGTAAAGCTCCCTCTACACTGTCCCATCAAACACTCCCAGGGCAGTTACAGCAGGGGT
Organism: Somniosus microcephalus; assembly: GCF_052327205.1. Classification (NCBI taxonomy): domain Eukaryota; kingdom Metazoa; phylum Chordata; class Chondrichthyes; order Squaliformes; family Somniosidae; genus Somniosus; species Somniosus microcephalus. Next base: position 7,626,594 of record NC_141010.1, read on the forward strand.
TAGATACAGCGTAAAGCTCCCTCTACACTGTCCCATCAAACACTCTCAGGGCAAGTACAGCACGGCTTAGATACAGAGTAAAGCTCCCGCTATACTGTCTCATCAAACACTCCCAGGGCAGGTACAGCACGGGTCAGATACAGAGTAAAGCTCCCTCTACACTGTCCCATCAAACACGCCCAGGGCAGGTACAGCACGGGTTACGTATAAAGCAAAGCTCCCTCTACACTGTCCCTTCAAACACTCCCGGGGCAGGTACAACACGGGTTAGATACAGAGTAAAGCTCCCTGTGCACTGTCCCTTCAAACACACCCAGGGCAGGTACAGCACGGGTTAGATACAGAGTAAAGCTCCCTCTACACTGTCCCATCAAACAATCCCAGAGCAGGTACAGCATGGGTTAGAAACAGAGTAAAGCTCCCTCTTCACTGTCCCTTCAAACACTCCCGGGGCAGGTACAACACGGGTTAGATACAGAGTAAAGCTTCCTCTACACTGTATGATCAAACACTCCCAGGGCAGGTCCAGCACGGGTTAGATACAGAGTAAAGCTCCCTCTACACTGTCCCATCAAACACTCCCAGGGCAGGTACAGCAGGGGTTAGATACAGCGTAAAGCTCCCTCTACACTGTCCCATCAAACACTCTCAGGGCAGGTACAGCACGGCTTAGATACAGAGTAAAGCTTCCTCTACACTGTATCATCAAACACTCCCAGGGCAGGTACAGCACGGGTTAGATACAGAGTAAAGCTCCCTCTACACTGTCCCATCAAACACTCCCAGGGCAGGTACAGCACGGGTTAGATACAGAGCAAAGCTCCCTCTACACTGTCGCATCAAACACTCCCAGGGCAGGTACAGCACGGGTTAGATCCAGAGTAAAGCTCCCTCTACACTGTCCCATCAAACAATCTCAGAGCAGGTACAGCACGGGATAGATACAGAGTAAAGCTCCCTCTACACTGTCCCATCAAACACTCCCAGGGCAGGTACTGCATGGGTTAGATACAGAGTAAAGCTCCCTCTACACTGTTCCATCAAGCACTCCCGGGGCAGGTACAGCAGGGGTTAGATACAGAGTAAAGCTCCCTCTACACTGTCCCATCAAACACTCCCAGGGCAGGTACAGCACGGGTTAGAGAGAATAAAGCGCCCTCCACACTGTCCCATCAAACACTCTCAGGGCAGGTACAGCACGGGTTAGATACAGAGTAAAGCTCCCTCTACACTGTCCCATCAAACAATCCCAGAGCAGGTACAGCATGGGTTAGACACAGAGTAAAGCTCCCTCTGCACTGTCCCATCAAACACTCCCAGGGCAGGTACAGCACGTGTTAGCTAAAGAGTAAAGCTCCCTCTACACTGTTCCATCAAACACTCCCGGGGCAGGTACAGCACAGGTTAGATACAGAGAAAAGCTCCCTCTACACTGTCCCATCAAACACTCTCAGGGCAGGTACAGCACGGGTTAGAGAGAATAAAGCTCCCTCCACACTGTCCCATCAAACACTCTCAGGGCAGGTACAGCACGGGTTAGATACAGAGTAAAGTTCCCTCTACACTGTCCCATCAAACACTCGCAGGGCAGGTACAGCACAGGGTTAGATACAGAGTAAAGCTCCCTCTACACTGTCCCCATCAAACACTCTCAGGGCAGGTACAGCACGGGTTAGATACAGAGTAAAGCTCCCTCTACACTGTCCCATCAAACACTCCCAGGGCAGGTACAGCAGGGGTTAGATACAGCGTAAAGCTCCCTCTACACTGTCCCATCAAACACTCTCAGGGCAGGTACAGCACGGCTTAGATACAGAGTAAAGCTCCCTCTATACTGTCTCATCAAACACTCCCAGGGCAGGTACAGCACGGGTTAGATACAGAGTAAAGCTCCCTCTACACTGTCCCATCAAACACGCCCAGGGCAGGTACAGCACGGGTTACGTATAAAGTAAAGCTCCCTCTACACTGTCCCTTCAAACACTCCCGGGGCAGGTACAACACGGGTTAGATACAGAGTAAAGCTTCCTCTACACTGCATCATCAAACACTCCCAGGGCAGGTACAGCACGGGTTAGATACAGAGTAAAGCTCCCTCTACACTGTCCCATCAAACACTCTCAGGGCAGGTACAGCACGGGTTAGATACAGAGCAAAGCTCCCTCTACACTGTCCCATCAAACACTCCCAGGGCAGGTACAGCACGGGCTAGATACAGAGTAAAGCTCCCTGTACACTGTCCCTTCAAACACACCCAGGGCAGGTACAGCACGGGTTAGATACAGAGTAAACCTCCCTCTACACTGTCCCATCAAACAATCCCAGAGCAGGTGCAGCATGGGTTAGATACAGAGTAAAGCTCCCTCTACACTGCCCCATCAAACACTCCCAGGGCAGGTACTGCATGGGTTAGATACAGAGTAAAGCTCCCTCTACACTGTTCCATCAAGCACTCTCGGGGCAGGTACAGCACGGGTTAGATACAGAGTAAAGCTCCCTCTACACTGTCCCATCAAACACTCCCAGGGCAGGTACTGCATGGGTTAGACACAGAGTAAAGCTCCCTCTACACTGTCCCATCAAACACTCCCAAGGCAGGTACAGCACGTGTTAGATAAAGAGTAAAGCTCCCTCTACACTGTTCCATCAAACACTCCCGGGGCAGGTACAGCACGGGTTAGATACAGAGTAAAGCTCCCTCTACACTGTCCCATCAAACACTCGCAGTGCAGGTACAGCACGGGGTTAGATACAGAGTAAAGCTCCCTCAACACTGTCCCCATCAAACACTCTCAGGGCAGGTACAGCACGGGTTAGCTACAGAGTAAAGCTCCCTCTACACTGTCCCATCAAACACTCCCAGGGCAGGTACAGCACGGGTTAGATAGAGTAAAGCTCCCTCTACACTGTCCCATCAAACACGCCCAGGGCAGGTACAGCACGGGTTAGATACAGAGTAAAGCTCCCTCTACACTGTCCCATCAAACACTCTCAGGGCAGGTACAACACGGGTTAGATACAGAGTAAAGCTTCCTCTACACTGTATGATCAAACACTCCCAGGGCAGGTCCAGCACGGGTTAGATACAGAGTAAAGCTCCCTCTACACTGTCCCATCAAACACTCCCAGGGCAGGTACAGCAGGGGTTAGATACAGCGTAAAGCTCCCTCTACACTGTCCCATCAAACACTCTCAGGGCAGGTACAGCACGGCTTAGATACAGAGTAAAGCTTCCTCTACACTGTATCATCAAACACTCCCAGGGCAGGTACAGCACGGGTTAGATACAGAGTAAAGCTCCCTCTACACTGTCCCATCAAACACTCCCAGGGCAGGTACAGCACGGGTTAGATACAGAGCAAAGCTCCCTCTACACTGTCGCATCAAACACTCCCAGGGCAGGTACAGCACGGGTTAGATCCAGAGTAAAGCTCCCTCTACACTGTCCCATCAAACAATCTCAGAGCAGGTACAGCACGGGATAGATACAGAGTAAAGCTCCCTCTACACTGTCCCATCAAACACTCCCAGGGCAGGTACTGCATGGGTTAGATACAGAGTAAAGCTCCCTCTACACTGTTCCATCAAGCACTCCCGGGGCAGGTACAGCAGGGGTTAGATACAGAGTAAAGCTCCCTCTACACTGTCCCATCAAACACTCCCAGGGCAGGTACAGCACGGGTTAGAGAGAATAAAGCGCCCTCCACACTGTCCCATCAAACACTCTCAGGGCAGGTACAGCACGGGTTAGATACAGAGTAAAGCTCCCTCTACACTGTCCCATCAAACAATCCCAGAGCAGGTACAGCATGGGTTAGACACAGAGTAAAGCTCCCTCTGCACTGTCCCATCAAACACTCCCAGGGCAGGTACAGCACGTGTTAGCTAAAGAGTAAAGCTCCCTCTACACTGTTCCATCAAACACTCCCGGGGCAGGTACAGCACAGGTTAGATACAGAGAAAAGCTCCCTCTACACTGTCCCATCAAGCACTCTCAGGGCAGGTACAGCACGGGTTAGAGAGAATAAAGCTCCCTCCACACTGTCCCATCAAACACTCTCAGGGCAGGTACAGCACGGGTTAGATACAGAGTAAAGTTCCCTCTACACTGTCCCATCAAACACTCGCAGGGCAGGTACAGCACAGGGTTAGATACAGAGTAAAGCTCCCTCTACACTGTCCCCATCAAACACTCTCAGGGCAGGTACAGCACGGGTTAGATACAGAGTAAAGCTCCCTCTACACTGTCCCATCAAACACTCCCAGGGCAGGTACAGCAGGGGTTAGATACAGCGTAAAGCTCCCTCTACACTGTCCCATCAAACACTCTCAGGGCAGGTACAGCACGGCTTAGATACAGAGTAAAGCTCCCTCTATACTGTCTCATCAAACACTCCCAGGGCAGGTACAGCACGGGTTAGATACAGAGTAAAGCTCCCTCTACACTGTCCCATCAAACACGCCCAGGGCAGGTACAGCACGGGTTACGTATAAAGTAAAGCTCCCTCTACACTGTCCCTTCAAACACTCCCGGGGCAGGTACAACACGGGTTAGATACAGAGTAAAGCTTCCTCTACACTGCATCATCAAACACTCCCAGGGCAGGTACAGCACGGGTTAGATACAGAGTAAAGCTCCCTCTACACTGTCCCATCAAACACTCTCAGGGCAGGTACAGCACGGGTTAGATACAGAGCAAAGCTCCCTCTACACTGTCCCATCAAACACTCCCAGGGCAGGTACAGCACGGGCTAGATACAGAGTAAAGCTCCCTGTACACTGTCCCTTCAAACACACCCAGGGCAGGTACAGCACGGGTTAGATACAGAGTAAACCTCCCTCTACACTGTCCCATCAAACAATCCCAGAGCAGGTGCAGCATGGGTTAGATACAGAGTAAAGCTCCCTCTACACTGCCCCATCAAACACTCCCAGGGCAGGTACTGCATGGGTTAGATACAGAGTAAAGCTCCCTCTACACTGTTCCATCAAGCACTCCCGGGGCAGGTACAGCACGGGTTAGATACAGAGTAAAGCTCCCTCTACACTGTCCCATCAAACACTCCCAGGGCAGGTACTGCATGGGTTAGACACAGAGTAAAGCTCCCTCTACACTGTCCCATCAAACACTCCCAAGGCAGGTACAGCACGTGTTAGATAAAGAGTAAAGCTCCCTCTACACTGTTCCATCAAACACTCCCGGGGCAGGTACAGCACGGGTTAGATACAGAGTAAAGCTCCCTCTACACTGTCCCATCAAACACTCGCAGTGCAGGTACAGCACGGGGTTAGATACAGAGTAAAGCTCCCTCAACACTGTCCCCATCAAACACTCTCAGGGCAGGTACAGCACGGGTTAGCTACAGAGTAAATCTCCCTCTACACTGTCCCATCAAACACTCCCAGGGCAGGTACAGCACGGGTTAGATAGAGTAAAGCTCCCTCTACACTGTCCCATCAAACACGCCCAGGGCAGGTACAGCACGGGTTACGTATAAAGTAAAGCTCCCTCTACACTGTCCCTTCAAACACTCCCGGGGCAGGTACAACACGGGTTAGATACAGAGTAAAGCTTCCTCTACACTGTATCATCAAACACTCCCAGGGCAGGTACAGCACGGGTTAGATACAGAGTAAAGCTCCCTCTACACTGTCCCATCAAACACTCCCAGGGCAGGTACAGCACGGATTAGATACAGTGCAAAGCTCCCTCTACACTGTCCCATCAAACACTCCCAGGGCAGGTACAGCACGGGTTAGATACAGAGTAAAGCTCCCTCTACACTGTCCCATCAAACAATCCCAGAGCAGGTACAGCACGGGTTACATACAGAGTAAAGCTCCCTCTACACTGTCCCATCAAACACTCCCAGGGCAGGTACTGCATGGGTTAAACACAGAGTAAAGCTCCCTCTACACTGTCCCATCAAACACTCCCAGGGCAGGTACAGCACGTGTCAGCTAAAGAGTAAAGCTCCCTCTACACTGTTCCATCAAACACTCCCGGGGCAGGTACAGCACGGGTTAGATACAAAGTAAAGCTCCCTCTACACTGTCCCATCAAACACTCCCAGGGCAGGTACAGCAGGGGTTAGATACAGCGAAAAGCTCCCTCTACACTGTCCCATCAAACACTCTCAGGGCATGTACAGCACGGGGTTAGATACAGAGTAAAGCTAAGCTCCCTCTACACTCTCCCATCAAACACTCCCAGGGCAGGTACAGCAGGGGTTAGATACAGCGTAAAGCTCCCTCTGCACTGTCCCATCAAACACTCTCAGGGCAGGTACAGCACGGCTTAGATACAGAGTAAAGCTTCCTCTACACTGTATCATCAAACACTCCCAGGGCAGGTACAGCACGGGTTAGATACAGAGTAAAGCTCCCTCTACACTGTCCCATCAAACACTCCCAGGGCAGGTACAGCACGGGTTAGATACAGAGCAAAGCTCCCTCTACACTGTCCCATCAAACACTCCCAGGGCAGGTACAGCACGGGTTAGATACAGAGTAAAGCTCCCTCTACACTGTCACATCAAACAATCCCAGAGCAGGTACAGCACGGGTTTGATACAGAGTAAAGCTCCCTCTACACTGTCCCATCAAACACTCCCAGGGAAGGTACTGCATGGGTTAGATACAGAGTAAAGCTCCCTCTACACTGTTCCATCAAGCACTCCCGGGGCAGGAACAGCACGGGTTAGATACAGAGTAAAGCTCCCTCTACACTGTTCCATCAAACACTCCCGGGGCAGGTACAGCACGGGTTAGATACAGAGTAAAGCTCCCTCTACACTGTCCCATCAAACACTCTCAGGGCAGGTACAGCACGGGTTAGAGAGAATAAAGCTCCCTCCACACTGTCCCATCAAACACTCTCAGGGCAGGTACAGCACGGGTTAGATACAGAGTAAAGTTCCCTCTACACTGTCCCATCAAACACTCGCAGGGCAGGTACAGCAGGGGTTAGATACAGCGTAAAGCTCCCTCTACACTGTCCCATCAAACACTCCCAGGGCAGTTCCAGCAGGGGTTAGATACAGCGTAAAGCTCCCTCTACACTGTCCCATCAAACACTCTCAGGGCAGGTACAGCACGGCTTAGATACAGAGTAAAGCTCCCGCTATACTGTCTCATCAAACACTCCCAGGGCAGGTACAGCACGGGTCAGATACAGAGTAAAGCTCCCTCTACACTGTCCCATCAAACACGCCCAGGGCAGGTACAGCACGGGTTACGTATAAAGCAAAGCTCCCTCTACACTGTTCCATCAAGCACTCCCGGGGCAGGTACAGCACGCGTTAGATACAGAGTAAAGCTCCCTCTACACTGTCCCATCAAACCCTCCCAGGGCAGGTACTGCATGGGTTAGACACAGAGTAAAGCTCCCTCTGCACTGTCCCATCAAACACTCCCAGGGCAGGTACAGCACGTGTCAGATAAAGAGTAAAGCTCCCTCTACACTGTTCCATCAAACACTCCCGGGGCAGGTACAGCACGGGTTAGATACAGAGTAAAGCTCCCTCTACACTGTCCCATCAAACGCTCTCAGGGCAGGTACAGCACGGGTTAGAGAGAGTAAAGCTCCCTCCACACTGTCCCATCAAACACTCTCAGGGCAGGTACAGCACATGTTAGATACAGAGTAAAGCTCCCTCTACACTGTCCCATCAAACACTCGCAGGGCAGGTACAGCACGGGGTTAGATACAGAGTAAAGCTCCCTCTACACTGTCCCCATCAAACACTCTCAGGGCAGGTACAGCACGGGTTAGATACAGAGTAAAGCTCCCTCTGCACTGTCCCATCAAACACTCCCAGTGCAGGTACAGCAGGGGTTAGATACAGCGTAAAGCTCCCTCTACACTGTCCCATCAAACACTCTCAGGGCAGGTACAGCACGGCTTAGATACAGAGTAAAGCTTCCTCTACACTGTATCATCAAACACTCCCAGGGCAGGTACAGCACGGGTTAGATACAGAGTAAAGCTCCCTCTACACTGTCCCATCAAACACTCCCAGGGCAGGTACAGCACGGGTTAGATACAGAGCAAAGCTCCCTCTACACTGTCCCATCAAACACTCCCAGGGCAGGTACAGCACGGGTTAGATACAGAGTAAAGCTCCCTCTACACTGTCCCATCAAACAATCCCAGAGCAGGTACAGCACGGGTTAGATACAGAGTAAAGCTCCCTCCACACTGTCCCATCAAACACTCCCAGGGCAGGTACTGCATGGGTTAGATACAGAGTAAAGCTCCCTCTGCACTGTTCCATCAAGCACTCCCGGGGCAGGTACAGCACGGGTTAGATACAGAGTAAAGCTCCCTCTACACTGTCCCATCAAACACTCCCAGGGCAGGTACAGCACGGGTTAGAGAGAATAAAGCTCCCTCCACACTGTCCCATCAAACACTCTCAGGGCAGGTACAGCACGGGTTAGATACAGAGTAAAGCTTCCTCGACACTGTCCCATCAAACACTCCCAGGGCAGGTACAGCACGGGTTAGATACAGAGCAAAGCTCCCTCTACACTGTCCCATCAAACACTCCCAGGGCAGGTACAGCACGGTTTAGATACAGAGTAAAGCTCCCTCTACACTGTCCCATTAAATAATCCCAGAGCAGGTACAGCACGGGTTAGATACAGAGTAAAGCTCCCTCTACACTGTCCCATCAAACACTCCCAGGGCAGGTACTGCATGGGTTAGACACAGAGTAAAGCTCCCTCTACACTGTCCCATCAAACACTCCCAGGGCAGGTACAGCACGTGTTAGCTAAAGAGTAAAGCTCCCTCTACACTGTTCCATCAAACACTCCCGGGGCAGGTACAGCACAGGTTAGATACAGAGTAAAGCTCCCTCTACACTGTCCCATCAAACACTCTCAGGGCAGGTACAGCACGGGTTAGAGAGAATAAAGCTCCCTCCACACTGTCCCATCAAACACTCTCAGGGCAGGTACAGCGCGGGTTAGATACAGAGTAAAGTTCCCTCAACACTGTCCCATCAAACACTCGCAGGGCAGGTACAGCACAGGGTTAGATACAGAGTAAAGCTCCCTCTACACTGTCCCCATCAAGCACTCTCAGGGCAGGTGCAGCACGGGTTAGATACAGAGTAAAGCTCCCTCTACACTGTCCCATCAAACACTCCCAGGGCAGGTACAGCAGGGGTTAGATACAGCGTAAAGCTCCCTCTACACTGTCCCATCAAACACTCTCAGGGCAGGTACAGCACGGCTTAGATACAGAGTAAAGCTCCCTCTATACTGTCTCATCAAACACTCCCAGGGCAGGTACAGCACGGGTTAGATACAGAGTAAAGCTCCCTCTACACTGTCCCATCAAACACGCCCAGGGCAGGTACAGCACGGGCTAGATACAGAGTAAAGCTCCCTCTACACTGTATCATCAAACACTCCCAGGGCAGTTACAGCACGGGTTAGATACAGAGTAAAGCTCCCTCTACACTGTCCCATCAAAGACTCTCAGGGCAGGTACAGCACGGGTTAGATACAGAGCAAAGCTCCCTCTACACTGTCCCATCAAACACTCCCAGGGCAGGTACAGCACGGGCTAGATACAGAGTAAAGCTCCCTGTACACTGTCCCTTAAAACACACCCAGGGCAGGTACAGCACGGGTTAGATACAGAGTAAACCTCCCTCTACACTGTCCCATCAAACAATCCCAGAGCAGGTCCAGCATGGGTTAGATACAGAGTAAAGCTCCCTCTACACTGTCCCATCAAACAGTCCCAGGGCAGGTACTGCATGGGTTAGATACAGAGTAAAGCTCCCTCTACACTGTTCCATCAAGCACTCCCGGGGCAGGTACAGCACGGGTTAGATACAGAGTAAAGCTCCCTCTACACTGTCCCATCAAACACTCCCAGGGCAGGTACTGCATGGGTTAGACACAGAGTAAAGCTCCCTCTACACTGTCCCATCAAACACTCCCAAGGCAGGTACAGCACGTGTTAGATAAAGAGTAAAGCTCCCTCTACACTGTCCCCATCAAACACTCTCAGGGCAGGTACAGCACGTGTTCGATACAGAGTAAAGTTCCCTCTACGCTGTTCCATCAAACACTCCCGGGGCAGGTACAGCACGGGTTAGATAGAGTAAAGCTCCCTCTACACTGTCCCATCAAACACGCCCAGGGCAGGTACAGCACGGGTTACGTATAAAGTAAAGCTCCCTCGACACTGTCCCTTCAAACACTCCCGGGGCAGGTACAACACGGGTTAGATACAGAGTAAAGCTTCCTCTACACTGTATCATCAAACACTCCCAGGGCAGGTACAGCACGGGTTAGATACAGAGTAAAGCTCCCTCTACACTGTCCCATCAAACACTCCCAGGGCAGGTACAGCATGGGTTAGATACAGAGCAAAGCTCCCTCTACACTGTCCCATCAAACACTCCCAGGGCAGGTACAGCACGGGTTAGATACAGAGTAAAGCTCCCTCTACACTGTCCCATCAAACAATCCCAGAGCAGGTACAGCACGTGTCAGCTAAAGAGTAAAGCTCCCTCTACACTGTTCCATCAAACACTTCCGGAGCAGGTGCAGCACGGGTTAGATACAAAGTAAAGCTCCCTCTACACTGTACCATCAAACGGTCTCAGGGCAGGTACAGCACGGGTTAGAGAGAGTAAAGCTCCCTCCACACTGTCCCATCAAACACTCTCAGGGCAGGTACAGCACGGGCTAGATACAGAGTAAAGCTCCCTCTACACTGTCCCATCAAACACTCCCAGGGCAGGTACAGCACGGGTTAGATACAGAGTAAACCTCCCTCTACACTGTCCCATCAAACACTCCTAGGGCAGGTACAGTACGGGTTAGATACAGAGCAAAGCTCCCTCTACACTGTCCCATCAAACACTCTCAGGGCAGGTACAGCACGGGTTAGATACAGAGTAAAGCTCCCTCTACACTGTCCCATCAAACACGCCCCGGGCAGGTACAGCACGGGTTACGTATAAAGTAAACTCCCTCTACACTGTCCCATCAAACACTCCCAGGGCAGGTACTGCATGGGTTAGATATAGAATAAAGCTCCCTCTACACTGTTCCATCAAACACTCCCGGGGCAGGTACAGCACGGGTTAGATACAGAGTAAAGCTCCCTCTACACTGTCCCATCAAACGCTCTCAGGGCAGGTACAGCACGGGTTAGAGAGAGTAAAGCTCCCTCCACACTGTCCCATCAAACACTCTCAGGGCAGGTACAGCACATGTTAGATACAGAGTAAAGCTCCCTCTACACTGTCCCATCAAACACTCGCAGGGCAGGTACAGCACGGGGTTAGATACAGAGTAAAGCTCCCTCTACACTGTCCCCATCAAACACTCTCAGGGCAGGTCCAGCACGGGTTAGATACAGAGTAAAGCTCCCTCTACACTGTCCCATCAAACACTCCCAGGGCAGGTACAGCAGGGGTTAGATACAGCGTAAAGCTCCCTCTACACTGTCCCATCAAACACTCTCAGGGCAGGTACAGCACGGCTCAGATACAGAGTAAAGCTTCCTCTACACTGTATCATCAAACACTCCCAGGGCAGGTACAGCACGGGTTAGATACAGAGTAAAGCTCCCTCTGCACTGTCCCATCAAACACTCCCAGGGCAGGTACAGCACGGGTTAGATACAGAGCAAAGCTCCCTCTACACTGTCCCATCAAACACTCCCAGGGCAGGTACAGCACGGGTTAGATACAGAGTAAAGCTCCCTCTACACTGTCCCATCAAACAATCCCAGAGCAGGTACAGCACGGGTTAGATACAGAGTAAAGCTCCCTCTACACTGTCCCATCAAACACTCCCAGGGCAGGTACTGCATGGGTTAGATACAGAGTAAAGCTCCCTCTGCACTGTTCCATCAAGCACTGCCGGGGCAGGTACAGCACGGGTTAGATACAGAGTAAAGCTCCCTCTACACTGTCCCATCAAACACTCCCAGGGCAGGTACAGCACGGGTTGGAGAGAATAAAGCTCCCTCCACACTGTCCCATCAAACACTCTCAGGGCAGGTACAGCACGGGTTAGATACAGAGTAAAGCTTCCTCGACACTGTATCATCAAACACTCCCAGGGCACGGACAGCACGGGTTAGATACAGAGTAAAGCTCCCTCTACACTGTCCCATCAAACACTCCCAGGGCAGGTACAGCACGGGTTAGATACAGAGCAAAGCTCCCTCTACACTGTCCCATCAAACACTCCCAGGGCAGGTATAGCACGGTTTAGATACAGAGTAAAGCTCCCTCTACACTGTCCCATCAAACAATCCCAGAGCAGGTACAGCACGGGTTAGATACAGAGTAAAGCTCCCTCTACACTGTCCCATCAAACACTCCCAGGGCAGGTACTGCATGGGTTAGACACAGAGTAAAGCTCCCTCTACACTGTCCCATCAAACACTCCCAGGGCAGGTACAGCACGTGTTAGCTAAAGAGTAAAGCTCCCTCTACACTGTTCCATCAAACACTCCCGGGGCAGGTACAGCACAGGTTAGATACAGAGTAAAGCTCCCTCTACACTGTCCCATCAAACACTCTCAGGGCAGGTACAGCACGGGTTAGAGAGAATAAAGCTCCCTCCACACTGTCCCATCAAACACTCTCAGGGCAGGTACAGCGCGGGTTAGATACACAGTAAAGTTCCCTCTACACTGTCCCATCAAACACTCGCAGGGCAGGTACAGCACAGGGTTAGATACAGAGTAAAGCTCCCTCTACACTGTCCCCATCAAGCACTCTCAGGGCAGGTACAGCACGGGTTAGATACAGCGTAAAGCTCCCTCTACACTGTCCCATCAAACACTCTCAGGGCAGGTACAGCACGGCTTAGATACAGAGTAAAGCTCCCTCTATACTGTCTCATCAAACACTCCCAGGGCAGGTACAGCACGGGTTAGATACAGAGTAAAGCTCCCTCTACACTGTCCCATCAAACACGCCCAGGGCAGGTACAGCACGGGTTACGTATAAAGTAAAGCTCCCTCAACACTGTCCCTTCAAACACTCCCGGGGCAGGTACAACACGGGTTAGATACAGAGTAAAGCTTCCTCTACACTGTATCATCAAACACTCCCAGGGCAGGTACAGCACGGGTTAGATACAGAGCAAAGCTCCCTCTACACTGTCCCATCAAACACTCCCAGGGCAGGTACAGCACGGGCTAGATACAGAGTAAAGCTCCCTGTACACTGTCCCTTAAAACACACCCAGGGCAGGTACAGCACGGGTTAGATACAGAGGAAACCTCCCTCTACACTGTCCCATCAAACAATCCCAGAGCAGGTACAGCATGGGTTAGATACAGAGTAAAGCTCCCTCTACACTGTCCCATCAAACACTCCCAGGGCAGGTACTGCATGGGTTAGATACAGAGTAAAGCTCCCTCTACACTGTTCCATCAAGCACTCCCGGGGCAGGTACAGCACGGGTTAGATACAGAGTAAAGCTCCCTCTACACTGTCCCATCAAACACTCCCAGGGCAGGTACTGCATGGGTTAGACACAGAGTAAAGCTCCCTCTACACTGTCCCATCAAACACTCCCAAGGCAGGTACAGCACGTGTTAGATAAAGAGTAAAGCTCCCTCTACACTGTCCCCATCAAACACTCTCAGGGCAGGTACAGCACGTGTTCGATACAGAGTAAAGTTCCCTCTACGCTGTTCCATCAAACACTCCCGGGGCAGGTACAGCACGGGTTAGATAGAGTAAAGCTCCCTCTACACTGTCCCATCAAACACTCCCAGGGCAGGTACAGCACGGGTTACGTATAAAGTAAAGCTCCCTCTACACTGTCCCTTCAAACACTCCCGGGGCAGGTACAACACGGGTTAGATACAGAGTAAAGCTTCCTCTACACTGTATCATCAAACACTCCCAGGGCAGGTACAGCACGGGTTAGATACAGAGTAAAGCTCCCTCTACACTGTCCCATCAAACACTCCCAGGGCAGGTACAGCACGGGTTAGATACAGAGCAAAGCTCCCTCTACACTGTCCCATCAAACACTCCCAGGGCAGGTACAGCACGGGTTAGATACAGAGTAAAGCTCCCTCTACACTGTCCCATCAAACAATCCCAGAGCAGGTACAGCACGGGTTACATACAGAGTAAAGCTCCCTCTACACTGTCCCATCAAACACTCCCAGGGCAGGTACTGCATGGGTTAAACACAGAGTAAAGCTCCCTCTACACTGTCCCATCAAACACTCCCAGGGCAGGTACAGCACGTGTCAGCTAAAGAGTAAAGCTCCCTCTACACTGTTCCATCAAACACTCCCGGGGCAGGTACAGCACGGGTTAGATACAAAGTAAAGCTCCCTCGACACTGTCCCATCAAACGCTCTCAGGGCAGGTACAGCACGGGTTAGAGAGAGTAAAGCTCCCTCCACACTGTCCCATCAAACACTCTCAGGGCAGGTACAGCACATGTTAGATACAGAGTAAAGCTCCCTCTACACTGTCCCATCAAACACTCGCAGGGCAGGTACAGCACGGGGTTAGATACAGAGTAAAGCTCCCTCTACACTGTCCCCATCAAACACTCTCAGGGCAGGTACAGCATGCGTTAGATACAGAGTAAAGCTCCCTCTACACTGTCCCATCAAACACTCCCAGGGCAGGTACTGCATGGGTTAGACACAGAGTAAAGCTCCCTCTACACTGTCCCATCAAACACTCCCAGGGCAGGTACAGCACGTGTTAGCTAAAGAGTAAAGCTCCCTCTACACTGTTCCATCAAACAGTCCCGGGGCAGGTACAGCACAGGTTAGATACAGAGTAAAGCTCCCTCTACACTGTCCCATCAAACACTCTCAGGGCAGGTACTGCATGGGTTAAACACAGAGTAAAGCTCCCTCTACACTGTCCCATCAAACACTCCCAGGGCAGGTACAGCACGTGTCAGCTAAAGAGTAAAGCTCCCTCTACACTGTTCCATCAAACACTCCCGGGGCAGGTACAGCACGGGTTAGATACAAAGTAAAGCTCCCTCGACACTGTCCCATCAAACGCTCTCAGGGCAGGTACAGCACGGGTTAGAGAGAGTAAAGCTCCCTCCACACTGTCCCATCAAACACTCTCAGGGCAGGTACAGCACATGTTAGATACAGAGTAAAGCTCCCTCTACACTGTCCCATCAAACACTCGCAGGGCAGGTACAGCACGGGGTTAGATACAGAGTAAAGCTCCCTCTACACTGTCCCCATCAAACACTCTCAGGGCAGGTACAGCATGCGTTAGATACAGAGTAAAGCTCCCTCTACACTGTCCCATCAAACACTCCCAGGGCAGGTACTGCATGGGTTAGACACAGAGTAAAGCTCCCTCTACACTGTCCCATCAAACACTCCCAGGGCAGGTACAGCACGTGTTAGCTAAAGAGTAAAGCTCCCTCTACACTGTTCCATCAAACAGTCCCGGGGCAGGTACAGCACAGGTTAGATACAGAGTAAAGCTCCCTCTACACTGTCCCATCAAACACTCTCAGGGCAGGAACAGCACGGGTTAGAGAGAATAAAGCTCCCTCCACACTGTCCCATCAAACACTCTCAGGGCAGGTACAGCGCGGGTTAGATACAGAGTAAAGTTCCCTCTACACTGTCCCATCAAACACTCGCAGGGCAGGTACAGCACAGGGTTAGATACAGAGTAAAGCTCCCTCTGCACTGTCCCCATCAAGCACTCTCAGGGCAGGTACAGCACGGGTTAGATACAGCGTAAAGCTCCCTCTACACTGTCCCATCAAATACTCCCAGGGCAGTTACAGCAGGGGTTAGATACAGCGTAAAGCTCCCTCTACACTGTCCCATCAAACACTCTCAGGGCAGGTACAGCACGGCTTAGATACAGAGTAAAGCTCCCGCTATACTGTCTCATCAAACACTCCCAGGGCAGGTACAGCACGGGTCAGATACAGAGTAAAGCTCCCTCTACACTGTCCCATCAAACACGCCCAGGGCAGGTACAGCACGGGTTACGTATAAAGCAAAGCTCCCTCTACACTGTCCCTTCAAACACTCCCGGGGCAGATACAACACGGGTTAGATACAGAGTAAAGCTTCCTCTACACTGTCCCATCAAACACTCTCAGGGCAGGAACAGCACGGGTTAGATACAGAGCAAAGCTCCCTCTACACTGTCCCATCAAACACTCCCACGGCAGGTACAGCACGGGCTAGATACAGAGTAAAGCTCCCTGTACACTGTCCCTTCAAACACACCCAGGGCAGGTACAGCACGGGTTAGATACAGAGTAAAGCTCCCTCTACACTGTCCCTTCAAACACTCCCGGGGCAGGTACAACACGGGTTAGATACAGAGTAAAGCTTCCTCTACACTGTATCATCAAACACTCCCAGGGCAGGTACAGCACGGGTTAGATACAGAGTAAAGCTCCCTTCACACTGTCCCATCAAACACTCCCAGGGCAGGTACAGCACGGGTTAGATACAGAGCAAAGCTCCCTCTACACTGTCCCTTCAAACACACCCAGGGCAGCTACAGCACGGGTTAGATACAGAGCAATGCTCCCTCTACACTGTCCGATCAAACACTCCCAGGGCAGGTAAAGCACAGGGTTAGATACAGAGTAAAGCTCCCTCTACACTGTCCCATCAAACAATCCCAGAGCAGGTACAGCATGGGCTAGATGCAGAGTAAAGCTCCCTCTACACTGTCCCATCAAACACTCCCAGGGCAGGTACTGCATGGGTTCGATACAGAGTAAAGCTCCCTCTACACTGTTCCATCAAGCACTCCCGGGGCAGGTACAGCACGGGTTAGATACAGAGTAAAGCTCCCTCTACACTGTCCCATCAAACACTCCCAGGGCAGGTACTGCATGGGTTAGACACAGAGTAAAGCTCCCTCTACACTGTCCCATCAAATACTCCCAAGGCAGGTACAGCACGTGTTAGATAAAGAGTAGAGCTCCCTCTACACTGTTCCATCAAACACTCCCGGGGCAGGTACAGCACGGGTTAGATAAAGAGTAAAGCTCCCTCTAAACTGTCCCATCAAACACACTCAGGGCAGGTACAGCACGGGTTAGAGAGAGTAAAGCGCCCTCTACACTGTCCCATCAAACACTCTCAGGGCAGGTACAGCACGGGTTAGATAGAGAGTAAAGTTCCCTCTACACTGTCCCATCAAACACTCCCAGGGCAGGTACAGCACGGGTTAGATACAGAGTAAAGCTCCCTCTACACTGTCCCATCAAACACTCGCAGGGCAGGTACAGCATGGGGTTAGATACAGAGTAAATCTCCCTCTACACTGTCCCCATCAAACACTCTCAGGGCAGGGACAGCACGGGTTAGATACAGAGTAAAGCTCCCTCTACACTGTCCCATCAAACAATCCCAGAGCAGGTACAGCATGGGCGAGATGCAGAGTAAAGCTCCCTCTACACTGTCCCATCAAACACTCCCAGGGCAGGTACTGCATGGGTTCGATACAGAGTAAAGCTCCCTCTACACTGTTCCATCAAGCACTCCCGGGGCAGGTACAGCACGGGTTAGATACAGAGTGAAGCTCCCTCTACACTGTCCCATCAAACACTCCCAGGGCAGGTACTGCATGGGTTAGACACAGAGTAAAGCTCCCTCTACACTGTCCCATCAAACACTCCCAAGGCAGGTACAGCACGTGTTAGATAAAGAGTAGAGCTCCCTCTACACTGTTCCATCAAACACTCCCGGGGCAGGTACAGCACGGGTTAGATAAAGAGTAAAGCTCCCTCTAAACTGTCCCATCAAACACACTCAGGGCAGGTACAGCACGGGTTAGAGAGAGTAAAGCGCCCTCTACACTGTCCCATCAAACACTCTCAGGGCAGGTACAGCACGGGTTAGATACAGAGTAAATCTCCCTCTACACTGTCCCCATCAAACACTCTCAGGGCAGGTACAGCACGGGTTAGATACAGAGTAAAGCTCCCTCTAGACTGTCCCAGCAAACACTCCCAGGGCAGGTACAGCAGGGGTTAGATACAGAGTGAAGCTCCCTCTACACTGTCCCCATCAAACACTCTCAGGGCAGGTACAGCACGTGTTAGATACAGAGTAAAGCTCCCTCTACACTGTCCCATCAAAGACTCTCAGGGCAGGTGCAGCACCTGTTAGATACAGAGTAAAGCTCCCTCTACACTGTCCCATCAAACACTCTCAGGGCAGGTACAGCACGGGTTAGAAACAGAGTAAAGCTCCCTCTACACTGTTCCATCAAACACTCTCAGGGCAGATACAGCACGGGTTAGATACAGAGCAAAGCTCCCTCTACACTGTCCCATCAAACACTCCCAGGGCAGCTACAGCACATGTTAGATACAGAGTAAAGTTCCCTCTACGCTGTTCCATCAAACACTCCCGGGGCAGGTACAGCATGGGTTAGATAGAGTAAAGCTCCCTCTACACTGTCCCATCAAACACTCCCAGGGCAGGTACAGCACAGGTTAGATACAGAGTAAAGCTCCCTCTACACTGTCCCATCAAACACTCCCAGGGCAGGTACAGCACGGGTTAGATACAGAGTAAAGCTTCCTCTACACTGTCCCATCAAACAATCCCAGAGCAGGTACAGCACGGGTTCGATACAGAGTAAAGCTCCCTCTACACTGTCCCATCAAACACTGCCAGGGCAGGTACAGCACGTGTTAGATACAGAGTAAAGCTCCCTCTACACTGTCCCATCAAACACGCCCAGGGCAGGTACAGCACGGGTTACGTACAAAGTAAAACTCCCTCTACACTGTCCCTTCAAACACTCCCGGGGCAGGTACAACACGGGTTAGATACAGAGTAAAGCTTCCTCTACACTGTCTCATCAAACACTCCCAGGTCAGGTACAGCACGGCTTAGATACAGAGGAAAGCTCCCTCTACACTGTCCCATCAAACACTCCCAGGGCAGGTACAGCACGGGTTAGATACAGAGCAAAGCTCCCTCTACACTGTCCCATCAAACACTCCCACGGCAGGTACAGCACGGGTTAGATACAGAGTAAAGCTCCCTCTACACTGTCCCATCAAACAATCCCAGAGCAGGTACAGCATGGGTTACATACAGAGTAAAGCTCCCTCTACACTGTCCCATCAAACACTCCCAGGGCAGGTACAGCACGTGTTAGCTAAAGAGTAAAGCTCCCTCTACACTGTTCCATCAAACACTCCCGGGGCAGGTAAAGCACAGGGTTAGATACAGAGTAAAGCTCCCTCTACACTGTCCCATCAAACAATCCCAGAGCAGGGACAGCATGGGTTAGATACAGAGTAAAGCTCCCTCTACACTGTCCCATCAAACACTCCCAGGGCAGGTACTCCATGGGTTAGATACAGAGTAAAGCTCCCTCTACACTGTTCCATCAAGCACTCCCGGGGCAGGTACAGCACGGGTTAGATACAGAGTAAAGCTCCCTCCAAACTGTCCCATCAAACACTCCCAGGGCAGGTACTGCATGGGTTAGATACAGAGTAAAGCTCCCTCTACACTGTTCCATCAAACACTCCCGGGGCAGGTACAGCACGGGTTAGATACAGAGTAAAGCTCCCTCTGCACTGTCCCATCAAACACTCTCAGGGCAGGTACAGCACGGGTTAGAGAGAGTAAAGCTCCCTCTACACTGTCCCATCAAACACTCTCAGGGCAGGTACAGCACGGGTTAGATACAGAGTAAAGCTCCCTCTACACTGTCCCCATCAAACACTCTCAGGGCAGGTACAGCACGGGTTAGATACAGAGTAAAGCTCCCTCTGCACTGTCCCAGCAAACACTCCCAGGGCAGGTACAGCACGGGTTACGTATAAAGTAAAGCTCCCTCTACACTGTCCCTTCAAACACTCCCGGGGCAGGTACAACACGGGTTAGATACAGAGTAAAGCTTCCTCTACACTGTATCATCAAACACTCCCAGGGCAGGTACAGCACGGGTTAGATACAGAGCAAAGCTCCCTCTACACTGTCCCATCAAACACTCCCAGGGCAGGTACAGCACGGGCTAGATACAGAGTAAAGCTCCCTGTACACTGTCCCTTAAAACACACCCAGGGCAGGTACAGCACGGGTTAGATACAGAGGAAACCTCCCTCTACACTGTCCCATCAAACAATCCCAGAGCAGGTACAGCATGGGTTAGATACAGAGTAAAGCTCCCTCTACACTGTCCCATCAAACACTCCCAGGGCAGGTACTGCATGGGTTAGATACAGAGTAAAGCTCCCTCTACACTGTTCCATCAAGCACTCCCGGGGCAGGTACAGCACGGGTTAGATACAGAGTAAAGCTCCCTCTACACTGTCCCATCAAACACTCCCAGGGCAGGTACTGCATGGGTTAGACACAGAGTAAAGCTCCCTCTACACTGTCCCATCAAACAATCCCAAGGCAGGTACAGCACGTGTTAGATAAAGAGTAAAGCTCCCTCTACACTGTCCCCATCAAACACTCTCAGGGCAGGTACAGCACGTGTTCGATACAGAGTAAAGTTCCCTCTACGCTGTTCCATCAAACACTCCCGGGGCAGGTACAGCACGGGTTAGATAGAGTAAAGCTCCCTCTACACTGTCCCATCAAACACTCCCAGGGCAGGTACAGCACGGGTTACGTATAAAGTAAAGCTCCCTCTACACTGTCCCTTCAAACACTCCCGGGGCAGGTACAACACGGGTTAGATACAGAGTAAAGCTTCCTCTACACTGTATCATCAAACACTCCCAGGGCAGGTACAGCACGGGTTAGATACAGAGTAAAGCTCCCTCTACACTGTCCCATCAAACACTCCCAGGGCAGGTACAGCACGGGTTAGATACAGAGCAAAGCTCCCTCTACACTGTCCCATCAAACACTCCCAGGGCAGGTACAGCACGGGTTAGATACAGAGTAAAGCTCCCTCTACTCTGTCCCATCAAACAATCCCAGAGCAGGTACAGCACGGGTTACATACAGAGTAAAGCTCCCTCTACACTGTCCCATCAAACACTCCCAGGGCAGGTACTGCATGGGTTAAACACAGAGTAAAGCTCCCTCTACACTGTCCCATCAAACACTCCCAGGGCAGGTACAGCACGTGTCAGCTAAAGAGTAAAGCTCCCTCTACACTGTTCCATCAAACACTCCCGGGGCAGGTACAGCACGGGTTAGATACAAAGTAAAGCTCCCTCGACACTGTCCCATCAAACGCTCTCAGGGCAGGTACAGCACGGGTTAGAGAGAGTAAAGCTCCCTCCACACTGTCCCATCAAACACTCTCAGGGCAGGTACAGCACATGTTAGATACAGAGTAAAGCTCCCTCTACACTGTCCCATCAAACACTCGCAGGGCAGGTACAGCACGGGGTTAGATACAGAGTAAAGCTCCCTCTACACTGTCCCCATCAAACACTCTCAGGGCAGGTACAGCATGCGTTAGATACAGAGTAAAGCTCCCTCTACACTGTCCCATCAAACACTCCCAGGGCAGGTACTGCATGGGTTAGACACAGAGTAAAGCTCCCTCTACACTGTCCCATCAAACACTCCCAGGGCAGGTACAGCACGTGTTAGCTAAAGAGTAAAGCTCCCTCTACACTGTTCCATCAAACAGTCCCGGGGCAGGTACAGCACAGGTTAGATACAGAGTAAAGCTCCCTCTACACTGTCCCATCAAACACTCTCAGGGCAGGTACAGCACGGGTTAGAGAGAATAAAGCTCCCTCCACACTGTCCCATCAAACACTCTCAGGGCAGGTACAGCGCGGGTTAGATACAGAGTAAAGTTCCCTCTACACTGTCCCATCAAACACTCGCAGGGCAGGTACAGCACAGGGTTAGATACAGAGTAAAGCTCCCTCTACACTGTCCCCATCAAGCACTCTCAGGGCAGGTACAGCACGGGTTAGATACAGCGTAAAGCTCCCTCTACACTGTCCCATCAAACACTCTCAGGGCAGGTACAGCACGGCTTAGATACAGAGTAAAGCTCCCTCTATACTGTCTCATCAAACACTCACAGGGCAGGTACAGCACGGGTTAGATACAGAGTAAAGCTCCCTCTACACTGTCCCATCAAACACGCCCAGGGCAGGTACAGCACGGGTTACGTATAAAGTAAAGCTCCCTCTACACTGTCCCTTCAAACACTCCCGGGGCAGGTACAACACGGGTTAGATACAGAGTAAAGCTTCCTCTACACTGTATCATCAAACACTCCCAGGGCAGGTACAGCACGGGTTAGATACAGAGCAAAGCTCCCTCTACACTGTCCCATCAAACACTCCCAGGGCAGGTACAGCACGGGCTAGATACAGAGTAAAGCTCCCTGTACACTGTCCCTTAAAACACACCCAGGGCAGGTACAGCACGGGTTAGATACAGAGGAAACCTCCCTCTACACTGTCCCATCAAACAATCCCAGAGCAGGTACAGCATGGGTTAGATACAGAGTAAAGCTCCCTCTACACTGTCCCATCAAACACTCCCAGGGCAGGTACTGCATGGGTTAGATACAGAGTAAAGCTCCCTCTACACTGTTCCATCAAGCACTCCCGGGGCAGGTACAGCACGGGTTAGATACAGAGTAAAGCTCCCTCTACACTGTCCCATCAAACACTCCCAGGGCAGGTACTGCATGGGTTAGACACAGAGTAAAGCTCCCTCTACACTGTCCCATCAAACACTCCCAAGGCAGGTACAGCACGTGTTAGATAAAGAGTAAAGCTCCCTCTACACTGTCCCCATCAAACACTCTCAGGGCAGGTACAGCACGTGTTCGATACAGAGTAAAGTTCCCTCTACGCTGTTCCATCAAACACTCCCGGGGCAGGTACAGCACGGGTTAGATAGAGTAAAGCTCCCTCTACACTGTCCCATCAAACACGCCCAGGGCAGGTACAGCACGGGTTACGTATAAAGTAAAGCTCCCTCTACACTGCCCTTCAAACACTCCCGGGGCAGGTACAACACGGGTTAGATACAGAGTAAAGCTTCCTCTACACTGTATCATCAAACACTCCCAGGGCAGGTACAGCACGGGTTAGATACAGAGTAAAGCTCCCTCTACACTGTCCCATCAAACACTCCCAGGGCAGGTACAGCACGGGTTAGATACAGAGCAAAGCTCCCTCTACACTGTCCCATCAAACACTCCCAGGGCAGGTACAGCACGGGTTAGATACAGAGTAAAGCTCCCTCTACACTGTCCCATCAAACAATCCCAGAGCAGGTACAGCACGGGTTACATACAGAGTAAAGCTCCCTCTACACTGTCCCATCAAACACTCCCAGGGCAGGTACTGCATGGGTTAAACACAGAGTAAAGCTCCCTCTACACTGTCCCATCAAACACTCCCAGGGCAGGTACAGCACGTGTCAGCTAAAGAGTAAAGCTCCCTCTACACTGTTCCATCAAACACTCCCGGGGCAGGTACAGCACGGGTTAGATACAAAGTAAAGCTCCCTCGACACTGTCCCATCAAACGCTCTCAGGGCAGGTACAGCACGGGTTAGAGAGAGTAAAGCTCCCTCCACACTGTCCCATCAAACACTCTCAGGGCAGGTACAGCACATGTTAGATACAGAGTAAAGCTCCCTCTACACTGTCCCATCAAACACTCGCAGGGCAGGTACAGCACGGGGTTAGATACAGAGTAAAGCTCCCTCTACACTGTCCCCATCAAACACTCTCAGGGCAGGTACAGCATGCGTTAGATACAGAGTAAAGCTCCCTCTACACTGTCCCATCAAACACTCCCAGGGCAGGTACTGCATGGGTTAGACACAGAGTAAAGCTCCCTCTACACTGTCCCATCAAACACTCCCAGGGCAGATACAGCACGTGTTAGCTAAAGAGTAAAGCTCCCTCTACACTGTTCCATCAAACAGTCCCGGGGCAGGTACAGCACAGGTTAGATACAGAGTAAAGCTCCCTCTACACTGTCCCATCAAACACTCTGAGGGCAGGAACAGCACGGGTTAGAGAGAATAAAGCTCCCTCCACACTGTCCCATCAAACACTCTCAGGGCAGGTACAGCGCGGGTTAGATACAGAGTAAAGTTCCCTCTACACTGTCCCATCAAACACTCGCAGGGCAGGTACAGCACAGGGTTAGATACAGAGTAAAGCTCCCTCTGCACTGTCCCCATCAAGCACTCTCAGGGCAGGTACAGCACGGGTTAGATACAGCGTAAAGCTCCCTCTACACTGTCCCATCAAATACTCCCAGGGCAGTTACAGCAGGGGTTAGATACAGCGTAAAGCTCCCTCTACACTGTCCCATCAAACACTCTCACGGCAGGTACAGCACGGCTTAGATACAGAGTAAAGCTCCCGCTATACTGTCTCATCAAACACTCCCAGGGCAGGTACAGCACGGGTCAGATACAGAGTAAAGCTCCCTCTACACTGTCCCATCAAACACGCCCAGGGCAGGTACAGCACGGGTTACGTATAAAGCAAAGCTCCCTCTACACTGTCCCTTCAAACACTCCCGGGGCAGATACAACACGGGTTAGATACAGAGTAAAGCTTCCTCTACACTGTCCCATCAAACACTCTCAGGGCAGGAACAGCACGGGTTAGATACAGAGCAAAGCTCCCTCTACACTGTCCCATCAAACACTCCCACGGCAGGTACAGCACGGGCTAGATACAGAGTAAAGCTCCCTGTACACTGTCCCTTCAAACACACCCAGGGCAGGTACAGCACGGGTTAGATACAGAGTAAAGCTCCCTCTACACTGTCCCTTCAAACACTCCCGGGGCAGGTACAACACGGGTTAGATACAGAGTAAAGCTTCCTCTACACTGTATCATCAAACACTCCCAGGGCAGGTACAGCACGGGTTAGATACAGAGTAAAGCTCCCTTCACACTGTCCCATCAAACACTCCCAGGGCAGGTACAGCACGGGTTAGATACAGAGCAAAGCTCCCTCTACACTGTCCGATCAAACACTCCCAGGGCAGGTAAAGCACAGGGTTAGATACAGAGTAAAGCTCCCTCTACACTGTCCCATCAAACAATCCCAGAGCAGGTACAGCATGGGCTAGATGCAGAGTAAAGCTCCCTCTACACTGTCCCATCAAACACTCCCAGGGCAGGTACTGCATGGGTTCGATACAGAGTAAAGCTCCCTCTACACTGTTCCATCAAGCACTCCCGGGGCAGGTACAGCACGGGTTAGATACAGAGTAAAGCTCCCTCTACACTGTCCCATCAAACACTCCCAGGGCAGGTACTGCATGGGTTAGACACAGAGTAAAGCTCCCTCTACACTGTCCCATCAAATACTCCCAAGGCAGGTACAGCACGTGTTAGATAAAGAGTAGAGCTCCCTCTACACTGTTCCATCAAACACTCCCGGGGCAGGTACAGCACGGGTTAGATAAAGAGTAAAGCTCCCTCTAAACTGTCCCATCAAACACACTCAGGGCAGGTACAGCACGGGTTAGAGAGAGTAAAGCGCCCTCTACACTGTCCCATCAAACACTCTCAGGGCAGGTACAGCACGGGTTAGATAGAGAGTAAAGTTCCCTCTACACTGTCCCATCAAACACTCCCAGGGCAGGTACAGCACGGGTTAGATACAGAGTAAAGCTCCCTCTACACTGTCCCATCAAACACTCGCAGGGCAGGTACAGCATGGGGTTAGATACAGAGTAAATCTCCCTCTACACTGTCCCCATCAAACACTCTCAGGGCAGGGACAGCACGGGTTAGATACAGAGTAAAGCTCCCTCTACACTGTCCCATCAAACAATCCCAGAGCAGGTACAGCATGGGCGAGATGCAGAGTAAAGCTCCCTCTACACTGTCCCATCAAACACTCCCAGGGCAGGTACTGCATGGGTTCGATACAGAGTAAAGCTCCCTCTACACTGTTCCATCAAGCACTCCCGGGGCAGGTACAGCACGGGTTAGATACAGAGTGAAGCTCCCTCTACACTGTCCCATCAAACACTCCCAGGGCAGGTACTGCATGGGTTAGACACAGAGTAAAGCTCCCTCTACACTGTCCCATCAAACACTCCCAAGGCAGGTACAGCACGTGTTAGATAAAGAGTAGAGCTCCCTCTACACTGTTCCATCAAACACTCCCGGGGCAGGTACAGCACGGGTTAGATAAAGAGTAAAGCTCCCTCTAAACTGTCCCATCAAACACACTCAGGGCAGGTACAGCACGGGTTAGAGAGAGTAAAGCGCCCTCTACACTGTCCCATCAAACACTCTCAGGGCAGGTACAGCACGGGTTAGATACAGAGTAAATCTCCCTCTACACTGTCCCCATCAAACACTCTCAGGGCAGGTACAGCACGGGTTAGATACAGAGTAAAGCTCCCTCTAGACTGTCCCAGCAAACACTCCCAGGGCAGGTACAGCAGGGGTTAGATACAGAGTGAAGCTCCCTCTACACTGTCCCCATCAAACACTCTCAGGGCAGGTACAGCACGTGTTAGATACAGAGTAAAGCTCCCTCTACACTGTCCCATCAAACACTCTCAGGGCAGGTGCAGCACCTGTTAGATACAGAGTAAAGCTCCCTCTACACTGTCCCATCAAACACTCTCAGGGCAGGTACAGCACGGGTTAGAAACAGAGTAAAGCTCCCTCTACACTGTTCCATCAAACACTCTCAGGGCAGATACAGCACGGGTTAGATACAGAGCAAAGCTCCCTCTACACTGTCCCATCAAACACTCCCAGGGCAGCTACAGCACATGTTAGATACAGAGTAAAGTTCCCTCTACGCTGTTCCATCAAACACTCCCGGGGCAGGTACAGCATGGGTTAGATAGAGTAAAGCTCCCTCTACACTGTCCCATCAAACACTCCCAGGGCAGGTACAGCACAGGTTAGATACAGAGTAAAGCTCCCTCTACACTGTCCCATCAAACACTCCCAGGGCAGGTACAGCACGGGTTAGATACAGAGTAAAGCTTCCTCTACACTGTCCCATCAAACAATCCCAGAGCAGGTACAGCACGGGTTCGATACAGAGTAAAGCTCCCTCTACACTGTCCCATCAAACACTGCCAGGGCAGGTACAGCACGTGTTAGATACAGAGTAAAGCTCCCTCTACACTGTCCCATCAAACACGCCCAGGGCAGGTACAGCACGGGTTACGTACAAAGTAAAACTCCCTCTACACTGTCCCTTCAAACACTCCCGGGGCAGGTACAACACGGGTTAGATACAGAGTAAAGCTTCCTCTACACTGTCTCATCAAACACTCCCAGGTCAGGTACAGCACGGCTTAGATACAGAGGAAAGCTCCCTCTACACTGTCCCATCAAACACTCCCAGGGCAGGTACAGCACGGGTTAGATACAGAGCAAAGCTCCCTCTACACTGTCCCATCAAACACTCCCACGGCAGGTACAGCACGGGTTAGATACAGAGTAAAGCTCCCTCTACACTGTCCCATCAAACAATCCCAGAGCAGGTACAGCATGGGTTACATACAGAGTAAAGCTCCCTCTACACTGTCCCATCAAACACTCCCAGGGCAGGTACAGCACGTGTTAGCTAAAGAGTAAAGCTCCCTCTACACTGTTCCATCAAACACTCCCGGGGCAGGTAAAGCACAGGGTTAGATACAGAGTAAAGCTCCCTCTACACTGTCCCATCAAACAATCCCAGAGCAGGGACAGCATGGGTTAGATACAGAGTAAAGCTCCCTCTACACTGTCCCATCAAACACTCCCAGGGCAGGTACTCCATGGGTTAGATACAGAGTAAAGCTCCCTCTACACTGTTCCATCAAGCACTCCCGGGGCAGGTACAGCACGGGTTAGATACAGAGTAAAGCTCCCTCCAAACTGTCCCATCAAACACTCCCAGGGCAGGTACTGCATGGGTTAGATACAGAGTAAAGCTCCCTCTACACTGTTCCATCAAACACTCCCGGGGCAGGTACAGCACGGGTTAGATACAGAGTAAAGCTCCCTCTGCACTGTCCCATCAAACACTCTCAGGGCAGGTACAGCACGGGTTAGAGAGAGTAAAGCTCCCTCTACACTGTCCCATCAAACACTCTCAGGGCAGGTACAGCACGGGTTAGATACAGAGTAAAGTTCCCTCTACACTGTCCCATCAAACACTCCCAGGGCAGGTACAGCACGGGTTAGATACAGAGTAAAGCTTCCTCTACACTGTCCCATCAAACACTCGCAGGGCAGGTACAGCACGGGGTTAGATACAGAGTAAAGCTCCCTCTACACTGTCCCCATCAAACACTCTCAGGGCAGGTACAGCACGGGTTAGATACAGAGTAAAGCTCCCTCTGCACTGTCCCAGCAAACACTCCCAGGGCAGGTACAGCAGGGGTTAGATACAGAGTAAAGCTCCCTCTACACTGTCCCATCAAACAATCCCAGAGCAGGTACAGCATGGGCTAGATGCAGAGTAAAGCTCCCTCTACACTGTCCCATCAAACACTCCCAGGGCAGGTACTGCATGGGTTCGATACAGAGTAAAGCTCCCTCTACACTGTTCCATCAAGCACTCCCGGGGCAGGTACAGCACGGGTTAGATACAGAGTAAAGCTCCCTCTACACTGTCCCATCAAACACTCCCAGGGCAGGTACTGCATGGGTTAGACACAGAGTAAAGCTCCCTATACACTGTCCCATCAAATACTCCCAAGGCAGGTACAGCACGTGTTAGATAAAGAGTAGAGCTCCCTCTACACTGTTCCATCAAACACTCCCGGGGCAGGTACAGCACGGGTTAGATAAAGAGTAAAGCTCCCTCTAAACTGTCCCATCAAACACACTCAGGGCAGGTACAGCACGGGTTAGAGAGAGTAAAGCGCCCTCTACACTGTCCCATCAAACACTCTCAGGGCAGGTACAGCACGGGTTAGATAGAGAGTAAAGTTCCCTCTACACTGTCCCATCAAACACTCCCAGGGCAGGTACAGCACGGGTTAGATACAGAGTAAAGCTCCCTCTACACTGTCCCATCAAACACTCGCAGGGCAGGTACAGCATGGGGTTAGATACAGAGTAAATCTCCCTCTACACTGTCCCCATCAAACACTCTCAGGGCAGGGACAGCACGGGTTAGATACAGAGTAAAGCTCCCTCTACACTGTCCCATCAAACAATCCCAGAGCAGGTACAGCATGGGCGAGATGCAGAGTAAAGCTCCCTCTACACTGTCCCATCAAACACTCCCAGGGCAGGTACTGCATGGGTTCGATACAGAGTAAAGCTCCCTCTACACTGTTCCATCAAGCACTCCCGGGGCAGGTACAGCACGGGTTAGATACAGAGTGAAGCTCCCTCTACACTGTCCCATCAAACACTCCCAGGGCAGGTACTGCATGGGTTAGACACAGAGTAAAGCTCCCTCTACACTGTCCCATCAAACACTCCCAAGGCAGGTACAGCACGTGTTAGATAAAGAGTAGAGCTCCCTCTACACTGTTCCATCAAACACTCCCGGGGCAGGTACAGCACGGGTTAGATAAAGAGTAAAGCTCCCTCTAAACTGTCCCATCAAACACACTCAGGGCAGGTACAGCACGGGTTAGAGAGAGTAAAGCGCCCTCTACACTGTCCCATCAAACACTCTCAGGGCAGGTACAGCACGGGTTAGATACAGAGTAAATCTCCCTCTACACTGTCCCCATCAAACACTCTCAGGGCAGGTACAGCACGGGTTAGATACAGAGTAAAGCTCCCTCTAGACTGTCCCAGCAAACACTCCCAGGGCAGGTACAGCAGGGGTTAGATACAGAGTGAAGCTCCCTCTACACTGTCCCCATCAAACACTCTCAGGGCAGGTACAGCACGTGTTAGATACAGAGTAAAGCTCCCTCTACACTGTCCCATCAAACACTCTCAGGGCAGGTGCAGCACCTGTTAGATACAGAGTAAAGCTCCCTCTACACTGTCCCATCAAACACTCTCAGGGCAGGTACAGCACGGGTTAGAAACAGAGTAAAGCTCCCTCTACACTGTTCCATCAAACACTCTCAGGGCAGATACAGCACGGGTTAGATACAGAGCAAAGCTCCCTCTACACTGTCCCATCAAACACTCCCAGGGCAGCTACAGCACATGTTAGATACAGAGTAAAGTTCCCTCTACGCTGTTCCATCAAACACTCCCGGGGCAGGTACAGCATGGGTTAGATAGAGTAAAGCTCCCTCTACACTGTCCCATCAAACACTCCCAGGGCAGGTACAGCACAGGTTAGATACAGAGTAAAGCTCCCTCTACACTGTCCCATCAAACACTCCCAGGGCAGGTACAGCACGGGTTAGATACAGAGTAAAGCTTCCTCTACACTGTCCCATCAAACAATCCCAGAGCAGGTACAGCACGGGTTCGATACAGAGTAAAGCTCCCTCTACACTGTCCCATCAAACACTGCCAGGGCAGGTACAGCACGTGTTAGATACAGAGTAAAGCTCCCTCTACACTGTCCCATCAAACACGCCCAGGGCAGGTACAGCACGGGTTACGTACAAAGTAAAACTCCCTCTACACTGTCCCTTCAAACACTCCCGGGGCAGGTACAACACGGGTTAGATACAGAGTAAAGCTTCCACTACACTGTCTCATCAAACACTCCCAGGTCAGGTACAGCACGGCTTAGATACAGAGGAAAGCTCCCTCTACACTGTCCCATCAAACACTCCCAGGGCAGGTACAGCACGGGTTAGATACAGAGCAAAGCTCCCTCTACACTGTCCCATCAAACACTCCCACGGCAGGTACAGCACGGGTTAGATACAGAGTAAAGCTCCCTCTACACTGTCCCATCAAACAATCCCAGAGCAGGTACAGCATGGGTTACATACAGAGTAAAGCTCCCTCTACACTGTCCCATCAAACACTCCCAGGGCAGGTACAGCACGTGTTAGCTAAAGAGTAAAGCTCCCTCTACACTGTTCCATCAAACACTCCCGGGGCAGGTAAAGCACAGGGTTAGATACAGAGTAAAGCTCCCTCTACACTGTCCCATCAAACAATCCCAGAGCAGGGACAGCATGGGTTAGATACAGAGTAAAGCTCCCTCTACACTGTCCCATCAAACACTCCCAGGGCAGGTACTCCATGGGTTAGATACAGAGTAAAGCTCCCTCTACACTGTTCCATCAAGCACTCCCGGGGCAGGTACAGCACGGGTTAGATACAGAGTAAAGCTCCCTCCAAACTGTCCCATCAAACACTCCCAGGGCAGGTACTGCATGGGTTAGATACAGAGTAAAGCTCCCTCTACACTGTTCCATCAAACACTCCCGGGGCAGGTACAGCACGGGTTAGATACAGAGTAAAGCTCCCTCTGCACTGTCCCATCAAACACTCTCAGGGCAGGTACAGCACGGGTTAGAGAGAGTAAAGCTCCCTCTACACTGTCCCATCAAACACTCTCAGGGCAGGTACAGCACGGGTTAGATACAGAGTAAAGTTCCCTCTACACTGTCCCATCAAACACTCCCAGGGCAGGTACAGCACGGGTTAGATACAGAGTAAAGCTTCCTCTACACTGTCCCATCAAACACTCTCAGGGCAGGTACAGCACGGGTTAGATACAGAGTAAAGCTCCCTCTGCACTGTCCCAGCAAACACTCCCAGGGCAGGTACAGCAGGGGTTAGATACAGAGTAAAGCTCCCTCTACACTGTCCCCATCAAACACTCTCAGGGCAGGTACAGCACGTGTTAGATACAGAGTAAAGCTCCCTCTGCACTGTCCCATCAAACACTCTCAGGGCAGGTGCAGCACCTGTTAGATACAGAGTAAAGCTCCCTCGACGCTGTTCCATCAAACACTCCCGGGGCAGGTACAGCACGGGTTAGATAGAGTAAAGCTCCCTCTACACTGTCCCATCAAACACTCCCAGGGCAGGTACAGCACGGGTTAGATACAGAGTAAAGCTCCCTCTACACTGTCCCATCAAACACTC
Source organism: Somniosus microcephalus (assembly GCF_052327205.1). Taxonomy (NCBI): domain Eukaryota; kingdom Metazoa; phylum Chordata; class Chondrichthyes; order Squaliformes; family Somniosidae; genus Somniosus; species Somniosus microcephalus. The sequence continues at coordinate 7,658,514 of NC_141010.1, forward strand.
CCAGGGCAGGTACAGCACAGGTTCGATAAAGAGTAAAGCTCCCTCTACACTGTCCCATCAAACACTCCCAGGGCAGGTACAGCAGGGGTTAGATACAGAGTAAAGCTCCCTCTACACTGTCCCATCAAACAATCCCAGAGCAGGTACAGCACGGGTTAGATACAGAGTAAAGCTCCCTCGACACTGTCCCATCAAACACTCCCAGGGCAGGTACAGCACGTGTTAGATACAGAGTAAAGCTCGCTCTACACTGTCCCATCAAACACGCCCAGGACAGGTACAGCACGGGTTACGTATAAAGTAAAGCTCCCTCTACACTGTCCCTTCAAACACTCCCGGGGCAGGTACAGCACGGGTTAGATACAGAGCAAAGCTTCCTCTACACTGTATCATCAAACACTCCCAGGGCAGGTACAGCACGGGTTAGAAACAAAGGAAAGCTCCCTCTACACTGTCCCATCAAACACTCCCAGGGCAGGTACAGCACGGGTTAGATACAGAGTAAAGCTTCCTCTACACTGTATCATCAAACACTCCCAGGGCAGGTACAGCACGGGTTAGATACAGAGCAAAGCTCCCTCTACACTGTCCCATCAAACACTCCCAGGGCAGGTACAGCACGGGCTAGATACAGAGTAAAGCTCCCTGTACACTGTCCCTTAAAACACACCCAGGGCAGGTACAGCACGGGTTAGATACAGAGGAAACCTCCCTCTACACTGTCCCATCAAACAATCCCAGAGCAGGTACAGCATGGGTTAGATACAGAGTAAAGCTCCCTCTACACTGTCCCATCAAACACTCCCAGGGCAGGTACTGCATGGGTTAGATACAGAGTAAAGCTCCCTCTACACTGTCCCCATCAAACACTCTCAGGGCAGGTACAGCACGTGTTCGATACAGAGTAAAGTTCCCTCTACGCTGTTCCATCAAACACTCCCGGGGCAGGTACAGCACGGGTTAGATAGAGTAAAGCTCCCTCTACACTGTCCCATCAAACACGCCCAGGGCAGGTACAGCACGGGTTACGTATAAAGTAAAGCTCCCTCTACACTGTCCCTTCAAACACTCCCGGGGCAGGTACAACACGGGTTAGATACAGAGTAAAGCTTCCTCTACACTGTATCATCAAACACTCCCAGGGCAGGTACAGCACGGGTTAGATACAGAGTAAAGCTCCCTCTACACTGTCCCATCAAACACTCCCAGGGCAGGTACAGCACGGGTTAGATACAGAGCAAAGCTCCCTCTACACTGTCCCATCAAACACTCCCAGGGCAGGTACAGCACGGGTTAGATACAGAGTAAAGCTCCCTCTACACTGTCCCATCAAACAATCCCAGAGCAGGTACAGCACGGGTTACATACAGAGTAAAGCTCCCTCTACACTGTCCCATCAAACACTCCCAGGGCAGGTACTGCATGGGTTAAACACAGAGTAAAGCTCCCTCTACACTGTCCCATCAAACACTCCCAGGGCAGGGACAGCACGTGTCAGCTAAAGAGTAAAGCTCCCTCTACACTGTTCCATCAAACACTCCCGGGGCAGGTACAGCACGGGTTAGATACAAAGTAAAGCTCCCTCGACACTGTCCCATCAAACGCTCTCAGGGCAGGTACAGCACGGGTTAGAGAGAGTAAAGCTCCCTCCACACTGTCCCATCAAACACTCTCAGGGCAGGTACAGCACATGTTAGATACAGAGTAAAGCTCCCTCTACACTGTCCCATCAAACACTCGCAGGGCAGGTACAGCACGGGGTTAGATACAGAGTAAAGCTCCCTCTACACTGTCCCCATCAAACACTCTCAGGGCAGGTACAGCATGCGTTAGATACAGAGTAAAGCTCCCTCTACACTGTCCCATCAAACACTCCCAGGGCAGGTACTGCATGGGTTAGACACAGAGTAAAGCTCCCTCTACACTGTCCCATCAAACACTCCCAGGGCAGGTACAGCACGTGTTAGCTAAAGAGTAAAGCTCCCTCTACACTGTTCCATCAAACAGTCCCGGGGCAGGTACAGCACATGTTAGATACAGAGTAAAGCTCCCTCTACACTGTCCCATCAAACACTCTCAGGGCAGGTACAGCACGGGTTAGAGAGAATAAAGCTCCCTCCACACTGTCCCATCAAACACTCTCAGGGCAGGTACAGCGCGGGTTAGATACAGAGTAAAGTTCCCTCTACACTGTCCCATCAAACACTCGCAGGGCAGGTACAGCACAGGGTTAGATACAGAGTAAAGCTCCCTCTGCACTGTCCCCATCAAGCACTCTCAGGGCAGGTACAGCACGGGTTAGATACAGAGTAAAGCTCCCTCTACACTGTCCCATCAAACACTCCCAGGGCAGGTACAGCAGGGGTTAGATACAGCGTAAAGCTCCCTCTACACTGTCCCATCAAACACTCTCAGGGCAGGTACAGCACGGCTTAGATACAGAGTAAAGCTCCCTCTATACTGTCTCATCAAACACTCCCAGGGCAGGTACAGCACGGGTTAGATACAGAGTAAAGCTCCCTCTGCACTGTCCCATCAAACACGCCCAGGGCAGGTACAGCACGGGTTACGTATAAAGTAAAGCTCCCTCTACACTGTCCCTTCAAACACTCCCGGGGCAGGTACAACACGGGTTAGATACAGAGTAAAGCTTCCTCTACACTGTATCATCAAACACTCCCAGGGCAGGTACAGCACGGGTTAGATACAGAGCAAAGCTCCCTCTACACTGTCCCATCAAACACTCCCAGGGCAGGTACAGCACGGGCTAGATACAGAGTAAAGCTCCCTGTACACTGTCCCTTAAAACACACCCAGGGCAGGTACAGCACGGGTTAGATACAGAGTAAACCTCCCTCTACACTGTACCATCAAACAATCCCAGAGCAGGTACAGCATGGGTTAGATACAGAGTAAAGCTCCCTCGACACTGTCCCATCAAACACTCCCAGGGCAGGTACTGCATGGGTTAGATACAGAGTAAAGCTCCCTCTACACTGTTCCATCAAGCACTCCCGGGGCAGGTACAGCACGGGTTAGATACAGAGTAAAGCTCCCTCTACACTGTCCCATCAAACACTCCCAGGGCAGGTACTGCATGGGTTAGATACAGAGTAAAGCTCCCTCTACACTGTTCCATCAAGCACTCCCGGGGCAGGTACAGCACGGGTTAGATACAGAGTAAAGCTCCCTCTACACTGTCCCATCAAACACTCCCAAGGCAGGTACAGCACGTGTTAGATAAAGAGTAAAGCTCCCTCTACACTGTCCCCATCAAACACTCTCAGGGCAGGTACAGCACGTGTTCGATACAGAGTAAAGTTCCCTCTACGCTGTTCCATCAAACACTCCCGGGGCAGGTACAGCACGGGTTAGATAGAGTAAAGCTCCCTCTACACTGTCCCATCAAACACGCCCAGGGCAGGTACAGCACGGGTTACGTATAAAGTAAAGCTCCCTCTACACTGCCCTTCAAACACTCCCGGGGCAGGTACAACACGGGTTAGATACAGAGTAAAGCTTCCTCTACACTGTATCATCAAACACTCCCAGGGCAGGTACAGCACGGGTTAGATACAGAGTAAAGCTCCCTCTACACTGTCCCATCAAACACTCCCAGGGCAGGTACAGCACGGGTTAGATACAGAGCAAAGCTCCCTCTACACTGTCCCATCAAACACTCCCAGGGCAGGTACAGCACGGGTTAGATACAGAGTAAAGCTCCCTCTACACTGTCCCATCAAACAATCCCAGAGCAGGTACAGCACGGGTTACATACAGAGTAAAGCTCCCTCTACACTGTCCCATCAAACACTCCCAGGGCAGGTACTGCATGGGTTAAACACAGAGTAAAGCTCCCTCTACACTGTCCCATCAAACACTCCCAGGGCAGGTACAGCACGTGTCAGCTAAAGAGTAAAGCTCCCTCTACACTGTTCCATCAAACACTCCCGGGGCAGGTACAGCACGGGTTAGATACAAAGTAAAGCTCCCTCGACACTGTCCCATCAAACGCTCTCAGGGCAGGTACAGCACGGGTTAGAGAGAGTAAAGCTCCCTCCACACTGTCCCATCAAACACTCTCAGGGCAGGTACAGCACATGTTAGATACAGAGTAAAGCTCCCTCTACACTGTCCCATCAAACACTCGCAGGGCAGGTACAGCACGGGGTTAGATACAGAGTAAAGCTCCCTCTACACTGTCCCCATCAAACACTCTCAGGGCAGGTACAGCATGCGTTAGATACAGAGTAAAGCTCCCTCTACACTGTCCCATCAAACACTCCCAGGGCAGGTACTGCATGGGTTAGACACAGAGTAAAGCTCCCTCTACACTGTCCCATCAAACACTCCCAGGGCAGATACAGCACGTGTTAGCTAAAGAGTAAAGCTCCCTCTACACTGTTCCATCAAACAGTCCCGGGGCAGGTACAGCACAGGTTAGATACAGAGTAAAGCTCCCTCTACACTGTCCCATCAAACACTCTGAGGGCAGGAACAGCACGGGTTAGAGAGAATAAAGCTCCCTCCACACTGTCCCATCAAACACTCTCAGGGCAGGTACAGCGCGGGTTAGATACAGAGTAAAGTTCCCTCTACACTGTCCCATCAAACACTCGCAGGGCAGGTACAGCACAGGGTTAGATACAGAGTAAAGCTCCCTCTGCACTGTCCCCATCAAGCACTCTCAGGGCAGGTACAGCACGGGTTAGATACAGCGTAAAGCTCCCTCTACACTGTCCCATCAAATACTCCCAGGGCAGTTACAGCAGGGGTTAGATACAGCGTAAAGCTCCCTCTACACTGTCCCATCAAACACTCTCACGGCAGGTACAGCACGGCTTAGATACAGAGTAAAGCTCCCGCTATACTGTCTCATCAAACACTCCCAGGGCAGGTACAGCACGGGTCAGATACAGAGTAAAGCTCCCTCTACACTGTCCCATCAAACACGCCCAGGGCAGGTACAGCACGGGTTACGTATAAAGCAAAGCTCCCTCTACACTGTCCCTTCAAACACTCCCGGGGCAGATACAACACGGGTTAGATACAGAGTAAAGCTTCCTCTACACTGTCCCATCAAACACTCCCACGGCAGGTACAGCACGGGCTAGATACAGAGTAAAGCTCCCTGTACACTGTCCCTTCAAACACACCCAGGGCAGGTACAGCACGGGTTAGATACAGAGTAAAGCTCCCTCTACACTGTCCCTTCAAACACTCCCGGGGCAGGTACAACACGGGTTAGATACAGAGTAAAGCTTCCTCTACACTGTATCATCAAACACTCCCAGGGCAGGTACAGCACGGGTTAGATACAGAGTAAAGCTCCCTTCACACTGTCCCATCAAACACTCCCAGGGCAGGTACAGCACGGGTTAGATACAGAGCAAAGCTCCCTCTACACTGTCCGATCAAACACTCCCAGGGCAGGTAAAGCACAGGGTTAGATACAGAGTAAAGCTCCCTCTACACTGTCCCATCAAACAATCCCAGAGCAGGTACAGCATGGGCTAGATGCAGAGTAAAGCTCCCTCTACACTGTCCCATCAAACACTCCCAGGGCAGGTACTGCATGGGTTCGATACAGAGTAAAGCTCCCTCTACACTGTTCCATCAAGCACTCCCGGGGCAGGTACAGCACGGGTTAGATACAGAGTAAAGCTCCCTCTACACTGTCCCATCAAACACTCCCAGGGCAGGTACTGCATGGGTTAGACACAGAGTAAAGCTCCCTCTACACTGTCCCATCAAATACTCCCAAGGCAGGTACAGCACGTGTTAGATAAAGAGTAGAGCTCCCTCTACACTGTTCCATCAAACACTCCCGGGGCAGGTACAGCACGGGTTAGATAAAGAGTAAAGCTCCCTCTAAACTGTCCCATCAAACACACTCAGGGCAGGTACAGCACGGGTTAGAGAGAGTAAAGCGCCCTCTACACTGTCCCATCAAACACTCTCAGGGCAGGTACAGCACGGGTTAGATAGAGAGTAAAGTTCCCTCTACACTGTCCCATCAAACACTCCCAGGGCAGGTACAGCACGGGTTAGATACAGAGTAAAGCTCCCTCTACACTGTCCCATCAAACACTCGCAGGGCAGGTACAGCATGGGGTTAGATACAGAGTAAATCTCCCTCGACACTGTCCCCATCAAACACTCTCAGGGCAGGGACAGCACGGGTTAGATACAGAGTAAAGCTCCCTCTACACTGTCCCATCAAACAATCCCAGAGCAGGTACAGCATGGGCGAGATGCAGAGTAAAGCTCCCTCTACACTGTCCCATCAAACACTCCCAGGGCAGGTACTGCATGGGTTCGATACAGAGTAAAGCTCCCTCTACACTGTTCCATCAAGCACTCCCGGGGCAGGTACAGCACGGGTTAGATACAGAGTGAAGCTCCCTCTACACTGTCCCATCAAACACTCCCAGGGCAGGTACTGCATGGGTTAGACACAGAGTAAAGCTCCCTCTACACTGTCCCATCAAACACTCCCAAGGCAGGTACAGCACGTGTTAGATAAAGAGTAGAGCTCCCTCTACACTGTTCCATCAAACACTCCCGGGGCAGGTACAGCACGGGTTAGATAAAGAGTAAAGCTCCCTCTAAACTGTCCCATCAAACACACTCAGGGCAGGTACAGCACGGGTTAGAGAGAGTAAAGCGCCCTCTACACTGTCCCCATCAAACACTCTCAGGGCAGGTACAGCACGGGTTAGATACAGAGTAAAGCTCCCTCTAGACTGTCCCAGCAAACACTCCCAGGGCAGGTACAGCAGGGGTTAGATACAGAGTGAAGCTCCCTCTACACTGTCCCCATCAAACACTCTCAGGGCAGGTACAGCACGTGTTAGATACAGAGTAAAGCTCCCTCTACACTGTCCCATCAAACACTCTCAGGGCAGGTGCAGCACCTGTTAGATACAGAGTAAAGCTCCCTCTACACTGTCCCATCAAACACTCTCAGGGCAGGTACAGCACGGGTTAGAAACAGAGTAAAGCTCCCTCTACACTGTTCCATCAAACACTCTCAGGGCAGATACAGCACGGGTTAGATACAGAGCAAAGCTCCCTCTACACTGTCCCATCAAACACTCCCAGGGCAGCTACAGCACATGTTAGATACAGAGTAAAGTTCCCTCTACGCTGTTCCATCAAACACTCCCGGGGCAGGTACAGCATGGGTTAGATAGAGTAAAGCTCCCTCTACACTGTCCCATCAAACACTCCCAGGGCAGGTACAGCACAGGTTAGATACAGAGTAAAGCTCCCTCTACACTGTCCCATCAAACACTCCCAGGGCAGGTACAGCACGGGTTAGATACAGAGTAAAGCTTCCTCTACACTGTCCCATCAAACAATCCCAGAGCAGGTACAGCACGGGTTCGATACAGAGTAAAGCTCCCTCTACACTGTCCCATCAAACACTGCCAGGGCAGGTACAGCACGTGTTAGATACAGAGTAAAGCTCCCTCTACACTGTCCCATCAAACACGCCCAGGGCAGGTACAGCACGGGTTACGTACAAAGTAAAACTCCCTCTACACTGTCCCTTCAAACACTCCCGGGGCAGGTACAACACGGGTTAGATACAGAGTAAAGCTTCCTCTACACTGTCTCATCAAACACTCCCAGGTCAGGTACAGCACGGCTTAGATACAGAGGAAAGCTCCCTCTACACTGTCCCATCAAACACTCCCAGGGCAGGTACAGCACGGGTTAGATACAGAGCAAAGCTCCCTCTACACTGTCCCATCAAACACTCCCACGGCAGGTACAGCACGGGTTAGATACAGAGTAAAGCTCCCTCTACACTGTCCCATCAAACAATCCCAGAGCAGGTACAGCATGGGTTACATACAGAGTAAAGCTCCCTCTACACTGTCCCATCAAACACTCCCAGGGCAGGTACAGCACGTGTTAGCTAAAGAGTAAAGCTCCCTCTACACTGTTCCATCAAACACTCCCGGGGCAGGTAAAGCACAGGGTTAGATACAGAGTAAAGCTCCCTCTACACTGTCCCATCAAACAATCCCAGAGCAGGGACAGCATGGGTTAGATACAGAGTAAAGCTCCCTCTACACTGTCCCATCAAACACTCCCAGGGCAGGTACTCCATGGGTTAGATACAGAGTAAAGCTCCCTCTACACTGTTCCATCAAGCACTCCCGGGGCAGGTACAGCACGGGTTAGATACAGAGTAAAGCTCCCTCCAAACTGTCCCATCAAACACTCCCAGGGCAGGTACTGCATGGGTTAGATACAGAGTAAAGCTCCCTCTACACTGTTCCATCAAACACTCCCGGGGCAGGTACAGCACGGGTTAGATACAGAGTAAAGCTCCCTCTGCACTGTCCCATCAAACACTCTCAGGGCAGGTACAGCACGGGTTAGAGAGAGTAAAGCTCCCTCTACACTGTCCCATCAAACACTCTCAGGGCAGGTACAGCACGGGTTAGATACAGAGTAAAGTTCCCTCTACACTGTCCCATCAAACACTCCCAGGGCAGGTACAGCACGGGTTAGATACAGAGTAAAGCTTCCTCTACACTGTCCCATCAAACACTCGCAGGGCAGGTACAGCACGGGGTTAGATACAGAGTAAAGCTCCCTCTACACTGTCCCCATCAAACACTCTCAGGGCAGGTACAGCACGGGTTAGATACAGAGTAAAGCTCCCTCTGCACTGTCCCAGCAAACACTCCCAGGGCAGGTACAGCAGGGGTTAGATACAGAGTAAAGCTCCCTCTACACTGTCCCATCAAACAATCCCAGAGCAGGTACAGCATGGGCTAGATGCAGAGTAAAGCTCCCTCTACACTGTCCCATCAAACACTCCCAGGGCAGGTACTGCATGGGTTCGATACAGAGTAAAGCTCCCTCTACACTGTTCCATCAAGCACTCCCGGGGCAGGTACAGCACGGGTTAGATACAGAGTAAAGCTCCCTCTACACTGTCCCATCAAACACTCCCAGGGCAGGTACTGCATGGGTTAGACACAGAGTAAAGCTCCCTATACACTGTCCCATCAAATACTCCCAAGGCAGGTACAGCACGTGTTAGATAAAGAGTAGAGCTCCCTCTACACTGTTCCATCAAACACTCCCGGGGCAGGTACAGCACGGGTTAGATAAAGAGTAAAGCTCCCTCTAAACTGTCCCATCAAACACACTCAGGGCAGGTACAGCACGGGTTAGAGAGAGTAAAGCGCCCTCTACACTGTCCCATCAAACACTCTCAGGGCAGGTACAGCACGGGTTAGATAGAGAGTAAAGTTCCCTCTACACTGTCCCATCAAACACTCCCAGGGCAGGTACAGCACGGGTTAGATACAGAGTAAAGCTCCCTCTACACTGTCCCATCAAACACTCGCAGGGCAGGTACAGCATGGGGTTAGATACAGAGTAAATCTCCCTCTACACTGTCCCCATCAAACACTCTCAGGGCAGGGACAGCACGGGTTAGATACAGAGTAAAGCTCCCTCTACACTGTCCCATCAAACAATCCCAGAGCAGGTACAGCATGGGCGAGATGCAGAGTAAAGCTCCCTCTACACTGTCCCATCAAACACTCCCAGGGCAGGTACTGCATGGGTTCGATACAGAGTAAAGCTCCCTCTACACTGTTCCATCAAGCACTCCCGGGGCAGGTACAGCACGGGTTAGATACAGAGTGAAGCTCCCTCTACACTGTCCCATCAAACACTCCCAGGGCAGGTACTGCATGGGTTAGACACAGAGTAAAGCTCCCTCTACACTGTCCCATCAAACACTCCCAAGGCAGGTACAGCACGTGTTAGATAAAGAGTAGAGCTCCCTCTACACTGTTCCATCAAACACTCCCGGGGCAGGTACAGCACGGGTTAGATAAAGAGTAAAGCTCCCTCTAAACTGTCCCATCAAACACACTCAGGGCAGGTACAGCACGGGTTAGAGAGAGTAAAGCGCCCTCTACACTGTCCCATCAAACACTCTCAGGGCAGGTACAGCACGGGTTAGATACAGAGTAAATCTCCCTCTACACTGTCCCCATCAAACACTCTCAGGGCAGGTACAGCACGGGTTAGATACAGAGTAAAGCTCCCTCTAGACTGTCCCAGCAAACACTCCCAGGGCAGGTACAGCAGGGGTTAGATACAGAGTGAAGCTCCCTCTACACTGTCCCCATCAAACACTCTCAGGGCAGGTACAGCACGTGTTAGATACAGAGTAAAGCTCCCTCTACACTGTCCCATCAAACACTCTCAGGGCAGGTGCAGCACCTGTTAGATACAGAGTAAAGCTCCCTCTACACTGTCCCATCAAACACTCTCAGGGCAGGTACAGCACGGGTTAGAAACAGAGTAAAGCTCCCTCTACACTGTTCCATCAAACACTCTCAGGGCAGATACAGCACGGGTTAGATACAGAGCAAAGCTCCCTCTACACTGTCCCATCAAACACTCCCAGGGCAGCTACAGCACATGTTAGATACAGAGTAAAGTTCCCTCTACGCTGTTCCATCAAACACTCCCGGGGCAGGTACAGCATGGGTTAGATAGAGTAAAGCTCCCTCTACACTGTCCCATCAAACACTCCCAGGGCAGGTACAGCACAGGTTAGATACAGAGTAAAGCTCCCTCTACACTGTCCCATCAAACACTCCCAGGGCAGGTACAGCACGGGTTAGATACAGAGTAAAGCTTCCTCTACACTGTCCCATCAAACAATCCCAGAGCAGGTACAGCACGGGTTCGATACAGAGTAAAGCTCCCTCTACACTGTCCCATCAAACACTGCCAGGGCAGGTACAGCACGTGTTAGATACAGAGTAAAGCTCCCTCTACACTGTCCCATCAAACACGCCCAGGGCAGGTACAGCACGGGTTACGTACAAAGTAAAACTCCCTCTACACTGTCCCTTCAAACACTCCCGGGGCAGGTACAACACGGGTTAGATACAGAGTAAAGCTTCCACTACACTGTCTCATCAAACACTCCCAGGTCAGGTACAGCACGGCTTAGATACAGAGGAAAGCTCCCTCTACACTGTCCCATCAAACACTCCCAGGGCAGGTACAGCACGGGTTAGATACAGAGCAAAGCTCCCTCTACACTGTCCCATCAAACACTCCCACGGCAGGTACAGCACGGGTTAGATACAGAGTAAAGCTCCCTCTACACTGTCCCATCAAACAATCCCAGAGCAGGTACAGCATGGGTTACATACAGAGTAAAGCTCCCTCTACACTGTCCCATCAAACACTCCCAGGGCAGGTACAGCACGTGTTAGCTAAAGAGTAAAGCTCCCTCTACACTGTTCCATCAAACACTCCCGGGGCAGGTAAAGCACAGGGTTAGATACAGAGTAAAGCTCCCTCTACACTGTCCCATCAAACAATCCCAGAGCAGGGACAGCATGGGTTAGATACAGAGTAAAGCTCCCTCTACACTGTCCCATCAAACACTCCCAGGGCAGGTACTCCATGGGTTAGATACAGAGTAAAGCTCCCTCTACACTGTTCCATCAAGCACTCCCGGGGCAGGTACAGCACGGGTTAGATACAGAGTAAAGCTCCCTCCAAACTGTCCCATCAAACACTCCCAGGGCAGGTACTGCATGGGTTAGATACAGAGTAAAGCTCCCTCTACACTGTTCCATCAAACACTCCCGGGGCAGGTACAGCACGGGTTAGATACAGAGTAAAGCTCCCTCTGCACTGTCCCATCAAACACTCTCAGGGCAGGTACAGCACGGGTTAGAGAGAGTAAAGCTCCCTCTACACTGTCCCATCAAACACTCTCAGGGCAGGTACAGCACGGGTTAGATACAGAGTAAAGTTCCCTCTACACTGTCCCATCAAACACTCCCAGGGCAGGTACAGCACGGGTTAGATACAGAGTAAAGCTTCCTCTACACTGTCCCATCAAACACTCTCAGGGCAGGTACAGCACGGGTTAGATACAGAGTAAAGCTCCCTCTGCACTGTCCCAGCAAACACTCCCAGGGCAGGTACAGCAGGGGTTAGATACAGAGTAAAGCTCCCTCTACACTGTCCCCATCAAACACTCTCAGGGCAGGTACAGCACGTGTTAGATACAGAGTAAAGCTCCCTCTGCACTGTCCCATCAAACACTCTCAGGGCAGGTGCAGCACCTGTTAGATACAGAGTAAAGCTCCCTCGACGCTGTTCCATCAAACACTCCCGGGGCAGGTACAGCACGGGTTAGATAGAGTAAAGCTCCCTCTACACTGTCCCATCAAACACTCCCAGGGCAGGTACAGCACGGGTTAGATACAGAGTAAAGCTCCCTCTACACTGTCCCATCAAACACTCCCAGGGCAGGTACAGCACAGGTTCGATAAAGAGTAAAGCTCCCTCTACACTGTCCCATCAAACACTCCCAGGGCAGGTACAGCAGGGGTTAGATACAGAGTAAAGCTCCCTCTACACTGTCCCATCAAACAATCCCAGAGCAGGTACAGCACGGGTTAGATACAGAGTAAAGCTCCCTCGACACTGTCCCATCAAACACTCCCAGGGCAGGTACAGCACGTGTTAGATACAGAGTAAAGCTCGCTCTACACTGTCCCATCAAACACGCCCAGGACAGGTACAGCACGGGTTACGTATAAAGTAAAGCTCCCTCTACACTGTCCCTTCAAACACTCCCGGGGCAGGTACAGCACGGGTTAGATACAGAGCAAAGCTTCCTCTACACTGTATCATCAAACACTCCCAGGGCAGGTACAGCACGGGTTAGAAACAAAGGAAAGCTCCCTCTACACTGTCCCATCAAACACTCCCAGGGCAGGTACAGCACGGGTTAGATACAGAGTAAAGCTTCCTCTACACTGTATCATCAAACACTCCCAGGGCAGGTACAGCACGGGTTAGATACAGAGCAAAGCTCCCTCTACACTGTCCCATCAAACACTCCCAGGGCAGGTACAGCACGGGCTAGATACAGAGTAAAGCTCCCTGTACACTGTCCCTTAAAACACACCCAGGGCAGGTACAGCACGGGTTAGATACAGAGGAAACCTCCCTCTACACTGTCCCATCAAACAATCCCAGAGCAGGTACAGCATGGGTTAGATACAGAGTAAAGCTCCCTCTACACTGTCCCATCAAACACTCCCAGGGCAGGTACTGCATGGGTTAGATACAGAGTAAAGCTCCCTCTACACTGTCCCCATCAAACACTCTCAGGGCAGGTACAGCACGTGTTCGATACAGAGTAAAGTTCCCTCTACGCTGTTCCATCAAACACTCCCGGGGCAGGTACAGCACGGGTTAGATAGAGTAAAGCTCCCTCTACACTGTCCCATCAAACACGCCCAGGGCAGGTACAGCACGGGTTACGTATAAAGTAAAGCTCCCTCTACACTGTCCCTTCAAACACTCCCGGGGCAGGTACAACACGGGTTAGATACAGAGTAAAGCTTCCTCTACACTGTATCATCAAACACTCCCAGGGCAGGTACAGCACGGGTTAGATACAGAGTAAAGCTCCCTCTACACTGTCCCATCAAACACTCCCAGGGCAGGTACAGCACGGGTTAGATACAGAGCAAAGCTCCCTCTACACTGTCCCATCAAACACTCCCAGGGCAGGTACAGCACGGGTTAGATACAGAGTAAAGCTCCCTCTACACTGTCCCATCAAACAATCCCAGAGCAGGTACAGCACGGGTTACATACAGAGTAAAGCTCCCTCTACACTGTCCCATCAAACACTCCCAGGGCAGGTACTGCATGGGTTAAACACAGAGTAAAGCTCCCTCTACACTGTCCCATCAAACACTCCCAGGGCAGGGACAGCACGTGTCAGCTAAAGAGTAAAGCTCCCTCTACACTGTTCCATCAAACACTCCCGGGGCAGGTACAGCACGGGTTAGATACAAAGTAAAGCTCCCTCGACACTGTCCCATCAAACGCTCTCAGGGCAGGTACAGCACGGGTTAGAGAGAGTAAAGCTCCCTCCACACTGTCCCATCAAACACTCTCAGGGCAGGTACAGCACATGTTAGATACAGAGTAAAGCTCCCTCTACACTGTCCCATCAAACACTCGCAGGGCAGGTACAGCACGGGGTTAGATACAGAGTAAAGCTCCCTCTACACTGTCCCCATCAAACACTCTCAGGGCAGGTACAGCATGCGTTAGATACAGAGTAAAGCTCCCTCTACACTGTCCCATCAAACACTCCCAGGGCAGGTACTGCATGGGTTAGACACAGAGTAAAGCTCCCTCTACACTGTCCCATCAAACACTCCCAGGGCAGGTACAGCACGTGTTAGCTAAAGAGTAAAGCTCCCTCTACACTGTTCCATCAAACAGTCCCGGGGCAGGTACAGCACATGTTAGATACAGAGTAAAGCTCCCTCTACACTGTCCCATCAAACACTCTCAGGGCAGGTACAGCACGGGTTAGAGAGAATAAAGCTCCCTCCACACTGTCCCATCAAACACTCTCAGGGCAGGTACAGCGCGGGTTAGATACAGAGTAAAGTTCCCTCTACACTGTCCCATCAAACACTCGCAGGGCAGGTACAGCACAGGGTTAGATACAGAGTAAAGCTCCCTCTGCACTGTCCCCATCAAGCACTCTCAGGGCAGGTACAGCACGGGTTAGATACAGAGTAAAGCTCCCTCTACACTGTCCCATCAAACACTCCCAGGGCAGGTACAGCAGGGGTTAGATACAGCGTAAAGCTCCCTCTACACTGTCCCATCAAACACTCTCAGGGCAGGTACAGCACGGCTTAGATACAGAGTAAAGCTCCCTCTATACTGTCTCATCAAACACTCCCAGGGCAGGTACAGCACGGGTTAGATACAGAGTAAAGCTCCCTCTGCACTGTCCCATCAAACACGCCCAGGGCAGGTACAGCACGGGTTACGTATAAAGTAAAGCTCCCTCTACACTGTCCCTTCAAACACTCCCGGGGCAGGTACAACACGGGTTAGATACAGAGTAAAGCTTCCTCTACACTGTATCATCAAACACTCCCAGGGCAGGTACAGCACGGGTTAGATACAGAGCAAAGCTCCCTCTACACTGTCCCATCAAACACTCCCAGGGCAGGTACAGCACGGGCTAGATACAGAGTAAAGCTCCCTGTACACTGTCCCTTAAAACACACCCAGGGCAGGTACAGCACGGGTTAGATACAGAGTAAACCTCCCTCTACACTGTACCATCAAACAATCCCAGAGCAGGTACAGCATGGGTTAGATACAGAGTAAAGCTCCCTCGACACTGTCCCATCAAACACTCCCAGGGCAGGTACTGCATGGGTTAGATACAGAGTAAAGCTCCCTCTACACTGTTCCATCAAGCACTCCCGGGGCAGGTACAGCACGGGTTAGATACAGAGTAAAGCTCCCTCTACACTGTCCCATCAAACACTCCCAAGGCAGGTACAGCACGTGTTAGATAAAGAGTAAAGCTCCCTCTACACTGTCCCCATCAAACACTCCCAGGGCAGGTACTGCATGGGTTAGACACAGAGTAAAGCTCCCTCTACACTGTCCCATCAAACACTCCCAAGGCAGGTACAGCACGTGTTAGATAAAGAGTAAAGCTCCCTCTACACTGTCCCCATCAAACACTCTCAGGGCAGGTACAGCACGTGTTCGATGCAGAGTAAAGTTCCCTCTACGCTGTTCCATCAAACACTCCCGGGGCAGGTACAGCACGGGTTAGATAGAGTAAAGCTCCCTCTACACTGTCCCATCAAACACGCCCAGGGCAGGTACAGCACGGGTTACGTATAAAGTGAAGCTCCCTCTACACTGTCCCTTCAAACACTCCCGGGGCAGGTACAACACGGGTTAGATACAGAGTAAAGCTTCCTCTACACTGTATCATCAAACACTCCCAGGGCAGGTACAGCACGGGTTAGATACAGAGTAAAGCTCCCTCTACACTGTCCCATCAAACACTCCCAGGGCAGGTACAGCACGGGTTACATACAGAGTAAAGCTCCCTCTACACTGTCCCATCAAACACTCCCAGGGCAGGTACTGCATGGGTTAAACACAGAGTAAAGCTCCCTCTACACTGTCCCATCAAACACTCCCAGGGCAAGTGCAGCACGTGTCAGCGAAAGAGTAAAGCTCCCTCCACACTGTCCCATCAAACACTCTCAGGGCAGGTACAGCACATGTTAGATACAGAGTAAAGCTCCCTCTACACTGTCCCCATCAAACACTCTCAGGGCAGGTACAGCATGCGTTAGATACAGAGTAAAGCTCCCTCTACACTGTCCCATCAAACACTCCCAGGGCAGGTACTGCATGGGTTAGACACAGAGTAAAGCTCCCTCTACACTGTCCCATCAAACACTCCCAGGGCAGGTACAGCACGTGTTAGCTAAAGAGTAAAGCTCCCTCTACACTGTTCCATCAAACAGTCCCGGGGCAGGTACAGCACATGTTAGATACAGAGTAAAGCTCCCTCTACACTGTCCCATCAAACACTCTCAGGGCAGGTACAGCACGGGTTAGAGAGAATAAAGCTCCCTCCACACTGTCCCATCAAACACTCTCAGGGCAGGTACAGCGCGGGTTAGATACAGAGTAAAGTTCCCTCTACACTGTCCCATCAAACACTCGCAGGGCAGGTACAGCACAGGGTTAGATACAGAGTAAAGCTCCCTCTGCACTGTCCCCATCAAGCACTCTCAGGGCAGGTACAGCACGGGTTAGATACAGAGTAAAGCTCCCTCTACACTGTCCCATCAAACACTCCCAGGGCAGGTACAGCAGGGGTTAGATACAGCGTAAAGCTCCCTCTACACTGTCCCATCAAACACTCTCAGGGCAGGTACAGCACGGCTTAGATACAGAGTAAAGCTCCCTCTATACTGTCTCATCAAACACTCCCAGGGCAGGTACAGCACGGGTTAGATACAGAGTAAAGCTCCCTCTGCACTGTCCCATCAAACACGCCCAGGGCAGGTACAGCACGGGTTACGTATAAAGTAAAGCTCCCTCTACACTGTCCCTTCAAACACTCCCGGGGCAGGTACAACACGGGTTAGATACAGAGTAAAGCTTCCTCTACACTGTATCATCAAACACTCCCAGGGCAGGTACAGCACGGGTTAGATACAGAGCAAAGCTCCCTCTACACTGTCCCATCAAACACTCCCAGGGCAGGTACAGCACGGGCTAGATACAGAGTAAAGCTCCCTGTACACTGTCCCTTAAAACACACCCAGGGCAGGTACAGCACGGGTTAGATACAGAGTAAACCTCCCTCTACACTGTACCATCAAACAATCCCAGAGCAGGTACAGCATGGGTTAGATACAGAGTAAAGCTCCCTCGACACTGTCCCATCAAACACTCCCAGGGCAGGTACTGCATGGGTTAGATACAGAGTAAAGCTCCCTCTACACTGTTCCATCAAGCACTCCCGGGGCAGGTACAGCACGGGTTAGATACAGAGTAAAGCTCCCTCTACACTGTCCCATCAAACACTCCCAAGGCAGGTACAGCACGTGTTAGATAAAGAGTAAAGCTCCCTCTACACTGTCCCCATCAAACACTCCCAGGGCAGGTACTGCATGGGTTAGACACAGAGTAAAGCTCCCTCTACACTGTCCCATCAAACACTCCCAAGGCAGGTACAGCACGTGTTAGATAAAGAGTAAAGCTCCCTCTACACTGTCCCCATCAAACACTCTCAGGGCAGGTACAGCACGTGTTCGATGCAGAGTAAAGTTCCCTCTACGCTGTTCCATCAAACACTCCCGGGGCAGGTACAGCACGGGTTAGATAGAGTAAAGCTCCCTCTACACTGTCCCATCAAACACGCCCAGGGCAGGTACAGCACGGGTTACGTATAAAGTAAAGCTCCCTCTACACTGTCCCTTCAAACACTCCCGGGGCAGGTACAACACGGGTTAGATACAGAGTAAAGCTTCCTCTACACTGTATCATCAAACACTCCCAGGGCAGGTACAGCACGGGTTAGATACAGAGTAAAGCTCCCTCTACACTGTCCCATCAAACACTCCCAGGGCAGGTACAGCACGGGTTTCATACAGAGTAAAGCTCCCTCTACACTGTCCCATCAAACACTCCCAGGGCAGGTACTGCATGGGTTAAACACAGAGTAAAGCTCCCTCTACACTGTCCCATCAAACACTCCCAGGGCAGGTGCAGCACGTGTCAGCGAAAGAGTAAAGCTCCCTCTACACTGTTCCATCAAACACTCCCGGGGCAGGTACAGCACGGGTTAGATACAAAGTAAAGCTCCCTCTACACTGTCCCATCAAACGCTCTCAGGGCAGGTACAGCACGGGTTAGAGAGAGTAAAGCTCCCTCCACACTGTCCCATCAAACACTCTCAGGGCAGGTACAGCACATGTTAGATACAGAGTAAAGCTCCCTCTACACTGTCCCATCAAACACTCGCAGGGCAGGTACAGCACGGGGTTAGATACAGAGTAAAGCTCCCTCTACACTGTCCCCATCAAACACTCTCAGGGCAGGTACAGCATGCGTTAGATACAGAGTAAACCTCCCTCTACACTGTCCCATCAAACACTCCCAGGGCAGGTACAGCAGGGGTTAGATACAGCGAAAAGCTCCCTCTACACTGTCCCATCAAACACTCTCAGGGCAGGTACAGCACGGGGTTAGATACAGAGTAAAGCTCCCTCTACTCTGTCCCATCAAACACTCTCAGGGCAGGTACAGCACGGGTTAGATACAGAGTAAAGCTCCCTCTATACTGTCTCATCAAACACTCCCAGGGCAGGCACAGCACGGGTTAGATACAGAGTAAAGCTCCCTCTACACTGTCCCATCAAACACGCCCAGGGCAGGTACAGCACGGGTTACGTATAAAGTAAAGCTCCCTCTACACTGTCCCTTCAAACACTCCCGGGGCAGGTACAGCACGGGTTAGATACAGAGTAAAGTTCCCTCCACACTGTCCCATCAAACACTCGCAGGGCAGGTACAGCAGGGGTTAGATACAGCGTAAAGCTCCCTCTACACTGTCCCATCAAACACTCTCAGGGCAGGTACAGCACGGCTTAGATACAGAGTAAAGCTTCCTCTACACTGTATCATCAAACACTCCCAGGGCAGGTACAGCACGGGTTAGATACAGAGTAAAGCTCCCTCTACACTGTCCCATCAAACACTCACAGGGCAGGCACAGCACGGGTTAGATACAGAGCAAAGCTCCCTCTACACTGTCCCATCAAACACTCCCAGGGCAGGTACAGCACGGGTTAGATACAGAGTAAAGCTCCCTCTACACTGTCACATCAAACAATCCCAGAGCAAGTACAGCACGGGTTAGATACAGAGTAAAGCTCCCTCTACACTGTCCCATCAAACACTCCCAGGGAAGGTATTGCATGGGTTAGATACAGAGTAAAGCTCCCTCTACACTGTTCCATCAAGCACTCCCGGGGCAGGTACAGCACGGGTTAGATACAGAGTAAAGCTCCCTCTACACTGTCCCATCAAACACTCCCAGGGCAGGTACTGCATGGGTTAGATACAGAGTAAAGCTCCCTCTACACTGTCCCATCAAACACTCTCAGGGCAGGTACAGCACGGGTTAGAGAGAATAAAGCTCCCTCCACACTGTCCCATCAAACACTCTCAGGGCAGGTACAGCACGGGTTAGATACAGAGTAAAGTTCCCTCTACACTGTCCCATCAAACACTCGCAGGGCAGGTACAGCAGGGGTTAGATACAGCGTAAAGCTCCCTCTACACTGTCCCATCAAATACTCCCAGGGCAGTTACAGCAGGGGTTAGATACAGCGTAAAGCTCCCTCTACACTGTCCCATCAAACACTCTCAGGGCAGGTACAGCACGGCTTAGATACAGAGTAAAGCTCCCGCTATACTGTCTCATCAAACACTCCCAGGGCAGGTACAGCACGGGTCAGATACAGAGTAAAGCTCCCTCTACACTGTCCCATCAAACACGCCCAGGGCAGGTACAGCACGGGTTACGTATAAAGCAAAGCTCCCTCTACACTGTCCCTTCAAACACTCCCGGGGCAGATACAACACGGGTTAGATACAGAGTAAAGCTTCCTCTACACTGTCCCATCAAACACTCTCAGGGCAGGAACAGCACGGGTTAGATACAGAGCAAAGCTCCCTCTACACTGTCCCATCAAACACTCCCACGGCAGGTACAGCACGGGCTAGATACAGAGTAAAGCTCCCTGTACACTGTCCCTTCAAACACACCCAGGGCAGGTACAGCACGGGTTAGATACAGAGTAAAGCTCCCTCTACACTGTCCCTTCAAACACTCCCGGGGCAGGTACAACACGGGTTAGATACAGAGTAAAGCTTCCTCTACACTGTATCATCAAACACTCCCAGGGCAGGTACAGCACGGGTTAGATACAGAGTAAAGCTCCCTTCACACTGTCCCATCAAACACTCCCAGGGCAGGTACAGCACGGGTTAGATACAGAGCAAAGCTCCCTCTACACTGTCCCTTCAAACACACCCAGGGCAGGTACAGCACGGGTTAGATACAGAGCAATGCTCCCTCTACACTGTCCGATCAAACACTCCCAGGGCAGGTAAAGCACAGGGTTAGATACAGAGTAAAGCTCCCTCTACACTGTCCCATCAAACAATCCCAGAGCAGGTACAGCATGGGCTAGATGCAGAGTAAAGCTCCCTCTACACTGTCCCATCAAACACTCCCAGGGCAGGTACTGCATGGGTTCGATACAGAGTAAAGCTCCCTCTACACTGTTCCATCAAGCACTCCCGGGGCAGGTACAGCACGGGTTAGATACAGAGTAAAGCTCCCTCTACACTGTCCCATCAAACACTCCCAGGGCAGGTACTGCATGGGTTAGACACAGAGTAAAGCTCCCTCTACACTGTCCCATCAAACACTCCCAAGGCAGGTACAGCACGTGTTAGATAAAGAGTAGAGCTCCCTCTACACTGTTCCATCAAACACTCCCGGGGCAGGTACAGCACGGGTTAGATAAAGAGTAAAGCTCCCTCTAAACTGTCCCATCAAACACACTCAGGGCAGGTACAGCACGGGTTAGAGAGAGTAAAGCGCCCTCTACACTGTCCCATCAAACACTCTCAGGGCAGGTACAGCACGGGTTAGATAGAGAGTAAAGTTCCCTCTACACTGTCCCATCAAACACTCCCAGGGCAGGTACAGCACGGGTTAGATACAGAGTAAAGCTCCCTCTACACTGTCCCATCAAACACTCGCAGGGCAGGTACAGCATGGGGTTAGATACAGAGTAAAGCTCCCTCTACACTGTCCCCATCAAACACTCTCAGGGCAGGTACAGCACGGGTTAGATACAGAGTAAAGCTCCCTCTACACTGTCCCATCAAACAATCCCAGAGCAGGTACAGCATGGGCTAGATGCAGAGTAAAGCTCCCTCTACACTGTCCCATCAAACACTCCCAGGGCAGGTACTGCATGGGTTCGATACAGAGTAAAGCTCCCTCTACACTGTTCCATCAAGCACTCCCGGGGCAGGTACAGCACGGGTTAGATACAGAGTGAAGCTCCCTCTACACTGTCCCATCAAACACTCCCAGGGCAGGTACTGCATGGGTTAGACACAGAGTAAAGCTCCCTCTACACTGTCCCATCAAACACTCCCAAGGCAGGTACAGCACGTGTTAGATAAAGAGTAGAGCTCCCTCTACACTGTTCCATCAAACACTCCCGGGGCAGGTACAGCACGGGTTAGATAAAGAGTAAAGCTCCCTCTAAACTGTCCCATCAAACACACTCAGGGCAGGTACAGCACGGGTTAGAGAGAGTAAAGCGCCCTCTACACTGTCCCATCAAACACTCTCAGGGCAGGTACAGCACGGGTTAGATAGAGAGTAAAGTTCCCTCTACACTGTCCCATCAAACACTCCCAGGGCAGGTACAGCACGGGTTAGATACAGAGTAAAGCTCCCTCTACACTGTCCCATCAAACACTCGCAGGGCAGGTACAGCATGGGGTTAGATACAGAGTGAAGCTCCCTCTACACTGTCCCCATCAAACACTCTCAGGGCAGGTACAGCACGTGTTAGATACAGAGTAAAGCTCCCTCTACACTGTCCCATCAAACACTCTCAGGGCAGGTGCAGCACCTGTTAGATACAGAGTAAAGCTCCCTCTACACTGTCCCATCAAACACTCTCAGGGCAGGTACAGCACGGGTTAGAAACAGAGTAAAGCTCCCTCTACACTGTTCCATCAAACACTCTCAGGGCAGATACAGCACGGGTTAGATACAGAGCAAAGCTCCCTCTACACTGTCCCATCAAACACTCCCAGGGCAGCTACAGCACATGTTAGATACAGAGTAAAGTTCCCTCTACGCTGTTCCATCAAACACTCCCGGGGCAGGTACAGCATGGGTTAGATAGAGTAAAGCTCCCTCTACACTGTCCCATCAAACACTCCCAGGGCAGGTACAGCACGGGTTAGATACAGAGTAAAGCTCCCTCTACATTGTCCCATCAAACACTCCCAGGGCAAGTACAGCACAGGTTAGATACAGAGTAAAGCTCCCTCTACACTGTCCCATCAAACACTCCCAGGGCAGGTACAGCACGGGTTAGATACAGAGTAAAACTTCCTCTACACTGTCCCATCAAACAATCCCAGAGCAGGTACAGCACGGGTTCGATACAGAGTAAAGCTCCCTCTACACTGTCCCATCAAACACTCCCAGGGCAGGTACAGCACGTGTTAGATACAGAGTAAAGCTCCCTCTACACTGTCCCATCAAACACGCCCAGGGCAGGTACAGCACGGGTTACGTACAAAGTAAAACTCCCTCTACACTGTCCCTTCAAACACTCCCGGGGCAGGTACAACACGGGTTAGATACAGAGTAAAGCTTCCTCTACACTGTCTCATCAAACACTCCCAGGTCAGGTACAGCACGGCTTAGATACAGAGGAAAGCTCCCTCTACACTGTCCCATCAAACACTCCCAGGGCAGGTACAGCACGGGTTAGATACAGAGCAAAGCTCCCTCTACACTGTCCCATCAAACACTCCCACGGCAGGTACAGCACGGGTTAGATACAGAGTAAAGCTCCCTCTACACTGTCCCATCAAACAATCCCAGAGCAGGTACAGCATGGGTTACATACAGAGTAAAGCTCCCTCTACACTGTCCCATCAAACACTCCCAGGGCAGGTACAGCACGTGTTAGCTAAAGAGTAAAGCTCCCTCTACACTGTTCCATCAAACACTCCCGGGGCAGGTAAAGCACAGGGTTAGATACAGAGTAAAGCTCCCTCTACACTGTCCCATCAAACAATCCCAGAGCAGGGACAGCATGGGTTAGATACAGAGTAAAGCTCCCTCTACACTGTCCCATCAAACACTCCCAGGGCAGGTACTCCATGGGTTAGATACAGAGTAAAGCTCCCTCTACACGGTTCCATCAAGCACTCCCGGGGCAGGTACAGCACGGGTTAGATACAGAGTAAAGCTCCCTCCAAACTGTCCCATCAAACACTCCCAGGGCAGGTACTGCATGGGTTAGATACAGAGTAAAGCTCCCTCTACACTGTTCCATCAAACACTCCCGGGGCAGGTACAGCACGGGTTAGATACAGAGTAAAGCTCCCTCTGCACTGTCCCATCAAACACTCTCAGGGCAGGTACAGCACGGGTTAGAGAGAGTAAAGCTCCCTCTACACTGTCCCATCAAACACTCTCAGGGCAGGTACAGCACGGGTTAGATACAGAGTAAAGTTCCCTCTACACTGTCCCATCAAACACTCCCAGGGCAGGTACAGCACGGGTTAGATACAGAGTAAAGCTTCCTCTACACTGTCCCATCAAACACTCGCAGGGCAGGTACAGCACGGGGTTAGATACAGAGTAAAGCTCCCTCTACACTGTCCCCATCAAACACTCTCAGGGCAGGTACAGCACGGGTTAGATACAGAGTAAAGCTCCCTCTGCACTGTCCCAGCAAACACTCCCAGGGCAGGTGCAGCACCTGTTAGATACAGAGTAAAGCTCCCTCGACGCTGTTCCATCAAACACTCCCGGGGCAGGTACAGCACGGGTTAGATACAGAGTAAAGCTCCCTCTACACTGTCCCATCAAACAATCCCAGAGCAGGTACAGCACGGGTTAGATACAGAGTAAAGCTCCCTCTACACTGTCCCATCAAACACTCCCAGGGCAGGTACAGCACGTGTTAGCTAAAGAGTAAAGCTCCCTCTACACTGTTCCATCAAACACTCCCGGGGCAGGTAAAGCACAGGGTTAGATACAGAGTAAAGCTCCCTCTACACTGTCCCATCAAACAATCCCAGAGCAGGGACAGCATGGGTTAGATACAGAGTAAAGCTCCCTCTACACTGTCCCATCAAACACTCCCAGGGCAGGTACTCCATGGGTTAGATACAGAGTAAAGCTCCCTCTACACTGTTCCATCAAGCACTCCCGGGGCAGGTACAGCACGGGTTAGATACAGAGTAAAGCTCCCTCCAAACTGTCCCATCAAACACTCCCAGGGCAGGTACAGCACGGGTTAGATACAGAGTAAAGCTCCCTTCACACTGTCCCATCAAACACTCCCAGGGCAGGTACAGCACGGGTTAGATACAGAGCAAAGCTCCCTCTACACTGTCCCTTCAAACACACCCAGGGCAGGTACAGCACGGGTTAGATACAGAGCAATGCTCCCTCTACACTGTCCGATCAAACACTCCCAGGGCAGGTAAAGCACAGGGTTAGATACAGAGTAAAGCTCCCTCTACACTGTCCCATCAAACAATCCCAGAGCAGGTACAGCATGGGCTAGATGCAGAGTAAAGCTCCCTCTACACTGTCCCATCAAACACTCCCAGGGCAGGTACTGCATGGGTTCGATACAGAGTAAAGCTCCCTCTACACTGTTCCATCAAGCACTCCCGGGGCAGGTACAGCACGGGTTAGATACAGAGTAAAGCTCCCTCTACACTGTCCCATCAAACACTCCCAGGGCAGGTACTGCATGGGTTAGACACAGAGTAAAGCTCCCTCTACACTGTCCCATCAAACACTCCCAAGGCAGGTACAGCACGTGTTAGATAAAGAGTAGAGCTCCCTCTACACTGTTCCATCAAACACTCCCGGGGCAGGTACAGCACGGGTTAGATAAAGAGTAAAGCTCCCTCTAAACTGTCCCATCAAACACACTCAGGGCAGGTACAGCACGGGTTAGAGAGAGTAAAGCGCCCTCTACACTGTCCCATCAAACACTCTCAGGGCAGGTACAGCACGGGTTAGATAGAGAGTAAAGTTCCCTCTACACTGTCCCATCAAACACTCCCAGGGCAGGTACAGCACGGGTTAGATACAGAGTAAAGCTCCCTCTACACTGTCCCATCAAACACTCGCAGGGCAGGTACAGCATGGGGTTAGATACAGAGTAAAGCTCCCTCTACACTGTCCCCATCAAACACTCTCAGGGCAGGTACAGCACGGGTTAGATACAGAGTAAAGCTCCCTCTACACTGTCCCATCAAACAATCCCAGAGCAGGTACAGCATGGGCTAGATGCAGAGTAAAGCTCCCTCTACACTGTCCCATCAAACACTCCCAGGGCAGGTACTGCATGGGTTCGATACAGAGTAAAGCTCCCTCTACACTGTTCCATCAAGCACTCCCGGGGCAGGTACAGCACGGGTTAGATACAGAGTGAAGCTCCCTCTACACTGTCCCATCAAACACTCCCAGGGCAGGTACTGCATGGGTTAGACACAGAGTAAAGCTCCCTCTACACTGTCCCATCAAACACTCCCAAGGCAGGTACAGCACGTGTTAGATAAAGAGTAGAGCTCCCTCTACACTGTTCCATCAAACACTCCCGGGGCAGGTACAGCACGGGTTAGATAAAGAGTAAAGCTCCCTCTAAACTGTCCCATCAAACACACTCAGGGCAGGTACAGCACGGGTTAGAGAGAGTAAAGCGCCCTCTACACTGTCCCATCAAACACTCTCAGGGCAGGTACAGCACGGGTTAGATAGAGAGTAAAGTTCCCTCTACACTGTCCCATCAAACACTCCCAGGGCAGGTACAGCACGGGTTAGATACAGAGTAAAGCTCCCTCTACACTGTCCCATCAAACACTCGCAGGGCAGGTACAGCATGGGGTTAGATACAGAGTGAAGCTCCCTCTACACTGTCCCCATCAAACACTCTCAGGGCAGGTACAGCACGTGTTAGATACAGAGTAAAGCTCCCTCTACACTGTCCCATCAAACACTCTCAGGGCAGGTGCAGCACCTGTTAGATACAGAGTAAAGCTCCCTCTACACTGTCCCATCAAACACTCTCAGGGCAGGTACAGCACGGGTTAGAAACAGAGTAAAGCTCCCTCTACACTGTTCCATCAAACACTCTCAGGGCAGATACAGCACGGGTTAGATACAGAGCAAAGCTCCCTCTACACTGTCCCATCAAACACTCCCAGGGCAGCTACAGCACATGTTAGATACAGAGTAAAGTTCCCTCTACGCTGTTCCATCAAACACTCCCGGGGCAGGTACAGCATGGGTTAGATAGAGTAAAGCTCCCTCTACACTGTCCCATCAAACACTCCCAGGGCAGGTACAGCACGGGTTAGATACAGAGTAAAGCTCCCTCTACATTGTCCCATCAAACACTCCCAGGGCAAGTACAGCACAGGTTAGATACAGAGTAAAGCTCCCTCTACACTGTCCCATCAAACACTCCCAGGGCAGGTACAGCACGGGTTAGATACAGAGTAAAACTTCCTCTACACTGTCCCATCAAACAATCCCAGAGCAGGTACAGCACGGGTTCGATACAGAGTAAAGCTCCCTCTACACTGTCCCATCAAACACTCCCAGGGCAGGTACAGCACGTGTTAGATACAGAGTAAAGCTCCCTCTACACTGTCCCATCAAACACGCCCAGGGCAGGTACAGCACGGGTTACGTACAAAGTAAAACTCCCTCTACACTGTCCCTTCAAACACTCCCGGGGCAGGTACAACACGGGTTAGATACAGAGTAAAGCTTCCTCTACACTGTCTCATCAAACACTCCCAGGTCAGGTACAGCACGGCTTAGATACAGAGGAAAGCTCCCTCTACACTGTCCCATCAAACACTCCCAGGGCAGGTACAGCACGGGTTAGATACAGAGCAAAGCTCCCTCTACACTGTCCCATCAAACACTCCCACGGCAGGTACAGCACGGGTTAGATACAGAGTAAAGCTCCCTCTACACTGTCCCATCAAACAATCCCAGAGCAGGTACAGCATGGGTTACATACAGAGTAAAGCTCCCTCTACACTGTCCCATCAAACACTCCCAGGGCAGGTACAGCACGTGTTAGCTAAAGAGTAAAGCTCCCTCTACACTGTTCCATCAAACACTCCCGGGGCAGGTAAAGCACAGGGTTAGATACAGAGTAAAGCTCCCTCTACACTGTCCCATCAAACAATCCCAGAGCAGGGACAGCATGGGTTAGATACAGAGTAAAGCTCCCTCTACACTGTCCCATCAAACACTCCCAGGGCAGGTACTCCATGGGTTAGATACAGAGTAAAGCTCCCTCTACACGGTTCCATCAAGCACTCCCGGGGCAGGTACAGCACGGGTTAGATACAGAGTAAAGCTCCCTCCAAACTGTCCCATCAAACACTCCCAGGGCAGGTACTGCATGGGTTAGATACAGAGTAAAGCTCCCTCTACACTGTTCCATCAAACACTCCCGGGGCAGGTACAGCACGGGTTAGATACAGAGTAAAGCTCCCTCTGCACTGTCCCATCAAACACTCTCAGGGCAGGTACAGCACGGGTTAGAGAGAGTAAAGCTCCCTCTACACTGTCCCATCAAACACTCTCAGGGCAGGTACAGCACGGGTTAGATACAGAGTAAAGTTCCCTCTACACTGTCCCATCAAACACTCCCAGGGCAGGTACAGCACGGGTTAGATACAGAGTAAAGCTTCCTCTACACTGTCCCATCAAACACTCGCAGGGCAGGTACAGCACGGGGTTAGATACAGAGTAAAGCTCCCTCTACACTGTCCCCATCAAACACTCTCAGGGCAGGTACAGCACGGGTTAGATACAGAGTAAAGCTCCCTCTGCACTGTCCCAGCAAACACTCCCAGGGCAGGTGCAGCACCTGTTAGATACAGAGTAAAGCTCCCTCGACGCTGTTCCATCAAACACTCCCGGGGCAGGTACAGCACGGGTTAGATACAGAGTAAAGCTCCCTCTACACTGTCCCATCAAACAATCCCAGAGCAGGTACAGCACGGGTTAGATACAGAGTAAAGCTCCCTCTACACTGTCCCATCAAACACTCCCAGGGCAGGTACAGCACGTGTTAGCTAAAGAGTAAAGCTCCCTCTACACTGTTCCATCAAACACTCCCGGGGCAGGTAAAGCACAGGGTTAGATACAGAGTAAAGCTCCCTCTACACTGTCCCATCAAACAATCCCAGAGCAGGGACAGCATGGGTTAGATACAGAGTAAAGCTCCCTCTACACTGTCCCATCAAACACTCCCAGGGCAGGTACTCCATGGGTTAGATACAGAGTAAAGCTCCCTCTACACGGTTCCATCAAGCACTCCCGGGGCAGGTACAGCACGGGTTAGATACAGAGTAAAGCTCCCTCCAAACTGTCCCATCAAACACTCCCAGGGCAGGTACAGCACGGGTTAGATACAGAGTAAAGCTCCCTTCACACTGTCCCATCAAACACTCCCAGGGCAGGTACAGCACGGGTTAGATACAGAGCAAAGCTCCCTCTACACTGTCCCTTCAAACACACCCAGGGCAGGTACAGCACGGGTTAGATACAGAGCAATGCTCCCTCTACACTGTCCGATCAAACACTCCCAGGGCAGGTAAAGCACAGGGTTAGATACAGAGTAAAGCTCCCTCTACACTGTCCCATCAAACAATCCCAGAGCAGGTACAGCATGGGCTAGATGCAGAGTAAAGCTCCCTCTACACTGTCCCATCAAACACTCCCAGGGCAGGTACTGCATGGGTTCGATACAGAGTAAAGCTCCCTCTACACTGTTCCATCAAGCACTCCCGGGGCAGGTACAGCACGGGTTAGATACAGAGTAAAGCTCCCTCTACACTGTCCCATCAAACACTCCCAGGGCAGGTACTGCATGGGTTAGACACAGAGTAAAGCTCCCTCTACACTGTCCCATCAAACACTCCCAAGGCAGGTACAGCACGTGTTAGATAAAGAGTAGAGCTCCCTCTACACTGTTCCATCAAACACTCCCGGGGCAGGTACAGCACGGGTTAGATAAAGAGTAAAGCTCCCTCTAAACTGTCCCATCAAACACACTCAGGGCAGGTACAGCACGGGTTAGAGAGAGTAAAGCGCCCTCTACACTGTCCCATCAAACACTCTCAGGGCAGGTACAGCACGGGTTAGATAGAGAGTAAAGTTCCCTCTACACTGTCCCATCAAACACTCCCAGGGCAGGTACAGCACGGGTTAGATACAGAGTAAAGCTCCCTCTACACTGTCCCATCAAACACTCGCAGGGCAGGTACAGCATGGGGTTAGATACAGAGTAAATCTCCCTCTACACTGTCCCCATCAAACACTCTCAGGGCAGGTACAGCACGGGTTAGATACAGAGTAAAGCTCCCTCTACACTGTCCCATCAAACAATCCCAGAGCAGGTACAGCATGGGCTAGATGCAGAGTAAAGCTCCCTCTACACTGTCCCATCAAACACTCCCAGGGCAGGTACTGCATGGGTTCGATACAGAGTAAAGCTCCCTCTACACTGTTCCATCAAGCACTCCCGGGGCAGGTACAGCACGGGTTAGATACAGAGTGAAGCTCCCTCTACACTGTCCCATCAAACACTCCCAGGGCAGGTACTGCATGGGTTAGACACAGAGTAAAGCTCCCTCTACACTGTCCCATCAAACACTCCCAAGGCAGGTACAGCACGTGTTAGATAAAGAGTAGAGCTCCCTCTACACTGTTCCATCAAACACTCCCGGGGCAGGTACAGCACGGGTTAGATAAAGAGTAAAGCTCCCTCTAAACTGTCCCATCAAACACACTCAGGGCAGGTACAGCACGGGTTAGAGAGAGTAAAGCGCCCTCTACACTGTCCCATCAAACACTCTCAGGGCAGGTACAGCACGGGTTAGATAGAGAGTAAAGTTCCCTCTACACTGTCCCATCAAACACTCCCAGGGCAGGTACAGCACGGGTTAGATACAGAGTAAAGCTCCCTCTACACTGTCCCATCAAACACTCGCAGGGCAGGTACAGCATGGGGTTAGATACAGAGTAAATCTCCCTCTACACTGTCCCCATCAAACACTCTCAGGGCAGGTACAGCACGGGTTAGATACAGAGTAAAGCTCCCTCTAGACTGTCCCAGCAAACACTCCCAGGGCAGGTACAGCAGGGGTTAGATACAGAGTGAAGCTCCCTCTACACTGTCCCCATCAAACACTCTCAGGGCAGGTACAGCACGTGTTAGATACAGAGTAAAGCTCCCTCTACACTGTCCCATCAAACACTCTCAGGGCAGGTGCAGCACCTGTTAGATACAGAGTAAAGCTCCCTCTACACTGTCCCATCAAACACTCTCAGGGCAGGTACAGCACGGGTTAGAAACAGAGTAAAGCTCCCTCTACACTGTTCCATCAAACACTCTCAGGGCAGATACAGCACGGGTTAGATACAGAGCAAAGCTCCCTCTACACTGTCCCATCAAACACTCCCAGGGCAGCTACAGCCCATGTTAGATACAGAGTAAAGTTCCCTCTACGCTGTTCCATCAAACACTCCCGGGGCAGGTACAGCATGGGTTAGATAGAGTAAAGCTCCCTCTACACTGTCCCATCAAACACTCCCAGGGCAGGTACAGCACGGGTTAGATACAGAGTAAAGCTCCCTCTACATTGTCCCATCAAACACTCCCAGGGCAGGTACAGCACAGGTTAGATACAGAGTAAAGCTCCCTCTACACTGTCCCATCAAACACTCCCAGGGCAGGTACAGCACGGGTTAGATACAGAGTAAAACTTCCTCTACACTGTCCCATCAAACAATCCCAGAGCAGGTACAGCACGGGTTCGATACAGAGTAAAGCTCCCTCTACACTGTCCCATCAAACACTCCCAGGGCAGGTACAGCACGTGTTAGATACAGAGTAAAGCTCCCTCTACACTGTCCCATCAAACACGCCCAGGGCAGGTACAGCACGGGTTACGTACAAAGTAAAACTCCCTCTACACTGTCCCTTCAAACACTCCCGGGGCAGGTACAACACGGGTTAGATAAAGAGTAAAGCTTCCTCTACACTGTCTCATCAAACACTCCCAGGTCAGGTACAGCACGGCTTAGATACAGAGGAAAGCTCCCTCTACACTGTCCCATCAAACACTCCCAGGGCAGGTACAGCACGGGTTAGATACAGAGCAAAGCTCCCTCTACACTGTCCCATCAAACACTCCCACGGCAGGTACAGCACGGGTTAGATACAGAGTAAAGCTCCCTCTACACTGTCCCATCAAACAATCCCAGAGCAGGTACAGCATGGGTTACATACAGAGTAAAGCTCCCTCTACACTGTCCCATCAAACACTCCCAGGGCAGGTACAGCACGTGTTAGCTAAAGAGTAAAGCTCCCTCTACACTGTTCCATCAAACACTCCCGGGGCAGGTAAAGCACAGGGTTAGATACAGAGTAAAGCTCCCTCTACACTGTCCCATCAAACAATCCCAGAGCAGGGACAGCATGGGTTAGATACAGAGTAAAGCTCCCTCTACACTGTCCCATCAAACACTCCCAGGGCAGGTACTCCATGGGTTAGATACAGAGTAAAGCTCCCTCTACACTGTTCCATCAAGCACTCCCGGGGCAGGTACAGCACGGGTTAGATACAGAGTAAAGCTCCCTCCAAACTGTCCCATCAAACACTCCCAGGGCAGGTACTGCATGGGTTAGATACAGAGTAAAGCTCCCTCTACACTGTTCCATCAAACACTCCCGGGGCAGGTACAGCACGGATTAGATACAGAGTAAAGCTCCCTCTGCACTGTCCCATCAAACACTCTCAGGGCAGGTACAGCACGGGTTAGAGAGAGTAAAGCTCCCTCTACACTGTCCCATCAAACACTCTCAGGGCAGGTACAGCACGGGTTAGATACAGAGTAAAGTTCCCTCTACACTGTCCCATCAAACACTCCCAGGGCAGGTACAGCACGGGTTAGATACAGAGTAAAGCTTCCTCTACACTGTCCCATCAAACACTCGCAGGGCAGGTACAGCACGGGGTTAGATACAGAGTAAAGCTCCCTCTACACTGTCCCCATCAAACACTCTCAGGGCAGGTACAGCACGGGTTAGATACAGAGTAAAGCTCCCTCTGCACTGTCCCAGCAAACACTCCCAGGGCAGGTGCAGCACCTGTTAGATACAGAGTAAAGCTCCCTCGACGCTGTTCCATCAAACACTCCCGGGGCAGGTACAGCACGGGTTAGATACAGAGTAAAGCTCCCTCTACACTGTCCCATCAAACAATCCCAGAGCAGGTACAGCACGGGTTAGATACAGAGTAAAGCTCCCTCTACACTGTCCCATCAAACACTCCCAGGGCAGGTACAGCACGTGTTAGCTAAAGAGTAAAGCTCCCTCTACACTGTTCCATCAAACACTCCCGGGGCAGGTAAAGCACAGGGTTAGATACAGAGTAAAGCTCCCTCTACACTGTCCCATCAAACAATCCCAGAGCAGGGACAGCATGGGTTAGATACAGAGTAAAGCTCCCTCTACACTGTCCCATCAAACACTCCCAGGGCAGGTACTCCATGGGTTAGATACAGAGTAAAGCTCCCTCTACACTGTTCCATCAAGCACTCCCGGGGCAGGTACAGCACGGGTTAGATACAGAGTAAAGCTCCCTCCAAACTGTCCCATCAAACACTCCCAGGGCAGGTACTGCATGGGTTAGATACAGAGTAAAGCTCCCTCTACACTGTTCCATCAAACACTCCCGGGGCAGGTACAGCACGGGTTAGATACAGAGTAAAGCTCCCTCTGCACTGTCCCATCAAACACTCTCAGGGCAGGTACAGCACGGGTTAGAGAGAGTAAAGCTCCCTCTACACTGTCCCATCAAACACTCTCAGGGCAGGTACAGCACAGGTTAGATACAGAGTAAAGTTCCCTCTACACTGTCCCATCAAACACTCCCAGGGCAGGTACAGCACGGGTTAGATACAGAGTAAAGCTTCCTCTACACTGTCCCATCAAACACTCGCAGGGCAGGTACAGCACGGGGTTAGATACAGAGTAAAGCTCCCTCTACACTGTCCCCATCAAACACTCTCAGGGCAGGTACAGCACGGGTTAGATACAGAGTAAAGCTCCCTCTGCACTGTCCCAGCAAACACTCCCAGGGCAGGTGCAGCACCTGTTAGATACAGAGTAAAGCTCCCTCGACGCTGTTCCATCAAACACTCCCGGGGCAGGTACAGCACGGGTTAGATAGAGTAAAGCTCCCTCTACACTGTCCCATCAAACACTCCCAGGGCAGGAACAGCACGGGTTAGATACAGAGTAAAGCTCGCTCTACACTGTCCCATCAAACACGCCCACGGCAGGTACAGCACGGGTTACGTATAAAGTAAAGCTCCCTCTACACTGTCCCTTCAAACACTCCCGGAGCAGGTACAACACGGGTTAGATACAGAGTAAAGCTTCCTCGACACTGTATCATCAAACACTCCCAGGGCAGGTACAGCACGGGTTAGATACAGAGGAAAGCTCCCTCTACACTGTCCCATCAAACACTCCCAGGGCAGGTACAGCACGGGTTAGATACAGAGCAAAGCTCCCTCTACACTGTCCCATCAAACACTCCCAGGGCAGGTACAGCACGGGTTAGATACAAAGTAAAGCTCCCTCTACACTGTCCCATCAAACGCTCTCAGGGCAGGTACAGCACGGGTTAGAGAGAGTAAAGCTCCCTCCACACTGTCCCATCAAACACTCTCAGGGCAGGTACAGCACATGTTAGATACAGAGTAAAGCTCCCTCTACACTGTCCCATCAAACACTCGCAGGGCAGGTACAGCACGGGGTTAGATACAGAGTAAAGCTCCCTCTGCACTGTTCCCATCAAACACTCTCAGGGCAGGTACAGCACGGGTTAGATACAGAGTAAACCTCCCTCTACACTGTCCCATCAAACACTCGCAGGGCAGGTACAGCAGGGGTGAGATACAGCGAAAAGCTCCCTCTGCACTGTCCCATCAAACACTCTCAGGGCAGGTACAGCACGGGGTTAGATACAGAGTAAAGCTCACTCTACTCTGTCCCATCAAACACTCTCAGGGCAGGTACAGCACGGGTTAGATACAGAGTAAAGCTCCCTCTATACTGTCTCATCAAACACTCCCAGGGCAGGCACAGCATGGGTTAGATACAGAGTAAAGCTCCCTCTACACTGTCCCATCAAACACGCCCAGGGCAGGTACAGCACGGGTTACGTATAAAGTAAAGCTCCCTCTACACTGTCCCTTCAAACACTCCCGGGGCAGGTACAGCACGGGTTAGATACAGAGTAAAGTTCCCTCCACACTGTCCCATCAAACACTCGCAGGGCAGGTACAGCACGGGGTTAGATACAGAGTAAAGCTCCCTCTACACTGTCCCCATCAAACACTCTCAGGGCAGGTACAGCACGGGTTAGATACAGAGTAAAGCTCCCTCTACACTCTCCCATCAAACACTCCCAGGGCAGGTACAGCAGGGGTTAGATACAGCGTAAAGCTCCCTCTACACTGTCCCATCAAACACTCTCAGGGCAGGTACAGCACAGCTTAGATACAGAGTAAAGCTTCCTCTACACTGTATCATCAAACACTCCCAGGGCAGGTACAGCACGGGTTAGATACAGAGTAAAGCTCCCTCGACACTGTCCCATCAAACACTCCCAGGGCAGGTACAGCACGGGTTAGATACAGAGCAAAGCTCCCTCTACACTGTCCCATCAAACACTCCCAGGGCAGGTACAGCACGGGTTAGATACAGAGTAAAGCTCCCTCTACACTGTCACATCAAACAATCCCAGAGCAGGTACAGCACGGGTTAGATACAGAGTAAAGCTCCCTCTGCACTGTCCCATCAAACACTCCCAGGGAAGGTACTGCATGGGTTAGATACAGAGTAAAGCTCCCTCTACACTGTTCCATCAAGCACTCCTGGGGCAGGTACAGCACGGGTTAGATACAGAGGAAAGCTCCCTCTACACTGTCCCATCAAACACTCCCAGGGCAGGTACTGCATGGGTTAGACACAGAGTAAAGCTCCCTCTGCACTGTTCCATCAAACACTCCCGGGGCAGGTACAGCACGGGTTAGAGAGAATAAAGCTCCCTCCACACTGTCCCATCAAACACTCTCAGGGCAGGTACAGCACGGGTTAGATACAGAGTAAAGTTCCCTCTACACTGTCCCATCAAACACTCGCAGGGCAGGTACAGCAGGGGTTAGATACAGCGTAAAGCTCCCTCTACACTGTCCCATCAAACACACCCAGGGCAGGTACAGCACGGGTTAGATACAGAGTAAAGCTCCCTCTACACTGTCCCATCAAACAATCCCAGAGCAGGTACAGCATGGGTTAGATACAGAGTAAAGCTCCCTCTACACTGTCCCATCAAACACTCCCAGGGCAGGTACAGCACGGGTTAGATACAGAGTAAAGCTCCCTCTACACTGTCCTTTCAAACACTCCCAGGGCAGGTACAGCACGGGTTAGATACAGAGTAAAGCTCCCTCTACACTGTCCCATCAAACACTCCCAGGGCAGGTACAGCACGGGTTAGATACAGAGCAAAGCTCCCTCTACACTGTCCCTTCAAACACACCCAGGGCAGGTACAGCACGGGTTAGATACAGAGCAAAGCTCCCTCTACACTGTCCCATCAAACACTCCCAGGGCAGGTAAAGCACAGGGTTAGATACAGAGTAAAGCTCCCTCTACACTGTCCCATCAAACAATCCCAGAGCAGGTACAGCATGGGTTAGATACAGAGTAAAGCTCCCTCTACACTGTCCCATCAAACACTCCCAGGGCAGGTACTGCATGGGTTCGATACAGAGTAAAGCTCCCTCTACACTGTTCCATCAAGCACTCCCGGGGCAGGTACAGCACGGGTTAGATACAGAGTAAAGCTCCCTCTACACTGTCCCATCAAACACTCCCAGGACAGGTACTGCATGGGTTAGACACAGAGTAAAGCTCCCTCTACACTGTCCCATCAAACACTCCCAAGGCAGGTACAGCACGTGTTAGATAAAGAGTAGAGCTCCCTCTACACTGTTCCATCAAACACTCCCGGGGCAGGTACAGCACGGGTTAGATACAGAGTAAAGCTCCCTCTAAACTGTCCCATCAAACACACTCAGGGCAGGTACAGCACGGGTTAGAGAGAGTAAAGCGCCCTCTACACTGTCCCATCAAACACTCTCAGGGCAGGTACAGCACGGGTTAGATAGAGAGTAAAGTTCCCTCTACACTGTCCCATCAAACACTCCCAGGGCAGGTACAGCACGGGTTAGATACAGAGTAAAGCTCCCTCTACACTGTCCCATCAAACACTCTCAGGGCAGGTGCAGCACCTGTTAGATACAGAGTAAAGCTCCCTCTACGCTGTTCCATCAAACACTCCCGGGGCAGGTACAGCACGGGTTAGATAGAGTAAAGCTCCCTCTACACTGTCCCATCAAACACTCCAAGGGCAGGTACAGCACGGGTTAGATACAGAGTAAAGCTCCCTCTACACTGTCCCATCAAACACTCCCAGGGCAGGTACAGCACAGGTTAGATACAGAGTAAAGCTCCCTCTACACTGTCCCATCAAACACTCCCAGGGCAGGTACAGCACGGGTTAGATACAGAGTAAAGCTCCCTCTACACTGTCCCATCAAACAATCCCAGAGCAGGTACAGCACGGGTTAGATACAGAGTAAAGCTCCCTCGACACTGTCCCATCAAACACTCCCAGGGCAGGTACAGCACGTGTTAGATACAGAGTAAAGCTCGCTCTACACTGTCCCATCAAACACGCCCAGGGCAGGTACAGCACGGGTTACGTATAAAGTAAAGCTCCCTCTACACTGTCCCTTCAAACACTCCCGGGGCAGGTACAACACGGGTTAGATACAGAGCAAAGCTTCCTCTACACTGTATCATCAAACACTCCAAGAGCAGGTACAGCACGGGTTAGATACAGAGGAAAGCTCCCTCTACACTGTCCCATCAAACACTCCCAGGGCAGGTACAGCACGGGTTAGATACAGAGCAAAGCTCCCTCTACACTGTCCCATCAACACTCCCAGGGCAGGTACAGCACGGGTTAGATACAGAGTAAAGCTCCCTCTACACTGTCCCATCAAACAAACCCAGAGCAGGTACAGCACGGGTTACATACAGAGTAAAGCTGCCTCTACACTGTCCCATCAAACAATCCCAGAGCAGGTACAGCATGGGTTAGATACAGAGTAAAGCTCCCTCTACACTGTCCCATCAAACACTCCCAGGGCAGGTACTGCATGGGTTAGATACAGAGTAAAGCTCCCTCTGCACTGTTCCATCAAGCACTCCCGGGGCAGGTACAGCACGGGTTAGATACAGAGTAAAGCTCCCTCTACACTGTCCCATCAAACACTCCCAGGGCAGGTACTGCATGGGTTAGATACAGAGTAAAGCTCCCTCTACACTGTTCCATCAAACACTCCCGGGGCAGGTACAGCACGGGTTAGATACAGAGTAAAGCTCCCTCTACACTGTCCCATCAAACACTCTCAGGGCAGGAACAGCACGGGTTAGAGAGAGTAAAGCTCCCTCTACACTGTCCCATCAAACACTCTCAGGGCAGGTACAGCACGGGTTAGATACAGAGTAAAGTTCCCTCTACACTGTCCCATCAAACACTCCCAGGGCAGGTACAGCACGGGTTAGATACAGAGTAAAGCTCCCTCTACACTGTCCCATCAAACACTCGCAGGGCAGGTACAGCACGGGGTTAGATACAGAGTAAAGCTCCCTCTACACTGTCCCCATCAAACACTCTCAGGGCAGGTACAGCACGGGTTAGATACAGAGTAAAGCTCCCTCGACACTGTCCCAGCAAACACTCCCAGGGCAGGTACAGCAGGGGTTAGATACAGAGTAAAGCTCCCTCTACACTGTCCCCATCAAACACTCTCAGGGCAGGTACAGCACGTGTTATATACAGAGTAAAGCTCCCTCTACACTGTCCCATCAAACACTCTCAGGGCAGGTGCAGCACCTGTTAGATACAGAGTAAAGCTCCCTCTACACTGTCCCATCAAACACTCTCAGGGCAGGTGCAGCACGGGATAGATACAGAGTAAAGCTCCCTCTACACTGTTCCATCAAACACTCTCAGGGCAGGTACAGCACGGGTTAGATACAGAGTAAAGCTCCCTCTACACTGTCCCATCAAACACTCCCAGGGCAGGTACAGCATGGATTAGATACAGAGTAAAGCGCCCTCTACACTGTCCCATCAAACACTCCCAGGGCAGCTACAGCACATGTTAGATACAGAGTAAAGCTCCCTCTACACTGTCCCATCAAACACGCCCAGGGCAGGTACAGCACGGGTTACGTATACAGTAAAGCTCCCTCTACACTGTCCCTTCAGACACTCCCGGGGCAGGTACAACACGGGTTAGATATAGAGTAAAGCTTCGTCTACACTGTATCATCAAACACTCCCAGGGCAGGTGCAGCACGGGTTAGATACAGAGGAAAGCTCCCTCTACACTGTCCCATCAAACACTCCCAGGGCAGGTACAGCACGGGTTAGATACAGAGCAAAGCTCCCTCTACACTGTCCCATCAAACACACCCAGGGCAGGTACAGCACGGGTTAGATACAGAGTAAAGCTCGCTCTACACTGTCCCATCAAACACTCCCAGGGCAGGTACAGCACGGGTTAGATACAGAGTAAAGCTCCCTCTACACTGTCCCATCAAACAATCCCAGAGCAGGTACAGCACGGGTTACATACAGAGTAAAGCTCCCTCTACACTGTCCCATCAAACACTCCCAGGGCAGGTACTGCATGGGTTAGATACAGAGCAAAGCTCCCTCTACACTGTCCCATCAAACACTCCCAGGGCAGGTACAGCACGTGTTAGCGAAAGAGTAAAGCTCCCTCTGCACTGTTCCATCAAACACTCCCGGGGCAGGTACAGCACGGGTTAGATACAGAGTAATGCTCCCTCTACACTGTCCCATCAAACACTCTCAGGGCAGGTACAGCACGGGTTAGATACAGAGTAAAGCTCCCTCTACACTCTCCCATCAAACACTCCCAGGGCAGGTACAGCAGGGGTTAGATACAGCGTAAAGCTCCCTCTACACTGTCCCATCAAACACTCTCAGGGCAGGTACAGCACAGCTTAGATACAGAGTAAAGCTTCCTCTACACTGTATCATCAAACACTCCCAGGGCAGGTACAGCACGGGTTAGATACAGAGTAAAGCTCCCTCGACACTGTCCCATCAAACACTCCCAGGGCAGGTACAGCACGGGTTAGATACAGAGCAAAGCTCCCTCTACACTGTCGCATCAAACACTCCCAGGGCAGGTACAGCACGGGTTAGATACAGAGTAAAGCTCCCTCTACACTGTCACATCAAACAATCCCAGAGCAGGTACAGCGCGGGTTAGATACAGAGTAAAGCTCCCTCAGCACTGTCCCATCAAACACTCCCAGGGAAGGTACTGCATGGGTTAGATACAGAGTAAAGCTCCGTCTACACTGTTCCATCAAGCACTCCTGGGGCAGGTACAGCACGGGTTAGATACAGAGGAAAGCTCCCTCTACACTGTCCCATCAAACACTCCCAGGGCAGGTACTGCATGGGTTAGACACAGAGTAAAGCTCCCTCTACACTGTTCCATCAAACACTCCCGGGGCAGGTACAGCACGGGTTAGAGAGAATAAAGCTCCCTCCACACTGTCCCATCAAACACTCTCAGGGCAGGTACAGCACGGGTTAGATACAGAGTAAAGTTCCCTCTACACTGTCCCATCAAACACTCGCAGGGCAGGTACAGCAGGGGTTAGATACAGCGTAAAGCTCCCTCTACACTGTCCCATCAAACACACCCAGGGCAGGTACAGCACGGGTTAGATACAGAGTAAAGCTCCCTCTACACTGTCCCATCAAACAATCCCAGAGCAGGTACAGCATGGGTTAGATACAGAGTAAAGCTCCCTCTACGCTGTTCCATCAAACACTCCCGGGGCAGGTACAGCACGGGTTAGATAGAGTAAAGCTCCCTCTACACTGTCCCATCAAACACTCCCAGGGCAGGTACAGCACGGGTTAGATACAGAGTAAAGCTCCCTCTACACTGTCCATCAAACACTCCCAGGGCAGGTACAGCACAGGTTAGATACAGAGTAAAGCTCCCTCTACACTGTCCCATCAAACACTCCCAGGGCAGGTACAGCACGGGTTAGATACAGAGTAAAGCTCCCTCTACACTGTCCCATCAAACAATCCCAGAGCAGGTACAGCACGGGTTAGATACAGAGTAAAGCTCCCTCGACACTGTCCCATCAAACACTCCCAGGGCAGGTACAGCACGTGTTAGATACAGAGTAAAGCTCGCTCTACACTGTCCCATCAAACACGCCCAGGGCAGGTACAGCACGGGTTACGTATAAAGTAAAGCTCCCTCTACACTGTCCCTTCAAACACTCCCGGGGCAGGTACAACACGGGTTAGATACAGAGCAAAGCTTCCTCTACACTGTATCATCAAACACTCCCAGAGCAGGTACAGCACGGGTTAGATACAGAGGAAAGCTCCCTCTACACTGTCCCATCAAACACTCCCAGGGCAGGTACAGCACGGGTTAGATACAGAGCAAAGCTCCCTCTACACTGTCCCATCAACACTCCCAGGGCAGGTACAGCACGGGTTAGATACAGAGTAAAGCTCCCTCTACACTGTCCCATCAAACAATCCCAGAGCAGGTACAGCACGGGTTACATACAGAGTAAAGCTGCCTCTACACTGTCCCATCAAACAATCCCAGAGCAGGTACAGCATGGGTTAGATACAGAGTAAAGCTCCCTCTACACTGTCCCATCAAACACTCCCAGGGCAGGTACTGCATGGGTTAGATACAGAGTAAAGCTCCCTCTGCACTGTTCCATCAAGCACTCCCGGGGCAGGTACAGCACGGGTTAGATACAGAGTAAAGCTCCCTCTACACTGTCCCATCAAACACTCCCAGGGCAGGTACTGCATGGGTTAGATACAGAGTAAAGCTCCCTCTACACTGTTCCATCAAACACTCCCGGGGCAGGTACAGCACGGGTTAGATACAGAGTAAAGCTCCCTCTACACTGTCCCATCAAACACTCTCAGGGCAGGAACAGCACGGGTTAGAGAGAGTAAAGCTCCCTCTACACTGTCCCATCAAACACTCTCAGGGCACGTACAGCACGGGTTAGATACAGGGTAAAGTTCCCTCTACACTGTCCCATCAAACACTCCCAGTGCAGGTACAGCACGGGTTAGATACAGAGTAAAGCTCCCTCTACACTGTCCCATCAAACACTCGCAGGGCAGGTACAGCACGGGGTTAGATACAGAGTAAAGCTCCCTCTACACTGTCCCCATCAAACACTCTCAGGGCAGGTACAGCACGGGTTAGATACAGAGTAAAGCTCCCTCGACACTGTCCCAGCAAACACTCCCAGGGCAGGTACAGCAGGGGTTAGATACAGAGTAAAGCTCCCTCTACACTGTCCCCATCAAACACTCTCAGGGCAGGTACAGCACGTGTTATATACAGAGTAAAGCTCCCTCTACACTGTCCCATCAAACACTCTCAGGGCAGGTGCAGCACCTGTTAGATACAGAGTAAAGCTCCCTCTACACTGTCCCATCAAACACTCTCAGGGCAGGTGCAGCACGGGTTAGATACAGAGTAAAGCTCCATCTACACTGTTCCATCAAACACTCTCAGGGCAGGTACAGCACGGGTTAGATACAGAGTAAAGCTCCCTCTACACTGTCCCATCAAACACTCCCAGGGCAGGTACAGCATGGATTAGATACAGAGTAAAGCGCCCTCTACACTGTCCCATCAAACACTCCCAGGGCAGCTACAGCACATGTTAGTTACAGAGTAAAGCTCCCTCTACACTGTCCCATCAAACACGCCCAGGGCAGGTACAGCACGGGTTACGTATACAGTAAAGCTCCCTCTACACTGTCCCTTCAGACACTCCCGGGGCAGGTACAACACGGGTTAGATATAGAGTAAAGCTTCGTCTACACTGTATCATCAAACACTCCCAGGGCAGGTGCAGCACGGGTTAGATACAGAGGAAAGCTCCCTCTACACTGTCCCATCAAACACTCCCAGGGCAGGTACAGCACGGGTTAGATACAGAGCAAAGCTCCCTCTACACTGTCCCATCAAACACACCCAGGGCAGGTACAGCACGGGTTAGATACAGAGTAAAGCTCGCTCTACACTGTCCCATCAAACACTCCCAGGGCAGGTACAGCACGGGTTAGATACAGAGTAAAGCTCCCTCTACACTGTCCCATCAAACAATCCCAGAGCAGGTACAGCACGGGTTACATACAGAGTAAAGCTCCCTCTACACTGTCCCATCAAACACTCCCAGGGCAGGTACTGCATGGGTTAGATACAGAGCAAAGCTCCCTCTACACTGTCCCATCAAACACTCCCAGGGCAGGTACAGCACGTGTTAGCGAAAGAGTAAAGCTCCCTCTGCACTGTTCCATCAAACACTCCCGGGGCAGGTACAGCACGGGTTAGATACAGAGTAATGCTCCCTCTACACTGTCCCATCAAACACTCTCAGGGCAGGTACAGCACGGGTTAGATACAGAGTAAAGCTCCCTCTACACTCTCCCATCAAACACTCCCAGGGCAGGTACAGCAGGGGTTAGATACAGCGTAAAGCTCCCTCTACACTGTCCCATCAAACACTCTCAGGGCAGGTACAGCACAGCTTAGATACAGAGTAAAGCTTCCTCTACACTGTATCATCAAACACTCCCAGGGCAGGTACAGCACGGGTTAGATACAGAGTAAAGCTCCCTCGACACTGTCCCATCAAACACTCCCAGGGCAGGTACAGCACGGGTTAGATACAGAGCAAAGCTCCCTCTACACTGTCGCATCAAACACTCCCAGGGCAGGTACAGCACGGGTTAGATACAGAGTAAAGCTCCCTCTACACTGTCACATCAAACAATCCCAGAGCAGGTACAGCACGGGTTAGATACAGAGTAAAGCTCCCTCAGCACTGTCCCATCAAACACTCCCAGGGAAGGTACTGCATGGGTTAGATACAGAGTAAAGCTCCGTCTACACTGTTCCATCAAGCACTCCTGGGGCAGGTACAGCACGGGTTAGATACAGAGGAAAGCTCCCTCTACACTGTCCCATCAAACACTCCCAGGGCAGGTACTGCATGGGTTAGACACAGAGTAAAGCTCCCTCTACACTGTTCCATCAAACACTCCCGGGGCAGGTACAGCACGGGTTAGAGAGAATAAAGCTCCCTCCACACTGTCCCATCAAACACTCTCAGGGCAGGTACAGCACGGGTTAGATACAGAGTAAAGTTCCCTCTACACTGTCCCATCAAACACTCGCAGGGCAGGTACAGCAGGGGTTAGATACAGCGTAAAGCTCCCTCTACACTGTCCCATCAAACACACCCAGGGCAGGTACAGCACGGGTTAGATACAGAGTAAAGCTCCCTCTACACTGTCCCATCAAACAATCCCAGAGCAGGTACAGCATGGGTTAGATACAGAGTAAAGCTCCCTCTACGCTGTTCCATCAAACACTCCCGGGGCAGGTACAGCACGGGTTAGATAGAGTAAAGCTCCCTCTACACTGTCCCATCAAACACTCCCAGGGCAGGTACAGCACGGGTTAGATACAGAGTAAAGCTCCCTCTACACTGTCCATCAAACACTCCCAGGGCAGGTACAGCACAGGTTAGATACAGAGTAAAGCTCCCTCTACACTGTCCCATCAAACACTCCCAGGGCAGGTACAGCACGGGTTAGATACAGAGTAAAGCTCCCTCTACACTGTCCCATCAAACAATCCCAGAGCAGGTACAGCACGGGTTAGATACAGAGTAAAGCTCCCTCGACACTGTCCCATCAAACACTCCCAGGGCAGGTACAGCACGTGTTAGATACAGAGTAAAGCTCGCTCTACACTGTCCCATCAAACACGCCCAGGGCAGGTACAGCACGGGTTACGTATAAAGTAAAGCTCCCTCTACACTGTCCCTTCAAACACTCCCGGGGCAGGTACAACACGGGTTAGATACAGAGCAAAGCTTCCTCTACACTGTATCATCAAACACTCCCAGAGCAGGTACAGCACGGGTTAGATACAGAGGAAAGCTCCCTCTACACTGTCCCATCAAACACTCCCAGGGCAGGTACAGCACGGGTTAGATACAGAGCAAAGCTCCCTCTACACTGTCCCATCAACACTCCCAGGGCAGGTACAGCACGGGTTAGATA
This sequence comes from Somniosus microcephalus, assembly GCF_052327205.1. Classification (NCBI taxonomy): domain Eukaryota; kingdom Metazoa; phylum Chordata; class Chondrichthyes; order Squaliformes; family Somniosidae; genus Somniosus; species Somniosus microcephalus. Next base: position 7,703,145 of record NC_141010.1, read on the forward strand.
CAGAGTAAAGCTCCCTCTACACTGTCCCATCAAACAATCCCAGAGCAGGTACAGCACGGGTTACATACAGAGTAAAGCTGCCTCTACACTGTCCCATCAAACAATCCCAGAGCAGGTACAGCATGGGTTAGATACAGAGTAAAGCTCCCTCTACACTGTCCCATCAAACACTCCCAGGGCAGGTACTGCATGGGTTAGATACAGAGTAAAGCTCCCTCTGCACTGTTCCATCAAGCACTCCCGGGGTAGGTACAGCACGGGTTAGATACAGAGTAAAGCTCCCTCTACACTGTCCCATCAAACACTCCCAGGGCAGGTACTGCATGGGTTAGATACAGAGTAAAGCTCCCTCTGCACTGTTCCATCAAGCACTCCCGGGGCAGGTACAGCACGGGTTAGATACAGAGTAAAGCTCCCTCTACACTGTCCCATCAAACACTCCCAGGGCAGGTACTGCATGGGTTAGATACAGAGTAAAGCTCCCTCTACACTGTTCCATCAAACACTCCCGGGGCAGGTACAGCACGGGTTAGATACAGAGTAAAGCTCCCTCTACACTGTCCCATCAAACACTCTCAGGGCAGGAACAGCACGGGTTAGAGAGAGTAAAGCTCCCTCTACACTGTCCCATCAAACACTCTCAGGGCACGTACAGCACGGGTTAGATACAGAGTAAAGCTCCCTCTACACTGTCCCATCAAACACTCGCAGGGCAGGTACAGCACGGGGTTAGATACAGAGTAAAGCTCCCTCTACACTGTCCCCATCAAACACTCTCAGCGCAGGTACAGCACGGGTTAGATACAGAGTAAAGCTCCCTCGACACTGTCCCAGCAAACACTCCCAGGGCAGGTACAGCAGGGGTTAGATACAGAGTAAAGCTCCCTCTACACTGTCCCCATCAAACACTCTCAGGGCAGGTACAGCACGTGTTATATACAGAGTAAAGCTCCCTCTACACTGTCCCATCAAACACTCTCAGGGCAGGTGCAGCACCTGTTAGATACAGAGTAAAGCTCCCTCTACACTGTCCCATCAAACACTCTCAGGGCAGGTGCAGCACGGGTTAGAGACAGAGTAAAGCTCCATCTACACTGTTCCATCAAACACTCTCAGGGCAGGTACAGCACGGGTTAGATACAGAGTAAAGCTCCCTCTACACTGTCCCATCAAACACTCCCAGGGCAGGTACAGCATGGATTAGATACAGAGTAAAGCGCCCTCTACACTGTCCCATCAAACACTCCCAGGGCAGCTACAGCACATGTTAGTTACAGAGTAAAGCTCCCTCTACACTGTCCCATCAAACACGCCCAGGGCAGGTACAGCACGGGTTACGTATACAGTAAAGCTCCCTCTACACTGTCCCTTCAGACACTCCCGGGGCAGGTACAACACGGGTTAGATATAGAGTAAAGCTTCGTCTACACTGTATCATCAAACACTCCCAGGGCAGGTGCAGCACGGGTTAGATACAGAGGAAAGCTCCCTCTACACTGTCCCATCAAACACTCCCAGGGCAGGTACAGCACGGGTTAGATACAGAGCAAAGCTCCCTCTACACTGTCCCATCAAACACACCCAGGGCAGGTACAGCACGGGTTAGATACAGAGTAAAGCTCGCTCTACACTGTCCCATCAAACACTCCCAGGGCAGGTACAGCACGGGTTAGATACAGAGTAAAGCTCCCTCTACACTGTCCCATCAAACAATCCCAGAGCAGGTACAGCACGGGTTACATACAGAGTAAAGCTCCCTCTACACTGTCCCATCAAACACTCCCAGGGCAGGTACTGCATGGGTTAGATACAGAGCAAAGCTCCCTCTACACTGTCCCATCAAACACTCCCAGGGCAGGTACAGCACGTGTTAGCGAAAGAGTAAAGCTCCCTCTGCACTGTTCCATCAAACACTCCCGGGGCAGGTACAGCACGGGTTAGATACAGAGTAATGCTCCCTCTACACTGTCCCATCAAACACTCTCAGGGCAGGTAAAGCACGGGTTAGAGAGAGTAAAGCTCCCTCCACACTGTCCCATCAAACACTCTCAGGGCAGGTACAGCACATGTTAGATACAGAGTAAAGCTCCCTCTACACTGTCCCATCAAACACTCGCAGGGCAGGTACAGCACGGGGTTAGATACAGAGTAAAGCTCGCTCTACACTGTCCCATCAAACACTCCCAGGGCAGGTACAGCACGGGTTAGATACAGAGTAAAGCTCCCTCTACACTGTCCCATCAAACACACCCAGGGCAGGTACTGCATGGGTTAGACACAGAGTAAAGCTCCCTCTACACTGTCCCATCAAACACTCCCAAGGCAGGTACAGCACGTGTTAGATAAAGAGTAGAGCTCCCTCTACACTGTTCCATCAAACACTCCCGGGGCAGGTACAGCACGGGTTAGATAAAGAGTAAAGCTCCCTCTAAACTGTCCCATCAAACACACTCAGGGCAGGTACAGCACGGGTTAGAGAGAGTAAAGCGCCCTCTACACTGTCCCATCAAACACTCTCAGGGCAGGTACAGCACGGGTTAGATAGAGAGTAAAGTTCCCTCTACACTGTCCCATCAAACACTCCCAGGGCAGGTACAGCACGGGTTAGATACAGAGTAAAGCTCCCTCTACACTGTCCCATCAAACACTCGCAGGGCAGGTACAGCATGGGGTTAGATACAGAGTAAATCTCCCTCTACACTGTCCCCATCAAACACTCTCAGGGCAGGTACAGCACGGGTTAGATACAGAGTAAAGCTCCCTCTACACTGTCCCATCAAACAATCCCAGAGCAGGTACAGCATGGGCTAGATGCAGAGTAAAGCTCCCTCTACACTGTCCCATCAAACACTCCCAGGGCAGGTACTGCATGGGTTCGATACAGAGTAAAGCTCCCTCTACACTGTTCCATCAAGCACTCCCGGGGCAGGTACAGCACGGGTTAGATACAGAGTGAAGCTCCCTCTACACTGTCCCATCAAACACTCCCAGGGCAGGTACTGCATGGGTTAGACACAGAGTAAAGCTCCCTCTACACTGTCCCATCAAACACTCCCAAGGCAGGTACAGCACGTGTTAGATAAAGAGTAGAGCTCCCTCTACACTGTTCCATCAAACACTCCCGGGGCAGGTACAGCACGGGTTAGATAAAGAGTAAAGCTCCCTCTAAACTGTCCCATCAAACACACTCAGGGCAGGTACAGCACGGGTTAGAGAGAGTAAAGCGACCTCTACACTGTCCCATCAAACACTCTCAGGGCAGGTACAGCACGGGTTAGATAGAGAGTAAAGTTCCCTCTACACTGTCCCATCAAACACTCCCAGGGCAGGTACAGCACGGGTTAGATACAGAGTAAAGCTCCCTCTACACTGTCCCATCAAACACTCGCAGGGCAGGTACAGCATGGGGTTAGATACAGAGTAAATCTCCCTCTACACTGTCCCCATCAAACACTCTCAGGGCAGGTACAGCACGGGTTAGATACAGAGTAAAGCTCCCTCTAGACTGTCCCAGCAAACACTCCCAGGGCAGGTACAGCAGGGGTTAGATACAGAGTGAAGCTCCCTCTACACTGTCCCCATCAAACACTCTCAGGGCAGGTACAGCACGTGTTAGATACAGAGTAAAGCTCCCTCTACACTGTCCCATCAAACACTCTCAGGGCAGGTGCAGCACCTGTTAGATACAGAGTAAAGCTCCCTCTACACTGTCCCATCAAACACTCTCAGGGCAGGTACAGCACGGGTTAGAAACAGAGTAAAGCTCCCTCTACACTGTTCCATCAAACACTCTCAGGGCAGATACAGCACGGGTTAGATACAGAGCAAAGCTCCCTCTACACTGTCCCATCAAACACTCCCAGGGCAGCTACAGCCCATGTTAGATACAGAGTAAAGTTCCCTCTACGCTGTTCCATCAAACACTCCCGGGGCAGGTACAGCATGGGTTAGATAGAGTAAAGCTCCCTCTACACTGTCCCATCAAACACTCCCAGGGCAGGTACAGCACGGGTTAGATACAGAGTAAAGCTCCCTCTACATTGTCCCATCAAACACTCCCAGGGCAGGTACAGCACAGGTTAGATACAGAGTAAAGCTCCCTCTACACTGTCCCATCAAACACTCCCAGGGCAGGTACAGCACGGGTTAGATACAGAGTAAAACTTCCTCTACACTGTCCCATCAAACAATCCCAGAGCAGGTACAGCACGGGTTCGATACAGAGTAAAGCTCCCTCTACACTGTCCCATCAAACACTCCCAGGGCAGGTACAGCACGTGTTAGATACAGAGTAAAGCTCCCTCTACACTGTCCCATCAAACACGCCCAGGGCAGGTACAGCACGGGTTACGTACAAAGTAAAACTCCCTCTACACTGTCCCTTCAAACACTCCCGGGGCAGGTACAACACGGGTTAGATAAAGAGTAAAGCTTCCTCTACACTGTCTCATCAAACACTCCCAGGTCAGGTACAGCACGGCTTAGATACAGAGGAAAGCTCCCTCTACACTGTCCCATCAAACACTCCCAGGGCAGGTACAGCACGGGTTAGATACAGAGCAAAGCTCCCTCTACACTGTCCCATCAAACACTCCCACGGCAGGTACAGCACGGGTTAGATACAGAGTAAAGCTCCCTCTACACTGTCCCATCAAACAATCCCAGAGCAGGTACAGCATGGGTTACATACAGAGTAAAGCTCCCTCTACACTGTCCCATCAAACACTCCCAGGGCAGGTACAGCACGTGTTAGCTAAAGAGTAAAGCTCCCTCTACACTGTTCCATCAAACACTCCCGGGGCAGGTAAAGCACAGGGTTAGATACAGAGTAAAGCTCCCTCTACACTGTCCCATCAAACAATCCCAGAGCAGGGACAGCATGGGTTAGATACAGAGTAAAGCTCCCTCTACACTGTCCCATCAAACACTCCCAGGGCAGGTACTCCATGGGTTAGATACAGAGTAAAGCTCCCTCTACACTGTTCCATCAAGCACTCCCGGGGCAGGTACAGCACGGGTTAGATACAGAGTAAAGCTCCCTCCAAACTGTCCCATCAAACACTCCCAGGGCAGGTACTGCATGGGTTAGATACAGAGTAAAGCTCCCTCTACACTGTTCCATCAAACACTCCCGGGGCAGGTACAGCACGGATTAGATACAGAGTAAAGCTCCCTCTGCACTGTCCCATCAAACACTCTCAGGGCAGGTACAGCACGGGTTAGAGAGAGTAAAGCTCCCTCTACACTGTCCCATCAAACACTCTCAGGGCAGGTACAGCACGGGTTAGATACAGAGTAAAGTTCCCTCTACACTGTCCCATCAAACACTCCCAGGGCAGGTACAGCACGGGTTAGATACAGAGTAAAGCTTCCTCTACACTGTCCCATCAAACACTCGCAGGGCAGGTACAGCACGGGGTTAGATACAGAGTAAAGCTCCCTCTACACTGTCCCCATCAAACACTCTCAGGGCAGGTACAGCACGGGTTAGATACAGAGTAAAGCTCCCTCTGCACTGTCCCAGCAAACACTCCCAGGGCAGGTGCAGCACCTGTTAGATACAGAGTAAAGCTCCCTCGACGCTGTTCCATCAAACACTCCCGGGGCAGGTACAGCACGGGTTAGATACAGAGTAAAGCTCCCTCTACACTGTCCCATCAAACAATCCCAGAGCAGGTACAGCACGGGTTAGATACAGAGTAAAGCTCCCTCTACACTGTCCCATCAAACACTCCCAGGGCAGGTACAGCACGTGTTAGCTAAAGAGTAAAGCTCCCTCTACACTGTTCCATCAAACACTCCCGGGGCAGGTAAAGCACAGGGTTAGATACAGAGTAAAGCTCCCTCTACACTGTCCCATCAAACAATCCCAGAGCAGGGACAGCATGGGTTAGATACAGAGTAAAGCTCCCTCTACACTGTCCCATCAAACACTCCCAGGGCAGGTACTCCATGGGTTAGATACAGAGTAAAGCTCCCTCTACACTGTTCCATCAAGCACTCCCGGGGCAGGTACAGCACGGGTTAGATACAGAGTAAAGCTCCCTCCAAACTGTCCCATCAAACACTCCCAGGGCAGGTACTGCATGGGTTAGATACAGAGTAAAGCTCCCTCTACACTGTTCCATCAAACACTCCCGGGGCAGGTACAGCACGGGTTAGATACAGAGTAAAGCTCCCTCTGCACTGTCCCATCAAACACTCTCAGGGCAGGTACAGCACGGGTTAGAGAGAGTAAAGCTCCCTCTACACTGTCCCATCAAACACTCTCAGGGCAGGTACAGCACAGGTTAGATACAGAGTAAAGTTCCCTCTACACTGTCCCATCAAACACTCCCAGGGCAGGTACAGCACGGGTTAGATACAGAGTAAAGCTTCCTCTACACTGTCCCATCAAACACTCGCAGGGCAGGTACAGCACGGGGTTAGATACAGAGTAAAGCTCCCTCTACACTGTCCCCATCAAACACTCTCAGGGCAGGTACAGCACGGGTTAGATACAGAGTAAAGCTCCCTCTGCACTGTCCCAGCAAACACTCCCAGGGCAGGTGCAGCACCTGTTAGATACAGAGTAAAGCTCCCTCGACGCTGTTCCATCAAACACTCCCGGGGCAGGTACAGCACGGGTTAGATAGAGTAAAGCTCCCTCTACACTGTCCCATCAAACACTCCCAGGGCAGGAACAGCACGGGTTAGATACAGAGTAAAGCTCGCTCTACACTGTCCCATCAAACACGCCCACGGCAGGTACAGCACGGGTTACGTATAAAGTAAAGCTCCCTCTACACTGTCCCTTCAAACACTCCCGGAGCAGGTACAACACGGGTTAGATACAGAGTAAAGCTTCCTCGACACTGTATCATCAAACACTCCCAGGGCAGGTACAGCACGGGTTAGATACAGAGGAAAGCTCCCTCTACACTGTCCCATCAAACACTCCCAGGGCAGGTACAGCACGGGTTAGATACAGAGCAAAGCTCCCTCTACACTGTCCCATCAAACACTCCCAGGGCAGGTACAGCACGGGTTAGATACAAAGTAAAGCTCCCTCTACACTGTCCCATCAAACGCTCTCAGGGCAGGTACAGCACGGGTTAGAGAGAGTAAAGCTCCCTCCACACTGTCCCATCAAACACTCTCAGGGCAGGTACAGCACATGTTAGATACAGAGTAAAGCTCCCTCTACACTGTCCCATCAAACACTCGCAGGGCAGGTACAGCACGGGGTTAGATACAGAGTAAAGCTCCCTCTGCACTGTTCCCATCAAACACTCTCAGGGCAGGTACAGCACGGGTTAGATACAGAGTAAACCTCCCTCTACACTGTCCCATCAAACACTCGCAGGGCAGGTACAGCAGGGGTGAGATACAGCGAAAAGCTCCCTCTGCACTGTCCCATCAAACACTCTCAGGGCAGGTACAGCACGGGGTTAGATACAGAGTAAAGCTCACTCTACTCTGTCCCATCAAACACTCTCAGGGCAGGTACAGCACGGGTTAGATACAGAGTAAAGCTCCCTCTATACTGTCTCATCAAACACTCCCAGGGCAGGCACAGCATGGGTTAGATACAGAGTAAAGCTCCCTCTACACTGTCCCATCAAACACGCCCAGGGCAGGTACAGCACGGGTTACGTATAAAGTAAAGCTCCCTCTACACTGTCCCTTCAAACACTCCCGGGGCAGGTACAGCACGGGTTAGATACAGAGTAAAGTTCCCTCCACACTGTCCCATCAAACACTCGCAGGGCAGGTACAGCACGGGGTTAGATACAGAGTAAAGCTCCCTCTACACTGTCCCCATCAAACACTCTCAGGGCAGGTACAGCACGGGTTAGATACAGAGTAAAGCTCCCTCTACACTCTCCCATCAAACACTCCCAGGGCAGGTACAGCAGGGGTTAGATACAGCGTAAAGCTCCCTCTACACTGTCCCATCAAACACTCTCAGGGCAGGTACAGCACAGCTTAGATACAGAGTAAAGCTTCCTCTACACTGTATCATCAAACACTCCCAGGGCAGGTACAGCACGGGTTAGATACAGAGTAAAGCTCCCTCGACACTGTCCCATCAAACACTCCCAGGGCAGGTACAGCACGGGTTAGATACAGAGCAAAGCTCCCTCTACACTGTCCCATCAAACACTCCCAGGGCAGGTACAGCACGGGTTAGATACAGAGTAAAGCTCCCTCTACACTGTCACATCAAACAATCCCAGAGCAGGTACAGCACGGGTTAGATACAGAGTAAAGCTCCCTCTGCACTGTCCCATCAAACACTCCCAGGGAAGGTACTGCATGGGTTAGATACAGAGTAAAGCTCCCTCTACACTGTTCCATCAAGCACTCCTGGGGCAGGTACAGCACGGGTTAGATACAGAGGAAAGCTCCCTCTACACTGTCCCATCAAACACTCCCAGGGCAGGTACTGCATGGGTTAGACACAGAGTAAAGCTCCCTCTGCACTGTTCCATCAAACACTCCCGGGGCAGGTACAGCACGGGTTAGAGAGAATAAAGCTCCCTCCACACTGTCCCATCAAACACTCTCAGGGCAGGTACAGCACGGGTTAGATACAGAGTAAAGTTCCCTCTACACTGTCCCATCAAACACTCGCAGGGCAGGTACAGCAGGGGTTAGATACAGCGTAAAGCTCCCTCTACACTGTCCCATCAAACACACCCAGGGCAGGTACAGCACGGGTTAGATACAGAGTAAAGCTCCCTCTACACTGTCCCATCAAACAATCCCAGAGCAGGTACAGCATGGGTTAGATACAGAGTAAAGCTCCCTCTACACTGTCCCATCAAACACTCCCAGGGCAGGTACAGCACGGGTTAGATACAGAGTAAAGCTCCCTCTACACTGTCCTTTCAAACACTCCCAGGGCAGGTACAGCACGGGTTAGATACAGAGTAAAGCTCCCTCTACACTGTCCCATCAAACACTCCCAGGGCAGGTACAGCACGGGTTAGATACAGAGCAAAGCTCCCTCTACACTGTCCCTTCAAACACACCCAGGGCAGGTACAGCACGGGTTAGATACAGAGCAAAGCTCCCTCTACACTGTCCCATCAAACACTCCCAGGGCAGGTAAAGCACAGGGTTAGATACAGAGTAAAGCTCCCTCTACACTGTCCCATCAAACAATCCCAGAGCAGGTACAGCATGGGTTAGATACAGAGTAAAGCTCCCTCTACACTGTCCCATCAAACACTCCCAGGGCAGGTACTGCATGGGTTCGATACAGAGTAAAGCTCCCTCTACACTGTTCCATCAAGCACTCCCGGGGCAGGTACAGCACGGGTTAGATACAGAGTAAAGCTCCCTCTACACTGTCCCATCAAACACTCCCAGGACAGGTACTGCATGGGTTAGACACAGAGTAAAGCTCCCTCTACACTGTCCCATCAAACACTCCCAAGGCAGGTACAGCACGTGTTAGATAAAGAGTAGAGCTCCCTCTACACTGTTCCATCAAACACTCCCGGGGCAGGTACAGCACGGGTTAGATACAGAGTAAAGCTCCCTCTAAACTGTCCCATCAAACACACTCAGGGCAGGTACAGCACGGGTTAGAGAGAGTAAAGCGCCCTCTACACTGTCCCATCAAACACTCTCAGGGCAGGTACAGCACGGGTTAGATAGAGAGTAAAGTTCCCTCTACACTGTCCCATCAAACACTCCCAGGGCAGGTACAGCACGGGTTAGATACAGAGTAAAGCTCCCTCTACACTGTCCCATCAAACACTCTCAGGGCAGGTGCAGCACCTGTTAGATACAGAGTAAAGCTCCCTCTACGCTGTTCCATCAAACACTCCCGGGGCAGGTACAGCACGGGTTAGATAGAGTAAAGCTCCCTCTACACTGTCCCATCAAACACTCCAAGGGCAGGTACAGCACGGGTTAGATACAGAGTAAAGCTCCCTCTACACTGTCCCATCAAACACTCCCAGGGCAGGTACAGCACAGGTTAGATACAGAGTAAAGCTCCCTCTACACTGTCCCATCAAACACTCCCAGGGCAGGTACAGCACGGGTTAGATACAGAGTAAAGCTCCCTCTACACTGTCCCATCAAACAATCCCAGAGCAGGTACAGCACGGGTTAGATACAGAGTAAAGCTCCCTCGACACTGTCCCATCAAACACTCCCAGGGCAGGTACAGCACGTGTTAGATACAGAGTAAAGCTCGCTCTACACTGTCCCATCAAACACGCCCAGGGCAGGTACAGCACGGGTTACGTATAAAGTAAAGCTCCCTCTACACTGTCCCTTCAAACACTCCCGGGGCAGGTACAACACGGGTTAGATACAGAGCAAAGCTTCCTCTACACTGTATCATCAAACACTCCAAGAGCAGGTACAGCACGGGTTAGATACAGAGGAAAGCTCCCTCTACACTGTCCCATCAAACACTCCCAGGGCAGGTACAGCACGGGTTAGATACAGAGCAAAGCTCCCTCTACACTGTCCCATCAACACTCCCAGGGCAGGTACAGCACGGGTTAGATACAGAGTAAAGCTCCCTCTACACTGTCCCATCAAACAAACCCAGAGCAGGTACAGCACGGGTTACATACAGAGTAAAGCTGCCTCTACACTGTCCCATCAAACAATCCCAGAGCAGGTACAGCATGGGTTAGATACAGAGTAAAGCTCCCTCTACACTGTCCCATCAAACACTCCCAGGGCAGGTACTGCATGGGTTAGATACAGAGTAAAGCTCCCTCTGCACTGTTCCATCAAGCACTCCCGGGGCAGGTACAGCACGGGGGTTAGATACAGAGTAAAGCTCCCTCTACACTGTCCCATCAAACACTCCCAGGACAGGTACTGCATGGGTTAGACACAGAGTAAAGCTCCCTCTACACTGTCCCATCAAACACTCCCAAGGCAGGTACAGCACGTGTTAGATAAAGAGTAGAGCTCCCTCTACACTGTTCCATCAAACACTCCCGGGGCAGGTACAGCACGGGTTAGATACAGAGTAAAGCTCCCTCTAAACTGTCCCATCAAACACACTCAGGGCAGGTACAGCACGGGTTAGAGAGAGTAAAGCGCCCTCTACACTGTCCCATCAAACACTCTCAGGGCAGGTACAGCACGGGTTAGATAGAGAGTAAAGTTCCCTCTACACTGTCCCATCAAACACTCCCAGGGCAGGTACAGCACGGGTTAGATACAGAGTAAAGCTCCCTCTACACTGTCCCATCAAACACTCTCAGGGCAGGTGCAGCACCTGTTAGATACAGAGTAAAGCTCCCTCTACGCTGTTCCATCAAACACTCCCGGGGCAGGTACAGCACGGGTTAGATAGAGTAAAGCTCCCTCTACACTGTCCCATCAAACACTCCAAGGGCAGGTACAGCACGGGTTAGATACAGAGTAAAGCTCCCTCTACACTGTCCCATCAAACACTCCCAGGGCAGGTACAGCACAGGTTAGATACAGAGTAAAGCTCCCTCTACACTGTCCCATCAAACACTCCCAGGGCAGGTACAGCACGGGTTAGATACAGAGTAAAGCTCCCTCTACACTGTCCCATCAAACAATCCCAGAGCAGGTACAGCACGGGTTAGATACAGAGTAAAGCTCCCTCGACACTGTCCCATCAAACACTCCCAGGGCAGGTACAGCACGTGTTAGATACAGAGTAAAGCTCGCTCTACACTGTCCCATCAAACACGCCCAGGGCAGGTACAGCACGGGTTACGTATAAAGTAAAGCTCCCTCTACACTGTCCCTTCAAACACTCCCGGGGCAGGTACAACACGGGTTAGATACAGAGCAAAGCTTCCTCTACACTGTATCATCAAACACTCCAAGAGCAGGTACAGCACGGGTTAGATACAGAGGAAAGCTCCCTCTACACTGTCCCATCAAACACTCCCAGGGCAGGTACAGCACGGGTTAGATACAGAGCAAAGCTCCCTCTACACTGTCCCATCAACACTCCCAGGGCAGGTACAGCACGGGTTAGATACAGAGTAAAGCTCCCTCTACACTGTCCCATCAAACAATCCCAGAGCAGGTACAGCACGGGTTACATACAGAGTAAAGCTGCCTCTACACTGTCCCATCAAACAATCCCAGAGCAGGTACAGCATGGGTTAGATACAGAGTAAAGCTCCCTCTACACTGTCCCATCAAACACTCCCAGGGCAGGTACTGCATGGGTTAGATACAGAGTAAAGCTCCCTCTGCACTGTTCCATCAAGCACTCCCGGGGCAGGTACAGCACGGGTTAGATACAGAGTAAAGCTCCCTCTACACTGTCCCATCAAACACTCCCAGGGCAGGTACTGCATGGGTTAGATACAGAGTAAAGCTCCCTCTACACTGTTCCATCAAACACTCCCGGGGCAGGTACAGCACGGGTTAGATACAGAGTAAAGCTCCCTCTACACTGTCCCATCAAACACTCTCAGGGCAGGAACAGCACGGGTTAGAGAGAGTAAAGCTCCCTCTACACTGTCCCATCAAACACTCTCAGGGCAGGTACAGCACGGGTTAGATACAGAGTAAAGTTCCCTCTACACTGTCCCATCAAACACTCCCAGGGCAGGTACAGCACGGGTTAGATACAGAGTAAAGCTCCCTCTACACTGTCCCATCAAACACTCGCAGGGCAGGTACAGCACGGGGTTAGATACAGAGTAAAGCTCCCTCTACACTGTCCCCATCAAACACTCTCAGGGCAGGTACAGCACGGGTTAGATACAGAGTAAAGCTCCCTCGACACTGTCCCAGCAAACACTCCCAGGGCAGGTACAGCAGGGGTTAGATACAGAGTAAAGCTCCCTCTACACTGTCCCCATCAAACACTCTCAGGGCAGGTACAGCACGTGTTATATACAGAGTAAAGCTCCCTCTACACTGTCCCATCAAACACTCTCAGGGCAGGTGCAGCACCTGTTAGATACAGAGTAAAGCTCCCTCTACACTGTCCCATCAAACACTCTCAGGGCAGGTGCAGCACGGGTTAGATACAGAGTAAAGCTCCCTCTACACTGTTCCATCAAACACTCTCAGGGCAGGTACAGCACGGGTTAGATACAGAGTAAAGCTCCCTCTACACTGTCCCATCAAACACTCCCAGGGCAGGTACAGCATGGATTAGATACAGAGTAAAGCGCCCTCTACACTGTCCCATCAAACACTCCCAGGGCAGCTACAGCACATGTTAGATACAGAGTAAAGCTCCCTCTACACTGTCCCATCAAACACGCCCAGGGCAGGTACAGCACGGGTTACGTATACAGTAAAGCTCCCTCTACACTGTCCCTTCAGACACTCCCGGGGCAGGTACAACACGGGTTAGATATAGAGTAAAGCTTCGTCTACACTGTATCATCAAACACTCCCAGGGCAGGTGCAGCACGGGTTAGATACAGAGGAAAGCTCCCTCTACACTGTCCCATCAAACACTCCCAGGGCAGGTACAGCACGGGTTAGATACAGAGCAAAGCTCCCTCTACACTGTCCCATCAAACACACCCAGGGCAGGTACAGCACGGGTTAGATACAGAGTAAAGCTCGCTCTACACTGTCCCATCAAACACTCCCAGGGCAGGTACAGCACGGGTTAGATACAGAGTAAAGCTCCCTCTACACTGTCCCATCAAACAATCCCAGAGCAGGTACAGCACGGGTTACATACAGAGTAAAGCTCCCTCTACACTGTCCCATCAAACACTCCCAGGGCAGGTACTGCATGGGTTAGATACAGAGCAAAGCTCCCTCTACACTGTCCCATCAAACACTCCCAGGGCAGGTACAGCACGTGTTAGCGAAAGAGTAAAGCTCCCTCTGCACTGTTCCATCAAACACTCCCGGGGCAGGTACAGCACGGGTTAGATACAGAGTAATGCTCCCTCTACACTGTCCCATCAAACACTCTCAGGGCAGGTACAGCACGGGTTAGATACAGAGTAAAGCTCCCTCTACACTCTCCCATCAAACACTCCCAGGGCAGGTACAGCAGGGGTTAGATACAGCGTAAAGCTCCCTCTACACTGTCCCATCAAACACTCTCAGGGCAGGTACAGCACAGCTTAGATACAGAGTAAAGCTCCCTCGACACTGTCCCATCAAACACTCCCAGGGCAGGTACAGCACGGGTTAGATACAGAGCAAAGCTCCCTCTACACTGTCGCATCAAACACTCCCAGGGCAGGTACAGCACGGGTTAGATACAGAGTAAAGCTCCCTCTACACTGTCACATCAAACAATCCCAGAGCAGGTACAGCACGGGTTAGATACAGAGTAAAGCTCCCTCAGCACTGTCCCATCAAACACTCCCAGGGAAGGTACTGCATGGGTTAGATACAGAGTAAAGCTCCGTCTACACTGTTCCATCAAGCACTCCTGGGGCAGGTACAGCACGGGTTAGATACAGAGGAAAGCTCCCTCTACACTGTCCCATCAAACACTCCCAGGGCAGGTACTGCATGGGTTAGACACAGAGTAAAGCTCCCTCTACACTGTTCCATCAAACACTCCCGGGGCAGGTACAGCACGGGTTAGAGAGAATAAAGCTCCCTCCACACTGTCCCATCAAACACTCTCAGGGCAGGTACAGCACGGGTTAGATACAGAGTAAAGTTCCCTCTACACTGTCCCATCAAACACTCGCAGGGCAGGTACAGCAGGGGTTAGATACAGCGTAAAGCTCCCTCTACACTGTCCCATCAAACACACCCAGGGCAGGTACAGCACGGGTTAGATACAGAGTAAAGCTCCCTCTACACTGTCCCATCAAACAATCCCAGAGCAGGTACAGCATGGGTTAGATACAGAGTAAAGCTCCCTCTACGCTGTTCCATCAAACACTCCCGGGGCAGGTACAGCACGGGTTAGATAGAGTAAAGCTCCCTCTACACTGTCCCATCAAACACTCCCAGGGCAGGTACAGCACGGGTTAGATACAGAGTAAAGCTCCCTCTACACTGTCCATCAAACACTCCCAGGGCAGGTACAGCACAGGTTAGATACAGAGTAAAGCTCCCTCTACACTGTCCCATCAAACACTCCCAGGGCAGGTACAGCACGGGTTAGATACAGAGTAAAGCTCCCTCTACACTGTCCCATCAAACAATCCCAGAGCAGGTACAGCACGGGTTAGATACAGAGTAAAGCTCCCTCGACACTGTCCCATCAAACACTCCCAGGGCAGGTACAGCACGTGTTAGATACAGAGTAAAGCTCGCTCTACACTGTCCCATCAAACACGCCCAGGGCAGGTACAGCACGGGTTACGTATAAAGTAAAGCTCCCTCTACACTGTCCCTTCAAACACTCCCGGGGCAGGTACAACACGGGTTAGATACAGAGCAAAGCTTCCTCTACACTGTATCATCAAACACTCCCAGAGCAGGTACAGCACGGGTTAGATACAGAGGAAAGCTCCCTCTACACTGTCCCATCAAACACTCCCAGGGCAGGTACAGCACGGGTTAGATACAGAGCAAAGCTCCCTCTACACTGTCCCATCAACACTCCCAGGGCAGGTACAGCACGGGTTAGATACAGAGTAAAGCTCCCTCTACACTGTCCCATCAAACAATCCCAGAGCAGGTACAGCACGGGTTACATACAGAGTAAAGCTGCCTCTACACTGTCCCATCAAACAATCCCAGAGCAGGTACAGCATGGGTTAGATACAGAGTAAAGCTCCCTCTACACTGTCCCATCAAACACTCCCAGGGCAGGTACTGCATGGGTTAGATACAGAGTAAAGCTCCCTCTGCACTGTTCCATCAAGCACTCCCGGGGCAGGTACAGCACGGGTTAGATACAGAGTAAAGCTCCGTCTACACTGTCCCATCAAACACTCCCAGGGCAGGTACTGCATGGGTTAGATACAGAGTAAAGCTCCCTCTACACTGTTCCATCAAACACTCCCGGGGCAGGTACAGCACGGGTTAGATACAGAGTAAAGCTCCCTCTACACTGTCCCATCAAACACTCTCAGGGCAGGAACAGCACGGGTTAGAGAGAGTAAAGCTCCCTCTACACTGTCCCATCAAACACTCTCAGGGCACGTACAGCACGGGTTAGATACAGGGTAAAGTTCCCTCTACACTGTCCCATCAAACACTCCCAGTGCAGGTACAGCACGGGTTAGATACAGAGTAAAGCTCCCTCTACACTGTCCCATCAAACACTCGCAGGGCAGGTACAGCACGGGGTTAGATACAGAGTAAAGCTCCCTCTACACTGTCCCCATCAAACACTCTCAGGGCAGGTACAGCACGGGTTAGATACAGAGTAAAGCTCCCTCGACACTGTCCCAGCAAACACTCCCAGGGCAGGTACAGCAGGGGTTAGATACAGAGTAAAGCTCCCTCTACACTGTCCCCATCAAACACTCTCAGGGCAGGTACAGCACGTGTTATATACAGAGTAAAGCTCCCTCTACACTGTCCCATCAAACACTCTCAGGGCAGGTGCAGCACCTGTTAGATACAGAGTAAAGCTCCCTCTACACTGTCCCATCAAACACTCTCAGGGCAGGTGCAGCACGGGTTAGATACAGAGTAAAGCTCCATCTACACTGTTCCATCAAACACTCTCAGGGCAGGTACAGCACGGGTTAGATACAGAGTAAAGCTCCCTCTACACTGTCCCATCAAACACTCCCAGGGCAGGTACAGCATGGATTAGATACAGAGTAAAGCGCCCTCTACACTGTCCCATCAAACACTCCCAGGGCAGCTACAGCACATGTTAGTTACAGAGTAAAGCTCCCTCTACACTGTCCCATCAAACACGCCCAGGGCAGGTACAGCACGGGTTACGTATACAGTAAAGCTCCCTCTACACTGTCCCTTCAGACACTCCCGGGGCAGGTACAACACGGGTTAGATATAGAGTAAAGCTTCGTCTACACTGTATCATCAAACACTCCCAGGGCAGGTGCAGCACGGGTTAGATACAGAGGAAAGCTCCCTCTACACTGTCCCATCAAACACTCCCAGGGCAGGTACAGCACGGGTTAGATACAGAGCAAAGCTCCCTCTACACTGTCCCATCAAACACACCCAGGGCAGGTACAGCACGGGTTAGATACAGAGTAAAGCTCGCTCTACACTGTCCCATCAAACACTCCCAGGGCAGGTACAGCACGGGTTAGATACAGAGTAAAGCTCCCTCTACACTGTCCCATCAAACAATCCCAGAGCAGGTACAGCACGGGTTACATACAGAGTAAAGCTCCCTCTACACTGTCCCATCAAACACTCCCAGGGCAGGTACTGCATGGGTTAGATACAGAGCAAAGCTCCCTCTACACTGTCCCATCAAACACTCCCAGGGCAGGTACAGCACGTGTTAGCGAAAGAGTAAAGCTCCCTCTGCACTGTTCCATCAAACACTCCCGGGGCAGGTACAGCACGGGTTAGATACAGAGTAATGCTCCCTCTACACTGTCCCATCAAACACTCTCAGGGCAGGTACAGCACGGGTTAGATACAGAGTAAAGCTCCCTCTACACTCTCCCATCAAACACTCCCAGGGCAGGTACAGCAGGGGTTAGATACAGCGTAAAGCTCCCTCTACACTGTCCCATCAAACACTCTCAGGGCAGGTACAGCACAGCTTAGATACAGAGTAAAGCTTCCTCTACACTGTATCATCAAACACTCCCAGGGCAGGTACAGCACGGGTTAGATACAGAGTAAAGCTCCCTCGACACTGTCCCATCAAACACTCCCAGGGCAGGTACAGCACGGGTTAGATACAGAGCAAAGCTCCCTCTACACTGTCGCATCAAACACTCCCAGGGCAGGTACAGCACGGGTTAGATACAGAGTAAAGCTCCCTCTACACTGTCACATCAAACAATCCCAGAGCAGGTACAGCACGGGTTAGATACAGAGTAAAGCTCCCTCAGCACTGTCCCATCAAACACTCCCAGGGAAGGTACTGCATGGGTTAGATACAGAGTAAAGCTCCGTCTACACTGTTCCATCAAGCACTCCTGGGGCAGGTACAGCACGGGTTAGATACAGAGGAAAGCTCCCTCTACACTGTCCCATCAAACACTCCCAGGGCAGGTACTGCATGGGTTAGACACAGAGTAAAGCTCCCTCTACACTGTTCCATCAAACACTCCCGGGGCAGGTACAGCACGGGTTAGAGAGAATAAAGCTCCCTCCACACTGTCCCATCAAACACTCTCAGGGCAGGTACAGCACGGGTTAGATACAGAGTAAAGTTCCCTCTACACTGTCCCATCAAACACTCGCAGGGCAGGTACAGCAGGGGTTAGATACAGCGTAAAGCTCCCTCTACACTGTCCCATCAAACACACCCAGGGCAGGTACAGCACGGGTTAGATACAGAGTAAAGCTCCCTCTACACTGTCCCATCAAACAATCCCAGAGCAGGTACAGCATGGGTTAGATACAGAGTAAAGCTCCCTCTACGCTGTTCCATCAAACACTCCCGGGGCAGGTACAGCACGGGTTAGATAGAGTAAAGCTCCCTCTACACTGTCCCATCAAACACTCCCAGGGCAGGTACAGCACGGGTTAGATACAGAGTAAAGCTCCCTCTACACTGTCCATCAAACACTCCCAGGGCAGGTACAGCACAGGTTAGATACAGAGTAAAGCTCCCTCTACACTGTCCCATCAAACACTCCCAGGGCAGGTACAGCACGGGTTAGATACAGAGTAAAGCTCCCTCTACACTGTCCCATCAAACAATCCCAGAGCAGGTACAGCACGGGTTAGATACAGAGTAAAGCTCCCTCGACACTGTCCCATCAAACACTCCCAGGGCAGGTACAGCACGTGTTAGATACAGAGTAAAGCTCGCTCTACACTGTCCCATCAAACACGCCCAGGGCAGGTACAGCACGGGTTACGTATAAAGTAAAGCTCCCTCTACACTGTCCCTTCAAACACTCCCGGGGCAGGTACAACACGGGTTAGATACAGAGCAAAGCTTCCTCTACACTGTATCATCAAACACTCCCAGAGCAGGTACAGCACGGGTTAGATACAGAGGAAAGCTCCCTCTACACTGTCCCATCAAACACTCCCAGGGCAGGTACAGCACGGGTTAGATACAGAGCAAAGCTCCCTCTACACTGTCCCATCAACACTCCCAGGGCAGGTACAGCACGGGTTAGATACAGAGTAAAGCTCCCTCTACACTGTCCCATCAAACAATCCCAGAGCAGGTACAGCACGGGTTACATACAGAGTAAAGCTGCCTCTACACTGTCCCATCAAACAATCCCAGAGCAGGTACAGCATGGGTTAGATACAGAGTAAAGCTCCCTCTACACTGTCCCATCAAACACTCCCAGGGCAGGTACTGCATGGGTTAGATACAGAGTAAAGCTCCCTCTACACTGTTCCATCAAACACTCCCGGGGCAGGTACAGCACGGGTTAGATACAGAGTAAAGCTCCCTCTACACTGTCCCATCAAACACTCTCAGGGCAGGAACAGCACGGGTTAGAGAGAGTAAAGCTCCCTCTACACTGTCCCATCAAACACTCTCAGGACACGTACAGCACGGGTTAGATACAGGGTAAAGTTCCCTCTACACTGTCCCATCAAACACTCCCAGTGCAGGTACAGCACGGGTTAGATACAGAGTAAAGCTCCCTCTACACTGTCCCATCAAACACTCGCAGGGCAGGTACAGCACGGGGTTAGATACAGAGTAAAGCTCCCTCTACACTGTCCCCATCAAACACTCTCAGGGCAGGTACAGCACGGGTTAGATACAGAGTAAAGCTCCCTCGACACTGTCCCAGCAAACACTCCCAGGGCAGGTACAGCAGGGGTTAGATACAGAGTAAAGCTCCCTCTACACTGTCCCCATCAAACACTCTCAGGGCAGGTACAGCACGTGTTATATACAGAGTAAAGCTCCCTCTACACTGTCCCATCAAACACTCTCAGGGCAGGTGCAGCACCTGTTAGATACAGAGTAAAGCTCCCTCTACACTGTCCCATCAAACACTCTCAGGGCAGGTGCAGCACGGGTTAGATACAGAGTAAAGCTCCATCTACACTGTTCCATCAAACACTCTCAGGGCAGGTACAGCACGGGTTAGATACAGAGTAAAGCTCCCTCTACACTGTCCCATCAAACACTCCCAGGGCAGGTACAGCATGGATTAGATACAGAGTAAAGCGCCCTCTACACTGTCCCATCAAACACTCCCAGGGCAGCTACAGCACATGTTAGTTACAGAGTAAAGCTCCCTCTACACTGTCCCATCAAACACTCTCAGGGCAGGTAAAGCACGGGTTAGAGAGAGTAAAGCTCCCTCCACACTGTCCCATCAAACACTCTCAGGGCAGGTACAGCACATGTTAGATACAGAGTAAAGCTCCCTCTACACTGTCCCATCAAACACTCGCAGGGCAGGTATAGCACGGGGTTAGATACAGAGTAAAGCTCCCTCTACATTGTCCCATCAAACACTCCCAGGGCAGGTACAGCACAGGTTAGATACAGAGTAAAGCTCCCTCTACACTGTCCCATCAAACACTCCCAGGGCAGGTACAGCACGGGTTAGATACAGAGCAAAGCTCCCTCTACACTGTCCCATCAAACACACCCAGGGCAGGTACAGCACGGGTTAGATACAGAGTAAAGCTCGCTCTACACTGTCCCATCAAACACTCCCAGGGCAGGTACAGCACGGATTAGATACAGAGTAAAGCTCCCTCTACACTGTCCCATCAAACACACCCAGGGCAGGTACAGCACGGGTTAGATACAGAGTAAAGCTCGCTCTACACTGTCCCATCAAACACTCCCAGGGCAGGTACAGCACGGGTTAGATACAGAGTAAAGCTCCCTCTACACTGTCCCATCAAACACGCCCAGGGCAGGTACAGCACGGGTTACGTATACAGTAAAGCTCCCTCTACACTGTCCCTTCAGACACTCCCGGGGCAGGTACAACACGGGTTAGATATAGAGTAAAGCTTCGTCTACACTGTATCATCAAACACTCCCAGGGCAGGTGCAGCACGGGTTAGATACAGAGGAAAGCTCCCTCTACACTGTCCCATCAAACACTCGCAGGGCAGGTACAGCACGGGGTTAGATACAGAGTAAAGCTCCCTCTACATTGTCCCATCAAACACTCCCAGGGCAGGTACAGCACAGGTTAGATACAGAGTAAAGCTCCCTCTACACTGTCCCATCAAACACTCCCAGGGCAGGTACAGCACGGGTTAGATACAGAGCAAAGCTCCCTCTACACTGTCCCATCAAACACACCCAGGGCAGGTACAGCACGGGTTAGATACAGAGTAAAGCTCGCTCTACACTGTCCCATCAAACACTCCCAGGGCAGGTACAGCACGGGTTAGATACAGAGTAAAGCTCCCTCTACACTGTCCCATCAAACACTCCCAGGGCAGGTACAGCACGTGTTAGCGAAAGAGTAAAGCTCCCTCTGCACTGTTCCATCAAACACTCCCGGGGCAGGTACAGCACGGGTTAGATACAGAGTAAAGCTCCCTCTACACTGTCCCATCAAACACTCTCAGGGCAGGTAAAGCACGGGTTAGAGAGAGTAAAGCTCCCTCCACACTGTCCCATCAAACACTCTCAGGGCAGGTACAGCACATGTTAGATACAGAGTAAAGCTCCCTCTACACTGTCCCATCAGACACTCGCAGGGCAGGTACAGCACGGGGTTAGATACAGAGTAAAGCTACCTCTACATTGTCCCATCAAACACTCCCAGGGCAGGTACAGCACAGGTTAGATACAGAGTAAAGCTCCCTCTACACTGTCCCATCAAACACTCCCAGGGCAGGTACAGCACGGGTTAGATACAGAGTAAAGCTCCCTCTACACTGTCCCATCAAACAATCCCAGAGCAGGTACAGCACGGGTTAGAGACAGAGTAAAGCTCCCTCGACACTGTCCCATCAAACACTCCCAGGGCAGGTACAGCACGTGTTAGATACAGAGTAAAGCTCGCTCTACACTGTCCCATCAAACACGCCCAGGGCAGGTACAGCACGGGTTACGTATAAAGTAAAGCTCCCTCTACACTGTCCCTTCAAACACTCCCGGAGCAGGTACAACACGGGTTAGATACAGGGTAAAGCTTCCTCTACACTGTATCATCAAACACTCCCAGGGCAGGTACAGCACGGGTTAGATACAGAGGAAAGCTCCCTCTACACTGTCCCATCAAACACTCCCAGGGCAGGTACAGCACGGGTTAGATACAGAGCAAAGCTCCCTCTACACTGTCCCATCAAACACTCCCAGGGCAGGTACAGCACGGGTTAGATACAGAGTAAAGCTCCCTCTACACTGTCCCATCAAATAATCCCAGAGCAGGTACAGCACGGGTTAGATACAGAGTAAAGCTCCCTCGACACTGTCCCATCAAACACTCCCAGGGCAGGTACAGCACGTGTTAGATACAGAGTAAAGCTCGCTCTACACTGTCCCATCAAACACGCCCAGGGCAGGTACAGCACGGGTTACGTATAAAGTAAAGCTCCCTCTACACTGTCCCTTCAAACACTCCCGGAGCAGGTACAACACGGGTTAGATACAGAGTAAAGCTTCCTCTACACTGTATCATCAAACACTCCCAGGGCAGGTACAGCACGGGTTAGATACAGAGGAAAGCTCCCTCTACACTGTCCCATCAAGCACTCCCAGGGCAGGTACAGCACGGGTTAGATACAGAGCAAAGCTCCCTCTACACTGTCCCATCAAACACTCCCAAGGCAGGTACAGCACGTGTTAGATACAGAGTAAAGCTCCCTCTACACTGTCCCATCAAACAATCCCAGAGCAGGTACAGCACGGGTTACAGACAGAGTAAAGCTCCCTCTACACTGTCCCATCAAACACTCCCAGGGCAGGTACTGCATCGGTTAAACACAGAGTAAAGCTCCCTCTACACTGTCCCATCAAACACTCCCAGGACAGGTACAGCACGTGTCAGCTAAAGAGTAAAGCTCCCTCTACACTGTTCCATCAAACACTCCCGGGGCAGGTACAGCACGGGTTAGATACAAAGTAAAGCTCCCTCTACACTGTCCCATCAAACGCTCTCAGGGCAGGTACAGCACGGGTTAGAGAGAGTAAAGCTCCATCCACACTGTCCCATCAAACACTCTCAGGGCAGGTACAGCACATGTTAGATACAGAGTAAAGCTACCTCTACACTGTCCCATCAAACACTCGCAGGGCAGGTACAGCACGGGGTTAGATACAGAGTAAAGCTCCCTCTACACTGTCCCCATCAAACACTCTCAGGGCAGGTACAGCACGGGTTAGATACAGAGCAAAGCTCCCTCTACACTGTCCCATCAAACAATCCCAGAGCAGGTACAGCACGGGTTACATACAGAGTAAAGCTCCCTCTACACTGTCCCATCAAACACTCCCAGGGCAGGTACTGCATGGGTTAGATACAGAGTAAAGCTCCCTCTACACTGTCCCATCAAACACTCCCAGGGCAGGTACAGCACGTGTTAGCGAAAGAGTAAAGCTCCCTCTACACTGTTCCATCAAACACTCCCGGGGCAGGTACAGCACGGGTTAGATACAGAGTAAAGCTCCCTCTACACTGTCCCATCAAACACTCTCAGGGCAGGTACAGCACGGGTTAGAGAGAGTAAAGCTCCCTCCACACTGTCCCATCAAACACTCTCAGGGCAGGTACAGCACATGTTAGATACAGAGTAAAGCTCCCTCTACATTGTCCCATCAAACACTCCCAGGGCAGGTACAGCACAGGTTAGATACAGAGTAAAGCTCCCTCTACACTGTCCCATCAAACACTCCCAGGGCAGGTACAGCACGGGTTAGATACAGAGTAAAGCTCCCTCTACACTGTCCCATCAAACAATCCCAGAGCAGGTACAGCACGGGTTAGATACAGAGTAAAGCTCCCTCAACACTGTCCCATCAAACACTCCCAGGGCAGGTACAGCACGTGTTAGATACAGAGTAAAGCTCGCTCTACACTGTCCCATCAAACACGCCCAGGGCAGGTACAGCACGGGTTACGTATAAAGTAAAGCTCCCTCTACACTGTCCCTTCAAACACTCCCGGAGCAGGTACAACACGGGTTAGATACAGACTAAAGCTTCCTCTACACTGTATCATCAAACACTCCCAGGGCAGGTACAGCACGGGTTAGATACAGAGGAAAGCTCCCTCTACACTGTCCCATCAAACACTCCCAGGGCAGCTACAGCACGGGTTAGATGCAGAGCAAAGCTCCCTCTACACTGTCCCATCAAACACTCCCAGGGCAGGTACAGCACGGGTTAGATACAGAGTAAAGCTCCCTCTACACTGTCCCATCAAACAATCCCAGAGCAGGTACAGCACGGGTTAGATGCAGAGTAAAGCTCCCTCGACACTGTCCCATCAAACACTCCCAGGGCAGGTACAGCACGTGTTAGATACCGAGTAAAGCTCGCTCTACACTGTCCCATCAAACACGCCCAGGGCAGGTACAGCACGGGTTACATATAAAGTAAAGCTCCCTCTGCACTGTCCCTTCAAACACTCCCGGAGCAGGTGCAACACGGGTTAGATACAGAGTAAAGCTTCCTCTACACTGTATCATCAAACACTCCCAGGGCAGGTACAGCACGGGTTAGATACAGAGGAAAGCTCCCTCTACACTGTCCCATCAAACACTCCCAGGGCAGGTACAGCACGGGTTAGATACAGAGCAAAGCTCCCTCTGCACTGTCCCATCAAACACTCCCAGGGCAGGTACAGCACGGGTTAGATACAGAGTAAAGCTCCCTCTACACTGTCCCATCAAACAATCCCAGAGCAGGTACAGCACGGGTTACATACAGAGTAAAGCTCCCTCTACACTGTCCCATCAAACACTCCCAGGGCAGGTACTGCATGGGTTAAACACAGAGTAAAGCTCCCTCTACACTGTCCCATCAAACACTCCCAGGGCAGGTACAGCACGTGTCAGCTAAAGAGTAAAGCTGCCTCTACACTGTTCCATCAAACACTCCCGGGGCAGGTACAGCACGGGTTAGATACAAAGTAAAGCTCCCTCTACACTGTCCCATCAAACGCTCTCAGGGCAGGTACAGCACGGGTTAGAGAGAGTAAAGCTCCCTCCACACTGTCCCATCCAGCACTCTCAGGGCAGGTACAGCACATGTTAGATACAGAGTAAAGCTCCCTCTACACTGTCCCATCAAACACTCGCAGGGCAGGTACAGCAGGGGTGAGATACAGCGAAAAGCTCCCTCTACACTGTCCCATCAAACACTCTCAGGGCAGGTACAGCACGGGGTTAGATACAGAGTAAAGCTCACTCTACTCTGTCCCATCAAACACTCCCAGGGCAGGTACAGCACGGGTTAGATACAGAGTAAAGCTCCCTCTACACTGTCCCATCAAACACTCCCAGGGCAGGTACAGCACGGGTTAGATACAGAGCAAAGCTCCCTCTACACTGTCCCATCAAGCACTCCCAGGGCAGGTACAGCACGGGTTAGATACAGAGTAAAGCTCCCTCTACACTGTCCCATCAAACAATCCCAGAGCAGGTACAGCACGGGTTAGATACAGAGTAAAGCTCCCTCGACACTGTCCCATCAAACACTCCCAGGGCAGGTACAGCACGTGTTAGATACAGAGTAAAGCTCGCTCTACACTGTCCCATCAAACACGCCCAGGGCAGGTACAGCACGGGTTACGTATAAAGTAAAGCTCCCTCTACACTGTCCCTTCAAACACTCCCGGGGCAGGTACAACACGGGTTAGATACAGAGTAAAGCTCCCTCGACACTGTCCCATCAAACACTCCCAGGGCTGGTACAGCACGTGTTAGATACAGAGTAACGCTCCCTCTACACTGTCCCAGCAAACACTCCCAGGGCAGGTACAGCAGGGGTTAGATACAGAGTAAAGCTCCCTCTACACTGACCCCATCAAACACTCTCAGGGCAGGTACAGCACGTGTTAGATACAGAGTAAAGCTCCCTCTGCACTGTCCCATCAAACACTCTCAGGGCAGGTGCAGCACCTGTTAGATACAGAGTAAAGCTCCCTCTACACTGTCCAATCAAACACTCTCAGGGCAGGTACAGCACGGGTTAGATACAGAGTAAAGCTCCCTCTACACTGTTCCATCAAACACTCTCAGGGCAGATACAGCACGGGTTAGATACAGAGTAAAGCTCCCTCTACACTGTCCCATCTTGCACTCCCAGGGCAGGTACAGCATGGGTTAGATACAGAGTAAAGCGCCCTCTACACTGTCCCATCAAACACTCCCAGGGCAGCTACAGCACATGTTAGATACAGAGTAAAGTTCCCTCTACGCTGTTCCATCAAACACTCCCGGGGCAGGTACAGCACGGGTTAGATAGAGTAAAGCTCCCTCTACACTGTCCCATCAAACACTCCCAGGGCAGGTACAGCACGGGTTAGATACAGAGTAAAGCTCCCTCTACATTGTCCCATCAAACACTCCCAGGGCAGGTACAGCACAGGTTAGATACAGAGTAAAGCTCCCTCTACACTGTCCCATCAAACACTCCCAGGGCAGGTACAGCACGGGTTAGATACAGAGTAAAGCTTCCTCTACACTGTCCCATCAAACAATCCCAGAGCAGGTACAGCACGGGTTAGATACAGAGTAAAGCTCCCTCTACACTGTCCCATCAAACAGTCCCAGGGCAGGTACAGCACGTGTTAGATACAGAGTAAAGCTCCCTCTACACTGTCCCATCAAACACGCCCAGGGCAGGTACAGCACGGGTTACTTATAAAGTAAAACTCCCTCTACACTGTCCCTTCAAACACACCCGGGGCAGGTACAACACGGGTTAGATACAGAGTAAAGCTTCCTCTACACTGTATCATCAAACATTCCCAGGTCAGGTACAGCATGGGTTAGATACAGAGGAAAGCTCCCTCTACACTGTCCCATCAAACACTCCCAGGGCAGGTGCAGCACGGGTTAGATACAGAGTAAAGCTCCCTCTACACTGTCCCATCAAACAATCCCAGAGCAGGTACAGCATGGGTTAGCTAAAGAGTAAAGCTCCCTCTACACTGTCCCATCAAATGCTCTCAGGGCAGGTACAGCACGGGTTAGAGAGAGTAAAGCTCCCTCCACACTGTCCCATCAAACACTCCCAGGGCAGGTACAGCACAGGTTAGATACAGAGTAAAGCTCCCTCTACACTGTCCCATCAAACACTCCCAGGGCAGGTACAGCACGGGTTAGATACAGAGTAAAGCTCCCTCTACACTGTCCCATCAAACAATCCCAGAGCAGGTACAGCACGGGT
Source organism: Somniosus microcephalus (assembly GCF_052327205.1). NCBI lineage: Eukaryota > Metazoa > Chordata > Chondrichthyes > Squaliformes > Somniosidae > Somniosus > Somniosus microcephalus. The sequence goes on from NC_141010.1 coordinate 7,730,452, forward strand.
TAGATACAGAGTAAAGCTCCCTCGACACTGTCCCATCAAACACTCCCAGGGCAGGTACAGCACGTGTTAGATACAGAGTAAAGCTCGCTCTACACTGTCCCATCAAACACGCCCAGGGCAGGTACAGCACGGGTTACGTATAAAGTAAAGCTCCCTCTACACTGTCCCTTCAAACACTCCCGGAGCAGGTACAACACGGGTTAGATACAGGGTAAAGCTTCCTCTACACTGTATCATCAAACACTCCCAGGGCAGGTACAGCACGGGTTAGATACAGAGGAAAGCTCCCTCTACACTGTCCCATCAAACACTCCCAGGGCAGGTACAGCACGGGTTAGATACAGAGCAAAGCTCCCTCTACACTGTCCCATCAAACACTCCCAGGGCAGGTACAGCACGGGTTAGGTACAGAGTAAAGCTCCCTCTACACTGTCCCATCAAACAATCCCAGAGCAGGTACAGCACGGGTTAGATACAGAGTAAAGCTCCCTCGACACTGTCCCATCAAACACTCCCAGGGCAGGTACAGCACGTGTTAGATACAGAGTAAAGCTCGCTCTACACTGTCCCATCAAACACGCCCAGGGCAGGTACAGCACGGGTTACTTATACAGTAAAGCTCCCTCTACACTGTCCCTTCAAACACTCCCGGGGCAGGTACAACACGGGTTAGATACAGAGTAAAGCTTCGTCTACACTGTATCATCAAACACTCCCAGGGCAGGTACAGCACGGGTTAGATACAGAGGATAGCTCCCTCTACACTGTCCCATCAAACACTCCCAGGGCAGGTACAGCACGGGTTAGATACAGAGCAAAGCTCCCTCTACACTGTCCCATCAAACACACCCAGGGCAGGTACAGCACGGGTTAGACACAGAGTAAAGCTCGCTCTACACTGTCCCATCAAACACTCCCAGGGCAGGTACAGCACGGGTTAGATACAGAGTAAAGCTCCCTCTGCACTGTCCCATCAAACACTCCCAGGGCAGGTACTGCATGGGTTAGATACAGAGTAAAGCTCCCTCTACACTGTCCCATCAAACACTCCCAGGGCAGGTACAGCACGTGTTAGCGAAAGAGTAAAGCTCCCTCTACACTGTTCCATCAAACACTCCCGGGGCAGGTACAGCACGGGTTAGATACAGAGTAAAGCTCCCTCGACACTGTCCCATCAAACACTCTCAGGGCAGGTACAGCACGGGTTAGAGAGAGTAAAGCTCCCTCCATACTGTCCCATCAAACACTCTCAGGGCAGGTACAGCACATGTTAGATACAGAGTAAAGCTCCCTCTACACTGTCCCATCAAACACTCGCAGGGCAGATACAGCACGGGGTTAGATACAGAGTAAAGCTCCCTCAACATTGTCCCATCAAACACTCCCAGGGCAGGTACAGCACAGGTTAGATGCAGAGTAAAGCTCCCTTGACACTGTCCCATCAAACACTCCCAGGGCAGGTACAGCACGTGTTAGATACAGAGTAAAGCTCGCTCTACACTGTCCCATCAAACACGCCCAGGGCAGGTACAGCACGGGTTACGTATAAAGTAAAGCTCCCTCTACACTGTCCCTTCAAACACTGCCGGAGCAGGTACAACACGGGTTAGATACAGAGTAAAGCTTCCTCTACACTGTATCATCAAACACTCCCAGGGCAGGTACAGCACGGGTTAGATACAGAGGAAAGCTCCCTCTACACTGTCCCATCAAACACTCCCAGGGCAGGTACAGCACGGGTTAGATACAGAGCAAAGCTCCCTCTACACTGTCCCATCAAGCACTCCCAGGGCAGGTACAGCACGGGTTAGATACAGAGTAAAGCTCCCTCTACACTGTCCCATCAAACAATCCCAGAGCAGGTACAGCACGGGTTAGATACAGAGTAAAGCTCCCTCGACACTGTCCCATCAAACACTCCCAGGGCAGGTACAGCACGTGTTAGATACAGAGTAAAGCTCGCTCTACACTGTCCCATCAAACACGCCCAGGGCAGGTACAGCACGGGTTACGTATAAAGTAAAGCTCCCTCTACACTGTCCCTTCAAACACTCCCGGAGCAGGTACAACACGGGTTAGATACAGAGTAAAGCTTCCTCTACACTGTATCATCAAACACTCCCAGGGCAGGTACAGCATGGGTTAGATACAGAGGAAAGCTCCCTCTACACTGTCCCATCAAACACTCCCAGGGCAGGTACAGCACGGGTTAGATACAGAGCAAAGCTCCCTCTACACTGTCCCATCAAACACTCCCAGGGCAGGTACAGCACGGGTTAGATACAGAGTAAAGCTCCCTCTACACTGTCCCATCAAACAATCCCAGAGCAGGTACAGCACGGGTTACATACAGAGTAAAGCTCCCTCTACACTGTCCCATCAAACACTCCCAGGGCAGGTACTGCATGGGTTAAACACAGAGTAAAGCTCCCTCTACACTGTCCCATCAAACACTCCCAGGGCAGGTACAGCACGGGTTAGAGAGAGTAAAGCTCCCTCCACACTGTCCCATCAAACACTCTCAGGGCAGGTACAGCACATGTTAGATACAGAGTAAAGCTCCCTCTACACTGTCCCATCAAACACTCGCAGGGCAGGTACAGCACGGGGTTAGGTACAGAGTAAAGCTCCCTCTACACTGTCCCCATCAAACACTCTCAGGGCAGGTACAGCACGGGTTAGATACAGAGTAAACCTCCCTCTACACTGTCCCATCAAACACTCGTAGGGCAGGTACAGCAGGGGTGAGATACAGCGAAAAGCTCCCTCTACACTGTCCCATCAAACACTCTCAGGGCAGGTACAGCACGGGGTTAGATACAGAGTAAAGCTCACTCTACTCTGTCCCATCAAACACTCTCAGGGCAGGCACAGCACGGGTTAGATACAGAGTAAAGCTCCCTCTATACTGTCTCATCAAACACTCCCAGGGCAGGCACAGCATGGGTTAGATACAGAGTAAAGCTCCCTCTACACTGTCCCATCAAACACGCCCAGGGCAGGTACAGCACGGGTTACGTATAAAGTAAAGCTCCCTGTACACTGTCCCTTCAAACACTCCCGGGGCAGGTACAGCACGGGTTAGATACAGAGTAAAGTTCCCTCCACACTGTCCCATCAAACACTCGCAGGGCAGGTACAGCACGGGGTTAGATACAGAGTAAAGCTCCCTCTACACTGTCCCCATCAAACACTCTCAGGGCAGGTACAGCACGGGTTAGATACAGAGTAAAGCTCCCTCTACACTCTCCCATCAAACACTCCCAGGGCAGGTACAGCAGGGGTTAGATACAGCGTAAAGCTCCCTCTACACTGTCCCATCAAACACTCTCAGGGCAGGTACAGCACGGCTTAGATACAGAGTAAAGCTTCCTCTACACTGTATCATCAAACACTCCCAGGGCAGGTACAGCACGGGTTAGATACAGAGTAAAGCTCCCTCTACACTGTCCCATCAAACAATCCCAGGGCAGGTACAGCACGGGTTAGATACAGAGCAAAGCTCCCTCTACACTGTCCCATCAAACACTCCCAGGGCAGGTACAGCACGGGTTACATACAGAGTAAAGCTCCCTCTACACTGTCACATCAAACAATCACAGAGCAGGTACAGCACGGGTTAGATACAGAGTAAAGCTCCCTCTACACTGTCCCATCAAACACTCCCAGGGAAGGTACTGCATGGGTTAGATACAGAGTAAAGCTCCCTCTACACTGTTCCATCAAGCACTCCTGGGGCAGGTACAGCACGGGTTAGATACAGAGTAAAGCTCCCTCTACACTGTCCCATCAAACACTCCCAGGGCAGGTACTGCATGGGTTAGACACAGAGTAAAGCTCCCTCTACACTGTTCCATCAAACACTCCCGGGGCAGGGTACAGCACGGGTTAGATACAGAGTAAAGCTCCCTCTACACTGTCCCATCAAACACTCTCAGGGCAGGTACAGCACGGGTTAGAGAGAATAAAGCTCCCTCCACACTGTCCCATCAAACACTCTCAGGGCAGGTACAGCACGGGTTAGATACAGAGTAAAGTTCCCTCTACACTGTCCCATCAAACACTCGCAGGGCAGGTACAGCAGGGGTTAGATACAGCGTAAAGCTCCCTCTACACTGTCCCATCAAACACTCCCAGGGCAGTTACAGCAGGGGTTAGATACAGCGTAAAGCTCCCTCTACACTGTCCCATCAAACACTCTCAGGGCAGGTACAGCACGGCTTAGATACAGAGAAAAGCTACCGCTATACTGTCCCATCAAACACGCCCAGGGCAGGTACAGCACGGGTTACGTATAAAGCAAAGCTCCCTCTACACTGTCCCTTCAAACACTCCCGGGGCAGGTGCAACACGGGTTAGATACAGAGTAAAGCTTCCTCTACACTGTCCCATCAAACACTCTCAGGGCAGGTACAGCACGGGTTAGATACAGAGCAAAGCTCCCTCTACACTGTCCCATCAAACACTCCCAGGGCAGGTACAGCACGGGCTAGATACAGAGTAAAGCTCCCTGTACACTGTCCCTTCAAACACACCCAGGGCAGGTACGGCACGGGTTAGATACAGAGTAAAGCTCCCTCTACACTGTCCCATCAAACAATCCCAGAGCAGGTACAGCATGGGTTAGATACAGAGTAAAGCTCCCTCTACACTGTCCCATCAAACACTCCCAGGGCAGGTACAGCACGGGTTAGATACAGAGTAAAGCTCCCTCTACACTGTCCCTTCAAACACTCCCGGGGCAGATACAACACGGGTTAGATACAGAGTAAAGCTTCCTCTACACTGTATCATCAAACACTCCCAGGGCAGGTACAGCACGGGTTAGATACAGAGTAAAGCTCCCTCTACACTGTCCCATCAAACACTCCCAGGGCAGGTACAGCACGGGTTAGATACAGAGCAAAGCTCCCTCTACACTGTCCCTTCAAACACACCCAGGGCAGGTACAGCACGGGTTAGATACAGAGCAATGCTCCCTCTACACTGTCCCATCAAACACTCCCAGGGCAGGTAAAGCACAGGGTTAGATACAGAGTAAAGCTCCCTCTACACTGTCCCATCAAACAATCCCAGGGCAGGTACAGCACGTGTTAGATACAGAGTAAAGCTCGCTCTACACTGTTCCATCAAACACTCCCGGGGCAGGTACAGCACGGGTTAGATAGAGTAAAGCTCCCTCTACACTGTCCCATCAAACACTCCCAGGGCAGGTACAGCACGGGTTAGATACAGAGTAAAGCTCCCTCTACACTGTCCCATCAAACAATCCCAGAGCAGGTACAGCACGGGTTACATACAGAGTAAAGCTCCCTCTACACTGTCCCATCAAACACTCCCAGGGCAGGTACTGCATGGGTTAAACACAGAGTAAAGCTCCCTCTACACTGTCCCATCAAACACTCCCAGGGCAGGTACAGCACGGGTTAGAGAGAGTAAAGCTCCCTCCACACTGTCCCATCAAACACTCTCAGGGCAGGTACAGCACATGTTAGATACAGAGTAAAGCTCCCTCTACACTGTCCCATCAAACACTCGCAGGGCAGGTACAGCACGGGGTTAGGTACAGAGTAAAGCTCCCTCTACACTGTCCCCATCAAACACTCTCAGGGCAGGTACAGCACGGGTTAGATACAGAGTAAACCTCCCTCTACACTGTCCCATCAAACACTCGTAGGGCAGGTACAGCAGGGGTGAGATACAGCGAAAAGCTCCCTCTACACTGTCCCATCAAACACTCTCAGGGCAGGTACAGCACGGGGTTAGATACAGAGTAAAGCTCACTCTACTCTGTCCCATCAAACACTCTCAGGGCAGGCACAGCACGGGTTAGATACAGAGTAAAGCTCCCTCTATACTGTCTCATCAAACACTCCCAGGGCAGGCACAGCATGGGTTAGATACAGAGTAAAGCTCCCTCTACACTGTCCCATCAAACACGCCCAGGGCAGGTACAGCACGGGTTACGTATAAAGTAAAGCTCCCTGTACACTGTCCCTTCAAACACTCCCGGGGCAGGTACAGCACGGGTTAGATACAGAGTAAAGTTCCCTCCACACTGTCCCATCAAACACTCGCAGGGCAGGTACAGCAGGGGTTAGATACAGCGTAAAGCTCCCTCTACACTGTCCCATCAAACACTCTCAGGGCAGGTACAGCACGGCTTAGATACAGAGTAAAGCTTCCTCTACACTGTATCATCAAACACTCCCAGGGCAGGTACAGCACGGGTTAGATACAGAGTAAAGCTCCCTCTACACTGTCCCATCAAACAATCCCAGGGCAGGTACAGCACGGGTTAGATACAGAGCAAAGCTCCCTCTACACTGTCCCATCAAACACTCCCAGGGCAGGTACAGCACGGGTTAGATACAGAGTAAAGCTCCCTCTACACTGTCACATCAAACAATCACAGAGCAGGTACAGCACGGGTTAGATACAGAGTAAAGCTCCCTCTACACTGTCCCATCAAACACTCCCAGGGAAGGTACTGCATGGGTTAGATACAGAGTAAAGCTCCCTCTACACTGTTCCATCAAGCACTCCTGGGGCAGGTACAGCACGGGTTAGATACAGAGTAAAGCTCCCTCTACACTGTCCCATCAAACACTCCCAGGGCAGGTACTGCATGGGTTAGACACAGAGTAAAGCTCCCTCTACACTGTTCCATCAAACACTCCCGGGGCAGGTACAGCACGGGTTAGATACAGAGTAAAGCTCCCTCTACACTGTCCCATCAAACACTCTCAGGGCAGGTACAGCACGGGTTAGAGAGAATAAAGCTCCCTCCACACTGTCCCATCAAACACTCTCAGGGCAGGTACAGCACGGGTTAGATACAGAGTAAAGTTCCCTCTACACTGTCCCATCAAACACTCGCAGGGCAGGTACAGCAGGGGTTAGATACAGCGTAAAGCTCCCTCTACACTGTCCCATCAAACACTCCCAGGGCAGTTACAGCAGGGGTTAGATACAGCGTAAAGCTCCCTCTACACTGTCCCATCAAACACTCTCAGGGCAGGTACAGCACGGCTTAGATACAGAGAAAAGCTACCGCTATACTGTCCCATCAAACACGCCCAGGGCAGGTACAGCACGGGTTACGTATAAAGCAAAGCTCCCTCTACACTGTCCCTTCAAACACTCCCGGGGCAGGTGCAACACGGGTTAGATACAGAGTAAAGCTTCCTCTACACTGTCCCATCAAACACTCTCAGGGCAGGTACAGCACGGGTTAGATACAGAGCAAAGCTCCCTCTACACTGTCCCATCAAACACTCCCAGGGCAGGTACAGCACGGGCTAGATACAGAGTAAAGCTCCCTGTACACTGTCCCTTCAAACACACCCAGGGCAGGTACGGCACGGGTTAGATACAGAGTAAAGCTCCCTCTACACTGTCCCATCAAACAATCCCAGAGCAGGTACAGCATGGGTTAGATACAGAGTAAAGCTCCCTCTACACTGTCCCATCAAACACTCCCAGGGCAGGTACAGCACGGGTTAGATACAGAGTAAAGCTCCCTCTACACTGTCCCTTCAAACACTCCCGGGGCAGATACAACACGGGTTAGATACAGAGTAAAGCTTCCTCTACACTGTATCATCAAACACTCCCAGGGCAGGTACAGCACGGGTTAGATACAGAGTAAAGCTCCCTCTACACTGTCCCATCAAACACTCCCAGGGCAGGTACAGCACGGGTTAGATACAGAGCAAAGCTCCCTCTACACTGTCCCTTCAAACACACCCAGGGCAGGTACAGCACGGGTTAGATACAGAGCAATGCTCCCTCTACACTGTCCCATCAAACACTCCCAGGGCAGGTAAAGCACAGGGTTAGATACAGAGTAAAGCTCCCTCTACACTGTCCCATCAAACAATCCCAGGGCAGGTACAGCACGTGTTAGATACAGAGTAAAGCTCGCTCTACACTGTCCCATCAAACACGCGCAGGGCAGGTACAGCACGGGTTACGTATAAAGTAAAGCTCCCTCTACACTGTCCCTTCAAACACTCCCGGAGCAGGTACAACACGGGTTAGATACAGAGTAAAGCTTCCTCTACACTGTATCATCAAACACTCCCAGGGCAGGTACAGCACGGGTTAGATACAGAGGAAAGCGCCCTCTACACTGTCCCATCAAACACTCCCAGGGCAGGTACAGCACGGGTTAGATACAGAGCAAAGCTCCCTCTACACTGTCCCATCAAGCACTCCCAGGGCAGGTACAGCACGGGTTAGATACAGAGTAAAGCTCCCTCTACACTGTCCCATCAAACAATCCCAGAGCAGGTACAGCACGGGTTAGATACAGAGTAAAGCTCCCTCGACACTGTCCCATCAAACACTCCCAGGGCAGGTACAGCACGTGTTAGATACAGAGTAAAGCTCGCTCTACACTGTCCCATCAGACACGCCCAGGGCAGGTACAGCACGGGTTACGTATAAAGTAAAGCTCCCTCTACACTGTCCCTTCAAACACTCCCGGAGCAGGTACAACACGGGTTAGGTACAGAGTAAAGCTTCCGCTACACTGTATCATCAAACACTCCCAGGGCAGGTACAGCACGGGTTAGATACAGAGGAAAGCTCCCTCTACACTGTCCCATCAAACACTCCCAGGGCAGGTACAGCACGGGTTAGATACAGAGCAAAGCTCCCTCTACACTGTCCCATCAAACACTCCCAGGGCAGGTACAGCATGGGTTAGATACAGAGTAAAGCTCCCTCTACACTGTCCCATCAAACAATCCCAGAGCAGGTACAGCACGGGTTACATACAGAGTAAAGCTCCCTCTACACTGTCCCATCAAACACTCACAGGGCAGGTACTGCATGGGTTAAACACAGAGTAAAGCTCCCTCTACACTGTCCCATCAAACACTCCCAGGGCAGGTACAGCACGGGTTAGAGAGAGTAAAGCTCCCTCCACACTGTCCCATCAAACACTCTCAGGGCAGGTACAGCACATGTTAGATACAGAGTAAAGCTCCCTCTACACTGTCCCATCAAACACTCGCAGGGCAGGTACAGCACGGGGTTAGGTACAGAGTAAAGCTCCCTCTACACTGTCCCCATCAAACACTCTCAGGGCAGGTACAGCACGGGTTAGATACAGAGTAAACCTCCCTCTACACTGTCCCATCAAACACTCGCAGGGCAGGTACAGCAGGGGTGAGATACAGCGAAAAGCTCCCTCTACACTATCCCATCAAACACTCTCAGGGCAGGTACAGCACGGGGTTAGATACAGAGTAAAGCTCACTCTACTCTGTCCCATCAAACACTCTCAGGGCAGGCACAGCACGGGTTAGATACAGAGTAAAGCTCCCTCTATACTGTCTCATCAAACACTCCCAGGGCAGGCACAGCATGGGTTAGATACAGAGTAAAGCTCCCTCTACACTGTCCCATCAAACACGCCCAGGGCCGGTACAGCACGGGTTACGTATAAAGTAAAGCTCCCTCTACACTGTCCCTTCAAACACTCCCGGGGCAGGTACAGCACGGGTTAGATACAGAGTAAAGTTCCCTCCACACTGTCCCATCAAACACTCGCAGGGCAGGTACAGCACGGGGTTAGATACAGAGTAAAGCTCCCTCTACACTGTCCCCATCAAACACTCTCAGGGCAGGTACAGCACGGGTTAGATACAGAGTAAAGCTCCCTCTACACTCTCCCATCAAACACGCCCAGGGCAGGTACAGCACGGGTTACGTTTAAAGCAAAGCTCCCTCTACACTGTCCCTTCAAACACTCCCGGGGCAGGTGCAACACGGGTTAGATACAGAGTAAAGCTTCCTCTACACTGTCCCATCAAACACTCTCAGGGCAGGTACAGCACGGGTTAGATACAGAGCAAAGCTCCCTCTACACTGTCCCATCAAACACTCCCAGGGCAGGTACAGCACGGGCTAGATACAGAGTAAAGCTCCCTGTACACTGTCCCTTCAAACACACCCAGGGCAGGTACGGCACGGGTTAGATACAGAGTAAAGCTCCCTCTACACTGTCCCATCAAACAATCCCAGAGCAGGTACAGCATGGGTTAGATACAGAGTAAAGCTCCCTCTACACTGTCCCATCAAACACTCCCAGGGCAGGTACAGCACGGGTTAGATACAGAGGAAAGCTCCCTCTACACTGTCCCATCAAACACTCCCAGGGCAGGTACAGCACGGGTTAGATACAGAGCAAAGCTCCCTCTACACTGTCCCATCAAGCACTCCCAGGGCAGGTACAGCACGTGTTAGATACAGAGTAAAGCTCGCTCTACACTGTCCCATCAAACACGCCCAGGGCAGGTACAGCACGGGTTACGTATAAAGTAAAGCTCCCTCTACACTGTCCCTTCAAACACTCCCGGAGCAGGTACAACACGGGTTAGATACAGAGTAAAGCTTCCTCTACACTGTATCATCAAACACTCCCAGGGCAGGTACAGCACGGGTTAGATACAGAGGAAAGCTCCCTCTACACTGTCCCATCAAACACTCCCAGGGCAGGTACAGCACGGGTTAGATACAGAGCAAAGCTCCCTCTACACTGTCCCATCAAACACTCCCAGGGCAGGTACAGCACGGGTTAGATACAGAGTAAAGCTTCCTCTACACTGTATCATCAAACACTCCCAGGGCAGGTACAGCACGGGTTAGATACAGAGGAAAGCTCCCTCTACACTGTCCCATCAAACACTCCCAGGGCAGGTACAGCACGGGTTAGATACAGAGCAAAGCTCCCTCTACACTGTCCCATCAAACACTCCCAGGGCAGGTACAGCACGGGTTAGATACAGAGTAAAGCTCCCTCTACACTGTCCCATCAAACAATCCCAGAGCAGGTACAGCACGGGTTACATACAGAGTAAAGCTCCCTCTACACTGTCCCATCAAACACTCCCAGGGCAGGTACTGCATGGGTTAAACACAGAGTAAAGCTCCCTCTACACTGTCCCATCAAACACTCCCAGGGCAGGTACAGCACGGGTTAGATACAGAGTAAAGCTCCCTCTACACTGTCCCATCAAACACTCCCAGGGCAGGTACTGCATGGGTTAAACACAGAGTAAAGCTCCCTCTACACTGTCCCATCAAACACTCCCAGGGCAGGTACAGCACGGGTTAGAGAGAGTAAAGCTCCCTCCACACTGTCCCATCAAACACTCTCAGGGCAGGTACAGCACATGTTAGATACAGAGTAAAGCTCCCTCTACACTGTCCCATCAAACACTCGCAGGGCAGGTACAGCACGGGGTTAGGTACAGAGTAAAGCTCCCTCTACACTGTCCCCATCAAACACTCTCAGGGCAGGTACAGCAAGGGTTAGATACAGAGTAAACCTCCCTCTACACTGTCCCATCAAACACTCGTAGGGCAGGTACAGCAGGGGTGAGATACAGCGAAAAGCTCCCTCTACACTGTCCCATCAAACACTCTCAGGGCAGGTACAGCACGGGGTTAGATACAGAGTAAAGCTCACTCTACTCTGTCCCATCAAACACTCTCAGGGCAGGCACAGCACGGGTTAGATACAGAGTAAAGCTCCCTCTATACTGTCTCATCAAACACTCCCAGGGCAGGCACAGCATGGGTTAGATACAGAGTAAAGCTCCCTCTACACTGTCCCATCAAACACGCCCAGGGCAGGTACAGCACGGGTTACGTATAAAGTAAAGCTCCCTCTACACTGTCCCTTCAAACACTCCCGGGGCAGGTACAGCACGGGTTAGATACAGAGTAAAGTTCCCTCCACACTGTCCCATCAAACACTCGCAGGGCAGGTACAGCACGGGGTTAGATACAGAGTAAAGCTCCCTCTACACTGTCCCCATCAAACACTCTCAGGGCAGGTACAGCACGGGTTAGATACAGAGTAAAGCTCCCTCTACACTCTCCCATCAAACACTCCCAGGGCAGGTACAGCAGGGGTTAGATACAGCGTAAAGCTCCCTCTACACTGTCCCATCAAACACTCTCAGGGCAGGTACAGCACGGCTTAGGTACAGAGTAAAGCTTCCTCTACACTGTATCATCAAACACTCCCAGGGCAGGTACAGCACGGGTTAGATACAGAGTAAAGCTCCCTCTACACTGTCCCATCAAACAATCCCAGGGCAGGTACAGCACGGGTTAGATACAGAGCAAAGCTCCCTCTACACTGTCCCATCAAACACTCCCAGGGCAGGTACAGCACGGGTTAGATACAGAGTAAAGCTCCCTCTACACTGTCACATCAAACAATCACAGAGCAGGTACAGCACGGGTTAGATACAGAGTAAAGCTCCCTCTACACTGTCCCATCAAACACTCCCAGGGAAGGTACTGCATGGGTTAGATACAGAGTAAAGCTCCCTCTACACTGTTCCATCAAGCACTCCTGGGGCAGGTACAGCACGGGTTAGATACAGAGTAAAGCTCCCTCTACACTGTCCCATCAAACACTCCCAGGGCAGGTACTGCATGGGTTAGACACAGAGTAAAGCTCCCTCTACACTGTTCCATCAAACACTCCCGGGGCAGGTACAGCACGGGTTAGATACAGAGTAAAGCTCCCTCTACACTGTCCCATCAAACACTCTCAGGGCAGGTACAGCACGGGTTAGAGAGAATAAAGCTCCCTCCACACTGTCCCATCAAACACTCTCAGGGCAGGTACAGCACGGGTTAGATACAGAGTAAAGTTCCCTCTACACTGTCCCATCAAACACTCGCAGGGCAGGTACAGCAGGGGTTAGATACAGCGTAAAGCTCCCTCTACACTGTCCCATCAAACACTCCCAGGGCAGTTACAGCAGGGGTTAGATACAGCGTAAAGCTCCCTCTACACTGTCCCATCAAACACTCTCAGGGCAGGTACAGCACGGCTTAGATACAGAGAAAAGCTACCGCTATACTGTCCCATCAAACACGCCCAGGGCAGGTACAGCACGGGTTACGTATAAAGCAAAGCTCCCTCTACACTGTCCCTTCAAACACTCCCGGGGCAGGTGCAACACGGGTTAGATACAGAGTAAAGCTTCCTCTACACTGTCCCATCAAACACTCTCAGGGCAGGTACAGCACGGGTTAGATACAGAGCAAAGCTCCCTCTACACTGTCCCATCAAACACTCCCAGGGCAGGTACAGCACGGGCTAGATACAGAGTAAAGCTCCCTGTACACTGTCCCTTCAAACACACCCAGGGCAGGTACGGCACGGGTTAGATACAGAGTAAAGCTCCCTCTACACTGTCCCATCAAACAATCCCAGAGCAGGTACAGCATGGGTTAGATACAGAGTAAAGCTCCCTCTACACTGTCCCATCAAACACTCCCAGGGCAGGTACAGCACGGGTTAGATACAGAGTAAAGCTCCCTCTACACTGTCCCTTCAAACACTCCCGGGGCAGATACAACACGGGTTAGATACAGAGTAAAGCTTCCTCTACACTGTATCATCAAACACTCCCAGGGCAGGTACAGCACGGGTTAGATACAGAGTAAAGCTCCCTCTACACTGTCCCATCAAACACTCCCAGGGCAGGTACAGCACGGGTTAGATACAGAGCAAAGCTCCCTCTACACTGTCCCTTCAAACACACCCAGGGCAGGTACAGCACGGGTTAGATACAGAGCAATGCTCCCTCTACACTGTCCCATCAAACACTCCCAGGGCAGGTAAAGCACAGGGTTAGATACAGAGTAAAGCTCCCTCTACACTGTCCCATCAAACAATCCCAGGGCAGGTACAGCACGTGTTAGATACAGAGTAAAGCTCGCTCTACACTGTCCCATCAAACACGCGCAGGGCAGGTACAGCACGGGTTACGTATAAAGTAAAGCTCCCTCTACACTGTCCCTTCAAACACTCCCGGAGCAGGTACAACACGGGTTAGATACAGAGTAAAGCTTCCTCTACACTGTATCATCAAACACTCCCAGGGCAGGTACAGCACGGGTTAGATACAGAGGAAAGCTCCCTCTACACTGTCCCATCAAACACTCCCAGGGCAGGTACAGCACGGGTTAGATACAGAGCAAAGCTCCCTCTACACTGTCCCATCAAGCACTCCCAGGGCAGGTACAGCACGGGTTAGATACAGAGTAAAGCTCCCTCTACACTGTCCCATCAAACAATCCCAGAGCAGGTACAGCACGGGTTAGATACAGAGTAAAGCTCCCTCGACACTGTCCCATCAAACACTCCCAGGGCAGGTACAGCACGTGTTAGATACAGAGTAAAGCTCGCTCTACACTGTCCCATCAGACACGCCCAGGGCAGGTACAGCACGGGTTACGTATAAAGTAAAGCTCCCTCTACACTGTCCCTTCAAACACTCCCGGAGCAGGTACAACACGGGTTAGATACAGAGTAAAGCTTCCGCTACACTGTATCATCAAACACTCCCAGGGCAGGTACAGCACGGGTTAGATACAGAGGAAAGCTCCCTCTACACTGTCCCATCAAACACTCCCAGGGCAGGTACAGCACGGGTTAGATACAGAGCAAAGCTCCCTCTACACTGTCCCATCAAACACTCCCAGGGCAGGTACAGCACGGGTTAGATACAGAGTAAAGCTCCCTCTACACTGTCCCATCAAACAATCCCAGAGCAGGTACAGCACGGGTTACATACAGAGTAAAGCTCCCTCTACACTGTCCCATCAAACACTCCCAGGGCAGGTACTGCATGGGTTAAACACAGAGTAAAGCTCCCTCCACACTGTCCCATCAAACACTCTCAGGGCAGGTACAGCACATGTTAGATACAGAGTAAAGCTCCCTCTACACTGTCCCATCAAACACTCGCAGGGCAGGTACAGCACGGGGTTAGGTACAGAGTAAAGCTCCCTCTACACTGTCCCCATCAAACACTCTCAGGGCAGGTACAGCACGGGTTAGATACAGAGTAAACCTCCCTCTACACTGTCCCATCAAACACTCGCAGGGCAGGTACAGCAGGGGTGAGATACAGCGAAAAGCTCCCTCTACACTATCCCATCAAACACTCTCAGGGCAGGTACAGCACGGGGTTAGATACAGAGTAAAGCTCACTCTACTCTGTCCCATCAAACACTCTCAGGGCAGGCACAGCACGGGTTAGATACAGAGTAAAGCTCCCTCTATACTGTCTCATCAAACACTCCCAGGGCAGGCACAGCATGGGTTAGATACAGAGTAAAGCTCCCTCGACACTGTCCCATCAAACACGCCCAGGGCCGGTACAGCACGGGTTACGTATAAAGTAAAGCTCCCTCTACACTGTCCCTTCAAACACTCCCGGGGCAGGTACAGCACGGGTTAGATACAGAGTAAAGTTCCCTCCACACTGTCCCATCAAACACTCGCAGGGCAGGTACAGCACGGGGTTAGATACAGAGTAAAGCTCCCTCTACACTGTCCCCATCAAACACTCTCAGGGCAGGTACAGCACGGGTTAGATACAGAGTAAAGCTCCCTCTACACTCTCCCATCAAACACGCCCAGGGCAGGTACAGCACGGGTTACGTATAAAGCAAAGCTCCCTCTACACTGCCCCTTCAAACACTCCCGGGGCAGGTGCAACACGGGTTAGATACAGAGTAAAGCTTCCTCTACACTGTCCCATCAAACACTCTCAGGGCAGGTACAGCACGGGTTAGATACAGAGCAAAGCTCCCTCTACACTGTCCCATCAAACACTCCCAGGGCAGGTACAGCACGGGCTAGATACAGAGTAAAGCTCCCTGTACACTGTCCCTTCAAACACACCCAGGGCAGGTACGGCACGGGTTAGATACAGAGTAAAGCTCCCTCTACACTGTCCCATCAAACAATCCCAGAGCAGGTACAGCATGGGTTAGATACGGAGTAAAGCTCCCTCTACACTGTCCCATCAAACACTCCCAGGGCAGGTACAGCACGGGTTAGATACAGAGGAAAGCTCCCTCTACACTGTCCCATCAAACACTCCCAGGGCAGGTACAGCACGGGTTAGATACAGAGCAAAGCTCCCTCTACACTGTCCCATCAAGCACTCCCAGGGCAGGTACAGCACGGGTTAGATACAGAGTAAAGCTCCCTCTACACTGTCCCATCAAACAATCCCAGAGCAGGTACAGCACGGGTTAGATACAGAGTAAAGCTCCCTCGACACTGTCCCATCAAACACTCCCAGGGCAGGTACAGCACGTGTTAGATACAGAGTAAAGCTCGCTCTACACTGTCCCATCAAACACGCCCAGGGCAGGTACAGCACGGGTTACGTATAAAGTAAAGCTCCCTCTACACTGTCCCTTCAAACACTCCCGGAGCAGGTACAACACGGGTTAGATACAGAGTAAAGCTTCCTCTACACTGTATCATCAAACACTCCCAGGGCAGGTACAGCACGGGTTAGATACAGAGGAAAGCTCCCTCTACACTGTCCCATCAAACACTCCCAGGGCAGGTACAGCACGGGTTAGATACAGAGCAAAGCTCCCTCTACACTGTCCCATCAAACACTCCCAGGGCAGGTACAGCACGGGTTAGATACAGAGTAAAGCTTCCTCTACACTGTATCATCAAACACTCCCAGGGCAGGTACAGCACGGGTTAGATACAGAGGAAAGCTCCCTCTACACTGTCCCATCAAACACTCCCAGGGCAGGTACAGCACGGGTTAGATACAGAGTAAAGCTCCCTCTACACTGTCCCATCAAACAGTCCCAGAGCAGGTACAGCACGGGTTACATACAGAGTAAAGCTCCCTCTACACTGTCCCATCAAACACTCCCAGGGCAGGTACTGCATGGGTTAAACACAGAGTAAAGCTCCCTCTACACTGTCCCATCAAACACTCCCAGGGCAGGTACAGCACGGGTTAGAGAGAGTAAAGCTCCCTCCACACTGTCCCATCAAACACTCTCAGGGCAGGTACAGCACATGTTAGATGCAGAGTAAAGCTCCCTCTACACTGTCCCATCAAACACTCGCAGGGCAGGTACAGCACGGGGTTAGGTACAGAGTAAAGCTCCCTCTACACTGTCCCCATCAAACACTCTCAGGGCAGGTACAGCACGGGTTAGATACAGAGTAAACCTCCCTCTACACTGTCCCATCAAACACTCGTAGGGCAGGTACAGCAGGGGTGAGATACAGCGAAAAGCTCCCTCTACACTGTCCCATCAAACACTCTCAGGGCAGGTACAGCACGGGGTTAGATACAGAGTAAAGCTCACTCTACTCTGTCCCATCAAACACTCTCAGGGCAGGCACAGCACGGGTTAGATACAGAGTAAAGCTCCCTCTATACTGTCTCATCAAACACTCCCAGGGCAGGTACAGCACGGGTTAGATACAGAGTAAAGCTCCCTCTACACTGTCCCATCAAACACTCCCAGGGCAGGTACTGCATGGGTTAAACACAGAGTAAAGCTCCCTCTACACTGTCCCATCAAACACTCCCAGGGCAGGTACAGCACGGGTTAGAGAGAGTAAAGCTCCCTCCACACTGTCCCATCAAACACTCTCAGGGCAGGTACAGCACATGTTAGATACAGAGTAAAGCTCCCTCTACACTGTCCCATCAAACACTCGCAGGGCAGGTACAGCACGGGGTTAGGTACAGAGTAAAGCTCCCTCTACACTGTCCCCATCAAACACTCTCAGGGCAGGTACAGCAAGGGT
This sequence comes from Somniosus microcephalus, assembly GCF_052327205.1. Lineage (NCBI taxonomy): Eukaryota > Metazoa > Chordata > Chondrichthyes > Squaliformes > Somniosidae > Somniosus > Somniosus microcephalus. The sequence continues at coordinate 7,748,084 of NC_141010.1, forward strand.
TAGATACAGAGTAAACCTCCCTCTACACTGTCCCATCAAACACTCGTAGGGCAGGTACAGCAGGGGTGAGATACAGCGAAAAGCTCCCTCTACACTGTCCCATCAAACACTCTCAGGGCAGGTACAGCACGGGGTTAGATACAGAGTAAAGCTCACTCTACTCTGTCCCATCAAACACTCTCAGGGCAGGCACAGCACGGGTTAGATACAGAGTAAAGCTCCCTCTACACTGTCCCATCAAACACGCCCAGGGCAGGTACAGCACGGGTTACGTATAAAGTAAAGCTCCCTCTACACTGTCCCTTCAAACACTCCCGGGGCAGGTACAGCACGGGTTAGATACAGAGTAAAGTTCCCTCCACACTGTCCCATCAAACACTCGCAGGGCAGGTACAGCACGGGGTTAGATACAGAGTAAAGCTCCCTCTACACTGTCCCCATCAAACACTCTCAGGGCAGGTACAGCACGGGTTAGATACAGAGTAAAGCTCCCTCTACACTCTCCCATCAAACACTCCCAGGGCAGGTACAGCAGGGGGTAGATACAGCGTAAAGCTCCCTCTACACTGTCCCATCAAACACTCTCAGGGCAGGTACAGCACGGCTTAGGTACAGAGTAAAGCTTCCTCTACACTGTATCATCAAACACACCCAGGGCAGGTACAGCACGGGTTAGATACAGAGTAAAGCTCCCTCTACACTGTCCCATCAAACAATCCCAGGGCAGGTACAGCACGGGTTAGATACAGAGCAAAGCTCCCTCTACACTGTCCCATCAAACACTCCCAGGGCAGGTACAGCACGGGTTAGATACAGAGTAAAGCTCCCTCTACACTGTCACATCAAACAATCACAGAGCAGGTACAGCACGGGTAAGATACAGAGTAAAGCTCCCTCTACACTGTCCCATCAAACACTCCCAGGGAAGGTACTGCATGGGTTAGATACAGAGTAAAGCTCCCTCTACACTGTTCCATCAAGCACTCCTGGGGCAGGTACAGCACGGGTTAGATACAGAGTAAAGCTCCCTCTACACTGTCCCATCAAACACTCCCAGGGCAGGTACTGCATGGGTTAGACACAGAGTAAAGCTCCCTCTACACTGTTCCATCAAACACTCCCGGGGCAGGTACAGCACGGGTTAGATACAGAGTAAAGCTCCCTCTACACTGTCCCATCAAACACTCTCAGGGCAGGTACAGCACGGGTTAGAGAGAATAAAGCTCCCTCCACACTGTCCCATCAAACACTCTCAGGGCAGGTACAGCACGGGTTAGATACAGAGTAAAGTTCCCTCTACACTGTCCCATCAAACACTCGCAGGGCAGGTACAGCAGGGGTTAGATACAGCGTAAAGCTCCCTCTACACTGTCCCATCAAACACTCCCAGGGCAGTTACAGCAGGGGTTAGATACAGCGTAAAGCTCCCTCTACACTGTCCCATCAAACACTCTCAGGGCAGGTACAGCACGGCTTAGATACAGAGAAAAGCTACCGCTATACTGTCCCATCAAACACGCCCAGGGCAGGTACAGCACGGGTTACGTATAAAGCAAAGCTCCCTCTACACTGTCCCTTCAAACACTCCCGGGGCAGGTGCAACACGGGTTAGATACAGAGTAAAGCTTCCTCTACACTGTCCCATCAAACACTCTCAGGGCAGGTACAGCACGGGTTAGATACAGAGCAAAGCTCCCTCTACACTGTCCCATCAAACACTCCCAGGGCAGGTACAGCACGGGCTAGATACAGAGTAAAGCTCCCTGTACACTGTCCCTTCAAACACACCCAGGGCAGGTACGGCACGGGTTAGATACAGAGTAAAGCTCCCTCTACACTGTCCCATCAAACAATCCCAGAGCAGGTACAGCATGGGTTAGATACAGAGTAAAGCTCCCTCTACACTGTCCCATCAAACACTCCCAGGGCAGGTACAGCACGGGTTAGATACAGAGTAAAGCTCCCTCTACACTGTCCCTTCAAACACTCCCGGGGCAGATACAACACGGGTTAGATACAGAGTAAAGCTTCCTCTACACTGTATCATCAAACACTCCCAGGGCAGGTACAGCACGGGTTAGATACAGAGTAAAGCTCCCTCTACACTCTCCCATCAAACACTCCCAGGGCAGGTACAGCACGGGTTAGATACAGAGCAAAGCTCCCTCTACACTGTCCCTTCAAACACACCCAGGGCAGGTACAGCACGGGTTAGATACAGAGCAATGCTCCCTCTACACTGTCCCATCAAACACTCCCAGGGCAGGTAAAGCACAGGGTTAGAAACAGAGTAAAGCTCCCTCTACACTGTCCCATCAAACAATCCCAGGGCAGGTACAGCACGTGTTAGATACAGAGTAAAGCTCGCTCTACACTGTCCCATCAAACACGCCCAGAGCAGGTACAGCACGGGTTACGTATAAAGTAAAGCTCCCTCTACACTGTCCCTTCAAACACTCCCGGAGCAGGTACAACACGGGTTAGATACAGAGTAAAGCTTCCTCTACACTGTATCATCAAACACTCCCAGGGCAGGTACAGCACGGGTTAGATACAGAGGAAAGCTCCCTCTACACTGTCCCATCAAACACTCCCACGGCAGGTACAGCACGGGTTAGATACAGAGCAAAGCTCCCTCTACACTGTCCCATCAAGCACTCCCAGGGCAGGTACAGCACGGGTTAGATACAGAGTAAAGCTCCCTCTACACTGTCCCATCAAACAATCCCAGAGCAGGTACAGCACGGGTTAGATACAGAGTAAAGCTCCCTCGACACTGTCCCATCAAACACTCCCAGGGCAGGTACAGCACGTGTTAGATACAGAGTAAAGCTCGCTCTACACTGTCCCATCAAACACGCCCAGGTCAGGTACAGCACGGGTTACGTATAAAGTAAAGCTCCCTCTACACTGTCCCTTCAAACACTCCCGGAGCAGGTACAACACGGGTTAGATACAGAGTAAAGCTTCCGCTACACTGTATCATCAAACACTCCCAGGGCAGGTACAGCACGGGTTAGATACAGAGGAAAGCTCCCTCTACACTGTCCCATCAAACACTCCCAGGGCAGGTACAGCACGGGTTAGATACAGAGCAAAGCTCCCTCTACACTGTCCCATCAAACACTCCCAGGGCAGGTACAGCAAGGGTTAGATACAGAGTAAAGCTCCCTCTACACTGTCCCATCAAACAATCCCAGAGCAGGTACAGCACGGGTTACATACAGAGTAAAGCTCCCTCTACACTGTCCCATCAAACACTCCCAGGGCAGGTACTGCATGGGTTAAACACAGAGTAAAGCTCCCTCTACACTGTCCCATCAAACACTCCCAGGGCAGGTACAGCACGGGTTAGAGAGAGTAAAGCTCCCTCCACACTGTCCCATCAAACACTCTCAGGGCAGGTACAGCACATGTTAGATACAGAGTAAAGCTCCCTCTGCACTGTCCCATCAAACACTCGCAGGGCAGGTACAGCACGGGGTTAGGTACAGAGTAAAGCTCCCTCTACACTGTCCCCATCAAACACTCTCAGGGCAGGTACAGCACGGGTTAGATACAGAGTAAACCTCCCTCTACACTGTCCCATCAAACACTCGCAGGGCAGGTACAGCAGGGGTGAGATACAGCGAAAAGCTCCCTCTACACTGTCCCATCAAACACTCTCAGGGCAGGTACAGCACGGGGTTAGATACAGAGTAAAGCTCACTCTACTCTGTCCCATCAAACACTCTCAGGGCAGGCACAGCACGGGTTAGATACAGAGTAAAGCTCCCTCTATACTGTCTCATCAAACACTCCCAGGGCAGGCACAGCATGGGTTAGATACAGAGTAAAGCTCCCTCTACACTGTCCCATCAAACACGCCCAGGGCAGGTACAGCACGGGTTACGTATAAAGTAAAGCTCCCTCTACACTGTCCCTTCAAACACTCCCGGGGCAGGTACAGCACGGGTTAGATACAGAGTAAAGTTCCCTCCACACTGTCCCATCAAACACTCGCAGGGCAGGTACGGCACGGGGTTAGATACAGAGTAAAGCTCCCTCTACACTGTCCCCATCAAACACTCTCAGGGCAGGTACAGCACGGGTTAGATACAGAGTAAAGCTCCCTCTACACTCTCCCATCAAACACTCCCAGGGCAGGTACAGCAGGGGTTAGATACAGTGTAAAGCTCCCTCTACACTGTCCCATCAAACACTCTCAGGGCAGGTACAGCACGGCTTAGATACAGAGTAAAGCTTCCTCTACACTGTATCATCAAACACTCCCAGGGCAGGTACAGCACGGGTTAGATACAGAGTAAAGCTCCCTCTACACTGTCCCATCAAACAATCCCAGGGCAGGTACAGCACGGGTTAGATACAGAGCAAAGCTCCCTCTACACTGTCCCATCAAACACTCCCAGGGCAGGTACAGCACGGGTTAGATACAGAGTAAAGCTCCCTCTACACTGTCACATCAAACAATCACAGAGCAGGTACAGCACGGGTTAGATACAGAGTAAAGCTCCCTCTACACTGTCCCATCAAACACTCCCAGGGAAGGTACTGCATGGGTTAGATACAGAGTAAAGCTCCCTCTACACTGTTCCATCAAGCACTCCTGGGGCAGGTAGAGCACGGGTTAGATACAGAGTAAAGCTCCCTCTACACTGTCCCATCAAACACTCCCAGGGCAGGTACTGCATGGGTTAGACACAGAGTAAAGTTCCCTCTACACTGTCCCATCAAACACTCGCAGGGCAGGTACAGCAGGGGTTAGATACAGCGTAAAGCTCCCTCTACACTGTCCCATCAAACACTCCCAGGGCAGTTACAGCAGGGGTTAGATACAGCGTAAAGCTCCCTCTACACTGTCCCATCAAACACTCTCAGGGCAGGTACAGCACGGCTTAGATACAGAGAAAAGCTACCGCTATACTGTCCCATCAAACACGCCCAGGGCAGGTACAGCACGGGTTACGTATAAAGCAAAGCTCCCTCTACACTGTCCCTTCAAACACTCCCGGGGCAGGTGCAACACGGGTTAGATACAGAGTAAAGCTTCCTCTACACTGTCCCATCAAACACTCTCAGGGCAGGTACAGCACGGGTTAGATACAGAGCAAAGCTCCCTCTACACTGTCCCATCAAACACTCCCAGGGCAGGTACAGCACGGGCTAGATACAGAGTAAAGCTCCCTGTACACTGTCCCTTCAAACACACCCAGGGCAGGTACGGCACGGGTTAGATACAGAGTAAAGCTCCCTCTACACTGTCCCATCAAACAATCCCAGAGCAGGTACAGCATGGGTTAGATACAGAGTAAAGCTCCCTCTACACTGTCCCATCAAACACTCCCAGGGCAGGTACAGCACGGGTTAGATACAGAGTAAAGCTCCCTCTACACTGTCCCTTCAAACACTCCCGGGGCAGATACAACACGGGTTAGATACAGAGTAAAGCTTCCTCTACACTGTATCATCAAACACTCCCAGGGCAGGTACAGCACGGGTGAGATACAGCGAAAAGCTCCCTCTACACTGTCCCATCAAACACTCTCAGGGCAGGTACAGCACGGGGTTAGATACAGAGTAAAGCTCACTCTACTCTGTCCCATCAAACACTCTCAGGGCAGGCACAGCACGGGTTAGATACAGAGTAAAGCTCCCTCTACACTGTCCCATCAAACACGCCCAGGGCAGGTACAGCACGGGTTACGTATAAAGTAAAGCTCCCTCTACACTGTCCCTTCAAACACTCCCGGGGCAGGTACAGCACGGGTTAGATACAGAGTAAAGTTCCCTCCACACTGTCCCATCAAACACTCGCAGGGCAGGTACAGCACGGGGTTAGATACAGAGTAAAGCTCCCTCTACACTGTCCCCATCAAACAGTCTCAGGGCAGGTACAGCACGGGTTAGATACAGAGTAAAGCTCCCTCTACACTCTCCCATCAAACACTCCCAGGGCAGGTACAGCAGGGGGTAGATACAGCGTAAAGCTCCCTCTACACTGTCCCATCAAACACTCTCAGGGCAGGTACAGCACGGCTTAGGTACAGAGTAAAGCTTCCTCTACACTGTATCATCAAACACACCCAGGGCAGGTACAGCACGGGTTAGATACAGAGTAAAGCTCCCTCTACACTGTCCCATCAAACAATCCCAGGGCAGGTACAGCACGGGTTAGATACAGAGCAAAGCTCCCTCTACACTGTCCCATCAAACACTCCCAGGGCAGGTACAGCACGGGTTAGATACAGAGTAAAGCTCCCTCTACACTGTCACATCAAACAATCACAGAGCAGGTACAGCACGGGTAAGATACAGAGTAAAGCTCCCTCTACACTGTCCCATCAAACACTCCCAGGGAAGGTACTGCATGGGTTAGATACAGAGTAAAGCTCCCTCTACACTGTTCCATCAAGCACTCCTGGGGCAGGTACAGCACGGGTTAGATACAGAGTAAAGCTCCCTCTACACTGTCCCATCAAACACTCCCAGGGCAGGTACTGCATGGGTTAGACACAGAGTAAAGCTCCCTCTACACTGTTCCATCAAACACTCCCGGGGCAGGTACAGCACGGGTTAGATACAGAGTAAAGCTCCCTCTACACTGTCCCATCAAACACTCTCAGGGCAGGTACAGCACGGGTTAGAGAGAATAAAGCTCCCTCCACACTGTCCCATCAAACACTCTCAGGGCAGGTACAGCACGGGTTAGATACAGAGTAAAGTTCCCTCTACACTGTCCCATCAAACACTCGCAGGGCAGGTACAGCAGGGGTTAGATACAGCGTAAAGCTCCCTCTACACTGTCCCATCAAACACTCCCAGGGCAGTTACAGCAGGGGTTAGATACAGCGTAAAGCTCCCTCTACACTGTCCCATCAAACACTCTCAGGGCAGGTACAGCACGGCTTAGATACAGAGAAAAGCTACCGCTATACTGTCCCATCAAACACGCCCAGGGCAGGTACAGCACGGGTTACGTATAAAGCAAAGCTCCCTCTACACTGTCCCTTCAAACACTCCCGGGGCAGGTGCAACACGGGTTAGATACAGAGTAAAGCTTCCTCTACACTGTCCCATCAAACACTCTCAGGGCAGGTACAGCACGGGTTAGATACAGAGCAAAGCTCCCTCTACACTGTCCCATCAAACACTCCCAGGGCAGGTACAGCACGGGCTAGATACAGAGTAAAGCTCCCTGTACACTGTCCCTTCAAACACACCCAGGGCAGGTACGGCACGGGTTAGATACAGAGTAAAGCTCCCTCTACACTGTCCCATCAAACAATCCCAGAGCAGGTACAGCATGGGTTAGATACAGAGTAAAGCTCCCTCTACACTGTCCCATCAAACACTCCCAGGGCAGGTACAGCACGGGTTAGATACAGAGTAAAGCTCCCTCTACACTGTCCCTTCAAACACTCCCGGGGCAGATACAACACGGGTTAGATACAGAGTAAAGCTTCCTCTACACTGTATCATCAAACACTCCCAGGGCAGGTACAGCACGGGTTAGATACAGAGTAAAGCTCCCTCTACACTCTCCCATCAAACACTCCCAGGGCAGGTACAGCACGGGTTAGATACAGAGCAAAGCTCCCTCTACACTGTCCCTTCAAACACACCCAGGGCAGGTACAGCACGGGTTAGATACAGAGCAATGCTCCCTCTACACTGTCCCATCAAACACTCCCAGGGCAGGTAAAGCACAGGGTTAGAAACAGAGTAAAGCTCCCTCTACACTGTCCCATCAAACAATCCCAGGGCAGGTACAGCACGTGTTAGATACAGAGTAAAGCTCGCTCTACACTGTCCCATCAAACACGCCCAGAGCAGGTACAGCACGGGTTACGTATAAAGTAAAGCTCCCTCTACACTGTCCCTTCAAACACTCCCGGAGCAGGTACAACACGGGTTAGATACAGAGTAAAGCTTCCTCTACACTGTATCATCAAACACTCCCAGGGCAGGTACAGCACGGGTTAGATACAGAGGAAAGCTCCCTCTACACTGTCCCATCAAACACTCCCACGGCAGGTACAGCACGGGTTAGATACAGAGCAAAGCTCCCTCTACACTGTCCCATCAAGCACTCCCAGGGCAGGTACAGCACGGGTTAGATACAGAGTAAAGCTCCCTCTACACTGTCCCATCAAACAATCCCAGAGCAGGTACAGCACGGGTTAGATACAGAGTAAAGCTCCCTCGACACTGTCCCATCAAACACTCCCAGGGCAGGTACAGCACGTGTTAGATACAGAGTAAAGCTCGCTCTACACTGTCCCATCAAACACGCCCAGGTCAGGTACAGCACGGGTTACGTATAAAGTAAAGCTCCCTCTACACTGTCCCTTCAAACACTCCCGGAGCAGGTACAACACGGGTTAGATACAGAGTAAAGCTTCCGCTACACTGTATCATCAAACACTCCCAGGGCAGGTACAGCACGGGTTAGATACAGAGGAAAGCTCCCTCTACACTGTCCCATCAAACACTCCCAGGGCAGGTACAGCACGGGTTAGATACAGAGCAAAGCTCCCTCTACACTGTCCCATCAAACACTCCCAGGGCAGGTACAGCAAGGGTTAGATACAGAGTAAAGCTCCCTCTACACTGTCCCATCAAACAATCCCAGAGCAGGTACAGCACGGGTTACATACAGAGTAAAGCTCCCTCTACACTGTCCCATCAAACACTCCCAGGGCAGGTACTGCATGGGTTAAACACAGAGTAAAGCTCCCTCTACACTGTCCCATCAAACACTCCCAGGGCAGGTACAGCACGGGTTAGAGAGAGTAAAGCTCCCTCCACACTGTCCCATCAAACACTCTCAGGGCAGGTACAGCACATGTTAGATACAGAGTAAAGCTCCCTCTGCACTGTCCCATCAAACACTCGCAGGGCAGGTACAGCACGGGGTTAGGTACAGAGTAAAGCTCCCTCTACACTGTCCCCATCAAACACTCTCAGGGCAGGTACAGCACGGGTTAGATACAGAGTAAACCTCCCTCTACACTGTCCCATCAAACACTCGCAGGGCAGGTACAGCAGGGGTGAGATACAGCGAAAAGCTCCCTCTACACTGTCCCATCAAACACTCTCAGGGCAGGTACAGCACGGGGTTAGATACAGAGTAAAGCTCACTCTACTCTGTCCCATCAAACACTCTCAGGGCAGGCACAGCACGGGTTAGATACAGAGTAAAGCTCCCTCTATACTGTCTCATCAAACACTCCCAGGGCAGGCACAGCATGGGTTAGATACAGAGTAAAGCTCCCTCTACACTGTCCCATCAAACACGCCCAGGGCAGGTACAGCACGGGTTACGTATAAAGTAAAGCTCCCTCTACACTGTCCCTTCAAACACTCCCGGGGCAGGTACAGCACGGGTTAGATACAGAGTAAAGTTCCCTCCACACTGTCCCATCAAACACTCGCAGGGCAGGTACGGCACGGGGTTAGATACAGAGTAAAGCTCCCTCTACACTGTCCCCATCAAACACTCTCAGGGCAGGTACAGCACGGGTTAGATACAGAGTAAAGCTCCCTCTACACTCTCCCATCAAACACTCCCAGGGCAGGTACAGCAGGGGTTAGATACAGTGTAAAGCTCCCTCTACACTGTCCCATCAAACACTCTCAGGGCAGGTACAGCACGGCTTAGATACAGAGTAAAGCTTCCTCTACACTGTATCATCAAACACTCCCAGGGCAGGTACAGCACGGGTTAGATACAGAGTAAAGCTCCCTCTACACTGTCCCATCAAACAATCCCAGGGCAGGTACAGCACGGGTTAGATACAGAGCAAAGCTCCCTCTACACTGTCCCATCAAACACTCCCAGGGCAGGTACAGCACGGGTTAGATACAGAGTAAAGCTCCCTCTACACTGTCACATCAAACAATCACAGAGCAGGTACAGCACGGGTTAGATACAGAGTAAAGCTCCCTCTACACTGTCCCATCAAACACTCCCAGGGAAGGTACTGCATGGGTTAGATACAGAGTAAAGCTCCCTCTACACTGTTCCATCAAGCACTCCTGGGGCAGGTAGAGCACGGGTTAGATACAGAGTAAAGCTCCCTCTACACTGTCCCATCAAACACTCCCAGGGCAGGTACTGCATGGGTTAGACACAGAGTAAAGTTCCCTCTACACTGTCCCATCAAACACTCGCAGGGCAGGTACAGCAGGGGTTAGATACAGCGTAAAGCTCCCTCTACACTGTCCCATCAAACACTCCCAGGGCAGTTACAGCAGGGGTTAGATACAGCGTAAAGCTCCCTCTACACTGTCCCATCAAACACTCTCAGGGCAGGTACAGCACGGCTTAGATACAGAGAAAAGCTACCGCTATACTGTCCCATCAAACACGCCCAGGGCAGGTACAGCACGGGTTACGTATAAAGCAAAGCTCCCTCTACACTGTCCCTTCAAACACTCCCGGGGCAGGTGCAACACGGGTTAGATACAGAGTAAAGCTTCCTCTACACTGTCCCATCAAACACTCTCAGGGCAGGTACAGCACGGGTTAGATACAGAGCAAAGCTCCCTCTACACTGTCCCATCAAACACTCCCAGGGCAGGTACAGCACGGGCTAGATACAGAGTAAAGCTCCCTGTACACTGTCCCTTCAAACACACCCAGGGCAGGTACGGCACGGGTTAGATACAGAGTAAAGCTCCCTCTACACTGTCCCATCAAACAATCCCAGAGCAGGTACAGCATGGGTTAGATACAGAGTAAAGCTCCCTCTACACTGTCCCATCAAACACTCCCAGGGCAGGTACAGCACGGGTTAGATACAGAGTAAAGCTCCCTCTACACTGTCCCTTCAAACACTCCCGGGGCAGATACAACACGGGTTAGATACAGAGTAAAGCTTCCTCTACACTGTATCATCAAACACTCCCAGGGCAGGTACAGCACGGGTTAGATACAGAGTAAAGCTCCCTCTACACTGTCCCATCAAACACTCCCAGGGCAGGTACAGCACGGGTTAGATACAGAGCAAAGCTCCCTCTACACTGTCCCTTCAAACACACCCAGGGCAGGTACAGCACGGGTTAGATACAGAGCAATGCTCCCTCTACACTGTCCCATCAAACACTCCCAGGGCAGGTAAAGCACAGGGTTAGATACAGAGTAAAGCTCCCTCTACACTGTCCCATCAAACAATCCCAGGGCAGGTACAGCACGTGTTAGATACAGAGTAAAGCTCGCTCTACACTGTCCCATCAAACACGCCCAGGGCAGGTACAGCACGGGTTACGTATAAAGTAAAGCTCCCTCTACACTGTCCCTTCAAACACTCCCGGAGCAGGTACAACACGGGTTAGATACAGAGTAAAGCTTCCTCTACACTGTATCATCAAACACTCCCAGGGCAGGTACAGCACGGGTTAGATACAGAGGAAAGCTCCCTCTACACTGTCCCATCAAACACTCCCAGGGCAGGTACAGCACGGGTTAGATACAGAGCAAAGCTCCCTGTACACTGTCCCATCAAGCACTCCCAGGGCAGGTACAGCACGGGTTAGATACAGAGTAAAGCTCCCTCTACACTGTCCCATCAAACAATCCCAGAGCAGGTACAGCACGGGTTAGATACAGAGTAAAGCTCCCTCGACACTGTCCCATCAAACACTCCCAGGGCAGGTACAGCACGTGTTAGATACAGAGTAAAGCTCGCTCTACACTGTCCCATCAAACACGCCCAGGGCAGGTACAGCACGGGTTACGTATAAAGTAAAGCTCCCTCTACACTGTCCCTTCAAACACTCCCGGAGCAGGTACAACACGGGTTAGATACAGAGTAAAGCTTCCGCTACACTGTATCATCAAACACTCCCAGGGCAGGTACAGCACGGGTTAGATACAGAGGAAAGCTCCTTCTACACTGTCCCATCAAACACTCCCAGGGCAGGTACAGCACGGGTTAGATACAGAGCAAAGCTCCCTCTACACTGTCCCATCAAACACTCCCAGGGCAGGTACAGCACGGGTTAGATACAGAGTAAAGCTCCCTCTACACTGTCCCATCAAACAATCCCAGAGCAGGTACAGCACGGGTTACATACAGAGTAAAGCTCCCTCTACACTGTCCCATCAAACACTCCCAGGGCAGGTACTGCATGGGTTAAACACAGAGTAAAGCTCCCTCTACACTGTCCCATCAAACACTCCCAGGGCAGGTACAGCACGGGTTAGAGAGAGTAAAGCTCCCTCCACACTGTCCCATCAAACACTCTCAGGGCAGGTACAGCACATGTTAGATACAGAGTAAAGCTCCCACTGCACTGTCCCATCAAACACTCGCAGGGCAGGTACAGCAGGGGTGAGATACAGCGAAAAGCTCCCTCTACACTATCCCATCAAACACTCTCAGGGCAGGTACAGCACGGGGTTAGATACAGAGTAAAGCTCACTCTACTCTGTCCCATCAAACACTCTCAGGGCAGGCACAGCACGGGTTAGATACAGAGTAAAGCTCCCTCTATACTGTCTCATCAAACACTCCCAGGGCAGGCACAGCATGGGTTAGATACAGAGTAAAGCTCCCTCTACACTGTCCCATCAAACACGCCCAGGGCAGGTACAGCACGGGTTACGTATAAAGTAAAGCTCCCTCTACACTGTCTCTTCAAACACTCCCGGGGCAGGTACAGCACGGGTTAGATACAGAGTAAAGTTCCCTCCACACTGTCCCATCAAACCCTCGCAGGGCAGGTACAGCACGGGGTTAGATACAGAGTAAAGCTCCCTCTACACTGTCCCCATCAAACACTCTCAGGGCAGGTTCAGCACGGGTTAGATACAGAGTAAAGCTCCCTCTACACTCTCCCATCAAACACGCCCAGGGCAGGTACAGCACGGGTTACGTATAAAGCAAAGCTCCCTCTACACTGTCCCTTCAAACACTCCCGGGGCAGGTGCAACACGGGTTAGATACAGAGTAAAGCTTCCTCTACACTGTCCCATCAAACACTCTCAGGGCAGGTACAGCACGGGTTAGATACAGAGCAAAGCTCCCTCTACACTGTCCCATCAAACACTCCCAGGGCAGGTGCAGCACGGGCTAGATACAGAGTAAAGCTCCCTGTACACTGTCCCTTCAAACACACCCAGGGCAGGTACGGCACGGGTTAGATACAGAGTAAAGCTCCCTCTACACTGTCCCATCAAACAATCCCAGAGCAGGTACAGCATGGGTTAGATACAGAGTAAAGCTCCCTCTACACTGTCCCATCAAACACTCCCAGGGCAGGTACAGCACGGGTTAGATACAGAGTAAAGCTCCCTCTACACTGTCCCTTCAAACACTCCCGGGGCAGATACAACACGGGTTAGATACAGAGTAAAGCTTCCTCTACACTGTATCATCAAACACTCCCAGGGCAGGTACAGCACGGGTTAGATACAGTGTAAAGCTCCCTCTACACTGTCCCATCAAACACTCCCAGGGCAGGAACAGCACGGGTTAGATACAGAGCAAAGCTCCCTCTACACTGTCCCTTCAAACACACCCAGGGCAGGTACAGAACGGGTTAGATACAGAGCAATGCTCCCTCTACACTGTCCCATCAAACACTCCCAGGGCAGGTAAAGCACAGGGTTAGATACAGAGTAAAGCTCCCTCTACACTGTCCCATCAAACAATCCCAGAGCAGGTACAGCATGGGTTAGATACAGAGTAAAGCTCCCTCTACACTGTCCCATCAAACACTCCCAGGGCAGGTACTGCATGGGTTCGATACAGAGTAAAGCTCCCTCTACACTGTTCCATCAAGCACTCCCGGGGCAGGTACAGCACGGGTTAGATACAGAGTAAAGCTCCCTCTACACTGTCCCATCAAACACTCCCAGGGCAGGTACTGCATGGGTTAGACACAGAGTAAAGCTCCCTCTACACTGTCCCATCAAACACTCCCAAGGCAGGTACAGCACGTGTTAGATAAAGAGTAGAGCTCCCTCTACACTGTTCCATCAAACACTCCCGGGGCAGGTACAGCACGGGTTAGATACAGAGTAAAGCTCCCTCTAAACTGTCCCATCAAACACACTCAGGGCAGGTACAGCACGGGTTAGAGAGAGTAAAGCGCCCTCTACGCTGTCCCATCAAACACTCTCAGGGCAGGTACAGCACGGGTTAGATAGAGAGTAAAGTTCCCTCTACACTGTCCCATCAAACACTCCCAGGGCAGGTACAGCACGGGTTAGATACAGAGTAAAGCTCCCTCCACACTGTCCCATCAAACACTCGCAGGGCAGGTACAGCACGGGGTTAGATACAGAGTAAATCTCCCTCTACACTGTCCCCATCAAACACTCTCAGGGCAGGTACAGCACGGGTTAGATACAGAGTAAAGCTCCCTCTACACTGTCCCAGCAAACACTCCCAGGGCAGGTACAGCAGGGGTTAGATACAGAGTAAAGCTCCCTCTACACTGTCCCCATCAAACACTCTCAGGGCAGGTACAGCACGTGTTAGATACAGAGCAAAGCTCCCTCTACACTGTCCCATCAAACATTCTCAGGGCAGGTGCAGCACCTGTTAGATACAGAGTAAAGCTCCCTCTACACTGTCCCATCAAACACTCTTAGGGCAGCTCCAGCACGGGTTAGATACAGAGTAAAGCTCCCTCTACACTGTCCCATCTTGCACTCCCAGGGCAGGTACAGCATGGGTTAGATACAGAGTAAAGCGCCCTCCACACTGTCCCATCAAACACTCCCAGGGCAGCTACAGCACATGTTAGATACAGAGTAAAGTTCCCTCTACGCTGTTCCATCAAACACTCCCGGGGCAGGTACAGCACGGGTTAGATAGAGTAAAGCTCCCTCTACACTGTCCCATCAAACACTCCCAGGGCAGGTACAGCACGGGTTAGGTACAGAGTAAAGCTCCCTCTACATTGCCCCATCAAACACTCCCAGGGCAGGTACAGCACAGGTTAGATACAGAGTAAAGCTCCCTCTACACTGTCCCATCAAACACTCCCAGGGCAGGGACAGCACGGGTTAGATACAGAGTAAAGCTTCCTCTACACTGTTCCATCAAACAATCCCAGAGCAGGTACAGCACGGGTTAGATACAGAGTAAAGCTCCCTCTACACTGTCCCATCAAACACTCCCAGGGAAGGTACAGCACGTGTTAGATACAGAGTAAAGCTCCCTCTACACTGTCCCATCAAACACGCCCAGGGCAGGTACAGCACGGGTTACTTATAAAGTAAAACTCCCTCTACACTGTCCCTTCAAACACACCCGGGGCAGGTACAACACGGGTTAGATACAGAGTAAAGCTTCCTCTACACTGTATCATCAAACACTCCCAGGTCAGGTACAGCACGGGTTAGATACAGAGGAAAGCTCCCTCTACACTGTCCCATCAAACACTCCCAGGGCAGGTACTGCACGGGTTAGATACAGAGCAAAGCTCCCTCTACACTGTCCCATCAAACACTCTCAGGGCAGGTACAGCACGGGGTTAGATACAGAGTAAAGCTCACTCTACTCTGTCCCATCAAACACTCTCAGGGCAGGTACAGCACGGGTTAGATACAGAGTAAAGCTCCCTCGATACTGTCTCATCAAACACTCCCAGGGCAGGCACAGCATGGGTTAGATACAGAGTAAAGCTCCCTCTACACTGTCCCATCAAACACGCCCAGGGCAGGTACAGCACGGGTTACGTATAAAGTAAAGCTCCCTCTACACTGTCCCTTCAAACACTCCCGGGGCAGGTACAGCACGGGTTAGATACAGAGTAAAGTTCCCTCCACACTGTCCCATCAAACACTCGCAGGGCAGGTACAGCACGGGGTTAGATACAGAGTAAAGCTCCCTCTACACTCTCCCATCAAACACTCCCAGGGCAGGTACAGCAGGGGTTAGATACAGCGTAAAGCTCCCTCTACACTGTCCCATCAAACACTCTCAGGGCAGGTACAGCACGGCTTAGATACAGAGTAAAGCTTCCTCTACACTGTATCATCAAACACTCCCAGGGCAGGTACAGCACGGGTTAGATACAGAGTAAAGCTCCCTCTACACTGTCCCATCAAACACTCCCAGGGCAGGTACAGCACGGGTTAGATACAGAGCAAAGCTCCCTCTGCACTGTCCCATCAAACACTCCCAGGGCAGGTACAGCACGGGTTAGATACAGAGTAAAGCTCCCTCTACACTGTCACATCAAACAATCCCAGAGCAGGTACAGCACGGGTTAGATACAGAGTAAAGCTCCCTCTACACTGTCCCATCAAACACTCCCAGGGAAGGTACTGCATGGTTTAGATACAGAGTAAAGCTCCCTCTACACTGTTCCATCAAGCACTCCTGGGGCAGGTGCAGCACGGGTTAGATACAGAGTAAAGCTCCCTCTACACTGTCCCATCAAACACTCCCAGGGCAGGTACTGCATGGGTTAGACACAGAGTAAAGCTCCCTCTACACTGTTCCATCAAACACTCCCGGGGCAGGTACAGCACGGGTTAGATACAGAGTAAAGCTCCCTCTACACTGTCCCATCAAACACTTTCAGGGCAGGTACAGCACGGGTTAGAGAGAATAAAGCTCCCTCCACACTGTCCCATCAAACACTCTCAGGGCAGGTACAGCACGGGTTAGATACAGAGTAAAGCTCCCTCTACACTGTCCCATCAAACACTCGCAGGGCAGGTACAGCACGGGGTTAGATACAGAGTAAAGCTCCCTCTACACTGTCCCCATCAAACACTCTCAGGGCAGGTACAGCACGGGTTAGATACAGAGTAAAGCTACCTCTACACTGTCCCAGCAAACACTCCCAGGGCAGGTGCAGCACCTGTTAGATACAGAGTAAAGCTCCCTCTACGCTGTTCCATCAAACACTCCCGGGGCAGGTACAGCACGGGTTAGATAGAGTAAAGCTCCCTCTACACTGTCCCATCAAATACTCCCAGGGCAGGTACAGCACGGGTTAGATACAGAGTAAAGCTCCCTCTACACTGTCCCATCAAACACGCCCAGGGCAGGTACAGCACAGGTTACGTATAAAGTAAAGCTCCCTCTACACTGTCCCTTGAAACACTCCCGGGGCAGGTACAGCACGGGTTAGATACAGAGTAAAGCTCCCTCTACACTGTCCCATCAAACACTCCCAGGGCAGGTACTGCATGGGTTAGATACAGAGTAAAGCTCCCTCTACACTGTCCCCATCAAACACTCTCAGGGCAGGTACAGCACGGGTTAGATACAGAGTAAAGCTCCCTCTACACTGTCCCATGAAACACTCCCAGCGCAGGTACTGCATGGGTTAGATACAGAGTAAAGCTCCCTCTACACTGTCCCATCAAACACTCTCAGGGCAGGAACAGCACGGGTTAGAGAGAGTAAAGCTTCCTCTACACTGTATCATCAAACACTCCCAGGGCAGGTACAGCACGGGTTAGATACAGAGTAAAGCTCCCTCTACACTCTCCCATCAAACACTCCCAGGGCAGGTACAGCATGGGTTAGATACAGAGTAAAGCGCCCTCTACACTGTCCCATCAAACACTCCCGGGGCAGCTACAACACGGGTTAGATACAGAGTAAAGCTTCCTCTACACTGTATCATTAAACACTCCCAGGGCAGGTACAGCACGGGTTAGATACAGAGTAAAGCTCCCTCTACACTGTTCCATCAAACACTCTCAGGGCAGATACAGCATGGGTTAGATACAGAGTAAAGCTCCGTCTACACTGTCCCATCTTGCACTCCCAGGGCAGGTACAGCAGGGGTTAGATACAGAGTAAAGCGCCCTCTACACTGTCCCATCAAACACTCCCAGGGCAGCTACAGCACATGTTAGATACAGAGTAAAGTTCCCTCTACGCTGTTCCATCAAACACTCCCGGGGCAGGGACCGCACGGGTTAGATAGAGTAAAGCTCCCTCTACACTGTCCCATCAAACACTCCCAGGGCAGGTACAGCACGGGTTAGGTACAGAGTAAAGCTCCCTGTACATTGTCCCATCAAACACTCCCAGGGGAGGTACAGCACAGGTTAGACACAGAGTAAAGCTCCCTCTACACTGTCCCATCAAACACTCCCAGGGCAGGTACAGCACGGGTTAGATACAGAGTAAAGCTTCCTCTACACTGTTCCATCAAACAATCCCAGAGCAGGTACAGCACGGGTTAGATACAGAGTAAAGCTCCCTCTACACTGTCCCATCAAAGACTCCCAGGGCAGGTACAGCACGTGTTAGATACAGAGTAAAGCTCCCTCTACACTGTCCCATCAAACACGCCCAGGGCAGGTACAGCACGGGTTACTTATAAAGTAAAACTCCCTCTACACTGTCCCTTCAAACACACCCGGGGCAGGTACAACACGGGTTAGATACAGAGTAAAGCTTCCTCTACACTGTATCATCAAACACTCCCAGGTCAGGTACAGCACGGGTTAGATACAGAGGAAAGCTCCCTCTACACTGTCCCATCAAACACTCCCAGGGCAGGTACAGCACGGGTTAGATACAGAGCAAAGCTCCCTCTACACTGTCCCATCAAACACTCCCAGGGCAGGTACAGCACGGGTTAGATACAGAGTAAAGCTCCCTCTACACTGTCCCATCAAACAATCCCAGACAGGTACAGCATGGGTTAGCTGAAGAGTAAAGCTCCCTCTACACTGTTCCATCAAACACTCCCGGGGCAGGTAAAGCACAGGGTTAGATACAGAGTAAAGCTCCCTCTACACTGTCCCATCAAACAATCCCAGAGCAGGTACAGCACAGGGTTAGATACAGAGTAAAGCTCCCTCTACACTGTCCCATCAAACACTCCCAGAGCAGGTACTCCATGGGTTAGATACAGAGTAAAGCTCCCTCTACACTGTTCCATCAAGCACTCCCGGGGCAGGTACAGCACGGGTTAGATACAGAGTAAAGCTCCCTCCAAACTGTCCCATCAAACACTCCCAGGGCAGGTACTGCATGGGTTAGATACAGAGTAAAGGTCCCTCTACACTGTTCCATCAAACACTCCCGGGGCAGGTACAGCACGGGTTAGATACAGAGTAAAGCTCCCTCTACACTGTCCCATCAAACACTCTCAGGGCAGGTACAGCACGGGTTAGAGAGAGTAAAGCTCCCTCTACACTGTCCCATCAAACACTCTCAGGGCAGGTACAGCACGGGTTAGATACAGAGTAAAGTTCCCTCTACACTGTCCCATCAAACACTCCAAGGGCAGGTACAGCACGGGTTAGATACAGAGTAAAGCTCCCTCTACACTGTCCCATCAAACACTCGCAGGGCAGGTACAGCACGGGGTTAGATACAGAGTAAAGCTCCCTCTACACTGTCCCCATCAAACACTCTCAGGGCAGGTACAGCACGGGTTAGATACAGAGTAAAGCTACCTCTACACTGTCCCAGCAAACACTCCCAGGGCAGGTGCAGCACCTGTTAGATACAGAGTAAAGCTCCCTCTACGCTGTTCCATCAAACACTCCCGGGGCAGGTACAGCACGGGTTAGATAGAGTAAAGCTCCCTCTACACTGTCCCATCAAATACTCCCAGGGCAGGTACAGCACGGGTTAGATACAGAGTAAAGCTCCCTCTACACTGTCCCATCAAACACGCCCAGGGCAGGTACAGCACAGGTTACGTATAAAGTAAAGCTCCCTCTACACTGTCCCTTGAAACACTCCCGGGGCAGGTACAGCACGGGTTAGATACAGAGTAAAGCTCCCTCTACACTGTCCCATCAAACACTCCCAGGGCAGGTACTGCATGGGTTAGATACAGAGTAAAGCTCCCTCTACACTGTCCCCATCAAACACTCTCAGGGCAGGTACAGCACGGGTTAGATACAGAGTAAAGCTCCCTCTACACTGTCCCATCAAACACTCCCAGCGCAGGTACTGCATGGGTTAGATACAGAGTAAAGCTCCCTCTACACTGTCCCATCAAACACTCTCAGGGCAGGAACAGCACGGGTTAGAGAGAGTAAAGCTCCCTCTACACTGTCCCATCAAACACTCTCAGGGCAGGTACAGCACGGGTTAGATACAGAGTAAAGCTCCCTCTACACTCTCCCATCAAACACTCCCAGGGCAGGTACAGCATGGGTTAGATACAGAGTAAAGCGCCCTCTACACTGTCCCATCAAACACTCCCGGGGCAGCTACAACACGGGTTAGATACAGAGTAAAGCTTCCTCTACACTGTATCATTAAACACTCCCAGGGCAGGGACAGCACGGGTTAGATACAGAGTAAAGCTCCCTCTACACTGTCCCATCAAACACTCCCAGGGCAGGTACAGCACGTGTTAGATACAGAGTAAAGCTCCCTCTACACTGTCCCATCAAACACTCTCAGGGCAGGTGCAGCACCTGTTAGATACAGAGTAAAACTCCCTCTACGCTGTTCCATCAAACACTCCCGGGGCAGGTACAGCACGGGTGAGATAGAGTAAAGCTCCCTCTACACTGTCCCATCAAACACTCCCAGGGCAGGTACAGCACGGGTTCGGTACAGAGTAAAGCTCCCTCTACATTGTCCCATCAAACACTCCCAGGGTAGGTACAGCACAGGTTAGATACAGAGTAAAGCTCCCTTGTACACTGTCCCATCAAACACTCCCAGGGCAGGTACAGCACGGGTTAGATACAGAGTAAAGCTCCCTCTACACTGTCCCATCAAACAATCCCAGAGCAGGTACAGCACGGGTTAGATACAGAGTAAAGCTCCCTCTACACTGTCCCATCAAACATTCCCAGGGCAGGTACAGCACCTGTTAGATACAGAGTAAAGCTCGCTCTACACTGTCCCTTCAAACACTCCCGGGGCAGGTACAACACGGGTTAGATACAGAGTAAAGCTTCCTCTACACTGTATCATCAAACACTCCCAGGGCAGGTACAGCACGGGTTCGATACAGAGGAAAGCTCCCTCTACACTGTCCCATCAAACACTCCCAGGGCAGGTACAGCACGGGTTAGATACAGAGCAAAGCTCCCTCTACACTGTCCCATCAAACACTCCCAGGGCAGGTACAGCACGGGTTAGATACAGAGAAAAGCTCCCTCTGCACTGTCCCATCAAACAAACCCAGAGCAGGTACAGCACGGGTTACATACAGAGTAAAGCTCCCTCTACACTGTCCCATCAAACAACCCCAGAGCAGGTACGGCATCGGTTAGATACAGAGTAAAGCTCCCTCTACACTGTCCCATCAAACACTCCCAGGGCAGGTACTGCATGGGTTAGATACAGAGTAAAGCTCCCTCTGCACTGTTCCATCAAGCACTCCCGGGGCAGGTACAGCACGGGTTAGATACAGATTAAAGCTCCCTCTACACTGTCCCATCAAACACTCCCAGGGCAGGTACTGCATGGGTTAGATACAGAGTAAAGCTCCCTCTACACTGTCCCCATCAAACACTCTCAGGGCAGGTACAGCACGGGTTAGATACAGAGTAAAGCTCCCTCTACACTGTCCCATCAAACACTCCCAGCGCAGGTACTGCATGGGTTAGATACAGAGTAAAGCTCCCTCTACACTGTCCCATCAAACACTCTCAGGGCAGGAACAGCACGGGTTAGAGAGAGTAAAGCTCCCTCTACACTGTCCCATCAAACACTCTCAGGGCAGGTACAGCATGGGTTAGATACAGAGTAAAGTTCCCTCTACACTGTCCCATCAAACACTCTCAGGGCAGGTACAGCATGGGTTAGATACAGAGTAAAGCTCCCTCTACACTGTCCCATCAAACACTCGCAGGGCAGGTACAGCACGGGGTTAGATACAGAGTAAAGCTCCCTCTACACTCTCCCCATCAAACACTCTCAGGGCAGGTACAGCACGGGTTAGATACAGAGTAAAGCTCCCTCTACACTGTCCCATCAAACACGCCCAGGGCAGGTACAGCACGGGTTACATATAAAGTAAAGCTCCCTCTACACTGTCCCTTCAAACACTCCCGGGGCAGGTACAACACGGGTTAGATACAGAGTAAAGCTTCCTCTACACTGTATCATCAAACACTCCCAGGGCAGGTACAGCACGGGTTAGATACAGAGTAAAGCTCCCTCTACACTGTCCCATCAAACACTCCCAGGGCAGGTACAGCACGGGTTAGATACAGAGCAAAGCTCCCTCTACACTGTCCCATCAAACACTCCCAGGGCAGGTAAAGCACAGGGTTAGATACAGAGTAAAGCTCCCTCTACACGGTCCGATCAAACAATCCCAGAGCAGGTGCAGCACGGGTTAGATACAGAGTAAAGTTCCCTCTTCACTGTCCCATCAAACACTCCCAGGGCAGGTACAGCACGGGTTAGATACAGAGTAAAGCTCCCTCTACACTGTCCCATCAAACACTCGCAGGGCAGGTACAGCACGGGGTTAGATACAGAGTAAAGCTCCCTCCACACTGTCCCCATCAAACACTCTCAGGGCAGGTACAGCACGGGTTAGATACAGAGTAAAGCTCCCTCTACACTGTCCCAGCAAACACTCCCTGGGCAGGTACAGCAGGGGTTAGATACAGAGTAAATCTCCCTCTACACTGTCCCCATCAAACACTCTCATGGCAGGTACAGCACATGTTATATACAGAGTAAAGCTCCCTCTACACTGTCCCATCAAACACTCTCAGGGCAGGTGCAGCACCTGTTAGATACAGAGTAAAGCTCCCTCTGCACTGTCCCATCAAACACTCTCAGGGCAGGTACAGCACGGGTTAGATACAGAGTAAAGCTCCCTCTACACTGTCCCATCAAACACTCCCAGGGCAGGTACAGCATGGATTAGATACAGAGTAAAGCGCCCTCTACACTGTCCCATCAAACACTCCCAGGGCAGGTACAGCACAGGTTAGATACAGAGTAAAGCTCCCTCTACACTGTCCCATCAAACACTCCCAGGGCAGGTACAGCACGGGTTAGATACAGAGTAAAGCTCCCTCTACACTGTCCCATCAAACAATCCCAGAGCAGGTACAGCACGGGTTAGATACAGAGTAAAGCTCCCTCTACACTGTCCCATCAAACACGCCCAGGGCAGGTACAGCACTGGTTACGTATACAGTAAAGCTCCCTCTACACTGTCCCTTCAAACACTCCCGGGGCAGGTACAACACGGGTTAGATACAGAGTAAAGCTTCGTCTACACTGTTCCATCAAACACTCCCAGGGCAGGTACAGCACGGGTTAGATACAGAGTAAAGCTCCCTCTACACTGTCCCATCAAACACTCTCAGGGCAGGTACAGCACGGGTTAGAGAGAGTAAAGCTCCCTCCACACTGTCCCATCAAACACTCTCAGGGCAGGTACAGCACATGTTAGATACAGAGTAAAGCTCCCTCTACACTGTCCCATCAAACACTCGCAGGGCAGGTACAGCACGGGGCTGATACAGAGTAAAGCTCCCTCTACACTGTCCCCATCAAACACTCTCAGGGCAGGTACTGCATGGGTTAGATACAGAGTAAAGCTCCCTCTACACTGTTCCATCAAGCACTCCCGGGGCAGGTACAGCACGGGTTAGATACAGAGTAAAGCTCCATCTACACTGCCCATCAAACACTCCCAGGGCAGGTACTGCATGGGGTAGATACAGAGTAAAGCTCCCTCTACACTGTTCCATCAAACACTCCCGGGGCAGGTACAGCACGGGTTAGATACAGAGTAAAGCTCCCTCTACACTGTCCCAGCAAACACTCCCAGGGCAGGTACAGCAGGGGTTAGATACAGAGTAAAGCTCCCTCTACACTGTCCCCATCAAACACTGTCAGGGCAGGTACAGCACGTGTTAGATACAGAGTAAAGCTCCCTCTACACTCTCCCATCAAACACTCCCAGGGCAGGTACAGCATGGGTTAGATACAGAGTAAAGCGCCCTCTACACTGTCCCATCAAACACTCCCGGGGCAGCTACAACACGGGTTAGATACAGAGTAAAGCTTCCTCTACACTGTATCATTAAACACTCCCAGGGCAGGGACAGCACGGGTTAGATACAGAGTAAAGCTCCCTCTACACTGTCCCATCAAACACTCCCAGGGCAGGTACAGCACGTGTCAGATACAGATTAAAGCTCCCTCTACACTGTCCCATCAAACACTCTCAGGGCAGGTGCAGCACCTGTTAGATACAGAGTAAAGCTCCCTCTACGCTGTTCCATCAAACACTCCCGGGGCAGGTACAGCACGGGTGAGATGGAGTAAAGCTCCCTCAACACTGTCCCATCAAACACTCCCAGGGCAGGTACAGCACGGGTTAGGTACAGAGTAAAGCTCCCTCTACATTGTCCCATCAAACACTCCCAGGGTAGGTACAGCACAGGTTAGATACAGAGTAAAGCTCCCTCTGCACTGTCCCATCAAACACTCCCAGGGCAGGTACAGCACGGGTTAGATACAGAGTAAAGCTCCCTCTACACTGTCCCATCAAACAATCCCAGAGCAGGTACAGCACGGGTTAGATACAGAGTAAAACTCCCTCTACACTGTCCCATCAAACATTCCCAGGGCAGGTACAGCACCTGTTAGATACAGAGTAAAGCTCGCTCTACACTGTCCCATCAAACACACCCAGGGCAGGTACAGCACGGGTTCAGTATAAAGTAAAGCTCCCTCTACACTGTCCCTTCAAACACTCCCGGGGCAGGTACAACACGGGTTAGATACAGAGTAAAGCTTCCTCTACACTGTATCATCAAACACTCCCAGGGCAGGTACAGCACGGGTTCGATACAGAGGAAAGCTCCCTCTACACTGTCCCATCAAACACTCCCAGGGCAGGTACAGCACGGGTTAGATACAGAGCAAAGCTCCCTCTACACTGTCCCATCAAACACTCCCAGGGCAGGTACAGCACGGGTTAGATACAGAGAAAAGCTCCCTCTGCACTGTCCCATCAAACAAACCCAGAGCAGGTACAGCACGGGTTACATACAGAGTAAAGCTCCCTCTACACTGTCCCATCAAACAACCCCAGAGCAGGTACAGCATGGGTTAGATACAGAGTAAAGCTCCCTCTACACTGTCCCATCAAACACTCCCAGGGCAGGTACTGCATGGGTTAGATACAGAGTAAAGCTACCTCTGCACTGTTCCATCAAGCACTCCCGGGGCAGGTACAGCACGGGTTAGATACAGAGTAAAGCTCCCTCTACACTGTCCCATCAAACACTCCCAGGGCAGGTACTGCATGGGTTAGATACAGAGTAAAGCTCCCTCTACACTGTCCCCATCAAACACTCTCAGGGCAGGTACAGCACGGGTTAGATACAGAGTAAAGCTCCCTCTACACTGTCCCATCAAACACTCCCAGCGCAGGTACTGCATGGGTTAGATACAGAGTAAAGCTCCCTCTACACTGTCCCATCAAACACTCTCAGGGCAGGAACAGCACGGGTTAGAGAGAGTAAAGCTCCCTCTACACTGTCCCATCAAACACTCTCAGGGCAGGTACAGCACGGGTTAGATACAGAGTAAAGCTCCCTCTACACTGTCCCATCAAACACTCTCAGGGCAGGTGCAGCACCTGTTAGATACAGAGTAAAACTCCCTCTACGCTGTTCCATCAAACACTCCCGGGGCAGGTACAGCACGGGTGAGATAGAGTAAAGCTCCCTCTACACTGTCCCATCAAACACTCCCAGGGCAGGTACAGCACGGGTTCGGTACAGAGTAAAGCTCCCTCTACATTGTCCCATCAAACACTCCCAGGGTAGGTACAGCACAGGTTAGATACAGAGTAAAGCTCCCTCTACACTGTCCCATCAAACACTCCCAGGGCAGGTACAGCACGGGTTAGATACAGAGTAAAGCTCCCTCTACACTGTCCCATCAAACAATCCCAGAGCAGGTACAGCACGGGTTAGATA
Source organism: Somniosus microcephalus (assembly GCF_052327205.1). Taxonomy (NCBI): domain Eukaryota; kingdom Metazoa; phylum Chordata; class Chondrichthyes; order Squaliformes; family Somniosidae; genus Somniosus; species Somniosus microcephalus. The sequence continues at coordinate 7,773,957 of NC_141010.1, forward strand.
CAGAGTAAAGCTCCCTCTACACTGTCCCATCAAACATTCCCAGGGCAGGTACAGCACCTGTTAGATACAGAGTAAAGCTCGCTCTACACTGTCCCATCAAACACACCCAGGGCAGGTACAGCACGGGTTCAGTATAAAGTAAAGCTCCCTCTACACTGTCCCTTCAAACACTCCCGGGGCAGGTACAACACGGGTTAGATACAGAGTAAAGCTTCCTCTACACTGTATCATCAAACACTCCCAGGGCAGGTACAGCACGGGTTCGATACAGAGGAAAGCTCCCTCTACACTGTCCCATCAAACACTCCCAGGGCAGGTACAGCACGGGTTAGATACAGAGCAAAGCTCCCTCTACACTGTCCCATCAAACACTCCCAGGGCAGGTACAGCACGGGTTAGATACAGAGAAAAGCTCCCTCTGCACTGTCCCATCAAACAAACCCAGAGCAGGTACAGCACGGGTTACATACAGAGTAAAGCTCCCTCTACACTGTCCCATCAAACAACCCCAGAGCAGGTACGGCATGGGTTAGATACAGAGTAAAGCTCCCTCTACACTGTCCCATCAAACACTCCCAGGGCAGGTACTGCATGGGTTAGATACAGAGTAAAGCTCCCTCTGCACTGTTCCATCAAGCACTCCCGGGGCAGGTACAGCACGGGTTAGATACAGAGTAAAGCTCCCTCTACACTGTCCCATCAAACACTCCCAGGGCAGGTACTGCATGGGTTAGATACAGAGTAAAGCTCCCTCTACACTGTCCCCATCAAACACTCTCAGGGCAGGTACAGCACGGGTTAGATACAGAGCAAAGCTCCCTCTACACTGTCCCATCAAACACTCCCAGGGCAGGTAAAGCACAGGGTTAGATACAGAGTAAAGCTCCCTCTACACGGTCCGATCAAACAATCCCAGAGCAGGTGCAGCACGGGTTAGATACAGAGTAAAGTTCCCTCTTCACTGTCCCATCAAACACTCCCAGGGCAGGTACAGCACGGGTTAGATACAGAGTAAAGCTCCCTCTACACTGTCCCATCAAACACTCGCAGGGCAGGTACAGCACGGGGTTAGATACAGAGTAAAGCTCCCTCCACACTGTCCCCATCAAACACTCTCAGGGCAGGTACAGCACGGGTTAGATACAGAGTAAAGCTCCCTCTACACTGTCCCAGCAAACACTCCCTGGGCAGGTACAGCAGGGGTTAGATACAGAGTAAATCTCCCTCTACACTGTCCCCATCAAACACTCTCAGGGCAGGTACAGCACATGTTATATACAGAGTAAAGCTCCCTCTACACTGTCCCATCAAACACTCTCAGGGCAGGTGCAGCACCTGTTAGATACAGAGTAAAGCTCCCTCTGCACTGTCCCATCAAACACTCTCAGGGCAGGTACAGCACGGGTTAGATACAGAGTAAAGCTCCCTCTACACTGTTCCATCAAACACTCTCAGGGCAGGTACAGCACGGGTTAGATACAGAGTAAAGCTCCCTCTACACTGTCCCATCAAACACTCCCAGGGCAGGTACAGCATGGATTAGATACAGAGTAAAGCGCCCTCTACACTGTCCCATCAAACACTCCCAGGGCAGGTACAGCACAGGTTAGATACAGAGTAAAGCTCCCTCTACACTGTCCCATCAAACACTCCCAGGGCAGGTACAGCACGGGTTAGATACAGAGTAAAGCTCCCTCTACACTGTCCCATCAAACAATCCCAGAGCAGGTACAGCACGGGTTAGATACAGAGTAAAGCTCCCTCTACACTGTCCCATCAAACACTCCCAGGGCAGGTACAGCACTGGTTACGTATACAGTAAAGCTCCCTCTACACTGTCCCTTCAAACACTCCCGGGGCAGGTACAACACGGGTTAGATACAGAGTAAAGCTTCGTCTACACTGTATCATCAAACACTCCCAGGGCAGGTACAGCACGGGTTAGATACAGAGGAAAGCTCCCTCTACACTGTCCCATCAAACACTCCCAGGGCTGGTACAGCACGAGTTAGATACAGAGCAAAGCTCCCTCTACACTGTCCCATCAAACACTCCCAGGGCAGGTACAGCACGGGTTAGATACAGGGTAAAGCTCCCTCTACACTGTCCCATCAAACAATCCCAGAGCAGGTACAGCACGGATTACATACAGAGTAAAGCTCCCTCTACACTGTCCCATCAAACACTCCCAGGGCAGGTACTGCATGGGTTAGACACAGAGTAAAGCTCCCTCTACACTGTCCCATCAAACACTCCCAGGGCAGGTACAGCACGTGTTAGCTAAAGAGTAAAGCTCCCTCTACACTGTTCCATCAAACACTCCCGGGGCAGGTACAGCACGGGTTAGATACAGAGTAAAGCTCCCTCTACACTGTCCCATCAAACACTCTCAGGGCAGGTACAGCACGGGTTAGAGAGAGTAAAGCTCCCTCCACACTGTCCCATCAAACACTCTCAGGGCAGGTACAGCACATGTTAGATACAGAGTAAAGCTCCCTCTACACTGTCCCATCAAACACTCGCAGGGCAGGTACAGCACGGGGCTGATACAGAGTAAAGCTCCCTCTACACTGTCCCCATCAAACACTCTCAGGGCAGGTACTGCATGGGTTAGATACAGAGTAAAGCTCCCTCTACACTGTTCCATCAAGCACTCCCGGGGCAGGTACAGCACGGGTTAGATACAGAGTAAAGCTCCCTCTACACTGCCCATCAAACACTCCCAGGGCAGGTACTGCATGGGGTAGATACAGAGTAAAGCTCCCTCTACACTGTCCCAGCAAACACTCCCAGGGCAGGTACAGCAGGGGTTAGATACAGAGTAAAGCTCCCTCTACACTGTCCCCATCAAACACTGTCAGGGCAGGTACAGCACGTGTTAGATACAGAGTAAAGCTCCCTCTACACTCTCCCATCAAACACTCCCAGGGCAGGTACAGCATGGGTTAGATACAGAGTAAAGCGCCCTCTACACTGTCCCATCAAACACTCCCGGGGCAGCTACAACACGGGTTAGATACAGAGTAAAGCTTCCTCTACACTGTATCATTAAACACTCCCAGGGCAGGGACAGCACGGGTTAGATACAGAGTAAAGCTCCCTCTACACTGTCCCATCAAACACTCCCAGGGCAGGTACAGCACGTGTCAGATACAGATTAAAGCTCCCTCTACACTGTCCCATCAAACACTCTCAGGGCAGGTGCAGCACCTGTTAGATACAGAGTAAAGCTCCCTCTACGCTGTTCCATCAAACACTCCCGGGGCAGGTACAGCACGGGTGAGATGGAGTAAAGCTCCCTCAACACTGTCCCATCAAACACTCCCAGGGCAGGTACAGCACGGGTTAGGTACAGAGTAAAGCTCCCTCTACATTGTCCCATCAAACACTCCCAGGGTAGGTACAGCACAGGTTAGATACAGAGTAAAGCTCCCTCTGCACTGTCCCATCAAACACTCCCAGGGCAGGTACAGCACGGGTTAGATACAGAGTAAAGCTCCCTCTACACTGTCCCATCAAACAATCCCAGAGCAGGTACAGCACGGGTTAGATACAGAGTAAAACTCCCTCTACACTGTCCCATCAAACATTCCCAGGGCAGGTACAGCACCTGTTAGATACAGAGTAAAGCTCGCTCTACACTGTCCCATCAAACACAACCAGGGCAGGTACAGCACGGGTTCAGTATAAAGTAAAGCTCCCTCTACACTGTCCCTTCAAACACTCCCGGGGCAGGTACAACACGGGTTAGATACAGAGTAAAGCTTCCTCTACACTGTATCATCAAACACTCCCAGGGCAGGTACAGCACGGGTTCGATACAGAGGAAAGCTCCCTCTACACTGTCCCATCAAACACTCCCAGGGCAGGTACAGCACGGGTTACATACAGAGCAAAGCTCCCTCTACACTGTCCCATCAAACACTCCCAGGGCAGGTACAGCACGGGTTAGATACAGAGAAAAGCTCCCTCTGCACTGTCCCATCAAACAAACCCAGAGCAGGTACAGCACGGGTTACATACAGAGTAAAGCTCCCTCTACACTGTCCCATCAAACAACCCCAGAGCAGGTACAGCATGGGTTAGATACAGAGTAAAGCTCCCTCTACACTGTCCCATCAAACACTCCCAGGGCAGGTACTGCATGGGTTAGATACAGAGTAAAGCTCCCTCTGCACTGTTCCATCAAGCACTCCCGGGGCAGGTACAGCACGGGTTAGATACAGAGTAAAGCTCCCTCTACACTGTCCCATCAAACACTCCCAGGGCAGGTACTGCATGGGTTAGATACAGAGTAAAGCTCCCTCTACACTGTCCCCATCAAACACTCTCAGGGCAGGTACAGCACGGGTTAGATACAGAGTAAAGCTCCCTCTACACTGTCCCATCAAACACTCCCAGCGCAGGTACTGCATGGGTTAGATACAGAGTAAAGCTCCCTCTACACTGTCCCATCAAACACTCTCAGGGCAGGAACAGCACGGGTTAGAGAGAGTAAAGCTCCCTCTACACTGTCCCATCAAACACTCTCAGGGCAGGTACAGCACGGGTTAGATACAGAGTAAAGCTCCCTCTACACTCTCCCATCAAACACTCCCAGGGCAGGTACAGCATGGGTTAGATACAGAGTAAAGCGCCCTCTACACTGTCCCATCAAACACTCCCGGGGCAGCTACAACACGGGTTAGATACAGAGTAAAGCTTCCTCTACACTGTATCATTAAACACTCCCAGGGCAGGGACAGCACGGGTTAGATACAGAGTAAAGCTCCCTCTACACTGTCCCATCAAACACTCCCAGGGCAGGTACAGCACGTGTTAGATACAGAGTAAAGCTCCCTCTACACTGTCCCATCAAACACTCTCAGGGCAGGTGCAGCACCTGTTAGATACAGAGTAAAACTCCCTCTACGCTGTTCCATCAAACACTCCCGGGGCAGGTACAGCACGGGTGAGATAGAGTAAAGCTCCCTCTACACTGTCCCATCAAACACTCCCAGGGCAGGTACAGCACGGGTTCGGTACAGAGTAAAGCTCCCTCTACATTGTCCCATCAAACACTCCCAGGGTAGGTACAGCACAGGTTAGATACAGAGTAAAGCTCCCTCTACACTGTCCCATCAAACACTCCCAGGGCAGGTACAGCACGGGTTAGATACAGAGTAAAGCTCCCTCTACACTGTCCCATCAAACAATCCCAGAGCAGGTACAGCACGGGTTAGATACAGAGTAAAGCTCCCTCTACACTGTCCCATCAAACATTCCCAGGGCAGGTACAGCACCTGTTAGATACAGAGTAAAGCTCGCTCTACACTGTCCCATCAAACACACCCAGGGCAGGTACAGCACGGGTTCAGTATAAAGTAAAGCTCCCTCTACACTGTCCCTTCAAACACTCCCGGGGCAGGTACAACACGGGTTAGATACAGAGTAAAGCTTCCTCTACACTGTATCATCAAACACTCCCAGGGCAGGTACAGCACGGGTTCGATACAGAGGAAAGCTCCCTCTACACTGTCCCATCAAACACTCCCAGGGCAGGTACAGCACGGGTTAGATACAGAGCAAAGCTCCCTCTACACTGTCCCATCAAACACTCCCAGGGCAGGTACAGCACGGGTTAGATACAGAGAAAAGCTCCCTCTGCACTGTCCCATCAAACAAACCCAGAGCAGGTACAGCACGGGTTACATACAGAGTAAAGCTCCCTCTACACTGTCCCATCAAACAACCCCAGAGTAGGTACGGCATGGGTTAGATACAGAGTAAAGCTCCCTCTACACTGTCCCATCAAACACTCCCAGGGCAGGTACTGCATGGGTTAGATACAGAGTAAAGCTCCCTCTGCACTGTTCCATCAAGCACTCCCGGGGCAGGTACAGCACGGGTTAGATACAGAGTAAAGCTCCCTCTACACTGTCCCAACAAACACTCCCAGGGCAGGTACTGCATGGGTTAGATACAGAGTAAAGCTCCCTCTACACTGTCCCCATCAAACACTCTCAGGGCAGGTACAGCACGGGTTAGATACAGAGTAAAGCTCCCTCTACACTGTCCCATCAAACACTCCCAGCGCAGGTACTGCATGGGTTAGATACAGAGTAAAGCTCCCTCTACACTGTCCCATCAAACACTCTCAGGGCAGGAACAGCACGGGTTAGAGAGAGTAAAGCTCCCTCTACACTGTCCCATCAAACACTCTCAGGGCAGGTACAGCATGGGTTAGATACAGAGTAAAGTTCCCTCTACACTGTCCCATCAAACACTCTCAGGGCAGGTACAGCATGGGTTAGATACAGAGTAAAGCTCCCTCTACACTGTCCCATCAAACACTCGCAGGGCAGGTACAGCACGGGGTTAGATACAGAGTAAAGCTCCCTCTACACTCTCCCCATCAAACACTCTCAGGGCAGGTACAGCACGGGTTAGATACAGAGTAAAGCTCCCTCTACACTGTCCCATCAAACACGCCCAGGGCAGGTACAGCACGGGTTACATATAAAGTAAAGCTCCCTCTACACTGTCCCTTCAAACACTCCCGGGGCAGGTACAACACGGGTTAGATACAGAGTAAAGCTTCCTCTACACTGTATCATCAAACACTCCCAGGGCAGGTACAGCACGGGTTAGATACAGAGTAAAGCTCCCTCTACACTGTCCCATCAAACACTCCCAGGGCAGGTACAGCACGGGTTAGATACAGAGCAAAGCTCCCTCTACACTGTCCCATCAAACACTCCCAGGGCAGGTAAAGCACAGGGTTAGATACAGAGTAAAGCTCCCTCTACACGGTCCGATCAAACAATCCCAGAGCAGGTGCAGCATGGGTTAGATACAGAGTAAAGCTCCCTCTACACTGTCCATCAAACACTCCCAGGGCAGGTCCTGCATGGGTTAGATACAGAGTAAAGCTCCCTCTACACTGTTCCATCAAGCACTCCCGGGGCAGGTACAGCACGGCTTAGATACAGAGTAAAGCTCCCTCTACACTGTCCCATCAAACACTCCCAAGGCAGGTACAGCACGTGTTAGATAAAGAGTAAAGCTCCCTCTACACTGTTCCATCAAACACTCCCGGGGCAGGTACAGCACGGGTTAGATACAGAGTAAAGCTCCCTCTACACTGTCCCATCAAACAATCCCAGAGCAGGTACAACATGGGTTACATACAGAGTAAAGCTCCCTCTACACTGTCCCATCAAACACTCCCAGGGCAGGTACTGCATGGGTTAGACACAGAGTAAAGCTCCCTCTACACTGTCCCATCATACACTCCCAGGGCAGGTACAGCACGTGTTAGCTAAAGAGTAAAGCTCCCTCTACACTGTTCCATCAAACACTCCCGGGGCAGGTAAAGCACAGGGTTAGATACAGAGTAAAGCTCCCTCTGCACTGTCCCATCAAACAATCCCAGAGCAGGTACAGCATGGGTTAGATACAGAGTAAAGCTCCCTCTACACTGTCCCATCAAACACTCCCAGGGCAGGTACTCTATGGGTTAGATACAGAGTAAAGCTCCATCTACACTGTTCCATCAAGCACTCCCGGGGCAGGTACAGCACGGGTTAGATACAGAGTAAAGCTCCCTCCAAACTGTCCCATCAAACACTCCCAGGGCAGGTACTGCATGGGTTAGATACAGAGTAAAGCTCCCTCTACACTGTCCCATCAAACACTCCCAGGGCAGCTACAGCACATGTTAGATACAGAGTGAAGTTCCCTCTACGCTGTTCCATCAAACACTCCCGGGGCAGGTACAGCACGGGTTAGATAGAGTAAAGCTCCCTCTACACTGTCCCATCAAACACTCCCAGGGCAGGTACAGCACGGGTTAGATACAGAGTAAAGCTCCCTCTACACTGTCCCATCAAACAATCCCAGAGCAGGTACAGCACGGGTTAGATACAGAGTAAAGCTCCCTCTACACTGTCCCATCAAACATTCCCAGGGCAGGTACAGCACCTGTTAGATACAGAGTAAAGCTCGCTCTACACTGTCCCATCAAACACACCCAGGGCAGGTACAGCACGGGTTCAGTATAAAGTAAAGCTCCCTCTTCACTGTCCCTTCAAACACTCCCGGGGCAGGTACAACACGGGTTAGATACAGAGTAAAGCTTCCTCTACACTGTATCATCAAACACTCCCAGGGCAGGTACAGCACGGGTTCGATACAGAGGAAAGCTCCCTCTACACTGTCCCATCAAACACTCCCAGGGCAGGGACAGCACGGGTTAGATACAGAGAAAAGCTCCCTCTGCACTGTCCCATCAAACAAACCCAGAGCAGGTACAGCACGGGTTACATACAGAGTAAAGCTCCCTCTACACTGTCCCATCAAACAACCCCAGAGCAGGTACAGCATGGGTTAGATACAGAGTAAAGCTCCCTCTGCACTGTCCCATCAAACACTCCCAGGGCAGGTACTGCATGGGTTAGATACAGAGTAAAGCTCCCTCTGCACTGTTCCATCAAGCACTCCCGGGGCAGGTACAGCACGGGTTAGATACAGAGTAAAGCTCCCTCTACACTGTCCCATCAAACACTCCCAGGGCAGGTACTGCATGGGTTAGATACAGAGTAAAGCTCCCTCTACACTGTCCCCATCAAACACTCTCAGGGCAGGTACAGCACGGGTTAGATACAGAGTAAAGCTCCCTCTACACTGTCCCATCAAACACTCCCAGCGCAGGTACTGCATGGGTTAGATACAGAGTAAAGCTCCCTCTACACTGTCCCATCAAACACTCTCAGGGCAGGAACAGCACGGGTTAGAGAGAGTAAAGCTCCCTCTACACTGTCCCATCAAACACTCTCAGGGCAGGTACAGCATGGGTTAGATACAGAGTAAAGTTCCCTCTACACTGTCCCATCAAACACTCTCAGGGCAGGTACAGCATGGGTTAGATACAGAGTAAAGCTCCCTCTACACTGTCCCATCAAACACTCGCAGGGCAGGTACAGCACGGGGTTAGATACAGAGTAAAGCTCCCTCTACACTCTCCCCATCAAACACTCTCAGGGCAGGTACAGCACGGGTTAGATACACAGTAAAGCTCCCTCTACACTGTCCCATCAAACACGCCCAGGGCAGGTACAGCACGGGTTACATATAAAGTAAAGCTCCCTCTACACTGTCCCTTCAAACACTCCCGGGGCAGGTACAACACGGGTTAGATACAGAGTAAAGCTTCCTCTACACTGTATCATCAAACACTCCCAGGGCAGGTACAGCACGGGTTAGATACAGAGTAAAGCTTCCTCTACACTGTCCCATCAAACACTCCCAGGGCAGGTACAGCACGGGTTAGATACAGAGCAAAGCTCCCTCTACACTGTCCCATCAAACACTCCCAGGGCAGGTAAAGCACAGGGTTAGATACAGAGTAAAGCTCCCTCTACACGGTCCGATCAAACAATCCCAGAGCAGGTACAGCATGGGTTAGATACAGAGTAAAGCTCCCTCTACACTGTCCCATCAAACACTCCCAGGGCAGGTACTGCATGGGTTAGATGCAGAGTAAAGCTCCCTCTACACTGTTCCATCAAGCACTCCCGGGGCAGGTACAGCACGGGTTAGATACAGAGTAAAGCTCCCTCTACACTGTCCCATCAAACACTCCCAGGGCAGGTACTGCATGGGTTAGACACAGAGTAAAGCTCCCTCTACACTGTCCCATCAAACACTCCCAAGGCAGGTACAGCACGTGTTAGATAAAGAGTAAAGCTCCCTCTACACTGTTCCATCAAACACTCCCGGGGCAGGTACAGCACGGGTTAGATACAGAGTAAAGCTCCCTCTACACTGTCCCATCAAACAATCCCAGAGCAGTTACAGCATGCGTTACATACAGAGTAAAGCTCCCTCTACACTGTCCCATCAAACACTCCCAGGGCAGGTACTGCATGGGTTAGACACAGAGTAAAGCTCCCTCTACACTGTCCCATCAAACACTCCCAGGGCAGGTACAGCACGTGTTAGCTAAAGAGTAAAGCTCCCTCTACACTGTTCCATCAAACACTCCCGGGGCAGGTAAAGCACAGGGTTAGATACAGAGTAAAGCTCCCTCTGCACTGTCCCATCAAACAATCCCAGAGCAGGTACAGCATGGGTTAGATACAGAGTAAAGCTCCCTCTACACTATCCCATCAAACACTCCCAGGGCAGGTACTCTATGGGTTAGATACAGAGTAAAGCTCCATCTACACTGTTCCATCAAGCACTCCCGGGGCAGGTACAGCACGGGTTAGATACAGAGTAAAGCTCCCTCCAAACTGTCCCATCAAACACTCCCAGGGCAGGTACTGCATGGGTTAGATACAGAGTAAAGCTCCCTCTACACTGTCCCATCAAACACTCCCAGGGCAGCTACAGCAGATGTTAGATACAGAGTGAAGTTCCCTCTACGCTGTTCCATCAAACACTCCCGGGGCAGGTACAGCACGGGTTAGATAGAGTAAAGCTCCCTCTACACTGTCCCATCAAACACTCCCAGGGCAGGTACAGCACGGGTTAGATACAGAGTAAAGCTCCCTCTACATTGTCCCATCAAACACTCCCAGGGCAGGTACAGCACAGGTTAGATACAGAGTAAAGCTCCCTCTACATTGTCCCATCAAACACTCCCAGGGCAGGTACAGCACGGGTTAGAGAGAGTAAAGCTCCCTCTACACTGTCCCATCAAACACTCTCAGGGCAGGTACAGCACGGGTTAGATACAGAGTAAAGCTCCCTCTACACTGTCCCATCAAACACTCGCAGGGCAGGTACAGCACGGGGTTAGATACAGAGTAAAGCTCCCTCTACACAGTCCCCATCAAACACTCTCAGGGCAGGTACAGCACGGGTTAGATACAGAGTAAAGCTCCCTCTACACTGTCCCAGCAAACACTCCCAGGGCAGGTACAGCAGGGGTTAGATACAGAGTAAAGCTCCCTCTACACTGTCCCCATCAAACACTCTCAGGGCAGGTACAGCACGTGTTAGATACAGAGTAAAGCTCCCTCTACACTGTCCCATCAAACACTCTCAGGGCAGGTGCAGCACCTGTTAGATACAGAGTAAAGCTTCCTCTACACTGTATCATCAAACACTCCCAGGGCAGGTACAGCACGGGTTAGATACAGAGGAAAGCTCCCTCTACACTGTCCCATCAAACACTCCCAGGGCAGGTACAGCACGGGTTAGATGCAGAGCAAAGCTCCCTCTACACTGTCCCATCAAACACTCCAAGGGCAGGTACAGCACGGGTTAGATACAGAGTAAAGCTCCCTCTACACTGTCCCATCAAACAAACCCAGAGCAGGTACAGCACGGGTTACATACAGAGTAAAGCTCCCTCTACACTGTCCCATCAAACAACCCCAGAGCAGGTACAGCATGGGTTAGATACAGAGTAAAGCTCCCTCTGCACTGTCCCATCAAACAGTCCCAGGGCAGGTACTGCATGGGTTAGATACAGAGTAAAGCTCCCTCTACACTGTCCCCATCAAACACTCTCAGGGCAGGTACAGCATGGGTTAGATACAGAGTAAAGCTCCCTCCACACTGTCCCATCAAACACTCCCAGGGCAGCTACTGCATGGGTTAGATACAGAGTAAAGCTCCCTCTACACTGTCCCATCAAACACTCTCAGGGCAGGAACAGCACGGGTTAGAGAGAGTAAAGCTCCCTCTACACTGTCCCATCAAACACTCTCAGGGCAGGTACAGCATGGGTTAGATACAGAGTAAAGTTCCCTCTACACTGTCCCATCAGACACTCCCAGGGCAGGTACAGCACGGGTTAGATACAGAGTAAAGCTCCCTCGACACTGTCCCATCAAACACTCGCCGGGCAGGTACAGCACGGGGTTAGATACAGAGTAAAGCTCCCTCTACACTCTCCCCATCAAACACGCTCAGGGCAGGTACAGCACGGGTTAGATACAGAGTAAAGCTCCCTCTACACTGTCCCAGCAAACACTCCCAGGGGAGGTACAGCAGGGGTTAGATACAGAGTAAAGCTCCCTCTACACTGTTCCATCAAACACTCCCGGGGCAGGTAAAGCACAGGGTTAGATACAGAGTAAAGCTCCCTCTACACTGTCCCATCAAACAATCCCAGAGCAGGTGCAGCATGGGTTAGATACAGAGTAAAGCTCCCTCTGCACTGTCCCATCAAACACTCCCAGGGCAGGTACTGCATGGGTTAGATACAGAGTAAAGCTCCCTCTACACTGTTCCATCAAGCACTCCCGGGGCAGGTACAGCACGGGTTAGATACAGAGTAAAGCTCCCTCTACACTGTCCCGTCAAACACTCCCAGGGCAGGTACTGCATGGGTTAGATACAGAGTAAAGCTCCCTCTACACTGTTCCATCAAACACTCCCGGGGCAGGTACAGCACGGGTTAGATGCAGAGTAAAGCTCCCTCTGCACTGTCCCAGCAAACACTCCCAGGGCAGGTACAGCAGGGGTTAGATACAGAGTAAAGCTCCCTCTACACTGTCCCCATCAAACACTCTCAGGGCAGGTACAGCACGTGTTAGATACAGAGTAAAGCTCCCTCTACACTGTCCCATCAAACACTCTCAGGGCAGGTACAGCACGGGTTAGATACAGAGTAAAGCTCCCTCTACACTGTCCCATCAAACACTCCCAGGGCAGGTACAGCATGGGTTAGATACAGAGTAAAGCGCCCTCTACACTGTCCCATCAAACACTCCCAGGGCAGCTACAGCACATGTTAGATACAGAGTGAAGTTCCCTCTACGCTGTTCCATCAAACACTCCCGGGGCAGGTACAGCACGGATTAGATAGAGTAAAGCTCCCTCGACACTGTCCCATCAAACACTCCCAGCGCAGGTACAGCACGGGTTAGATGCAGAGTAAAGCTCCCTCTACATTGTCCCATCAAACACTCCCAGGGCAGGTACAGCACAGGTTAGATACAGAGTAAAGCTCCCTCTACACTGTCCCATCAAACACTCCCAGGGCAGGTACAGCACGGGTTAGATACAGAGTAAAGCTCCCTCTACACTGTCCCATCAAACACTCCCAGGGCAGGTACAGCATGGGTTAGATACAGAGTAAAGCTCCCTCTACACTGTCCCATCAAACACTCCCAGGACAGGTACTGCATGGGTTAGACACAGAGTAAAGCTCCCTCTGCACTGTCCCATCAAACACTCCCAGGGCAGGTACAGCACGTGTTAGCTAAAGAGTAAAGCTCCCTCTACACTGTTCCATCAAACACTCCCAGGGCAGGTACAGCACGGGTTAGATACAGAGTAAAGCTCCCTCTACACTGTCCCATCAAACACTCCCAGGGCAGGTACAGCACGGGTTAGATACAGAGTAAAGCTCCCTCTGCACTGTCCCATCAAACACTGCCAGGGCAGGTACAGCACGGGTTAGATACAGAGTAAAGCTCCCTCTACATTGTCCCATCAAACACTCCCAGGGCAGGTACAGCACAGGTTAGATACAGAGTAAAGCTCCCTCTACATTGTCCCATCAAACACTCCCAGGGCAGGTACAGCACAGGTTAGATACAGAGTAAAGCTCCCTCTACATTGTCCCATCAAACACTCCCGGGGCAGGTACAGCACGGGTTAGATACAGAGTAAAGCTCCCTCTACACTGTCCCATCAAATACTCTCAGGGCAGGTACAGCACGGGTTAGAGAGAGTAAAGCTCCCTCCACACTGTCCCATCAAACACTCTCAGGGCAGGTACAGCACGGGGTTAGATACAGAGTGAAGCTCCCTCTACACTGTCCCCATCAAACACTCTCAGGGCAGGTACAGCACGGGTTAGATACAGAGTAAACCTCCCTCTACACTGTCCCATCAAACACTTCCAGGGCAGGTACAGCACGGGTTAGATACAGAGTAAAGCTCCCTCTACATTGTCCCATCAAACACTCCCAGGGAAGGTACAGCACAGGTTAGATACAGAGTAAAGCTCCCTCTACACTGTCCCATCAAACACTCCCAGGGCAGGTACAGCACGTGTTAGATACAGAGTAAAGCTCGCTCTACACTGTCCCATCAAACACGCCCAGGGCAGGTACAGCACGGGTTACGTATAAAGTAAAGCTCCCTCTACACTGTCCCTTCAAACACTCCCGGGGCAGGTACAACACGGGTTAGATACAGAGTAAAGCTTCCTCTACACTGTATCATCAAACACTCCCAGGGCAGGTACAGCACGGGTTAGATACAGAGGAAAGCTCCCTCTACACTGTCCCATCAAACACTCCCAGGGCAGGTCCAGCACGGGTTAGATACAGAGCAAAGCTCCCTCTACACTGTCCCATCAAACACTCCCAGGGCAGGTACAGCACGGGTTAGATACAGAGTAAAGCTCCCTCTACACTGTCCCATCAAACAAACCCAGAGCAGGTACAGCACGGGTTACATACAGAGTAAAGCTCCCTCTACACTGTCCCATCAAACAATCCCAGAGCAGGTACAGCATGGGTTAGATACAGAGTAAAGCTCCCTCTACACTGTCCCATCAAACACTCCCAGGGCAGGTACTGCATGGGTTAGATACAGAGTAAAGCTCCCTCTACACTGTTCCATCAAACACTCCCGGGGCAGGTACAGCACGGGTTAGATACAGAGTAAAGCTCCCTCTACGCTGTCCCATCAAACACTCTCAGGGCAGGAACAGCACGGGTTAGAGAGAGTAAAGCTCCCTCTACACTGTCTCATCAAACACTCTCAGGGCAGGTACAGCATGGGTTAGATACAGAGTAAAGTTCCCTCTACACTGTCCCATCAAACACTCCCAGGGCAGGTACAGCACGGGGTTAGATACAGAGTAAAGCTCCCTCTACACTGTCCCCATCAAACACTCTCAGGGCAGGTACAGCATGGGTTAGATACAGAGTAAAGCTCCCTCTACACTGTCCCAGCAAACACTCCCAGGGCAGGTACAGCAGGGGTTCGATACAGAGTAAAGCTCCCTCTACACTGTCCCATCAAACACTCTCAGGGCAGGTGCAGCACCTGTTAGATACAGAGAAAAGCTCCCTCTACACTGTCCCATCAAACACTCTCAGGGCAGGTACAGCACGGGTTAGATACAGAGTAAAGCTCCCTCTACACTGTTCCATCAAACACTCTCAGGGCAGGTGCAGCACGGGTTAGATACAGAGTAAAGCTTCCTCTACACTGTCCCATCAAACACTCCCAGGGCAGGTACAGAATGGATTAGATACAGAGTAAAGCGCCCTCTACACTGTCCCATCAAACACTCCCAGGGCAGCTACAGCACATGTTAGATACAGAGTAAAGTTCCCTCTATGCTGTTCCATTAAACACTCCCGGGGCAGGTACAGCACGGGTTAGATAGAGTAAAGCTCCCTCGACACTGTCCCATCAAACACTCCCAGGGCAGGTACAGCACGGGTTAGATACAGAGTAAAGCTCCCTCTACATTGTCCCATCAAACACTCCCAGGGCAGGTACAGCACAGGTTAGATACAGAGTAAAGCTCCCTCTACACTGTCCCATCAAACACTCCCAGGGCAGGTACAGCACGGGTTAGATACAGAGTAAAGCTCCCTCTACACTGTCCCATCAAACAATCCCAGAGCAGGTACAGCACGGGTTAGATACAGAGTAAAGCTCCCTCTACACTGTCCCAGCAAACACTCCCAGGGCAGGTACAGCAGGGGTTAGATACAGAGTAAAGCTCCCTCTACACTGTCCCCATCAAACACTGTCAGGGCAGGTACAGCACGTGTTAGATACAGAGTAAAGCTCCCTCTACACTGTCCCATCAAACACTCCCAGGGCAGGTACAGCATGGGTTAGATACAGAGAAAAGCGCCCTCTACACTGTCCCATCAAACACTCCCGGGGCAGCTACAACACGGGTTAGATACAGAGTAAAGCTCCCTCTACACTGTTCCATCAAACACTCTCAGGGCAGGTACAGCACGGGTTAGATACAGAGTAAAGCTCCCTCTACACTGTCCCATCAAACACTCCCAGGGCAGGTACAGCATGGGTTAGATACAGAGAAAAGCGCCCTCTACACTGTCCCATCAAACACTCCCGGGGCAGCTACAACACGGGTTAGATACAGAGTAAAGCTTCCTCTACACTGTATCATTAAACACTCCCAGGGCAGGTACAGCACTGGTTAGATACAGAGTAAAGCTCCCTCTACACTGTCCCATCAAACACTCCCAGGGCAGGTACAGCACCTGTTCGATACAGAGTAAAGCTCCCTCTACGCTGTTCCATCAAACACTCCCGGGGCAGGTACAGCACGGGTTAGATAGAGTAAAGCTCCCTCTACACTGTCCCATCAAACACTCCCAGGGCAGGTACAGCACGGGTTAGATACAGAGTAAAACTCCCTCTACACTGTCCCATCAAACACTCTCAGGGCAGGTACAGCATGGGTTAGATACAGAGTAAAGTTCCCTCTACACTGTCCCATCAAACACTCTCAGGGCAGGTACAGCATGGGTTAGATACAGAGTAAAGCTCCCTCTACACTGTCCCATCAAACACTCGCAGGGCAGGTACAGCACGGGGTTAGATACAGAGTAAAGCTCCCTCTACACTCTCCCCATCAAACACTCTCAGGGCAGGTACAGCACGGGTTAGATACAGAGTAAAGCTCCCTCTACACTGTCCCATCAAACACGCCCAGGGCAGGTACAGCACGGGTTACATATAAAGTAAAGCTCCCTCTACACTGTCCCTTCAAACACTCCCGGGGCAGGTACAACACGGGTTAGATACAGAGTAAAGCTCCCTCTAAACTGTCCCATCAAACACTCCCAGGGCAGGTACAGCACGGGTTAGATACAGAGCAAAGCTCCCTCTACACTGTCCCATCAAACACTCCCAGGGCAGGTAAAGCACAGCGTTAGATACAGAGTAAAGCTCCCTCTACACGGTCCGATCAAACAATCCCAGAGCAGGTACAGCATGGGTTAGATACAGAGTAAAGCTCCCTCTACACTGTCCCATCAAACACTCCCAGGGCAGGTACTGCATGGGTTAGATACAGAGTAAAGCTCCCTCTACACTGTTCCATCAAGCACTCCCGGGGCAGGTACAGCACGGGTTAGATACAGAGTAAAGCTCCCTCTACACTGTCCCATCAAACACTCCCAGGGCAGGTACTGCATGGGTTAGACACAGAGTAAAGCTCCCTCTACACTGTCCCATCAAACACTCCCAAGGCAGGTACAGCACGTGTTAGATAAAGAGTAAAGCTCCCTCTACACTGTTCCATCAAACACTCCCGGGGCAGGTACAGCACGGGTTAGAGACAGAGTAAAGCTCCCTCTACACTGTCCCATCAAACAATCCCAGAGCAGGTACAGCATGGGCTACATACAGAGTAAAGCTCCTTCTACACTGTCCCATCAAACACTCCCAGGGCAGGTACTGCATGGGTTAGACACAGAGTAAAGCTCCCTCTACACTGTCCCATCAAACACTCCCAGGGCAGGTACAGCACGTGTTAGCTAAAGAGTAAAGCTCCCTCTACACTGTTCCATCAAACACTCCCGGGGCAGGTAAAGCACAGGGTTAGATACAGAGTAAAGCTCCCTCCAAACTGTCCCATCAAACACTCCCAGGGCAGGTACTGCATGGGTTAGATACAGAGTAAAGCTCCCTCTACACTGTCCCATCAAACACTCCCAGGGCAGCTACAGCACATGTTAGATACAGAGTGAAGTTCCCTCTACGCTGTTCCATCAAACACTCCCGGGGCAGGGACAGCACGGGTTAGATAGAGTAAAGCTCCCTCTACACTGTCCCATCAAACACTCCCAGGGCAGGTACAGCACGGGTTAGATAGAGTAAAGCTCCCTCTACATTGTCCCATCAAACACTCCCAGGGCAGGTACAGCACAGGTTAGATACAGAGTAAAGCTCCCTCTACATTGTCCCATCAAACACTCCCAGGGCAGGTACAGCACGGGTTAGGTACAGAGTAAAGCTCCCTCTACACTGTCCCATCAAACACTCCCAGGGCAGGTACAGCACGGGTTAGATACAGAGTAAAGCTCCCTCTACACTGTCCCATCAAACAAACCCAGAGCAGGTACAGCACGGGTTACATACAGAATAAAGCTCCCTCTACACTGTCCCATCAAACAACCCCAGAGCAGGTACAGCATGGGTTAGATACAGAGTAAAGCTCCCTCTACACTGTCCCATCAAACACTCCCAGGGCAGGTAGTGCATGGGTTAGATACAGAGTAAAGCTCCCTCTGCACTGTTCCATCAAGCACTCCCGGGGCAGGTACAGCACGGGTTAGATACAGAGTAAAGCTCCCTCTACACTGTCCCATCAAACACTCCCAGGGCAGGTACTGCATGGGTTAGATACAGAGTAAAGCTCCCTCTACACTGTCCCCATCAAACACTCCCAGGGCAGGTACTGCATGGGTTAGATACAGAGTAAAGCTCCCTGTACACTGTCCCATCAAACACTCTCAGGGCAGGAACAGCACGGGTTAGAGAGAGTAAAGCTCCCTCTACACTGTCCCATCAAACAGTCCCAGCGCAGGTACAGCACGGGTTAGATACAGAGTAAAGCTCCCTCTACATTGTCCCATCAAACACTCCCAGGGCAGGTACAGCACAGGTTAGATACAGAGTAAAACTCCCTCTACACTGTCCCATCAAACACTCCCAGGGCAGGTACAGCATGGGTGAGATACAGAGTAAAGCTCCCTCTACACTGTCCCATCAAACACTCCCAGGACAGGTACTGCATGGGTTAGACACAGAGTAAAGCTCCCTCTGCACTGTCCCATCAAACACTCCCAGGGCAGGTACAGCACGTGTTAGCTAAACAGTAAAGCTCCCTCTACACTGTTCCATCAAACACTCCCAGGGCAGGTACAGCACGGGTTAGATACAGAGTAAAGCTCCCTCTACACTGTCCCATCAAACACTCCCAGGGCAGGTACAGCACGGGTTAGATACAGCGTAAAGCTCCCTCTACACTGTCCCATCAAACACTCCCAGGGCAGGTACAGCACGGGTTAGATACAGAGTAAAGCTCCCTCTACATTGTCCCATCAAACACTCCCAGGGCAGGTACAGCACAGGTTAGATACAGAGTAAAGCTCCCTCTACATTGTCCCATCAAACACTCCCAGGGCAGGTACAGCACAGGTTAGATACAGAGTAAAGCTCCCTCCACACTGTCCCATCAAACTCTCTCAGGGCAGGTACAGCATGGGTTAGATACAGAGTAAAGCTCCCTCTACACTGTCCCATCAAACACTCCCAGGACAGGTACTGCATGGGTTAGACACAGAGTAAAGCTCCCTCTGCACTGTCCCATCAAACACTCCCAGGGCAGGTACAGCACGTGTTAGCTAAAGAGTAAAGCTCCCTCTACACTGTTCCATCAAACACTCCCGGGGCAGGTACAGCACAGGTTAGATACAGAGTAAAGCTCCCTCTACACTGTCCCATCAAACACTCTCAGGGCAGGTACAGCACGGGTTAGAGAGAGTAAAGCTCCCTCCACACTGTCCCATCAAACACTCTCAGGGCAGGTACAGCACGGGGTTAGATACAGAGTAAAGCTCCCTCTACACTGTCCCCATCAAACACTCTCAGGGCAGGTACAGCACGGGTTAGATACAGAGTAAACCTCCCTCTACACTGTCCCATCAAACACTCCCAGGGCAGGTACAGCACGGGTTAGATACAGAGTAAAGCTCCCTCTACATTGTCCCATCAAACACTCCCAGGGAAGGTACAGCACAGGTTAGATGCAGAGTAAAGCTCCCTCTACACTGTCCCATCAAACACTCCCAGGGCAGGTACAGCACGGGTTAGATACAGAGTAAAGCTCCCTCTACACTGTCCCATCAAACAATCCCAGAGCAGGTACAGCACGGGTTAGATACAGAGTAAAGCTCCCTCTACACTGTCCCATCAAACACTCCCAGGGCAGGTACAGCACGTGTTAGATACAGAGTAAAGCTCGCTCTACACTGTCCCATCAAACACGCCCAGGGCAGGTACAGCACGGGTTACGTATGAAGTAAAGCTCCCTCGACACTGTCCCTTCAAACACTCCCGGGGCAGGTACAACACGGGTTAGATACAGAGTAAAGCTTCCTCTACACTGTATCATCAAACACTCCCAGGGCAGGTACAGCACGGGTTAGATACAGAGGAAAGCTCCCTCTACACTGTCCCATCAAACACTCCCAGGGCAGGTCCAGCACGGGTTAGATACAGAGCAAAGCTCCCTCTACACTGTCCCATCAAACACTCCCAGGGCAGGTACAGCACGGGTTAGATACAGAGTAAAGCTCCCTCTACACTGTCCCATCAAACAAACCCAGAGCAGGTACAGCACGGGTTACATACAGAGTAAAGCTCCCTCTACATTGTCCCATCAAACAATCCCAGAGCAGGTACAGCATGGGTTAGATACAGAGTAAAGCTCCCTCTACACTGTCCCATCAAACACTCCCAGGGCAGGTACTGCATGGGTTAGATACAGAGTAAAGCTCCCTCTACACTGTTCCATCAAACACTCCCGGGGCAGGTACAGCACGGGTTAGATACAGAGTAAAGCTCCCTCTACGCTGTCCCATCAAACACTCCCAGGGCAGGTACAGCACGGGTTAGATACAGAGTAAAGCTCCCTCTACACTGTCCCGTCAAACACTCGCAGGGCAGGTACAGCACGGGGTTAGATACAGAGTAAAGCTCCCTCTGCACTGTCCCCATCAAACACTCTCAGGGCAGGTACAGCATGGGTTAGATACAGAGTAAAGCTCCCTCTACACTGTCCCAGCAAACACTCCCAGGGCAGGTACAGCAGGGGTTCGATACAGAGTAAAGCTCCCTCTACACTGTCCCATCAAACACTCTCAGGGCAGGTGCAGCACCTGTTAGATACAGAGAAAAGCTCCCTCTACACTGTCCCATCAAACACTCTCAGGGCAGGTACAGCACGGGTTAGATACAGAGTAAAGCTCCCTCTACACTGTTCCATCAAACACTCTCAGGGCAGGTACAGCACGGGTTAGATACAGAGTAAAGCTCCCTCTACACTGTCCCATCAAACACTCCCAGGGCAGGTACAGCATGGATTAGATACAGAGTAAAGCGCCCTCGATACTGTCCCATCAAACACTCCCAGGGCAGCTACAGCACATGTTAGATACAGAGTAAAGTTCCCTCTACGCTGTTCCATTAAACACTCCCGGGGCAGGTACAGCACGGGTTAGATAGAGTAAAGCTCCCTCTACACTGTCCCATCAAACACTCCCAGGGCAGGTACAGCACGGGTTAGATACAGAGTAAAGCTCCCTCTACATTGTCCCATCAAACACTCCCAGGGCAGGTACAGCACAGGTTAGATACAGAGTAAAGCTCCCTCTACACTGTCCCATCAAACACTCCCAGGGCAGGTACAGCACGGGTTAGATACAGAGTAAAGCTCCCTCTACACTGTCCCATCAAACAATCCCAGAGCAGGTACAGCACGGGTTAGATACAGAGTAAAGCTCCCTCTACACTGTCCCATCAAACACTCCCAGGGCAGGTACAGCACGTGTTAGATACAGAGTAAAGCTCCCTCTACACTGTCCCATCAAACACGCCCAGGGCAGGTACAGCACGGGTTACGTATACAGCAAAGCTCCCTCTACACTGTCCCTTCAAACACTCCCGGGGCAGGTACAACACGGGTTAGATACAGAGTAAAGCTTCGTCTACACTGTATCATCAAACACTCCCAGGGCAGGTACAGCACGGGTTAGATACAGAGTAAAGCTCCCTCTACACTGTCCCATCAAACACTCCCAGGGCAGGTACAGCACGGGTTAGATACAGAGCAAAGCTCCCTCGACACTGTCTCATCAAACACTCCCAGGGCAGGTACAGCACGGGTTAGATACAGAGCAAAGCTCCCTCTGCACTGTCCCATCAAACAGTCCCAGAGCAGGTACAGGACGGGTTACATACAGAGTAAAGCTCCCTCTACACTGTCCCATCAAACACTCCCAGGGCAGGTACTGCATCGGTTAGACACAGAGTAAAGCTCCCTCTACACTGTCCCATCAAACACTCCCAGGGCAGGTACAGCACGTGTTAGCTAAAGAGTAAAGCTCCCTCTACACTGTTCCATCAAACACTCCCGGGGCAGGTACAGCACGGGTTAGATACAGAGTAAAGCTCCCTCTACACTGTCCCATCAAACACTCTCAGGGCAGGTACAGCACGGGTTAGAGAGAGTAAAGCTCCCTCCACACTGTCCCATCAAACACTCTCAGGGCAGGTGCAGCACGTGTTAGCTAAAGAGTAAAGCTCCCTCTACACTGTTCCATCAAACACTCCCGGGGCAGGTACAACACGGGTTAGATACAGAGTAAAGCTTCCTCTACACTGTATCATCAAACACTCCCAGGGCAGGTCCAGCACGGGTTAGATACAGAGGAAAGCTCCCTCTGCACTGTCCCATCAAAAACTCCCAGGGCAGGTACAGCACGGGTTAGATACAGAGCAAAGCTCCTTCTACACTGTCCCATCAAACACTCCCAGGGCAGGTACAGCACGGGTTAGATACAGAGTAAAGCTCCCTCTACACTGTCCCATCAAACAATCCCAGAGCAGGTACAGCACGGGTTACATACAGAGTAAAGCTCCCTCTACACTGTCCCATCAAACACTCCCAGGGCAGGTACAGCACGTGTTAGCTAAAGAGAAAAGCTCCCTCTACACTGTTCCATCAAACAGTCCCGGGGCAGGTAAAGCACAGGCTTAGATACAGAGTAAAGCTCCCTCTACACTGTCCCAACAAACAATCCCAGAGCAGGTACAGCATGGGTTAGATACAGAGTAAAGCTCCCTCTACACTGTCCCATCAGACACTCCCAGGGCAGGTACTGCATGGGTTAGATACAGAGTAAAGCTCCCTCTACACTGTTCCATCAAACACTCCCGGGGCAGGTACAGCACTGGTTAGATACAGAGTAAAGCTCCCTCTGCACTGTCCCAGCAAACACTCCCAGGGCAGGTACAGCAGGGGTTAGATACAGAGTAAAGCTCCCTCTGCACTGTCCCCATCAAACACTCTCAGGGCAGGTACAGCACGTGTTAGATACAGAGTAAAGCTCCCTCTACACTGTCCCATCAAACACTCTCAGGGCAGGTGCAGCACCTGTTAGATACAGAGTAAAGCTCCCTCAACACTGTCCCATCAAACACTCTCAGGGCAGGTACAGCACGGGTTAGATACAGAGTAAAGCTCCCTCTACACTGTGCCATCAAACACTCTCAGGGCAGGTACAGCACGGGTTAGATACAGAGTAAAGCTCCCTCTGCACTGTCCCATCAAACACTCCCAGGGCAGGTACAGCATTGGTTAGATACAGAGTAAAGCGCCCTCTACACTGTCCCATCAAACACTCCCAGGGCAGCTACAGCACATGTTCGATACAGAGTGAAGTTCCCTCTACGCTGTTCCATCAAACACTCCCGGGGCAGGTACAGCACGGGTTAGATAGAGTAAAGCTCCCTCTACACTGTCCCATCAAACACTCCCAGGGCAGGTACAGCACGGGTTAGATACAGAGTAAAGCTCCCTCTACATTGTCCCATCAAACACTCCCAGGGCAGGTACAGCACAGGTTAGATACAGAGTAAAGCTCCCTCTACCCTGTCCCATCAAACACTCCCAGGGCAGGTACAGCACGGGTTAGACACAGAGTAAAGCTCCCTCTACACTGTCCCATCAAACAATCCCAGAGCAGGTACAGCACGGGTTAGATACAGAGTAAAGCTCCCTCTACACTGTCCCATCAAACACTCCCAGGGCAGGTACAGCACGTGTTAGATACAGAGTAAAGCTCCCTCTACACTGTCCCATCAAACACGCCCAGGGCAGGTACAGCACGGGTTACGTATAAAGAAAAGCTCCCTCTACACTGTCCCTTCAAACACTCCCGGGGCAGGTACAACACGGGTTAGATACAGAGTAAAGCTTCCTCTACACTGTATCATTAAACACTCCCAGGGCAGGTACAGCACGGGTTAGATACAGAGTAAAGCTCCCTCTACACTGTCCCATCAAACACTCCCAGGGCAGGTACAGCACGGGTTAGATACAGAGCAAAGCTCCCTCTACACTGTCCCATCAAACACTCCCAGAGCAGGTACAGCACGGGTTAGATACAGAGTAAAGCTCCCTCTACACTGTCCCATCAAACAATCCCAGACCAGGTACAGCACGGGTTACATACAGAGTAAAGCTCCCTCTACACTGTCCCATCAAACACTCCCAGGGCAGGTACTGCATGGGTTAGACACAGAGTAAATCTCCCTCTACACTGTCCCATCAAACACTCCCAGGGCAGGTACAGCACGTGTTAGCTAAAGAGTAAAGCTCCCTCTACACTGTTCCATCAAACACTCCCGGGGCAGGTACAGCACGGGTTAGATACAGAGTAAAGCTCCCTCTACACTGTCCCATCAAACACTCTCAGGGAAGGTACAGCACGGGTTAGAGAGAGTAAAGCTCCCTCCACACTGTCCCATCAAACACTCTCAGGGCAGGTACAGCACGGGGTTAGATACAGAGTAAAGCTCCCTCTGCACTGTCCCCATCAAACACTCTCAGGGCAGGTACAGCACTGGTTAGATACAGAGTAAACCTCCCTCTACGCTGTCCCATCAAACACTCCCAGGGCAGGTACAGCAGGGGTTAGATACAGCGTAAAGCTCCCTCTACACTGTCCCATCAAACACTCTCAGGGTAGGTACAGCACAGCTTAGATACAGAGTAAAGCTCCCTCTACTCTGTCCCATCAAACACTCTCAGGGCAGGTACAGCACGGGTTAGATACAGAGTAAAGCTCCCTCTATACTGTCTCATCAAACACTCCCAGGGCAGGTACAGCACGGGTTAGATACAGAGTAAAGCTCCCTCTACACTGTCCCATCAAACACGCCCAGGGCAGGTACAGCACGGGTTACATATAAAGGAAAGCTCCCTCAGCACTGTACCTTCAAACACTCCCGGGGCAGGTACAACATGGGTTAGATACAGAGTAAAGCTTCCTCTACACTGTATCATCAAACACTCCCAGGGCAGGTACAGCACGGGTTAGATACAGAGTAAAGCTCCCTCTACACTGTCCCATCAAACACTCCCAGGGCAGGTACAGCACGGGTTAGATACAGAGCAAAGCTCCCTCTACACTGTCCCTTCAAACACACCCAGGGCAGGTACAGCACGGGTTAGATACAGAGCAATGCTCCCTCTACACTGTCCCATCAAACACTCCCAGGGCAGGTAAAGCACAGGGTTAGATACAGAGTAAAGCTCCCTCTACACTGTCCCATCAAACAATCCCAGAGCAGGTACAGCATGGGTTAGATACAGAGTAAAGCTCCCTCTACACTGTCCCATCAAACACTCCCAGGGCAGGTACTGCATGGGTTAGATACAGATTAAAGCTCCCTCTACACTGTTCCATCAAGCACTCCCGGGGCAGGTACAGCACGGGTTAGATACAGAGTAAAGCTCCCTCTACACTGTCCCATCAAACACTCCCAGGGCAGGTACTGCATGGGTTAGACACAGAGTAAAGCTCCCTCTACACTGTCCCATCAAACAGTCCCAAGGCAGGTACAGCACGTGTTGGATAAAGAGTAAAGCTCCCTCTACACTGTTCCATCAAGCACTCCCGGGGCAGGTACAGCACGGGTTAGATACAGAGTAAAACTCCCTCTACACTGTCCCATCAAACACTCTCAGGGCAGGTACAGCACGGGTTAGAGAGAGTAAAGCTCCCTCTACACTGTCCCATCAAACACTCTCAGGGCAGGTACAGCACGGGTTAGATACAGAGTAAAGCTCCCTATACACTGTCCCATCAAACACTCCCACACCACATGTTAGATACAGAGTAAAGCTCCCTCGACACTGTCCCATCAAACACGCCCAGGGCAGGTACAGCACGGGTTACGTATAAAGTAAAGCTCCCTCTACACTGTCCCTTCAAACACTCCCGGGGCAGGTACAACACGGGTTAGATACAGAGTAAAGCTTCCTCTACACTGTATCATCAAACACTCCCAGGGCAGGTACAGCACGGGTTAGATACAGAGTAAAGCTCCCTCCACACTGTCCCATCAAACACTCCCAGGGCAGGTACAGCACGGGTTAGATACAGAGCAAAGCTCCCTCTACGCTGTCCCATCAAACACTCCCAGGGCAGGTACAGCACGGGTTAGTTACAGATTAAAGCTCCCTCTACACTGTCCCATCAAACAATCCCAGAGCAGGTACAGCACGGGTTACATACAGAGTAAAGCTCCCTCTACACTGTCCCATCAAACACTCCTCGGGCAGGTACTGCATGGGTTAGACACAGAGTAAAGCTCCCTCTACACTGTCCCATCAAACACTCCCAGGGCAGGTACAGCACGTGTTAGCTAAAGAGTAAAGCTCCCTCTACACTGTTCCATCAAACACTCCCGGGGCAGGTACAGCACGGGTTAGATACAGAGTAAAGCTCCCTCTACACTGTCCCATCAAACACTCTCAGGGCAGGTACAGCACGGGTTAGAGAGAGTAAAGCTCCCTCCACACTGTCCCATCAAACACTCTCAGGGCAGGTACAGCACGGGGTTAGATACAGAGTAAAGCTCCCTCTGCACTGTCCCCATCAAACACTCTCAGGGCAGGTACAGCACTGGTTAGATACAGAGTAAACCTCCCTCTACGCTGTCCCATCAAACACTCCCAGGGCAGGTACAGCAGGGGTTAGATACAGCGTAAAGCTCGCTCTACACTGTCCCATCAAACACTCTCAGGGTAGGTACAGCACAGCTTAGATACAGAGTAAAGCTCCCTCTACTCTGTCCCATCAAACACTCTCAGGGCAGGTACAGCACGGGTTAGATACAGAGTAAAGCTCCCTCTATACTGTCTCATCAAACACTCCCAGGGCAGGTACAGCACGGGTTAGATACAGAGTAAAGCTCCCTCTACACTGTCCCATCAAACACGCCCAGGGCAGGTACAGCACGGGTTACATATAAAGGAAAGCTCCCTCAGCACTGTACCTTCAAACACTCCCGGGGCAGGTACAACATGGGTTAGATACAGAGTAAAGCTTCCTCTACACTGTATCATCAAACACTCCCAGGGCAGGTACAGCACGGGTTAGATACAGAGTAAAGCTCCCTCTACACTGTCCCATCAAACACTCCCAGGGCAGGTACAGCACGGGTTAGATACAGAGCAAAGCTCCCTCTACACTGTCCCTTCAAACACACCCAGGGCAGGTACAGCACGGGTTAGATACAGAGCAATGCTCCCTCTACACTGTCCCATCAAACACTCCCAGGGCAGGTAAAGCACAGGGTTAGATACAGAGTAAAGCTCCCTCTACACTGTCCCATCAAACAATCCCAGAGCAGGTACAGCATGGGTTAGATACAGAGTAAAGCTCCCTCTACACTGTCCCATCAAACACTCCCAGGGCAGGTACTGCATGGGTTAGATACAGATTAAAGCTCCCTCTACACTGTTCCATCAAGCACTCCCGGGGCAGGTACAGCACGGGTTAGATACAGAGTAAAGCTCCCTCTACACTGTCCCATCAAACACTCCCAGGGCAGGTACTGCATGGGTTAGACACAGAGTAAAGCTCCCTCTACACTGTCCCATCAAACAGTCCCAAGGCAGGTACAGCACGTGTTGGATAAAGAGTAAAGCTCCCTCTACACTGTTCCATCAAGCACTCCCGGGGCAGGTACAGCACGGGTTAGATACAGAGTAAAACTCCCTCTACACTGTCCCATCAAACACTCTCAGGGCAGGTACAGCACGGGTTAGAGAGAGTAAAGCTCCCTCTACACTGTCCCATCAAACACTCTCAGGGCAGGTACAGCACGGGTTAGATACAGAGTAAAGCTCCCGATACACTGTCCCATCAAACACTCCCACACCACATGTTAGATACAGAGTAAAGCTTCCTCGACACTGTCCCATCAAACACGCCCAGGGCAGGTACAGCACGGGTTACGTATAAAGTAAAGCTCCCTCTACACTGTCCCTTCAAACACTCCCGGGGCAGGTACAACACGGGTTAGATACAGAGTAAAGCTTCCTCTACACTGTATCATCAAACACTCCCAGGGCAGGTACAGCACGGGTTAGATACAGAGTAAAGCTCCCTCTACACTGTCCCATCAAACACTCCCAGGGCAGGTACAGCACGGGTTAGATACAGAGCAAAGCTCCCTCTACGCTGTCCCATCAAACACTCCCAGGGCAGGTACAGCACGGGTTAGTTACAGATTAAAGCTCCCTCTACACTGTCCCATCAAACAATCCCAGAGCAGGTACAGCACGGGTTACATACAGAGTAAAGCTCCCTCTACACTGTCCCATCAAACACTCCTCGGGCAGGTACTGCATGGGTTAGACACAGAGTAAAGCTCCCTCTACACTGTCCCATCAAACACTCCCAGGGCAGGTACAGCACGTGTTAGCTAAAGAGTAAAGCTCCCTCCACACTGTCCCAGCAAACACTCTCAGGGCAGGTACGGCACATGTTAGATACAGAGTAAAGCTCCCTCTACACTGTCCCCATCAAACACTCTCAGGGCTGGTACAGCACGGGTTAGATACAGAGTAAACCTCCCTCTACACTGTCCCATCAAACACGCCCAGGGCAGGTACAGCAGGGGTTAGATACAGCGTAAAGCTCCCTCTACACTGTCCCATCAGACACTCTCAGGGCAGGTACAGCAACACTTAGATACAGAGTAAAGCTCCCTCTACTCTGTCCCATCAAACACTCTCAGGGCAGGCACAGCACGGGTTAGATACAGAGTAAAGCTCCCTCTATACTGTCTCATCAAACACTCCCAGGGCAGGTACAGCACGGGTTAGATACAGAGTAAAGCTCCCTCTACACTGTCCCATCAAACACGCCCAGGGCAGGTACAGCACGGGTTAGCTAAAGAGTAAAGCTCCCTCTACACTGTTCCATCAAACACTCCCGGGGCAGGTGCAGCACGGGTTAGATACAGAGTAAAGCTCCCTCTACACTGTCCCATCAACAATCTCAGGGCAGGTACAGCACGGGTTAGAGAGAGTAAAGCTCCCTCCACACTGTCCCATCAAACACTCTCAGGGCAGGTAAAGCACAGGGTTAGATACAGAGCAATGCTCCCTCTACACTGTCCCATCAAACACTCCCAGGGCAGGTAAAGCACAGGGTTAGATACAGAGTAAAGCTCCCTCTACACTGTCCCATCAAACAATCCCAGAGCAGGTACAGCATGGGTTAGATACAGAGTAAAGCTCCCTCTACACTGTCCCATCAAACACTCCCAGGGCAGGTACTGCATGGGTTAGATACAGATTAAAGCTCCCTCTACACTGTTCCATCAAGCACTCCCGGGGCAGGTACAGCACGGGTTAGATACAGAGTAAAGCTCCCTCTACACTGTCCCATCAAACACTCCCAGGGCAGGTACTGCATGGGTTAGACACAGAGTAAAGCTCCCTCTACACTGTCCCATCAAACACTCCCAAGGCAGGTACAGCACGTGTTAGATAAAGAGTAAAGCTCCCTCTACACTGTTCCATCAAGCACTCCCGGGGCAGGTACAGCACGGGTTAGATACAGAGTAAAACTCCCTCTACACTGTCCCATCAAACACTCTCAGGGCAGGTACAGCACGGGTTAGAGAGAGTAAAGCTCCCTCTACACTGTCCCATCAAACGCTCTCAGGGCAGGTACAGCACGGGTTAGATACAGAGTAAAGCTCCCTATACACTGTCCCATCAAACACTCCCACACCACATGTTAGATACAGAGTAAAGCTCCCTCTACACTGTCCCATCAAACACGCCCAGGGCAGGTACAGCACGGGTTACGTATAAAGTAAAGCTCCCTCTACACTGTCCCTTCAAACACTCCCGGGGCAGGTACAACACGGGTTAGATACAGAGTAAAGCTTCCTCTACACTGTGTCATCAAACACTCCCAGGGCAGGTACAGCACGGGTTAGATACAGAGTAAAGCTCCCTCTACACTGTCCCATCAAACACTCCCAGGGCAGGTACAGCACGGGTTAGATACAGAGCAAAGCTCCCTCTACGCTGTCCCATCAAACACTCCCAGGGCAGGTACAGCACGGGTTAGTTACAGAGTAAAGCTCCCTCTACACTGTCCCATCAAACAATCCCAGAGCAGGTACAGCACGGGTTACATACAGAGTAAAGCTCCCTCTACACTGTCCCATCAAACACTCCTCGGGCAGGTACTGCATGGGTTAGACACAGAGTAAAGCTCCCTCTACACTGTCCCATCAAACACTCCCAGGGCAGGTACAGCACGTGTTAGCTAAAGAGTAAAGCTCCCTCCACACTGTCCCAGCAAACACTCTCAGGGCAGGTACGGCACATGTTAGATACAGAGTAAAGCTCCCTCTACACTGTCCCCATCAAACACTCTCAGGGCTGGTACAGCACAGGTTAGATACAGAGTAAACCTCCCTCTACACTGTCCCATCAAACACGCCCAGGGCAGGTACAGCAGGGGTTAGATACAGCGTAAAGCTCCCTCTACACTGTCCCATCAGACACTCTCAGGGCAGGTACAGCAACACTTAGATACAGAGTAAAGCTCCCTCTACTCTGTCCCATCAAACACTCTCAGGGCAGGCACAGCACGGGTTAGATACAGAGTAAAGCTCCCTCTATACTGTCTCATCAAACACTCCCAGGGCAGGTACAGCACGGGTTAGATACAGAGTAAAGCTCCCTCTACACTGTCCCATCAAACACGCCCAGGGCAGGTACAGCACGGGTTACGTATAAAGTAAAGCTCCCTCTACACTGTCCCTTCAAACACTCTCAGGGCAGGTACAACACGGGTTCGATACAGAGTAAAGCTTACTGTACACTGTATCATCAAACACTCCCAGGGCAGGTAAAGCACAGGGTTAGATACAGAGTAAAGCTCCCTCTACACTGTCCCATCAAACAATCCCAGAGCAGGTACAGCATGGGTTAGATACAGAGTAAAGCTCCCTCTGCACTGTCCCATCAAACACTCCCAGGGCAGGTACAGCACGTGTTAGCTAAAGAGTAAAGCTCCCTCTACACTGTTCCATCAAACACTCCCGGGGCAGGTACAGCACGGGTTAGATACAGAGTAAAGCTCCCTCTACACTGTCCCATCAAACACTCTCAGGGCAGGTACAGCACGGGTTAGAGAGAGTAAAGCTCCCTCCTCACTGTCCCATCAAACACTCTCAGGGCAGGTACAGCACGGGGTTAGATACAGAGTAAAGCTCCCTCTACACTGTCCCCATCAAACACTCTCAGGGCAGGTACAGCACGGGTTAGATACAGAGTAAACCTCCCTCTACACTGTCCCATCAAACACTCCCAGGGCAGGTACAGCAGGGGTTAGATACAGCGTAAAGCTCCCTCTACACTGTCCCATCAAACACTCTCAGGGCAGGTACAGCACGGCTTAGATACAGAGTAAAGCTCCCTCTACTCTGTCCCATCAAACACTGTCAGGGCAGGAGAGCACGGGTTAGATACAGAGTAAAGCTCCCTCTATACTGTCTCATCAAACACTCCCAGGGCAGGTACAGCACGGGTTAGATACAGAGTAAAGCTCCCTCTACACTGTCCCATCAAACACGCCCAGGGCAGGTACAGCACGGGTTACATATAAAGTAAAGCTCCCTCTACACTGTCCCTTCAAACACTCCCGGGGCAGGTACAACACGGGTTAGATACAGAGTAAAGCTTCCTCTACACTGTATCATCAAACACTCCCAGGGCAGGTACAGCACGGGTTAGATACAGAGTAAAGCTCCCTCTACACTGTCCCATCAAACACTCCCAGGGCAGGTACAGCACGGGTTAGATACAGAGCAAAGCTCCCTCTACACTGTCCCTTCAAACACACCCAGGGCAGGTACAGCACGGGTTATATCCAGAGCAATGCTCCCTCTACACTGTCCCATCAAACACTCCCAGGGCAGGTACTGCATGGGTTAGATACAGAGTAAAGCTCCCTCTACACTGTTCCATCAAGCACTCCCGGGGCAGGTACAGCACGGGTTAGATACAGAGTAAAGCTCCCTCTACACTGTCCCATCAAACACTCCCAGGGCAGGTACTGCATGGGTTAGACACAGAGTAAAGCTCCCTCAACACTGTCCCAACAAACACTCCCAAGGCAGGTACAGCACGTGTTAGATAAAGGGTAAAGCTCCCTCTACACTGTTCCATCAAACACTCCCGGGGCAGGTACAGCACGGGTTAGATACAGAGTAAAGCTCCCTCTACACTGTCCCATCAAACACTCTCAGGGCAGGTACAGCACGGGTTAGAGAGAGTAAAGCTCCCTCTACACTGTCCCATCAAACACTCTCAGGGCAGGTACAGCACGGGTTAGAGAGAGTAAAGCTCCCTCTACACTGTCCCATCAAACACTCTCAGGGCAGGTACAGCACGGTTTAGATGCAGAGTAAAGCTCCCTCTACACTGTCCCATCAAACACTCCCAGGGCAGGTACAGCACGTGTTAGATACAGAGTAAAGCTCCCTCTACACTGTCCCATCAAACACGCCCAGGGCAGGTACAGCACAGGTTACGTATAAAGTAAAGCTCCCTCTACACTGTCCCTTCAAACACTCCCGGGGCAGGTACAACACGGGTTAGATACAGAGTAAAGCTTCCTCTACACTGTATCATCAAACACTCCCAGGGCAGGTACAGCACGGGTTAGATACAGAGTAAAGCTCCCTCTACACTGTCCCATCAAACACTCCCAGGGCAGGTACAGCACGGGTTAAATACAGAGCAAAGCTCCCTCTACACTGTCCCATCAAACACTCCCAGGGCAGGTACAGCACGGGTTAGATACAGAGTAAAGCTTCCTCTACACTGTCCCATCAAACAATCCCAGAGCAGGTACAGCACGGGTAACATACAGAGTAAAGCTCCCTCTACACTGTCCCATCAAACACTCCTAGGGCAGGTACTGCATGGGTTAGACACAGAATAAAGCTCCCTCTACACTGTCCCATCAAACACTCCCAGGGCAGATACAGCACGTGTTAGCTAAAGAGTAAAGCTCCCTCTACACTGTTCCATCAAACACTCCCGGGGCAGGTGCAGCACGGGTTAGATACAGAGTAAAGCTCCCTCTACACTGTCCCATCAACAATCTCAGGGCAGGTACAGCACGGGTTAGAGAGAGTAAAGCTCCCTCCACACTGTCCCATCAAACACTCTCAGGGCAGGTACAGCGCATGTTAGATACAGAGTAAAGCTCCCTCTACACTGTCCCATCAAACACTCGCAGGGCAGGTACAGCACGGGGTTAGATACAGAGTAAAGCTCCCTCTACACTGTCCCCATCAAACACTCTCAGGGCAGGTACAGCACGCGTTTGATACAGAGTAAACCTCCCTCTACACTGTCCCATCAAACACTCCCAGGGCAGGTACAGCAGGGTTTAGATACAGCGTAAAGCTCCCTCTACACTGTCCCATCAAACACTCTCAGGGCAGGTACAGCACGGGTTAGATACAGAGTAAAGCTCCCGCTATACTGTCTCATCAAACACTCCCAGGGCAGGTACAGCACGGGTTAGATACAGAATAAAGCTCCCTCTGCACTGTCCCATCAAACACGCCCAGGGCAGGTACAGCACGGGTTACATATAAAGTAAAGCTCCCTCGACACTGTCCCTTCAAACACTCCCGGGGCAGGTACAACACGGGTTAGATACAGAGTAAAGCTTCCTCTGCACTGTATCATCAAACACTCCCAGGGCAGGTAAAGCACAGGGTTAGATATAGAGTAAAGCTCCCTCTGCACTGTCCCATCAAACAATCCCAGAGCAGGTACAGCATGGGTTAGATACAGAGTAAAGCTCCCTCTACACTGTCCCATCAAACACTCCCAGGGCAGGTACTGCATGGGTTAGATACAGAGTAAAGCTCCCTCTACACTGTTCCATCAAGCACTCCCGGGGCAGGTACAGCACGGGTTAGATACAGAGTAAAGCTCCCTCGACACTGTCCCATCAAACACTCCCAGGGCAGGTACTGCATGGGTTAGACACAGAGTAAAGCTCCCTCTACACTGTCCCATCAAACACTCTCAGGGCAGGTACAGCACGGGTTAGAGAGAGTAAAGCTCCCTCTACACTGTCCCATCAAAGACTCTCAGGGCAGGGACAGCACGGGTTAGATACAGAGTAAAGCTCCCTCTACACTGTCCCATCAAACACTCCCAGGGCAGGTACAGCACGTGTTAGATACAGAGTAAAGCTCCCTCTACACTGTCCCATCAAACACGCCCAGGGCAGGTACAGCACGGGTTACGTATAGAGTAAAGCTCCCTCTACACTGTCCCTTCAAACACTCCCGGGGCAGGTACAACACGGGTTAGATACAGAGTAAAGCTTCCTCTACACTGTATCATCAAACACTCCCAGTGCAGGTACAGCACGGGTTAGATACAGAGTAAAGCTCCCTCTACACTGTCCCAGCAAACACTCCCAGGGCAGGTACAGCACGGGTTAGATACAGAGCAAAGCTCCCTCTACACTGTCCCATCAAACACTCCCAGGGCAGGTACAGCACGGGTTAGATACAGAGTAAAGCTCCCTCTACACTGTCCCATCAAACAATCCCAGAGCAGGTACAGCACGGGTTACATACAGAGTAAAGCTCCCTCTACACTGTCCCATCAAACACTCCGAGGGCAGCTGCTGCATGGGTTAGACACAGAGTAAAGCTCCCTCTACACTGTCCCATCAAACACTCCCAGGGCAGGTACAGCACGTGTTAGCTAAAGAGTAAAGCTCCCTCTACACTGTTCCATCAAACACTCCCGGGGCAGGTACAGCACGGGTTAGACACAGAGTAAAGCTCCCTCTACACTGTCCCATCAACACTCTCAGGGGAGGTACAGCACGGGTTAGAGAGAGTAAAGCTCCCTCCGCACTGTCCCATCAAACACTCTCAGGGCAGGTACAGCACATGTTAGATACAGAGTAAAGCTCCCTCTACACTGTCCCATCAAACACTCGCAGGGCAGGTACAGCACGGGGTTAGATACAGCGTAAAGCTCCCTCTACACTGTCCCATCAAACACTCTCAGGGCAGGTACAGCAACACTTAGATACAGAGTAAAGCTCCCTCTACTCTGTCCCATCAAACACTCTCAGGGCAGGTACAGCACGGGTTAGATACAGAGTAAAGCTCCCTCTATACTGTCTCATCAAACACTCCCAGGGCAGGTACAGCACGGGTTAGATACAGAGTAAAGCTCCCTCTACACTGTCCCATCAAACACGCCCAGGGCAGGTACAGCACGGGTTACATATAAAGTAAAGCTCCCTCTACACTGTCCCTTCAAACACTCCCGGGGCAGGTACAACACGGGTTAGATACAGAGTAAAGCTTCCTCTACACTGTATCATCAAACACTCCCAGGGCAGGTACAGCACAGGTTAGATACAGAGTAAAGCTCCCTCTACACTGTCCCATCAAACACTCCCAGGGCAGGTACAGCACGGGTTAGATACAGAGCAAAGCTCCCTCTACACTGTCCCTTCAAACACACCCAGGGCAGGTACAGCACGGGTTATATACAGAGCAATGCTCCCTCTGCACTGTCCCATCAAACACTCCCAGGGCAGGTACTGCATGGGTTAGATACAGAGTAAAGCTCCCTCTACACTGTTCCATCAAGCACTCCCGGGGCAGGTACAGCACGGGTTAGATACAGAGTAAAGCTCCCTCTACACTGTCCCATCAAACACTCCCAGGGCAGGTACTGCATGGGTTAGACACAGAGTAAAGCTCCCTCAACACTGTCCCATCAAACACTCCCAAGGCAGGTACAGCACGTGTTAGATAAAGGGTAAAGCTCCCTCTACACTGTTCCATCAAACACTCCCGGGGCAGGTACAGCACGGGTTAGATACAGAGTAAAGCTCCCTCTACACTGTCCCATCAAACACTCTCAGGGCAGGTACAGCACGGGTTAGAGAGAGTAAAGCTCCCTCTACACTGTCCCATCAAACACTCTCAGGGCAGGTACAGCACGGTTTAGATACAGAGTAAAGCTCCCTCGACACTGTCCCATCAAACACTCCCAGGGCAGGTACAGCACGTGTTAGATACAGAGTAAAGCTCCCTCTACACTGTCCCATCAAACACGCCCAGGGCAGGTACAGCACAGGTTACGTATAAAGTAAAGCTCCCTCTACACTGTCCCTTCAAACACTCCCGGGGCAGGTACAACACGGGTTAGATACAGAGTAAAGCTTCCTCTACACTGTATCATCAAACACTCCCAGGGCAGGTACAGCACGGGTTAGATACAGAGTAAAGCTCCCTCGACACTGTCCCATCAAACACTCCCAGGGCAGGTACAGCACGGGTTAGATACAGAGCAAAGCTCCCTCTACACTGTCCCATCAAACACTCCCAGGGCAGGTACAGCACGGGTTAGATACAGAGTAAAGCTTCCTCTACACTGTCCCATCAAACAATCCCAGAGCAGGTACAGCACGGGTTACATACAGAGTAAAGCTCCCTCTACACTGTCCCATCAAACACTCCTAGGGCAGGTACTGCATGGGTTAGACACAGAGTAAAGCTCCCTCTACACTGTCCCATCAAACACTCCCAGGGCAGGTACAGCACGTGTTAGCTAAAGAGTAAAGCTCCCTCTACACTGTTCCATCAAACACTCCCGGGGCAGGTGCAGCACGGGTTAGATACAGAGTAAAGCTCCCTCTACACTGTCCCATCAACAATCTCAGGGCAGGTACAGCACGGGTTAGAGAGAGTAAAGCTCCCTCCACACTGTCCCATCAAACACTCTCAGGGCAGGTACAGCACATGTTAGATACAGAGTAAAGCTCCCTCTACACTGTCCCCATCAAACACTCTCAGGGCAGGTACAGCACGGGTTTGATACAGAGTAAACCTCCCTCTACACTGTCCCATCAAACACTCCCAGGGCAGGTACAGCAGGGGTTAGATACAGCGTAAAGCTCCCTCTACACTGTCCCATCAAACACTCTCAGGGCAGGTACAGCACGGGTTAGAGAGAGTAAAGCTCCCTCTACACTGTCCCATCAAAGACTCTCAGGGCAGGGACAGCACGGGTTAGATACAGAGTAAAGCTCCCTCTACACTGTCCCATCAAACACTCCCAGGGCAGGTACAGCACGTGTTAGATACAGAGTAAAGCTCCCTCTACACTGTCCCATCAAACACGCCCAGGGCAGGTACAGCACGGGTTACGTATAGAGTAAAGCTCCCTCTACACTGTCCCTTCAAACACTCCCGGGGCAGGTACAACACGGGTTAGATACAGAGTAAAGCTTCCTCTACACTGTATCATCCAACACTCCCAGTGCAGGTACAGCACGGGTTAGATACAGAGTAAAGCTCCCTCTACACTGTCCCAGCAAACACTCCCAGGGCAGGTACAGCACGGGTTAGATACAGAGCAAAGCTCCCTCTACACTGTCCCATCAAACACTCCCAGGGCAGGTACAGCACGGGTTAGATACAGAGTAAAGCTCCCTCTACACTGTCCCATCAAACAATCCCAGAGCAGGTACAGCACGGGTTACATACAGAGTAAAGCTCCCTCTACACTGTCCCATCAAACACTCCGAGGGCAGGTGCTGCATGGGTTAGACACAGAGTAAAGCTCCCTCTACACTGTCCCATCAAACACTCCCAGGGCAGGTACAGCACGTGTTAGCTAAAGAGTAAAGCTCCCTCTACACTGTTCCATCAAACACTCCCGGGGCAGGTACAGCACGGGTTAGATACAGAGTAAAGCTCCCTCTACACTGTC
This sequence comes from Somniosus microcephalus, assembly GCF_052327205.1. NCBI lineage: Eukaryota > Metazoa > Chordata > Chondrichthyes > Squaliformes > Somniosidae > Somniosus > Somniosus microcephalus. Next base: position 7,811,857 of record NC_141010.1, read on the forward strand.
CCATCAACACTCTCAGGGCAGGTACAGCACGGGTTAGAGAGAGTAAAGCTCCCTCCGCACTGTCCCATCAAACACTCTCAGGGCAGGTACAGCACATGTTAGATACAGAGTAAAGCTCCCTCTACACTGTCCCATCAAACACTCGCAGGGCAGGTACAGCACGGGGTTAGATACAGCGTAAAGCTCCCTCTACACTGTCCCATCAAACACTCTCAGGGCAGGTACAGCAACACTTAGATACAGAGTAAAGCTCCCTCTACTCTGTCCCATCAAACACTCTCAGGGCAGGTACAGCACGGGTTAGATACAGAGTAAAGCTCCCTCTATACTGTCTCATCAAACACTCCCAGGGCAGGTACAGCACGGGTTAGATACAGAGTAAAGCTCCCTCTACACTGTCCCATCAAACACGCCCAGGGCAGGTACAGCACGGGTTACATATAAAGTAAAGCTCCCTCTACACTGTCCCTTCAAACACTCCCGGGGCAGGTACAACACGGGTTAGATACAGAGTAAAGCTTCCTCTACACTGTATCATCAAACACTCCCAGGGCAGGTACAGCACAGGTTAGATACAGAGTAAAGCTCCCTCTACACTGTCCCATCAAACACTCCCAGGGCAGGTACAGCACGGGTTAGATACAGAGCAAAGCTCCCTCTACACTGTCCCTTCAAACACACCCAGGGCAGGTACAGCACGGGTTATATACAGAGCAATGCTCCCTCTGCACTGTCCCATCAAACACTCCCAGGGCAGGTACTGCATGGGTTAGATACAGAGTAAAGCTCCCTCTACACTGTTCCATCAAGCACTCCCGGGGCAGGTACAGCACGGGTTAGATACAGAGTAAAGCTCCCTCTACACTGTCCCATCAAACACTCCCAGGGCAGGTACTGCATGGGTTAGACACAGAGTAAAGCTCCCTCAACACTGTCCCATCAAACACTCCCAAGGCAGGTACAGCACGTGTTAGATAAAGGGTAAAGCTCCCTCTACACTGTTCCATCAAACACTCCCGGGGCAGGTACAGCACGGGTTAGATACAGAGTAAAGCTCCCTCTACACTGTCCCATCAAACACTCTCAGGGCAGGTACAGCACGGGTTAGAGAGAGTAAAGCTCCCTCTACACTGTCCCATCAAACACTCTCAGGGCAGGTACAGCACGGTTTAGATACAGAGTAAAGCTCCCTCGACACTGTCCCATCAAACACTCCCAGGGCAGGTACAGCACATGTTAGATACAGAGTAAAGCTCCCTCTACACTGTCCCATCAAACACGCCCAGGGCAGGTACAGCACAGGTTACGTATAAAGTAAAGCTCCCTCTACACTGTCCCTTCAAACACTCCCGGGGCAGGTACAACACGGGTTAGATACAGAGTAAAGCTTCCTCTACACTGTATCATCAAACACTCCCAGGGCAGGTACAGCACGGGTTAGATACAGAGTAAAGCTCCCTCGACACTGTCCCATCAAACACTCCCAGGGCAGGTACAGCACGGGTTAGATACAGAGCAAAGCTCCCTCTACACTGTCCCATCAAACACTCCCAGGGCAGGTACAGCACGGGTTAGATACAGAGTAAAGCTTCCTCTACACTGTCCCATCAAACAATCCCAGAGCAGGTACAGCACGGGTTACATACAGAGTAAAGCTCCCTCTACACTGTCCCATCAAACACTCCTAGGGCAGGTACTGCATGGGTTAGACACAGAGTAAAGCTCCCTCTACACTGTCCCATCAAACACTCCCAGGGCAGGTACAGCACGTGTTAGCTAAAGAGTAAAGCTCCCTCTACACTGTTCCATCAAACACTCCCGGGGCAGGTGCAGCACGGGTTAGATACAGAGTAAAGCTCCCTCTACACTGTCCCATCAACAATCTCAGGGCAGGTACAGCACGGGTTAGAGAGAGTAAAGCTCCCTCCACACTGTCCCATCAAACACTCTCAGGGCAGGTACAGCACATGTTAGATACAGAGTAAAGCTCCCTCTACACTGTCCCATCAAACACTCGCAGGGCAGGTACAGCACGGGGTTAGATACAGAGTAAAGCTCCCTCTACACTGTCCCCATCAAACACTCTCAGGGCAGGTACAGCACGGGTTAGATACAGAGTAAAGCTCCCGCTATACTGTCTCATCAAACACTCCCAGGGCAGGTACAGCACGGGTTAGATACAGAATAAAGCTCCCTCTGCACTGTCCCATCAAACACGCCCAGGGCAGGTACAGCACGGGTTACATATAAAGTAAAGCTCCCTCGACACTGTCCCTTCAAACACTCCCGGGGCAGGTACAACACGGGTTCGATACAGAGTAAAGCTTCCTCTACACTGTATCATCAAACACTCCCAGGGCAGGTAAAGCACAGGGTTAGATGTAGAGTAAAGCTCCCTCTGCACTGTCCCATCAAACAATCCCAGAGCAGGTACAGCATGGGTTAGATACAGAGTAAAGCTCCCTCTACACTGTCCCATCAAACACTCCCAGGGCAGGTACTGCATGGGTTAGATACAGAGTAAAGCTCCCTCTACACTGTTCCATCAAGCACTCCCGGGCAGGTACAGCACGGGTTAGATACAGAGTAAAGCTCCCTCGACACTGTCCCATCAAACACTCCCAGGGCAGGTACTGCATGGGTTAGACACAGAGTAAAGCTCCCTCTACACTGTCCCATCAAACACTCCCAAGGCAGGTACAGGACGTGTTAGATAAAGAGTAAAGCTCCCTCTCCACTGTTCCATCAAACACTCCCGGGGCAGGTACAGCACGGGTTAGATACAGAGTAAAGCTCCCTCTACACTGTCCCATCAAACACTCTCAGGGCAGGTACAGCACGGGTTAGAGAGAGTAAAGCTCCCTCTACACTGTCCCATCAAACACTCTCAGGGCAGGGACAGCACGGGTTAGATACAGAGTAAAGCTCCCTCTACACTGTCCCATCAAACACTCCCAGGGTAGGTACAGCACGTGTTAGATACAGAGTAAAGCTCCCTCTACACTGTCCCATCAAACACGCCCAGGGCAGGTACAGCACGGGTTACGTATAGAGTAAAGCTCCCTCTACACTGTCCCTTCAAACACTCCCGGGGCAGGTACAACACGGGTTAGATACAGAGTAAAGCTTCCTCTACACTGTATCATCAAACACTCCCAGTGCAGGTACAGCACGGGTTAGATACAGAGTAAAGCTCCCTCTACACTGTCCCAGCAAACACTCCCAGGGCAGGTACAGCACGGGTTAGATACAGAGCAAAGCTCCCTCTACACTGTCCCATCAAACACTCCCAGGGCAGGTACAGCACGGGTTAGATACAGAGTAAAGCTCCCTCTACACTGTCCCATCAAACAATCCCAGAGCAGGTACAGCACGGGTTACATACAGAGTAAAGCTCCCTCTACACTGTCCCATCAAACACTCCGAGGGCAGGTGCTGCATGGGTTAGACACAGAGTAAAGCTCCCTCTACACTGTCCCATCAAACACTCCCAGGGCAGGTACAGCACGTGTTAGCTAAAGAGTAAAGCTCCCTCTACACTGTTCCATCAAACACTCCCAGGGCAGGTACAGCACGGGTTAGATACAGAGTAAAGCTCCCTCTACACTGTCCCATCAACACTCTCAGGGCAGGTACAGCACGGGTTAGAGAGAGGAAAGCTCCCTCCACACTGTCCCATCAAACACTTTCAGGGCAGGTACAGCACATGTTAGATACAGAGTAAAGCTCCCTCTACACTGTCCCATCAAACACTCGCAGGGCAGGTACAGCACGGGGTTAGATACAGCGTAAAGCTCCCTCTACACTGTCCCATCATACACTCTCAGGGCAGGTACAGCAACACTTAGATACAGAATAAAGCTCCCTCTACTCTGTCCCATCAAACACTCTCAGGGCAGGTACAGCACGGGTTAGATACAGAGTAAAGCTCCCTCTATACTGTCTCATCAAACACTCCCAGGGCAGGTACAGCACGGGTTAGATACAGAGTAAAGCTCCCTCTACACTGTCCCATCAAACACGCCCAGGGCAGGTACAGCACGGGTTACGTATAAAGTAAAGCTCCCTCTACACTGTCACTTCAAACACTCCCGGGGCAGGTACAACACGGGTTCGATACAGAGTAAAGCTTACTCTACACTGTATCATCAAACACTCCCAGGGCAGGTGCAGCACGGGTTAGATACAGAGTAAAGCTCCCTCTACACTGTCCCATCAAACACTCTCAGGGCAGGTACAGCACGGGTTAGAGAGAGTAAAGCTCCCTCTACACTGTCCCATCAAACACTCTCAGGGCAGGTACAGCACGGGTTAGGGAGAGTAAAGCTCCCTCTACACTGTCCCATCAAACACTCTCAGGGCAGGTACAGCACGGTTTAGATACAGAGTAAAGCTCCCTCTACACTGTCCCATCAAACACTCCCAGGGCAGGTACAGCACGTGTTAGATACAGAGTAAAGCTCCCTCTACACTGTCCCATCAAACACGCCCAGGGCAGGTACAGCACAGGTTACGTATAAAGTAAAGCTCCCTCTACACTGTCCCTTCAAACACTCCCGGGGCAGGTACAACACGGGTTAGATACAGAGTAAAGCTTCCTCTACACTGTATCATCAAACAATCCCAGAGCAGGTACAGCACGGGTAACATACAGAGTAAAGCTCCCTCTACACTGTTCCATCAAACACTCCCGGGGCAGGTGCAGCACGGGTTAGATACAGAGTAAAGCTCCCTCTACACTGTCCCATCAACAATCTCAGGGCAGGTACAGCACGGGTTAGAGAGAGTAAAGCTCCCTCTACACTGTTCCATCAAACACTCTCAGGGCAGGTACAGCACATGTTAGATACAGAGTAAAGCTCCCTCTACACTGTCCCATCAAACACTCGCAGGGCAGGTACAGCACGGGGTTAGATACAGAGTAAAGCTCCCTCTACACTGTCCCCATCAAACACTCTCAGGGCAGGTACAGCACGGGTTTGATACAGAGTAAACCTCCCTCTACACTGTCCCATCAAACACTCCCAGGGCAGGTACAGCAGGGGTTAGATACAGCGTAAAGCTCCCTCTACACTGTCCCATCAAACACTCTCAGGGCAGGTACAGCACGGGTTAGATACAGAGTAAAGCTCCCGCTATACTGTCTCATCAAACACTCCCAGGGCAGGTACAGCACGGGTTAGATACAGAATAAAGCTCCCTCTGCACTGTCCCATCAAACACGCCCAGGGCAGGTACAGCACGGGTTACATATAAAGTAAAGCTCCCTCGACACTGTCCCTTCAAACACTCCCGGGGCAGGTACAACACGGGTTAGATACAGAGTAAAGCTTCCTCTACACTGTATCATCAAACACTCCCAGGGCAGGTAAAGCACAGGGTTAGATGTAGAGTAAAGCTCCCTCTGCACTGTCCCATCAAACAATCCCAGAGCAGGTACAGCATGGGTTAGATACAGAGTAAAGCTCCCTCTACACTGTCCCATCAAACACTCCCAGGGCAGGTACTGCATGGGTTAGATACAGAGTAAAGCTCCCTCTACACTGTTCCATCAAGCACTCCCGGGGCAGGTACAGCACGGGTTAGATACAGAGTAAAGCTCCCTCGACACTGTCCCATCAAACACTCCCAGGGCAGGTACTGCACGGGTTAGACACAGAGTAAAGCTCCCTCTACACTGTCCCATCAAACACTCCCAAGGCAGGTACAGGACGTGTTAGATAAAGAGTAAAGCTCCCTCTCCACTGTTCCATCAAACACTCCCGGGGCAGGTACAGCACGGGTTAGATACAGAGTAAAGCTCCCTCTACACTGTCCCATCAAACACTCTCAGGGCAGGTACAGCACGGGTTAGAGAGAGTAAAGCTCCCTCTACACTGTCCCATCAAACACTCTCAGGGCAGGGACAGCACGGGTTAGATACAGAGTAAAGCTCCCTCTACACTGTCCCATCAAACACTCCCAGGGTAGGTACAGCACGTGTTAGATACAGAGTAAAGCTCCCTCTACACTGTCCCATCAAACACGCCCAGGGCAGGTACAGCACGGGTTACGTATAGAGTAAAGCTACCTCTACACTGTCCCTTCAAACACTCCCGGGGCAGGTACAACACGGGTTAGATACAGAGTAAAGCTTCCTCTACACTGTATCATCAAACACTCCCAGTGCAGGTACAGCACGGGTTAGATACAGAGTAAAGCTCCCTCTACACTGTCCCAGCAAACACTCCCAGGGCAGGTACAGCACGGGTTAGATACAGAGCAAAGCTCCCTCTACACTGTCCCATCAAACACTCCCAGGGCAGGTACAGCACGGGTTAGATACAGAGTAAAGCTCCCTCTACACTGTCCCATCAAACAATCCCAGAGCAGGTACAGCACGGGTTACATACAGAGTAAAGCTCCCTCTACACTGTCCCATCAAACACTCCGAGGGCAGGTGCTGCATGGGTTAGACACAGAGTAAAGCTCCCTCTACACTGTCCCATCAAACACTCCCAGGGCAGGTACAGCACGTGTTAGCTAAAGAGTAAAGCTCCCTCTACACTGTTCCATCAAACACTCCCAGGGCAGGTACAGCACGGGTTAGATACAGAGTAAAGCTCCCTCTACACTGTCCCATCAACACTCTCAGGGCAGGTACAGCACGGGTTAGAGAGAGGAAAGCTCCCTCCACACTGTCCCATCAAACACTTTCAGGGCAGGTACAGCACATGTTAGATACAGAGTAAAGCTCCCTCTACACTGTCCCATCAAACACTCGCAGGGCAGGTACAGCACGGGGTTAGATACAGCGTAAAGCTCCCTCTACACTGTCCCATCATACACTCTCAGGGCAGGTACAGCAACACTTAGATACAGAATAAAGCTCCCTCTACTCTGTCCCATCAAACACTCTCAGGGCAGGTACAGCACGGGTTAGATACAGAGTAAAGCTCCCTCTACACTGTCCCATCAAACACTCCCAGGGCAGGTACAGCACGTGTTAGATACAGAGTAAAGCTCCCTCTACACTGTCCCATCAAACACGCCCAGGGCAGGTACAGCACAGGTTACGTATAAAGTAAAGCTCCCTCTACAGTGTCCCTTCAAACACTCCCGGGGCAGGTACAACACGGGTTAGATACAGAGTAAAGCTTCCTCTACACTGTATCATCAAACAATCCCAGAGCAGGTACAGCACGGGTAACATACAGAGTAAAGCTCCCTCTACACTGTTCCATCAAACACTCCCGGGGCAGGTGCAGCACGGGTTAGATACAGAGTAAAGCTCCCTCTACACTGTCCCATCAACAATCTCAGGGCAGGTACAGCACGGGTTAGAGAGAGTAAAGCTCCCTCCACACTGTCCCATCAAACACTCTCAGGGCAGGTACAGCACATGTTAGATACAGAGTAAAGCTCCCTCTACACTGTCCCATCAAACACTCGCAGGGCAGGTACAGCACGGGGTTAGATACAGAGTAAAGCTCCCTCTACACTGTCCCCATCAAACACTCTCAGGGCAGGTACAGCACGGGTTTGATACAGAGTAAACCTCCCTCTACACTGTCCCATCAAACACTCCCAGGGCAGGTACAGCAGGGGTTAGATACAGCGTAAAGCTCCCTCTACACTGTCCCATCAAACACTCTCAGGGCAGGTACAGCACGGGTTAGATACAGAGTAAAGCTCCCGCTATACTGTCTCATCAAACACTCCCAGGGCAGGTACAGCACGGGTTAGATACAGAATAAAGCTCCCTCTGCACTGTCCCATCAAACACGCCCAGGGCAGGTACAGCACGGGTTACATATAAAGTAAAGCTCCCTCGACACTGTCCCTTCAAACACTCCCGGGGCAGGTACAACACGGGTTAGATACAGAGTAAAGCTTCCTCTACACTGTATCATCAAACACTCCCAGGGCAGGTAAAGCACAGGGTTAGATGTAGAGTAAAGCTCCCTCTGCACTGTCCCATCAAACACTCCCAGGGCAGGTACAGCACGGGTTAGATACAGAGTAAAGCTCCCTCTACACTGTCCCATCAAACAATCCCAGAGCAGGTACAGCACGGGTTACATACAGAGTAAAGCTCCCTCTACACTGTCCCATCAAACACTCCGAGGGCAGGTGCTGCATGGGTTAGACACAGAGTAAAGCTCCCTCTACACTGTCCCATCAAACACTCCCAGGGCAGGTACAGCACGTGTTAGCTAAAGAGTAAAGCTCCCTCTACACTGTTCCATCAAACACTCCCAGGGCAGGTACAGCACGGGTTAGATACAGAGTAAAGCTCCCTCTACACTGTCCCATCAACACTCTCAGGGCAGGTACAGCACGGGTTAGAGAGAGGAAAGCTCCCTCCACACTGTCCCATCAAACACTTTCAGGGCAGGTACAGCACATGTTAGATACAGAGTAAAGCTCCCTCTACACTGTCCCATCAAACACTCGCAGGGCAGGTACAGCACGGGGTTAGATACAGCGTAAAGCTCCCTCTACACTGTCCCATCATACACTCTCAGGGCAGGTACAGCAACACTTAGATACAGAATAAAGCTCCCTCTACTCTGTCCCATCAAACACTCTCAGGGCAGGTACAGCACGGGTTAGATACAGAGTAAAGCTCCCTCTATACTGTCTCATCAAACACTCCCAGGGCAGGTACAGCACGGGTTAGATACAGAGTAAAGCTCCCTCTACACTGTCCCATCAAACACGCCCAGGGCAGGTACAGCACGGGTTACGTATAAAGTAAAGCTCCCTCTACACTGTCACTTCAAACACTCCCGGGGCAGGTACAACACGGGTTCGATACAGAGTAAAGCTTACTCTACACTGTATCATCAAACACTCCCAGGGCAGGTGCAGCACGGGTTAGATACAGAGTAAAGCTCCCTCTACACTGTCCCATCAAACACTCTCAGGGCAGGTACAGCACGGGTTAGAGAGAGTAAAGCTCCCTCTACACTGTCCCATCAAACACTCTCAGGGCAGGTACAGCACGGGTTAGGGAGAGTAAAGCTCCCTCTACACTGTCCCATCAAACACTCTCAGGGCAGGTACAGCACGGTTTAGATACAGAGTAAAGCTCCCTCTACACTGTCCCATCAAACACTCCCAGGGCAGGTACAGCACGTGTTAGATACAGAGTAAAGCTCCCTCTACACTGTCCCATCAAACACGCCCAGGGCAGGTACAGCACAGGTTACGTATAAAGTAAAGCTCCCTCTACACTGTCCCTTCAAACACTCCCGGGGCAGGTACAACACGGGTTAGATACAGAGTAAAGCTTCCTCTACACTGTATCATCAAACAATCCCAGAGCAGGTACAGCACGGGTAACATACAGAGTAAAGCTCCCTCTACACTGTTCCATCAAACACTCCCGGGGCAGGTGCAGCACGGGTTAGATACAGAGTAAAGCTCCCTCTACACTGTCCCATCAACAATCTCAGGGCAGGTACAGCACGGGTTAGAGAGAGTAAAGCTCCCTCTACACTGTTCCATCAAACACTCTCAGGGCAGGTACAGCACATGTTAGATACAGAGTAAAGCTCCCTCTACACTGTCCCATCAAACACTCGCAGGGCAGGTACAGCACGGGGTTAGATACAGAGTAAAGCTCCCTCTACACTGTCCCCATCAAACACTCTCAGGGCAGGTACAGCACGGGTTTGATACAGAGTAAACCTCCCTCTACACTGTCCCATCAAACACTCCCAGGGCAGGTACAGCAGGGGTTAGATACAGCGTAAAGCTCCCTCTACACTGTCCCATCAAACACTCTCAGGGCAGGTACAGCACGGGTTAGATACAGAGTAAAGCTCCCGCTATACTGTCTCATCAAACACTCCCAGGGCAGGTACAGCACGGGTTAGATACAGAATAAAGCTCCCTCTGCACTGTCCCATCAAACACGCCCAGGGCAGGTACAGCACGGGTTACATATAAAGTAAAGCTCCCTCGACACTGTCCCTTCAAACACTCCCGGGGCAGGTACAACACGGGTTAGATACAGAGTAAAGCTTCCTCTACACTGTATCATCAAACACTCCCAGGGCAGGTAAAGCACAGGGTTAGATGTAGAGTAAAGCTCCCTCTGCACTGTCCCATCAAACAATCCCAGAGCAGGTACAGCATGGGTTAGATACAGAGTAAAGCTCCCTCTACACTGTCCCATCAAACACTCCCAGGGCAGGTACTGCATGGGTTAGATACAGAGTAAAGCTCCCTCTACACTGTTCCATCAAGCACTCCCGGGGCAGGTACAGCACGGGTTAGATACAGAGTAAAGCTCCCTCGACACTGTCCCATCAAACACTCCCAGGGCAGGTACTGCACGGGTTAGACACAGAGTAAAGCTCCCTCTACACTGTCCCATCAAACACTCCCAAGGCAGGTACAGGACGTGTTAGATAAAGAGTAAAGCTCCCTCTCCACTGTTCCATCAAACACTCCCGGGGCAGGTACAGCACGGGTTAGATACAGAGTAAAGCTCCCTCTACACTGTCCCATCAAACACTCTCAGGGCAGGTACAGCACGGGTTAGAGAGAGTAAAGCTCCCTCTACACTGTCCCATCAAACACTCTCAGGGCAGGGACAGCACGGGTTAGATACAGAGTAAAGCTCCCTCTACACTGTCCCATCAAACACTCCCAGGGTAGGTACAGCACGTGTTAGATACAGAGTAAAGCTCCCTCTACACTGTCCCATCAAACACGCCCAGGGCAGGTACAGCACGGGTTACGTATAGAGTAAAGCTACCTCTACACTGTCCCTTCAAACACTCCCGGGGCAGGTACAACACGGGTTAGATACAGAGTAAAGCTTCCTCTACACTGTATCATCAAACACTCCCAGTGCAGGTACAGCACGGGTTAGATACAGAGTAAAGCTCCCTCTACACTGTCCCAGCAAACACTCCCAGGGCAGGTACAGCACGGGTTAGATACAGAGCAAAGCTCCCTCTACACTGTCCCATCAAACACTCCCAGGGCAGGTACAGCACGGGTTAGATACAGAGTAAAGCTCCCTCTACACTGTCCCATCAAACAATCCCAGAGCAGGTACAGCACGGGTTACATACAGAGTAAAGCTCCCTCTACACTGTCCCATCAAACACTCCGAGGGCAGGTGCTGCATGGGTTAGACACAGAGTAAAGCTCCCTCTACACTGTCCCATCAAACACTCCCAGGGCAGGTACAGCACGTGTTAGCTAAAGAGTAAAGCTCCCTCTACACTGTTCCATCAAACACTCCCAGGGCAGGTACAGCACGGGTTAGATACAGAGTAAAGCTCCCTCTACACTGTCCCATCAACACTCTCAGGGCAGGTACAGCACGGGTTAGAGAGAGGAAAGCTCCCTCCACACTGTCCCATCAAACACTTTCAGGGCAGGTACAGCACATGTTAGATACAGAGTAAAGCTCCCTCTACACTGTCCCATCAAACACTCGCAGGGCAGGTACAGCACGGGGTTAGATACAGCGTAAAGCTCCCTCTACACTGTCCCATCATACACTCTCAGGGCAGGTACAGCAACACTTAGATACAGAATAAAGCTCCCTCTACTCTGTCCCATCAAACACTCTCAGGGCAGGTACAGCACGGGTTAGATACAGAGTAAAGCTCCCTCTACACTGTCCCATCAAACACTCCCAGGGCAGGTACAGCACGTGTTAGATACAGAGTAAAGCTCCCTCTACACTGTCCCATCAAACACGCCCAGGGCAGGTACAGCACAGGTTACGTATAAAGTAAAGCTCCCTCTACAGTGTCCCTTCAAACACTCCCGGGGCAGGTACAACACGGGTTAGATACAGAGTAAAGCTTCCTCTACACTGTATCATCAAACAATCCCAGAGCAGGTACAGCACGGGTAACATACAGAGTAAAGCTCCCTCTACACTGTTCCATCAAACACTCCCGGGGCAGGTGCAGCACGGGTTAGATACAGAGTAAAGCTCCCTCTACACTGTCCCATCAACAATCTCAGGGCAGGTACAGCACGGGTTAGAGAGAGTAAAGCTCCCTCCACACTGTCCCATCAAACACTCTCAGGGCAGGTACAGCACATGTTAGATACAGAGTAAAGCTCCCTCTACACTGTCCCATCAAACACTCGCAGGGCAGGTACAGCACGGGGTTAGATACAGAGTAAAGCTCCCTCTACACTGTCCCCATCAAACACTCTCAGGGCAGGTACAGCACGGGTTTGATACAGAGTAAACCTCCCTCTACACTGTCCCATCAAACACTCCCAGGGCAGGTACAGCAGGGGTTAGATACAGCGTAAAGCTCCCTCTACACTGTCCCATCAAACACTCTCAGGGCAGGTACAGCACGGGTTAGATACAGAGTAAAGCTCCCGCTATACTGTCTCATCAAACACTCCCAGGGCAGGTACAGCACGGGTTAGATACAGAATAAAGCTCCCTCTGCACTGTCCCATCAAACACGCCCAGGGCAGGTACAGCACGGGTTACATATAAAGTAAAGCTCCCTCGACACTGTCCCTTCAAACACTCCCGGGGCAGGTACAACACGGGTTAGATACAGAGTAAAGCTTCCTCTACACTGTATCATCAAACACTCCCAGGGCAGGTAAAGCACAGGGTTAGATGTAGAGTAAAGCTCCCTCTGCACTGTCCCATCAAACAATCCCAGAGCAGGTACAGCATGGGTTAGATACAGAGTAAAGCTCCCTCTACACTGTCCCATCAAACACTCCCAGGGCAGGTACTGCATGGGTTAGATACAGAGTAAAGCTCCCTCTACACTGTTCCATCAAGCACTCCCGGGGCAGGTACAGCACGGGTTAGATACAGAGTAAAGCTCCCTCGACACTGTCCCATCAAACACTCCCAGGGCAGGTACTGCATGGGTTAGACACAGAGTAAAGCTCCCTCTACACTGTCCCATCAAACACTCCCAAGGCAGGTACAGGACGTGTTAGATAAAGAGTAAAGCTCCCTCTCCACTGTTCCATCAAACACTCCCGGGGCAGGTACAGCACGGGTTAGATACAGAGTAAAGCTCCCTCTACACTGTCCCATCAAACACTCTCAGGGCAGGTACAGCACGGGTTAGAGAGAGTAAAGCTCCCTCTACACTGTCCCATCAAACACTCTCAGGGCAGGGACAGCACGGGTTAGATACAGAGTAAAGCTCCCTCTACACTGTCCCATCAAACACTCCCAGGGTAGGTACAGCACGTGTTAGATACAGAGTAAAGCTCCCTCTACACTGTCCCATCAAACACGCCCAGGGCAGGTACAGCACGGGTTACGTATAGAGTAAAGCTCCCTCTACACTGTCCCTTCAAACACTCCCGGGGCAGGTACAACACGGGTTAGATACAGAGTAAAGCTTCCTCTACACTGTATCATCAAACACTCCCAGTGCAGGTACAGCACGGGTTAGATACAGAGTAAAGCTCCCTCTACACTGTCCCAGCAAACACTCCCAGGGCAGGTACAGCACGGGTTAGATACAGAGCAAAGCTCCCTCTACACTGTCCCATCAAACACTCCCAGGGCAGGTACAGCACGGGTTAGATACAGAGTAAAGCTCCCTCTACACTGTCCCATCAAACAATCCCAGAGCAGGTACAGCACGGGTTACATACAGAGTAAAGCTCCCTCTACACTGTCCCATCAAACACTCCGAGGGCAGGTGCTGCATGGGTTAGACACAGAGTAAAGCTCCCTCTACACTGTCCCATCAAACACTCCCAGGGCAGGTACAGCACGTGTTAGCTAAAGAGTAAAGCTCCCTCTACACTGTTCCATCAAACACTCCCAGGGCAGGTACAGCACGGGTTAGATACAGAGTAAAGCTCCCTCTACACTGTCCCATCAACACTCTCAGGGCAGGTACAGCACGGGTTAGAGAGAGGAAAGCTCCCTCCACACTGTCCCATCAAACACTTTCAGGGCAGGTACAGCACATGTTAGATACAGAGTAAAGCTCCCTCTACACTGTCCCATCAAACACTCGCAGGGCAGGTACAGCACGGGGTTAGATACAGCGTAAAGCTCCCTCTACACTGTCCCATCATACACTCTCAGGGCAGGTACAGCAACACTTAGATACAGAGTAAAGCTCCCTCTACTCTGTCCCATCAAACACTCTCAGGGCAGGTACAGCACGGGTTAGATACAGAGTAAAGCTCCCTCTACTCTGTCCCATCAAACACTCTCAGGGCAGGTACAGCACGGGTTAGATACAGAGTAAAGCTCCCTCTACACTGTCCCATCAAACACGCCCAGGGCAGGTACAGCACGGGTTACGTATAAAGTAAAGCTCCCTCTACACTGTCACTTCAAACACTCCCGGGGCAGGTACAACACGGGTTCGATACAGAGTAAAGCTTACTCTACACTGTATCATCAAACACTCCCAGGGCAGGTGCAGCACGGGTTAGATACAGAGTAAAGCTCCCTCTACACTGTCCCATCAAACACTCTCAGGGCAGGTACAGCACGGGTTAGAGAGAGTAAAGCTCCCTCTACACTGTCCCATCAAACACTCTCAGGGCAGGTACAGCACGGGTTAGAGAGAGTAAAGCTCCCTCTACACTGTCCCATCAAACACTCTCAGGGCAGGTACAGCACGGTTTAGATACAGAGTAAAGCTCCCTCTACACTGTCTCATCAAACACTCCCAGGGCAGGTACAGCACGTGTTAGATACAGAGTAAAGCTCCCTCTACACTGTCCCATCAAACACGCCCAGGGCAGGTACAGCACAGGTTACGTATAAAGTAAAGCTCCCTCTACACTGTCCCTTCAAACACTCCCGGGGCAGGTACAACACGGGTTAGATACAGAGTAAAGCTTCCTCTACACTGTATCATCAAACAATCCCAGAGCAGGTACAGCACGGGTAACATACAGAGTAAAGCTCCCTCTACACTGTCCCATCAAACACTCCTAGGGCAGGTACTGCATGGGTTAGACACAGAGTAAAGCTCCCTCTACACTGTCCCATCAAACACTCCCAGGGCAGGTACAGCACGTGTTAGCTAAAGAGTAAAGCTCCCTCTACACTGTTCCATCAAACACTCCCGGGGCAGGTGCAGCACGGGTTAGATACAGAGTAAAGCTCCCTCTACACTGTCCCATCAACAATCTCAGGGCAGGTACAGCACGGGTTAGAGAGAGTAAAGCTCCCTCCACACTGTCCCATCAAACACTCTCAGGGCAGGTACAGCACATGTTAGATACAGAGTAAAGCTCCCTCTACACTGTCCCATCAAACACTCGCAGGGCAGGTACAGCACGGGGTTAGATACAGAGTAAAGCTCCCTCTACACTGTCCCCATCAAACACTCTCAGGGCAGGTACAGCACGGGTTTGATACAGAGTAAACCTCCCTCTACACTGTCCCATCAAACACTCCCAGGGCAGGTACAGCAGGGGTTGGATACAGCGTAAAGCTCCCTCTACACTGTCCCATCAAACACTCTCAGGGCAGGTACAGCACGGGTTAGATACAGAGTAAAGCTCCCGCTATACTGTCTCATCAAACACTCCCAGGGCAGGTACAGCACGGGTTAGATACAGAATAAAGCTCCCTCTGCCCTGTCCCATCAAACACGCCCAGGGCAGGTACAGCACGGGTTACATATAAAGTAAAGCTCCCTCGACACTGTCCGTTCAAACACTCCCGGGGCAGGTACAACACGGGTTAGATACAGAGTAAAGCTTCCTCTACACTGTATCATCAAACACTCCCAGGGCAGGTAAAGCACAGGGTTAGATATAGAGTAAAGCTCCCTCTGCACTGTCCCATCAAACAATCCCAGAGCAGGTACAGCATGGGTTAGATACAGAGTAAAGCTCCCTCGACACTGTCCCATCAAACACTCCCAGGGCAGGTACTGCATGGGCTAGACACAGAGTAAAGCTCCCTCTACACTGTCCCATCAAACACTCTCAGGGCAGGTACAGCACGGGTTAGAGAGAGTAAAGCTCCCTCTACACTGTCCCATCAAACACTCTCAGGGCAGGGACAGCACGGGTTAGATACAGAGTAAAGCTCCCTCTACACTGTCCCATCAAACACTCCCAGGGCAGGTACAGCACGTGTTAGATACAGAGTAAAGCTCCCTCTACACTGTCCCATCAAACACGCCCAGGGCAGGTACAGCACGGGTTACGTATAGAGTAAAGCTCCCTCTACACTGTCCCTTCAAACACTCCCGGGGCAGGTACAACACGGGTTAGATACAGAGTAAAGCTTCCTCTACACTGTATCATCAAACACTCCCAGTGCAGGTACAGCACGGGTTAGATACAGAGTAAAGCTCCCTCTACACTGTCCCAGCAAACACTCCCAGGGCAGGTACAGCACGGGTTAGATACAGAGCAAAGCTCCCTCTACACTGTCCCATCAAACACTCCCAGGGCAGGTACAGCACGGGTTAGATACAGAGTAAAGCTCCCTCCACACTGTCCCATCAAACAATCCCAGAGCAGGTACAGCACGGGTTACATACAGAGTAAAGCTCCCTCTACACTGTCCCATCAAACACTCCGAGGGCAGGTGCTGCATGGGTTAGACACAGAGTAAAGCTCCCTCTACACTGTCCCATCAAACACTCCCAGGGCAGGTACAGCACGTGTTAGCTAAAGAGTAAAGCTCCCTCTACACTGTTCCATCAAACACTCCCAGGGCAGGTACAGCACGGGTTAGATACAGAGTAAAGCTCCCTCTACACTGTCCCATCAACACTCTCAGGGCAGGTACAGCACGGGTTAGAGAGAGGAAAGCTCCCTCCACACTGTCCCATCAAACACTTTCAGGGCAGGTACAGCACATGTTAGATACAGAGTAAAGCTCCCTCTACACTGTCCCATCAAACACTCGCAGGGCAGGTACAGCACGGGGTTAGATACAGCGTAAAGCTCCCTCTACACTGTCCCATCAAACACTCTCAGGGCAGGTACAGCAACACTTAGATACAGAGTAAAGCTCCCTCTACTCTGTCCCATCAAACACTCTCAGGGCAGGTACAGCACGGGTTAGATACAGAGTAAAGCTCCCTCTATACTGTCTCATCAAACACTCCCAGGGCAGGTACAGCACGGGTTAGATACAGAGTAAAGCTCCCTCTACACTGTCCCATCAAACACGCCCAGGGCAGGTACAGCACGGGTTACGTATAAAGTAAAGCTCCCTCTACACTGTCACTTCAAACACTCCCGGGGCAGGTACAACACGGGTTCGATACAGAGTAAAGCTTACTCTACACTGTATCATCAAACAATCCCAGGGCAGGTGCAGCACGGGTTAGATACAGAGTAAAGCTCCCTCTACACTGTCCCATCAAACACTCTCAGGGCAGGTACAGCACGGGTTAGAGAGAGTAAAGCTCCCTCTACACTGTCCCATCAAACACTCTCAGGGCAGGTACAGCACGGGTTAGAGAGAGTAAAGCTCCCTCTACACTGTCCCATCAAACACTCTCAGGGCAGGTACAGCACGGTTTAGATACAGAGTAAAGCTCCCTCTACACTGTCCCATCAAACACTCCCAGGGCAGGTACAGCACGTGTTAGATACAGAGTAAAGCTCCCTCTACACTGTCCCATCAAACACGCCCAGGGCAGGTACAGCACAGGTTACGTATAAAGTAAAGCTCCCTCTACACTGTCCCTTCAAACACTCCCGGGGCAGGTACAACACGGGTTAGATACAGAGTAAAGCTTCCTCTACACTGTATCATCAAACAATCCCAGAGCAGGTACAGCACGGGTAACATACAGAGTAAAGCTCCCTCTACACTGTCCCATCAAACACTCCTAGGGCAGGTACTGCATGGGTTAGACACAGAGTAAAGCTCCCTCTACACTGTCCCATCAAACACTCCCAGGGCAGGTACAGCACGTGTTAGCTAAAGAGTAAAGCTCCCTCTACACTGTTCCATCAAACACTCCCGGGGCAGGTGCAGCACGGGTTAGATACAGAGTAAAGCTCCCTCTACACTGTCCCATCAACAATCTCAGGGCAGGTACAGCACGGGTTAGAGAGAGTAAAGCTCCCTCCACACTGTCCCATCAAACACTCTCAGGGCAGGTACAGCACATGTTAGATACAGAGTAAAGCTCCCTCTACACTGTCCCATCAAACACTCGCAGGGCAGGTACAGCACGGGGTTAGATACAGAGTAAAGCTCCCTCTACACTGTCCCCATCAAACACTCTCAGGGCAGGTACAGCACGGGTTTGATACAGAGTAAACCTCCCTCTACACTGTCCCATCAAACACTCCCAGGGCAGGTACAGCAGGGGTTAGATACAGCGTAAAGCTCCCTCTACACTGTCCCATCAAACACTCTCAGGGCAGGTACAGCACGGGTTAGATACAGAGTAAAGCTCCCGCTATACTGTCTCATCAAACACTCCCAGGGCAGGTACAGCACGGGTTAGATACAGAATAAAGCTCCCTCTGCACTGTCCCATCAAACACGCCCAGGGCAGGTACAGCACGGGTTACATATAAAGTAAAGCTCCCTCGACACTGTCCCTTCAAACACTCCCGGGGCAGGTACAACACGGGTTAGATACAGAGTAAAGCTCCCTCTGCACTGTCCCATCAAACAATCCCAGAGCAGGTACAGCATGGGTTAGATACAGAGTAAAGCTCCCTCTACACTGTCCCATCAAACACTCCCAGGGCAGGTACTGCATGGGTTAGATACAGAGTAAAGCTCCCTCTACACTGTTCCATCAAGCACTCCCGGGGCAGGTACAGCACGGGTTAGATACAGAGTAAAGCTCCCTCTACACTGTCCCATCAAACACTCCCAGGGCAGGTACTGCATGGGTTAGATACAGAGTAAAGCTCCCTCTACACTGTTCCATCAAGCACTCCCGGGGCAGGTACAGCACGGGTTAGATACAGAGTAAAGCTCCCTCGACACTGTCCCATCAAACACTCCCAGGGCAGGTACTGCATGGGTTAGACACAGAGTAAAGCTCCCTCTACACTGTCCCATCAAACACTCTCAGGGCAGGTACAGCACGGGTTAGAGAGAGTAAAGCTCCCTCTACACTGTCCCATCAAACACTCTCAGGGCAGGGACAGCACGGGTTAGATACAGAGTAAAGCTCCCTCTACACTGTCCCATCAAACACTCCCAGGGCAGGTACAGCACGGGTTAGATACAGAGCAAAGCTCCCTCTACACTGTCCCATCAAACACTCCCAGGGCAGGTACAGCACGGGTTAGATACAGAGTAAAGCTCCCTCTACACTGTCCCATCAAACAATCCCAGAGCAGGTACAGCACGGGTTACATACAGAGTAAAGCTCCCTCTACACTGTCCCATCAAACACTCCGAGGGCAGGTGCTGCATGGGTTAGACAGAGTAAAGCTCCCTCTACACTGTCCCATCAAACACTCCCAGGGCAGGTACAGCACGTGTTAGCTAAAGAGTAAAGCTCCCTCTACACTGTTCCATCAAACACTCCCGGGGCAGGTACAGCACGGGTTAGATACAGAGTAAAGCTCCCTCTACACTGTCCCATCAACACTCTCAGGGCAGGTACAGCACGGGTTAGAGAGAGTAAAGCTCCCTCCGCACTGTCCCATCAAACACTCTCAGGGCAGGTACAGCACATGTTAGATACAGAGTAAAGCTCCCTCTACACTGTCCCATCAAACACTCGCAGGGCAGGTACAGCACGGGGTTAGATACAGCGTAAAGCTCCCTCTACACTGTCCCATCAAACACTCTCAGGGCAGGTACAGCAACACTTAGATACAGAGTAAAGCTCCCTCTACTCTGTCCCATCAAACACTCTCAGGGCAGGTACAGCACGGGTTAGATACAGAGTAAAGCTCCCTCTATACTGTCTCATCAAACACTCCCAGGGCAGGTACAGCACGGGTTAGATACAGAGTAAAGCTCCCTCTACACTGTCCCATCAAACACGCCCAGGGCAGGTACAGCACTGGTTACATATAAAGTAAAGCTCCCTCTACACTGTCCCTTCAAACACTCCCGGGGCAGGTACAACACGGGTTAGATACAGAGTAAAGCTTCCTCTACACTGTATCATCAAACACTCCCAGGGCAGGTACAGCACGGGTTAGATACAGAGTAAAGCTCCCTCTACACTGTCCCATCAAACACTCCCAGGGCAGGTACAGCACGGGTTAGATACAGAGCAAAGCTCCCTCTACACTGTCCCTTCAAACACACCCAGGGCAGGTACAGCACGGGTTAGATACAGAGTAAAGCTCCCTCTACACTGTCCCATCAAACACTCCCAGGGCAGGTACTGCATGGGTTAGACACAGAGTAAAGCTCCCTCAACACTGTCCCATCAAACACTCCCAAGGCAGGTACAGCACGTGTTAGATAAAGGGTAAAGCTCCCTCTACACTGTTCCATCAAACACTCCCGGGGCAGGTACAGCACGGGTTAGATACAGAGTAAAGCTCCCTCTACACTGTCCCATCAAACACTCTCAGGGCAGGTACAGCACGGGTTAGAGAGAGTAAAGCTCCCTCTACACTGTCCCATCAAACACTCTCAGGGCAGGTACAGCACGGTTTAGATACAGAGTAAAGCTCCCTCGACACTGTCCCATCAAACACTCCCAGGGCAGGTACAGCACGTGTTAGATACAGAGTAAAGCTCCCTCTACACTGTCCCATCAAACACGCCCAGGGCAGGTACAGCACAGGTTACGTATAAAGTAAAGCTCCCTCTACACTGTCCCTTCAAACACTCCCGGGGCAGGTACAACACGGGTTAGATACAGAGTAAAGCTTACTCTACACTGTATCATCAAACACTCCCAGGGCAGGTGCAGCACGGGTTAGATACAGAGTAAAGCTCCCTCTACACTGTCCCATCAAACACTCTCAGGGCAGGTACAGCACGGGTTAGAGAGAGTAAAGCTCCCTCTACACTGTCCCATCAAACACTCTCAGGGCAGGTACAGCACGGGTTAGAGAGAGTAAAGCTCCCTCTACACTGTCCCATCAAACACTCTCAGGGCAGGTACAGCACGGTTTAGATACAGAGTAAAGCTCCCTCTACACTGTCTCATCAAACACTCCCAGGGCAGGTACAGCACGTGTTAGATACAGAGTAAAGCTCCCTCTACACTGTCCCATCAAACACGCCCAGGGCAGGTACAGCACAGGTTACGTATAAAGTAAAGCTCCCTCTACACTGTCCCTTCAAACACTCCCGGGGCAGGTACAACACGGGTTAGATACAGAGTAAAGCTTCCTCTACACTGTATCATCAAACAATCCCAGAGCAGGTACAGCACGGGTAACATACAGAGTAAAGCTCCCTCTACACTGTCCCATCAAACACTCCTAGGGCAGGTACTGCATGGGTTAGACACAGAGTAAAGCTCCCTCTACACTGTCCCATCAAACACTCCCAGGGCAGGTACAGCACGTGTTAGCTAAAGAGTAAAGCTCCCTCTACACTGTTCCATCAAACACTCCCGGGGCAGGTGCAGCACGGGTTAGATACAGAGTAAAGCTCCCTCTACACTGTCCCATCAACAATCTCAGGGCAGGTACAGCACGGGTTAGAGAGAGTAAAGCTCCCTCCACACTGTCCCATCAAACACTCTCAGGGCAGGTACAGCACATGTTAGATACAGAGTAAAGCTCCCTCTACACTGTCCCATCAAACACTCGCAGGGCAGGTACAGCACGGGGTTAGATACAGAGTAAAGCTCCCTCTACACTGTCCCCATCAAACACTCTCAGGGCAGGTACAGCACGGGTTTGATACAGAGTAAACCTCCCTCTACACTGTCCCATCAAACACTCCCAGGGCAGGTACAGCAGGGGTTGGATACAGCGTAAAGCTCCCTCTACACTGTCCCATCAAACACTCTCAGGGCAGGTACAGCACGGGTTAGATACAGAGTAAAGCTCCCGCTATACTGTCTCATCAAACACTCCCAGGGCAGGTACAGCACGGGTTAGATACAGAATAAAGCTCCCTCTGCCCTGTCCCATCAAACACGCCCAGGGCAGGTACAGCACGGGTTACATATAAAGTAAAGCTCCCTCGACACTGTCCGTTCAAACACTCCCGGGGCAGGTACAACACGGGTTAGATACAGAGTAAAGCTTCCTCTACACTGTATCATCAAACACTCCCAGGGCAGGTAAAGCACAGGGTTAGATATAGAGTAAAGCTCCCTCTGCACTGTCCCATCAAACAATCCCAGAGCAGGTACAGCATGGGTTAGATACAGAGTAAAGCTCCCTCTACACTGTCCCATCAAACACTCCCAGGGCAGGTACTGCATGGGTTAGATACAGAGTAAAGCTCCCTCTACACTGTTCCATCAAGCACTCCCGGGGCAGGTACAGCACGGGTTAGATACAGAGTAAAGCTCCCTCGACACTGTCCCATCAAACACTCCCAGGGCAGGTACTGCATGGGCTAGACACAGAGTAAAGCTCCCTCTACACTGTCCCATCAAACACTCTCAGGGCAGGTACAGCACGGGTTAGAGAGAGTAAAGCTCCCTCTACACTGTCCCATCAAACACTCTCAGGGCAGGGACAGCACGGGTTAGATACAGAGTAAAGCTCCCTCTACACTGTCCCATCAAACACTCCCAGGGCAGGTACAGCACGTGTTAGATACAGAGTAAAGCTCCCTCTACACTGTCCCATCAAACACGCCCAGGGCAGGTACAGCACGGGTTACGTATAGAGTAAAGCTCCCTCTACACTGTCCCTTCAAACACTCCCGGGGCAGGTACAACACGGGTTAGATACAGAGTAAAGCTTCCTCTACACTGTATCATCAAACACTCCCAGTGCAGGTACAGCACGGGTTAGATACAGAGTAAAGCTCCCTCTACACTGTCCCAGCAAACACTCCCAGGGCAGGTACAGCACGGGTTAGATACAGAGCAAAGCTCCCTCTACACTGTCCCATCAAACACTCCCAGGGCAGGTACAGCACGGGTTAGATACAGAGTAAAGCTCCCTCCACACTGTCCCATCAAACAATCCCAGAGCAGGTACAGCACGGGTTACATACAGAGTAAAGCTCCCTCTACACTGTCCCATCAAACACTCCGAGGGCAGGTGCTGCATGGGTTAGACACAGAGTAAAGCTCCCTCTACACTGTCCCATCAAACACTCCCAGGGCAGGTACAGCACGTGTTAGCTAAAGAGTAAAGCTCCCTCTACACTGTTCCATCAAACACTCCCAGGGCAGGTACAGCACGGGTTAGATACAGAGTAAAGCTCCCTCTACACTGTCCCATCAACACTCTCAGGGCAGGTACAGCACGGGTTAGAGAGAGGAAAGCTCCCTCCACACTGTCCCATCAAACACTTTCAGGGCAGGTACAGCACATGTTAGATACAGAGTAAAGCTCCCTCTACACTGTCCCATCAAACACTCGCAGGGCAGGTACAGCACGGGGTTAGATACAGCGTAAAGCTCCCTCTACACTGTCCCATCAAACACTCTCAGGGCAGGTACAGCAACACTTAGATACAGAGTAAAGCTCCCTCTACTCTGTCCCATCAAACACTCTCAGGGCAGGTACAGCACGGGTTAGATACAGAGTAAAGCTCCCTCTATACTGTCTCATCAAACACTCCCAGGGCAGGTACAGCACGGGTTAGATACAGAGTAAAGCTCCCTCTACACTGTCCCATCAAACACGCCCAGGGCAGGTACAGCACGGGTTACGTATAAAGTAAAGCTCCCTCTACACTGTCACTTCAAACACTCCCGGGGCAGGTACAACACGGGTTCGATACAGAGTAAAGCTTACTCTACACTGTATCATCAAACAATCCCAGGGCAGGTGCAGCACGGGTTAGATACAGAGTAAAGCTCCCTCTACACTGTCCCATCAAACACTCTCAGGGCAGGTACAGCACGGGTTAGAGAGAGTAAAGCTCCCTCTACACTGTCCCATCAAACACTCTCAGGGCAGGTACAGCACGGGTTAGAGAGAGTAAAGCTCCCTCTACACTGTCCCATCAAACACTCTCAGGGCAGGTACAGCACGGTTTAGATACAGAGTAAAGCTCCCTCTACACTGTCCCATCAAACACTCCCAGGGCAGGTACAGCACGTGTTAGATACAGAGTAAAGCTCCCTCTACACTGTCCCATCAAACACGCCCAGGGCAGGTACAGCACAGGTTACGTATAAAGTAAAGCTCCCTCTACACTGTCCCTTCAAACACTCCCGGGGCAGGTACAACACGGGTTAGATACAGAGTAAAGCTTCCTCTACACTGTATCATCAAACAATCCCAGAGCAGGTACAGCACGGGTAACATACAGAGTAAAGCTCCCTCTACACTGTCCCATCAAACACTCCTAGGGCAGGTACTGCATGGGTTAGACACAGAGTAAAGCTCCCTCTACACTGTCCCATCAAACACTCCCAGGGCAGGTACAGCACGTGTTAGCTAAAGAGTAAAGCTCCCTCTACACTGTTCCATCAAACACTCCCGGGGCAGGTGCAGCACGGGTTAGATACAGAGTAAAGCTCCCTCTACACTGTCCCATCAACAATCTCAGGGCAGGTACAGCACGGGTTAGAGAGAGTAAAGCTCCCTCCACACTGTCCCATCAAACACTCTCAGGGCAGGTACAGCACATGTTAGATACAGAGTAAAGCTCCCTCTACACTGTCCCATCAAACACTCGCAGGGCAGGTACAGCACGGGGTTAGATACAGAGTAAAGCTCCCTCTACACTGTCCCCATCAAACACTCTCAGGGCAGGTACAGCACGGGTTTGATACAGAGTAAACCTCCCTCTACACTGTCCCATCAAACACTCCCAGGGCAGGTACAGCAGGGGTTAGATACAGCGTAAAGCTCCCTCTACACTGTCCCATCAAACACTCTCAGGGCAGGTACAGCACGGGTTAGATACAGAGTAAAGCTCCCGCTATACTGTCTCATCAAACACTCCCAGGGCAGGTACAGCACGGGTTAGATACAGAATAAAGCTCCCTCTGCACTGTCCCATCAAACACGCCCAGGGCAGGTACAGCACGGGTTACATATAAAGTAAAGCTCCCTCGACACTGTCCCTTCAAACACTCCCGGGGCAGGTACAACACGGGTTAGATACAGAGTAAAGCTCCCTCTGCACTGTCCCATCAAACAATCCCAGAGCAGGTACAGCATGGGTTAGATACAGAGTAAAGCTCCCTCTACACTGTCCCATCAAACACTCCCAGGGCAGGTACTGCATGGGTTAGATACAGAGTAAAGCTCCCTCTACACTGTTCCATCAAGCACTCCCGGGGCAGGTACAGCACGGGTTAGATACAGAGTAAAGCTCCCTCTACACTGTCCCATCAAACACTCCCAGGGCAGGTACTGCATGGGTTAGATACAGAGTAAAGCTCCCTCTACACTGTTCCATCAAGCACTCCCGGGGCAGGTACAGCACGGGTTAGATACAGAGTAAAGCTCCCTCGACACTGTCCCATCAAACACTCCCAGGGCAGGTACTGCATGGGTTAGACACAGAGTAAAGCTCCCTCTACACTGTCCCATCAAACACTCTCAGGGCAGGTACAGCACGGGTTAGAGAGAGTAAAGCTCCCTCTACACTGTCCCATCAAACACTCTCAGGGCAGGGACAGCACGGGTTAGATACAGAGTAAAGCTCCCTCTACACTGTCCCATCAAACACTCCCAGGGCAGGTACAGCACGGGTTAGATACAGAGCAAAGCTCCCTCTACACTGTCCCATCAAACACTCCCAGGGCAGGTACAGCACGGGTTAGATACAGAGTAAAGCTCCCTCTACACTGTCCCATCAAACAATCCCAGAGCAGGTACAGCACGGGTTACATACAGAGTAAAGCTCCCTCTACACTGTCCCATCAAACACTCCGAGGGCAGGTGCTGCATGGGTTAGACAGAGTAAAGCTCCCTCTACACTGTCCCATCAAACACTCCCAGGGCAGGTACAGCACGTGTTAGCTAAAGAGTAAAGCTCCCTCTACACTGTTCCATCAAACACTCCCGGGGCAGGTACAGCACGGGTTAGATACAGAGTAAAGCTCCCTCTACACTGTCCCATCAACACTCCCAGGGCAGGTACAGCACGTGTTAGCTAAAGAGTAAAGCTCCCTCCGCACTGTCCCATCAAACACTCTCAGGGCAGGTACAGCACATGTTAGATACAGAGTAAAGCTCCCTCTACACTGTCCCATCAAACACTCGCAGGGCAGGTACAGCACGGGGTTAGATACAGCGTAAAGCTCCCTCTACACTGTCCCATCAAACACTCTCAGGGCAGGTACAGCAACACTTAGATACAGAGTAAAGCTCCCTCTACTCTGTCCCATCAAACACTCTCAGGGCAGGTACAGCACGGGTTAGATACAGAGTAAAGCTCCCTCTATACTGTCTCATCAAACACTCCCAGGGCAGGTACAGCACGGGTTAGATACAGAGTAAAGCTCCCTCTACACTGTCCCATCAAACACGCCCAGGGCAGGTACAGCACTGGTTACATATAAAGTAAAGCTCCCTCTACACTGTCCCTTCAAACACTCCCGGGGCAGGTACAACACGGGTTAGATACAGAGTAAAGCTTCCTCTACACTGTATCATCAAACACTCCCAGGGCAGGTACAGCACGGGTTAGATACAGAGTAAAGCTCCCTCTACACTGTCCCATCAAACACTCCCAGGGCAGGTACAGCACGGGTTAGATACAGAGCAAAGCTCCCTCTACACTGTCCCTTCAAACACACCCAGGGCAGGTACAGCACGGGTTAGATACAGAGTAAAGCTCCCTCTACACTGTCCCATCAAACACTCCCAGGGCAGGTACTGCATGGGTTAGACACAGAGTAAAGCTCCCTCAACACTGTCCCATCAAACACTCCCAAGGCAGGTACAGCACGTGTTAGATAAAGGGTAAAGCTCCCTCTACACTGTTCCATCAAACACTCCCGGGGCAGGTACAGCACGGGTTAGATACAGAGTAAAGCTCCCTCTACACTGTCCCATCAAACACTCTCAGGGCAGGTACAGCACGGGTTAGAGAGAGTAAAGCTCCCTCTACACTGTCCCATCAAACACTCTCAGGGCAGGTACAGCACGGTTTAGATACAGAGTAAAGCTCCCTCGACACTGTCCCATCAAACACTCCCAGGGCAGGTACAGCACGTGTTAGATACAGAGTAAAGCTCCCTCTACACTGTCCCATCAAACACGCCCAGGGCAGGTACAGCACAGGTTACGTATAAAGTAAAGCTCCCTCTACACTGTCCCTTCAAACACTCCCGGGGCAGGTACAACACGGGTTAGATACAGAGTAAAGCTTCCTCTACACTGTATCATCAAACACTCCCAGGGCAGGTACAGCACGGGTTAGATACAGAGTAAAGCTCCCTCGACACTGTCCCATCAAACACTCCCAGGGCAGGTACAGCACGGGTTAGATACAGAGCAAAGCTCCCTCTACACTGTCCCATCAAACACTCCCAGGGCAGGTACAGCACGGGTTAGATACAGAGTAAAGCTTCCTCTACACTGTCCCATCAAACAATCCCAGAGCAGGTACAGCACGGGTTACATACAGAGTAAAGCTCCCTCTACACTGTCCCATCAAACACTCCTAGGGCAGGTACTGCATGGGTTAGACACAGAGTAAAGCTCCCTCTACACTGTCCCATCAAACACTCGCAGGGCAGGTACAGCACGGGGTTAGATACAGAGTAAAGCTCCCTCTACACTGTCCCCATCAAACACTCTCAGGGCAGGTACAGCACGGGTTTGATACAGAGTAAACCTCCCTCTACACTGTCCCATCAAACACTCCCAGGGCAGGTACAGCAGGGGTTAGATACAGCGTAAAGCTCCCTCTACACTGTCCCATCAAACACTCTCAGGGCAGGTACAGCACGGGTTAGAGACAGAGTAAAGCTCCCGCTATACTGTCTCATCAAACACTCCCAGGGCAGGTACAGCACGGGTTAGATACAGAATAAAGCTCCCTCTGCACTGTCCCATCAAACACGCCCAGGGCAGGTACAGCACGGGTTACATATAAAGTAAAGCTCCCTCGACACTGTCCCATCAAACACTCCCGGGGCAGGTACAACACGGGTTCGATACAGAGTAAAGCTTCCTCTACACTGTATCATCAAACAATCCCAGAGCAGGTACAGCACGGGTAACATACAGAGTAAAGCTCCCTCTACACTGTCCCATCAAACACTCCTAGGGCAGGTACTGCATGGGTTAGACACAGAGTAAAGCTCCCTCTACACTGTCCCATCAAACACTCCCAGGGCAGGTACAGCACGTGTTAGCTAAAGAGTAAAGCTCCCTCTACACTGTTCCATCAAACACTCCCGGGGCAGGTGCAGCACGGGTTAGATACAGAGTAAAGCTCCCTCTACACTGTCCCATCAACAATCTCAGGGCAGGTACAGCACGGGTTAGAGAGAGTAAAGCTCCCTCCACACTGTCCCATCAAACACACTCAGGGCAGGTACAGCACATGTTAGATACAGAGTAAAGCTCCCTCTACACTGTCCCATCAAACACTCGCAGGGCAGGTACAGCACGGGGTTAGATACAGAGTAAAGCTCCCTCTACACTGTCCCCATCAAACACTCTCAGGGCAGGTACAGCACGGGTTTGATACAGAGTAAACCTCCCTCTACACTGTCCCATCAAACACTCCCAGGGCAGGTACAGCAGGGGTTAGATACAGCGTAAAGCTCCCTCTACACTGTCCCATCAAACACTCTCAGGGCAGGTACAGCACGGGTTAGATACAGAGTAAACCTCCCTCTACACTGTCCCATCAAACACTCCCAGGGCAGGTACAGCAGGGGTTAGATACAGCGTAAAGCTCCCTCTACACTGTCCCATCAAACACTCTCAGGGCAGGTACAGCACGGGTTAGATACAGAGTAAAGCTCCCGCTATACTGTCTCATCAAACACTCCCAGGGCAGGTACAGCACGGGTTAGATACAGAATAAAGCTCCCTCTGCACTGTCCCATCAAACACGCCCAGGGCAGGTACAGCACGGGTTACATATAAAGTAAAGCTCCCTCGACACTGTCCCTTCAAACACTCCCGGGGCAGGTACAACACGGGTTAGATACAGAGTAAAGCTCCCTCTGCACTGTCCCATCAAACAATCCCAGAGCAGGTACAGCATGGGTTAGATACAGAGTAAAGCTCCCTCTACACTGTCCCATCAAACACTCCCAGGGCAGGTACTGCATGGGTTAGATACAGAGTAAAGCTCCCTCTACACTGTTCCATCAAGCACTCCCGGGGCAGGTACAGCACGGGTTAGATACAGAGTAAAGCTCCCTCGACACTGTCCCATCAAACACTCCCAGGGCAGGTACTGCATGGGTTAGACACAGAGTAAAGCTCCCTCTACACTGTCCCATCAAACACTCTCAGGGCAGGTACAGCACGGGTTAGAGAGAGTAAAGCTCCCTCTACACTGTCCCATCAAACACTCTCAGGGCAGGGACAGCACGGGTTAGATACAGAGTAAAGCTCCCTCTACACTGTCCCATCAAACACTCCCAGGGCAGGTACAGCACGTGTTAGATACAGAGTAAAGCTCCCTCTACACTGTCCCATCAAACACGCCCAGGGCAGGTACAGCACGGGTTACGTATAGAGTAAAGCTCCCTCTACACTGTCCCTTCAAACACTCCCAGGGCAGGTACAACACGGGTTAGATACAGAGTAAAGCTTCCTCTACACTGTATCATCAAACACTCCCAGTGCAGGTACAGCACGGGTTAGATACAGAGTAAAGCTCCCTCTACACTGTCCCAGCAAACACTCCCAGGGCAGGTACAGCACGGGTTAGATACAGAGCAAAGCTCCCTCTACACTGTCCCATCAAACACTCCCAGGGCAGGTACAGCACGGGTTAGATACAGAGTAAAGCTCCCTCTACACTGTCCCATCAAACAATCCCAGAGCAGGTACAGCACGGGTTACATACAGAGTAAAGCTCCCTCTACACTTTCCCATCAAACACTCCGAGGGCAGGTGCTGCATGGGTTAGACAGAGTAAAGCTCCCTCTACACTGTCCCATCAAACACTCCCAGGGCAGGTACAGCACGTGTTAGCTAAAGAGTAAAGCTCCCTCTACACTGTTCCATCAAACACTCCCGGGGCAGGTACAGCACGGGTTAGATACAGAGTAAAGCTCCCTCTACACTGTCCCATCAACACTCTCAGGGCAGGTACAGCACGGGTTAGAGAGAGTAAAGCTCCCTCCACACTGTCCCATCAAACACTCTCAGGGCAGGTACAGCACATGTTAGATACAGAGTAAAGCTCCCTCTACACTGTCCCCATCAAACACTCTCAGGGCAGGTACAGCACGGGTTTGATACAGAGTAAACCTCCCTCTACACTGTCCCATCAAACACTCCCAGGGCAGGTACAGCAGGGGTTAGATACAGCGTAAAGCTCCCTCTACACTGTCCCATCAAACACTCTCAGGGCAGGTACAGCACGGGTTAGATACAGAGTAAAGCTCCCGCTATACTGTCTCATCAAACACTCCCAGGGCAGGTACAGCACGGGTTAGATACAGAATAAAGCTCCCTCTGCACTGTCCCATCAAACACGCCCAGGGCAGGTACAGCACGGGTTACATATAAAGTAAAGCTCCCTCGACACTGTCCCTTCAAACACTCCCGGGGCAGGTACAACACGGGTTAGATACAGAGTAAAGCTCCCTCTGCACTGTCCCATCAAACAATCCCAGAGCAGGTACAGCATGGGTTAGATACAGAGTAAAGCTCCCTCTACACTGTCCCATCAAACACTCCCAGGGCAGGTACTGCATGGGTTAGATACAGAGTAAAGCTCCCTCTACACTGTTCCATCAAGCACTCCCGGGGCAGGTACAGCACGGGTTAGATACAGAGTAAAGCTCCCTCGACACTGTCCCATCAAACACTCCCAGGGCAGGTACTGCATGGGTTAGACACAGAGTAAAGCTCCCTCTACACTGTCCCATCAAACACTCTCAGGGCAGGTACAGCACGGGTTAGAGAGAGTAAAGCTCCCTCTACACTGTCCCATCAAACACTCTCAGGGCAGGGACAGCACGGGTTAGATACAGAGTAAAGCTCCCTCTACACTGTCCCATCAAACACTCCCAGGGCAGGTACAGCACGTGTTAGATACAGAGTAAAGCTCCCTCTACACTGTCCCATCAAACACGCCCAGGGCAGGTACAGCACGGGTTACGTATAGAGTAAAGCTCCCTCTACACTGTCCCTTCAAACACTCCCAGGGCAGGTACAACACGGGTTAGATACAGAGTAAAGCTTCCTCTACACTGTATCATCAAACACTCCCAGTGCAGGTACAGCACGGGTTAGATACAGAGTAAAGCTCCCTCTACACTGTCCCAGCAAACACTCCCAGGGCAGGTACAGCACGGGTTAGATACAGAGCAAAGCTCCCTCTACACTGTCCCATCAAACACTCCCAGGGCAGGTACAGCACGGGTTAGATACAGAGTAAAGCTCCCTCTACACTGTCCCATCAAACAATCCCAGAGCAGGTACAGCACGGGTTACATACAGAGTAAAGCTCCCTCTACACTGTCCCATCAAACACTCCGAGGGCAGGTGCTGCATGGGTTAGACAGAGTAAAGCTCCCTCTACACTGTCCCATCAAACACTCCCAGGGCAGTTACAGCACGTGTTAGCTAAAGAGTAAAGCTCCCTCTACACTGTTCCATCAAACACTCCCGGGGCAGGTACAGCACGGGTTAGATACAGAGTAAAGCTCCCTCTACACTGTCCCATCAACACTCTCAGGGCAGGTACAGCACGGGTTAGAGAGAGTAAAGCTCCCTCCGCACTGTCCCATCAAACACTCTCAGGGCAGGTACAGCACATGTTAGATACAGAGTAAAGCTCCCTCTACACTGTCCCATCAAACACTCGCAGGGCAGGTACAGCACGGGGTTAGATACAGCGTAAAGCTCCCTCTACACTGTCCCATCAAACACTCTCAGGGCAGGTACAGCAACACTTAGATACAGAGTAAAGCTCCCTCTACTCTGTCCCATCAAACACTCTCAGGGCAGGTACAGCACGGGTTAGATACAGAGTAAAGCTCCCTCTATACTGTCTCATCAAACACTCCCAGGGCAGGTACAGCACGGGTTAGATACAGAGTAAAGCTCCCTCTACACTGTCCCATCAAACACGCCCAGGGCAGGTACAGCACGGGTTACATATAAAGTAAAGCTCCCTCTACACTGTCCCTTCAAACACTCCCGGGGCAGGTACAACACGGGTTAGATACAGAGTAAAGCTTCCTCTACACTGTATCATCAAACACTCCCAGGGCAGGTACAGCACGGGTTAGATACAGAGTAAAGCTCCCTCTACACTGTCCCATCAAACACTCCCAGGGCAGGTACAGCACGGGTTAGATACAGAGCAAAGCTCCCTCTACACTGTCCCTTCAAACACACCCAGGGCAGGTACAGCACGGGTTATATACAGAGCAATGCTCCCTCTACACTGTCCCATCAAACACTCCCAGGGCAGGTACTGCATGGGTTAGATACAGAGTAAAGCTCCCTCTACACTGTTCCATCAAGCACTCCCGGGGCAGGTACAGCACGGGTTAGATACAGAGTAAAGCTCCCTCTACACTGTCCCATCAAACACTCCCAGGGCAGGTACTGCATGGGTTAGACACAGAGTAAAGCTCCCTCAACACTGTCCCATCAAACACTCCCAAGGCAGGTACAGCACGTGTTAGATAAAGGGTAAAGCTCCCTCTACACTGTTCCATCAAACACTCCCGGGGCAGGTACAGCACGGGTTAGATACAGAGTAAAGCTCCCTCTACACTGTCCCATCAAACACTCTCAGGGCAGGTACAGCACGGGTTAGAGAGAGTAAAGCTCCCTCTACACTGTCCCATCAAACACTCTCAGGGCAGGTACAGCACGGTTTAGATACAGAGTAAAGCTCCCTCGACACTGTCCCATCAAACACTCCCAGGGCAGGTACAGCACGTGTTAGATACAGAGTAAAGCTCCCTCTACACTGTCCCATCAAACACGCCCAGGGCAGGTACAGCACAGGTTACGTACAAAGTAAAGCTCCCTCTACACTGTCCCTTCAAACACTCCCGGGGCAGGTACAACACGGGTTAGATACAGAGTAAAGCTTCCTCTACACTGTATCATCAAACACTCCCAGGGCAGGTACAGCACGGGTTAGATACAGAGTAAAGCTCCCTCGACACTGTCCCATCAAACACTCCCAGGGCAGGTACAGCACGGGTTAGATACAGAGCAAAGCTCCCTCTACACTGTCCCATCAAACACTCCCAGGGCAGGTACAGCACGGGTTAGATACAGAGTAAAGCTTCCTCTACACTGTCCCATCAAACAATCCCAGAGCAGGTACAGCACGGGTTACATACAGAGTAAAGCTCCCTCTACACTGTCCCATCAAACACTCCTAGGGCAGGTACTGCATGGGTTAGACACAGAGTAAAGCTCCCTCTACACTGTCCCATCAAACACTCGCAGGGCAGGTACAGCACGGGGTTAGATACAGAGTAAAGCTCCCTCTACACTGTCCCCATCAAACACTCTCAGGGCAGGTACAGCACGGGTTTGATACAGAGTAAACCTCCCTCTACACTGTCCC
Source organism: Somniosus microcephalus (assembly GCF_052327205.1). Lineage (NCBI taxonomy): Eukaryota > Metazoa > Chordata > Chondrichthyes > Squaliformes > Somniosidae > Somniosus > Somniosus microcephalus. The sequence continues at coordinate 7,845,545 of NC_141010.1, forward strand.
ATCAAACACTCCCAGGGCAGGTACAGCAGGGGTTAGATACAGCGTAAAGCTCCCTCTACACTGTCCCATCAAACACTCTCAGGGCAGGTACAGCACGGGTTAGATACAGAGTAAAGCTCCCGCTATACTGTCTCATCAAACACTCCCAGGGCAGGTACAGCACGGGTTAGATACAGAATAAAGCTCCCTCTGCACTGTCCCATCAAACACGCCCAGGGCAGGTACAGCACGGGTTACATATAAAGTAAAGCTCCCTCGACACTGTCCCATCAAACACTCCCGGGGCAGGTACAACACGGGTTCGATACAGAGTAAAGCTTCCTCTACACTGTATCATCAAACACTCCCAGGGCAGGTAAAGCACAGGGTTAGATATAGAGTAAAGCTCCCTCTGCACTGTCCCATCAAACACTCCCAGGGCAGGTACTGCATGGGTTAGATACAGAGTAAAGCTCCCTCTCCACTGTTCCATCAAGCACTCCCGGGGCAGGTACAGCACGGGTTAGATACAGAGTAAAGCTCCCTCGACACTGTCCCATCAAACACTCCCAGGGCAGGTACTGCATGGGTTAGACACAGAGTAAAGCTCCCTCTACACTGTCCCATCAAACACTCCCAAGGCAGGTACAGCACGGGTTAGATACAGAGTAAAGCTCACTCTACACTGTCCCATCAAACACTCTCAGGGCAGGTACAGCACGGGTTAGAGAGAGTAAAGCTCCCTCTACACTGTCCCATCAAACACTCTCAGGGCAGGGACAGCACGGGTTAGATACAGAGTAAAGCTCCCTCTACACTGTCCCATCAAACACTCCCAGGGCAGGTACAGCACGTGTTAGATACAGAATAAAGCTCCCTCTACACTGTCCCATCAAACACGCCCAGGGCAGGTACAGCACGGGTTACGTATAGAGTAAAGCTCCCTCTACACTGTCCCTTCAAACACTCCCGGGGCAGGTACAACACGGGTTAGATACAGAGTAAAGCTTCCTCTACACTGTATCATCAAACACTCCCAGTGCAGGTACAACACGGGTTAGATACAGAGTAAAGCTCCCTCTACACTGTCCCAGCAAACACTCCCAGGGCAGGTACAGCACGGGTTAGATACAGAGCAAAGCTCCCTCTACACTGTCCCATCAAACACTCCCAGGGCAGGTACAGCACGGGTTAGATACAGAGTAAAGCTCCCTCTACACTGTCCCATCAAACAATCCCAGAGCAGGTACAGCACGGGTTACATACAGAGTAAAGCTCCCTCTACACTGTCCCATCAAACACTCCGAGGGCAGGTGCTGCATGGGTTAGACACAGAGTAAAGCTCCCTCTACACTGTCCCATCAAACACTCCCAGGGCAGGTACAGCACGTGTTAGCTAAAGAGTAAAGCTCCCTCTACACTGTTCCATCAAACACTCCCAGGGCAGGTACAGCACGGGTTAGATACAGAGTAAAGCTCCCTCTACACTGTCCCATCAACACTCTCAGGGCAGGTACAGCACGGGTTAGAGAGAGGAAAGCTCCCTCCACACTGTCCCATCAAACACTTTCAGGGCAGGTACAGCACATGTTAGATACAGAGTAAAGCTCCCTCTACACTGTCCCATCAAACACTCGCAGGGCAGGTACAGCACGGGGTTAGATACAGCGTAAAGCTCCCTCTACACTGTCCCATCAAACACTCTCAGGGCAGGTACAGCAACACTTAGATACAGAGTAAAGCTCCCTCTACTCTGTCCCATCAAACACTCTCAGGGCAGGTACAGCACGGGTTAGATACAGAGTAAAGCTCCCTCTATACTGTCTCATCAAACACTCCCAGGGCAGGTACAGCACGGGTTAGATACAGAGTAAAGCTCCCTCTACACTGTCCCATTAAACACGCCCAGGGCAGGTACAGCACGGGTTACGTATAAAGTAAAGCTCCCTCTACACTGTCACTTCAAACACTCCCGGGGCAGGTACAACACGGGTTCGATACAGAGTAAAGCTTACTCTACACTGTATCATCAAACACTCCCAGGGCAGGTGCAGCACGGGTTAGATACAGAGTAAAGCTCCCTCTACACTGTCTCATCAAACACTCCCAGGGCAGGTACAGCACGGGTTAGATACAGAGCAAAGCTCCCTCTACACTGTCCCTTCAAACACACCCAGGGCCGGTACAGCACAGGTTAGATACAGAGCAACGCTCCCTCTACACTGTCCCATCAAACACTCCCAGGGCAGGTAAAGCACAGGGTTAGATACAGAGTAAAGCTCCCTCTACACTGTCCCATCAAACAATCCCAGAGCAGGTACAGCATGGGTTCGATACAGAGTAAAGCTCCCTCTACACTGTCCCATCAAACACTCCCAGGGCAGGTACTGCATGGGTTAGATACAGAGTAAAGCTCCCTCTACACTGTTCCATCAAACACTCTCAGGGCAGGTACAGCACGGGTTAGAGAGAGTAAAGCTCCCTCCACACTGTCCCATCAAACACTCTCAGGGCAGGTACAGCACATGTTAGATACAGAGTAAAGCTCCCTCTACACTGTCCCATCAAACACTCGCAGGGCAGGTACAGCACGGGGTTAGATACAGAGTAAAGCTCCCTCTACACTGTCCCCATCAAACACTCTCAGGGCAGGTACAGCACTGGTTAGATACAGAGTAAACCTCCCTCTACACTGTCCCATCAAACACTCCCAGGGCAGGTACAGCAGGGGTTAGATACAGCGTAAAGCTCCCTCTACACTGTCCCATCAAACACTCTCAGGGCAGGTACAGCACGGGTTAGATACAGAGTAAAGCTCCCGGTATACTGTCTCATCAAACACTCCCAGGGCAGGTACAGCACGGGTTAGATACAGAGTAAAGCTCCCTCTGCACTGTCCCATCAAACACGCCCAGGGCAGGTACAGCACGGGTTACATATAAAGTAAAGCTCCCTCGACACTGTCCCATCAAACACTCCCAGGGCAGGTACAGCACGTGTTAGCTAAAGAGTAAAGCTCCCTCTACACTGTTCCATCAAACACTCCCGGGGCAGGTACAGCACGGGTTAGATACAGAGTAAAGCTCCCTCTACACTGTCCCCATCAAACACTCTCAGGGCAGGTACAGCACTGGTTAGATACAGAGTAAACCTCCCTCTACGCTGTCCCATCAAACACTCCCAGGGCAGGTACAGCAGGGGTTAGATACAGCGTAAAGCTCCCTCTACACTGTCCCATGAAACACTCTCAGGGTAGGTACAGCACAGCTTAGATACAGAGTAAAGCTCCTCTACTCTGTCCCATCAAACACTCTCAGGGCAGGTACAGCACGGGTTAGATACAGAGTAAAGCTCCCTCTATACTGTCTCATCAAACACTCCCAGGGCAGGTACAGCACGGGTTAGATACAGAGTAAAGCTCCCTCTACACTGTCCCATCAAACACGCCCAGGGCAGGTACAGCACGGGTTACATATAAAGTAAAGCTCCCTCAGCACTGTCCCTTCAAACACTCCCGGGGCAGGTACAACATGGGTTAGATACAGAGTAAAGCTTCCTCTACACTGTATCATCAAACACTCCCAGGGCAGGTACAGCACGGGTTAGATACAGAGTAAAGCTCCCTCTACACTGTCCCATGAAACACTCCCAGGGCAGGTACAGCACGGGTTAGATACAGAGCAAAGCTCCCTCTGCACTGTCCCTTCAAACACACCCAGGGCAGGTACAGCACGGGTTAGATACAGAGCAATGCTCCCTCTACACTGTCCCATCAAACACTCCCAGGGCAGGTAAAGCACAGGGTTAGATACAGAGTAAAGCTCCCTCTACACTGTCCCATCAAACAATCCCAGAGCAGGTACAGCATGGGTTAGATACAGAGTAAAGCTCCCTCTACACTGTCCCATCAAACACTCCCAGGGCAGGTACTGCATGGGTTAGATACAGCTTAAAGCTCCCTCTACACTGTTCCATCAAGCACTCCCGGGGCAGGTACAGCACGGGTGAGATACAGAGTAAAGCTCCCTCTACACTGTCCCATCAAACACTCCCAGGGCAGGTACTGCATGGGTTAGACACAGAGTAAAGCTCCCTCTACACTGTCCCATCAAACACTCCCAAGGCAGGTACAGCACGTGTTAGATAAAGAGTAAAGCTCCCTCTACACTGTTCCATCAAGCACTCCCGGGGCAGGTACAGCACGGGTTAGATACAGAGTAAAACTCCCTCTACACTGTCCCATCAAACACTCTCAGGGCAGGTACAGCACGGGTTAGAGAGAGTAAAGCTCCCTCTACACTGTCCCATCAAACACTCTCAGGGCAGGTACAGCACGGGTTAGATACAGAGTAAAGCTCCCTCTACACTGTCCCATCAAACACTCCCAGGGCAGGTACACCACATGTTAGATACAGAGTAAAGCTCCCTCTACACTGTCCCATCAAACACGCCCAGGGCAGGTACAGCACAGGTTACGTATAAAGTAAAGCTCCCTCTACACTGTCCCTTCAAACACTCCCGGGGCAGGTACAACACGGGTTAGATACAGAGTAAAGCTTCCTCTACACTGTATCATCAAACACTCCCAGGGCAGGTACAGCACGGGTAAGATACAGAGTAAAGCTCCCTCTACACTGTCCCATCAAACACTCCCAGGGCAGGTACAGCACGGGTTAGATACAGAGCAAAGCTCCCTCTACACTGTCCCATCAAACACTCCCAGGGCAGGTACAGCACGGGTTAGTTACAGAGTAAAGCTCCCTCTACACTGTCCCATCCAACAATCCCAGAGCAGGTACAGCACGGGTTACATACAGAGTAAAGCTCCCTCTACACTGTCCCATCAAACACTCCTCGGGCAGGTACTGCATGGGTTAGACACAGAGTAAAGCTCCCTCTACACTGTCCCATCAAACACTCCCAGGGCAGGTACAGCACGTGTTAGCGAAAGAGTAAAGCTCCCTCCACACTGTCCCAGCAAACACTCTCAGGGCAGGTACGGCACATGTTAGATACAGAGTAAAGCTCCCTCTACACTGTCCCATCAAACACTCCCAGGGCAGGTACAGCACGGGTTAGATACAGAGCAAAGCTCCCTCTACACTGTCCCATCAAACACTCCCAGGGCAGGTACAGCACGGGTTAGTTACAGAGTAAAGCTCCCTCTACACTGTCCCATCCAACAATCCCAGAGCAGGTACAGCACGGGTTACATACAGAGTAAAGCTCCCTCTACACTGTCCCATCAAACACTCCTCGGGCAGGTACTGCATGGGTTAGACACAGAGTAAAGCTCCCTCTACACTGTCCCATCAAACACTCCCAGGGCAGGTACAGCACGTGTTAGCTAAAGAGTAAAGCTCCCTCCACACTGTCCCAGCAAACACTCTCAGGGCAGGTACGGCACATGTTAGATACAGAGTAAAGCTCCCTCTACACTGTCCCATCAAACACTCCCAGGGCAGGTGCAGCACGTGTTAGCTAAAGAGTAAAGCTCCCTCTACACTGTTCCATCAAACACTCCCGGGGCAGGTACAGCACGGGTTAGATACAGAGTAAAGCTCCCTCTACACTGTCCCATCAACACTCTCAGGGCAGGTACAGCACGGGTTAGAGAGAGTAAAGCTCCCTCCACACTGTCCCATCAAACACTCTCAGGGCAGGTACAGCACATGTTAGATACAGAGTAAAGCTCCCTCTACACTGTCCCATCAAACACTCGCAGGGCAGGTACAGCACGGGGTTAGATACAGCGTAAAGCTCCCTCTACACTGTCCCATCAAACACTCTCAGGGCAGGTACAGCAACACTTAGATACAGAGTAAAGCTCCCTCTACTCTGTCCCATCAAACACTCTCAGGGCAGGTACAGCACGGGTTAGATACAGAGTAAAGCTCCCTCTATACTGTCTCATCAAACACTCCCAGGGCAGGTACAGCACGGGTTAGATACAGAGTAAAGCTCCCTCTACACTGTCCCATCAAACACGCCCAGGGCAGGTACAGCACGGGTTACGTATAAAGTAAAGCTCCCTCTGCACTGTCCCTTCAAACACTCCCGGGGCAGGTACAACACGGGTTCGATACAGAGTAAAGCTTACTCTACACTGTATCATCAAACACTCCCAGGGCAGGTGCAGCACGGGTTAGATACAGAGTAAAGCTCCCTCTGCACTGTCCCATCAAACACTCCCAGGGCAGGTACAGCACGGGTTAGATACAGAGCAAAGCTCCCTCTACACTGTCCCTTCAAACACACCCAGGGCAGGTACAGCACAGGTTAGATACAGAGCAACGCTCCCTCTACACTGTCCCATCAAACACTCCCAGGGCAGGTAAAGCACAGGGTTAGATACAGAGTAAAGCTCCCTCTACACTGTCCCATCAAACAATCCCAGAGCAGGTACAGCATGGGTTCGATACAGAGTAAAGCTCCCTCTACACTGTCCCATCAAACACTCTCAGGGCAGGTACTGCATGGGTTAGATACAGAGTAAAGCTCCCTCTACACTGTCCCATCAAACACTCCAAGGGCAGGTACTGCATGGGTTAGACACAGAGTAAAGCTCCCTCTACACTGTTCCATCAAACACTCCCGGGGCAGGTACAGCACGGGTTAGATACAGAGTAAAGCTCCCTCTACACTGTCCCATCAAACACTCTCAGGGCAGGTACAGCACGGGTTAGAGAGAGTAAAGCTCCCTCTACACTGTCCCATCAAACACTCTCAGGGCAGTTACAGCACATGTTAGATACAGAGTAAAGCTCCCTCTACACTGTCCCATCAAACACTCGCAGGGCAGGTACAGCACGGGGTTAGATACAGAGTAAAGCTCCCTCTACGCTGTCCCCATCAAACACTCTCAGGGCAGGTACAGCACGGGTTAGATACAGAGTAAACCTCCCTCTACACTGTCCCATCAAACACTCCCAGGGCAGGTACAGCAGGGGTTAGATACAGCGTAAAGCTCCCTCTACACTGTCCCATCAAACACTCTCAGGGCAGGTACAGCACGGGTTAGATACAGAGTAAAGCTCCCGCTATACTGTCTCATCAAACACTCCCAGGGCAGGTACAGCACGGGTTAGATACAGAGTAAAGCTCCCTCTGCACTGTCCCATCAAACACGCCCAGGGCAGGTACAGCACGGGTTACATATAAAGTAAAGCTCCCTCTACACTGTCCCTTCAAACACTCCCGGGGCAGGTAGAACACGGGTTAGATACAGAGTAAAGCTTCCTCTACACTGTATCATCAAACACTCCCAGGGCAGGTACAGCACGGGTTAGATACAGAGTAAAGCTCCCACTACACTGTCCCATCAAACACTCCCAGGGCAGGTACAGCACGGGTTAGATACAGAGCAAAGCTCCCTCTACACTGTCCCTTCAAACACACCCAGGGCAGGTACAGCACGGGTTAGATACAGAGTAAAGCTCCCTCTACACTGTCCCATCAAACACTCCCAGGGCAGGTACAGCACGTGTTAGCTAAAGAGTAAAGCTCCCTCTACACTGTTCCATCAAACACTCCCGGGGCAGGTACAGCACGGGTTAGATGCAGAGTAAAGCTCCCTCTACACTGTCCCATCAACACTCTCAGGGCAGGTACAGCACGGGTTAGAGAGAGTAAAGCTCCCTCCACACTGTCCCATCAAACACTCTCAGGGCAGGTACAGCACATGTTAGATACAGAGTAAAGCTCCCTCTACACTCTCCCATCAAACACTCGCAGGGCAGGTACAGCACGGGGTTAGATACAGCGTAAAGCTCCCTCTACACTGTCCCATCAAACACTCTCAGGGCAGGTACAGCAACACTTAAATACAGAGTAAAGCTCCCTCTACTCTGTCCCATCAAACACTCTCAGGGCAGGTACAGCACGGGTTAGATACAGAGTAAAGCTCCCTCCATACTGTCTCATCAAACACTCCCAGGGCAGGTCCTGCATGGGTTAGATACAGAGTAAAGCTCCCTCTACACTGTCCCATCAAACACTCTCAGGGCAGGTACAGCACGGGTTAGAGAGAGTAAAGCTCCCTCTGCACTGTCCCATCAAACACTCTCAGGGCATGGACAGCACGGGTTAGATACAGAGTAAAGCTCCCTCTACACTGTCCCATCAAACACTCCCAGGGCAGGTACAGCACGTGTTAGATACAGAGTAAAGCTCCCTCTACACTGTCCCATCAAACACGCCCAGGGCAGGTACAGCACGGGTTACGTATAGAGTAAAGCTCCCTCTACACTGTCCCTTCAAACACTCCCGGGGCAGGTACAACACGGGTTAGATACAGAGGAAAGCTTCCTCTACACTGTATCATCAAACACTCCCAGTGCAGGTACAGCACGGGTTAGATACAGAGTAAAGCTCCCTCTACACTGTCCCATCAAACACTCCCAGGGCAGGTACAGCACGGGTTAGATACAGAGCAAAGCTCCCTCTACACTGTCCCATCAAACACTCCCAGGGCAGGTACAGCACGGGTTAGATACAGAGTAAAGCTCCCTCTGCACTGTCCCATCAAACAATCCCAGAGCAGGTACAGCACGGGTTACATACAGAGTAAAGCTCCCTCTACACTGTCCCATCAAACACTCCTAGGGCAGGTGCTGCATGGGTTAGACACAGAGTAAAGCTCCCTCTACACTGTCCCATCAAACACTCCCAGGGCAGGTACAGCACATGTTAGAGACAGAGTAAAGCTCCCTCTACACTGTCCCATCAAACACTCGCAGGGCAGGTACAGCACGGGGTTAGATACAGCGTAAAGCTCCCTCTACACTGTCCCATCAAACACTCTCAGGGCAGGTACAGCAACACTTAGATACAGATTAAAGCTCCCTCTACTCTGTCCCATCAAACACTCTCAGGGCAGGTACAGCACGGGTTAGATACAGAGTAAAGCTCCCTCTACACTGTCCCATCAAACACTCCCAGGGCAGGTACTACATGGGTTAGATACAGAGTAAAGCTCCCTCTACACTGTCCCATCAAACACTCCCAGGGCAGGTACTGCATGGGTTAGATACAGAGTAAAGCTCCCTCTACACTGTCCCAGCAAACACTCCCAGGGCAGGTACAGCAGGGGTTAGACACAGAGTAAAGCTCCCTCTACACTGTCCCCATCAAACACTCTCAGGGCAGGTACAGCACGTGTTAGATACAGAGTAAAGCTTCCTCTACACTGTCCCATCAAACACTCTCAGGGCAGGTACAGCACGGGTTAGATACAGAGTAAAGCTCCCTCTACACTCTCCCATCAAACACTCGCAGGGCAGGTACAGCACGGGGTTAGATACAGCGTAAAGCTCCCTCTACACTGTCCCATCAAACACTCTCAGGGCAGGTACAGCAACACTTAAATACAGAGTAAAGCTCCCTCTACTCTGTCCCATCAAACACTCTCAGGGCAGGTACAGCACGGGTTAGATACAGAGTAAAGCTCCCTCCATACTGTCTCATCAAACACTCCCAGGGCAGGTACTGCATGGGTTAGATACAGAGTAAAGCTCCCTCTACACTGTCCCATCAAACACTCTCAGGGCAGGTACAGCACGGGTTAGAGAGAGTAAAGCTCCCTCTACACTGTCCCATCAAACACTCTCAGGGCAGGGACAGCACGGGTTAGATACAGAGTAAAGCTCCCTCTACACTGTCCCATCAAACACTCCCAGGGCAGGTACAGCACGTGTTAGATACAGAGTAAAGCTCCCTCTACACTGTCCCATCAAACACGCCCAGGGCAGGTACAGCACGGGTTACGTATAGAGTAAAGCTCCCTCTACACTGTCCCTTCAAACACTCCCGGGGCAGGTACAACACGGGTTAGATACAGAGTAAAGCTTCCTCTACACTGTATCATCAAACACTCCCAGTGCAGGTACAGCACGGGTTAGATACAGAGTAAAGCTCCCTCTACACTGTCCCATCAAACACTCCCAGGGCAGGTACAGCACGGGTTAGATACAGAGCAAAGCTCCCTCTACACTGTCCCATCAAACACTCCCAGGGCAGGTACAGCACGGGTTAGATACAGAGTAAAGCTCCCTCTACACTGTCCCATCAAACAATCCCAGAGCAGGTACAGCACGGGGTTAGATACAGCGTAAAGCTCCCTCTACACTGTCCCATCAAACACTCTCAGGGCAGGTACAGCAACACTTAGATACAGAGTAAAGCTCCCTCTACTCTGTCCCATCAAACACTCTCAGGGCAGGTACAGCACGGGTTAGATACAGAGTAAAGCTCCCTCTACACTGTCCCATGAAACACTCCCAGGGCAGGTACTACATGGGTTAGATACAGAGTAAAGCTCCCTCTACACTGTCCCATCAAACACTCCCAGGGCAGGTACTGCATGGGTTAGATACAGAGTAAAGCTCCCTCTACACTGTCCCAGCAAACACTCCCAGGGCAGGTACAGCAGGGGTTAGACACAGAGTAAAGCTCCCTCTACACTGTCCCCATCAAACACTCTCAGGGCAGGTACAGCACGTGTTAGATACAGAGTAAAGCTCCCTCTACACTGTCCCAGCAAACACTCTCAAGGCAGGTGCAGCACCTGTTAGATACAGAGTAAAGCTCCCTCTACACTGTCCCATCAAACACTCTCAGGGCAGGTACAGCACGGGTTAGATACAGAGTAAAGCTCCCTCTACACTGTCCCATCAAACACTCCCAGGGCAGGTAAAGTACGGGTTAGATACAGAGTAAAGCTCCCTCTACACTGTCCCCATCAAACACTCTCAGGGCAGGTACAGCACGGGTTCGATACAGAGTAAAGCTCCCTCTACACTGTCCCATCAAACACTCCCAGGACAGGTTCAGCATGGGTTAGATACAGAGTAAAGCTCCCTCTACACTGTCCCATCAAACACTCCCAGGGCAGGTGCAGCACGGGTTAGATACAGAGTAAAGCTCCCTCTACACTGTCCCATCAATCACTCCCAGGGCAGGTACAGCACGGGTTAGATACAGAGTAAAGCTCCCTCTACACTGTCCCATCAATCACTCCCAGGGCAGGTACAGCACGGGTTAGATACAGAGTAAAGCTCCCTCTACACTGTCCCATCAATCACTCTCAGTGTAGGTACAGCACTGTCCCAGCATGATAGGAGCGGGAACCATGGCTGGTGTTTTCCATTCCCAAGCCCAGGGCACTGAGCCCAAGTGAAGCACCCTACAGCCGCCCTGGCTTAGGTCAGTTGACTCAGCGCTGGAACCTGTGACCCTTGCCTGTTCACTATGAGCCACTGGGGGAGCCAGACCCATTTTCTCTTTCTCACTGCGAAGCAGTCACCATTGCCAGGAGCGGATGAAGGGCTCTTTCAATTCGACTCGAAGTGAATGCGTGTGTAGGGACTGAATTATAATAGTGAAGAGAATTAATGTAACGTGGTAATTAGGTCGATGAAAGAGAAGCTAAGACCACTGCTGTTGGCAGTGCCGGGGGAGCGCAGTTCATTGGCTTAAACCGCCTTTTATTACCAGAGCTGTTTCCATTTGAGTTCTGGGAGAATAGCGCTTGCTTTTGCTAAATCGAGCTCCCTTACCCCAGCCGCACACTGTGTATTGGAAACGCCCGTCTCTCGCTGAGGATCTTTTATATCACCGGGCTGTTTTCTATTAAGGAGGTCATTTAACACATCGGGGTGGAATTTGGACCGCCTCGCTCCTTTTATAACCGGCGCAAAATGGGTGGAACGAGGCCCAAATCTTGGTGGGAAGCACGTCCTGTGGCTGAAGGACGGCCGAGAGACGTCCGACCAGGTACGGTGCCGGATGACATTTCAGGCGTTCCTGGCAGCCGCTTAAAAAACAGGTGTCAGTCGGTACACGGGGAGCGGTAGCACATTGGTTATGTTACTGGACTAGTAATCCAGAGGCCTGGTACTAACGAGACAAGCAACATGAATTCAAATCCCACCACGCCAGCTGGGGAATTTAAATTCTAGTTAATTAAATAAATCTGGAATAAAAAGCTAGTATAGGTAATGATGACCATGAAACTGCCATTTAAAAAAAAACCTGGTTCACTAATATCCTTTACTGGAAGGAAATCTGCTGTCCTTATCTCTCTCTTAGGCAGTCCCTCGGAACCGAGGATGACTTGCTTCCACATTAAAAATAAGTTCTCAGGTGACTGATGAGTCCAATGCGGGACCTACAGTCTCTGTCACAGGTGGGGCAGACGGTGGTTGAAGGGGCGGGTGGGATGTTACACTTTTTCAAGGAGGCTTTGAGGGTATGCCTCAGAGACATGGACCATGTACAGCAGGCACCTCAAAGCACCTCTGCAAGATCCTGCAAATCCATTGGCAGCATAGGCGCACCAACGTCAGTGTTCTCGCTCAGGCCAACATCCCCAGCATCGAAGCTTTGACCACGCTCGATCAGCTCCGATGGACGGGTCACATTGTCCGCATTCCCGACACGAGACTCCCAAAACAAGCTGTCCTTATATGTGACTCCAGACCCACAGCAATGTGTGATTGACTCTTAACTGCCCTTGGAGATGGTCTAGCAAGCCACACAGATAGAAGGCGGCTCACCACCACTTACTCAACGACAATTAGGGATGGGCAATAAATGATGGCCTTGCCAGCGACGTCCACATCCCGAGAATGAATTTTTTTTAAACGGCCCCGTGTGTAAATGCCGCTTATTTTAGCACCGGTTGGTGTCCCGAGGAGCGGAGCAAGGCCCCGGGCCTGCTCACCCCAGCTTCACCCGCCACTGGATTTTGGCCGAGCAACCGAAAAGTTGAGTTTTATTTTTTGAATTCACAGAAAATTCGTTCACGCGGATGGGAGAGCAGCCTGGGGAGGCGCCACAGGCAACAGCAGTTGGCCCATTATTTAGATAAGGCCTGAGGCCTACCTTGGGCTGCCCAGCTCAGGCGCCTGCTGTGGACGGCTCGCAGTTTCTGCCCCTGAAATTGGGCCTCAATTCCATGAAGTCCCTCCCTCTCTGTGATTGGTTCATCTGTTGTTTCTCTTCCTCCTCTTTTCTCTCTATTTTTTCCATCCTTGCACCCACCTCCCAACAACAACTTGCATTTATACAGCGCCTTTAATTAGAGAAGCTTCACAGGAGCAAAACCAGACAAAAGCATACACTGAGCCAATGTAGGAGATATTAGGGCAGGTGACCAAAAGCTTGGTCAAAGGGATAGGTTTTAAGGAGCGTCTTAGACAGACTAGATGCAGGAAGGATGTTCCTGATGGCGGGGAGTCCAGAACCAGGGGTCACAGTCTAAGGATAAGGGGTAAGCCATTTAGGACAGAGATGAGGCGGAATTTCTTCACCCAGAGAGTGGTGAACCTGTGGAATTCTCTGCCACAGAAGGCCGTAGAGGCCAATTCATTAAATATATTCAAAAAGGAGTTAGATATATTTCTTCAGGCTAAAGGGATCAAGGGATATGGGGAGAAGGCAGGGACAGGGCACTGAATTTGGATGATCAGCCATGATCTCATTGAATGGCGGAGCAGGCTCGAGGGGCCGAATGGCCTACTCCTGCTCCAATCTTCTATGTTTCTATGTTAACGGAGGAGAGAGAGAGGCGGAGAGGTTTAGGGAGGGAATTCCAGAGCTTAGGGCCCAGGCAGCTGAAGGCACGGCCGCCAATGGCGGAGCGATTAGAGGGATTAGAGGAGCGCAGAGATCTCGGGGGTTTATTTTTATTTCAGCTTTCTAGCATTTGCAGTTTTCCTATTTATTTGCTGGGGTGAAGGATTGAACAACATGAAACCCCAGGGTCCATCTCACAGCTCCCGACTCCCGGAATGTGATGCGACGCCAGCAATCTAAAGACAGCTAATAAGATTGTTTGAGGTTTACACGGTTGGGAAGATTGTGCTACAGCCCTGAGCACAACTGTAAAATGTCGATTTTACCTGGACTGTGCGTTGATGTGCTACCTGACCCTCTCTTCCCCTCTGAAATTGGAGAAGCATTTGTGCCTCTGAATGGACTGCTCTTGGTTTCGCACTCATTGATAGCTTCGCAAACAGTGTCCCCTTTATATGGGACAGACAAAACCACAATCAGCCTCCTCCTACCACCCACTGGGCACAGCCCACCCCCGGAATTCTTAATGTGCCACCCAGCTCCTCACACGCACACAGATGCACATGCAGACACTCACAAAGAAACCCGCACAGACACATAAATACAGTGTGAGGCTCCGTCACTTGTAGTAATGTTGGGCTCCTATCACCTCCCATACACACGCTACACACATACAGAAACACGTTACATACACGCGCATGCACGCAGTCACACGTACACACACGCATGCAAAGACACACACTACGCACACACACATGCTACACCCGCGCATGCACGCAGACACATACTGTGAGGTTCTGTCACCTGTCATAATGTGGGGATCCCGTCACCTCCCACTCCTTTGAAGCAGATGCAGATCTGGGCTTTGGGGAGCGAGTGGGGGCTGAATTTGTCTTGGATTGCTCTAGCACAGGCACGATGGGCCAAATGGCCCCCTTCTGTGCTGGAAAGGTTGATGGTTCTAACAAGGTGTGTGGGTGTAGTGGATGCCTTTCTCTTGCCTTCATTCCAGTATTGGCACCTCAGTGCTTCTAACCGTGTGTGCGTCTGTTCGACAGGTGTTGGATGGATTGCTAGCTCAGCACGGAGCTGTGGAAAACTGTGAGCAAGGTATGTGATCATTTCATTCAATGTTAACCGACTGGCTGGCCTTTTGTACCCTTTGTAACTCTCCCCTGTTTTAGCCTCACTGATCTCTGGGCTCAAAGTGCTGGTGAGTGGTGTAGAGCGAGAGATAATCAGGTCTCTCTGGAGGCGTCAACCCATTTGTGTCCCTTTCTCTCTTGTAAAATGTCTCCGCTCAGAGGCACAGCCTCGATTTCACACGTGGAATTTCAGAGAAGGTTCGCTCCCCTGATAGCTCAGTGTGTAACTGCACCAACTCGAGTGTCACTGACCTAAACGGGTTAGATCCTGGACTTTGCCAAGTTAACATGATCTCAGGTGATGGGTGTTCCACTTGGCTTTCATACACCTGCTTAGAGAGGGGGAAATCAGCCAGGGCTTCCGACGCATTGTTCTACAGTGACGCCTCCTGGGAAGAGTGTGTGTGTAGGTGTGGGTGTGTGTGTGTGCGCACGTGTATCTGTGTGTACGGGTATCTGTTTATATATCTGTGTATCTATCTGTGTGTATGTGTATCAGTGTGTATCTCTGTGTGGGGGTGTGTGTATCTGTGTGTGTGTCTGTGTCTGTGTGTGTGTGTGTGTGTGTGTCTGTGTCTGTGGGTGTGATCAGGCTCAACTGTTACGGCCACAATTGAATAGCCTGCCATAATCGCATGTGAAGGGCGACCACTTGGCCAGGATACCAGGGGCACCCAGCTTTTTATATTTTCTAATAATTTCAGCCAGTGCTAATAAAGTATCTGCTGCCCCAGTGCTGGGATATTTAAACAGGAGCCCTCCCAACCCCAGTCCTGTCTCCCACATGCTGATGTTAAATCTCCTCTCCCTGTATCTCTCGGCGTAGATCTGTTTTGATTCCAGGTTTAACCCTCAGCCTCTGGGAGCTGGATTCCCCTCTCCCTTTTCCAATTCTTCTCCCTCCTTCTACTGAAGACCACAGCTTCTTGCTGGGGGACAATTTTGCAGTTGCCCGCCATTCACCAATTGCCCACCCACGTGGCCATGCTTTCTGCCTGAGCCCAGATGGTTGGGGGTGATTTTCAGCTAAGTTGTCGGAGGGGGGGGGGGGGGGGGGGAGCCCGCGGGATCAGGTGGAACGCCGGTTTTACACTCCCCGTCCGGTATTAAATCTCCATTGACTTCACTGGAGAGCAAGATCGGGCGAGCTGTAAACCCAGCGTTTCGCCCAATCCCCTCAATTTCCCGACGGGTGGATTAGGTTAAAATTGCCCCCTCGGGCGAGTATCAGCTGGCCATTCAACCTTGGGGGGTATCACAGTTGTCAATGACCCCGTATTTGAACGAATTCCAAATACTCGTTCACATCCCGGGATAGCGATCAGGAGCAGGTGGAGTGTCTATTATTTTGACCTTCTGTAGCGCCGGGGCCCTACGTCCCACGGTAGCTCTGGTACCCCAATCAGAGGACAGTTTCTGCATCAAGTACCGGTGGAATGTAACACCGGCGGCGTTTGCTCGGCGCCCCTGTTTGTGAATCACAGCCGGGGCAGAATTGGCAGCGGCTGGAGGAAGCGGTTGGTTCAGTTTAGGTGCCGAGAGTGATATTGATCTGACTGCGATCCCTGAATGAGCGTCGGAGAGAAGAAGCCGGTTTGTTGGCTTTGACCCAGACTGACTGTGTCCCATTGAACTCTGAGCCAGATCCTAACCACAAACCATTGAGCCCAAGTCAACACTGCAGCTGGGATTGGCTCCACTCCACAAGCTCAGACTTTTAGTTGAATGAATGGGGGGGGGGGAGGGGCGGGGGGGCGGGGAAGAAACTGCCTTCGAGAAGAAATCTAAACAGAACTGAATAAATTCACAGCACAAACTGTTTGAAGTGGGGCTTTTGGGGAGAGGGGTGGAAATGGTACCACATTTTGACAATTTGATCCAAATAGGTTAGGGATAACGAGGGGTCATAAAAGAATGAAAAGGAAAAACTTGCATTTATATAGCGCCTTTCATGACCTCCGTACAGCCAATGAGGTACTTTTTTAAAGTGTAGTCACTGTTGTAATGTAGGAAACGCAGCAGCCAATTTGCGCACAGCAAGCTCCCACAAACAGCGATGAGACAACTGGCCAGATCACTTGTTTTTGTGACGTTGGTTGAGGAATAAATATTGGCCAGGATACCAGGGAGAACTCCCCTGCTCTTCTATCAAAATGGTGCAGTGGGATCTTTTACATCCACCTGAGAGAGCAGACAGAGCCTCGGTTTAATGTCTCATCAGAAAGACGGCACCTCCGACAGTGCAGCACTCCCTCAGCACTGCACTGGGAGTGTCAGCCTAGCTTTTGTGCTCAAGTCTTGTGGAGTGGGGACTTGAACCCACAACCTTCTGACTCAGAAGCAAGAAAGTGCTACCCACTGAGCCATGGAGCTATCAGGTACACAAGCACAGGACTAGGTTAGAGGTTGGGTGGGGCGAGAGGCTTCACGTTACGCACGTTATTGACACTTGAAACAAGTTGCTGGATCAAGTGGTGAGTGCGGATTCACTGCGACAGTTTGAAAAGGCACTGGACTAATTCCTTGGGCTGACCAATATCACTACACGTAGAAGGTAGGTGGGACTTGGGTTTGTACCTCACGGTCGCTGTGATCTCCTGGAACCTGTTTTTGATTGCCTTCGGGAGGGGGGGGGGCGGAGAGGAATTTCCCAGATTTCATTCCACTGAATTTGATCCAGAGTCTTTAATCTGTTTTTGCCGCTCCTCAGAGTGAGAGGGAACATTGGTAGTCATGATGCTTTATTGTGTCGTGACTGGGACAGGCTCGTTAGACCAGCTGGTCTTTACCTGCCCCGTCTTTTTGTATGTACGTTTAGCCCTGATCAGATGTGACAAGTACGGAGCAACACAGTGAGGGAGGGATGGGTGAGCGAGTGAGTGAGGGAGGGAGGAAGGAGGGCAGGGAGTGAATGAGCAAGAATAGGAGGGAGTGAGTGTCTGACAGATGGAGGGAGTGAGTGAGGGGAGGGAGGAAGGAGGGCAGTGAGTGAGGGAGTGAATTAGCGAATGAGAAAGGGAGTAAGTGTCTGAGCGAGTGAATGAGTGGGAGTGAATGAGCAAGTGAGGGAGGGTGTGAGCGTCTGACAGAGGGAAGGAATGAGTGAGTGAGTGAATGGTGGAAGAATCTGATGGAATATTTTGTTTCATTTATTGAAAATTGGTCACACCTAGACCCGTTCCCAGCTCTTGTCCACTCCTGGGTAAATGCGGATTCATTCCGGGCTGTGGCTTTCAGCTGAATATTTTTGTCTTCCCCGCGTTCCTGGAGCCTAAAAATCTTTGAATATAAAGTTCTTAAACCTGCTGCTGTGGTGCTAGGGTGAGAGCAGCTCTTGAAATACACCTTCACTCACCGGGATTCACGGGCACAAGACCCTGGTGCTGTTTGGGGAGATCTGTGCCTCTCGGAGTTTACCTGGACAAGGAAGAGACTTGACTGACATCTGCTTTCCTCTCTGTCTCTAGTTAATACAGAAACTGAGTCGGCAGTGGTGAATGTTACATATGGAACCAAGGACCAAGCCAGGCAGTAAGTATCAGAGAATCTCACCGCACAGTATGAGGCCATTCGGCCCATCGTGCCTGTGCCGGCTCTTTGAAAGAGCTCTCCAATTAGTCCCACTCCCCCCTGCTCTTTCCCAGTAGCCCTGCAAACGTTTCCTTTTCAAGTATTTATCCAATTCCCTTTTGAAAGTTATTATTGAATCTGCTCCCACCGCTCTTTCAGACAGCGCATTCCAGTTCACAACAACTCGCTGTATAAAATAAATTCTCATCTCATCTCTGGTTTATTTTGCCAATTATCTTAAATCCGTGCCCTCTGGTTACTGACCCTCCTGCCACTGGAAACAGTTTCTCCTTATTTACTCTATCAAAACTCTTCATAATTTTCAGCGCCTCTATCAAATCTCCCCTTAACCTTCTCTAGAACAACCCCAGCTTCTCTAAGTCTCTCCACATAACTGGAGTCCCTCATCCCTGGTCCATTCTGGTGAATTTCCTCTGCACCCTCTCCAAGGCCTTGACATCCTTGATGACCAGCCACTCTGGGATGAGATTGGGAGCGTTTCTGAGCTTGCACCTCACTACTGGGTGGGCTGGATAACCAGGCCGGAGGATGAGCCAGGCCCAGCCTGAACAACGAGCAGCTAGCAGAATCTATCTCCACCACAGTTAGTTAATTAGACTCTAATTCACCCTATTTCCTTCTCTCTGGTTCCTCTCTTTCTTTCCCCGTCCTTAAATCTCATTGCTTAAGGAGATAGACTGTTGGTCCCGTCGTTCACTAAGGTCCCAGATGTCCCTTTCCCCTCGCCGTGCCGTTATCAGCTCGCACTTCCAACAACTTGCTCAGAGGTGCGGAAAGAAATCTAGCAAACCTCGAGATTCCCCACTCCAGCAAAAATCTGGGCCATTGATTTCTGAAGCCCATGGAGCTGATGATTTGTCCTTCCCAGCAAAGGAGGCTGGTGGGCCTCCCCAAGGGTGGGCCTCCCCAAACTGCCCCACCTGGTGGTGGATGGAGGCTGGTGGCGGTGAGTGCGCCTTCAGAGAGTTAGAGTTAGAAATTGGGGACAGGTGTTCTAATCCTGCCACGGCAGCTGGGGAATTTAAATAATTAAATAAATCTGGAATTAAAAAGCTAATATTAGTAATGGCGACCATGAAACTACCAGATTGTTGTGAAACCCATCTGGTTCACTAATATCCTTTAGGGAAGGAAATCTGCCGTCTTTACCCGGTCTGGCCTATATGTGACTCCAGTCCCACAGCAATGTGGTTGACTCTTAACTGCCCCTCTGAAATGGCCCAGCGAGACACTCAGTTGTGTTCAAGAAGGCGGCTCACCACCACCTTTTCAAGAGCAATTAGGAAAGGGCAATAAATGCTGGACCTGTCAGCGACGCCCGCATCCCGTGAACGAATTTAAAAAAAGACTGAACAGGCTTGTGCTCTTTTCTCCAGAAAAGAGAAGGCTGAGATTAATCTAATAGAGATCGAAGGGGTTCGATAGGGTAGACGGAGAGGAGATGTTTCCACTTGTGGGGGGAGACCAGAACCTAGGGGCTATAAATATAAAAATAAATCCAACAGGGAATTCAGGAGAAACTTCTTTACCCAGGGAGGGGTGAGAATGTGGAATTCGCTACCACAGGGAGTGGTTGAGGCAAACAGCGCAGATGGATTTAAGGGGAAGCTCGATAAACACATGAGGGAGAAAGGAATAGAAGGATTTGTTAATAGAAGGAGATAAAGTACGGTGGGAGGTGGCTCGTGCATACACACCGACATAGACAAGTTGGGCCAAATGGCCTGTTTCTGTACTGTAAAATTCTACATAACTCGGGATGAAAATTAAAATGGCGTGTTTTGTTTCTCCTTCTCGTTCCCTCAGAGCAATAACCAAGCTGAATGGCCACCAGCTGGAGAGCTACAGTTTGACAGTCACCTACATCCCAGATGAGCAGGCAGTGCAGCAAGGCCAGGAGATGAGCCGCAGAGGGTTCAGCGGCAGAGGTCCTCCTCAGCAAGGCTCGTCAGCTCCCATGAAGCAGCAGTTCGACATTCCTCTGCGGATCCTGGTCCCAACCCAGTTTGTGGGAGCCATTATCGGAAAAGAGGGAGCCACCATTCGGAATATCACTAAACAAACACAATCCAAGTAAGATACCCGTACCACGCTTTATGCTCTCCAGACTGCTCGGTGGACTGTAGGTGGTCATCCCAATGTGCGCAATCCAACCCTTTACTCTGCGCTGCTCTTCCTACTGCCTGTGGGGTGGTGACACTCCAATGGTCATGCAACAAGATAATCCCACATCCTAACCCAAGACCAATCCTGACATAGGAGTATAGGAACAGGAGGTGGCCATTCAGCCCCTCGAGCCTGTTCCGTCATTCAAGGAGATCATGGCCGATCTGCATCCTAACTCCATATACCCGACGGGTGATGTAACGTCTTTGATGTTTGCCCAGCATGGTCACCTTGGTGTGTCCCCAAACATCGAGGGCCCTTAATGGCCCCGTGTGTAACTACCCCATCCACTGCAGGAACCATACAGACACGGAAGGGTCCAGGTTTAGTCCCTGTGCTGAGTTAGGTGATTGGGGCTACGGTGGTTTTATAATTGGCCCCTGTTCCTTAGATAGAGAGAAAAGCATCCGCCATGCTCTGTATCGCTATCCAGTTAATTCCTGTTGGAAGGTTTGTGGCCTAGAAATTCGGAGGTGACGATTTGTGACAAAGCAGCCCACTTGATTGGCACCCCATCTAGCAAAAAATATAAAAACAGATAGTAAGAGTTTTTATAGTTATATAAAAAGAAAAAGGGTGGCTAAAGTAAATGTTGGTCCCTTAGAGGATGAGACCAGGAAATTAATGGTGGGAAATATTGAGATGGCAAAAACACTGAATGAATATTTTGTATCAGTCTTTACAGTAGAGGACACTAAGAATATCCCAACACTGGACAAACAGGGGGCTATAGGGGGGGAGGAGCTAAACACGATCAAAATCACTAAGGAAGTGGTACTCGGTAAAATAATGGGACTCAAGGCGGATAAATCACCTGGACCTGATGGCTTACATCCTAGGGTCTTGAGGGAAGTGGCGGTAGGGATTGTGGATGCATTGGTAATAATTTTCCAAAACTCCCTGGACTCAGCAAAGGTCCCGGCAGACTGGAAAACTGCTAATGTAACACCCTTATTTAAAAAGGGCAGTAGACAGAAGGCTGGAAACTATAGACCAGTTAGCCTAACATCTGTGGTAGGTAAAATATTGGAGTCCATTATTAAGGAGACAGTAACAGGACATTTGGATAATCATAATTTAATAGGACAAAGTCAGCATGGTTTTATGAAGGGGAAGTCATGTTTGACAAATTTGCTGGAGTTCTTTGAGGAAGTAACATATAGGGTGGATAAAGGGGAACCAGTGGACGTAGTGTATTTAGACTTCCAAAAGGCATTTGACAAGGTGCCACACAAAAGATTATTGCTTAAGATAAAAAAATCACGGGATTGGGGGTAATATTCTGGCATGGATAGAGGATTGGCTATCTAACAGAAGGCAGAGAGTTGGGATAAATGGTTCATTCTCGGACTGGCAATCAGTAACAAGTGGTGTTCCACAGGGGTCAGTGCTGGGTCCCCAACTCTTTACAATCTATATTAACGATTTGGAGGAGGGGACCGAGTGTAACATATCAAAGTTTGCAGATGATACTAAGATGGGAGGGAAAGTAGTGAGTGAGGAGGACATAAAAAACCTGCAAGGGGACATAGACAGGCTAAGTAAGTGGGCAGAGATTTGGCAGATGGAATACAATACTGGAAAGTGTGAGGTTATGCACTTTGGCAGGAAAAATCGTAGAGCAAGTTATTATCTTAATGGCAAGAAACTGGAAAGTACTGAAGTACAAAGGGATCTGGGGGTCCTGGTGCACGAAACTCAAAAGGTTAGTATGCAGGTGCAGCAAGTGATTAAGAAGGCCAATGGAATGTTGGCTTTCATTGCTAGGGGGATAGAATATAAAAATAGGGAGGTATTGCTTCAGTTGTACAAGGTATTGGTGAGACCGCACCTGGAATACTACATACAGTTTTGGTGTCCATACTTAAGAAAGGACATACTTGCTCTCGAGTCAGTACAAAGAAGGTTCACTCGGTTAATCCCGGGGATGAGGGGATGGACATATGAGGAGAGGTTGAGTAGATTGGGACTCTACTCATTGGAGTTCAGAAGAATGAGAGGCGATCTTATTGAAACATATAAGATTGTGAAGGGGTTGGATCGGGTGGATGCGGGGTGAAACTAGAACTAGGGGGCATAGTCTTAGAATAAGGGGCTGCTCTTTCAAAACTGAGATGAGGAGGAACTACTTCACTCAGAGGGTGGTAGGTCCATGGAATATGCTGCCCCAAAAAGCTGTAGAAGCTACATCATTACATAAATTTAAAACAGAAATAGACAGTTTCCTAGAAGTAAAAGGAATAAAGGGTTATGGGGAGCGGGCAGGAATTTGGACATGAGTCTAGGTTCGGATCGGTCATGGCCCTGTGGGTAGCGGAGCGGGCCCAGGGGCCGTGTAGCCTGATCCTGCTCCTATTTCGTGTGTCTAATTCTGTTAGGTTCAGGAGATGGTTCTGTGATAGTAGATTGGCGGTTAGGATCAGATCAGCCATGATCTTATTGAATGGCGGAGCAGGCTCGAGGAGCCGA
This sequence comes from Somniosus microcephalus, assembly GCF_052327205.1. Lineage (NCBI taxonomy): Eukaryota > Metazoa > Chordata > Chondrichthyes > Squaliformes > Somniosidae > Somniosus > Somniosus microcephalus. The sequence goes on from NC_141010.1 coordinate 7,868,470, forward strand.
TTGGCCTACTCCTGCTCCTATTTCTTATGTTCTTATGTTCTTAAACATTCACTCCCTCCACCACCGGCATACTGTGGCTGCAGTGTGTACCATCCACAAGATGCACTGCAGCAACTCGCCAAGGCTTCTTCGGCAGCACCTCCCAAACCCGCGACCACTTCCACCTAGAAGGACAAGGGCAGCAGGCGCATGGGAACACCACCACCTCCAAGTTCCCCTCCAAGTCACACACCATCCTGACTTAGAAATATATCGACCGTTCCTTCATCATCGCTGAGTCAAAATCCTGGAACTCCCTCCCTAACAGCACTGTGGGAGCACCTTCACCACACGGACTGCAGCGGTTCAAGAAGGCGGCTCACCACCACCTTCTCAAGGGCAATTAGGGATGGGCAATAAATGCTGGCCTTGCCAGCGACGCCCACATCCCAGGAACAAATTTTTAAAAATGACCGCGATGCTGATGGCTGCCTCAGCGGAAACCAATCTCATAGAGGGGACCTCAAGTAGGCATTAGAAGCCTTGTTTATATATGCAAAGGGCCTTACTCCCGCTTAAGGCGTGGGTAAAGAACGCCTCTTGTTAGTCTTTACCCACTATGGCAGTCGACAGAATTCCGGCCAGAAATGTGCGTGCGATTCCTGTCCGCCATTTTGGGGTCTTAGTAGGCCACATAGCGGCTGAAGAACAGGTGGCACCTGGCCCAATGTCTAGGCCTGTGCGTCGGAACGGCCGCTGAGTACAGGGTTAGGTGGTACCCATGCCATGTGCCATTAGACTGCTGGGAGTGCCCATGGTCACACATAGATGACCACTGGTGCCCGCGGAACTGCTCCCAAGGTGACCGCAGGTTAAAGCCGCGGAGTTGTTGGTCAGTTGTAACTCCAGCCGGTCCAACTTTACTGACTCAGTTTTATCTCCTCTGAACTGACGATTAAATCGTTGTTAAATAAAAGCCCAATCCATAAGAATTAGGAGCAGGAGTCGGCCATACAGCCCCTCAAGCCTGCTCCGCCATTCAGTAAGATCATGGCTGATCTTCAACCTCAAGTCCACTTTCCCGCCTGATCTCCATGGGGGAAAAATTCAGTTGTTTGCGCCTCCCGTTAGCGCCTTAAGAGGGCGCTAATGGGGCGAAAGCAACTAGCGCCCGGTCGCGGCGATGTTTGCGGCGCTCGCGAAATTAACTAGACATTTTGCGGCGGCGCTAAACACTACCGCCACGATCTCCTGTGGTGGCAGATTGTGACGTCAGTCGAGTGCGCAACGCCCTGTTAGCGCCCCGGACCGGATATTGAGTGGCGCCCCCTGCCTTACCGCCTGCCGCTAGCAACGACAGGTTGAGGGGAGCGTTTTGATGTCAGAAAGGGACTGGGGGAGCGCTATTTAAAGGCGACCGCTTCCTGCCTTTTTTTGTCGGTGACATTTTTGCACCACGCATTCTGAGAGAGAGAGAGAGAGAGACTTCTGGAGAGATTCAACGCTGTGTGAAGGAGTTTTGAGTATTGAGCAGCACTTTGCAGGTTCATTTTGATTTGCCCTTCCTTGCTTCGCCAGCGCTCTGAGGTAGCGTCTCGCTCCTCGGCCTTTGCGCCTTAAGACAGGTGTGAAGCGCCTGATTTAGCGCTCCAATCACCTCCAGGGGCGATAAAAGCCAAGTTTGCTGTCGGAGGCAATAATTAGCGCCAGGCGCTAAGCTTTGCACACGGCCGATAATGGCGCCCCAAACAGGGCGATACTGAATTTGTCCCCCCATCCCTTGATTCCCCTAGAGTCCAAAAATGTATCGATCTCAGCCTTGAATATACGCAACGATTCAGCATCCACAGCCCTTTGGAATTCCAAAGATTCACAACCCTCTGAGTGAAGAAATTCCTCCTCATCTCAGTTTTAAATGGCCGAGCCCTTATCCTGAGACTATGACCCCTAGTTCTGGACTCTCCAGCCAGGGGGAAACAACCTCTCAGCATCTACCCTGTCAATCCCCCTCAGAATCTTATATGATTCAATGAGATCACCTCTCATTCTTCTAAACTCCGGAGAGTCTCGGCCCAATCTACTCATTGTATTGTTTAGCGTGCCACACTCCCTGATGTCCCTCTGGCTCTGCGGGAACGTTCCCAAGCTACAGTTTGAGATATATGGTGACCGAGGAAGTGATGAGACCTGGATTGGGGTTTCGGGGGGAGGGATCTGGTTGCTAGCTTCTAGAGATTTGGCTGGAAAATTGAATGGATGGGCATCTCCCAGTAAGGATACGAGGTCGATAGACTTTTGTTAGGTAAAGGTAGCAAGGGATATGGAGCAATGGCAGGTAAATAAAGTTGAAGTACAGATCAGCCATGAACTAATTGAATGACGGTATAGGCTCGAAGGGCTGAATGGCCTGCTCCTGTGTCCTGTCCCTATGTTCCTATTACTAACCCATCATAGCCAGTAGATTGGAGCCTAGTATAATGTCTTATGAGCAATGATCCATCTTGTTACTTTACAAACCATTGTTTGCAATCAGAAATGATATGATTGTGTAAGGAGCGTTAGAATGAGAGAGGTGGGGAGACCTTGGGAAGACGGGAAGAGTCAATGTGTGGTAAGGAGAACGGCGATTGAGAGAATCGAGAACAAAAGATGCAGGCACTGAGGAGACGGGAGTGGGAGCGGGGAATGAAAGAGAGCAGGAGAATAGAGAGAGAAGACTGAGAGAGAAAGGAAGCAGAGTGAGAGAGCGGGGAGAGCGTGAGAGGGGGAAGTGGGAAGTTGAGAGCAAGGGGGGCGAGGGAGATAGAACAAGAGTATTGATATACCTATCAATTCCTCCAATAAAAGGCGAAGAGTTACGAAGGTGACTAAAGGTTTTTATTGACTAAATAACAGAGCCCACTCTCGTGGGTGATCCGATCCAAGCAGGAGGAATACCAGCCAGTCGCTCACCTTTATACCTGGCCTGGTGGGTGGAGCCAAGGCGGAGTCGGCAGTGGTCATCCCAGGTATAGCAGTGTGGCAAGAGGCGACCTCGTACCGTGATACAATAGTGGTCAGTGATACAGTTATAACGAACAGTGGTGAACAGTGCTAACTACTAACAGTGATACGATAGTGAACGTGGTTTACCACATTCACCCCTTGTTTAGAATTAAGTCCGGCGGGGTGAAGTGTACTACCAATTCTGGTAGGTCAGTCTGTCCGGAGGCTTCGTAAGCCTCTCCGATCGCCGCAGCGGTGGTGTTGCCTTATCCGGTGCTGGTGCCTTATCCGGTGTTGATGCTGGTGTTTGCGTGGTCGGCGAGGGCTCGTGGGGTTCCGGCATGCCGTCTACCTGGACTGAGGTTGGGGGGGGTGGTGGCGGTGTTTCCGGATCGGCTGAGGGTGCGAGGTCTCGTAGGGAGACAGTGTCCTCCCGCCCGTCTGGGTACGCCACGTAGGCGTACTGGGGGTTGGCGTGCAGGAGGTTCACCCTCTCGACCAGGGGGTCCGTTTTATGGGTCCTCACGTGTTTCCGCAGCCAGACCGGCCCCGGGGCGGTCAGCCAGGTTGGTAGAGTGGTTCCCGTAGTCGACTTCCTGGGGAAAACGAACATTCGTTCATGGGGGGTGGTGTTAGTGGCCGTGCAAAGTAATGACCGGATGGAGTGCAGCGCTGTCGGGAGGACTTCTTGCCAGCGGGAGGTTGGGAGGCCCTTAGACTTTAAGGCTAAGAGGACGGCCTTCCATACCGTCGCGTTCTCTCTTTCCACCTGACCGTTACCTCTGGGGTTGTAGCTGGTGGTCCTGCTTGCTGCAATACCTCTCTCTAGGAGGAATTGCCGGAGTTCCTCGCTCATGAAGGAGGAGCCCCGGTCGCTGTGTATATAGTTCGGGAACCCGAACAAGGCGAAGAGGGCATTCAGGCACTTAATGACCGTGCTACTGGTCATGTCGGGGCAGGGGAAGGCAAAGGGGAAATGGGAGTACTCATCAACGATGTTGAGGAAGTACACATTACGGTCAGAGGACGGGAGGGGCCCCTTAAAGTCGATGCTCAGGCGCTCGAAGGGGCGGGTGGCCTTGATCAGGCTTGCTCGGTCCGGCCTATAGAAGTGCGGTTTGCACTCCGCACAGGTCTGGCAGTTCCTGGTCATGGTCCTGACCTCCTCGATGGAGTAGGTCAGGTTGCGGGCCTTAATGAAATGGTAGAGTCTGGTGACTCCGGGGTGGCAGAGCTGGTCGTGGAGGGTCTGAAGCCTATCGATATGCGCGCTGGCGCATGTCATTCGTGAAAGGGCATCAGGGGATTCGTTCAGCTTGCCTGGCCGGTACAAGATCTCATAATCGTAGGTGGAGAGCTCGATTCTCCATCTCAAAATCTTGTCATTCTTGATTTTGCCCTTCAGCTTGTTATTAAACATGAAAGCCACCGAACGCTGGTCGGTGAGGAGGGTAAATCGTTTGCCTGCCAGGTAGTGCCTCCAGCGCCGTACTGCCTCCACGATCGCCTGGGCCTCTTTCTCGACCGACGAATGTCGGATCTCGGGGCCCTGTAGGGTCCTTGAGAAGAAGGCCACTGGCCTCCCCTCCTGGTTTAGGGTGGCGGCTAAGGCGAAGTCGGATGCGTCGCTCTCCACCTGAAAGGGGATGGACTCGTCCACTGCGTGCATCGTGGCCTTGGCTATGTCTCCCTTAATGAGGGAGAAGGCCGCGCACGCCTCCTCCGTGAGGGGGAAGGAAGTGGCTTTCAGGAGGGGTCTGGCTTTGTCCGCGTAATTGGGTACCCATTGGGCATAGTAGGCGAAAAGCCCCAGGGTTCTCCTAAGTGCTTTAGGGCAGTGGGGGAGGGGTAGCTCCATGAGGGGGCGCATTCTTTCTGGGTCGGGGCCGATGATTCCGTTCTCCACTACGCAGCCGAGGATGGCAAGGCGCGTGGTGTTAAACACGCATTTCTCCTTATTGTAGGTGAGGTTCAGCCGTTGGGCCGTACGGAGGAATTTCTCCAGATTCGCGTCATGTTCCTGCCGGTCGCGGCCGCAGATAGTGACGTTATCTAGGTAGGGGAATGTAGCCTGCAGTTCGTTCTGGTCAACCATCTGGTCCATCTCCCTTTGGAAGACCGAGACCCCATTAGTGACACCGAAGGGGACCCTAAGGAAGTGGTATAGGCGCCCATTCGCCTCGAAGGCGGTATACTGGCGGTCCTCAGGGTGGATAGGGAGTTGGTGGTAGGCCGACTTCAGGTCGATGGTCGAGAATACTTTATACTGTGCAATCTGATTGACCATGTCAGATATGCGGGGGAGGGGGTATGCGTCCAGCTGGGTATATCTGTTTATGGTCTGGCTGTAGTCGATGACCAGGCGGTTTTTATCGCCGGTCTTTACGACTACGACCTGGGCACGCCAGGGGCTGCTGCTCCCCTCGATAATGCCCTCTTTCAGGAGGCGCCGCACCTCAGAGCTAATGAAGGCTCTGTCCCCGGCGCTATACCGCCTGCTCTTGGTAGCGACGGGTTTGCAGTCAGGGGTAAGGTTAGCAAACAGAGAGGGTGGCGGGACCTTGAGGGTGGAGAGGCTGCAGGTGTTACGCGGTGGGCGGTTTAACGTTTGCTGGTTGTTGACTGTGAGTGGGGGGAGGGGTCCACCGTATGCTAGGGTTACGCTTTGGAGGTGGGATTGGAAGTCCAGCCCTAGTAGGACGGCAGCGCAGAGATGGGGGAGGACAAGGAGTTTAAAGTTTTTATACTCCGTGCCCTTAACCGACAGGGTCACGACACAGTAGCCGCTGATGTCCGTGGCGTGGGACCTCGATGCCATCGAGATTCGGCTGCGCGTTGGTAGGACAGAGAGGGAGTAGTGGCTCACCGTGTCTGGGTGGATGAAGCTCTCCGTGCTTCCGCTGTCGAACAGGCAGGTCGTGGCGTGGCCGTTCACTTTGATGTCCATCATTGACTTGGACAGATGGTGCGGGCGGGCTTGGTCCAGGGTGACGGAAGCTAGTGTGTAGCTGAGCGAGTCGTTGTCATCTGCGGGCGAGGCGGTCGGGCGTGGTGAGTAAAATGGCGTCTCCCACGAGGTAGGGCCCCATGAGGCACTATTGGGGTCGGTTGCCTTAATCAAAGATGGCCGCCCCCATGACTCATGTGTGGGGATGCTGGCCTCAGTTGCCCTAAACAAAGATGGCCGCCCCCATGACTCATGTGTGGGGATGCTGGCCTCAGTTGCCCTAAACGAAGATGGCCGCCCCCATAGTTCGCATGTGGCACTGCTGGCCTCTGAGGATCCGCTCCTGCAGGCCTTGGAGAAGTGGCCTTTCTTCAGGCAGGTTTTACATATGGAGTTCTTGGCTGGGCAGCGCGACCTCGGGTGCTTCTCCTGGCCACAAAAAAAACAGCCGGCGGCCCGATCGCGGATGCCCGATGTCGGGGCCGGTGCCGGGGGTGGCGGGGCCGGTCGGGTCCGGGACGCCGACGCAGAGGTAGGTCCCGGGGGCGGCGCTGGGAAGGGTGCTGTGGTAGGGGTCGGGCCCGAGTCCCAGGGTCGCGAGCAGTACCTGGTGAATGCTTCCTGATCTTGGTGGGCCACTTCCAGGGAGATAGCGAGGGCTTCAGCTTTTTCCATGCTGAGGTCTTTAGCTTCCAGCAGTCTTTGCCGTGAGTACTCGGACCGTAGGCCTTTCAGGAATGCGTCGCGGATATTATCTTCAGTATTTTCGGCTGCCGACACCGATTTAAAGTCACAGTTCCTGGCGAGTGCATATAGCGCCTGTGAGAATTCGGCTACTGATTCTCCTGGCTGTTGCGGCCGTGATCTTAGGAGGTGCCTAGCGTACATGTAGTTTACCGGGGTCCGGTACTTCTGTTTCAGCAGGTTGATGGCGGTCTCGTAGGTAGTCATGTCCTCGATGAGAGTGTATACTCTCGGGCTCAGTTGTGCCTGCAGGACACTTAGTTTGGATGCCTGAGGGACGCTGGATTCTCTCAGGTATGATTCGAAGCAGACCAGCCAGTGTTTAAAGTCTGCGGCTGAGTTTGCTGCTCGTGGGTTCAGGTCCAGGTACGGCGGTCTGAGGGCTCGCAGCCAAGCTGGCTGGTGTGGCTGTGCTCCTGGGAGCTGCGCTGGTGGCTCCTCTGCCGGTTGTGACTCGTTGTCGGACATCATTAAATTTAGTCAATAAAATTGATATACCTATCAATTCCTCCAATAAAAGGCGAAGAGTTACGAAGGTGACTAAAGGTTTTTATTGACTAAGTAACAGAGCCCACTCTCGTGGGTGATCCGATCCAAGCAGGAGGAATACCAGCCAGTCGCTCACCTTTATACCTGGCCTGGTGGGTGGAGCCAAGGCGGAGTCGGCAGTGGTCATCCCAGGTATAGCAGTGTGGCAAGAGGCGACCTCGTACCGTGATACAATAGTGGTCAGTGATACAGTTATAACGAACAGTGGTGAACAGTGCTAACTACTAACAGTGATACGATAGTGAACGTGGTTTACCACAAGTATCAGAGAGCAAGAGAGGGGAAGAGAGAGAGGATGAGGAGACACATTGAAGGACTTTGTTTGTGCAGGATTGACGTCCATCGGAAGGAGAATGCAGGTGCAGCAGAAAAGCCGATCAGCATTCACTCCACGGCAGAAGGATGCTCAGCAGCATGTAAGATGATCCTGGATATAATGCAACAGGAGGCACAGGCAACCAAAACGTAGGTAACCCGGCAACAGGCACAACAACCAACAGGTCCAAGCGAGGGACCCCTCACTGTAACACTCTGATATACCCCACACCCCTCACTGTAACACTCTGATATACCTCACACCCCTCACTGTAACACTCTGATATACCCCACACCCCTCACTGTAACTCTGATATACCCCACACCCCTCACTGTAACTCTGATATACCCCACACCCCTCACTATAACACTCTGATATACCCCACACCCCTCACTGTAACACTCTGATATACCCCACACCCCTCACTGTAACTCTGATATAACCCACACCCCTCAGTGTAACTCTGATATACCCTACACCCCTCACTGTAACACTCTGATATACCCCACACCCCTCACTGTAACACTCTGATATACCCCACACCCCTCACTGTAATTCTGATATAACCCACACCCCTCACTGTAACACTGATATACCCCACACCCCTCACTGTAACACTCTGATATACCCCACACCACTCACTGTAACACGCTGATATACCCCACAACCCTCACTGTAACACTCTCTGATACACCACACACCCCTCACTGTAACACTTTGATATACCCCACACCCCTCACTGTAACACTCTGATATACCCCACACCGCTCACTGTAACTCTGATATACACCACACCCCTCACTGTAACACTCTGATATACACCACACCCCTCACTGTAACACTCTGATATACCCCACACCCCTCACTGTAACACGCTGATATACCCCACACCCCTCACTGTAACACGCTGATATACCCCACACCCCTCACTGTAACACTTTGATATACCCCACACCCCTCACTGTAACACTCTGATATACCCCACACCCCTCACTGTAACACTCTGATATACCCCACACCCCTCACTGTAACACTCTCTGATACACCACACACCCCTCACTGTAACACTTTGATATACCCCACACCCCTCACTGTAACACTCTGATATACCCCACACCCCTCACTGTAACACTCTGATATACCCCACACCCCTCACTGTAACACTCTCTGATACACCACACACCCCTCACTGTAACACTTTGATATACCCCACACCCCTCACTGTAACACTCTGATATACCCCACACCCCTCACTGTAACACTCTGATATATCCCACACCCCTCACTGTAACACTCTGATATACCCCACACCCCTCACTGTAACACTCTGATATACCCCACACCCCTCACTGTAACACTCTGATATACCCCACACCCCTCACTCTAACACTCTGATATACCCCACACCCCTCACTGTAACACTCTGATATACCCCACACCCCTCACTGTAACACTGATATACCCCACACCCCTCACTGTAACTCTGATATACCCCACACCCCTCACTCTAACACTCTGATATACCCCACACCCCTCACTGTAACACTGATATACCCCACACCCCTCACTGTAACACTGATATACCCCACACCCCTCACTGTAACTCTGATATACCCCACACCCCTCACTGTAACACCCTGATATACCCCACACCTCTCACTGTAACACTCTGATATACCCCACACCCCTCACTGTAACACTCTGATATACCCCACACCCCTCACTGTAACTCTGATATACCCCACACCCCTCACTGTAACACTCTGATATACCCCACACCTCTCACTGTAACACTCTGATATACCCCACACCCCTCACTGTAACTCTGATATACCCCACACCCCTCACTCTAACACTCTGATATACCCCACACCCCTCACTGTAACACACTGATATACCCCACACCTCTCACTGTAACTCTGATATACCCCACACCCCTCACTGTAACACTCTGATATACCCCACACCCCTCACTGTAACTCTGATATACCCCACACCCCTCACTGTAACTCTGATATACCCCACACCCCTCACTGTAACACTGATATACCCCACACCCCTCACTGTAACACTCTGATATACCCCACACCCCTCACTGTAACTCTGATATACCCCACACCCCTCACTGTAACTCTGATATACCCCACACCCCTCACTGTAACTCTGATATACCCCACACCCCTCACTGTAACACTCTGATATACCCCACACCCCTCACTGTAACTCTGATATACCCCACACCCCTCACTATAACACTCTGATATACCCCACACCCCTCACTGTAACTCTGATATACCCCACACCCCTCACTGTAACACTCTGATATAACCCACACCCCTCACTGTAACACTGATATACCCCACACCCCTCACTGTAACACTCTGATATACCCCACACCCCTCACTGTAACACTCTGATATAACCCACACCCCTCACTGTAACACTGATATACCCCACACCCCTCACTATAACACTCTGATATACCCCACACCCCTCACTGTAACACTCTGATATAACCCACACCCCTCACTGTAACTCTGATATACCCCACACCCCTCACTATAACACTCTGATATACCCCACACCCCTCACTGTAACACTCTGATATAACCCACACCCCTCACTGTAACTCTGATACACCCCACACCCCTCACTGTAACACTCTGATATACCCCACACCCCTCACTGTAACACACTGATATACCCCACACCCCTCACTGTAACTCTGATATACCCCACACCCCTCACTGTAACACTGATATACCCCACACCCCTCACTGTAACACTCTGATATACCCCACACCCCTCACTGTAACACTCTGATATACCCCACACCCCTCACTGTAACTCTGATATACCCCACACCCCTCACTGTAACTCTGATATACCCCACACCCCTCACTGTAACACTCTGATATACCCCACACCCCTCACTGTAACACTCTGATATACCCCACACCCCTCACTGTAACACTCTGATATACCCCACACCCCTCACTGTAACACTGATATACCCCACACCCCTCACTGTAACACTCTGATATACCCCACACCCCTCACTGTAACACTGATATACCCCACACCCCTCACTGTAACTCTGATATACCCCACACCCCTCACTGTAACTCTGATATACCCCACACCCCTCACTGTAACACTCTGATATACCCCACACCCCTCACTGTAACTCTGATATACCCCACACTCCTCACTGTAACACTCTGATATACCCCACACCCCTCACTGTAACACTCTGATATACCCCACACTCCTCACTGTAACACTCTGATATACCCCACACCCCTCACTGTAACACTCTGATATACCCCACACCCCTCACTGTAACACTCTGATATACCCCACACCTCTCACTGTAACACTCTGATATACCCCACACCCCTCACTGTAACACTCTGATATACCCCACACCCCTCACTGTAACACTCTGATATAGCCCACACCCCTCACTGTAACACTCTGATATAGCCCACACCCCTCACTGTAACACTCTGATATACCCCACACCCCTCACTGTAACACTCTGATATACCCCACACCCCTCACTGTAACACTCTGATATACCCCACACCCCTCACTGTAACACTCTGATATACCCCACACCCCTCACTGTAACACTCTGATATACCCCACACCCCTCACTGTAACACTCTGATATACCCCACACTCCTCACTGTAACACTCTGATATACCCCACACCCCTCACTGTAACACTCTGATATACCCCACACCCCTCACTGTAACACTCTGATATACCCCACACCCCTCACTGTAACTCTGATATACCCCACACCCCTCACTGTAACACTCTGATATACCCCACACCCCTCACTGTAACACTCTGATATACCCCACACCCCTCACTGTAACACTCTGATATACCCCACACCCCTCACTGTAACACTCTGATATACCCCACACCCCTCACTGTAACACTCTGATATAGCCCACACCCCTCACTGTAACACTCTGATATAGCCCACACCCCTCACTGTAACACTCTGATATACCTCACACCCCTCACTGTAACACTGATATACCCCACACCCCTCACTGTAACACTCTGATATACCCCACACCCCTCACTGTAACACTGATATACCCCACACCCCTCACTCTGATATACCCCACACCCCTCAGTGTAACACTCTGATATACCTCACACCCCTCACTGTAACACTCTGATATACCCCACACCCCTCACTGTAACACCCTGATATACCCCACACCCCTCACTGTAACACTCTGATATACCTCACACCCCTCACTGTAACACTCTGATATACCACACACCCCTCACTGTAACCCTCTGATATACCTCACACCCCTCACTGTAACACTCTGATATACCACACACCCCTCACTGTAACACTCTGATGTACCCCACACCCCTCACTGTAACACTCTGATATACCCCACACCCCTCACTGTAACACTCTGATATACCACACACCCCTCACTGTAACACTCTGATATACCCCACACCCCTCACTGTAACACTCTGATATACCCCACACCCCTCACTGTAACACTCTGATATACCACACACCCCTCACTGTAACACTCTGATATACCTCACACCCCTCACTGTAACACTGTTGTTATCTATATTTCCTACCTTAATTGTTCTGTTTTAGTTTAACTGTAATCTCTTCTCCACAGAGCGGAAGAGGTTCCGTTGAAGATTCTGGCGCATAATAACTTTGTCGGCAGGCTGATTGGGAAGGAAGGCAGGAATCTGAAGAAGGTGGAACAGGAGACGGAGACGAAAATCACAATCTCTCCGTAAGTCCAGCCCACCAGACTCCGCTTCTAACCTTCCACAGGTTTGGGACAGAGACCAGCCGATCAGCTCGAGGATCTGCTGTTCGCCATCCAGCAATGGAAAATAAAAGAATCTGCTCGCCCCCCACCCCCCACCCCCCACCTCATAATTGTCCACTTTTCCCTCCAGTGAACACTCACTCATACTGGGTACTGGCCCATAGTTGGGTGTTAGCTGTGGCTCAGTGAGTAGCACTTTTGCCTCTGAGTCAGAAGGTTGTGGGCTCGAGTCCCACTCCAGATACTTGAGCACAAAAATCTAGGCTGTCACTCCCAATGCAGTGCTGAGGGAGTGCCGCACTGTCGGAGGTGCCGCCTTTCAGATGAGACGTTAAACCGAGGCCCTGTCTGCTCTCTCTCGGGTGGATGTAAAAGATCCCATGGCACTATTTTGAAGAAGAACAGGGGAGTTCTCCCTCAACATTTATCCCTCAACCAACATCACTAAAACGGATTATCTGGTCATTATCACATTGCTGTTTGTGGGAGCTTGCTGTGCGCAATTTGGCTGCTGCGTTTCCTACATCACAACAGTGACTACACTTCAAAAAATACTTCATTGGCTGTAAAGCGCTTTGCAACGTCCGGAGGTTGTGAAAGGCGCTGTAGGAATGCAAGTCTTTTTATAGTTACTGAGCGAGCACACACAGTGAGCTAGAAGCTGGTCCCTGTAGGTCCTCTTTTCCCCCGGGGTAAAAAAGAGCAGTTCTGTGGGGCTACTTCCTGTGCCCTGAAGACGCCTGAAATACATTTGATGCCACTTGTGTCGGACAATATTCAGGTGTCTAGAGCTGCCGCCATAAACAGGCATTAAGCCCTGTGAATATGACAATGTGCGGCCTAATTACAGAGACTGTACAGCACACAAACAGGCCATTCGGCCCAACTGGTCCGTGCCGGTGTTTCTGCTCCACACGAGCCTCCTCCCACCCCTCTTCATCTCACCCCATCAGCAGATCCTTCGATTCCTTTCTCCCTCGTGTGTGTATCTTTCTTCCCCTTAAATGTATCGACACTATTCGCCTGCTCCGCTCAGGCTTTTAGGAGTTGGCTGCGGCCCCCAACAAAATGGTTAGTTTTTGTTTTTAAAACTTAACTTTAAGGTAGAGCCGGGAGGAGCAAGAGTTCCCCTCCTGGCTCCACAGCAATACTGCAGGGCGCAGCGAGCCCGTGCTCCCCCCCTTCCCCACCCCCTCTCCTCCTCCCCCTCCCCATCTCCCCCTCACCCCCCCATCCCCATCTCCTCCCCTCCCCATCTCCTCCCCTCCCCCCATCTCCCCCTCTCCCCCTCCCCATCTCCTCCCACCTCCTCCACCCCTCCCCCCTTCCCCTCCCCCTCTCCCCCTCCCTATCTCCACTCCCTCCCCCTCCTCATCTCCACCCCCTCCTCCCCTCTACCCCTCCAGAACTTACCTCAGGATTGTTGCGGGCAGGGTAAGCGGGCCACACGGGCCAACAGCTCGCCCACTGATCCCTGAGGCCCAATTTCAATCGCAGGTATCGCACCCTGCGCCCAATTCGTGCCGGCCTAGCGGCGTGGATGAGCCTCTACCCCAGTGAGTGTTGGCCTCTGAATCCTTCCCTTCCCCTTCCCACTGCAGGGGCCAGTCAATAGCAATGGCAGACACCTACTGGCTGATTTTAGCACGCGCCCTGTCTCAGGGATGCTGAGGCCAGCTTACTCAGTACAGGCGACAGGGACTGAGACCTTCTCAGTCTGTACGAGGCTGAACCGTAGTTGGCAATGTAATTGGCAGTAGCACCGCCTTCCTGCAGGGGCCGCTGCTGAGCTTCTTGTACAAGGTATCAAAGTTCCTGATAGTAACCTTGTGCCACCGTTAGCAGCAGCACCACCAACAGGCTCCTGCTATTATTGCAGCACCAATCAGTCAGAAGAAACCCGAAATAACAACAGAAAACGCTGGGAACACTCGGCAGGTCAGGCAGCATCCGTGGAGAGAGAAACAGAGTTAACGTTTCAGGTCGATGACCTTTCGTCAGAACGGTCATCGACCTGAAACGTTGACTCCGTTTCTCTCTCCACCGATGCTGCCTGACCTGCTGAGTTTTTCCAGCGTTTTCTGTTGTTATTTCGGATTTCCAGCATCCGCTGTATTTTGCTATCATAGAAGAAACCCGAAGATTATTACATTGAATAACTACACAGAAACAGGCCATTCGGCCCAACTGGTCCGTGCCGGTGTTTCTGCTCCACACGAGCCTCCTCCCACCCTCTTCATCTCACCCTATCAGCAGATCCTTCGATTCCTTTCTCCCTCGTGTGTTTATCTAGCTTCCCCTTAAAGGCATCGACACTATTCACCTCAACTACTCCCTGTGGTGGCGAGTTCCATATTCTCACCACTCTCTGGGGAAAGAAGTTTCTACTAAATTCCCTATTGGATTTATTAGTGATTATCTTATACTTATCGCTCCTAGTTTTGGACTCCCCCAGAAGTGGAAACATCTTCTCTATGTCTACCCTATCGAACCCTTTCATAATTTTAAAAACCTCTGTCAGGTCGCCCCCTCAGCTTTCTCTTTTCCCCAGCCTGATATGTCCTTCTTGAAAGAAAGAAAAGAATATTAATTCACTCTTTATGTGAAGTGCTTTGGGTTGTCCCAAGAGATGTGGGGTGCCTACAACAATGCACGTTCTTTCTTCCTGTATGCCTCAGTATTACACTGGGAAGCACATTAATCAACCATCGATGAGAGACTTCAGTTACGTGGAGAGACTGGGGGAGCCGGGATTGCACTCCTTAGAGCAGAGAAGGTTAAGGGGAGATTTAATAGAGGTGTTCAAAACCATGAGGGGTTTGACAGAGTAAATAAGGAGAAACTGTTTCCAGCGGAAGAGGAGTCGGTAACCAGAGGACACAGATTTAAGGTAATTGGCAAAAGAACCAGAGGGGAGGTGAGGAGATATATTTTTACGCAGCGAGTTATTATGATCTGGAATGCGCTGCCTGAAAGGGCGGTGGCAGCAGATTCAATAGCAACTTTCAAAAGGAATTGGATAAATACTTGAAGGGGAAAACATTCACAGGGCTGTGGGGAAAGAGCAGGGGGGAGTGGGACTAATTGGAGAGCTCTTTCAAAGAGCCGGCACACGCACGATGGGCCGAATGGCCTCCTCCTGTTCTCTATCATTCTGTGATTCTACTGAGGAAGTTCTTAACAGCATGTCTTTATTCAATACATGCTTTGTAAATTCCAATTACCAGAACATACACAAAGCATACTCCTTCCTTTGAACAATATTTTCAAAGAAATATTATATTTAAACTTACATCAGTTTCCATGTTGCTGCGACAGCTTGCAGGACCTGACGCTCTACAACCCTGAGAGAACCATCACAGTGAAAGGCTCCATTGAAGCTTGCTGCAAAGCTGAGGAAGATATCATGAAAAAAGTGAGAGAAGCTTACGAGAACGACATCGCTGCTATGAATGTAGGTTTGCGACACAAAAAGGTCATAAATTGTTCTTTTTATTGGTTTCATACTTTCTAATTTGATTTTCACTTTATTAGGTCAGTAGTCTTTGATTTCATCTCGTATTTTCTCTATCTCTGTTTCTGTATGTTTTTCTCTCTCCCCCATTCTCTTCCTCTACGTTTCTCTCTACCTCGTTTTTCTCTTCCTCCTCTCTCTCTCCCTCTGTCTCTGTTTCTCTCTCCCTCTGTCTCTGTTTCTCTCTCCCTCTGTCTCTGTTTCTCTCTCCCTCTGTCTCTGTTTCTCTCTCCCTCTGTCTCTGTTTCTCTCTCTCCCTGTCTCTGTTTCTCTCTCTCCCTGTCTCTGTTTCTCTCTCTCTCTCTCTCTCTCTCTCCCTCTCCCTCTGTTTCTCTCCCTCTGTCTCTGTTTGTCTCTCTCTCTCTCTTTGTCTCTCTCTCCCTCTCCCTCTGTTTCTCTCTCTCTGTCTCTCTCTCCCTCTGTCTCTGTTTCTCTCTCCCTCTCCCTCTGTTTCTCTCTCTCCCTCTCTCTCCCTCTCCCTCTGTTTCTCTCTCTCCCTCTGTCTCTGTTTCTCTCTCTCTCTCTCTCTCCTGCTCGTTTTCTCCCTTTCTCTTTGGCTCTTTCTGTCTCTTTCTCTCTATCTCTGTTCTCTTTCCCTGTTTTTCTCTCTTCTCTCTCTCTCTGTCTGTTTCTTCATTTCCTCTTTCTTTTCTCTCTCTTTTTAAGCAAGACTTTATTTTAAAAGTGACCAAAAACAAAGAAACTTTTGAAATTGACTTTGCTGAATGCCGGGTGAAACGCCAGCTCCCAATAACTGAACACAAGCCAGTGACAGGAAATCCAAACCATTCTTCAGCAGCACGGAGGACCAACCTCAGCTTCAGATAAATTCTCACCTCCTTTAGTTTAGACTTGAGATGTATCTTTAGCAATAGACTGGGTTAGACTGAGCCACACAGCCCCATTATTGTGATCACATCCCAGTAAAGTCTTCACAATGTTTAACTGAAGGGTAAGAAGTCACACAACACCAGGTTATAGTCGAACAGCTTTATTTGAAATCACAAGCTTTCGGAGTGCTGCTCCTTCATCAGGTGAAGTGGAGAGATGCATAAAGACACAGCTTATATAGTCAGAGAATAATGTCAGATGTTTACAGGTAATCTTTCTAACTGCCATTTATCACACCTCGGCAGAGAGATAATCACAGCAATCAAAGGTGTGAATGGTGTCCAAACAGGTCAGTCAGGAAAACATTACATCAAGGAACAATGAGGTGGGGTCACAAGGGGTCAAATGTTGCAGATGCTGGGGTCTGTATGAAAAACAAAAAAACAGACAAAAAACATTTTTTTTGCTGGAAATCACAGCAGGTCCGGCCGCATCTGTGTGGAGAGAACAAGCCAACGACGACTCGAGTCTGGGTGACCCTACGTCAGGTGGGGTAAAATGTAGCGTGACATGAATCCAAGATCCTGGTTCAGGCCGTCCTCATGGGTGCGGAACTTGGCTATCAGTTTCTGCTCGATGATTTTGCGTTGTCGTGTGTCTCGAAGGCCGCCTTGGAGAATGCTTACCCGAAGATCGGAGGCTGAATGTCCTTGACTGCTGAAGTGTTCCCCGACTGGGAGGGAACACTCCTGCCTGGCGATTGTTACGCGGTGTCCATTCATCCGTTGTCGCAGTGTCTGCATGGTCTCGCCGATGTACCATGCTCCGGGGCATCCTTTCCTGCAACGTATGAGGTAGACAACGTTGGCCGAGTCACATGAGTATGTACCATGTACCTGGTGGGTGGTGTCCTCACGTGTGATGATGGTATCTGTGTTGATGATCTGGCATGTCTTGCAGAGTTTGCTGTGGCAGGGTTGTGTGGTGTCGTGGTCGCTGTTCTCCTGAAAGCTGGGTAATTTGCTGTGAACGATGGTCTGTTTGAGGTTAGGCAGCTGTTTGAAGGCGAGTAGTGGAGGCGTGGGGATGGCTTTAGCAAGGTGTTCGTCGTCATCGATGACATGTTGAAGGCTGCGAAGAACATCAACAAGTTCCATCCCACCATCAAACTCACCATGGACTACTCCTCAGAATCGGTTTCATTCTTGGACACACGAATCTCCATCAAAGACGGACACCTCAGCACTTCACTCTACCACAAGCCCACGGACAACCTCACGATGCTCCACTTCTCCAGCTTCCACCCTAACCACGTTAAAGGAGCCATCCCCTATGGACAAGCCCTGCGAATACACAGGATCTGCTCAGACGAGGAGGAACGCAATGGACACCTACAGACGCTGAAAGATGCCCTCGTAAGAACAGGATATGACGCTCGACTCGTCGATCGACAGTTCCGACGGGCCACAGCGAAAAATCGCATAGACCTCCTCAGAAGACAAACACGGGACACAACCAACAGAGTACCCTTCGTCGTCCAGTACTTCCCCGGAGCGGAGAAACTACGCCATGTTCTTTGCAGCCTTCAACATGTCATCGATGACGACGAACACCTCGCTAAGGCCATCCCCACGCCTCCACTACTCGCCTTCAAACAGTCGCCTAACCTCAAACAGACCATCGTTCGCAGCAAATTACCCAGCTTTCAGGAGAACAGCGACCACAACACCACACAACCCTGCCACAGCAACCTCTGCAAGACATGCCAGATCATCAACACAGATACCATCATCACACGTGAGGACACCACCCACCAGGTACATGGTACATACTCATGTGACTCGGCCAACGTTGTCTACCTCATACGTTGCAGGAAAGGATGCCCCGGAGCATGGTACATCGGCGAGACCATGCAGACACTGCGACAATGGATGAACAGACACCGCGCAACAATCGCCAGGCAGGAGTGTTCCCTCCCAGTCGGGGAACACTTCAGCAGTCAAGGACATTCAGCCTCCGATCTTCGGGTAAGCATTCTCCAAGGCGGCCTTCGAGACACACGACAACGCAAAATCATCGAGCAGAAACTGATAGCCAAGTTCCGCACCCATGAGGACGGCCTGAACCGGGATCTTGGATTCATGTCACGCTACATGTAACCCCACCTGACGTAGGGTCATCCAGACTCGAGTCGTCGTTGGCTTGTTCTCTCCACACAGATGCGGCCGGACCTGCTGTGATTTCCAGCAAAAAAAAATGTTTTTTTCTGTTTTTGTTTTTCATACAGACCCCGGCATCTGCAACATTTGACCCCTTGTGACCCCACCTCATTGTTCTTTGATGTAATGTTTTCCTGACTGACCTGTTTGGACACCATTTGCACCTTTGATTGCTGTGATTATCTCTCTGCCGAGGTGTGATAAATGGCAGTTAGAAAGATTACCTGTAAACATCTGACATTATTCTCTGACTATATAAGCTGTGTTTTTATGCATCTCTCCACTTCACCTGACGAAGGAGCAGCGCTCTGAAAGCTTGTGATTTCAAATAAAGCTGTTGGACTATAACCTGGTGTTGTGTGATTTCTTACATTTGTCCACCCCAGTCCAACACCGGCATCTCCACACCATAACTGAAGGGTGACTGATGACTAATTCAATCCATGCCTTTGTTACCTCAGGACTCGACTATCCCAACACACTCCTGGCCGGCCACCCACATTCCACCCTACGCAAGCGTGAGGTCATCCAAAATTCTGCTGCCCATGTCCTAACTCACACCAAGTCCCATTCGCTCATCACCCCCTGTGCTCGCTGACCTACATTGGCTGCCGGTTAAGCAACGCCTCGATTTTAAAATTCTCATCCTTTTTTCCAAATCCCTCCATGGCCTCGCCCCTCCCTATCGCTGTAATCTCCTCCAGCCCCACAACCCACAAAGATCTCTGCACTCCTCCAATTCTGGCCCCTTGAGCATCCCCGATTTTAATCGCTCCACCATTGGTAGCCGTGCCTTCTGTTGCCTCGGCCCTAAGCTCTGTAATTCCCTCCCTAAACCTCTCCGTCTCTCTACCTCTCTCTCCTCCTTTAAGACGCTCCTTAAAACCTGCCTCTTTGACCAAGCTTTTGATCATCCGTCCTAATATCTCCTTATGTGGTTCGGTGTCAAATTTTGTCTGATAATCGCTCCTGTGAAGCGCCTTGGGACGTCTTACTAGGTTAAAGGCGCTGTATAAATATAAGTTGTTGTTGTTAATTAAATGACATTCATTTTTCACACGCAAGTTCAGTTATCTCGGGACAGCAGTAATGGAGGGTGCAGTACAGGGATTGTTGGGCACTCTCTTGTATCTCACAGATACCGTGCTGCTTTGGTTCCACATTAACAGTTCTCCACATGTCAATCTATCCACCCAGGTGAAACGCTCCTGTATCCGTCGGTGCACCTGCCCAGGTGAAACACTGCTGTGTCTCTCGGTGCACCTGCCCAGGTGAAACGCTCCTGTATCTCTCGGTGCACCTGCCCAGGTGAAACACTCCTGTGTCTCTCGGTGCACCTGCCCAGGTGAAACGCTCCTGTATCTCTCAGTGCACCTGCCCAGGTGTAACGCTCCTGTATCTGTCGGTGCACCTGCCCATGTGTAACGCTCCTGTATCTGTCGCTGCACCTGCCCAGGTGAAATGCTCCTGTATCTCTCAATTCACCTGCCCATGTGTAACGCTCCTGTATCTGTCGGTGCACCTGCCCAGGTGAAACACTCCTGTATCTGTCGGTGCACCTGCCCATGTGTAACGCTCCTGTATCTGTCGGTGCACCTGCCCAGGTGAAACACTCCTGTATCTGTCGGTGCACCTGCCCAGGTGAAACACTCCTGTATCTCTCGCTGCACCTGCCCAGGTGAAACGCTCCTGTATCTCTCGGTGCACCTGCCCAGGTGTAACGCTCCTGTATCTGTCGGTGCACCTGCCCAGGTGAAACACTCCTGTATCTCTCGCTGCACCTGCCCAGGTGAAACACTCCTGTGTCTCTCGGTGCACCTGCCCAGGTGAAATGCTCCTGTATCTGTCGGTGCACCTGCCCAGGTGTAACGCTCCTGTATCTGTCGCTGCACCTGCCCAGGTGAAACGCTCCTGTATCTGTTGGTGCACCTGCCCAGGTGTAACGCTCCTGTATCTGTCGGTGCACCTGCCCAGGTGTAACGCTCCTGTATCTGTCGGTGCACCTGTCCAGGTGAAACACTCCTGTGTCTCTCGGTGCTCCTGCCCAGGTGAAACGCTCCTGTATCTGTCGGTGCACCTGCCCAGGTGAAACGCTCCTGTATATCTCGGTGCACCTACCCAGGTGTAACGCTCCTGTATCTGTCGGTGCACCTGCCCAGGTGAAACACTCCTGTATCTCTCGGTGCACCTGCCCAGGTGTAACGCTCCTGTGTCTCTCGGTGCACCTGCCCAAGTGAAACGCTCCTGTATCTGTCGGTGCACCTGCCCAGGTGTAACGCTCCTGTATCTGTCGGTGCACCTGCCCAGGTGTAACGCTCCTGTATCTGTCGGTGCAGCTGCCCAGGTGAAATGCTCCTGTATCTGTAGGAAAGTAATAATTTATTTAAACTGATGTTTTTCCAGCTCCAGGCAAACTTGATTCCCGGCCTGAACCTGAATGCTCTGGGCTTGTTCCCGCCTTCCTCGTCCACCGTCCCCCCTCACCCTGTCGGAGTGGCACCAGCAACACCTTATGGTCCCTACGTGGTGAGTCGTCAGTGGGATTTTCAGACCTGCCCACTTTGGGGCAACGTTAGGAGCGAGACTTGTGATCAACACGAAATCGAGCGGATTACAAACCCACAGTTAGTAACTTTCAGAAGGGACTTGGGTTTCTACTTAAAAAGGAAACATTTGCAGGACTATGGGGGGTAAGAGCAGGGGGAGGGGGGAGTGGGACTAATTGGAGAGCTCGACCAAAGAGCCAGCACAGGCACGATGTGGGCCGAACGGCCTCCTTCTGTGCTGTGTCATTTCACATTGAGCTGGGGTCATTTTTAAGATTGGAGACGTGTCAAAATGGGCAACTTTTGAAAAGCGAAATTCTTCCCGAATTTCACTTCTATTAAAGTCAATGGAAATGAACTTCAGGAGAGACGTACGATGTGCGGCTCGACCAGTATCGCCCACAGTCAAGACCCTCCTCCCTCTGTTGGGTTTTGCAAGCTGCCAATCAGAGGCTACTCGCTCAGCCTGGTTGGGGTTTCTTATTAGGATTCAGCGTGTGGGGAATCTGTTTGAAAGACGTGCATGATGGCACTGAGCACGGGGATGAGAGAGAACCAGGGGTCACAGTCTCAGGATAAGGGGTCGGCCATTTAGGACTGAGATGAGGAGGAATTTCTTCACTCAGAGGGTTGTGAATCTTTGGAATTCTCTGCCCCAGAGGGCTGTGGAGGCTCAGTCGTTGAGTATATTCAAGACAGAGATCGATAGATTTTTGGATGTTAAGGGAATCGAGGGATATGGAGATCGGGCAGGAAGGTGGAGTTGAGGTCGAAGATCAGCCATGATCTGATTGAATGGCGGAGCAGGCTCGAGGGGCCGAATGGCCAACTCCTGCTCCTATTTCTAATGTTGCTTTTGATGATGAATTTAATTTTCGCAGCAAACCTCAGACCCCGAGACGGTCCACGTCTTCATCCCTGCCCAGGCCGTGGGAGCCATTATCGGAAAGAAAGGGCAGCACATTAAGCAGCTGTCTCGATACGCAGAAGCTTCGATCAAGGTGAGAACGCTTGGGTTTAAAAAAAAAAATTGCTCTCTAAGATGGTGGCGAGCCTTCTTATTTCCAAGCCTTTGTTTTTATATATAACATGGTGTCTTGTTTGGTCACTTGTGAGGGCAGCAGGCGGCCACCTCATCGTGTGGGACTGGAGCTACATGTGGGCCAGGTTTAGGTCTCCAACCCTCCAGATTGGCCCTGGAGTCTCCAGCAACTGAAGATTAATCTCCTGAGCGCTGCTGCCAGCAACAATCATCAGGGCGTTTTCTTTGAACACTTCGATTTATTAGTTTGAAAATTATCGGAGAAAGCGGGGAAGAGGCTGTTTGACCGGGCTCGACGGTTGGAGGTTGTGTGATGAAATCTCTAAAATACCGTCCAACCAGAGTTGGTAACTTGAGCCAGGTTCCCATCCCTCCAGGACATCAGTGAACCCACTGGGGCCTCTTACAGCAATCTTGGCAGCTTTCATCAACCTCCCCCCTCCCCGCACTCTCCGCCCTCCTCCACTCCCCGCCCCTCCCCCACCCTCCCCACTCCCCGCACTCTCCGCCCTCCTCCACTCCCCGCCCCTCCCCCACCCTCCCCGCCCTCCTCCACTCCCCGCCCCTCCCCACCCTCCCCGCACTCTCCGCCCTCCTCCACTCCCCGCCCCACCCCCACTTCCCGCACTCTCCGCCCTCCTCCACTCCCCGCCCCTCCCCCACTCCCCGCACTCTCCGCCACTCCCCCTGCCAGTCCCCGCACTCTCCGCCCTCCTCCGCTCCCTGCCCCTCCCCCACTCCCCGCCCCTCCCCCTGCCCCTCCCCCACTCCCCGCCCTCCTCCACTCCCCGCTCCTCCCCCACTCCCTGCCCCTCCCCACTCTCCGCCCCCCACTCTCCGCCCTCCCCCTCCCCCACTCCCCGCACTCCTCCGCTCCCCGCCCCTCCCCCACTCCCCGCCCCTCCCCCACTCCCCGCCCTCCTCCACTCCCCCACCCTCCCCCACTCCCCGCACTCTCCCCCTCCCCCACTCCCCGCCCCTCCCCCACCCCCCTCCCCCACTCCCCGCCCCCCCCGACTCCCCGCACTCTCCCCCTCCCCCTGCCCCTCCCCCACTCTCCGCCCCTCCCCCCGCCCCTCCCCCACTCTCCGCCCTTCCCCTCACCGCCCTCCCACTCCCCGCCCCTCCCCCACTCGCCCCCTCCCCCACTCCCCGCCCTCCTCCACTCCACTCCCCGCCTTCTTCGCCCTCCTCCACTCCCCTCCCCTCCCCCCCCTCCCCCTGCCCCTCCCCCGCTCTCCGCCCTTCCCCTCGCCGCCCTCCCACTCCCCGCGACTCCCCGCACTCTCCCCGCCCCTCCCCCACTCCCTGCCCCTCCCCCACTCTCCCCCTCCCCGCCCCTCCCCCACTCCCCGTCCCTCCCCCACTCCCCCTTCCCTCCCCCACTCCCCGCCCCCTCCCCCACTGCCCGCCCTCTCCCCCACTCCCCGCTCCTCCCCCTCCCTCCCCCACACTCTCCCCCTCCCACTCCCCGCCCCCTCCCCCACTCTCTCCCCCTCCCCCACTCTCTCCCCCTCCCCCACTCTCCCCACTCCCCTCCCTCTCCCCCACTCCCCGCCCCCTCCCTCTCCCCCACTCCCGCCCTCTCCCCCTCCCTGACTCCCCGCCCCCTCCCCCACTCCCTGCCCCCTCCCCCACTCCCGCCCTCTCCCCCATTCCCCACCCCTCCCCCCTCCCCGCACCTCCCCCACTCCACACACCCTTCCCCACTCCCCGCCCTCTCCCCCCTCCCCCACTCCCCGCCCCTCCCCCACTCCCCCCATCCCCACTCCCCACCCTCTCCCCCCTCCCCCACTTCCCACCCTCTCCCCCCTCCCCCACTCTCCCTGCCCTCTCCCCGCCCATTCCATGGCTATTCTGTATCTCCCCTCCATTCACCCGCCTAGGATTCATATCGTTTTATTCCCTTGTCTAGCAAAAGGGAAGGGTACCTGGCCAGGGTTATCTAGCTTTGGGACGTCCTGAGGTCGTGAAAGGTGCTAAATAAATGCAAGTTCTTTCTTTTTAGAGAAGCTGGGATTGTTCTCCTTAGAGCAGAGATGGTTAAGGGGAGATTTAATAGAGGTGTTCAAAATCATGAAGATTTTTGGTAGAGTAAATAAGAAGAAACTGTTTTCAGTGGCAGGAGGGTCGGTAACCAGAGGACACAGATTGAAGGTAATTGGCAAAAGAATCAGAGGGGGAGATGAGGAGACTTTTTTTAACGCAGCGAGTTGTTGTGATCTGGAATGCGCTGCCTGAAAGGGCGGTGGAATCAGATTCAATAGTCACTTCCAAAAGGGAATTGGATAAATAGTTGAAAAGGAAAAATCTGCTGGGCCATGGGGAACGAGCAGGGGGGAGTGGGACTAATTGGAGAGCTCGTTCAAAGAGCCGGCACAGGCACAATGGGCCGAATGGCCTCCTTCTCTGCTCTATGATTCTATGACACCTGTAGCTAAACAGGTCGGTAAATCGCAGACTGAACCCACTCCCTTTTGTCTGAACAACAAGTTGTATTTATACAGTGCCTTTGACATAGTAAAATGTCCCAAGGCGCTTCACAGGAACAATTACCAAACAAAATTTGACTCCGAGCCACGTAAGGAGGTATTAGGACAGGTGAGCAAAAGCTTGGCCAAAGATGTAGGTTCTAAGGAGGGTCTTCAAGGAGGAGAGAGAGGTAGCGAGGCGGAGAGGTTTAGGGAGGGAATTCCAGAGCTTAGGGCCCAGGCAGCTGAAGTCACTGCCGGCAATGGTGGAGCGATGAAAATCGGGGGATGCGCAAGAGGCCAGAATTGGAGGATCGCAGAGATCTCCAGGGAGTTGTGGGGCTGGAGGAGGTTACAGAGATAGGGAGGGCGAGGAGGCCATGGAGGGATTTGAAAACAAGGGTGAGAATTTTAAAATCGAGGCGTTGCCGGACCGGGAGCCAAATGTAGGTCAGCGAGCACAGGGGTGATGGGTGAACGGGACTCGGTGCGAGTTAGGACAAGGGCAGCAGAGATTTGGATGAGCTCACGTTTACTGAGGGTGGAGTGTGGGAGGCCGGCCAGGAAAGCGTTGGAATAGTCAAGACGAGAGGTAACAAAGGCATGAACAATGATAATCTGAATTTTTTGCTGGGCCATCTCTTAGTTCTTGAGTTAATTTGACTTTATTGAGCTTTGCCTCTTCCCGATGCTGCCACGACCGCCGCCATTTTGTAACTAAGACGCCCAAGTGAAGCTAAGCTATCCCATCATGCACCTGGTCTGGTCTTTCCAGGTGACGATGTAATGGTCTGGACTCCCCCTGGTGGCCTGGTGGGTAAATGCAGCTCGGCTGTGCCAATCAGGCAGGCGCCCGGTTCACCCTGAGCGCCCCCCGGAGGCAGTAAGGGAACGGCGACTGGCCCCACTGTCCCACCTGCTCTGCCCCCAGGGGCCAGGCAAGGGGATAATTAAAAAAATACTCAGCCAGGATCCCTGCTCCCGATTACAATCCAGTAATTCCCGCTGGAGAAAACTCACGCCTGGATATCACAGAAATTTACGGCACAGAAGGAGGCCATTCGGCCCATCGTGTCCGCGCCGGCCGACAAAGAGCTCTCCAGCCTAATCCCACTTTCCTGCTCTGTAGGTTCCGGCACTTCAAGAGCACATCCAAGTACTTTTTAAATGTGATGAGGGTTTCTGCCTCTCCCACCCTTTCAGGCAGTGAGTTCCAGACCCCCACCGCCCTCTGGGTGAAAAGTTCTCCTCAACTCCCCTCTAATCCTTCTACCAATTACTTTAAATCTGTGCCCCCTGGTTATTGACCTCTCTGCTAAGGGAAATAGGTCCTTCTTATCCACTCTATCTAGGCCCCTTATAATTTTATACACCTCAATAAGGTCTCCTCTCAGTCTCCTGTTCCAAAGAAAACAACCCCAGCCTATCCAATCTTTCCTCATAGCTAAAATTCCCCAGTCCAGGCAACATCCTTGTAAATCTCCTCTGTACCCTCTCTAGTGCAATCACATCCTTCCTGTAATGTGGTGACCAGAACTGCACGCAGTATTCTAGCTGTGGCCTAACTAGTGTTTTATACTGTTCATATTGGGGGGGGGGGGGGGGGGGGGGGGGGAGAGTATTGGTCTCTCTGACGTGATTCCCCACACAGTCTGCCCACACTCACTGTCATGTCTGACATGAACCGTCACCCGTATGGGATCTGTACCCAGGAACAGTCAGCAACAAGACAGGAGGTGAGAAAGTGAGTCAGAAAAATATTGTACTGTAACGCTGTTAGAGCTGTTTTTCATAAGCTTATAGCTTGGATTGGATGAGGAACCCTTTAAAGGCAAGTGAATTAGCTAAACCATGGTTAGTGAGTCGACTATTCCAACGTTCTCCAGGCCGGCCTCCCACTTTGCACCCCCTGCAAACTTGAGCTCGTCCAAAACTCCTGCTGCCTTGTGTCCTGACTCGCACCGAGTCCTGTTCACCCATCACCCCCTGTGCTCGCTGCCCCGTGTCCTGACTCGCACCGAGTCCTGTTCACCCTTCACCCCCTGCGCTCGCTGACCTACACTGGCTCCCGGTCCGGTAGAGCCTCGATTTTAAAATTCTCAGCCTTGTATTCATATCCCTACATGGCCTCGCCCCCTCCCTAGCTCTGTAACCTCCTCCAGCCCCACAACCCCCTGAGATCTCTGCGCTCCTCTAATTCTGGCCTCTTGCACATCCCCGATTTCCATCGCTCCACCATTGGCGGCCGTGCCTTCAGCTGCCTGGGCTCTAAGCTCTGGAATTCCCTCCCTAAACCTCTCCGCCTCTCTCTCCTCCTTTAAGACGCTCCTTAAAACCTACCTCTTTGACCAACTGCCCTAATATCTCCTTATGTGGAGTTGGTGTCAAACTTTTGTCTGATAATCGCTCCTGTGACCCACGTGGGACTTTTTTACTGCGGTACAGGTGCTATATAAATGCAAGCTGTTATTGTGGTTGGCCCAGAATGGAAGTGTTCGCCCCCTAACATCACGACAGGTGTAACATCTCAATGTCTTTCCTTGCAGATCGCTCCAGCAGAAAGCCCAGACACTAAACAGCGCATGGTGATCATTACCGGCCTACCGGAGGCCCAGTTTAAGGTAAAAAGGGCAGAAGATCGTTCTTCCAGAAACATAAGCTTCAGTTGTGGGTGATACCCGGGGCTGCTGGAAACGGGCCTGAGATCATTTCACCAGGTTACACTGCATTTTATTAAATCGCAAATTCAAACCGGTCCTATCCCGACCAGGCAGTAACGGTCAGGAGATTTTATTTCATTGGCGCAGTGGGTTGTTGGGACACTGAATGCTTGGCTGGAACCAGTGGTGGAAGCAGAATCTGGGATCGCTTTTCAAAATAGTTCAAAAATAACGTCTTTAACAGGGTATTGGGGAAAGGGACTAATTGGAGAGCTGTTTCAGAGAGCTGGCACAGGTTCGATGGGCCGAATGGCCTCCTCCTGTGATGTAAAGTTTTATATGATTCTAAAGCAGCGGCCTGGGTTTGGGAGGTGAGCCAGTGGATTAACATTCTCCCATTTACCTGTTATCTTTAACCCGCGCTGCAATCCAGTCCGGTCTGATGGGAATATCTCTCTCTCCCTCTTTGTTTGTCCATCCCTCTCTCTCTCTCTCTACCTCTCCCTCCCTCTCTCATTCTTCCCTCTCCTTCCCCCTCTCTCTCTCCCTCTCCTTCTCTCTTTTCTCTCTCCCCTCACTCCCTACCTCTCCTCCCTCTCTCATTCTCCCTCTCCTTCTCTCCCTCTCCTTCTCTCCCCCCTTCCTCCCTCGTTCCCTCCTTCTCATTCTCCTTCTCTCCTCTCTCTTTCTCTCTCTCCCTCCCTCTCTCCTATTTTCTCTCTCCCCATCCTCCCTCTCTCCTCCCTTTTCCTCTCTCCTCCACAGCACTACACTGTGCTTAAATTGGCATTAATGAACAAAACTGGCACTTGCTCCCAGGCAGGGCCCAGGCAGGGCCAGTGTGGAACAAGAGCCTCTGTCTCCCTGGTTGAGGAAGCGACTGATTGCTGTCGAGGGACCCCCTCCCCCCCCACCGCTACAAATTCCATCAGTGTGAGCGCCAGTTGAGGGCAGGATTGGGCACCGCTGCGATGCCCCCCATGGCCGGACAACCTGCTGACACTCAACTTGCACATGGAGAACGGCCACATTTGCAAGGTACCGGAACCTTCCACCGACATCAGTCAGGAGCGGCAGGAGAGCTGGGGAGAGGACTGAGAAAGGATCACTTGAACAACTCTTTTTTTTCCCCCTCCCTCATAGGTCCAGGGAAGGATCCATGGGAAGCTGAAAGAGGAAAATTTCTTTGGACCCAAGGAAGAAGTCAAACTTGAGACGCACATTAAAGTTGCTGCTTCAGCAGCTGGAAGAGTAATAGGCAAAGGAGGGAAAACTGTAAGTGCCGGTGATGACTGTACGCTGGTTTGTAGGTTTCTGACTCCTGGGTATTGACAGAGAAAGCAAGACTGCATTTCTGTAGCGCCTTTCATGACCACCAGACAGTCCCAAAGCGCTTCACAGCCAATGAAGTACTGCTTGAAGTGTAGTCATTGTTGTAATGTAGGAAAGATGGCAGCCAATTTGTGTCAGAAGGTTGTGGGTTCAAGTCCCACTCCAGAGACTTGAGCACATAAAATCTAGACTGACACTCCCAGTGCAGTGCTGAGGGAGCGCCGCACTGTCGGAGGTGCCATCTTTCAGAAGAGACGTTAAACCGAGGCCCCGTCTGCTCTCTCAGGTGGATGTAAAAGATCCCACGGCACTATTGCAAAGAGGAGCAGGGGAGTTCCCGGTGTCCTGGGCCAATATTTATCCCTCAATCAACATAACAAAAAACAGATTATCCGGTCATTACCACATTGATATTTGTGGGAGCTTGCTGTGCACAAAACGACTGCCGCGTTTCCTACATTACAACAGTGACTACACTCCAAAAGCGCTTTGAGACGTCCTGTGGTCGTGAAAGATGCTATATAAATGCAAGTCTCTCTTTCAATTATTAGACTTACTCATGACATTCAGCAGCAGAGCATAAATATTGCACCAATATTTGGGGGTTAGATCTTCCTCTGTTTTCTAATGTTGATGAAAAAGTCAGCAAGAGCAGGAAGTGGGTTTCCAATGGAAAAGAAAGCAAATCTCTCCATTTTGTTATCAACAGTCTTTCAAATTTGGACTTGGATTCTCGGCCTCTCATTAGAATGTTCACCATATACTAGGGGACTGGGTACACAGCGAGACTCACCAGGACAACACACTACGCTGTGCCTTAGAATTGTGGTTAACAATTAGGGGGAAAATTGCCAATTTAAGTTCGGAGGAAAGGATAAAAAAGTTGGACTGTTTTCTTTGGAAAAGGGGAGAATTTGAGGTGAACTAACTTGAAGTTGTGAAGATTCAGAATACCTGTTGAGGCAAATTGTTACAATGGCTTCAAATACCAGGAAGATCCGCTTAAAAATTCGGTTGTTGGGAATATGAAAGGAAGTAAGGTGAGAGCAATTTTTTTACACAGAGGGTGGTAGACTTGGGGACTGTTACCAGGTAGGCTGTTGAACGGTATGTTTATGATTATAACCAAATGTAACATATCCAAGTTTGCTGCTGATACAAAGCTGGGTGGGAATGTAAGTTGTGAGGAGGATGCAAGGAGGCTTCAAGGGGATCTAGACAGGCTCAGTGAGTGGGCAAGAACATGGCAAATGGAATATAATGTGGAGAAATGTGAAGTTATCCACCTTGGTAGGAAAAACAGAAAAGCAGAGTATTTTTTAAATGGTGAGAGATTGGGAAATATTGGTGTTCAGAGGGACCTGGGTGTCCTTGTACAAGAATCACTGAAAGTTAACATGCAGGTACAGCAAGCAATTAGGAAAGCAAATGGTATGTTGGCCTTTATTACAAGAGGATTTGAGTATAAGAGTAAAGACGTCTTACTGCAATTATATAGGGCCCTGGTGAGACCGCATCTGGAGTATTGTGTACAGTTTTGGTCTCCTTACCTAAGGAAGGATATACTTGCCATAGAGGGAGTGCAACGAAGGTTCACCAGACTGGTTCCTGGGATGGGGGGATTGTCCTATGAGGAGAGGTTGAGTAGACTAGGCCTATATTCTCTAGCGTTTAGAAGAATGAGAGGTGATTTCATTGAAACATACAAAATTCTTACAGGGCTTGACAGGGTAGATGCAGGGAGGATGTTTCCCCTGACTGGGGAGTCTAGAACCAGGGGTCACAGTCTCAGAATAAGGGGTCGGCCATTTAGGACTGAGATGAGGAATTTCTTCACTCAGAGGGTGGTGAATCTTTGGAATTCTCTACCCCAGAGGGCTGTGGAGGCTCAGTCGTTGTTTATATTCAAGACAGAGATCAACAGATTTTTGAATATTAAGGGAATCACACACACAGAATCAATGGTTATGGGGATAGTGCAGGAAAGTGGAGCGAGATAGAAGATCAGCCATGATCTTACTGAATGGCGGAGCAGGCTCGAGGGGCCGATTGGCCGACTCCTGCTCCTATTTCTTATGTTCTTATGATTTGATTCAAGAAACCACTAGATGTGCTTCTGGAGAGGAAAAGAACCCGGTGAGATGAATGGGTTTGAGATTGGCCGAATAGTCATGGGGGGCAAAATTGGGTCACACCCCCTTTGGGGCGCTAACTTCGCCGGGGTGCCCCCGCACCCTAAATTCACTGCTACGCCCCAAGAGGGAGGCGGGGTGCTACTGGAAGCGCCCCGCCTCCCTCTTGGGCCGCTGCGAGTGAATATCGCGGTGCTACGTGCCGCGGTGCTGCAGGCCTTCCTTCCCTTATTAAAGGGGAGGGGCCTTGCGTAGCGCGACCCCGGGCCCAGCTGGTCCACCGGGGATCGGAGTGCCGGGAAAAGAGCTCAGCACTCAAGAGAAGTGCCGGGCTCACGGAGCGCAGCCGGCACTCCGCGGGGAGCGGGGGGGCTGCACAGGAGGCCGGAGACAGGACCAGAAAAAACTTCTCTACACCTGTGTTCTCTACGTTTAGTGTTGTTGCAAAGATGTCTCTCTTTTTGTGGAGTAAATGCTGATTTATCTTTAAGGGTTCTCATTCATTGTCTCTGAAAATGCTTTCGACATGTTTCTAAGACATGATCAGATTCTCTTCCTACCTACCTATCCAAGCTAGCTGAGACAGATGTGCCATAAAAAATTGCTATGAGGAGCTGTTGTATTTCCACCTTGGGGACCTGGGCTTTGAATCCAGGCTGGAGGCTGGGATGAAAGTTCCCACTAATGGTTGGAGTGAAGCGTCTCAGCCCAGGTCTCAGTGGGAATGAGTACACAGCGCAAAACTACTCACAACCCAGCGCTAATTGGCACTCAATTGAGTCTCTCACTCACAAAGAAGGCAATGTGGGAAATAGAAATATCCTCTGAGGCTGGGAGTTAAAACATGTTCATGGACATCATAGAAATAGTTTTACTCTTCATTAATCAATCCTGTACCCAATCTGGGGCTTCTTGATGTTTATTATATACATTTGTGTCTGTGCAATAATCCTTGACAAGTCATTCTCGTTGTGATTGTTGAGAATTCAGTACTGTTGAGAACACCACTACTCAGAACACAGGAGCCAGAGGGGAGACTGAATTGAGGTGTATAAAATTATGAGAGGCCTAGATAGAGTGGATAGGCAGGACCTATTTCCCTTAGCAGAGAGGCCAATAACCAGGGGGCATAGATTTAAAGTAATTGGTTGGAAGTTTAGAGGGGAGTTGAGGAGAACATTCTCCACCCAGAGGGTGGTGGGGGTCTGGAACTCACTGCCTGAAAGGGTGGTAGAGGCAGAAACTCTCATCACATTTAAAAAGTACCTGGATATGCACTTGACGTGCCGTAACCTACAGGGCTACGGACCAAGAGCAGGAAAGTGGGATTCGGCTGGATAGCTCTTTTTCGGCCGGCACTGGCGCGATGGGCCGAATGGCCTCCTCCTGTGCCGTGAATGTCTAAGATTCTGTTCCTAACACTCTGTCTTTGCACTTCCTTGCTGTAGGTGAATGAACTGCAGAATCTGTCCAGTGCGGAAGTCGTGGTGCCACGAGACCAGGTCCCAGATGAGAACGACCAAGTTGTTGTCAAGATCATCGGTCACTTTTATGCAAGCCAGGTAGGCAGGCATTCAGCTGCCTTTAGTGACCCGCTGGGCTATTTGGCGGCTCATTGCTCCTCTGAACTTTCCTCTCTTGCTCTTCTATTCTGTCACGACAATGCGGCTTTACCCTCAATCACTTGTTGTCCTAAACAGTGGAGAAAAAAGAACCAGAGTTGTTTCCGGATCTTCCCTACTTTCTTCATGTGCTCCCCCTAGATTCCAAATATTCTGTCCTGCACCTCTGCACCCTCACTGTGTTGAATTTAAGCCTCATCGCATGGTCTTCTACTTTAACGCATTCTTTCCCAGGCCCTCAAAACTGTGGAACTCCTCACTATTCCCCAGTCTTTCCTTCCTCCTTCAATCTGTAGGCTTTTAATACCCGTTTGGTGTCACCTAACCGTTGCGTCTCAACAAGTTTCATCGTCTTCCAAACTCTTTTCAACATTTTTGATGTCATGCACCATTGACCTTTGCCATTGGACCTCAGTAATATAAACACAATGGAGCGGATTTGTCTGGTATTGTGGTTGGGGGTATTGGATTGCCTGGGCACAGCACTAAGAGGACAATTGGGCAGCAATGGTCACGGGCTGTAAGGGATCCAGCCCAATTTCAATTGGACAGAAAATTATGTGGGCTCCGCTACCCATGTACTATCCTCCCCGCTCAATATCCATCTCTGTGCAGTGCCCAGACAACACAATACACCCAACACAATAATAGGAAACTGCACCCCAGTAAATAATAAGTCAGTGAAATAATAATATAGAATCTGCAAATACTAGGAACCGGCAACTCACAAAAACCTTTTGAGAAGAGTCTTCTCGCAGTCCCATTCTCAGAGCAAGAGGCAGCTCTTAATTAGCACTGGTGCTCATTTCTCTAGTATATCCCAGTCAGTGCAAAAACCCGACTGTAAACTCAACGGGGTGGAAATCCGCCTTGGAAGGCAGCGCAATACGGGCGATAGCAAATCAGCGACCCGTTTAACGCACGATTTTCATTTCCTTGGAAAATAATTTCTGTTCAAACAACTTTAACGTGCTTCATTAATGAAAGTAGAACGGCATTTGTAGGCTTTAGGCAACATAGTATCATAGAATCTGACAGCACAGAAGGAGACCATTCAGCTCGTCGCCCCTGTGCCGGCTCTTTGAAAGAACTCTCCAATTAGTCCCTCAGAACTGTTGGGCTGGAGCACCGTTAGACTTAGGATTCTGAGACTAGGGGTTTCATTGTCTTGTGAGTGGTGCGGAGCGTAACAGAATTGAAACCTATAAGATTCTGAGGGGGATTGACAGGGTAGATGCTGAGAGATTGTTTCCCCTGGCTGGAGATTCTAGAACCAGGGGTCACAGTCTCAGGATAAGGAGTCGGCCATTGAGGACCGAGATGAGGAGGAATTTCTTCATTCAGAGGGTTGTGAATCTTTGGAATTCTCTGCCCCAGAGGGCTGTGAATGCTGAGTCGATGAGTATATTCAAGACTGAGATCGATAGATTTTTGGACTCTAGGGGAATCAAGGGATATGGAGATCGGGCGGGAATGTGGAGTTGAGGTCGACGATCAGCCATGATCTCATTGAATGGCGGAGCAGGCTCGAGGGGCCGTGTGGCCAACTCCTGCTCCTAATTCTTATGTTGTTATGTAGAATTAATGCTCAGAAAGAGAGATAAACATAGGTTCAACCCCCACTTCACTGTCAGGCAGCTGGACGATGGAGGTTTGAAGAAAAGAAGGTACAATCCCCACGGGTTATAGTGGGCGTGTTCGTGCGAGCGCGATTTGCTCGCTATAAGTGACGGCCAGTATAACGCGGCAGCGTTAATAAAATTAAAAATCTTTCTCTTTGTAAATATTTGTTTTTAAATTATTTTCCCAGTATTGAATTAAGATCATGAGAGTTACATCCTGGTGCTGTTTTGTGAGGCGATTCTTGTCAAGTCTTGGCCTGCCGATGACTATGAGAAAGTCCGTTGGGATTTTCTACGGCCGTAACGCTGAACTTTCTGTTGTTGATGCTTCGACTTCACTTGAACCCAATTTTAGTTTTGCTTAAATACCTCGAAAGAAAGAAAGAGAGATTCCTGCATTTATATAGTGAGTGAACACTGCAGTTTCTGCTCAAAATAAACAGAACACTTAAAACTGATGGCTTTGAAATTGACATTAAAGCAAATGAATAACGGTGATCACTTTTTGGCCGATGTAACTGATACCCGTTTTAAACTTGGATGATTTAAGTGGCGGGGTGCGTATTTGTATCCAAGTTTCAGCATTTAGCATGAACGTAAGAAAGCTACTAGGCACTTGGTCTAAGCGTTAAACAAAGCTTTAATCAACTGTTTTACAACATGGAGGTCTAGTTGTGTCCTTCACTAGTTGCTGTTAAGAATGTCCTGCGCAAGCTGGGCCCGTGCCCGAGTATTTATACTCTCCCTGGACAGCGCCACCCGCAGGCCGCTCAGTATTATTTCATAAGTCTTTCTTTCATGAATGACTGATTCATGTCAAGCATCACACGAGTTGATTCAGTTACTAACCGAGCTGTAAGATGTAAGTTGTCCATTTAACAGGAATGCGCTGTCCTTTTAGCGCTTTCACTTGGCGTTGAGACTAAACCCCGGCGGATTAACAATTTGCGTTCACTAATTCCCGCAGCTGGTCTCTTGAAATACGAAGGTGATCTGTCTCTTTGCCTCGCAGCTCGCGCAGAGAAAGATCAGGGACATATTGGCTCAAGTCAAACATCAACAGCAGCAGAAGGTACAAAGCAGCCAGTCCCAGCCTCGGAGGAAGTGAAGACACCAAAACACCCCAGAAACCTCCCAACGATGGAGATAGACGCCAGGCCAAAGAGTGGCTGAGTTCAGATCAACTTTTTTGTTCGCCTTTAAAACTGTGGAAGGCTAAGTAAACATTGTGGATAAAAAGTATAATGCAAGAAGCAATTCGGTGTAATTTAAAACTTTTTCTACTTGTGCTCATTTCAGCTGAGGGTTTAACTATGTAAAATGAAGTTTAGGGTAACATAACCTCAGTTCCTGTGGGGACCAGGTCAAACATGCTCGCTAGACATTGGCTAAGTGTCATCTGGGAGATTGCAGAGCCTGTCAGTTGTATCGGTCCAGAGCCCCTTCCCTCTCAGAGATCTATGTTGTCAATCCTGCTACAGGATGATTGCTACCAATTTTGGATTTGTGACTTATTTTCAATGGCAGTTTGTCATTGCTTCTTGTTAATAGTAGAATTACTACATTAGCAACTTCTGCTATTAACAACTCCTTTGAGAAGGAAGCTCCTTTTAATTCAGTCCCTCCAACACCTGGTGGAATCTACTTTCCTGCCCCTCCTAAAACCCACTGCCTTTGTCCCCTCACTCTTATTCTGATAATGGGTTTCAGGGAGATGCAAGGCTGGCCAGGTTAGGGACAAAGTGAAGAGGTGAATATGGATGGGTTTGGAGACCATGGACATTGACAAATTTGGATTCCAACAGAAGGATTCTCTTAGTCATCAAGAACATTCAAAATACAAAACTGATTGTTGGGTGTGGGAAGTCATGAGAGAAAAAATATAATATCCAGTGACAAATTGGCTAAGCAAAATACCTCACAGCCAATGGACTTGTGATGACCATCATATCTAAAGATCTGGTTGGATATAGTTGTAGACCTCTGGGATTGAGCTTTGCCACTGGAAGCCAGTCAATTGTTTCTCTACTACAAGTAATTGGAGCAAATCTAATGAATCTCCACAACCTTCAAGCCCCAAAGCATCGGCCATTTTCTGCTAAACAGGCTCAGAAAGGTCTCTAATAGAAAGTGCTGGGTGATATGACATTCATAAAAATAGAAATAAAAGGCCACGTGACTTAGTGTAGGGATGAAGTGTTTTTTTTAATGTCATGTAACGTTATGATGTGGTCTGTAGACACTCCGTGAGAGATCCACCCTATGCAGGGTTTATGGACCTTTGGAGCAGGTGGGGAATATTCTCACCATGGATGTAAAGTTTCCATTAAGGTCAAATCTTTAATGTTTGACGTGTGATATACGGGGGGAGGAGCCGTAAGCGGCACTGGCGCTGTACAGACTGTGTGCAAATCTTTTTCATAGGGGCAACTGGCCGCTGGGAACCAATCAGAAGGATTCCAAACATTACAGATTGTTATTTTGGTTTTGATGTGATCCAGATTGTAGACGGCTAGACTTATGGGGGTGTCTGGAAGGTTGGTGTCTGTGCTCGAGTTCCAGAGATGCTAGATGGGGGATGAGGGGGTGGGTTAAGTGGGGCAGGTGGAGAGTCTGAGAGCAGCAGATCAGCCAGTGTTTATTGCCAGCTACATCCTGTAAACATGTAGTTAAGGCCCTGTTATATTTCAGTGGGAGCAGAGTTGAACTTTCATTGAGTATAACTCTGGAGTCTTGTTTACAAGAAAACCCAATAATATCGTTAGAGTCCTGCCCTCATTTTATCCCCATCATAAATGTTTAACCTTAAAGGAATCTTCTGAAAAATGTTTGGAAATGGTTCAAGACGCAATGTTTACAAATACTTCCTGGGGTCAATTATTGTTCTCCAATCTCTCAATGGGATTTTGGGAGTCGGTACAGTGCACCAATCGGTAGATTGCATCCTTTCTCCTTCTCTGCCACCATCCCACCAATAGGATGTCATGAACCAGTTAAGCTTTGCTCACTGGATTGTGGGAATGGGCAGGAGCAATGGAATGTGATTGGGAAGCAGAGGCACTGAGCACCATGTCTAACAAGAATGAGCGACCATCATTGGAGCTAAACCGATCTTTGATTTGTCTTAATTTTATTATTTTAACGCTAAGCCTTCCACAGTGTTAAAACTCTAGAAAATTGTGTATTCTTGCCAAATATTACATGAACTGTGATGATTGATAAGGTAATGCCAACCATGTGTGGTATTAACTTAAATTTATTCTGCTTTCTTGAACTAAGAACTTGTGAACAAATTCCTTTCGGGTGGTGGAGATTTCAGTGTGGTGTTTCCCATACAACAATCGCCACCTTCTCGTACCAGAGAGTTGCAGTTGAAACCTCGCGCGGTGGACACGAATATGTTTTGATTTCATTTCCGTGGGTGTTTTTTTTCCCCCCAACACCGGTATTCGTAGTAAAGGAAAGAAAGTGGAATGAAAATAAGAGTCCCACATGTGAGGTGCACGATATTCACTGAAAGAGATTAAAACAAGTGAATAGTTGAAAGAGGAAAAAAAAAATAACTTCGATATCTGGTGCAGTCACTTTTCCAGGAAAGATTCGTGTTTTTTTTTTAAAGAATTGAGTTATGAAAAAAAAAATTGAGAGAGAGAGAAATAAATCCTAACACTGCTAAGGAACACCGAAGGAAGTATATTAACCAGTGATGGCCCCGGGCATCGCTGCGCGCTTTTACTAGACTACCTCAGGCGTTTAGTACCTCAACATTTGTTCCTTTTTTGCTTGCTGGTATTTTATATACTTATAAAGCTGATAGTCTTGAATATTTTATTTTTTTAATAAAAGAAAGTAAAATTTGCTGAGTTACATACAACAGCCAGGAACTGTGCAGGAGATACTGTGTGGTGTGGGCTGTTAGTTTTCCCCCTGCTTCTAGTCAGTGGAAGTGTTTAAATATTAATTAAAAAAATACTAAAAAAAAAATTACAGCAACTGCCTCAGATCTGAGGTGCCACATTGGGAACAAATTGCATGTTTAAATATTTAAAAGCAGTTGTGATGATGCAGTTATATGCCACATTTTCTATTTTTAAAAAATCACATCTGACGATTTTACAGTCGCTGTGTAAAAGGCTTGGATTTCCTACACTAACCCAGATTCATCACGCCTTGTCTTTATTACTGTTAGCTTTTCTTTAATATAAGTATTCAATATACCTATAATATGTTAAAAACCTTACCTCTGCATGCAAACTTTTTCACACTTTGTAATGGAAGCTGGTGATGTGAACGGCGTCATGCTGAAATTGCACCCTCCCACCAGTGGGCAGAATGTAAGACTTTAAAATAGGGACTGAATCACATCTGCGTGCCCTGGTCTACTAATCCCCCGACCTCTAACCAATGTTACCTTTCATTTTTTTTGAGTGCGCGGCCCCTTTAAGGGGCTGTGCGGCCCATTCAAAATGCTGGGCATGCACGGATTTTCTCATTTAAAAGCCGGTGAGCCGACTGCGTGGGATTTCCAGAGTGCTGCATGGCCGTGCAACTTAAAGGGAACATTGTCTCTAAACCCTACTTCACCCCTGCCCTTTGACCCCACTTCACCCCTGCCCTCTGACCCCACCCTCTGACCCCCACTTCACCCCTGCCCTCTGACCCACTTCACCCCTGCCCTCTGACCCCATTTCACCTCTGCCTTCTGACTCCACTTCACCCCTGCACACGGTCATGACTCCCTGTGCGCAAAACCAGCTCCTCAACATGACAGGATACCTGAGAGGGGTTCACACAATCAGTTACTTTTGTTGTTATATATTTGACCTTTGACTGGTGACCCACCTTCCGCTCCCCTGTCCCAGATTTCATTCATCTTCTAAACTAGTTTATTTTTTTTTTTAGTGCAGATAGAGGCCATTTCGGCCCATCGAGCCTGCACCGACACATATCCCACCCTATCCCTGTAACCCCATGTATTTAATCCCCTAACACTAAGGGTCAATTTATCATAGCCAAATCAACCTAACCCGCACATCTTTGGACTGTGGGAGGAAACTGGAGCACCCGGAGAAAACCCACGCAGACACAGGGAGAATGTGCAAACTCCACACAGACAGTCGCCCGAGGCCAGATTTGAACCCGGGTCCCTGGCTAACACAAACTTTGTTAACTGTTTGAAGCTCAGCAGACTATCCTTTGAGCTTCTGGTTAAGGTGTTAATCATAAAAATAAATTAATTTCCTACTACTTCTTGGAAATTTATCTCTTATCTTCTGATTTTTCCAGTCGTTTTTCCGCAACTGTGAAAATCCCAAAGAAAAAATGTGCCGAGTTAATAAAGCTTCCCTCCGAACCTCTCCCGCCAACTGAGATGGAGAATTCCGCACCAACTGGGGGAAGGGAAGGGCGATTTAGGCAACGGTAACCAGATGGTGATGGTTTGTGCCACATGCCCAGCCAGTCTGGATCACACAGCTTTCTGCCCCATTACTACCTTCTGGCACTTTCAAGAAAAATACTAATTTCAGATGTGCAGGCAGCAGAATTGTAAGATTTCTGCCTCACTGCTGGGAGAACACTAACCCTAATGCCCCTTTCCCACTCATTTTTTTTAGCATGGATTCTCTGCCCCATCACCACCCGCCCCCCCCGTCCCCCCTCTGCTCCAGATCCTAAAATCACTCCTGATTTCCACAACCCCATGAATTTGTGGGTTGCCTGCACAAAGACAGAGACAAAATGACCTCCACACACACACAATCTGCAGCATCTTTAAAATAAAATTGCTTTTAAATTTTACTTCATTGCATGAATCAGTCTGGGGAAATCCAAGTTTTTTTTTGCACACGCCACTGCTTTTAATAAATACTCCATGTGGGAACAAAAAACTAGATTCTGAAAGTGGCTACATTTGTGCAACGCCCGTTCAACCATTGCTGTATTTTTTTCAGGTTAAGGCATTATTGGCCTCTGTACATCCCTTCCTATTATTTACTTAAATCGTGAAACAGCCTATTCAGACTTCGGCCTATTTTTTATTTTTTTTTGACCCTACAGCAAGCATCATCTCACCGACACCTGTTTGAGCCTTTTTATACCTTGAAGCTTACAGTACTGGCAATCGACATTTGCAGTGTATTGCTTATCACTATTGACAGTCCTGCCATAGACACAGTCTGCCTGAGTACTTGGGTCCCACTGCCTCCTCCCTCAGTGGCCCGGGATATCAGATTTGCTCTTATAGTTTAGGAATTTTTTCCCTCGGGAATATTTATGTTTCAAGAGCCATAATATTAGGGAGCTTTTACGGAGTTCAGGGAACTAATGATTTTAGTGCCAATTAAAAACCTTCTAGTGGGTCAGTTTGCTTTCGGGGCAGGTGCCCATTGCAAAGCTCTAATCCTCAAATACAGTGGACATTGTGGCTCAACGGTAGCGCGTCTGACTCCAAATCAGAAGGCTGCGTATTCAAATCACGTCGGGGTCACTGTTCTTCCGGATAATCCCGTAATTAATAGTGCTCGCTTCCGCAGCACATGAACTAAAGTTAGGAACGATAAAGAGTAGATTAGCATGGCACCTGCACAAGGACGACACGCAAATTCGTGAAACGTTCCCTCAGAAAAAATCCTCAAATACAGAGAGAACATTTTGGAAATACAAGGCAGAACAGTCAGCATCCGACAAGAAGAAAGGCAGATGAAGGTTTTGCGTATAGACACATTCATCAGAGGTACAGCGGGGAAGTAGGTGAGGCCTCTTAAAGGACTCGGACTTGTGTCTTAGGGACCTTGCCTATTTTCCCTTTGCAATTCTGACGGAGAGTCTCTATCAAAGATATTACTCTGTCCGTTGCCTTTGATGGATCTGTCCTGCGGTACCAACATTTTCTGCTTTAAATTTCCGATTCTCAGCCTTTGGACTCCTTCCTTTCTGTGCTTTGAGCCCCTGTGACAGAGAGTGCGACCCAATGAGGGAGCCAGATTCACCTCTCTGCCGTGGAATGGAATGACTCTGGAATCAGTGTCTTGCAGTAGAGTTTGGTGCCAAAGTATTTAGCTGTGAATGGCCCCGCACATTGATTAGAGCTTAGAATCTGATTGGTCAATGATATGATTGGCCATCTGATTGGTGTTTGTGTAACTCAAAGTGCAAATTCACTGAGGAGTCTTAGATTCCAAACAGAGGTTAGAATTTTCGCTGCAGATTTCATATTGTGAACAACTACGGTTTTGTGCTGGAAGGATTGTGTCTGCACTGCAGCCCAAACGGCTCCAGAGTGTGGAACTGAACCAACCAGACACCAAAGCTGCCTCTGACATGCTTGGCTCAAAACCTGGGCATTGCCCTCGTCCAAACTGCAGTCAATGGATTGGAGTGTTGGATGGGCCAAAGCCTCTGAGCCAACATTGTTTGTGTTCCGAAGACATCACTTTAGGTTATGGGCCATAACTTAAGGTTATTGCTTTTTGTCCAGCTGGGAGTAATTGCTTCAGAAGTGAAAGGCCCGTGTCTTAACCCACTGCTCCCCCACCAGCTCCCTGCCAATATAACACAACCTTCTCCTCATTATCTAACTCTTAAAACCACTAGATGGGCAGCCTCATCTCATGAAGGCAAAGTTTCCTCACTTCATTTAGCACCAGAAGAGGAGAGGGAGAGAAATTAAAAATACATTGTTTAAAACGAAGCGTTCGTGCAGAATGGCACGGTTATTGCCGTTACTCTTTTGAGTATTTTAAACAGGAAGGCAACTAGATCACAGTAGACAGGACCTGGTTTCTATGGCAGGACAGTGTTTAACTGAGTTTAATACTTCAATTTGAGCTTAAAGAACAGGAAGAGTTCACATGGAGCAGGTTTTTTCTTTAAAAGTCACTGGCAGGCTGTTTGGAGGGTAGTTAGGAGTCGATTATCCAACTTGTGGCCTGGCCTTTGAGTACGCACCAGAGTTTAACTCATAATTGTAAAGATTCATAATTGCCCCCCAAAAAAGGGGCCATTTTCAAAGGAGAATATGTAACATATAAACCAGGTTTGCGAGCTTGGTTTTGGTAGAAAAGGCAATGTCCAAATCACCTGCTTAATGAGGGTTAAAGTGTTGGCTTTAAGACCCAATTGTTTCACAATCCCACAGGCTGCAGGCTCAGATCCTGATGCTCTGAAGCTCTTATTAGCCTGACTTGGCTGATTGCTAATGGTTTGGCAGCTCCTCGATGGGAATGAAACGTTGCATCTTAGGACAGCAGTGCGCTGGAAGACAGAGGTCCGCCCCAGGCCTCTCAATGGTCCTCGCCGTCTATTGCTTTTTGATGGACTATTATCAAAGCTGCTTCCCCCCCCCCATCCCATCCCATTATCTCCAACGCCCCAAGTCGTTATGATTCTACCTGTTACTCAAGGTTGAAGCAGGCTGCTGTGTCTGGGGAAACGAACAGATTCTCACAGGGTTTTTTAGAAACACTGGTTGACTATCGGATTGACTCCACAGTGATATGGGAGATTCCTTGGCTCCAGCCAGCCAAATTATCTTTGCCCCACCCTTAAAGGTGAGGACTCCTGCTGGGGTAAAGTTCCACAGGTGCTGGAAGCCGCTCAACGAGCCAATGCAGTTGAACATCGAAGGTTATTTGAAATAAAAACAGAAAATGCTGGAAATACTCAGCGGGTCAGACAGCATCTGTAGAGAGAGAAGCAGAGTTAACATTTCAGGCCATGTCGTCAGAAAGGTCATCGACCTGAAACGTTAACTCTGTTTCTCTCTCCACAGATGCTGTAAATTTAAAACGGAGATAGACAGTTTCCTAGCTGATAAGGGAATTAGGGGTTACGGGGAGCAGGCAGGGAAGTGGACGTGAGTCTAGGTTCGGATCAGCCATGATCCTATTGAATGGCGGAGCAGGCCCGAGGGGTCGTATGGCCTACTCCTGCTCCTACTTCTTATTACTTTCGAGCAAAAGGCACTGACTAGCAGGGTAGGATCACAGGCTGAATTTTCACAGCCTTTCGCAGAGGTTTGAGACCCGCGGGTTCCTCCCTATCCCTCTCACCTGCCCCTCGGCTCCTCCCCATCCCTCTCACCTGCCCCCGGCTCCTCCCCATCCCTCTCACCTGCCCCCGGCTCCTCCCCATCCCTCTCACCTGCCCCCTTCTCCTCCCCATCCCTCTCACCTGCCCCGACTCCTCCCTATCCCTCTCCGCTGCCCCCTGACTCCTCCCCATCCCTCTCATCTGCCCCGACTCCTCCCTATCCCTCTCACCTGCCGCCCGCTCCTCCCCATCCCTCTTCACTGCCCCCTGGCTCCTCCCCATCCCTCTCACCTACCCCCTGGCTCCTCCCCATCCCTCTCACCTGCCCCCTGGCTCCTCCCCATCCCTCTCACCTGCCCCTTGGCTCCTCCCCATCCCTCTCACCTGCCCCCGGCTCTTCCCCATCCCTCTCACCTACCCCTGGCTCACACAACACAGAGCAGGGAATCTCATTCGGGCCCCTGGTTTATGGCCCAGTACTACACCCCAGCAAATCTATCCCTAGGAGCCTCTTTTTTTTTTTTTTACAGTGAGCCTTCAGCACAATGAAGCCACCCACTTCTGTCGAAGTGACTCCAGCAACGCGGCACTCCCTATTGAAAAGCAAAAAATAATAAATATTCCACCTCTTCCCCCAAAGAAAATTGGATGTTGCCTTTTCTCTCCCTATATTGCCAATTTTAAACCGTGCTGAGGTGCTTGGAATGAATTTGTGCAAATCCAGGACATTAACTACCTCAAATGGTTTTTCCACGTGAAGAAAAAAAAAAGACATTTCTGAATTATGAGTTGCCCTCGCGTTACCTCTGCTCCGATGCAGAACTCCTTCTGAACCTTGGATTGGTGTGTACTGTGCAGGCAGGGCCGTTTCAACAATCCCTGCGCTGCATTCAAATCGGGGGAGGGAGGGAGGGGGG
This sequence comes from Somniosus microcephalus, assembly GCF_052327205.1. NCBI lineage: Eukaryota > Metazoa > Chordata > Chondrichthyes > Squaliformes > Somniosidae > Somniosus > Somniosus microcephalus. The sequence continues at coordinate 7,912,770 of NC_141010.1, forward strand.
GGGCGGGTGGGGATGGGATAAGATCTGTATAACCGTTTAATTTTTTTTGATCTACCTCTTAGCAATTAGGACGAAAAAAAATGGTAGTGGCATCTCCACATTCTGTAGTTTAGGCTAAAATTCTTTTGTTTTTTTTTCCTTCCCAAAGATTTTTACGTTAGGAATTGTTGAGTGAATTGGTGTGTTTTTTTCCCGTTTCATTTCCCCCCCCCCCGCCCCCCCCTTTTACGCTTGTTCTTAACTAGATACAAATTAAAGAAAAAAATTCAGGAAACAAACAAACAGACTGTAGTTTTTTCCGCCCCCCCCCCCCCCCCCCCCAAACCGGTCTCGCTGGGGAAGCTCTGCCTGCAAGGCATTCCCTGTAGAAAGCCCAGTGCTTGCAGTCCAGTCACACTAACATTCATATTGCGTTTATATAGTGCCTTCAACATCCCTAAGGCGCTTCACGTTGCTGCAGAGACGTGGGAATGGGCAGGCAAGTTAAAAGTCCGAATACCAGCAGCTGCTGCCGTTGCAAGTGGTCGAGGAAGGTTTATCTTAAAGCGGGCTCCATGCCGAAGGGGGTCGCGTTCAACACCCTTCTGTGTAGTACTGCACATGCACAGCACCCGCGCTGCTTTGTCAAACATTAAAAAAAATAAACGAGTGGGATTTTTTTAGCAGTATTTTTTGTTGTTGTTTCTTGCAGAGCTTACTTGGGCACGAGTTACTATGGTTACGGCTGCCATATGTTGCCAGCACTTTGCGATTTAACCAAGGCTTCGCAAAAAATAACATTATCTGCTCCCGCGTAACAGACCCATTCCCTGCAGAACCTGTCACAGAGCGCAGTCACACCAGGGAATCTATCCCAGCGCAGGGTCTAACCCCCACTCACCCTACCAAGCTAAACTCTTCCCCCTTCTTCAGTGATGTAGACATCCTACTGCTAGATCTAACCTGGGGAGATTTTTTACCCTTAAATAAAATCACTGGTGGTTTTGCAATGGGGGGGGTTGGGCAGATTTATTTTGTGACATTGACGTATGAGGGAGTAGTTCCAGTCAAGGTTATCTCACAGCCATGGAACCAGTTCTGTCCCTCATCTATCAGACAACTCAAAAAAGGTTATCGGCCGCATACATAAGATGCAAAAAGCCCAAAATTAAAAAACAGAATACGTCAGTGTTGCACCCCAAATCTTGTGTGCAAATACCTCATCTTTTTGGGGATTTGGGAAATTTTCATTTTTTTTCCTATTCGACACACCAGATCAGGGCGGGTCAAGAGTCTCGAAGTACATATTCTGCAGGATCATGCCGTTATCTGACATTGTTAGACTAACGTTTTTGCAATTGATAAATATCGATTATGTGCCTCTCCACGTGCCGGTCAGTTTGTCCACAAGCAATGCACCTGTGCCAATCCCATGTGCATCAGCAGCAAGGGGCTGTGTAGCCTTCAGATATCCCCTGATTTTTGATCGAGTGAGGCAGTGTGTTCACTCAGTGCTGGGACTGATTGCAGCCTTGGTCAGAAATCCTGAGCTCGCACCCCTCCCCGCCACCCCCACACACACAGTCCTTGGCACCATCAACACTGGACCTTACCCACAGATAAACCATTACTCGGTGGACAACCACAGTATTGCAGGATGCAAATAGTCCCATTAATCTTTAATTTTAAAACATGGTCAGGGTTTCTTCTAAGTGAGTTGACCGGAAATTAACATTTTAAATGCTAAAGACATAAAAAATATGACCCGGCTCTCCACTTGTATAATAAGCTGTCTAGAAACAGAACCCTCCTTTGTACTTGGAGATGTCATTTTTACACTGTGCAGGGCAGGTTTATAAAACAAAGCAGGGACAGAAATGACTCGTGCCCCATTGTAACTTGTGATGTAAAGTTCTACTGCAATACACTTTGAACATAAGTAGCCGGGGGGGGGGGGGAGGAGGAGAGGGGAAGGGGGATTCAAAAGACACCCCCCATCTCTGGGTCTCTGATAGCCACATACAATTTTTATGCATCAGTTTTTTTGATAAGCATTGGGAAGGAGTCATTTCTCAGCCCTGCAGAATGTATTGTGTACAGTGGTGGGACTGTACTCTCCTGCAATATCGCTTGATCGAGAGCCTTCCTGACTCTGAATGCCTCATTCCCCCACCTGGTGTGACTAACTTGCTTTCCAAATATTGACCTGGGATTGTAATTGTCTTGGAGGAAAATTTTCATTTACCGATCTAAACAATGGAACTAACGCATGAAAATCCTCAACAGCCTCCTCGCTAAAAGTAGGTCTCAAATGACACAAGCTCAGCAATTTGGTTTTAACATTTATTCGAAAGCATGGGAATACTTTAAAATAAAAATTAGAAGTAAAAATAACAAGGCGGGGAGAGGGTCAGACTTTTAAATTTCATTGATAGTTTTTGATTCCAGAATTGCCCGTCTTTTTTTTTTACCTTGTAACAAGTTGATCTAAACTTTTGATAGTTTTAACTTTGTTTATATACTCAACTTTAGAAATGCGGCCCCTTTAACGGGGGGTGGGCAGACCTGGTAACGGGGTGGGGTGGGGGCGGGCGTAGTAAACTCTGCAGTTGGGGACAGCAACAGGCAAGGATAGGGGGGAAAAATCTTTCTGGCACGTTAACTTGTTAGAAGATACATCAGGGAGGTGGGCAAGTGAATGAAGCCCAAGGCTCAGTTTTTTGTAACTATTGCAACCTGATGCTTAGTTTTATAAACTGCAACAAAAAAAATAATTACAGTTAATGGGGCCTCTACCAGATAATAAACTGGCTCCAGCAGAGAGTTGGTCAGTTTATGAATCATAGAAAATTAAAATCGAGCAAAATCTGGGTCAAAGTATTTTAAGAATTGGAACAATGGGAATGGGGTGGGGGGGCAGAGAGAGAGAGAGAGAGAGAGAGAAGAAATTAAAAAGGTGGGGGTTGGGGGAAGAAATGAACTGAAATTTAGAATTCCCTGCCAGACATATACTGCCTTTTAAAATGACATTTATTAGTTCCATTTGTTTGAATGTTTTTGATCATTTGTCAGCGAGTGCTGTTTAAAGTTTGTGTTTCGCCACGCTCTGTGCTAAAGTTTGTGTGTAGCATCCCATTATTGCTTTGGAGACCATATTAAAAAAAACATTTCCTCTTTCCCCTCTGTCCAAAGGTTCTTTATTATCGAGGCCAGTCAATGTGCTAAGTTTGTTAGAGAGACTGTAAGGAGCTGTCATTTCAGCAACTTGGCTCAATTTTCATCCAGCTAATTTTTCTTTGTCACCAAACATCTATACTCAAATGTTTCATTACAAAATAAATTTATTTCCTGTACTGATATATGTGTGTACGTGTCCTTTTATGCATTTCAAAAATATATTTTGGGTCTTTTTCTTATTCTGAGCATTCTTATGGCCATTCGATTAGGTTTGGCCCTTTTCAGTTCATCCTTTCAAGAAAGGAAACGCCACACCGTCTCCTCGCTTGTTAAAGGCCCAGTGACCTGGCCTTGACCGCGGCAGCTTCCTGGAACCACACGCCGGCTGTTTATTACCCCGTGTAAAATAATCATTGGTGCCTCTCCTAAACATGCTCGGTACAGCCCTAAACCTGTGTCCTTGTGTCTGAGCATATCTGCTCTCAATTCACATTCTCCATCCTGTGTATCTCTATAAGGTCCCACATGTTTTTGTAATATTTCAAACACTAGGGTACAACAGTTAACAATTCACCACAGAATACAACAAACAAATATTTATATGAGAGAGAGAGATCACTTTCTACAGTTCACCAAATCCAGATATACATCTAAACAAAATTAAAATTATTAGCCTTTCCAACAGTCTAGGGTATTAAGATATTCCAACCAGTCAGTCAGCGAGGGCTTGGCTTGTGGAGGCTGGGGAGGAAGCAAAATGAAAAAAATGTAAACTCCGTAATCACAGCAGAGGGAAAGTCATTTTTTAGAAGTTGCTGACAAATTTCCAGAGTGCGTGCGAAATATAGAGTCCCGTCTCCCCCGCCCCGGTCCCATCTCCCCCGCCCCCATCTCTCCTGTCCCTGTCTCTCCCGCCCCCCCCCCCGTCCCGTCTCTCCCGCGCCCCCCCCCCCGTCCCGTCTCTCCTGCCCCCATCTCGTGTATCTAGTCCTATGAATGAGTGTGGCCCCCCCAGTACCGCGACTAAATGGCCATTCTCCATGGGTGATCCAGGACGGTGAGTGTTGGCGAGCTATTGAACTAAGGGGCAACTAGAACCAATGCCACCTACTGCCCCCATCCACACAGTTGTGTCAGCCGTGGCTCAGTGGGTAGCACACTCGCCTCTGAGTCAGAAGGTTGTGGGTTCAAGTCCCACTCCAGAGACTTGAGCACATAAAGCTAGGCTGACACTCCAGTGCAGCGCTGAGGGAGTGCTGCACTGTCGGAGGTGCCATCTTTCGGATGAGATGTTAAACCGAGGCCCCGTCTGCTCTCTCAGGTGGATGTAAAAGGTCCCATGGCACTATTTGGAAGAAGAGATGGGGAGTTATCCCCGGTGTCCTGGGCCAATATTTCTATCTCAACCAACATAAAAAAACAGATTATCTGGTCATTTTCACATTGCTGTTTGTGGGAGCTTACTGTGCTTCCCACATTACAACAGTAACTCCACTTCAAAAAGTACTTCATTGGCTGTAAAGCGCTTTGAGGTGTCCGGTGGACGTGAAAGGCGCTATAGAAATACAAGTCTTCTTTCTACATTGCTGCCCCCCCCCCCCCCCCCCCGCAAAAATCAGGATCTCTGTTCATTTTCTTTCCTCTAACCCAGAGACACATCATAGATCGGAACCTGGGATCTTCCTGATCCGTTTTGACTCAGTACCATACCTGCCAGGGCCTTAGCCCCACGCCATCACCAGGCGACCTGCCCAGGTTTTTGAGTCAACCCTCCAGGCTCTCTGCGAGATCGCAGGACTACAAGAGTCTCTAAAGCTTGGCTCGAGTGAGGAACATACAACTGTGACCCAGCGAGATTGGAACAACAGCCGCTGAACCATAAACACCGCTTCTCTCACTGGTGGCACTCCGAGAGAGAGACGGGTGAGGGTGATAGGCTGGAGGGAGGCTGTCTATCATGGGTCTACAGATCGCAGAGTGAACCACCAGATACACAAGGTACCAGAATATGAGGAAGGCCACTCACCCTCTCTAGTCATCCAGAACAACCCTACACCTCAGGACAGGAGGACAACACGAGAGAATGAGTTCAGAAAAATAGAAATATGTACGTGGAGCCAGGATTTAGCCTTTGGAAACGATGTAATCCAGAACATTTACTAACAAAAGGCTAACACTTCAACATGCTCCATCTTACGAACATGAAAATCACAGGCAGGAAAAGACCAGCTGGTCCATCAAGCCTGTCCCACCCCACGATGAGCAAAGCACCGCCACTAAACACTTCCTTGCTCCGCCTCCTCCCCCTCTCCCATAGCCATGTAATCTCCCGGTGAGGCCAAACAAATACAAAGACCAAGATCATCAAGTCAGGATTCCACAGCGGGAAAGAGGAGTGTTTCCGAGAGGAGTTAGAAGTTGGAGTTCTCAACAGAGCGGATGCAGTGCGAGGGAGGGAGAATATTAGCTCGGCAAGCAAACCACTGACGCTCACCAAAAGTTAAACAGCGCTGAATTAGCTCGCATGTCCTCACCTTAATTACCGTGTCAATGGGTCCATTTTTTTCTTGAATGGAGCTCAGCTTGACCTCGCCGTTGCCCGGGTAACCATGCTCGACGTACAACGTGCAAACAATATTTGAGGAACTGCCGGCAATCGACTGCAAGAACTTCAGCTTTCTTTCATTCTCCAGCCAATCGATGGCGTACCTAGAACCAAGCCAGCAAAGCCTCGCTAGAAATTGAGCAATTGGAACAAAAAATACTCTGCGAGCTCCTGCATTAAAACTGGAAGCTTAAAATGAATCTACTCTAGTCCGATGGCTTAATGGCTAAAAGCACTGTCTGAATTCGATGCTGAGCCAGAGGACAGAAGGTCCCTAGTTCAATTACCAGCCTGTCCAGAGTTATAGAAACATAGAAGATAGGAGCAGGAGTAGGCCATTCGGCCCCTCGAGCCTGCTCCGCCATTTAATGAGATCATGGCTGATCATCCAAATTCAGTACCCTGTCCCTGCTTTCTCCCCATATCCCTCAATCCCTTAGAACCTTACAGCACAGGAGGCCGCTATTTGGCCCATCGAGCTTGTGCCGGCTCTTTGAAGGAGCTATCCAATTAGCCCCACTCCCCCCGTTCTTTCCCCATAGCCCTGCAGATCCCAGGAAAGCTGAGAGGAACGCTATGATTGTCAAACAGTGTTTCTGCTCCTGACATGATCTGTGACGACTGCTGGAACTCCCTGGTGTCCTGGCCAATATTTATACCTCAACCAAGATCAATAAAACAGATGATCTGGTCATACCAAAAATGGTGGGGAACCAAGGGTCTAATGAGGGTGAGGAACTTAATGTAATTAATATAAGTATTTATTGCAAGGGGGTTGGAGTATAAGAGTGAGGAAGTCTTGCTACAATTGTACAGGGCCTTGGTGAGACCACACCTGGAGTACTGTGCACAGTTTTGGTCTCCTTATCTAAGGAAGGATATACTTGCCTTGGAGGCGGTGCAACGAAGGTTCACTAGATTGATTCCTGGGATGAGAGGACTGTCCTATGATGAGAGGTTGTGTAGATTGGGCCTATACTCTCTGGAGTTTAGAAGAATTTGAGAGGTGATCTCATTGAAACATACAAGATTCTGAGGGGGACTGACCAGGTAGATGCTGAGAGGTTGTTTCCCTCTGGCTGGAGTGTCTAGAACTAGGGGGCATAGTCTCAGGATAAGGGGTCGGCCATTTAAGACTGAGATGAGGAGGAATTTCTTCACTCAGAGGGTTGTGAATCTTTGGAATTCTTTGTCCCCAGAGGGCTGTGGATGCTCAGTGGTTGAGTATATTCAAGGCTGAGATCGATAGATTTTTCGACTCTAGGGGAATCAAGGGATATGGGGATCGGACGGGAAAGTGGAGTTGAGGTCGATGATCAGCCATGATCTGATTGAATGGCGGAGCAGGCTCGAGGAGCCGTATGGCCTACTCCTGCTCTTAGTTCTTATTATCACATTGTTGTTTGTGGGAGCTTGCTGTGCACAAGTTGGCTGCCGCGTTACCTACATTACAACAGTGACGACACTTCAAAAGTACTTAATTAACTAAACCGGTTTGGGACATCCCTAGGTCGTGACATGCGCTGTATAAATGCAAGTTCATACATTTAAGGGGGATCAGTTAGGATCAAGTTCCATTTTTTGATTACACAGGGTTCTGGGACATTTCCTGGCATTGGGATCACGCTCCATAATTTGTTTTTCTGTGATCGCTGGAAGCCAATGTGTGAAGGCAGCAGCCCCTATTGAAGGACTGAGTGAGATAAAGATACCAGGTTAGGGGTTCCACACGGGCTCTCCCAATCTCCCACTGTACCTTTGACAGAAGATCGGCGGGGGAGAGTAACCGGCGGTTTACACGGTTTCACCAATGGGTTCTGCCGAAGTTTTGGTGAGAGGAACATAGGAACAGGAGGAGGCCATTTAGCCCCGAGCCTGTTCTGCCATTCAACGAGATCATGGCTGATATATATCTCAACTCCAGCCTTGGCCCCATATCCTTTTCTACCCTTGTCTAGCAAAAATCGATCTCAGATTTAAAATGGAAAGTGGACATTTGTTTGATGTTGGGCGAGGGAAGGATCGAGCTCCACTGAGAAGGTTTCCCTCACACACTTTGTTTAGGCTTGCACAGAAGGAATGGCCATTTGGGCAAGGTGTTCGAGGATGGTCGGTGACATGAATCTTGTCATTCATGTGGAAATGACTTATGAAATAATACTGGGCGGCCTGGTGGTGGCGCTGTCCAGTGAGAGTATAAATACTCGGGCATGGGCCCAGCTTGCTCAGGAAATTCTTTAACAGGAACTAGTGAAGGACACAACTAGACCTCCATGTTGTAAAACAGTTGATTAAAGCTTTGTTTAACGCTTAGACCAAGTGCCTAGTAGTTTTCTTACGTCAGTCGGCATCATTGAAACTCTATCCCAGAATGAGTCAGAGCTTTGAAAAAGGAAAATAAACACAGCTATCCCCCAGTGGCAGCCGGCATGGTTCCGGATGCGGCAGATTCTTCCTGAGCGAACTCCTTCACCAATGGGTTCTGCTGATCTTTTGTCATTTCTCGAGGAAGTGGCATCTCAACTGGACGCTAGAATTCCAGAAACCATTCCGATAAAGTTCCACATGAAAGGCTGCTGAACAAGCTTAAGGCAGTAAGGTCTCCTTGCTAAATTTTGGGAGGTTGATAAGGAATTGGCTGAGACAGAGAGAGAGGAAGCAGTGGATATTAATCAGGAGATGATTCTGGACTGGGGAGATGTACTGGGAGCACTGCCTGAAAGGGCAGTGGAAGCGGATTGAAAAGTAACTTTCAAAAGGGAATTGGATAAATACTTGAGTGCAGGTCCAACAACACTCAAGAAGCTCGACACCATCCAGGACAAAGCAGCCCGCTTAATTGTCATCCCATCCACCACCTTAAACATTCACTCCCTCCACCACCGGTGCACCGTGGCTGCAGTGTGTACCATCTACAAGATGCACTGCAGCAACTCGCCAAGGTTTCTTCAGCAGCACCTCCCAAACCCACGACCTCTTCCACCAAGAAGGACAAGGGCAGCAGGCGCATGGGAACACCACCAGCTCCAAGTTCCCCTCCAAGTCACACACCATCCTGACCTGGAAATATATTGGTCGTTCCTTCATCGTTGCTGGGTCAAAATCCTGGAACTCCCTCCCTAACAGCACCGTGGGAGCACCTTCACCACACGGACTGCAGCGGTTCAAGAAGGTGGCTCCCCACCAGCTTCTCAAGGGCAACTAGGGATGGGCAATAAATGCCGGCCTTGCCAACAACACCCACATCCCATGAATGAATTTTAAAAAAGGATAAATTAATTTGCTAGCTCTATCAAAGAGCAATGCCACAGGAGATCGACTTATCGATAGATTTTGTAACAGTGCGAGCTCACCTGTTTTGCAGGTGCTGGATTTCACCCCAAAGTTCGGCTTGGCTCATGTAACGTTTCCAGATTTCAGCGGTAATGTTCGGTAGGTCAACAGACTCTATTTCAGACAGGTCAAGGAAGGCACAATCGGCCTAGGAAAAAGGAAAGGGAAAGAACTGGTTATGTTGGTGATGAAAACTGACCACAGAATTAGTCAATTTTACAATCACATAAAAGGCAGCTCCTGTGAATTTGTTCATGAAGGAATGTCTTCATGATAATCTAGTTGAGGCTGCTGCCCCAATGGCTCACTTGATAAAGACCAGGTCTGACTGTACCTCGCAGAACAGGATGGCCTGAGATTATCTGCGCTGTAAAGCAGTCACCGCTGGATTGGAATGGGGAGAAGGAAATCCATTATTTAGATTCGAGGCACCGCTGGAGTGGGAGTCAATGTAGGTCAGCGAGCGCAGGGGTGATGGGTGAACGGGACTTGTTCGGAGTTCAATAATATCTGACAAGGCCATCTCTAATCAGTTCTTAGTCTTCCTCACCATCCACATCTGTTTACCTGACCCTCAACCTCTTTAAATAATCCTCCACCCTAGACAAACATACTCTCTGCTCCTTCTCTAGTACTCTGACTCCAAACTACCTCTAGAACTAGGGGGCAGTCTCAGGATAAGGGGCCGGTCATTTAAGACTGAGAGGAGGAGGAATTTCTTCACTCAGAACGTTGTGAATCTTTGGAATTCTCTGCCCCAAGGCTGAGATCGATAGGTTTTTGGACTCTAAGGAAATCAAGGGATATGGGGATTGGGCGGGAAAGTGGAGTTGAGGTCGAAGATCAGCCATGATCTTATTGAATGGCGGAGCAGGCTCGAGGGGCCAAGTGGCCTATTCCTGCTCCTATATCTTATGTTCTTAACTCCTGCACAGACGTTTAAGCAATTGGCACGCGGGAAAGTTAGTTTAACAAGGCAATGAGAAAAATACCGAAGCAAGTAATAATCTGCTCACCTCGAGCTTTACTCTCCCGTCCTTGATCCAAACTACCGTCAGCACAAGGGGACTGAGCTTTGTCAGTGGGATCAGTGCTCGAGGGTCAAATTGAAGAGTTACTTGATTTTCACAGAGTGCCAGGATTTCCACACCTGACTGAGTTTCCATAGTCTGGTAGAGCTGAGACAGTGTGTGAAAATCACACAGGTGCAGGCTTTAAATTTAAAAAAAAACATGCACAAACAGGATTAGTCGTGAGAGAAATAGTGAATGCAACACGAGTGGACTGAAGTCAACAATCTCAACTGGTAAGCATGCAGGTGCAGCAGGCGGTTAAGAAGGCAAATGGTATATTGGCCTTCGTAGCAATAGGGTTCGAGTACAGGAACAAGGATGTCTTGCTGCAGTTGTACAGGGCCTTGGTGAGACCGCACCTTGAGTATTGTGTGCAGTTTTGGTCGCCTTATCTGAGGAAGGACGTTCTTGCCATGGAAGGAGTGCAGCGAAGATTCACCAGGCTGATACCTGGGATGGCAGGAATGATGTATGAGGAGAGATTGGGTTGATTGGGCTTATACTCACTGGAGTTTAGAAGATTGAGAGGGGATCTCATCGAAACCTATAAAATTCTGTCAGGCCTGGACAGACTAGATGCAGGAAGGATGTTTCTGATGGCCGGGGAGTCCAGAACCAGGGGTCACAGTCTAAGGATAAGGGGTAAGCCATTTAGGACTGAAATGAGGAGGAATTTCTTCACCCAGAGAGTGGTGAACTTGTGGAATTCTCTGCCACAGAGGCCAGTTCATTAAATATATTCAAGAAGGAGTTGGATATATTTCTTAAGGCTAAAGGGATCAAGGGATATGGGGAGAAGGCAGGGACAGGGTAATGAATCTGGATGATCAGCCATGATCTCATTGAATGGCGGAGCAGGCTTGAAGGGCCGAATGGCCTACTCCTGCTCCTATCTTCTATGGATCTAGTGAGTTACAAGCTAGTTGAAGTGTGGGTATCCTGTGTGACCTCCTCACCTCTGCACTGTTACTCTCTCCTCATTGGATCTACATTTACTCACTGATGGTACTTTTATGGCAGAAATACGGCTGCTTATAGCGACATCACCAGTCCCGGCCAGAATGGAGATGATAGGCTAATTCCCCCATCAATCACGCTCGGAGACCGCACTGCTGTAAGTGACTAGGATTGATTTTACGCTCATCATTTGTGTTATGTAACTATCCTCCCACCCACTGCATTTTGCTGGAGAAATCACCCTGCTTTTATCAGGAGAAGTTGCTGTAGTTTCCATCATGAGTTCTCTTTGCTGTAGTTCTTAGAGACTCTTTTTAAATAGACTCTGTAGGCTGTTTGATGTAATGCGCTGTTTAAACAGACTTTGTTTCGTGTAAAATAGACTGTTTTCTGTAAGTCATAGAATCATAGTTTACGGCACAGAAGGAGGCCATTTGGCCCATCGTGTCTGTGCTGGCCAAAAAAGCTATCTAGCCTAATCCCACTTTCCAGTTCCTGGTCCGAAGCCCTGTAGGTTACAGCACTTCAAGTGCATATCCAAGTACTTTTTAAATGCGATGAGGGTTTCTGCCTCTACCACCCTTTCAAGCAGTGAGTTCCAGACCCCCACCACCCTCTGGGTGTAAAAGGTTCTCCTCAACTCCCCTCAAAGTCCTGCCCTGCCTCCAACTCATTGGCTGACACGGTGGTGTCAATACTCACTTTGCAGAGATATATCAAGAGTCATCTGTGACTGTACGGTACAGAAACTACCTCACTGGTGGGATTGTCTACAAAACCCATCGCCACTTATGGAATGAGTTTCATCTTCCACAGGTGACCAACCCGCTATACGGCATTTGCACCGTAAGTCAGTATCGATCGATATCGTTTCTCGTGGTCCTCACCAGTCACTGAGATCATCTTTCTTAGCCAAGAGCTGGATTGTTTGCTGTGCCTGGTGTATTGAAGTGCGACACTTGCTGATACACAAAGAACACTCCTCGATGGCTTGTTCAATCCGGCTCTTCTCTTTTGCCAAATTGAGTTTCTGCTCCTGGACAGAAAATAAAAAAAGGTACCAAGTGTACGGCAGAGATTATATTTAATGGCAGCACAGTAACTTTTCCAAACTACACAGTCTTGGGGCTCAAGTCCCACTGTCGCTTGTCGCCTGGGGTTTTATGACTTTCATCAACTCTCAGGTGGACGGACAAAGAGCAAGACAAGGACAAGGAACAAACGCATTATGGGTACGGCAGTCTAATGGTTAACAGACTAGCAATCCAGAGGCTGCGAGTTCAAATCCTGCCATGAATGAAACTGAATTCAGTAAACCTGGCAATGTGTGGGCTGGCACCAGGTAAAAGAAGCAAGAAAGTGGCTGGACTGTCAGGACAACCCAACTGGTTCACTGGCGCCCACAGGGAATTGTCAATTCTACGATCGCTGTTAGTCTCTACCTACGCACCTGCTTAAGTTGTAACTTCTTCTGCTGAAGAGCCTTTTCCAACTGTTGTTTCTGTTTTAGGGAAGATGATGAAAATGAATTAGCAACGTCAAGCCTACCTAGCTCAGTTTGTACAATGGACAGTGGAGACTGCGCTGGGCAGCACCGCAAGTATTTCACAGCAACGAAAGGTCATTTCTTGAACCCTGTCTTGCTCCAGTGTTTACACGTAGGAATTTTCCCCACACACTGGGCTGGATTTTGATTCTGGAGGCGTGTAGGAGGCGGGACTACAACTTTCGGGGTTTAGTCCTACCTCCATCGAGTTGTGACCAACCCACGCGATTTTCACTTGATTGACCTTGTTGAGCCCGCCCAGCGGGCTCAGCAGGCCAATTAAGGGCCACCCGGCAACAGGTAACATCACAGATTGACATTTCATCTGTCAAGAGCTTTTGACAGATGAAATATCAGTATTTGACAGCTCTTTGAAGCTGTCAAACACTGACAATCTGTACTCCAAGTTAATTCCTTCCTCTCAGGCTGATTTAGAGATCTCTCCAGAACAGAAAGCTGAATGCTGCAACTTTTGACAGCTCGCGGCCATTCTGCTTGCTGTGCCGGTGAGATGAGGGACTCCCGAGACCTGAAGGAAGGAAGGCTGTAAAGGTAAGTAAAACTTCTTTAAACACACTTACCTCTTCACTCATGCACCCATCACTCACCTGAACACCGGACATCTCGAACCCTCCAAGTCCTTCAGTCCGACTCGCTAACTTGGCGTGGTTTGGAGCAGTCGGGAATCCCACACTTCAGGAATAAAAACAGGGATTAGGCTAAAAACTGCCTGTTAACTACCTGTTAACAGGCAGTTAATTGGCACTAATCCCCATCCCGCCTCGGGGAGGCGGGTCCCAGCACAGATCGGGTATCCGCCTCCTTTGAAACTGGCATGGAGGCGGGTTGGGTTTGTGCCCCCCAATTTCAAGATTTTAACCCCCCACACGCCTCCAATCCCGCCTCCACGGCCCAATGAAAATCCTGCCCACTGCATCGGTGAGTTTCGGGATGTGGGCCTGCAATTGCGAGGTTCTGATTTCAAACGTGCCACATAAGGAACTGCGAAGTTATGGCCAGGCACCTGCCCACAGGAAGACCATCCCTGTGCTCGCTGGCCCACATTTGCTTCAATGTTCCCGTTAAGGTGTGCAGCCACGCGGAAATCGCAAAGGTCCTGTGCAGGCCGCTCACCGGCCTTTAAATTGTAAATACCGTGCATGCGCAGAAATTTAAAGGGACCGCGCATTGAAAGAAACAGTCCGCGCATTGAAAGAAACAGTCCGCGCAGAACAAAGCGCAGCCTACAGGGAACATTAATTGGCTCCTGGTCCGGCAACGCCTCGATTTTAAAATTCTCATCCCTCTCATCCATGGCCTCACCCCTCCCCGTCTCTATAAGCTCCTCCAGCCCCACAACCCTCCGAGATCTCTGCGCTCCTCCAATTCTGGCCTCTTGCGCATCCCCGATTCTCATCACTCTACAATTGGCGGCCGTGCCTTCAGCCACCTGGGCCCTAAGCTCTGGAATTCCCTCCCTAAACCTCTCCGCCTCTCTCTCCTCCTTTAAGACGCTCTTTAAAACCTCCCTCTTTGACCAAGCTTTTGCTCATCTGCCCTAATATCTCCTTATGTGGCTCGGTGTCGAATTTTGTTTGATAATCACTCCTGTGAAGTGCCTTTGGACGGTTTACTATGTTAAAGGCGCTATATAAATACAAGTTGTTACATGTGTGAAAATACTTTAGGACAAACAGCTACCATAGTACCATCACTTGAAAGGAGGAAAGGTCTCCCATTCCTACAGCGTCTTTCACGACCTCAGGACGTTCCAAAGCGCTTTACAGCCAATGAAGTACTTTTTGAAGTGTAGTCACTGTTGTAATGTAGGAAATGCGGCAGCCAATTTGCGCACAGCAAGCTCCCACAAACAGCAATGTGATAATGACCAGATCATCTTTTCTTTTTAAAGTGTTGTTCGTTGAGGGGTAAATATTGGCCCAGGACACTGGGGAGAACTCCCCTGCTCTTCTTCAAAATTGTGGCCATGGGATCTTTTACGTGCACCTGAGAGCAGACGGGCCCTCGGTTTAATGTCTCATCCGAAAGATGGCACCTCTGACAGTGCAGCGCTCCCTCAGCACCGCACCGGGAGTGTCAGCCTAGCTTTTTGTGCCCAAGTCCCTGGAGTGGGACTTGAACCCACGACCTTCTGACTCAGAGGCGAGCGTGCTACCCACTGAGCCACAGCTGACACCATAAACAAATGGGCTCCCGTACAATCAACCTCTGATTACCTTTGCTTCATATAACTGGATAGCGTCCCTCAGCACCTGCTGCTTTGTCTCCAGAGCTTGGAATTTCTGCAGGATTGTGGCGATGTTTTGCAGCTCTTCATCTTGCACTCGACATTCCGCTTTCAGGCTCTTCCACTTTTGCCTCGTTTCATTCAGTTTCATCTCTATTTAAAGAAAGGAACTCGTATCGTAAATATTTCAGTTTCCAATCTCCCCACCCCCGGCACCCCCATCCCACCCGCCCCAACGCCTACCCAGCCATCCTCTCAAACTCACCATTATCCAACAACAACTTGCCTTTAACATCGTAAAACGTCCCAAGGTGCTTCACAGGAGCGTTATCACACAAATTTGATACCGAGCCACGTAGAGAGATATTAGGATGGGAAAGAGGTCAGTTTTAAGCAGCATCTAAAAATGAGGAGAGAGGCGCGGAGAGGTTTAGGGAGGGAATTCCAGAGCTTAGGGCCCAACAGCTGAAGGCACGGCCGCCAATGGTGGAGCGATTAAAATCGGGGATGCTCAAGTGGCCAGAATTGGAGGAGCGCAGAGATCTCAGAGGATTGTGGAGCTGGAGGAGGTTACAGAGATAGGGAGGGCGAGGCCATGGAGGGATTTGAAAACAAGGATGAGAATTTTATTATATTTTAAATTAGGGAAAGTCTTGGTTTTGTTGGCCATGAGTCCTTGCCAATATCACACACAACTTGCACATTTTGTTCTCAAACAATGACCGTTCAGATGAAGTGGGCCCCAAAAACCTCCATTAGAATCACCTACAGTCAAGTCCCAAAAGGTGGCCGTCACAGGCAGGTTTCACTGTAAATCCTCCCCACCCCATTCCTTGGCCGTGATCGACCCCCCCCACCCCATTCCTTGGCCATGATCGACCCCCCCCCCCTCCCCAACTCACGGATATTCTGCTGCTGGATGTTTTCTTTCATTCCCTTGACATCACTGTTCTTCACGACTTCCAGGAACAAAGTGCAGGTCTTCAGCTGCCGAAACATCATCTTCTGGTTCCTCCGGAAACCCTGAAGGAATAAGGCACGGTGCCAGCACTGTAAGTACAGCCTCCAACAAATCTAGATGGTGCAGCATTGAACTAACAACCCCAAAGAGAAGGCAGACTTGCCTCTAACAACGTGCCTTCTTGCATCTTCTGGAAATGTCTCAAAAATGCTTCAAATACGACGAACTACTTTGCAGTCTGGTGACTGTTGTCTCTTGAATTCAGAAGAATGAGAGGGGATCTCATTGAAGCATACACAATTATTACAGGGCTTGATAGGGTGGATGCTGGGAGAATGTTTCCCTTGGCTGGGGAGTCTAGAACCAGGGGCCACAGCCTCAGGATAAAGGGTCGGCCATTCAGGACTGAGATGAGGAGAAATTTCTTCACACAGAGGGTGGTGAATCTTTGGAATTCTCTACCCCAGAGGGCTATGGAGGCTCAGTCATTGGGTATATACAAAACAGAAGTCGATAGATTTCTGACTAGTAAGGGCATCAAGGGATATGGCGATAGGGCCGGTGAATGGAGTTGAGGCAGAAGATCAGCCATGATCTCACTGAATGGCCGACTCCTGCTCCTATTTCTTATGTTAACTGGATAAATGCCGCAGCCGTTTTGCACACGGCAAGATCTCAAAAACTGCAATCAGATGACGGGTCAGTTCATGGATTTTTTTTGTTGCTGTTGGTTAGGGAGGAATGTTGGCCTGGACTCTGGGGAAAAACTCACAGCTCTTCTTCAAATAGTGCCATGGGATCTTTAGCTTCCACCCGAATCATCAGAACCAGGCAGGCAGGATCTTGGCTTAATATCACATCTGAAGAACAGCATCTCTGATGATGCAGTACTCCCCTGGACTAGTCAACCTCTGTGGTAAACCACTGTTATACCTGTCTGTATGTGTATGTGTATTCCACTAGGTACAGGTCTGGACATGCCTCGGCTGACTCCTCCCACTATTCCAGGTATATAAGTGACTACCTCCCAGTCCCTTAGTATTCTGGACGGGTCGACCACTCGAGACTAGACCTTCATTCTTTAGTTAATAAAAGCCTGGTTGTTACTCGCTTAACCTCAGTCTTTTGAGTAATTGATGGCGCATCAACCTCGAAATTGCCTTGCACCATCATCCCTTTTGTCACTTAATCACTCCTGCCCTCCACCCCATCACAGAACTTTCATTTGTTCTTTCTTTCCCATCATCTCCCCCTTTTTCCCCCTGGCTGTACTTGCTTAAAAGAGCAGAGAAGATTGAGAGGAGATTTGATAGAGGTGTTCAAAATCATGAGGGGTCTGGACAGAGTAGATAGAGAGAAACTGTTCCCATTGGCAGAAGGGGAGTACCAGAGGACACAGATTTAAGGTGATTGGCAGAAGAACCAAAGGCGACATGAAGAAAAACTTTTTTCGCAGCGAGTGGTTATGGAATGCACTGCCTGAAGGGCTGGTGGAGGCAGATTTAATCATGGCTTTCAAAAGAGAATTGGATTCATACCTGAAGGAAAAAAAATTGCGGGGCTACGGGGAAAGGGCGGGGGAGTGGGACTAGCTGAAGTGCTCTTGCAGAGAGCCGGCACGGGCTCGATGGGCCGAATGGCCCCCTTCTGTGCTGTAACCGTTCTATGATTCTAAAACTTAAATCCCTAACTTAAAAAAAAAATTCATTCCTGGGATGCGGGCATCGTTGGCAAGGCCAGCATTTATTGCCCATCCCTAATTGCCCCTTGAGAAGGTGGTGATGAGCCGCCTTCTTGAACTGCTGCAGTCTGTGTGGTGAAGGTGCTCCCACAGTGCTGTTAGGGAGGGAGTTCCAGGATTTTGACCTAGTTCTTCCAGTTCTGATGAAAAGCCATCGACCTGAAACATTAACTCTGTTTCTCTCTCTCCACAGATGCTGCCTGACCTGCTGAGTGCTTCCAGCATTTTCTGTTTTTGTTTCAGATTTCCAGCATCTGCAATGTTTTGCTTTTGTTCTTGGAGCAGATGGTCAAGTTCTGGAGCGGGTGCCTGAACTTAAAACCTTCTGACTCAGAGGTGAGAGTGCTGCCAAGTGAGCAAAAGTAATCTTACAATTTGTACAGGGATAGTAAGAGAGTCACTCTTTCAATTTGAGATTGCCAGTCAAGAAGGCTTTCCCCCCCAAGTAAAACAACCCTGGTCTTATGTCAGAACCTCACTCCTCCTTTTCACTCTCCTGTCCCTTCATGAAGGCACGGACTATTTGGAATATGGGAACAGGAGGCCATTCAGTGAGACCATGGATGATCTGCGACCTAACTCCATATACCCGCCTTTGGCCCATATCCCTTAATACCTTTGGTTAACAAAAATCTATCAATCTCAGATTTAAAATTAACAATTGATCTAGCATCAATTGCTGTTCGCGGAAGAGAGTTCCAAACTTCTACCACCCTTTGTGTGTAGAAGTGTTTCCTAACTTCACTGCTGAAAGGTCTGGCTCTAATTTTTAGACTCTGCCCCCTAGTCCTAGACTCCCCAACCAGGAGAAATAGTTTCTCTCTATCTACGCTATCCGTTCCCCTTAATATCTTAAAAACTTCAATCAAATCACCCCTTAAACTTCTAAATTCTAGGGAATACAATCCTAGTTTGTGTAACAGCAAAATACTGCGGATGCTGGAAATCTGAAATAACAGAAAATGCTGGAAATACTCAGCAGGTCAGGCAGCATCCGTGGAGAGAGAAACAGAGTTAACGTTTCAGTTCTGATGAAGGGTCCCAGACCTGAAACGTTAACTCTGTTTCTCTCTCCACGGATGCTGCCTGGCCTGCTGAATATTTCCAGCATTTTCTGCCGTTATTCCTAGTTTGTGTAATCTCTCCTTGTAACTTAACCCTTGAAGTCCGGGTATCATTCTGGTAAATCTACGCTGCACTCCCTCCAAGGCCAATATATCCTTCCTAAGGTGTGGTGCCCAGAACTGCTCCCAGTGCTCCAGGTGTGGTCTAACCAGGGCTTTGTACAGCTGCAGCATAACTTCTACCAACTTTGTATTCTAGTCCTCTAGATATAACGGCCAGCATTCCATTAGATTTTTTGATTATTTTCTGTATTTGTTCATGGCTATTGCTGGAATAGTTTGACTGACACCGGCGGCAGCCCTGCAGCACCTTGTCCAAGCAGACATTCTTCGTGCTGGCAGGCTATTGAACAATGGGGAGACGGGACACATTAGGCCCAAGTCAGGCTCTCACCCGACGTCCACAAAAGCTGGAGTATTGTGTCCAATTCTGGGCACCACACTTTAGGAAGGATGTCGAAGACTATGATTCTAAATGCTCTTTCCAGCTGGGATCACTGGATCCAGAGCAGCTATTTCAGCTCATTATCCCCTTCTCTGGAGCAGAGAGACTGAGTCCAGTTACAGCACCTGAAATGCAATTAGCCACATCTGGATTATTAATTAGCCACATGTGGACAACACTGTCCTCGGATCTACAGGCTTTTAAAACTCAAGCATGGCCATTCCACACCACCCACCACTACTTGATTTATCACGTCTTATCTCCTACTCTCTTCAACCTTACCCTCGGACTTATTTTTTGCAGGAGTGTAAATTAAAGTGTGCAATTAAGTTGTAATACTCACAACTGCATGCTGAACGACAGCGGGACCGTTCTCCATTGCACACTCATCCTCTTCATGGATTTTTTTTGCAGCCTCTGCTTCCTTAAGAAGCCTGAAATTTAAGAAAAAGTAAGCAAAGTTTCTCCCCACAGCAGCTAGCCAAAGACGATACATAAGAAAATAAGAATTAGGAGTGGGAGTAGACCATTGGGCCCCTCGAGCCTGCTCCACCATTCAATAAGATCATGGCTGATCTTCGACCTCAACTCCACTTTCCTGCCCAATCTCCATATCCCTTGATTCCAAAAATCTATTGATCTCCGCCTTGAATATACTCAATGATTGCGCATCCACAGCCCTCTGGGGCAGAGAATTCCAAAGATTCACAACCCTCTGAGTGAAGAAATACTCCCTCATCTCAGTCTTAAATGGCCGACCCCTTATCCTGAGACTGTGACCCCTGGTTCCAGGCTCTCCAGCCAGGGGAAACAACCTCTCAGCATCTACCCTGTCAATACCCCTCAGAATCTTAAAGGTTTCACCTTTCATTCCTCTAAACTCCAGAGGGTATAGGCCCAATCTACTCAATCTTTACTCATAGGACAACCCTCTCAACTCTGGAAAGACACACATCTGTAGGATGCATGTTTTGAGAGTCCTCCTTTACGTGACATTCCTCGCTACGCCTAACCAAGAGGACAGGAGGTGATCCGTTACCAGACGATTGCTACCGATACTCTCAAAGCATCTGCTAGGGTGTGCACTATGGGCAGCAGTGTTCCCTTGGGGTACAGCTCTGCGCTTCCCCCCGCATGCAATATTCATTTCAGTTTGCTTCTAAAAGCTTATTTCAAAGGAGTCTCAGAAACGTCAGTTACTTTTCTGAATACTTTGTTCTCCTTCCCATTGCTTTTCTCTAGAAATAGTAGCTGCCTAGACCCTAATCTTTGGAATTCGCTCCCTAAACCTCTTCCTCCTTCTTTAAGAGGCTCCTTAAAACCTACCTCTTCACCTGTCCTAATATCTCGAGGCTCGGTGTCAAATTTTTTTCTAATAACGCGCCTATGAAGTGCCTTGGGTCGTTTTACTATGTTAAAGGTGCTATAGGTGTCAGCCGTGGCTCAGTGGGTAGCACCTCTCGCCTCTGAGTGAGAAGGTTGTGGGTTCAAAGTCCCACTCCTGCGATTTGTGCACAAAATCCAGGCTGACACTCCCAGTGCAGTACTGAGGGAGTGCTGCACTGTCTGAGGTGCCGTCTTTCGGATGAGACGTTAAACCGAGGCCCCGTCTGCCCTTTCAGGTAGACTTGAACTATCCCATGGCACTATTTTGAAGAGCAGGGTTGTCTTGGCCAATATTTATCCCTCAACCAACATCACTGAAAGCAGATTATCTGGTCATTATCGCATTGCTGTTTGTGGGACGTCCTGAGGTCATGAAAGGGGCTATATAAATACAAGTCTTTTTCTCACTGAAACTTATAAAATTCTAACAGGACTAGACGCAGGAAGGCTGTTCCCGATGGCAGGGGAGTCCAGAACCAGGGGTCACAGTCTAAGGATAAGGGGTAAGCCATTTAGGACCGAGATGAGGAGGAATTTCTTCACCCAGAGAGTGGTGAACCTGTGGAATTCTCTACCACACAAGGCAGTGGAGGCCAATTCATTAAATATATTCAAGAAGGAGTTGGATATATTTCTTAAGGCTAAAGGGATCAAGGGATATGGGGAGAAGGCAGGGACAGGGTACTGAATTTGGATGATCAGCCATGATCTCATTAAATGGCGGAGCAGGCTCGAGGGGCCGAATGGCCTACTCCTGCTCCTATCTTCTATGTTTCATGTTGTTGTTGTGCTGGGAGTCCCTCCCGACCCAAGGGCACATCAAAGCTGAGCTCAACACTCTCCTCACATCCGCACAGGAGTGGAAACCCGGGCTGACACTTCCTCAGCTAACTCAGTCCAGATCAGGAATTGAATGTGGGCACCACCGGGTCTGTATGACAAGCGGTACAGCTCCGCCAACATGCGTTTCCCCACACGTAACATTCATTTCAGCTTGCTTATCCAGATCAGGGAAACACAATGTATATCTTTTAAAGTCACCAGGGGGGGAAAAAAATCAATTAGCTCATTAAAAAAATGACTTTAATTTCAATTCACACGGTGGCATAACATCAGAAGACAGGATTGAAGCTACTAAAAAGACTGTAGTCCCTTGCATGTCCTCAGGACGTCCCAAAGCGCTTTACAGCCAATGAAGTACTTTTTGAAGTGTAGTCACTGTTGTAATGTAGGAAACGCGGCAGCCAACGTGCGCACAGCAAGATCCCACAAACAGCAATGTGATAATGACCAGATAATCTGCTTTAGCGATGTTGATTGAGGGATAAATATTGGCCCAGGACACCGGGGAGAACTCCCCTGCTCTTCTTCAAAAGAGTGCCATGGGATCTTTTTCTGTCCACCTGAGTGTGCAAACTGGGCCTCAGTTTAACATCTCACTGAAAGAGGGCACCTCCGACAGCGCAGCACTCCCTCAGCACTGCTCTGGGAGTGTCAGCCCAGATATTTGAGCTCAAGTCTCTGGGGTGGGGACTTGAACTCACAACCTTCTGCCTCAGGAGGCGAGAGTGCTGCCCACTGAGCCACGCAGTAGGTTTTTGTTTGAACCACAAGGACCTGTCCAATTCGCAGCGTGCAGGCTCCCGATATTGAAGCAACAGTTCAACCAGCTAAAGCAGGTCGGGAAGACTGGAGCCGGGCCGAGATTGTTACAATGTGGATACAGTGAGCGACAATGTAACCGAGCAGCTCACTACGTTCCCCGCTGGAGCCTGCCCGCTGCTCCCTCCCCCCGGGCCCAGAACCCCCTCGCTGCTCCCTCCCCCCGGGCCCAGAACCCCCTAGTTGTCTCTCCCCAGGGGCACCCTCTCCCTGGGCCGGGTGTGGGGCTTCTCTCTCACTCTCACCCCTCCCTCTCTCACTCCCTCTCTCTCACCCTCCCTCCCTCACCCGCCCTCTCACCCCCCTCCCTCTCGCCCTCCCTCCCTCTCTCTCCCACCGTCCCTCTCCCTCCCTCTCTCCCCCTCGCCCACCCTCCCCCTCACCCCTCCCTCTCACCCACCCTCCCTCTCTCCCCCTCTCTCCCCCTCCCTCTCTCCCCCTCCCTCTCTCCCCCCCACCCTCCCTCTCTCTCCCCCCCTCCCTCTCTCCCCCCCACCCTCCCTCTCTCTCCCCCCCACCCTCCCTCTCTCTCCCTCCCTCTCTCCCCCTCACCCTCCCTCTCCCCCCCTCACCCTCCCTCTCTCCCCCTCACCCTCCCTCTCTCTCTCCCCCTCCCTCCCCCTCCCCCTCCCCCACCCTCCCTCTCTCCCCCTCTCTCCCCCTCCCTCTCTCCCCCTCCCTCTCTCCCCCCCACCCTCCCTCTCTCTCCCCCCCTCCCTCTCTCCCCCCCACCCTCCCTCTCTCTCCCCCCCACCCTCCCTCTCTCTCCCTCCCTCTCTCCCCCTCACCCTCCCTCTCCCCCCCTCACCCTCCCTCTCCCCCCCTCACCCTCCCTCTCTCTCTCCCCCTCCCTCCCCCTCCCCCTCCCTCTCTCTCTCCCCCTCCCTCCCCCTCACCCTCCCTCTCTCCCCCTCACCCTCCCTCTCTCTCTCCCCCTCCCTCCCCCTCACCCTCCCTCTCTCTCCGCCCCTCACCCTCCCTCTCTCCCCCCCCTCACCCTCCCTCTCTCCCCCCCCCTCTCTCTCCCCCCCTCGCCCTCCCTCTCCCCCCCTCACCCTCCCTCTCTCTCCCCCCCTCACCCTCCCTCTCTCTCCCCCCCTCACCCTCCCTCTCTCTCCCCCCTCACCCTCCCTCTCTCTCCCCCCTCACCCTCCCTCTCCCCCCCTCTCTCTCCCCCCTCCCTCTCTCACCCTCCCTCTCCCCCCCCCCTCTCTCACCCTCCCTCTCTCTCCCTCACCCTCCCTCTCTCTCCCTCACCCTCCCTCTCTCCCCCTCACCCTCCCTCTCTCTCTCCTCTCGCTCGCTCTCTCCCTCACCCTCCCTCACCCTCCCTCCCTCCCTCTCGCTCTCTCACCCTCCCTCCCGCTCGCTCTCACTCCCTCCCTCTCGCTCTCACTCCCTCCCTCGCTCTCTCCCTCCCTCGCTCTCTCTCCCTCCCTCTCGCTCTCTCCCTCTCGCTCTCTCCCTCCCTCTCGCTCTCTCCCTCCCTCTCGCTCTCTCTCCATCCCTCGCTCTCTCCCTCCCTCTCGCTCTCTCCCTCCCTCTCGCTCTCTCTCCCTCCCTCCCTCTCGCTCTCTCTCTCTCCCTCCCTCCCTCGCTCTCTCCCTCTCGCTCTCTCCCTCCCGCTCTCTCCCTCCCTCGCTCCCTCCCTCCCGCTCTCCCTCCCTCGCTCTCTCCCTCCCGCTCTCCCTCCCTCCCTCTCGCTCTCACCCTCCCTCTCTCTCACCCTCCCTCTCTCTCTCCCTCCCTCTCACCCTCCCTCTCTCCCTCCCTCACCCTCTCTCTCTCACCCTCCCTCTCTCTCACCCTCCCTCTCTCTCTCACCCTCCCTCTCACCCTCCCTCTCTCTCACCCTCCCTCTCCCTCTCACCCTCCCTCTCTCTCACCCTCCCTCTCCCTCTCACCCTCCCTCTCTCTCACCCTCCCTCCCTCACCCTTCCTCTCTCACCCTCCCTCCCTCTCTCTCACCCTCCCTCTCTCTCTCACCCTCCCTCTCTCACCCTCCCTCTCTCCCCCTCCCCCTCTCACCCTCTCTCTCTCACCCTCCCTCTCTCTCACCCTCTCACTCTCTCTCTCGCTCACTCTCTCCTCTCTTTCTCACTCTCACCCTTTCGCCGCCGCCGCCATTTCCCGAACCCGCGCTCTCGGTTCAAACTCTGACGCCGCCTGCCATTGGTTGAGACCAGGCAGCATCACCCGGCGTCATGTTAAAGGGGAAGGCAGGCGGGGCTCTTAAAGGTGCTGCGACCTCCAGCAAACAGACAAAAAACGACTAAAGGAAACAGAGACATGCATCTATATAGCGCTTCTCATCTCAGTTAGGACGTCCTAAAGCACTTTACAGCCAATGAAGTATTTTAGTTTTTAATATGTAGAAAACGCGGCAACCAATTTGCAAACAGCAATGTGATAATGGCCAGATAATGTTGGTTGAGGGATAAATATTCGCCAGGGGAAGTCTCCTCTTCATCAAAATTTGTGAATATTCCTGTGACCCAAATCTTGCTGACCAGTTGCAACCCACAAGCAGTGATTTGTTTAATTTGAATGAAATAGTTTTAAAGTTCATGGGGCTCGATAAAGAGTGGATAGTTCTTTTATTAAAGTGCATGGAGCGAGATAAAATGTTCTCACACCAGCTCTTCAGTTAATTTTAATTGCACTAACCAAACCTGCAAATATAAAATCGCTGTCTGTCCTCTGTAGGATGGCTAAATTGACAACAGGCGGTGGGGCTGGGTGTCCTTAGTGTACATGTGGAAGCTGACCTTCTGATCGATGGGGGGCGGGAAGAGGTCATTGCAGGAGATTCTTAGCTACGACTGAATAGGTAAGAATGGAGCCAAACGAGAGCAGTCCCACTCGGTTAGACAATGGAGGAAAGGCATTGGAGGAGGATGGTGCAGTCAACGGGCTGTAGAGTCAGAGGATGTCTTTTGTGACTTTGGTTAGTTGTTTCAGGGCTGTGTCAAAGCAGAAACCTGATTGGAGAGATTCAAACAGAGAATTTGTACAATTGTAAGAATGATGGGCATGGATTTTGGAAGCGACAGCACGTTCAAGGACTTGGGAGGAAAGGGAGGTTGGAGGTGGTCATTTTCAAGGACAGCGTGGTTGAGAATTGCTTTTTGAAGAGGGGAGTGATGACTACATCGCTATTCGAATTGTTAAAAATTACACCAATCAACTTTCCATCTAAAACAAAGTTAAAAACATACCTTTGCACTTCTTTCTGTTAAATGGGCTCAGCTGGTAGCACTGTCTGAATCAGAAGGTTGTGGATTGAAACACCACTCCCGTACAGAACCTGGGTTGATTAAGGCAGTACTGCTATCAAAGATGCTGTCCTTTGGAGGAGATATTAAACAGGTCTGGTCTGCCTGTTTGAACAGTTTGGCTTCCCGGCCAACAATCCTTTCTCAAAGAGCACATCTCATTGTCCATCCAAGTCTCTGCTGCCCCTATCCGATCCCGCACTAAGTCCCACTCACCCATCCTTGCTGACCTACATTGGGCTCCCAGTCCCCACTTCCAATTTAAATCCTTTATGACATCACCCCATCCTATCTCTATAACCTCCTTCAACCCAACCACCTCCAAAATTCTGCATACCTCCAACTCTGGCCTCTTACGTCGAATGTACAGCACAGAAACTAGCCATTCAGCCCAACCAGTCAATGCTGCCGGCGTTTATGCTCCACTTGAGCCTCCTCCTGTCTTTCCTCATCTGTCAACATAACCCTCTATTCCCCTCTCCCTCATGTGCCTATCTAGCCTCCCCTTTAATGCATACTATTTACCTCAACCGCTCCGTGGCAGTGAGTTCCACACCTTCTGTACGTCTACTCTCATTCAAACCCTTTCATAATTTTAAAGACCTCTATTCGGTCACCCCTCGGCCTTCTCTTTTCAAGAGAAATGAGACCCCGCCTGCATTCTACCCATCATTAGTGGTCCTACACTTTAGAATTCCATGCACTACCCAAGGAACCACTACAAAGCTTTTGGTCACACTTCCTTTGGTCTCCTCCTTTTGCTCAGACTTCATTCTCTCTGATTATGCCTGTGAAGCACCATGGGACATTTTTCTATCAAAGGCATTACATAAATGCAAGTTGTTTGCTGGACCTTTGTGTGCACAAAAGTTGCATGATTTGTCTATGCAAGTGACAGCACTTCCAAAGTAATTCAGTGGTTGTGAAGCACGTTGGACTGCCCAGAGAAGTAATGAAGCATTACACAACTGCAAGTTTTCTTGAAAAAAAGTATTGCAATGGTTATTATACATGATGCCCCACTCTTCTCTACGCTGAGCAGGACATGGGTTTGTGTCTAATTCCATAATCGCAGTTGGGATAGAGGGTTTAAAGACAAAAGGAGTCAGTCTTCCTCACATTGTCCAGCAGCACTAGCAGGAGTTTTGAAGGAAGTCATCCACCTGATCTTTCAGCCAAGGTTACACTATGCAGAGATAAGAACTTCCACAGCAGCTGTTTATTTCTCTGGAACCTCAGATCCTGAAGAGATATACCTGGGCCCAAGGCAGCAACTTCCAGTAGCTGTCCAAGTCTCGAATTTGCTGTGCCCAATTTGGCTGCTGCGTTTACGATATTACAAGTGACTACACTTCAAAAAGTACTTCATTGGCTGTAAAGTGCTTTAGGACATCTAGTGGTTGTGAAAGGCGCTATATAAATGCAAGTCTTTCTTTCCTCAACTATACAACAGGCATGTGTTTTAAGTGACAACTTCCATGATACCAGCTGTCTTGAAGTTCTACATGTCCAATGCCACATCCATCATTACAGGGCAAGTAGGCGCTTCAGCTCAGATGTGGACTGATTTTGCTCTCCCCATCCCACTCAAACCCAGTGAGAAATTGCACTACACCCCTTAGAGCAATTTCTGTCAACTGTTGTCAACATCAACAGTACCTGTACAGAACTGCCTGGTTTAAGTTATGGAAATTTCACCACTGCCTGTTCTCAGGCTCCCTTTTCCTTATTCTTTGCTTCCCCAACCATTTTGAACCAAGTCAGCACTTCACAGATGAAGCAAGTGTTAATTTCAGGAAGGTACACGTGTGGGTTGCAGTACTTCCATTTGATAACTTATGTAATTTTGTATGACGACCAATCAAACCCATCACTGCTGGACTAATTCTGTTTAACAGATTAACACCTCATTAAGTAAAAAGCCAGTGTTTCAAAAGCACCCTGCTTTCCTAGTGGGCTGCTCAGTATCAAGGGGAGGGGTCCATAAATCCAATACTCAACTCATTTACATGATGCTTTAAAAAAAAGGTATAAAAAGTCTTGTTCACTATTCTCGCAGCAGGAACCAATTATGATTCAAGAGAAACAATTTGAAATAGGAGTCAGTGTCAGCCGTGGCTAGCACCATCAAATATCTAGGCTGACACTCCGAGGAAGCGCTGCACTGTCTGAGATGCCGTCTTACAGATGAGACATTAAACCGAGGCCCTGTCTGCCCCCTCAAGTGGATATAAAAGATCCCATGGCACTATTCCGAAGAGGAACAGACAAGTTCTCCCCAGTGTCCTGGCCAATATTTACCCCTCAAGCAACATCATTAAAACATTATTTGGTCACCACATTGTTGTTTGTGGGAGCTTGCTCTGCGCAAATTGGCTGCCGCCTTTCCTACATTACAACAGTGACCTCACTTCAAAAAGTACTTCATTGGCTGTAAAGTGCTTTGGGACATCCGGTGGTTGTGAAAGATGCTATATAAATGCAAGTCTTTTTCTTTCTTAAAAAAAGACACAGAAACAACACTTACTATTCTCAGTGTACTTTATTATCCTGTTTTCTACAGCTGAAAGCCCACAGGACAGCAACAGGTAGCACTGAGGAATGATCAGAATTCCCCATCAGTACGATCTCCAAAGTACAAAATAAAGGCATGAAAAGGCCCAGACCTTTCCCAGTATGCAATTATTAACTGGATAAAACACCCTTTTGCCAGTGTAAATACATGGTGCCTCTCCTCTCAGCCTGCACTGAAGTGGTATGAACAAATGCACCAAACTGCATTCACCTTCTGACACTAAGGCACATATCCAATACCCTGTATACAGTTGTATTACATCATTGTGTGGAAGTATAGTTATTTCAGCGATCACATAATGTAAGACTAAGTACAAGTTGTGCTGGGGAATGTTTTGACACTTTTTAAATTCAGACTTGGTTGGAAAAAAATGCCACTTTCGTTTTACAAGTGTCTCCGGTTTAGTTAACGTCTGATACCAAGTGCAGCGAGACATCAATACCACAATTTTTCTTTTTATTTTCCTAATCAAATAAAAGCAGATAGATCACCAAGCAGTTTGAATGGCATCCTACATGCCTACTTTCAATATGAAATTTGATTTTTTTTTCCTCCAAACTCTTTAGAAATCCAAAGCATGACCTGAATACAATTAATAAATCTTTGGCACTCTACGTTGTTTCAGCTGCTACAGTACAAATTGTGGAGGGGAAAGGGGTTCCAAAGTGCTATCCGGCAGATTAGGGCATGATGCATTTCCATTTTGATTTCTTTAACCTTTTCAAATCCCTCTGCATCATTTACACTTTTCACAGTTTTATTTCTCTTTACAGGGGAAGAAAGGCTTTTTTTTAATTCTTTTAAAGAGATAGTATCCTTCATGATGTGAAGAAAAAGCGACAAGCCCTCAGCCAACTGGCCACCGATTCAAAAATACCTGGTAGGCAAAGATGGTGGTGTGACAATGGTAGCAAGATACAACAGTGGAGATATAGTTGCCATCTTGACCATGTAGAGCTATGTTAAGGTCATTCCCGATCATGTATGTCACCGGCCACCACGTTTGCTTGACCACGATCCCTTTGTTAGCCTACATGCGCTGAATTTAGAGGTATGGAAAAAAAACACCTAAACACACCATTTATTTATCTATCCCAGCCTTCTTGTAAAACACAACGCATCGTTATTTTTCAAAGCAAATGGCAGTAACACTGCTAAAAATAGGCCACCTTTTATTAAAGGTCTATACAAAATTTGTTGCATTTTAGAGAAACTATATGGATATTTTCAAAAATAGTTGGAATAGGTTAAATGGCATGTTGCGTGGATCTGATTCAACGGTTTAAAATACAGCCAATGCAAGCTATTTAAAAAGGGGATACCATCTCCTTAAACTAGGCTGAAGACTAACTGAAAGCTTCGCACAAGGAAGCTCTGAGCATTCATCAGTGTTTCCCAATAAGAGCAACTCTCATTCAATTCTTTTGTGCTGCTTCAGTAGATTCAACTCTTTAATGCAAATGCTAACCATTTAAGTAAATTGTAATGAATCTGAAGTAGAGAAAGTGTATGCCTTCTCACTCACACACACTCATCCCTGACCAAGAACCTCAACCTCATTATTCATGCACGAATTTCCACGTAGTACGATTACATCAGCCAGGCTGAGGATCCAATTTTCCTCCCAGCAGCAATGTTCATAATCCTTTAGAATTTATTTTCTTAAAACACTCCCGCTGTTTGACAGAAGGGGATTTCTTCTCGTTCTTGTTGCAGGTTATGTTGGCCTTTTTTTGTTTCGGCGTTCTGTCCAAGATACTGCTGGATCAGGTGGTGTGATGCAAACCTCACTCACTCATTCTCACATTCTCAAACATTCAACATCCTTGCACACTCCTCACTTCTGTTCCAAAGATTTGAGAATTCCAGTGGGGTCTCAGGTGTCCTCCTTATCCCAATGCTGTCAGAAATCTGTAACAAAAGACCGCGGTTGAAAATTCTCCAATACAGCTGTCAAAACTCAGGGTGCTATAGTTTTGCCGTGCCATCGAGCTCAAATCAATGCATATTTGAAACAGTTTGATCACCTGTATTTTTTAAAAAACCTATATAGAACTGCTGCTTAACAATACAGTGCCAAAAACTCAGTGAATCCTTTCTACCTCTCTTCCATCCTGATAGCACAGTTGCTGGCTCTTCTAGAGAAGGAAGACCTTTAGGAAACAACCTTTTTCTGTTGTTCAGCTCTGGCCAACGTTCGGTTTAATCCCCGACAGGGATGTCAGATCCTCTGAACTCCCCCCTGCCCTACTGCAGTATCTTCAATCTATCCTACTTCCAGTCTACCTATTCAGTATTTGCTTGTATTCATCCCATATCAAAGTTGATCTTTCTAACCCTTCAAACCAGAACCCTTACAGCATTACTTTCTAAAGTTATGGAAGCTATCAACTCTGAACTGATCACCGATACAAGTGTTAGCACAATCCATCATCAACAGTAGTTTTTTTGCACAGCTGTTCCATTTGTGATTTTGTGACCCAGGTTATACCCCTCAAAAAATCGGCACCAAAAAAACTTTAGTGAATCAACCGTCATCGTCCTGGACATCCCCAAATACTGGTAGCATGATTATGGTGGTGTGGGTTTTTCCTCAAAATTGTTCCCTACTTTGGGTGACTTAACCTCCGACTCCTTGCATGAACTCAGGCTCGACAGTGCTCAGCGACCTGCTCCAATCATCCAATGCCATCAACTCTTTTGCTGATTCCAATCAACTTCCTTCATGCCTTCAGAACGTAACCTCTAGCCCTTGCAGCCCAACAGCTGAATTATATTTTGATATTCATTTCCTCAATGAGCTACTGAAAATTTACTTTCAATTCTTCAAAACTTTAATTTCCTCAAGACTAGCCCATCCCACAGCTTTACCAACTAAATGTTGCATAATGCCACCTTCTGTCCTTCATCTCCTGACCTCATGAAACCGCCACACCACCGCCATTGATAAATCTGCCTCCAAGAGCTTGCCTTCCTCTTCAATAATTTAAACTTTCTACAAAGTTCAAGTCTGTCTAAGACTGCTCCTGTATCTGGGGAGGCTGCATCTGAGGAGAGTATTCAAAAATAGCTAGTCTGAGCTCATTTCCTTCGCTCTTTCATCACAACCTCTGCCATTATTTTATTGCCATCATCAGTGCTCCTCTGAACTTTGTTCTTGCTCCGAGTTACAAGTATGCTAGCTCACTTTTTAATACAATGACGATGTAAGGAAGATGATATCAAGTCTCAATGCAGTCTTCTGTTCTAACTCATTCTCTCAATTTCTCATAACAGGAAGCTCTTGACTTGTGTCTTTCCTGATTCCAACTTCTAAAACTCAGAAGTTTGAGTTCTTGAAGTTGGAAAAAGGCATCACTGGTTTATTATCTTGTTCATTCTTAACCATGGTGGCATCATGTACTACAGACCATGGCCCTTGTAGTTTTACAATATTTTTAAAAAGTACTAGAAAAGCTTCATTATAGCATTTTAAAAATTACCCATTTTTGAAGTAAATTATATAAAAAATTTAAAATAATGCATTTTGTTTTAGTTTACTTAGCAGCATAGAAATTTCTTCAAATAAGGTTCAAATAGAGTGCAAGATATGTAGTCAATTCCTCAAAAACAGCAATTTGCTATCAGGTAGTGAATGGAGGTCAATCACTTCCCACCCAAAATTAAAAGGCATCTATGGACAGACGCACATTAAGCGACTAGCTCAATGATGGGACTGCAGAGGCCTGCGGGCCACTTGGTCGCTGTCTGAAAAAGGAACAGGACATAGCTAAGGGAAAATAAAAACTAAAAACATGCTCCAAAGATTTTGTAGCTAGGAATCCCTCCTGAAGGTCATTTATGGGAATACCACATCAAGTTACAATTAGGATCACAGTGCTGCAGAGACTCTGTGCCTGCACTCTGCTTTATTTCATACTGGTGTTAAAAGCTCAGCGTGTCATTCTTCACAGGATTAATTTGATTTTCCTTTTGAACAGTGCACTGAACTTGCAGCTTAAGTGGGAGCTATATAACTCTCAAGACAGCCCACTATATCAGGCAAGCCCTCATCCAGCAATGAGCAAGAGGCAGAGCAGAGTGGCTAGTATGCAGATTAAAAATGAACAGCACCAAATTCTCAGCACTCCAGTGAATTCAACCATTTTGTTAGTTTTAAACTTAGTGCAGCAGCTTTGAAATGCCACCAACATTCTGTGCCGAATGAGCTCCAAGACCTCGTGCTCATCCATCCTTTTTGGGAATGCCAGGACACACAAAATCCAAACTCTTGATGCTGCCACACAGGAGTGTGTTTCAGAACTGGAAAATTGGAAGCTACTTAGTAGTGTTTCTTCTGTCTAAAAAGCAGATTTGTGCTCAAGTCACTCCTGCTTAAGGGCAAAAGGTGTACACCATATTTCACCATTGATCCCAATTTGCAGTAGATTATAAGACTGGTACTAGAGACAGAAAGAACTGAACAGAAATGGTGCAGTGAATATCGCTATACAAATTGTCCCACTGAAAGTCACATGTATTTCAATAGCAGGTTAGAGGTATTCCACCGTAAAAACAGGAACAAAGCAACTGCAGGTAGCCAACTTAATAACCATAACTACACAAAAGGTGTCTTACCAAGCTTGATTTTTCAGTTTTCGAAGCTCTTTAGTAGCCCATGTAGCCAAAGTTTTAGTTTTGTTCGTTTTTGATCGTCTTCCTTCAGTCAAAAGTTCATGTATCATAGGCCTGGCTTCAACTAATTTCAGTACATCCTTCCCAAATGCTGTACACAAATCTCTGAAAAAGCATGTAAAAAAAATGAATGCAAAAATCCTTGAAGTTACAGAAAATAAATTGATTTCTACTTAAAGATGAAGCTATTTCCCCCCCTCCAAACATGCACTTTTAGAATCTCTTCAGAAAACTGCAAGTTGATATGCAAAGCGTTGCAACAGGCAGAGACTACAAATGAAAAGTCATCTGACATTCAGAATACAAGTTCAGAAAGAATGTGTGAATGGGGCCATGCAGTTACTTACCTGGAAAACGTGCTGTGAAAGAACAAAAGTTGTAAACATGAACAGTTTCTAGTAAGTAGTTGTAACTGGATCAGCCATTTTGCTTCTTATCCCAAGCATGCTTACCCTATCAGTCCAGCAGCACAGGCTACGACTCCATCTGTGTGATCTTCATCTCGTGCAATGTGATCGATAAAGGAGAGAATGAATTCGACTCTTGGTTGCACCAACATCACATCAGCTGCAGAAAGAAATTTTGCAAGTTTGTTAAATCTAACAGCTTTTGAATTTAACAGATTACAGATTTAATCATTCCATACAATTAAACTTACGATGTACATTTTCTTGGTCACCCTTCAGACCCTGAATAATGCCAGTATATGCCTCCAGACAACCTTCTCTTAGTTCGTTCAGGTAATCCACCATATCATAATCTGTCTAAAAATAAATTTGAATCTTAGCACAGCTGCCTAGAATGTATACCCATGCCATGAAGCAGCAGCAGTTTAGGTACAAGGTAAATGTATGACAAGATTTTAATAAATCATGGAACAAAATAGACTGTATGCAAGGAACTAGCTATGAGATTTTTATTAAAAATCTTGCTTAAAGTTACTTATTTCATTTAACAGATGAAAAACTATGGTTTTATAAACAAGATTTATTTAGGATATAAATTCACTAAATTACAATCTATATTTAAAATGATGGGAAAGTTCCAAATTAGTTTAGCGAAAGATACCAACTAATTGGCTTGCGAGATGAAACAGCATTTTTTTCACCAAAAGACAAAAATCTAAATTTGAAGTAGAGGGGTGTTAGATGTTTATGCTGTACTTACTTTGTCTACTTGAGCCTGTGAAGCCTGCTGAAGGGTATCCAGGACAATATCTAGATACTTCTTAAATTCTCCTGCAATAGCAAGGGCAATATCCCCAAACACAGATAGAATCTGTGGCTTGACAGATCGGTGGACATTTTCATTCTGAAAAAAAAACATTTTGTCCAGTTAAGTTCAAATTACTTCAAAATTCTATTAACATTGCAAAACATTAAAAAATACCCCGAACCCTGCATTTAAAAACTATGCTGCATTAGTGTCATTCAGGAAATACTTCCTTTACAAAGCAGACTGTATGGATTACTACTTTTACAGATGTTGAAACTTTAGCATTAAGCTGAAATAATGTAAATGCAGACAGGAAGCATTCTGGAAGATTTAAAACAAAATTCAGCTTGATATTGTGTACACAAACTCACCCCCAGATTCTCCAGCAAGAGTTGCATCATTTCGTCACAGAAAGGCAGCATATTAGATTGCAGGGCCCTGCACAGGTCACCAACTAGGCCTACTGCCGCAAGACAAACCTTCAACAACAAACATTACCATCAGAGAGTTTCAAAACACAAAGCTGTCAACTTTGGCAAGCCAGGTTCTATTCCATAATTATAGTTAATCCCAGCAAGTATCCTTTACACTTGCACAACTGAAGTTAATCTACACTTCACTGCGCTTTAGTCAGTGACGGCACTACTGTGATTCTGTAGGCATGGAATTTCACCCCTGCCAGCTTTCCCTGCAACTATTTTAGAACCAATACCAAGTGTTCGGATTCCAAATAGCGTCAGGTGACATTAATCCCTATCGACAAGCAGCTCCCTCATTCCCATCCTACACAATTCATGTGCAGTTGAAGCCTGCAAAATTAAATGCATGGCAATTATATAACCGTAGTTCAAAAAAACCACCAATTTCACACTTTCACCCAAACAAAAGTTAAGTTGGCAGCTATTACTGGGGACTTGAGCTGTTTTGGTCCCACAAGAGATGCAGGCTTCCGACATGCTGGTCTTGCAGAGCAATCTGAAGCCTACATTCTCAACTTGGTTGGGGGTGTTACTGAAACTGTTCTTAAAGTACTACAAAGTACTAGAGACCAAAGTACTAGGGTCTCTGGTTAGTTAAACCAAGTTCCAAGTTAGCCATAACCAGGAGATACTGTGCTCAGTATATGAACCAAAACAACAATCTGCATTTATATAGAGCCTTCAACGTAGTAAAACATACAATGGTGCTTCACAGAAACGTAATCATACTAAAAAAAAACACTATAGTCTTAAATCCTTTACAAATACAGGAAATCACCTGCAAACATGTTTCATCATCACAAGATTACTTGCAGTCAAACTTAGCCAATACTTTAACTATAGAGAATTATCAGCTTACTTATAATCACCACCTTTAGGAAAAGCACGGCTAATTATTGTAATTGTAACACTGGAAACCTCTATCCCCATCAGAGTCAAGTGGGTGCCTGCTCAATTTGCATAACACCACTTTAAATTTTGCAGGCTAGGTTGAGCTCCATAATAAGCTACTGAACTGACAGGCAGGAAATGCAACATTGTCAGAGGTGCCCTCTGCTTGTGCAGGCGGACAAGATCCATGACACAACTTAGAGTAAAGCAGGAAGTTTTTCCAATTTTGTGGCCAACATTCAGCCCTCAACCAACACTGCCAAAAAAGATTAACTGGTCGTTTATCTCATTTACTGCGCGGAACCTTGCTGGGGCTTGCCTGATCATTCATGAAGCATCAGAGAGGAATTTTTAAAGAGGACTTCTGAGTTGGCTCCAGGTCTTTCTTTTTTTTTGCCTCTGCCAGCAGCTGGGAGTGGGGCAGAGGAAGCATTGGTACATGGGACTGAAATCTGCCAAAAGACGAGGGCGAGCACTAATGGCAACCTTATTTGCCTAAAAAATTGTAACTAGACTTCAAGAGTAATTCACTGGCTGCTAAGCGTCCCAAGGATGTAAAAGACGCTACATAAATATAAGTTTTTAAAAAAAAAATCAAATTTACAATAGGACCAAGTAAAGACAACTGGCCATTTTTTTTTTGGGGGGGGGGGGGGGGAAAGAGAGAAAGAGATTTTAAAAAAAGAGACAGAAAAAACATCTAAACTATACCTCACCTGCAAGTGTCTGCACCAGGGATTAGATAGAAAATTTCATCACCTAGCAAATACTCCATCACCTCTTCACCCCCTCCCCCACAAAAGAGCCATCAGATTCTTACCTGATACTCTGCATAATTCTTCAGTCCAATCCCTAGGTACGGTTTGAAGGCATCCATGTACTTCAAAAATTCTGAACCTAGTACTATAGAAAAAAAGTGTTTAGATGCATAACTTACTAAAGCTTGAAAATGATGTGGAATCGGGAGAATAGTTGCCATCAAAATTTAATCTGCAGGTTTAGCAGTTACATTCTAATTTGGCATTTTTCTACATTTCAGTAGATACTTTACTAAATTGAATTAGTAGCAGATTCTGCAGTTTGTAATACCCACAGAAAAATTCTTGCTTAAAAATAAGATCAGTTGGCCAGTCAATAAAAAGATAAGAGTATTTCAGCTGTCTTCCCATGGATGCAAATTAGCCAAGTAGTAAACGATATTCAGCTTTCAATGCATACATCATTTAACATTCATAAGCAAAATACAAATTTTTGGACCTATTTTCAATTCTAGGATATAAAAATAACTCAATGTTGTTCCATTTTGGTGCAAATGTTCCAATTATCCAAGGTTATTGCACATCAAAGGTTCAACTTCTGTGACTATAACACTAAAATCTATCCATTTCAAACACCAAGATAAAAAATGAAACTGAATTGAATCTGCCCCATTGAGGTGCTCCTGTCTAAATCCCATTTATTATCACTGCTGTTTCACGTCCTGGTTCCTCCTCTCATCACAGCGTCCCCAAAGTCAGACTCTGGTCAGCTCACCACACACATTCATACTTCTTCCACTATTACATTGAAAGATAACACTAAATACACCAGTCTCAAACTTTTAACTTGGATAGAAGTGATAAACAAAAACACCCATCTTCCAACATTTTGCATTACCTACACAAATGAAGCGTTCAAACTAATTCTGTAATCAAATACAAGAGGGGTAAGCATGGGCAGCTACAGTCTTTCCAGACATGGGTCACCTCGGTTCAGTTGACAATACTTAACTCTCAAGTTAAGTGGTCATGGCTTCAACATTCACTTCAGCACATAATTAGTGCAGTACCCAGGGGCGACTGATTGTTGGAGGTGCTATCTTTCAGATGCTACACTAAGTTACGGTAAACGTAAAATGATTCTAGGACATGATTCCAAGAAAAAACAAGTGTCCTAGCGAACATTTCTCCCTCATTCAACATTCCACTCAAAAACAGATGAACTAGTCATTCATCTTGTTTGCCTTATCAAACTTTGCTGTTCCAAATTAACAGCTACACTGGCCTACATTTCAAAAAGTAATTACTGGAGTGCAATGAGTATGTACTAATGCACTATATAAATGCAAGTTAATTACAAATACAACCCAACAGCAATCTACTACAATTTCACTGCCCACAGGTATCTTAGTGGTGCTAAGCAATAGTTAGGCACTTACGGCAAGGAAAATAAAAGGCCGCCTAAAAGGCTCTTCACATCTCAGCAGAGGAACTAGGCATAGTCGTAATCTACTCTGACACAAGGAGGGAAAATATATAGAAAGGATTTACAGTTCCCTTGATGGCCCTGTTGAGTAAATAAGCTGCTGGGCAGGGGAGGAAAAAAGAAAAAAAGTCAGTGTCATGTGTTAGGTTCAAGTTGCCAAAGCCAGTCACCAGCATTAGAATCAGAATGGTTACAGCACAGCAGGGAGGAGGCCATTTGGCCCATCGAGCCCATGCTGGCTCTCTGCAAGAGCACTTCAGCTAATCCCACTCCCCAGCCCTTTCCCCGTAACCCTGCAATTTATTTTTCCTTCAGGTATGAATCCAATTCCCTTCTGAAAGCCACAATTGAATCTGCCTCCACCACCCTCAGGCAGTGCATTCCAGATCCTAACCACTCACTGCGTAAAAAAGTTTTCCCCTCATGGCACCTTTGGTTCTTTTGCAAATCACCTTAAATCTGTGTCCTCAGGTTCTCTGCCCTTCTGCAAATGGGAACAGTTTCTCTCTACTCTGTCTAGACCCCTCATGATTGAGCACCTCTATCAAATCTCCTCGCAACCTTCTCTGCTCTAAGGAAAACAACCCCAGCTTCTCTAGTCTATCTACGTAACTGAAGTCCCTCATCCCTGGAATCATTCTCGTAAATCTTTTCTGCACCCTCTAAGCCCTTCACATCCTTCCTAAAGTCTGCCGCCCAGAATTGGACACAATACTCCAGTTGAACCGAACCAGTGTTATATAAAGTTAAATCATAACTTTCTTGCTTTTGTATTTCATGCCTCTATTTATGAAGCCCAGGACCCCGTATGCTTTTTTAACCACTTTCGCAACCTGCCCTGCCACCTTCAACAAATTGTGCACACATACCCCCAGGTCTCTCTGTTCATGCACCCACTTTAGGATTGTACCCTTTAGTTTATATTGCCTCTCCTTGTTCTTCCTACCAAAATGTATCACTTCGCACTTCTGCGTTAAATTTCATCTGCCACATGTCCGCCCATTTCACCAGCCTATCTGTCTTCTTGAAGTCTATCACTATCCTCCTCACTGTTCACTATATTTACAAGTTTTGTCATCTGCTAACTCCCAAGTCATTAATATATATCAAGAAAAGCAGTGGTCCTAGCACTGTCCCCTGGGGAACACCACTGTATACCTTCCTCCAGTCCGAAAAACAGTTCATCGCTACTCTATTTCCTGTCACTTAGCCAATTTCGTATCCATGCTGCCACTGTCCCTTTTATTCCACGTGCTTCAACTTTGCTGGCAAGCCTATTGTGGTACTTTATCAAACGCCTTTTGGAAATCCATAAACACCATGTCAATTGCATTGCCCTCATCAACCCTCTGTTACCTCATCAAAAAACTCAATCAAGTTAGTTAAACACAATTTGCTTTTAACAAATCTGTGCTGGCTTTCCTTAATTAATCCACACTT
The DNA here is from genome assembly GCF_052327205.1 of Somniosus microcephalus. Taxonomy (NCBI): domain Eukaryota; kingdom Metazoa; phylum Chordata; class Chondrichthyes; order Squaliformes; family Somniosidae; genus Somniosus; species Somniosus microcephalus. The sequence goes on from NC_141010.1 coordinate 7,951,800, forward strand.
GTCTAAGTGACTGTTAACTTTGTCCCTGGTTATCCTTTCTAAAAGCTTCCCCACTACCGAGGTTAAACTGACTGGCCTGTAGTTGTTGGGTTTATCCTTACACCCGTTTTTGAATAAGGGTGTAACATTTGCAATTCTCCAGTCCTGGCACCATCCCCGTATCTAACGAGGATTGGAAGATTATGGTCAGTACCGCTGCGATTCCCTCTTTAACCTCTCTCAGCAGCCTAGGATGCATCCCATCCAGTCCTGGTGACTTATCAACTTTAAGTTCAGACAGCCTTTCTAGTACCTCCTCTATCAATTTGTATCTCATACAGTATCTCCACTACCTCTTCTTTCACTATGACTTTGGCAGCATCATCTTCCTTGGTGAAGACAGATGCAAAGTACTCATTTAGTACCTCAGCCATGCCCTCTGCCTCCATGCGTAGGTCTCCTTTTTGGTCCCTAATCGGTCCCACCCCTCTTCTTACTACTTGTTTATTATTTATATGCCTATAGAAGACTTCGGAATTCATGGCCTACTGTAATAAATTGTTTGATCTTTGAGCGTTTGCTGTACAACTGTACATAATTTGGCTGCTGGCTGAATGATTTGAGTAGAACTCAAATTCAACTCTAAGAGAAGAGTAGCATTTGAGTTGGCAAATAAATTGATTCTGGGTTCCTTTTAATTTCAAGTACCAATGCCTAGATTGGAACAAAAAAAACACTTAAATCTGACTCATTACCCACACAGATGGAAAGACAGAACTACCAAGAGTAACTGGTATTTAACACTCAAAAATCAACACCAACAATCCAAGTAAGCAGGGAAGTTAGCTGTATAAGTCAATGAAAAAAAGCAATACCGACACTAAATAGAGGAGCTGAAAGCACCGATTATCTTAAAATTAATGCAATTTTTCCACTTCACTCCTTTAAACGACGAGACACACCTTCAACGAGAGTGCTGACAGCCATGAGGGCATCTTCCTGCACACCTCCAGAGCCAGCAGTGCTCTGGAACATCCTTAGCAGCGATGCCATCACCACATCTGAAATCTGCAGTGCGTCCTGGTGCTGGACCTTGCGCAGGACATTCTAAAACCAAACAGAAAAGTAACGTTTATTAAAAAAGGAAATAAATGTATTCACTTTGGGAAAAAAAAAGCCTTCAGATTCATTCATAATCACCATCATGTTTCTGCGTGGTGCATGAACTTGTCATCACCAGACATAACCTAAGCAACAAATTTAAGAAAACAATGTATTACACACAAACCCAAGTTAATTCAAAGTACTAATTTAACAGGTCAAATAACTGCCTTGCAATTCCCTTGGATACCGATAATATTCTACCTTAAAGCTACTTGTTTTATTTGCATTTCACCTGCTCCAATAAGCTAATTCAAAACGGTCATGTTGAAGGCCACCCTGCAGAGGCCAAGATAGAATATTGATGAAAAACATGTTATCTAATGACAACAGCCACGGGGAGCCCAGCAAAGCACAGAGACAGTAAAGTGTGGTCCGCCACAAAATCAAACCCAACCAATATCACCAGAACATAAAGATATATGGGAGAAAAACCAAGTTACCTGTAGAGTAGCACACAGCAGAGACTGAAGATCATTGTACTGAATTCTGTCCGAGGTACTTTGAATGTGAGACTGAATGGAACAAAAAGCAAGATTAGCAAGGACTTTTATAGCCATTTTAATACAACATCCTTCGGCATATAAAAGGTAGGTGGGGTACTGCGTGACGTGTCACATTGTCACTGTGGTCGCCTGGAACTCATTTTGATCCCCTTTAGGGGCCAGAGGATTTTTTCACATTCCCCCGAATTGGTCAAGGATTTTTGTGTTTTTATTTGCCTCTCCCAGATTATGTGGTTACTGATGGGCGAGGCGATCACAATGTTCAGTTGCATCATGACTGTATGGGATAGGCCCTGTGGGCCAGTTGGTTTTTTCTTGTCCATCACATTTGCATGTTGGTATCTTTTTGGTGCCTATTTGCCAGAGGAAATGCAGCAAATAATTCTCGGAGACAATAATGACTGGATTAGTAAATATATAGGCTAAATACTATTGCACCCCACTATTTTTTGTATTTAATCACTTCTCCTTGAAGTCTCCCTGCATACTTTCTATCTACATCAATGTTACATCACTTCATGGCAGCATCTTAGGGCATAGGTGTGTGCTTTGCCCTTAAGTGGCAGGATGTGGGTTTCCACCTACAATTCTCAATTAATTTTCACCCCCATTATGTTTCTCAAATGCTCAAGTATTTTAAAGCACTTTTGCCAAAGAAACCTCAAAGAATGTGAAAAGGAATTTAATAGTTGAGACAGGTTAAACAGCAAAAAGCACATAACTAGATTATAACTTTGGGCATTCAGTTCTCCTATTGGCACTTTGGCTGCAGTTGATCAGTCATTAAATTGTGGAAAAATATTTGCTGTCCACAGTATTCAGAGCGTGAAAGAATTAAAATTGGACACACAAGTATATCTGTTTAACCTCAACAGGAACAGTCAACGAAAGCTTTTATATACACCACCCACTTACACACCACATAACTCCATTTGCAATACTTTCCATCTTCCCACACTAACATTTTTGAGCCAGAATAGCAATTTAAGATAAAATGTGGCAGGTGAAAAAGATTTAAAAAAAAGACAGTAGGTTGGCATCACCCTGCAAGTATACTTCACATACCTCCATTTGCAATACTTGCTGTAGCCTTTCCATGATGACCAGAGTTGTTTTCTGCACTGCTGGGTAGCAGTCCTTGGCACTGTTCTTGACTATCTCCATCAGTGCCTCATATGCAGCACTCCTTAAGTTATTCTGGTGCCCATCGGGCCTAAAGAAGAGCATTTTACTTAGTGGAGCAAATCTTCATTTTCAGAATTATTAGATACAGCAAGAACAATTAAGATATCACGGGATTCGACATCCAAATCGAAGACCACTGCCAGAATAACCCAATAGTACAATAATTAAGTACTAACAATAACTCTCACGATTGCAAATTGTAAATTCAACTGTCAAACCAAGCCACTGCAAAGTACTAACGTTAAGCAGCTATATTACATTGAGAATTTGAGATGCAAAAATTTGTAGCAAATGCTCCAATGTGGTTTATGCTGTAGTAATGAAATCTAATCATGAGCAATAATATCAGTCGCAAGAAGCAAGCTACAAATCTAACTCCACAGCAGACTGCCTAGATCGCAAAGAACGAACATACATTAAGGAAGGGCACAAGGAACTTCTCCTACCGGTCAGTAGTTTCCAACAGTTTCTGCACTATCAATTCAAATGAGGACGACAAGCAATATGTTGCTGGTTCTTCCTGATCATCTGCCACATCTGCAGCTTCATAAGCAGCTTCTGCCAAACTGGAGAATGCCTGTGAAAAATGGTTAGACTACACTTAGAGATTTTAAAAGTTTATTAATTAAGACTAAAGGTCTAATTGTAACAGTTGTCAGGTTTAAGTTAATCTTGCTAGGAGAAAGCGCAATAGATCGGTAGAATGATAATTACAGGCAGAGAAAAAGATCCTCACAAGGCACCAACTCTGCAGTTGACTCAGTCATTAAAGTTTCTCGCTCTAACCCCCGATTCCACCCCCCACCTCTCTCTCTCTCGTACTGGCTTCATACTGGGATATTCCATGGGTACCAATGTTCGCGCTAATTTTTTATTGGTGCGCGGCCCATTCAAATTATCACACATGCGCTGTTTTTGCCATTTACAAGCTGGCAAGCGGCCTGTGCGGGTCCTTCAGATCGCTGTGCAGCTCCACAGCTTAACGGGAAGATTGATGGGTACGAGTAGCCCTCTGGTATCTTGCCCAAGTGACCATTCCCCATCTATAACCCTAGACAGCGAGTGCTGGCAGTCTGTATGATCACACAGGGCACCAGAGCAGATCTTGGCCTCACCCATCATCCTCCCCCTCGTATTTTTCCAGAAGAAACCTGGACTGCAAACAGCAGTAAAAACGCAGGACTTTTCAGGACTCAGACAAGGATGGAACCTGGTGTGCTCTTGACATGCATGAATCAGTATCATACCAGGTAGTGCATCACTGGGCCGTCACTGGAATTCCAATACAGTTAATGGACTTGTAGCATGGTTAGACTCATATTTTTCTGGCAGCTAACTAGGTTACGAAGATGCTTTCTTTGAAACCAAGCGTGCGCACAAGAACCAAGCCAGTTTTTCTTCGCAAATGTACACCAAAAGTTGCTGGGTCATAAAATGACAGGAATTTATTAACCTGTATTTGCAATGATACTCAATAGTTAAAATTTAAATTTGCAGCTAGACTTCATAGTTACACACCTCCAGCTGACATTGCTCCACATTAGTAAAATAGCATTAGTTCTCCAAACATAAAACCTATATTTAGTATCACCACCATAACTCCTTGCTAATGACCAGTCTTTATATAAAAATAAAAAGTATTTGAAGGTTTACAATGTAACTAATTATTTATTTTTTAGTAATTACAACTCAAAATGGACACTGGCATTAGAAGGCAACTATAGTTGAAGTAATAAAAGTGAGCTTTATATCCAACAACTTGCATTTATATAGCGCCTTAAATGTAGTAAAACGTCCCAAGGCGCTTCATAGGAGTATTATAAAACAAAACTTGACAGCCACATTGAGAAATTAGGGCAGATGACCAAAAGATTGGTCAAAGAGGTAGATCTTAAGTAGCATCTTAAAAAGGAGGAAAGAGCGGTTTAGGGAGGGAATTCCAGAGCTTCGGGTCTAGGCAGCTGAAGGCACCAATAGTGGAGCGATTAACATCAGGGATGCTTAAGAGTCCAGAATTAGAGGAGCGCAGATATCTCAGGGGGTTGTGGGGCTGGAGATTAGAGATAGGGAGGGGCAATACCATGGAGGGATTTGAAAACAAGGCTGAGAATTTTAAAATCGAGGCACTGCTTAACTGGGAGCCAATGTAGGTCAGCGAGCTCAGGGGTGATAGGTAAAGTGGACTTGGTGCGAGTTAGGATACGGGCAGCCGAGTTTTGGATGCCCTCAAGTTTACGTAGGGTAGATCATGGGAGGCCAGCCAGGAGTGCATTGGAATAGTCAAGTCTATTTTGTAGTATACCCACTATGTCTTTTTGCACACCTGATAAGTAGAGGTATCAAGCGAATGGCTTGATGTAACCGTCAAAACTTTACTCAAAAGTGTAAAACAATTGTGCCAACCAATCACTCGCTTGTGGGTTATAAAAGCTCAAACCTTATCAGTATAAATTAGCATCAAGCAGAGGTCAGTTTAAAAAAAATAATAAATAAATAAATAAATAATAAAAAAAAAATTTCCCATGTAGCTCTCTGCTCAACCAGCAACTTACCCAACAAACATTCGAAGCCACTCGAGGTTCAGCGCCAAGACCTTCAATGAGACATTGCAGTAGAGGGGTCAGGTACATGTCATTGATGGCAGCCTCAGGAAGCAACTCACAAATCCGGCCCACAGTCCAGGCCGTAGTATCCCGAACTACGACACTAGGATCTTTCATTAGCTCTATCAGCGTGGGCATTGCCTGCAATTAGAAATGAATTTATGAACAACGACAACTATCGAGGACTTTTACACACACTGGCTAACAGAGAAACTGTTCCCATTGGCAGAAGGGTCGAGAACCAGAGGACAGATTTAAGGTGATTGGCAGAAGAACCAAAGCCAACACGAGGTAAAACTTTATGCTGCGAGTGGTTAGGATCTGGAATGCACTGCCCGAGAGGGCGGTGGAGGCAGATTTAATCGTGGCTTTCAAAAGGGAATTGGATAAATAGGCTGAATAAAATTTTTTTTGCAGGGCTCCGGGGAAAGGGCAGGGGAGTGGGACTAGCTGAAGTGCTCTTGCAGAGAGCCGGCACGGGCTCGACGGGCCGAATGGCCGCCTTCTGTGCTGAAAACATTCTATGATTCTAGCCAAAAGTATTTACATGTCACAACTTTAATTCTATAGTCTGAAATTACTGAAGTCTTGCAGTAACTTATCACTGCTGTGAACATGTGTGCAATTCTATTGCCACTTTTGGAGATTACTTGAAAATTTCAGTGTAAAGAACACCTACAGTTTCAAAGCCAAATTTTACTGCCACAATAGCAAGTCATATCATAGCTCAAGGATGACTCTCCCCTCACCAAGTCAACTCTGGACAATTTCCATGCCAAAGCAGATCCTCTGACATAGAAGTCAGCAATCCATATTGCAGACAGAAAAAAACATGTTACCCACTTTAAGCCACACCCTCCAACAAATCTTATTGAAGGCGAGTCAGAAAAATTATAATTCAATCCAAAGCACCAAAATCAAACCATGTTAGTTTACTGGAGCAGAAACGGAGCAGTCCAGAAACAGCCAGCATTACAGTTGTAGCGAGACCTGGCAGCTCCCAGCCACGCAGTTGAAAATAGGAACTCGGCAGTGGTAAAATCGCAGGTTATCAACTTACATCCCACCACTATAGTGCGCACGCTCCAATAAAATCTACACGTTAGTTACCTGACAAAATGCACAATTAAATTTACTCAATCACAGTCCAATCCGGCGAGACCTTCAACACATCATTTCCCGATACATAAACATCCTGATCCAAACACCTTTGGCTGACTGATTTTCTGAGCAAAATTTACAATTGGAAGAGCACCTGTATACTCGGCTCTCTTAATATGCCTCTTAAGATCCAAATATCATCTGTATATGTATAAACACAACTGCCCGATAAAGTCAAGGTGAAGTATTTGGGGGACACTGTCTAGTAGTTTCAGCAGTACGATGACTGGAAATGTAATGGCGGTAGGATATACTTTTACCTGTATCACTAGTGGTTTTAGTTGATTGGGTTCAGGTCCTTCCAGAATAGAGCCAAATGCCATCACTGCTGCATCTCTGTACCTCCAGTCTGGATTTTTGATGTGCTCCTTGATAAATGGAAGTATGTGTGGGACGATGTCATCCTCACAGCAAGTTGCCAGCAGCATGAGACAAACACCAGCAGCTTTGCATGGGTTCCAGTCATCATCGTCATCGTTTTCATCCTAATAGTGAAAGGATGAATGATTTTAAATAAAAATAGCACACTCCAGCAATGTAATTGTCAAGAACCCATTGAACATGTACATATTCAAATCAGTAATTATACCACCTCAGTATTTTTGAGCAGTGGACATAATGGACACAAAACTCAGTGTCAACTTGCTGATTAAGTTGACGCCAATCTGAAAACAGGAAATTAGGTGGTTCAAAATAGAAACCATTATAATTACATATGCCTTGAATTGAGGCTTAAAATCTACCTAATCCTATTTATTTTGTTCTGCATTCAAGCATGATGGGAACTAGGCCACTATCTGTCAGAGGTTACTCTTTTGCAAAGGGATGTGGGGTGGTGCAAGAACTTGGAAATAAGTTTATAAGAGACCTTCTCAGATAATGAAATAATTACTTTTTCATATACGGCAGTGAACACCACACTTGCATAAATAAATCTATGATCAACTGTTTTGAGCTCGAAAGCAGTGACAATAAACATGTAGAATACATTAGAAAATCTAAAAGATTCCACATTCATTTGATTTATCACACCTAACATGCTGTAAACTCCCAGAATACAGCAACACAACCCCCCCAACCATACCCTGGAGAATTACCTGCAAAAAAGTTCCATGCTTTAGCCTGTTTGATGATTTATGTAAAAAGAAATTCCAGTTGCTTTCACTTTACAAAAAGAATGACTCCCTGCGGCTTTTCATTAGTAATTTGCATGGGGAGAAGGTGTTATACAAATAACAAGTCCTGGAAGGCTCCATGAATGGTTAGTCTTGCTGGCAATCCGAATAAAAAAATTGTATGCGCAAGTGCATGCTGGGAGCGATAGTCTGCTAGCATCAATCTCCTCACCTAACATGGACGGGTCTTGGAACTTGCGAGAACTCAAAGATCAGGTTTCCTACACAAGCACAAGGTCTTCGACAAAAAACAGTGTTACAGGCACATCAAATACAATTGTATAGCTAAGTTCAATGATTTTTTTAAAATAAGTTGTGATTTTTTAATGTCTGCTGTTACAAACCCTATTTTCAGTTAAACCTGCTCAATTTAGCAGAAACAAGATGGCAACCAAGATGCCCAACTATTGGAGCAATATGATCAACTTCTGTCTTTTACTGATATTTTTCTCACTAGTCATTCTCTATTTTCTTCAAAGATGCTTAATAGTTCCTCATTGGTAGGTTTCCTGCCACTATTCCCCCACTCTAGATTCATAGTCCCCACCACAGTTCTGATTTTTGTTATTTTATGAATTAGATCTGTGCCAATCAGCTGGTACAATTCTGAAAGTGTACCAAATAGACAAAACATGGCAAGTATACACCCGTATGTACATATCTCCCATGCGGTTCCTCATGGTAAGTTACACGATACTCTCATAAGGGAAGGAGTTATATTGTGGAATGAACATATTGTCTGCTACTAAGGTTTTAAGGTTCCCAGTCGGAAGCACCCACCAATAAATGACTTGCCCTGAATTTAAATAAAGTAAACTACGATGGTCTGAGACGCGAATTGGGTTAGGATTGATTGGGGAATGTCACTCAAAGGGTTAACGGTGGATAGGCAATGGCAAACATTCAAAGACCGCATGGATGAACTACAGAATTTGTTCATCCCAGTTTGGCATAAAAATAAAACAAAAAAGGTGACTCAACCGTGGCTAACGAGGGAAATTAGGGATAGCATAAGATCCAAGGAGAGGACATATAAATTGGCCAAAAAAAGCAGTAAACCTGAGGATTGGGAGCAGTTTAGGATTCAAAGGAGAACAAAGGGATTAATTAAGAAAGAGAAAATAGAATGAGAGTAAGCTTGCAGGGAACATAAAAACTGACTGCAAAAGCTTTTATAGATATGTGAAGAGAAAAAGATTGGTGAAGTCAAGCATAGGTCCCTTGCAGTCAGAATCAGGGGAATTTATAATGGGGAACAAAGAAATGGAAGACCAATTAAATAGATATTTTGGTTCTGTCTTCACAAAGGAGGACACAAATAACCTCCCGGAAATGTCGGGGAACATAGGGTCTGATGAAAGGCAGGAACTGAAAGAAATCAGTATTTGTAGGGAAATGGTGTTAGGGAAATTGATGGGATTGAAGGCCGATAAATCCCTAGGGCCTGATAATCTACATCCTAGGGTACTTAAGGAAGTGGCCCTAGAAATAGTAGATGCATTGCTGATCATCTTCCAACATTCGATGGAATCTGGAACAGTACCCATGGATTGGAGGGTAGCTATGTTACCCCACTATTTAAAAAAGGTGGTAGAGAGAAAAGGGGAATTACAGACCGGTAAGCCTGACATCGGTAGTGGGGAAAATGCTAGAGTCCATTATAAAAGATGCAACAGCAGAGCACTTGAAAAACAGTGACAGGATCAGACAAAGTCAACATGGATTTACAAAAGGTAAATCGTGCTTGACTAATCTACTGGAATTTTTTGAGGATGTAACTAGTAAAATAGATAAGGGAGAACCAGTGGATGTGGTGTATTCAGACTTTCTGAAGGCTTTCGATAAGGTCCCACATAAAAGAGATTAGCATGTAAAGTTAAGGCACATTGGATTGGGGGCATGGTATTGACTTGGATAGAGAACTGGTTGGCAGATAGAAAGCAAAGAGTTGGAATAAACGGGTCTTTTTCCGAGTGGCAGGCAGTGACTAGTGGGGTACCGCAGGGATCGGTCCTTGGACCCCAGCTATTCACAATATATATTAATGATCTAGACAAGGGAACTAGATGTAATATCTCCAAATTTGCAGACGACACAAAGCTGGGTGGGTGTGTGTGCTGTGAGGAGGATGCTGAGAAACTACAGGATGATTTGGACAGGTTGGGTGATTGCATCTGCCCAATGTAACGTGGATAAATGTGAGGTTATCCACTTTGGTGTCAAAAACAGGAAGGCAGATTATCATCTGAATGGCAATAGATTGGGAGAAGGAGAAGTGCAACGAGACCTGGGTGTCCTTGTGCATCAGTCGCTGAAGGTAAGCATGCAGGTGCAGTAGGCGGCAAATGGTATGTTGGCCTTCATAGCGAGAGGGTTTGAGTACAGGAACAAGGATGTCTTGCTGCAGTTGTACAGGGCCTTGGTGAGACCACACCTTGAGTATTGTGTGCAGTTTTGGTCACCTTATCTGAGGAAGGATATTCTTGCCATGGAAGGAGTTCAGCGAAGATTCACCAGGCTGATACCTGGGATGGCAGGAATGACGTATGATGAGAGATTGGGTCGATTGGGCTTGTACTCGCTGGAGTTTAGAAGAATGAGGGGATCTCATTGAAACTTATAAAATTCTGGCAGGACTGGACAGACTAGATGCAGGGAGGATGTTCCCGATGGTCAGGGAGTCCAGAACCAGGGGTCACAGTCTAAGGATAAGGGGTAGGCCTTTTAGGACAGAGATGAGGAGGAATTTCTTCACCCAGAGAGTGGTGAACCTGTGGAATTCTCTACCACAGAAGGCAGTAGAGGCCAATTCATTAAATATATTCAAGAAGGAGTTGGATATATTTCTTAATGCTAAAGAGATCAAGGGGTATGGGGAGAAAGCAGGGACCGGGTACTGAACTTGGATGATCAGCCATGATCGCATTGAATGGCAGAGCAGGCTAGAGGGACCGAATGGCCTACTCCTGCTCCTATCTTCTATGTTTCTCCCCTTTTATTTTTTAAATAAAAGATTGTTTTACAACTGTAATGTGCAAACTGCATCAAGAAGGGGCAGACAGCATTGTGAGACAGGACCAATTAGCTCCAAGACAAGTGGTGCTCTGAAGAACATGCTAGAGCCAGAACTGGGAGGTCTTGAAGCAAGTGTTCAATAAAGCCACCTAGTTTGAAGACAAGAAAACCGTGTGTTTATTTAGCGCCAGTCATGACCTCAGGATGTCCCGAAGCACTTTACAGCCAATGAAAGGCAATTAGATCAGAGGCAAGGGAAACAAATAGGCAAGTTTAATTGTGTCAGCAAGCATTACACTTGGAGGAAATGTGTTATAAACAAGACTCGTATTATATTAGATACGGTGGGAAGAGAGGGGGCAGAAAAGGAACAAATAAGGGCAGTTATTTGACACAGGAGCAAAACTGTCTAAGTGACCTTAGTAATGACAAAACAAAGCAGCTAGGATTGTGATTACAGCCTGGGCAGCAATTAAACCCTGACCTCACCTAACATTTAGGCAACAGGAATTAAACTATGGCCTTAAAAGGAACATAGCTTCAACTTAGAATATATTCTGTATTACATGGCCCATAAAACTGCACATTATCCCACTTACCATGAACACAGTTCAACTGTTGTATGAAATATATACAAATTTATTATGAAAAAATAGCAGAGGACATGCTTGTCACACACTTAGATGCAAAACTTAAAAAAAGAAAACGCAGAGCATTTTCAAGCCAAGAGAAAATCTGCTAGCATTACAAAATAGCTTTTAACAGACTTCAAGAATCACTAAAAAAAAAAGGCGAGCCTCACCTCTAATTGACCATGGGATCATCTAAGAGGTGATCATAAGAATGTATAGCGATTACAGTCCTCAGCTTTAAAGGGACACTAACATACAACGCTGCACTTCAGAAGCAGAATGTTATGCACCATGTAGTGTTCCACAGCTCCGTTAGTATTGTTTACTGATCATATGAAAGCAATTCCAAGCATGCCACAAATAGCAATTAAATCAAAAGTTACAGGAAGAACTTAGCTGCAAGATATTTTGCTCGTTTATCGCACCATCAAATTCTAATTCAAATGAAAATAGCACAATTGCAAACATGAATCAAAAGGCATCACATAAATCCATCTAATGCACTGAAATGTCACAGTTACCTGTTTGGTCAGTGTCTGGGTAAGAATGGGTACCAAGTACTGCAGTGCCCCCTTGGCATAGAATTTACTTGTGTGCTCAGGAGGTCTTCCCTGTTCTGCTGCCTGTATAAAGATGAAGTAAAATTAATGTAAACTGCTTATAAAAAAAAAGATTCCTAAGAGTTAACAACCACTCCTTTAAGTAGTGCAGTACTGAACCTGAACTAGCTTCAAATACTCATTGAAAGCTTGGCGAATCAAGTCTCCGCTTTGTTTTAATATATCCATCAACTGAACAGTTTCAGCGTGGTGCATGGTTTATCATCATAGACTAACAGCCAGCTTCGTGTGTCATATATGCAGCACCATCTGTTTGAACTTGCAGGAAAAAGTGGTTCTCATATTGACTTCAGTGGCGATTAAATATCTGAAACTACAACCACATCTCTTTCACCTTAACACGGCAAAACAATGTCATTATAATCATTATCTTGGAAAAAAAAGCTTACTCCCGAGGGGGCAGATGGGGCCTTGGCTTAACATCTCTTCTAAAGGAAGATTTTCTAGCATTTTGAGATCATTTCATGCCTATATTTGTGCAGAGTTATTAATCTAGGGCCATCATACACAGGGAAGACTTTTTTTTTTAAATAAGAGGGCAGAAACAGGCTAAGAATTAAGTTGAATATATCCAGTGGTTTTAAATAGAAAATTTATTTAAGGTTTTGCAGTACACTGTTTAAACATACCTCTGAAGCTTCTATAGCAAGATCCATTTCCTCATCGCAGACATTGGACCAGAATTCAATTCCTTGTAGGGCTACCTCATCAATATCACTCTTCATAGCTTCAATGGTAATCTTGAGGGTTTTTAAAAAATATAAAAGAGTGTTGAACATTCATACACAATAAATACAATTATTTGCTCATGGATCGATTGCTGGCAATACTATTAATATACAACGGCCTTTCTGAGAGCAGGCCCAAATTAAAGTAACATTGAAGCGAACTATCACAAAGTTTACTAATCCACTGCTGAAAGTCACGGAGACATAAAATGCAAGTGGCCACCCCATGTCTATGAATATTCCAATGAGATTATTTAGTTATAAACCCACATCACCAAATTTACAATTTTTTGGTGTGGAATACATGGCCCAACCTACCTGAATACAGCAATGTCAAATGAAAACTTGAGCTTTTAAATAGTCAGTTTAGACTAAAATGGTGCCAGCTCCAATACTTAAATTATAGAACACATCACAAGATTTACTCTATGCACTAACTCATACTGCAGCTTTACAATATTAAGTCTGGATCAAATCAGAGTAACCTTCTGACAGCAACGGCATAACTTAAATACAATATAAAAGCCGTCAGCTTTTTAGTCGGCATCTCATCATATATTTGGAAAGGACATGATAATTCTCAGCTTCATGGCACTATACGAATCAGCTTGCAGTTAGCATGGTGCATCATCTCATTACGCTTGAAACTAGCAACAGAATAAGCAATTTATTTTATCTAAATTAATTTTTTGGGTAGCATGTCGAGAAATTAATTCAACATGACATTGTGCTTCTTCATTTCTATAGCAGTAGTGTGAGGTACTGCAGCATGGCAGCCTTTGTTTTCTAAAGAAATAACTTGTATTTATATGCTGCCTTTCACATCCTTAGGATATCCCAAAGCACTTCACAGCCAATTCTGAAGTACAGGTACTGTTGTAACGTAGGCGACAGCAGCAGTCAATTTTCACACACCAACATTCCACAAACAGCAATGAGATAAATGACCAGAAATTCTGTTTTTAAGCAGAGTTGGCCAGGTCACTGGAAGAACTCCCCCACGCTTACTCCAGTAGTGCCATGGCATACATTATGTCCATCTGAGTAGGCAGAGAGGTTCTCAGTTCAGCATTTCATCCAAAAGACAGTACTTCTAACAATGCAGCACTTTCTCAGTACTGTACTGATGTGTCAGCCTAGGCTGCGTGCTCAGGTCTCGGGAATGGGGCTTGTATACACAACCTTCTGACTCCGACTAGTGTGCTACCATCGGGCTAACAGCTATGTTGCTGCAAGCCGGTTTTAACTGCATAGAAAATGCCTACCTAGGACAAAGTTATGACAAATTCCAGAGACTCTAATCTGCTGATTGGGAGGTTAAGGATTCACATTTTGCTACTAAACCTTATTTCCCCTAAACAGGGCAAAAAACTAGATCTCAAATATAAATTATACTTACAGCGAAAAGAGCAGGACCCATGTACGTCTCCATGTACTGGTAATAAAGGGACATGATCTTCACCAAGTTTTGCAAGGCAGCAACTCGTACCTGTTAAATTGAAACAACTGTTTAATTCAAAAAAGTCCGTTCCATCAATAAAATTACGATATTGGAAGGTTTTACATTTTAGGGAATTTAATGGAAGACTACTTACCCTTGTATCAGGACACTGGGTTGCTTCACAGACTACTTGCATAATAAAGTGCCTCTCAGACTGCAAAGAAATAAAACAAACATGTCTGCAAAGATGCATCAAAATGTTAACCTCGCCAGTCTTCATAGTAGATAAATGTATAGCAATGCTTGTGCAGCCAATCAGGTAGAGATATTCTGTTATAGTAGATATCAAGGGGCAAATGGCATTCTACTGAATTTCCACAAAATCATAAACATTGAAAGCCAAGCTGGTGTCTCAATCCTCTTTTGCTCTTGTATTTCATGTTTTCAAATGACCAAAATCAGACATTGAGTGTAGAATTCACTGACTTCATTACCATCACGGATTGAAACAAATTCAACAATCAGTGGTGAAGGAATTCTACAAAACAGGTCTGCTCTTTTTAGTCAGCAGAAAACTTCAGTTAAAAAGCATGGTCAGCAAGTCTCAGATTTATTTCATTGTGTTTCATCAGGTGGAATGCAGCGTGGTGCATGGTTTCTCATCACAGACTTGAGACCAGATACCTAAAATACCAAGTTTAAGTAGGAAGGGACTATTTGGGGAAAAAAAACACATTGATGCAGCTATATTCCCAGATATCGATTCCTGGGATTTTACTTGATTGACTCGGTTTGATGCTATCCGTCATTTCACATCCAGATGGAGGCCCATCAAACCTGCATTTTTAAAAATTAATTTATGGGGTCAGAGCGTCGTTGGCAAGGCCAGCATTTGTTGCCCTTGAGAAGGTGGTGGTGAGCCGCCTTCTTGAACCACTGCAGTCCGTGAACGAGTGCAGAACGCAGCTGAAAAACTGGTATCACCACAGGAAAGATGGCCTCTTACCTCTTTGTCAAAGTTAGCTTTGGTGAATTCCAAGGAGTTGAGCAGTGCATTTGTCGCAGCTAACTTCACATTGTTGCTGGGCTCCTCCTTCCGCATTCCTTGAATAATCGCAGTAAGAATTTCATTCGATTTGTCCTGTAGTTGCTCAGGGTCCTGAAAAAGCAAAAAAGTTGCTCAACTTTTAAGTTTTCCCCTTCATTTTCTGGCTCATGTTATAAGTATTCTTTAAAGATTATGTAATGCGCTAACCTGCCAAGTTCCATGGGCAGACTCACTAGGATTACTGAATTAATTGGTTATCCGAATATATTCCTACATTTTAACTAGTTTTCACAAAGTAGACTGGTCAGTTTAAAACTGCACAAGATTATTTTATTACAAAACAAGAGCCCACTTTCAAGTCTGCGTTAGTGCCATTTTAAAATGCAACAACTTGAAAGCTATGGAATACAGTGCAGTGACTAACTTCAATTTTCAAACTAATATTGCAGGAGTATACACAAGGGTACCACTACAAAGCATTAGATACTTTTCTCAGAGCCTCTGATAATTCAAAAAACTCATCTCAAATTAATAGTGACTCCATGATGACTTATTTCATCTTCCATAGAGGTCTGCCATTTTAGATTGCACCTCGAGCTTCTCTCAAGTTTTATTATGGGGAGGTCCTGTGCACAGACTTAGGGTCATTTGCAGGGAATTCAGAAGTTCCGACTGGTCCAAAATTGCCACCTTACTTCAGCTCAAGGTGCAAATAGGCACCCAAAACACTAAGCTTCCAGCAGAGCAGAATTGAACAAGTCAAAATACTGGAGTTTCTACCCAAGTGCTGCCTCCTCCCTTTGCTAACAGATAAATGCACACCCAGTTAGTGCAAGGTTAATACCCCTGTATAAACAATAACTTACCATTGCTAAGCATGCAAGATACTATGTAACTTATGAAAAAACCAGCCAATCTGTCTCAGCTGTAATCATACACATCAGTTAATCAGTGTGGTGCATGATTTCTCATCATTGCAGATATGACCATTTTTATATTACTTAACACGAAACTCTAATGCTGGTAATAAGACCTCAATATTCAAAAATAGATTGAAAATCTAGTTCAATGTTTGGTATCCAACTTAAACCCGAGGCCCCATTAATTTTGCAGAGTTGACTGTGATGGCAAGTGTACTACAGACAATGCCTTTGGAAGCACCTCAGACTGATGAGAGCTAATTGTAATGAAGATTAAGAGCATCCTTCAGCTGCATATAGGCTGCATCCACCATGGCACGAAGCCCTACCAGCCAACTGCTGGCCTTTATAAACCCTCCAACACTGGGGAATACCCCAGCCAGACTGGCAAATTCAAATGCAATCTTGCACTGTCATGTTGAATATTGTTGCTGAATTCACCCTGCCTTAGCATAACAGAAACTAGTTTATACTTGGAAAACCACTTCCACTGGAAGGGCTTATAAATATAATTACTGCTGAAGTAAAAGTGGCCAGCATCAGTTCTTCAGTGTGATCTCATATATACATCAATGCCAAAGGGCGACAGTGGGTTAAAACTCAGGTGCGCTCCATTGGCTGTGCCATTTCTTTTCAGATCAATACACATTATGCAGCTCACATCAGAAACATTCTCAGTGACATGCTCCATACAAAATGAAAATTAATACTCAATGGTTACTGCTACTGCAACATAAACAGAGAAGTAGTACCAGTACCATATTTTCTAAAGCATAATTTTAAATAAAATACTCACTATATCCTGGCATATATAACCTATAGCTTCCAAAGTAGCCTCTTTCATATGTTCGGTGCTGTTAGGGTTCGTTACGTTTGCAACCAGATGAGGAATGAGTTCAGGCCATTGAACAACAGGAATCTCCGCACATGCGATTCCTGCAACACACTGAGATGCAGAGCTGGGCCTGTAGGTCTCTGTTCCCAGAGTTTGCAAGACCTGTGAGAGCAGTAAAAAAAAATTTAAAACAAAGTTTAGTTCTTCAAAGATGAGTAACTAGTATTTGCAACAATTCAGCAGGTTCTAGAGTTCAATTAAATTCCATTGCAGAAATATGTCATAAGCTAAAAGATAGAGAATAGGACTGTAGTCACATACCCCCACACTTTAATTAGGTTAGGGAGGCACTAGTGGAAACTATTAACTTGTTAAGCTTAGAACTAGGTGGTCACTAGAGAGAAATTTAAAGAAGATGGGGAAAAAGATAGAAAAATACTTAGGCCAGTAAAGAAAGCAAAACCACTGACTAAAGAAAGCTTTGAAATATAGTACACGCACCACTAACCAAATAGCTGGTATTTTAAATACAACCATGTATTTTACAGCTTGCATGAGTGATTCCCACGAGCCCACAAAACATATACACTATGTAGGTCAGATCCTGCACTTGGGAACTGCACAATACCATCTTGATGTGACACAATACAGCCATTGCATATATTAATATATGCATTTTGAACCACTATTCTACTAGCATTCATAGTTTTATACAGTTCAGTGTCCTACAGCACAGGGACCATAAACAAACCAAAATAGTGGAGAATATTTGCTTTGGTTCCTAGTGTGGTACTCGAAACTCTCAAGTAAAAATTCACAATAGTACAGATGCTGTATATCAAACAGAAACAAAGAATAAAATAATTGGAAACACAGCAAGTCAGCATCTGTGGCGAGAACAGACAAATTTACGTTTCAGTTGCAGACCCTCAGTCAGAAGACGTGAAGACCTCATTTGGATTATTTTTTTTAAAAAGTTCAAGAAACACAAGGGGAAACTTTGTGCATTAAGTTGCAAGCAAATAGATGTGATCCCCAGTGGTTTGGGATCCATGCATTCTGTTGGAATTTGTTTGATTGATGCTAATGAGCCAGTGCATGAGTAAAATGTAAATTTTCCTACGGGCTGCTGGTAAAAGATGGCATTAAACAGACATGTTCTGAAGTACGAAAGCACAGATTTGTATAATGGACGTTCTATTACAGCAATCATGTTTGAAAAGTGCTTATATGGAAAGCTGACTGGAAGGATTTATTTATCTTACACTATCAGTATGTTAACACTGCCAGCTCCAAAGGCCATAATATATTACATGAACATATCCAAATGCTCTTAACTATATATTAACAAAAAATTTCTTCCACAACATTAAAACTTGGAACTTGAAAGCTAAATGACCAAAAAGGGAGTTTGGTCTAATTAAATCACAAGGCAATTGCAAACATGAATACACATGCTGCACAATTGTGTGTCCAGATCTGCAGTAACACTTTCCTTTTTCCAAAAAAACCACGTTCCACCAAATCTGTATTATAAGCAACACTATCTGTATGAACATTAATCCATACAAAATATACATGGTGCAAATATCCTGAATACCTACTCAAAATTAGATAATCATTTAATCACGTCAGATAAGGCAATTAAGTTACTGGTTGTAAAACTAAAGTTGCAGGCAATTTTTGATGTACAATTATTAATAATCTTTTGCAAATAAACTTCAGTTTGACTAGTTTTTTTTGTGCCTGAATTGCCAGATCAATGCATTACATACCAGTCTACCAGAACCTGGAGACTGCCCAAACAGATTTTACAGCAGGAATTTTTCCTTAAACGTTTCTGAATAAATAAATCTGCACTAGATTCATATCAGGGATGCAGGACAACACATTCTACCACGTCACTCAGTGCATGGTATAGTGAAGAAGTGCAAGACATTAATATCAACTGAAATGGAAAAATTCTCTCCTAAATTATTTGCATGCAAGCATCTTAAAATCTAGAAAACTAAGAACAGTTCTTGAACAATTGGTCATGCACACACAAAACTGCAGACCCACATGGACATGGGGAGGTTCCAAATTTCTCCATCCGCTGTAAAATTGCAGATTTTACCCAGACTTGAACAAAACTGTTATTGAAAAGAAGAACACTATTTACCTCACATTAAAAACAAGTCCGAGAATGTGAAGGGTTTTTGTGTTTCATTTTCTCTACCAATTAGATTTTTATTTTGGAAAGTCTAAAATTATGTTTAGAATAGCACCCAGCCTCCCTGCCCCTCAAGAAATATTAAACAAATTTCCTCAATACTAAATTTATCTTAAAAAGTTATCATAGCCTCCATAACTTACAAAGGTTTTAATTTCTCGACGAGCATTGCTGTCAATTGCCAGCCACCTCTGCTGATATTGTGTCTTGACATCAAGGTCCTTGGATGTCAACGAGTTCTTGATTTGTAGACCAGCTGCAATTCGAGCAACCTGACTGTTTCCTGGGTTTGCTAGTACTTTTGAGAGTTCCACCAAGAAGGTAGGCTAGATTGAGAGAGAGAAATGGGGAAAAAAGTTACTTCAGTAGTCACAATTCCCATTATTACTAATAGTGTATTTCTGGTTTAAAGTTCAAAACTCATTTGAGCAAGAGCCCGGGATGTTTTTGGCTTTAAGACATTCTGTACTACGTAACTGATACAATAGAAACGGTGGTTAAAAAGAATTGAAACTTAATCAAAATAAGCAGTTCCAATATTTTTGCATACAGCGAAAGCCATCTAGCAGCTATCCGTGAGACTAGAGAGATGCCTTTAAAACCAAGTAGTTAGGGTATTTGGGTGACAGAATATTAGAGCACTAATGCTCAGTGTCAGACAGTAGGAACAGATCCAGATCCACAGAACTCAGACCAAGAACTGAGCAGAGGCTGTAGTCACTTCTTTTGGAGAGAAGTCATGCCTGGGTGGTCTCTGGCACCTTGCCATAGGTGGGCACTGATAGAAGGCCCTGCGTCTAACACCTCAGCTGCAAAGGGTGCAAACTAGAAGTGGGAAGGGGATAGGTTACAGAAAAAAAGACACAGATTGTCCCCATATTTTTTTTTTTTTTTTTAAATAAAAAAAGAGTTCACATGCCACTAAAAAAAAAACCTTCAATACTGCACTGGAGAGTCAGCCTACATTAAGTGCTCATGTTGTAGAGTGCAGCTTGAATCCACAACCTTCTGACTCAGGCAAGAGCATTTACAACTGAGCGAACATTACACTAGTGACAGTAAGTACAGCAGCTATTATCCAATTGTAAAAGAAACTTGTTCCATTTGGAGTCATATCCCAGCATCACCAGTCATTTGGAACTCTTCACAAAGTGGGATGGCATGTAGTGGCAAGGGGACACAAGTGAAAAATTGGGAAGTTAATAAAGTTATTGCACAATCCATCAAGGAAGGGCATTAAAGTATAGACAGTATAAACAGGCTCAAGAGACAATTGGATGTATTTCTGGAGAAGCAAAGCAATTGAAGGATACAGAAAGGGGAGTAAAAGTGGCATTTATCTGAACATCGCTGTTCAAGCACAAGGCTGGACAGCATGTGCTGTCCGATAAAAGGAGTCATCTGTCCTCAACTGCCACCAACAGGAGTACTTACCAGCAGGAGTCAGTGAAGAGCTATCAGGAGTGGGAACAACTGCTGGTTTCAATTTCTCCAAGGACACTGGGGCCCATGGTCACAGCCCAAATGTCCCAACTCAGTACAGACTAGTGAACATTCTGGTTTGTATGGTGCAGTTCCACACTATGCGTTTACCCAATGACACGCTGATCAGATTTGCTGCACTGTTGACCTCCTCCCAGCATTTTCAGTTTACAGAAAAGTGTTCTGCACTGCAATTAAAAATAAAACTGCAACAGCAACATTACATTGTCTTCTTTTATCACCAGCAAGCTATTCTCTTACAATATTGAGCGTACACCCACAGGCAGATGTCTTAAGCAATGTGTTAGGAGAGAAGCAAAGTCAACGATCATGCTGGAATGGTATTAACGGCTCATGCCAGGTGCTAAACCCAAATATCCTGCATTCTGTTGATTAGCACTATAAACTAGATGATTGATCACCATTAACTACAGAGCAAGTTATGGGTCTTGGATGCTTCATTCAGTAGGGAAGAACAGTCTAGGACATTCATGCACACCTCAAAAACAGGGTATTGGGAGCCCAGTGGTTATGGCACTGGACTAGTAACCCAGACAGAGTTCAAATCCCACCACGGCAAACAGAAATCAACGTTAATTTGTACTTTAGTATCAGAAATGGCCACGAAAGCTTCTGGACTGTTGTAAAACTCAACTTGTTCACAAATGTCCTTCAGTAGAACCTGCCACCCATTTTAAAGGTGGTGCAGGAACAGAGTCCTGGGGGTGTATGTACACAATTCTTTGAAGGTGGCAGGACAAGTTGAGAAGGCTGTTAAAAAAGCATACGGGATCCTTGGCTTTATTAATAGAAGTTACGCTAAACCTACATAAAACACTTGTCCAGCCTCAGTTGGAGTATTGTGTTTAATTCTGGGCACCACACTTTAGGAAGGATGTCAAGGAAGTGTGCGCAGGGGAGATTTACTAGAATGGTACCAGGGATGAGGGACTTCAGTTATGTGGAGAGACTAGAGAAGCTGGGATGGTTCTCCTTAGAGCAGAGAATGTTGAGGAAATTTGATAAGAGGTGTTCAAAATGAGTAGATTAGGCCTATATTCCTAGAGTTTAGAAGAATGAGGTGATCTCATTAAAGTATAAAATTCAAATACTTGAAAGGAAAAAACACTTAGTGCTATGGGGAAAGAGCAGGATTAATTGGATCGCTCTACCAAAGAGCTGGCACAGACACAATGGGCCAAATGGCCTCCTTCTGTGCTGTATCATTCTATAATTATTAACTGGTCTGGTCTACTTGATTTGACTTAATAGCCTCAGAGCAACTAGGGATAAGCAATAAATGCAAGCGTCATCTACACCAAGAAAAAAAAAAAATCTAAAAAACAGGCTTGGTAGAGGACATGGGGCACGCTGCCAGTGAATGCAGTATGGAAGCATGAAAGCACAATGGAGATGAATTTCTGTGGGAGTTCTTCCGCTCACCTACCATACTTTCAGCAGACGAGCTGCAAAAATGCCATTAATGTTTAAACTGTTTTCCTGGCATTTCCATGGCTCTTCCACCAAGTACAGGAAACTTTTTTTATCCGGCACTGATCAAAAAGTCCGGATTACAGAGAGGTATACTTACCAAGGTACAAGAGCCCCGTACACTGCCATAGGTGCAGGAGCCCCGGTTACATGGCACTTATGCAGGAGCCCTGGTTACACGGCCACAGATCCAGGAGTCCCTGTTGCACGGCCACAGGTGCAGGAACCCCGGTTACACAGCCACTAATATATAATAAAACTTACCTGAACCTACTCCTGAATTTTGCCGGTTGAAAGAGATTTCCTGATATTTAGGTGCCGGTTAAAAGGGAGTTTCCTGTAGTTGGGGAGTTCTACAGAGACACTGCATTCCCAGGCTGCCTCGAGCAGTTTAAACACACTCAATAACAAGAGGCTGCAAAGATACCTGGCTGTAAATGTGCTCCCTTGAATCAGAAATCAGGGGCAATCTGAAGTCTCGTATTGTCCATATCATCAATGGCAACTGGTTCTAATTGAGCGTCGCCATTCAATGCAACCACTAATTGATGAAAACCTGGGACAGCCAAGTGGCACTGCAGAGGATTCACATCTGACTCAGCACACATTCAGATCTCAGCAACCTAGCCAAGGGGGAGGGAAACAAAAGACAGGACACCCATGAGTGACTAGTTAGAGATTAGAATATCATGAGCTTCCTGGTCAGGGTATAGTGTATGGTGAGGGGTGGGAGACCTAGATCATGGGGAGAAATGTTTTAATGGTGATCTCCAAGTACCAGAGAACTATAGATAAAGCCATTTAAAAGGCATTCTTGCCATTTATGTTCAAAATGGCACATAACTTTTTTTGCTCAAAAATGCGCTAAGTTAATTTGATTGCTCTGCTACCCTTAATATTGCATTGGACAGCAGAAAATAAACACCTATCCTATTTGGCTGCAAGATATGTTACAAAAATCCAGCTAATCAAAATTTCACAACGATTTGTTTTCTTCCCCATAAAATTTGCAAATTTCAGATAACTGAAATTGCCCTATAAAGTAACAGACCAGGTATATGGTACTGGTGGCAAGTAATGCAAATTTACAGGAATCTGCTTCAGTAAAACTGCTAATGAATATCAATATTGTCACTGGATTAAGAGATCACACTTCAACTAAGTAGTGTTGAGTGTAACATAATATTAGAAGATTATATATGTGACATTTCATAGCTGTTGAATGCCCAGCTCCACATTCGAGAGCTGGAAAATCATCTCTAAATTGATGAAATGCTTCCAACATGAAAGCACTCAAAAAAGCTTATTAGATAGGATTAAACTTGTAACATGCAAACAACTGTAGCTAAGTCTGAAAGTTGCTTGAAAATAGGTCTGAAATTATTCAGGTTAAAATCTAAAATGAAGATAATTCACCCTATAGGGTGTGTGTCATGCAGTACTGTTTGTTAACTTTGATGCCAAGGGTTCCATTTTACATGCAGAAATAGAACTCCGCTGCAAACATGTATTTAGGGAATATAAATGTTGAGTGTATTGGAGAAATTCAGGTGAAATTGAGGAATTGAAGTTTCCAAAGACAGACCAATTTATATTTTAAGATACTACAGCAGGAAGACTTACACTATCAGCCGATTTTATATTTTTATCTATACACCAGGTTCCTAGTTGGAATTTCTTAGTTATGCCTGTACCTACCATTCAGTCTGACCATTTCGGTGGACAGAAGGGAGAACCTATGCCATAATTTTGAAGTATTTTTGTTTTCAGCGACATCCTATAAAACCAATGGCATATTTATGGTACACCAAGCTATTAGGTCATTCATGTGATCCTGGCCAGAGTACAGATCTTGCTTAAAGGATGCAGTACAGTACCCACTTTCTTAACCCAAGTGCCAGAATTCAAACACTTATTGGGAAAACCTCTAATTTAGAAAGTTGAAAATACCCACCTGAAAAAATTGCTTAAAATCAGTGGAAACATAGGATCAATGCTCTTACAGCATAATGGAGTGTGACACACTGGTACATCAACCAAATGCACCAAACAGTAGGATAAAGGTTAGCACCCGTATATTCTCATATACAGTAAATTATTGATAACAGGCTTTTTCTTGGAGGTATTGGGCAGGGGTGGTGTTTGAATACAGTCTTGTTGAACCTTTTGTAGCCACTTCAAGAGTAGCATTCACTCAAGTCTGGAGGCAATGCACATGCCTTCTTGGTCAGAAAAGGCTTCCCTGGTGATTTACTGGGTAAAGGCACCTCCGACCGGAGCTGATTGCAGAGCGAAGAGGAGGAGATGCACAATTGGCCACAGCATCAGCCCTGGGCCAGGGAGGAGATCAGTCACAGCCCCCGTTGCAGATTGCTATCTAGTGCCCCACTGCTGGTAATTAGTGCCGGGTTGGGCTTGCATACACTGTCCAGGCTCACAAATGAAAAATGGCCATTTGGGTGAAGTGCCTTAAAGCTGCCTGCACAACCACATTGGAGTCTTCAGAAGACTGAAAAAAAATTGGGGACATATAAACTTGCAGCCCATAAAAGATACAAAAGTTTAAAAACAGCTACCCAAATTGTGCAACCACTCCGGTTGTCTTTTTTTAAAATTAAGTATTCCCAACTATCGCCCCTCCACTTTGGAAAGCATCGATTTCCTGCTGGTCCAGTTCTATAGGTGCATTACCTTTTCCAAATTAACATTTAAAGTGCCCTTGACCATAATCATCACAGCCAAATCCAATCCTGTCCTCACAGCGCAGCAGCGGGAAGCAGCAGCCATGAAGACCCGCTTTGGCACGTCGCCCGGCAGCTCCTCGTCGTGAATTTCTGTTTCGGACTAGGAGGGGGGGAGCCGGGCATGGCGGTTGGAGGCCGGACGTGAGTGAGAGAGGCAGGCCCCGGCCCGTTGCAAATTTGAACCGGCGACAGTGCGGGAAGCTCGCAGTTCGAGGGGAAGGAGGGAGAGCCGGGCATGGAGACCTGAGGCCAGACGGTGAGCATGAGAAGGACACCACATTGTGGAGCCGGCAACAGGGAGGAGGAGTCCACGGAGACGGAGATCGCGTTCCCACTGCCATTAGACGCAATTGAATTGACTTTTACTGAACATGGCGCTGTAGAATAGCGATGTGTCTGAGAGCTCCCACAGCCTATTGTGGAGATGATCGGGGAGTAAAAACATTCCATTGTATTAATACATATGGCAAATAAAATTGATTTGATTTGATACCCACATACTTGCAATTCCATCTGGAGCTGGAATCCTGACCAATTTTAACAATCCCCAACTCCAGCAGCCTCTAATTTTCCACTCACCTTTTCCTTCCTCACCAAACGTGCTCTGCCAGGCTTCTGTTTCCAAAAGACAATTAGTGCTTCGCCCGAGAGATGCTTCAGGATTGAGGAAGAGGCCAACCAGCATTTTGTGTTAATGCACTTGCAGTATTCCAGCCACTTGGAGCCAGACTGACCTACCTACCTCGGTACTCAAAGGCAAATGGAATGTTGGCCTTTATTTCAAAGGGGTTGGAGTATAAAAGCAGGGAAGTTCTGCTACAACTGTACAGGGTATTGGTGAGACCACACCTTGAGTACTTCGTACAGTTTTGGTCTCCTTATTTAAGGAAGGATATACTTGCATTGAAGGCAGTTCAGAGGCGATTCACTAGGTTGATTCCTGAGATGAGGGGGCTGACTTATGAAGAAAGTTTGGGCCTATACTCATTGGAATTTAGAAGAATGAGAGGTGATCTTATTGAAACATATAAGATACTGAGGGGGTTTGACAGGGTAGATGCAGAGAGGATGTTTCCCCTCGTGGGGAAATCTAGAACGCGGGGGCATAGTTTTAGAATAAAGGGTCGCCCTTTTAGAACCGAGATGAGGAGCAATTTCTTCTGAGGGTCATACATCTGCGGAATTCTCTGCCCCAGAGAGCCGTGGAGGCTGGTCAGTAAATACATTTAAGGTGGAGATAGACAAATTTTTGCAAGATAAGGGAGCGAAGGGTTATGGGGAGTGGGCAGGAAGTGGCTTTGAGCCCAGGATCAGCCATGATCTTATTGAATAGCGTAGCAGGCTCGAGGGGCCAAGTGGCCTATTCCTGCTCCTATTTATGTTCTTATGTACAGATAACCTAGAACAATGTTGGAGCAGAGAAGATTACACTTGTATTTCAGCTCCAACTGAAGAAATTTCTTGGGATTTGGTTCACTCACAGATCACCAGAACTGTACATCCAACCTCTTGCTCACCAAGATAGTCTTGCCACATCTTTTGATTGCAGAACTGGCCAGAGAAGACTGGTTCACCCAGAGTAGAGTTGGGCAAACCTGGGACCTGCGCCTGTCTCCACAAAACGGCATACATGGTTACTTTTTAAAAAATCTAATTTTCCTCCTACTTCTCCCTGGAGGTGCTATCAATTGCTAGAGTACAGTTGCACAGATGATTGCACAAAACACCCAAGCAAACCAAGAAACTAAGTGTTGGCATTGTGGGAGTATCTTAGCTGAGCAGGATCCTGTTGTCACCGAACAGTGAATTTTCCAGCAGGGTCACTGGACATCAGTCAAGAGTGGGAACCCTGGCTGGTCGTTGCTCCCGTTAAGCCAGGGGTGCCGAGGACAATTGCACTGCCTCTATCAGCACCTCAACCGAGATCATTTAACTCAACACAAAACCGGAACTAAACTTGGGTCCTTCCTTGTCTACAAAAGCCATTTGCTAAAAGGACTGAGCTTTTTTAAAATTCATTCATGGGATGTGGGAGTCGCTGGCAAGGCCAGCATTTATTGCCCATCCCTAATTGCCCTCGAGAAGGTGGTGGTGAGCCGCCTTCTTGAACCGCTGTAGCCCGTGTGAAGCTGCTCCCACAGTGCTGTTAGGGAGGGAGTTCCAGGATTTTAACCCAGCCAGCGACGACGAAGGAACGGCGATATATTTCCAAGTCAGAATGGCGTGTGACTTGGAGGTGGTGGTGTTCCCATGCGCCTGCTGCCCTTGTCCTAGATGGTAAAGGCCACGAGTTTGGGAGCAGCTACATAATGCAATGGGAATTGGGACACCTCCCTTTTCAACCTCACTACACAGCCTCAAGAATGAACTGATGAGAGTTATGAACCAGGCAATCACAACAAGACAGGCTAGATTGAGAAGAGGCTTCAGAGACCTGAGTTCGTACTTATTTTATGAAAGTCTCAAAGTACGAGGGAGAACAGAATAGAAAGATACGTGGATAATGCGAGATGAAGTAGTGAGGGAGGAAGCACGTTTGGAGCATAAGCACTGGCACAGACCAGTTGGGCCAAATGATGTTTCTGTGCTGTAAATTTTTTGGTATATTACAAGAACCGTATCCTCCTCCCCATTCTTTTCTCTTGAACTGCAAATCATTCCATTATTCAGGTCGATATCTATTTGATGACACTGAGCAGTTGAGGGAAATTTGGCTCAGGACTGAGGAAGTTGACTGGTTTAATAAGTTTCAACTCATGAACTGTGATGCTGAAACAAACACCACCACAGTAATAAGCAACTCAAATATTCACCAATTCCTGCTTCATTGTTGAGCAGCCTTCAATATTCCTGTATTAACTCCAAACTACTAAAATAAAATATTTGAACTCAATTTATAATTAGAATAAATTTGGATATACAGGACAGTATTTTGTCAAGGCACGGGCTTTTCACCCGATTCCTCTTGGCTGGAGTAGACTCCAAGACAAATTAAGTTGGAGGCAGAATGACTATTCTGCATGGAGCCACAGAGACAAACATTTTGGCATTAACCAGCAATTGGAGGCCACAAGGGTTGCTGGTAATGGGAAGTAGAAAACATCACTGTTAGAATTGAGAGTTATCTTCTACTGTTGCATTTAGGCACATCGATCAGGACAGAATAGGGCAAGCTTTAATCTGCACAAGCTGTGCTACACCTGACCCAGGAACATCCAGTACGGCAAGTAAGTCCCTAACACCCGATGACAAAATTCACACTCCCACCTTCAACAATAAAAATTTAACAACTTAGGTTACTCAGTTGTCTCCTGCATCCTTTCTTCTCCTAGGATCTATTTTGTGTAGGACTTCAATTTTATGTCCCACCCTCCACCTAGCAGCACCTAAACTTTCTAACTTGCAATTTTTAAAAAACCTTTTACTCACCTTCTTTCTTCTTCCCCCCCCCCCCCGGAATCCCAATGTCCAATTGGATGGAGGAAGCAGCTCATTGACCAAAAATGGCTTTAATTGACCAACTCAAAAGCTGTAACAGGTAGTCACATTGATGCGGTTGAGGCAATCAACTCAATCTTCGCTGTATTTTGATATATGGCAAACACAATATAGGTTCTGCTAGCAGGTAAACCTCCGCCTTGTCAGCACCTAACAAGTAGCCTCATGAGGGGTTAAGGTTGATGATGCCTTGTGTTACTTGCTATTATCATGTACCTGTAGCCACGTGTTTAGCAAAATATAAAAAATGAAAACATTGATATACTAACCTTTTTAAATCTGATATCTTTCCTCAGAATTTCTAGAATTATACACTAAGGCTACTCACTTACCCAAGCACTTATTAGCGAGCTGTCAAATACTATGCACTTATAGCAAGAAACCAGAAAGATACATTACCTACAATTGTTGAGGCATCTCAAATAAGCTCATTGCAGTGAAAAAAATGTCAGTGAAAGTCTTCAATGTATTTCACTGAAATGCCCAATGTACTTTTATGAAGACATGAAATTAAAATGGTTTCTAACATTAAAATGCAGCACAGCCCAAATGTTACTTGACCACAAAGTAACTCAACTCAAAATAACCAGATATGTACACATTATTCAAGTAACTGTGCAAATCAAATATAAATTGAGAATTCACTACCTAAAATGTACTAGATAACATTAACCATCAATAAAATAGAAGACTGCTGCAATCTTAGCATGGATCTGACGAGAAACTAACCCCATCAATAAAACTTGCAAACAAGCTCAAAAATGTACCCATTACCAGCGGGCCATGTCGTTACAATAAAATAGGAAAACAGTGCATTTGAATTTTAAATCTTAAAAGGCTTCCTTGGCCAGATATTCCATTAAATGCAATAGATTAGGATACATTTCTACAAATAAATGTGGAGCTCCACACACACAGTAGTTAACAGGTTACCATTTGATTAATTTCCGTAAATAGCAATTAAGAAATAGAAGTAGACAAAAAAAATTATAGAACATAGGAACAGGAGGCGGCCATTCAGCCCCTCGAGCCTGTTCCACCATTCAATGAGATCGTGGTTGATCTGTGACCTAACTTCATATACCCACATTTGCCCCATATCCTTTTGGTTAACAAAAACCTATCAGATTTAAAATTAACAATTGATCCAGCATCAATTGCCATTTGCGGAAGAGAGTTCCAAACTTCTACCACCCTCTGTGTGTAGAAGTGTTTCCTAATTTCACTCCTGAAATGTCTGGCTCTAATTTTTAGACTATGTCCCCTCATCCTAAACTCCCCAACCAGCAGAAATAGTTTCTCTCCATCTACCCTATCTGTTCCCCTTAATAGATGTGATGATCCTTATTCATGATAGCAATTCCTAAATTGTGCGGATCATGGGGGCAATATTAAAATATACAAGAACATAAGAATTCGGAGCCTTACGGCCTGTTGAGCCTTCTCAGCCATTCAATAAGATCATGGCTGATCATCTGCCTCAACTCCACTTTCCCGCCCTATCTCCATATTGCTGATTCCGCATGAGTCCAAAAATCTATCTATCTCGGCCTTGAATATACTCAACGACTCAGCATCCTTTGGGGTAGAGAATTCCAAAGATTCACAACCCTCAAGTGAAGAAATTCCGCCTCATCTCAGTCTTAAATGGCCGACCCCTTATCCTGAAACTATGCCCCCTAATTCTAGACTCTCCAGCCAGGGGAAACAACCCCTCAGCATCTACCCTGTCAAGCCCCTTCAGAATCTTCTTTGTTTCAATGAGATCACCTCATATTCTTCAGTGTATCGGCCCAATCTACTCAATCTAAAACAGAAATATATATAAATATTGTAAGATGCAAGGGGTGTGAAGGGTTTATAATGCATTCAATGCCTTGGCATGTTGAGTTTGCAATGTGTTTTATGCAGTGGTAGAATCATAGAATGGTTACAGCACAGAAGGCAGCCATTCGGCCCATGCCGGCTCTCTGCAAGAGCACTTCAGCTAGTCCCATTCCCCCCCCCCCACCCCCTGCAAATTTCTTTCCTTCAGAATATGTTTTATGCAGTGGTATGATGAGTTTGCAATATATTGTATGTATATTTAATACATAACAATCTACTCAATCTAAAAGAGAAATATAAGATGATGTAATTGGGGGGGGGGGGTGTGTGAAGGGGTTTGCAAGGTCTTTAATGCAGGGGTATGATGAGTTTGCAACGTGTTTAATGCATGTGTTTCAACAAGCTACTAAACCTAAGAAATATATAGAAATATTTGCAGATGCAGAGGGGCGTTAAGGGTTTATAATGTGTTTAATGTAGTGGTATGATGAGTTTGCAATATATATTGTATGTGTTTAAATAACAATCTACTCAATCTGAAAGAAATATTATGATACAATGGGGGGGGTGGGATGGAGTTTGCAACGTCTTCAATGCATATGTTTGAACAGCAATCTACTAAACCTAAAAGACAAATATTTGCAGATGCAGAGGGGCGTTCAGGGTTTATAATGTGTTTAATGCAGAGGTATGAGGAGTTGGAATTAAAAACCCTCGCCCCCTTGGGCCGGTGTGTGGGAGATGGGGGAGGAGGAAGAGGAAGCGGATTAAAGCGCGGAGACCAGGCCGGGGCCTGGGGCCGGCAACGTGCGCTCAGGGCGGCCCCTCGGCCCAGCCCCGGGCCCCAGACCGCCGCTTCCCTTCCCGTCAACCCAACTTGAGCGGAAACCCAGCCCCTGGGGCGCGCGCTGATTGGCTGCGGCCGCCCGGCCCCGCGCTCCCATTGGCTGCGGCCGCCCGTCACTCAAGCGGAGGGCCGGCATCCGGCAAGCGAGTTAGGCTGCGCTCGCTCCCCGCCCGCTCGGCGGCATTTTCCGTCTGGCGGTGAAGGCCTCGAATTAAAAAAATATAAAACCAAAAGGAGATTAAAAAATAAAACCTCCACCTTCTCCCACCCACCGCAATCATTAAAACAATCGCCTTCCTCTTTATTTATTTTTTCTCACCCCATTCAAAAATAAACACTGACCAAATTCTCAACAGCCGCCTGTTCCAGAAACTTCTGCGCTGCTTCCAGCTCATTGCGATCTAGGGGGAAAAAATATTAAATCATGAATAAAAGGCGAAGATTGAAAGATAAAACGCCAGAGGGAAAAAGGCGAGAATTGCCCCTTACCTGGAGAGACGGTTTTCTCTAAGATTGTGATAAGCTCCATATTTACGAATCTCATGTGGGAAACAACCAGGATTTTTTCCCCCCCCTTCAAGCAGAAACGGCCATAAATGGTTCTGTTTCACTGATTGTGTTGTTTTTTATCTCAGGGGTTTGAGGTGTTTTATTCACCGGGGTTTTCTCCCTCTCTCTCGCTCGCCCGCTTCCCCCTCACGCCTTCGCCCGGCTGCGCAAAAAAAGCCGAGTCCGGCCGGCGGCGGAGCGATATAGCTCGAGGGCCGCGCGGCGGGACCGCAGCACCGCCCGAGCCGCCTCACTCACTCAAACCCCGCCCCGCCATCTACCGCCGCCGCCCGCCCATTGGTCGGGCGGCCCGGCTTGACGTCACACGCTCAAGGGCCGGCGCAATCCGATTGGTCGGGAGGCTCGCTCTCCCGTACCCCACCTCCCCCACAACCGCCGCCATCTAACGCGCCGTCTGATTGGTCGAGCGGCTCCCCTTCAACTGCCGCCGCGATCTAAGGCGGAATCCGATTGGTCGAGCGGCTCCCCCTCAACGGCCCTCGATATCTAAGACGGAACCCAATTGGTCGAGCGGCTCTCCTTCAACCGCCGCCGCGATCTAAGGCGAAATCCGATTGGTCGACCGGCTCCCCCTCAACCGCCCTCGATATCTAAGGCGGAACCCAATTGGTCGAGCGGCTCCCCTCAACCGCCGCTATCCAACGCGTCGTCTGATTGGTCGACAGGCTCACACACCCTCCCCGCCGCCATCACGTCGCACGCTCAACCGCCACCGCTATCTAAGACGGAATCCGATTGGTCGAGCGGCCCAGCCGCTGCCTTCAACCGGCACCAAATTTTCAAAATCGGGAAATGTCGCCCCGTCTCCCTTTAGGTTTTGAGGGGGATATTTTTCCGCCCCACCCCCGCGCCCTTACTCCGAATGATCTCCTGTCGAATTTTATCAACGAACCCAAAGTCCTGAGGGGTTTGGCGCCGGACGCTGCTCCGCCAATCTGGACCAATCAGATCGCGCGTTTCATTCGAGCGCCTCTTCCCTCCATTGCTGCCACTCAAACCTAATTTCACCGAAATACTCCTCTGCTAACCGTGCGAGCAATCATAACACGGCGAAACCTAAAATTTTATCCATATCGGTTGCATTCGCGGGCTTTTAAGAAATGTTGGGTGAATGGTTTTTAAAGTTGGGGACTATTTGCAGAGGGCGGAAGTAGACCCGGCTGCTCCTGTGAGTGCGGCGGCTCCCATTTGAACTTCCCGCCCATTTCCAGGGAGCTTGTTGGGAATCTCCGCAAAAAACATCGCAAACCCCAGAGCATCAATCCTCACCCAACATCCCACCCCAGAGCAGCAATCCTCACCCAACATCCCACCCACCCCAGAACATCAATCCTCACCCAACATCCCACCCGCCCCAGAGCAGCAATCCTCACCCAACATCCCACCCACCCCAGAGCAGCAATCCTCACCCACCCCAACCCAGAGCAGCAATCCTCACCCACCCCAACCCTAGAGCAGCAATCCTCACCCACCCCAACCCCAGAGCAGCAATCCTCACTCAACATCCCACCCACCCCAGAGCAGCAATCCTCACCCAC
The DNA here is from genome assembly GCF_052327205.1 of Somniosus microcephalus. Taxonomy (NCBI): domain Eukaryota; kingdom Metazoa; phylum Chordata; class Chondrichthyes; order Squaliformes; family Somniosidae; genus Somniosus; species Somniosus microcephalus. The sequence goes on from NC_141010.1 coordinate 7,985,018, forward strand.
CCCAACCCAGAGCAGCAATCCTCACCCACCCCAACCCTAGAGCAGCAATCCTCACCCACCCCAACCCCAGAGCAGCAATCCTCACTCAACATCCCACCCACCCCAGAGCAGCAATCCTCACCCACCCCAACCCAGAGCAGCAATCCTCACCCACCCCAACCCTAGAGCAGCAATCCTCACCCACCCCAACCCCAACCCCAGAGCAGCAATCCTCACTCAACATCCCACCCACCCCAGAGCAGCAATCCTCACCCACCCCACCCCACTCCAGATCATCAATTCTCACCCACCCCAGAGCATCAATCCTCACCCACCCCAGAGCATCAATCCTCACCCACCCACCCCAGAGCATCAATTCTCACCCACCCCAGAGCATCAATCCTCACCCACCCCAGAGCATCAATCCTCACCCACCCACCCCAGAGCATCAATCCTCACCCACCCACCCCAGAGCTGGAGTCCCCACTCACCCACCCACCCCAGAGCTGCTTCCTCACCCACCCACCCCAGAGCTAGAGTCCCCACTCACCCACCCATTCTCACATCAAAACTTGTTCTGCACAACTTTCCCTTCTTTCTCCCTGAAGCCCCCTAAAGATTACAATTATTCTCTCAGTGGCCCAGTGGGCAGCACCCTCGCCTCTCGAGTCAGAAGGTTGTGGGTTCAAGTCCCCACTCCAGAGACACTTGAGCACAAAAATCTGGGTTGACATTCCCAGTGCAGTAACTGAGGGAGCGCTGCACAATGGGCTGAGGAGAGATTGGGTCGATTGGGCTTATATTCGCTGGAGTTTAGAAGAATGAGAGGGGATCTCATTGAAACTTATAAAATTCTAACAGGACTGGACAGACTAGATGCAGGAAGGATGTTCCCGATGGCGGGGAGTCCAGAACCAGGGGTCACAGTCTAAGGATAAGGGGTAAGCTATTTAGGACAGAGATGAGGAGGAATTATTTCACCCAGAGAGTGGTGAACCTGTGGAATTCTCTACCACAGAAGGCAGTTGAAGCCAATTCATTAAATATATTCAAGAAGGAGTTAGATATATTTCTTAAGGCTCAAAGGATATGGGGAGAAGGCAGGGACAGGGTGCTGAATTTGGATGATCAGCCATGATCTCATTGAATGGCGGAGCAGGCTCGAGGGGCCGAACGGCCTACTCCTGCTCCTATGTTTCTATGAATGGCCTCCTGGGCTGTTAAGTTTCTATGATTCTTCTCTGATGCAGCACAGAAGGAGGCCATTTGGCCCATTGTGGCTGTGCTGGCTCTTTGCTTGAGATAGCCAATTAGTCCCTTTCCCCCATAGCTGTCAGCTGTGGCTCAGTTGGTAGCATCACCACTGAGTCAGAAGGTTGTGGGTTCAAAACCCACTCCAGAGACTTAAGCGCAAAAAAGCTTGGCTGACACTCTAGTGCAGTACTAAGAGAGTGCTGCACTGTCAGAGGTACCATCTTTCAGATGAGAAGTTAAACCGAGGCCCCGCCAGCTCCTCTCAGGTGGAGTTTAAGAGATCCCACGGCACTATTTCGAAGAGGAGCTGGGGAGTTATCCCTGGTGTCCTGGCCAATATCTATCCCTCAACCAACATCACTAAAAGCAGATTATCTAGTCATTTATCACATTGCTGTTCGTGGGAGCTTGCTGTGTACAAATTGGCTGCATTACAACAGTGACCGTACTTCATTGGCTGTAAAGTGCTTTGGGATGTCCGATGGTCGTGAAATGCGCTATAAAAATGCAAGTCTTTCTTTTTCTCATATTGCAAGCAACAACACTCAAGAAGCTCGACACCGTCCAGGACATAGGAACATATAGGGTTCTTTGCAGCCGACAGCGAGAGTCCTGAAGGCTGTGTTGCCTGCCTGGTGCCAGGGTTAAGGACATCTCCTCTGGGCTGGAGAGAAACTTGGAGTGGGAGGGGGAGGATCCAGTTGTCGTGGTCCATGTTGGTACCAACGACATAGATAGGACAAGGAAAGAGGTTCTGCTGAGGGAGTTTGAGCAGCTAGGGGCCAAATTAAAAATCAGAACCACAAGGGTAATAATCTCTGGATTACTACCTGAGCCTTGTGCAAATTTGGCTAGGGTAAATAAAATTAGAGAGTTAAATGTGTGGCTCAAAGACTGGTGTGGGAGAAATGGGTTTTGCTTCTTGGGACACTGGCATCAGTACTGAGACAGGAGAGAGCTGTTCCGTTGGGACGGACTTCACTTGGCCAGTGCTGGGACTAGAATCCTGGCGAATCGAATAACTAGGGCTGTAGAGAGGGCTTTAAACTAATTAGTGGGGGGAAGGTTTTAAGAAAGCGAAAAATAAAAATGACAGCGGAGAAGGCAATAGAGCAAGGTAGCAGTGGGGGAATTAAAAACCAGAGCGTGTCAGGAAGGGACAGAATGTATGATGATAAAGGTAAAGTAGTAAAAGGGGTAAAAACAGGAATAAATTGTCAGAAAACATATTTGAAAGTTCTTTATCTGAATGCACGCAGCATTCGTAACAAAATAGACGAGTTGACGGTACAAATAACTACACATGGTTATGATCTGGTGGCCATTACGGAAACATGGCTGCAAGATGATCATGACTGGGAACTAAACATACAAGGGTATTTGACAATTAGGAAGGACAGACAGGAAGGAAAGGGAGGTGGGGTTGCTATGTTAATCAAGGATGGAATCACTGCAATAGTCAGAAATGATATTGGGTCAAAGGGTCAGGATAGTGAAACAGTTTGGGTGGAGATAAGGAATAATAAGGGGAAAAAGTCACTAGTGGGCGTAGTCTATAGGCCTCCTAACAGTTGCAACTCTGTTGGTCAGAGTATAAATCAAGAAATAGTTGGGGCTTGTAATAAGGGAACAGCTATAATCATGGGGGATTTTAACTTTCATATTGACTGGACTAATCAAATTGGGCATGGCAGCCTTGAGGAAGAGTTCATAGAGTGTATTAGGGACGGGTTCCTTGAGCAGTATGTAACTGAACCAACCAGGGGGCAGGCAATCTTAGATCTGGTCCTGTGTAATGAGACAGGATTAATAAAAAATGTTCCAGTAAAGGATCCCCTTGGAATGAGTGACCATAATATGGTTGAATTCCAAATTCAGTTTGAGAGTGAGAGAGTTGGATCTCAAACCAGCGTACTGAGCTTAAATAAAGGAGACCATGAAGGTATGAGAGTAGAATTGACTAAAGTGGACTGGGAAAACAGATTAAAGTGTAAGATGGTACAAGAGCAGTGGTCTACACTCAAGGAGATATTTCACATCTTTCAAGAAAAATATATTCCACTGAGGAAAAAGGGGAGTAAAAGAAAAGACAGCCATCCGTGGCTTAGTAAAGTAATAAAGGATAGTATCCGACTGAAAACAAGGGCATATAAAGTAGCCAAATCTAGTGGGAGGATAGAAGATTGGGAAGCATTTAAAAGCCAGCAAAGAATAACTAAAAGATTAATGAAGAAAGGGAAGATAGATTATGAAAATAAACTAGCAAAAAATATAAAAACAGATAGCAAGAGTTTCTACAGCTATATAAAAAGAAAAAGGGTGGCTAAAGTGAACGTTGGTCCCTTAGAGGATGAGACCGGGAAACTAGTGGTGGGGAACATGGAGATGGCAAAGACGCTGAACAAATATTTTTTATCAGTCTTTACAGTAGAGGACACTAAAAATATCCCAACACTGGACAAACAGGGGGCAATGGGGGGGGGGGGGGGGGAGGAGCTAAACACAATTAAAATCACTAAGGAGGTGGTACTCGGTAAAATAATGGGACTTAAGGCGGATAAATCCCCCGGACCTGATGGCCTACATCCTAGGGTCTTGAGAGAAGTAGCGGTAGGGATTGTGGATGCATTGATGATTATTTTCCAAAACTCCCTGGACTCAGGAAAGGTCCCGGCAGATTGGAAAACTGCTAATGTAACACCCTTATTTAAGAAGGGAAGTAGACAAAAAGCTGGAAACTATAGACCAGTTAGCCTAACATCTGTGGTTGGTAAAATGTTGGAGTCCATTATTAAGGAAACAGTAACAGAGCATTTGGATAAACATAATTTAATAGGACAGAGTCAGCATGGTTTTATGAAGGGGAAGTCATGTTTGACAAATTTGCTCGAATTCTTTGAGGATGTAACATACAGGGTGGATAAAGGGGAACCAGTGGATGTAGTGTATTTGGACTTCCAAAAGGCATTTGACAAGGTGCCACACAAAAGATTACTGATCAAGATAAAAAATCATGGGATTGGGGGTAATATACTGGCATGGGTGGAAGATTGGCTATCTAACAGAAAACAAAGAGTTGGGATAAATGGTTCGTTCTCGGGCTGGCAATCAGTAACTAGTGGTGTCCCGCAGGGGTCAGTGCTGGGACCCCAACTCTTTACAATCTATATTAACGATTTGGAGGAAGGGACCAAGTGCAACATATCCAAGTTTGCCGACGATACAAAGATGGGAGGGAAAGCAGTGAGGAGGACATAAAAAACCTGCAAAAGGACATAGACAGGCTAAGTGAGTGGGCAGAGATTTGGCAGATGGAATATAATATTGGAAAGTGTGAGGTTATGCACTTTGGCAGAAAAAATCAAAGAGCAAGTTATTATCTAAATGGAGAGAAACTACAAAGTGCTACAGTACAAAGGGATCTGGGGGTCCTGGTGCATGAAACACAAAGAGTTAGTATGCAGGTGCAGCAGGTGATCAGGAAGGTCAATGGAATCTTGGCTTTTATTGCAAGGGGGATGGAGTATAAAAACAGGGAAGTCTTGCTGCAGTTATACAGGGTATTGGTGAGGCCACACCTGGAATACTGCGTGCAGTTTTGGTTTCCATATTTAAGAAAAGATATACTTGCTCTTGAGGCGGTTCAGAGAAGGTTCACTCGGTTGATTCCGGAGATGAGGGGGTTGACGTATGAGGAAAGGTTGAGTAGGTTGGGCCTCTACTCATTGGAGTTCAGAAGAATGAGAGGCGATCTTATCGAAACATATAAGATTGTGAGGGGGATTGATCGGGTGGATGCGGTGAGGATGTTTCCACTGATGGGTGAGACTAGAACTAGGGGGCATAATCTTAGAATAAGGGGCTGCCCTTTCAAAACTGAGATGAGGAGAAACTTCTTTACTCAGAGGGTAGTAAATCTATGGAATTTGCTACCCCAGAGAGCTGCGGAAGCTGCAACATTAAATAAATTTAAAACAGAGATAGACAGTTTCCTAGCAGATAAGGGAATTAGGGGTTACGGGGAGAGGGCAGGGAAGTGGACGTGAGTCTAGATTCGGATCAGCCATGATCCTATTGAATGGCGGAGCAGGCCCGAGCGGCCGTATGGCCTACTCCTGCTCCTACTTCTTATGTTCTTATGTAACAGGAGGAGGCCATTCAGCCCCTCAAGCCTGTTCCGCCATTCAATGAGATCTTGACTGATCTGCGATCTAACTCCATGTAACCGCCTTTGGCCCATATACCTTAATACCTTTGGTTAACAAAAAGCTATCAATTTCAGATTTAAAATTAACAATTGAGCTAGCATCAATTGTTATTTGCGGAAGAGAATTCCAGACTTCTACCACCCTTTGTGTGTAGAAGTGTTTCCTAATTTCACCCCTGAAAGGTCTGGCTCTAATTTTTAGACTATGCCCCCTAGTCCTAGACTCCCCAACCAGCAGAAATAGTTTCTCTCTATCTACCCCTATCTGTTCCCATTAATATCTTGAAAACTTCGATCAGATCACCCCTTAACCTTCTAAATTCTAGGGAATACACCCTAATTTGTGTAATTTCTCCACGTAACTTCTGGTAAACCTACCAGCACTCCCTCCAAGGCCCATATATCCTTCCTAAGGTGCGGTACCCACAACTGCTCACACTACTCCAGGTGTGGTCTAACCAGGTTAGCCAGGTCAAGGCAGCCCGCTTGATCGACACCCCATCTACCACCTTAAACATTAATTCCTTCCACCACCGGCGCACCGTGGCTGCAGTGTGTACCATCTACAAGATGCACTGCAGCAACTCGCCAAGGCTTCTTCGACAGCACCTCCCAAACCCGCGACCTCAACCAACTAGAAGGACAAGGGCAACAGGTGCATGGGAACACCACCACCTCCAAGTTCCCCTCCAAGTCACACACCATCCTGACCTGGAAATATATTGGTCGTTCCTTCATCGTTGCTGGGTCAAAATCCTGGAACTCCCTCCCTAACAGCACAGTGGGAGCACCTTCACCACACGGACTGCAGCGGTTCAAGCAGCGGCTCACCACCACCTTCTCAAGGGCAATTAGGGATGGGTAATAAATGCTGACCTTGATAGCGACGCCCATAACCTGGAACGAATAAAAAAATAATTCTTTCTCATGGTGCCTTTCTTGAGCTGCTTGGCAACTCTGCATTTAACTCCCAGATCTGGAACGCACTGTCTGAAAGGGCAGTGGAAGCAGATTCAATACTAACTTTCAAAAGGGAATTGGGAAAATACTTGAAAAGGAAAAATTTGCAGGGCTATAAAAGAAAGACTTGCATTTATATAGCGCTTTTCACGACCACCAGACGTCCCAAAGCACTTTACAGCCAATTAAATACTTTTAATTTTGAAGTGGAGTCACTGTTGTAATGTAGGAAACACAGCAGCCAATTTGCGCACAGCAAGCTCCCACAAACAGCAATGTGATGATGACCAGATAATCTGTTTTAGTGATGTTGATTGAGGGATAAATATTGGCCTCAGGACACCGGGGAGAACTCCCCGGCTCTTCTTCAAAATAGTGCCATGGGATCTTTTACGTCCACCTGAAAGAGCAGACGGGGCCTCGGTTTAATGTCTCACCCAAAAGATGGCACCTCCGACAGTGCCGCACTCCCTCAGTACTGCACTGAATTGTCAGCCTAGATTTTTGTGCTCAAATCCCTGGAGTGGGACTTGAATCCACAATCTTGTGACTCAGTGGTGAGGTTGCCACCAACTGAGCCACAGCTGACAGCTATGGGGAAAGAGCAGGGGGAGTGGGACTATTTGGATATATCTAGCAAAAAGCCAGCACAGCCACAATGGGCCGAATGGCCTCCTTCTGTGCTATATCATCGAAGAATCATAGAAATTTACAGCACAGAAGGAGACCATTCGGCCCATAGTGTCCGTGCCGGCCGAAAAAGAGCTATCCAGCCTAATCCCGGCCTAATCAGGGCAGCACGGTGGCATAGTGGTTAGCACTGTTGCCTCACAGCGCCAGGGACCCGGGTTCAAATCCGGCCTCGGGTGACTGTCTGTGTGGAGTTTGTACATTTTCCCCGTGTTTGCGTGGGTTTCCTCCCACAGTCCAAAGATGTGCGGGTTAGGTTGATTGGCTATGATAAATTGACCCTTAGTGTTAGGGGGATTAAATACGTGGGGTTACGGGGATAGGGTGGGATATGTGTTGGCGTAGGGGTTACGGGGATCGGGTGGGATATGTGTCGGTGCAGGCTCGATGGGCCGAAATGGCCTCTATCTGCACTGTGGGGTTTCTGTGATTCTGTGTGATTCTGTGATCCCACTTTCCAGCTCTTGGTCCGTAGCCTTGTAGGTTATGGCACTTCAAGCGCATAATTCATTCTATGATTGCAGTTGCTCTCAAAATGTTGCTCTTGCTTGGCTACTTAGGGAGGACATTAAAAGTCAACAATGAGACTGGAGTCTCAAGAAAGTCAGACTGATTATCCCCGTCCCTGAAAGAATGAGTGAAACAGTTGGGCTTTTTATAAAATTCAGTGGATTTCATGGGCATTTTTTCCCCCCTGGTGCTCATCTACCAATTACCAGATTTATTAAATTCAGTTTCATAACTTGCCACGAAGGGATTGATTGAATTGATGAGATCTTGGTCCGACACCAGAACCACTGTGCTGTAGATGTGTTGAAAAGGTCAATGGGTCCCATTTTACAATGAGATTTTTAGATACTAAAATTAATGGAATATCATTTTTCCAGAGTGAGCTTCACAGGAAATTATTACATTTATTGATGACACACTGGGGTCTGAGAGGTTTACACTTATGTTAAATTTATTGGCATACCACCAATACAACTTGTATTTATACAGCACCTTTAAACGTCCCAACGCGCTCGCAGGGGCATAATCAGACACATTTTGATACTGAATTAAAGGAGGCATTAGGACGGGTGATTAAAAGCTTGGTCTAAAAAAGGTAGATTTTAAGAACCGTCTTAAAGGAGGCGGAGAGGTGTAGGGAGGGAATTCTAGAGCTTAGTGTCTAGACGGCTGAACGCACAGCCGCCAATACTGGGGCAAAGGGAGTGGGGGATGCACAAGAGGCCAGAGTTGAAGGGCTGGAGGTTACAGAGATAGGGAGGGGCAAGACCATGGAGGGAATTGAACATCAGGATGAGAATTTTTAAAGTTGAGGCATTGATGGACCAGTTTAGGTCAGTGGGGGGGGGGCTGCGGTGGGGGAAGGGGATGGATGAACGGGATTCGGTGCGAGTTAGGACACAGGAAGCAGAGTTTTGGATGAGCTCAAGTTTATGGAGGGTGGAAATTGGGAGGTCAGCAAGCAGAGTGTTGAGCTAGTTGAGTCGGGAGGTAAAACATGGATGAGCCTTTCAGCAGCAGATAAGCTGAGGCAGGGGCGGAGGTGCAAGTAGGCGGTCTTTGTGTTGGAGAGGATATGGTGCAAAAACTCATTATAGTGAATGTGTTTCTGCAAGATAGGGCATTCCGCATCTCAGTTAAGTGCTGGCTTTATTACCTTGGCCTCTTCTGTGTTACTATTTTGGTCACAAGTCAACAAACATCTGGGAATTGCCCATTTCTTTTCCTGCCGATTTTATTCCTTTTGGGAAGGTGTTGACCCTTTACTCTGGCACTCTGAAATGTTTTATTACCTCATGGCTGGATTTCTCTAATGCTCTCCTTGCTATGCTGCCTGCTTCTACCAGTGGTAAACTATTTCATCAGGAATGTTGCAATCTGTGTGGTCAACTACACTAAGGCCCCTCATCAAAACACTTGCTTCCTATGTCCCAGAGAATTGTACTTTTAAAGTTCTTCTTGTCCTTTACATCCCTCTCTAACTTGGTGTTTTCCTCCAGCCATCAATCATCATAAGCACCTTCCAGTCCTCTGATATTGGATACCTGCTCACTCCATTCAACAATTGGTGGCTGCTCCTTTTGCCTTTGCCCTTTGGATCCCCCGTTTGCCCTCAAAAGTCTCCCCCAGGAGTCAGATATGCTTCCGCCAACCACCCTCCCCACTTGGCGTCCACTCGCTGTCCACTGCCCTTGCAAGTGCTGGGAGATGTCTCTGTACTTGATGTGTGCGATGAAATGCAAGTTGTTGTACAGTCTCACAAGCACCAGCTGCCTTCTGTTTTCTCGACCAAGTAGCCATGGTAATTTTCGTTAGTGAGAATCAGCACCTTGTCCAAACACTGGGCATCTACAGCTGATACCCAATTCTAATCTCACTCGATTTCCACACACCTTCCCGTGGAGTTGCTGAATAGCAATCAGGGGCATGAACCCGAGCTATTTTTCCCCTCGCTAGTCCTAGGGGGCTGAAGCCAACTGTAATTCCCCTATTTAGGATTATCTCAAAGTATACTTGGGTTATCAAATGTCCAGATCTGACCTAATTTATTCAGTTTTGTTTGAGTGTCAATTTAAGAGCTTTGTAACTGGTTGCTGTGGATGTGTGGTAGCCTCTTACTGTGTCGAATCTGCAAATGAACAGAACTGCCTCACATAAATGTTCATCTCCAGAAAGAACAGATGCTCAGTGCAGTATATTTGATTTTCAACATGCCACTCTCGTATTTTCAGCAAGTCAGCAGTGGAGAATGCCAATGGAAAGTATAAAGTGACGGTATTTTTGCATGCCATCTGTACCTCACAATCAATACACTGTAATCCCATGCCACAATATTCTTTGTACCCAAGATACTGCTTGAGCTTGGTGGCTGTGTTCTGAGCAGAGCGGTTTCAGATTGTGAGCCGCTGAGGTCACAGATCCACGTCGGGTAAACCTCTGCTTCCACTGTCCGAGATCCAGAGTCTGCTGACATGATTGGTGAGGAAATGCCAAGATTTAGAATTGGCTGAATGTTAAAGTTAAGAGTTGGTCTCCCAACGAGTGAAACATACGTTTGCATTAATAAAGCAGCAACGTTATGGGTACAGAGATAAAAGTAACCCTTAAATATTGCAACACCAGCTGTGTATGCAGCAAGATATTTGTCATATTGTGGACGTTACAACTGCAGATGGGCCACTATTAAATTACAATGCCATGCGGAAATCAGTAGTTTTTTACTTCAATTTCCTCATCTTCTGAAGATGGTGGCTCCTGCTAGGCATGGCCATCAACACCCATCTGGTGGTGCGCACAAGTGGCCATTCTTCACGTCGAGGGAAATCCAGAGCGTGCGGCCTAAGCGATTGAAGGCACGGCCACCAATGGTGGGGTGAAGGGAGCGGGATGATCAAGAGACCAAAGTCAGAATGAAGAGTTCGTGGAGGGTGAGGGGTGGGGGAGAGAATTTGTCAGAGGATACAGAGATAGTCAAGGGCAAGGTCATGGAGGGATTTAATTACGTGGATGAGGACAGGACAAGTAGCTGGATGCGGGATAGGATCCGGGTAGTAGAGTTCGGGATGAGCTGAAGTTTATGGAGGGTGGAGGATGAGAGGCTAAAGCGGCCAGGAGAACATTGGAATAGATGAATCGGTGACAAGGTTACATAGTTTGTGGCGGAGGCTGAAAATGACGGCTTCCGTCTTCCCAATGTTTAACTGAAACAAAGTACGGCATATCCAAGACTGGATATTGGACAAGCAATCCGATAATACAACCAATGGCAGGAGTCAAGAGAGGTGGTGGAGAGGTAGATCTGTGGGTCGTCAGCATACGTGTAGTAGCTAACCCTATGCCTACGGCTGATGTTGCCAAGGGGCAGCACCAATGTTCCCTCTAGCTAATTCTTTTTGGGTGCATGGCCCCTTTAACAGGCTACGCGGCCCATTCAAATTTCTGCGCATGCGCGGTTTTTCCATTTAAAAGCTGCTGAGCGACCTGCGTGGGACTGCCAGACTGTTGTGCGACCGCACAGCTTAACGGGAACATTAGGCGGCACCGTAGATGTTGGGGGGTGGGGGATAGATCCTTGAGGGACTCCAGAGATAACGGTGTGAGAGTGGGAAGAGAAGCCATTGCTGGCGATGCTTGGGCTGCGATTGGATAGGCGACGATGAAACCAAGCGAGGATAGTCCCATTGAGCCGGACAAGAGAGAAGAGGCATTGGAGGAGGATGGAGTTGTTGACCATGTCAAAACTTGCAGAGGTTGTCGAGGAAGGATAATGCATCACTGTCAGTTACAGAGGATATTATTTGTGACTTTCGTCAAGGCTGTTTTGGCACTGTAGCAGGGGTGGAAATCTGATTGGAGAGATTCAAAATGCAGTAGCCAATTTGCCCACAGCAAGGTCTAATAAACAGCACACAAAAGAATCTGCTTTTGGTGGTCATCGACCTGAAATGTTAACCCTACCTTCCTCTCTCCACAGATGCTGCCTGACCTGCTGAGTTTTCCCAGCACTTTCTGTATCTATTTCTGCTTTTGCTGGTGTTGGCTGGCCAGCACTTTGGGCGAGAGCTCTGCTCCTTTTTGAATAGTGCCATGGGATCTGTTTGCATCCACCTAAACAGACAAACCAGGCTTCAATTTAACATCTAATCTGAAAGATGGTATCTCCAAGAATGCAGCACACCCTCAGTATTGCACTGCAGTGTCAGCCTAGATTATATGCTTAATTCCTGGAGAGGGGCAATTGGTTGCATTTCCAGCAGGAGTCATCAGATTGTGATCGAGCGTGGAAAACCTTGCTGATTTCTCTCTCCTATAACCGAAGGGCACTGAGGGCAATTGTTGTAGCCCCCAGTGGCACTCTGGTTGAAATCAGCTAACTAACTCGACTCAGGAAGCACTCTCGCCTCCGAGTCAGAAGTTTGTGGGTTCGAATCCCGCTCCATGACATGAGTACATAATCTCAGCCAATACTTTAGTGCAGTGCTGAGGGAGTGCTGCATTGTTGAAGGTGCCATCCTTTGCATGAAACAGTCAACCTGGGGCCTGTCTGTCTGTTCAGGTGGATTACAAAGATCTCATAGCACATTCCTTGTGGTGTCCTGGCCAACATTTATCCCTCAACCAACACCCGCAAAACAGATCAACTGGTCATTTATCTCATTACATTTGTATGGTGTTTACATTTGCCTACATTACAACAGTGACTGCATTTCAAATGTAATTCATTGGCTGTGAAGTACTTTGGGATGTCCCCCTGTCACCTTCCTCATCTGTATGGCTTAGATAATCACAGCTTTTCCAAACCATTATATTCTACTTTCTTTGTTGTAATTAATTCATTGGGCAGGAGTGGCAAGCAAAATGTGTGAAAGTGGCACAAGGTCACTCGCCTAACCTTTCCAGACCCTCCTTATGCAAAATAGCATCTCCTCCACCCTGTATTGCTCCTCTGCTTGGTTTGGGCACTTGCAGAGTGTTAACACAAGTCTGAGTGCTGTGCGACACAGTCTGTTGGTGTGGCATCCAAAATACCAACTTCTTAAAACACTAAGATACTCAAATATGTGAAAATGCATCAAATAGCTCGTCTGATAACTCAACAGGTTTAGGCAGCGAGTAGCCGAGCCATATTGATCTGGAAGAGTTGATCTTATTTGTGGTGATGGTAAGTGTAAGATAGCATCTTGATATCTCAAATACTCTAAGATTCGGATTCCGGTATCACAGGAACAGGAGTAGGCCATTCAGCCCCTCGAGCCTGTCCCGGCAGCAGTCGACTTTCTTTACTTCAGATATTAATTACAATAAGCAGACAATGAATACATCTGTGTCTACAGGCAAATAGTTCACTGGGATAATCTGGTCCTCCAGATCTTGTCTCTAATCCAGAGACTTCAAGCTGCTCATCTGCATGTATCCTCACACAAACTACTTCCTTCTCGTTTCATCATTCTTGCCTAATTTTGGCAAATGTGTAGGTCAGTAGATCGCCCCCGCCCCCCTCAAAGACCCCTGACCGCTAGTAATCTGTTCAGCAGAGCCAGACAGATCAGGAATATACTTCTGACAGAACCAGACACTTCAGGAGAGACAGGACAGAAGCAAAGGTCCTCACAACAGGTCGCACAAGAAGATAGTGTCAGAAGCAGCTGATCCAGTGAATGGTTTATGGCAAGCTGGTACCAAACAAAGACAATGAGACAACCTTGGCAAGGCAGGGATAAGGGAATATGCCATTCTTGTCACTCGGATAGGGGACGTCTGCTCATTGCGGAAATCAGAATACGCCTGGTGCTCAGCAGGTTGGTACATCCTTCGCCCGAGGTCGTGTAAGGCACTATATAAATGCAAGTCTTTCTTTCTTGCTAACTAACCTTTCCCAAAACATCTTGGCCTTTTTCAGAAATTTTATCCTAAAACTTGGTTGACCCGACAGTAAGGGATTGTCTCACCACTGAGTTAAGGTGGAAGAAAAATCAACTGTGATCAGTATGCAGGGCCCACTGGGAGCAAATGTGTGTGTATGGCTATCGGGCTCTACTACAATAGCCCCGTTGTAAAATAACCTGCCGCCACTCACCATCAAGGCCCACACACGAAGGGTGGCCACTGAACCTGGTACTGGAAGGGTGACCGGTGCCTTTTGACAGTTTCCCAGCCAGGAGTCAACTCCCTCAGTAGAGGAGGTGAGTAAATTGGCAGGAGAAAAACAGAAAATCCATCAACTACCCACAGTCAAACACATCAGCATTTTGCAACTAGCAGATCTCCCCCCTATGTGGGGTGGAAACTATAGTTCCTTTGGGAGTTCTAGAGAGTGTAGGCCCAGTGCTTAAAACCAGAGCCTAGGAATTCTAGTAAGTTAAAGTTCCAACACCTAACTGTTTTCTCTTCATAAGAACCAAAGCACCACAAATTGTCAATAATTGAGGGAAAAAACCAAATGGATAATACTAATTTATTACAAGTATACAAACAATCAAATTTACACATTCATTCACTGCAATTAAATACAATATCTTGAACACTGGCCTTTTGCTCATCTGGTGATTTTTTTTTTATTCGTTCATGGGATGTGGGCGTAGGATGTGCCAGTGTTTGGTACAGATGCACCTGGCTGCCATTTTGTGAACTGTGGCAGACATTTTGTGTAGTATGCTAATATATGTGTCACAGGTTAATCCCAACAATGAAAGCAGACACTGTGACTGGCACTAGCCACTTTGTAATGGAAATGACTGTTTTGATGCAGATTTTTTTTGTAGACTAAGGACGTTCAGATTTCCCCCCAAAAATTGTGTAAACTTAGCTTCCCAATTACTCAGCAGGCTTCGGGAGCAAGTAGCTGAATTGTAAAGAGCAGCAGGGTCCCAGGTTCGATACTGGTTGATCTTAGCTAGGGTGTAACAATTGTCAACAAGATCCCCCCAGGGTAGGGAGGGGATAATTGGTCAGGATTTGCTTTCCTAATCATTATCTCTGCTGGAACTGTGGAGCTCAGGCGAGGAAAGGATCAGGCTCTGATCTGAGGTTGAATTTTCTTCCCCCGCCCCATCTCTGAACAGAACTGAAACAGAACACAGGAGAAGAAACTAAAGTCTTTAAATGCTGCTGAAATGGCTGCATCCAAAACAGAAAACTCTGTCAAAGACTGAGAGAATCACCCCGTCAGACAGTGGCAGTCAGTCAGAACTTTACGAATTACCACCGTGGAGTCCACTGTTGTAAAGAAAACTGCTGCAGTCGCGTAGCCTGCTGACGGCCAATATCTGCACCACACACGAGTAATGGCCACTTGAGCAAGGTACAGAGGGTACCTTGTGAAACTGTACCCCAGCCGCTTCAGAAGGGGAGGGGAGACAAGAGCAGGAGAGTTCTCCCCAGTGTCCTGGGCTAATATTTATTCCTCATCCAATACCAGATTTGGCCATCTCATTGGTATTTGTGGAATCATGCTGTGCACAAATCGGCTGCCCCATTTCCTACATTACAGCAGCGACTACACTTCAAAAAGTACTTCATTGACTGTAAAGTGCTTTGGGACATCCTAAGCTTGTGAAATGTGCTATAGAAATGTAAGTCTTTCTTTTAAAAGAAAAGCTGGAAGTTTCCAGATTTAATGTTTTTTCCTTACTAGTTCAGTATGCTTATACCAAACATTATGCAGAAAGAGGCAGCTAGCTCCAATCCAATATAAACCCGGTAAGATTCACTAAGACTGGCATCCTGAAAGACCTTTATTTTAACCAGGCCTTTGCCTTGGTGAATCCAGCCGGATCTTGCATTCAGAACCTGCAGAGCGAGACCCGCATTTCAGGAACTGACAGTGCAGACACCTCACTGAAAGCAACATAACAGCAGACTGGTATCAGCACTGGGGAAACAGGACACTTTTCCAGTGTTTCTAACCTGGTGTCACAGCATAAGGCATTTCAGGTGAGGACAACCATAAGCTTCCCGGTGTCAGTCTTGGCTCAGCATCAACACTTTTACCTCCGAGTCAGCAGGTCGTGGGTTCAAGCCCCACTCCAGAGACTTGAGCACGGAAGCTAGGCTAGGACTTCAGTGCGGCACTGTCAGGTGTCATCCTTCAGATGGTGGTAGAAATAGATTTAATAGTAACCTTCAAAAGGGAACTGGATATATATTTGAATGGGAAAAAAATGCAGGCCTATGGGGAAAGAGCAGGGGGAGTGGAACTAACTGGATAGTTAAATTTTTTTTTTTATTCGTTCCTGGGATGTGGGTGTCGTTGGCAAGGCCAGCATTTATTGCCCATCCCTAATTGCTCTTGAAAAGGTGGTGCAGTCCGTGTGGTGAAGGTGCTCCCACAGTGCTGTTTGGGAGAGAGTTCCAGAATATTGACCCAGCGACGATGAAGGATCGGCGATATATTTCCAAGTCAGGATGGTGTGTGACTTGGAGGGGAACTTGGAGGTGGTGGTGTTCCCATGCACCTGCTGCCCTTGTCCTTATAGGTGGTAGAGGTCACGGGTTTGGGAGTTGCTGCAGTGCATCTTATAGATGGTGCACACTGCAGCCATGGTGCGCTGGTGGTGGAGGGAGTGAATGTTTAAGGTGGTAGAGGGGGAGCCAATCATCGGGCTGCTTTGTCCTGGATGGTGTTGAGCTTCTTGAGTGTTGTTGGAGCTGCACTCATCCAGGCAAGTGGAGAGTAGTCCATCACACTCCTGACTTGTGGCTTGTGGATGGTGGAAAGGCTTTGGGGAGTCAGGAGGTGAGACACTCAGACTATGCAGCCTCTGACCTGCTCTTGTAGCCACAGTATTTATGTGACTGGTCCAGTTAAGTTTCTGGTCAATGGTGACCCCCCCAGGATATTGATGGGGGATTTGGCAATGGTAATGCCATTGAATGTCAAGGGGCGGTGGCTAGATGCTCTCTTGTTGGGAGATAGTCATTGCCTGGGTGGTGCGAATGTTACCTGCCAGTTATCAGCCCAAGCCTGAATGTCGTCCAGGTCTTGCTGCATGCGGGCATGGACTGTTTCATTATCTGAGGAGTTGCCAATGGCACTGGACACTGTGCAGTCATCAGCGAACATACCCATTTCTGACCTTATGATGGAGGGATGGTCATTGATGAAGCAGCTGAAAATGATTGGGCCGAGGACACTGCCCTGAGGAACTCCTGCAGTGATGTCCTGGGGTTGTGATGAATGACCTCCAACCAGCTTCCTTTGTGCTAGGTATGACTCCAGCCAGTGGAGCGTTTTCCCCCGATTCCCATTGACTTCAGTTTTACTAGGGCTCCTTGATGCCACACTCGGTCAAATGCTGCCTTGATGTCATAGCTCTTTCAAAGAGCCAGCACCAGCACGATGGGCCAAATGGCCTCCTTCTGCGCTTTATGAGTCTATTCATAGAAGAACAAGTGAGTTCTTCCTGGTGTCCTGGCCAACACTTACCCACAACCAACATCATTAAAACCATCTAATTGGTCATTTATCCCACTGCTGTTTGTGGGACCTTGCTGTGCACAAATTGGCTACGACATTTCCTACATTACAACAGTGACTACACTTCAAAAGTACTTCATTGGCTGTAAAGCGCTTTCGGACGTCCTGAGGACATGAAAAACATGACATAAATGTAAAGTTTTTTTTTCCTTCCCTCTCCGTGCCAGACAGATACCGTATACACTATTATTCCGCAGCATTGGCAGAGGGCTAGGAGCAGGCCACTGGTTCTTCTCAGTGATTGTAGGTTTACAGCCTGATGATACCAGCAGAGAAAAGGGCAGAAAATACATCGAAGGAAAAAAAAAAGGGTATGTAGCATGAGAAATATGCTGAAGGTGTGATGGAAGACCAGGTGCTCACTCTGTTGACCTCTGACGTAAGGGGTGTTCTACGCGGAGTGAACACACGAAAGGCTGCTGGACCGGATAGCATCCCTGGACGGGTACTCAAGGAATGTGCTGATCAGCTGGCTGATGTCTTCACCGCCATCTTCAATCTGTCATTGGCCCAGGCAGTAGTCCCTACATGCTTCAAGACCGCTACCATTATTCCTGTGCCAAAACAAACGTCTGTGACGTGCCTGAACGACTATCGACCTGTCGCACTCACACCCATCATAATGAAGTGTTTCGAGAGACTGGTCCTGGCTCACATCAAAGCCAGTGTTCCCGCCTCTCTTGACCAACACCAGTTTGCCTATCGTGCAAACAGATCAACGGAGGATGCAATCACAACTGCTCTACACTGAATCACTTAGATGGTAAAGAGACCTACATCAGAATGCTGTTCATAGACTACAGCTCAGCATTCAACACTATCGTCCCCAACAAGCTGGCCACCAAACTCCACACTCTTGGCCTGAACACTTCCCTCTGCAACTGGACCCTGGACTTCCTAACACACAGACCCGTCTGTCAAATTAGGTAACCACACCTCCACCACCCACCCCCCCCCGACCCTGAACACGGGGACCCCACAAGGATGTGTGCTGAGCCCCCTCCTCTACTCCCTCTTCACCCACGACCGTGTGGCTGTTCATGGTTCCAACACCATCATCAAATTTGCGGATGATACCACGGTAGTAGGTCAGATCACCAACAACGATGAGTCAGCCTACAGGGAGGAGGTCCAGCATCTCGTGAAGTGGTGCGCCGATAACAACCTGGCCCTTAACATCAAGAAAACCAAAGAAATCATTGTGGACTTCAGGAAGTCTAAAGGCGGAAGTCACACCCCCATCCACATCAATGGGGCTGTGGTGGAAAGGGTGGACAGCTTTAAGTTCCTCGGAGTCCACATCACGGAAGATGGTCCCTCAATACCTCCTCTCTGGTGAAGAAGGCCCAGCAGCGCCTATATTTCCTAAGGAGGCTGAAGGGATGTAACCTGTCACCCCTGATCCTCTCTAACTTTTACCGCTGCACAATAGAGAGCATCCTGACGAACTGTATCACAGTATGGTATGGCAGCTGTAGCTACTATGACCGGAAAGCCCTGCAGCGGGTAGTCAAAACTGCCCAACGCATTACCGGCACCCGGCTACCGACCATAGAGCACATATACCAGAAACACTGTTTACGGAGGTCACGGACCATCATCAAAGACCATACCCCAGCCACAGTCTGTTCGCCCTCCTGCCATCTGGGAGACACTACAGATGCATTCGCACCCGTACGACCAGATTTAGGAACAGCTTCTTTCCCAGGGCTGTCATCCTACTGAACTCCACAAATAAACTCTAAAGCCTGCACATCTGCCAATGCACTTTATTATGGTTATGTTTATGTTAATGTATTACAAGCCAAATGTATGTCGAATGTTTAAATGTCTTAATCTAAATGTACACTCTCGGGAGCCGCAAGCCTACATTTCGTTGTACTGCACTTGTGCACTAACAATGACAATAAAAGTTGATTATGATTATGAATTCCTGACAACTCAGGCAACAGATACCATCCTTATGGAATAGCCTTGCTAACGTTATGTAGCTCTTTGCCAGCTTAGGCCCAAAGCTCTGGAATTCCCTCCCTAAACCTCTCCGCCTCTCTCTCCTCCTTTAAGACGCTCCTTAAAGCCGACCTCTGACCAAGCTTTGGGTCACCTGTCCTAATGTCTCCTTATGTGGCTCGGCATCAATTTTGTCTGGTAACGCTCAGTGAAGCGCCTTGGGACCTTTTACTACATTAAAGGTTTTTGTTACAACTTTGCCAGAACTAGCACACGTTCCTACTTCAACCCAATTGGAAGGCAGGCTGATGGCTTTCATGATGTCATCTCCATAGTATGCTACAGTTTTTTTCTCCCCTAGTTTACCAAGTGCCACATCAGAGTGAAAATAAAGCTTTTGTCTGAATCATCTCATGGGAGCGGATTGACTAGGAGAACCAGCAGTTGAATGAAGTTAGCTGGCTATGGTAACATGGTGTCTCCCCAATGTACAGTAAGCGAGCTGTTAAATTTGAGATTATATATTTTTAATCAATGTAGCTTGAGGGGGAAAAAAAGTTGGGTCCTTCCTTTATAAAAACGCTATTCAGGCTAAAATTAAAACTAGTGCAGATTGGTCCAATCACCCCAACTAGAGGGGGTACTGCACTGACGGAGGTGCCGTCTTTAAACCGGACCCCCCTCTGCCCTGTTGGCGACGTAAAACATCCCATGGCACTATTTAAAGAGCAAGAGAGTTCTTCCCCAGTGTCCCGGCTAATCACTATCCCTCAACCATCTGGTCGTTATCTCATTGCTGTTTGTGGGAGCTTGCTGTGCGAAAATGGTGGTTGCATTTCCTACATTACAACAGTGACCACACTTCAAAAAGTAATTGACTGTAAAGCGTTTTGGGCGTTCTGAGGTAGTGAAAGGCGCTACATAAATACAAGTCTTTCTTTGTTTCCTTTGTAGTCACAGGAGGTTACAATGTGTGCATGGACTCTCGGACCAGTGCTATGGTACACACTTAACCCCTTCCTACAGTAGGGAATGACCACAACCTGAAGATAAATAGTTCACAAAACCTCGTACATGTTCTTCCTGATTTATAAAAAATTCAGTCTTGGGATATGGGTGTCGCTAACAAAGCCGGCATTTTCTGTTGCTGCCAGCATTCGGAAACCTGCCTCATAAAAATCAAGGCGGGGACGAGAGTCCCTGCCAGTTCTCACTGGAGGAGTTTTGCTGGTATCAGCTACTCTCAACTATCTCACCCAAGTGATAAAGTAAGTGTTGGCAAGCTATTCGACTGTGGAAGGCATCAGAGCACTTCAGAGCGGTGTCAGGTACTGAGTTGCTGGGGTACGGTTCAGCAAGTGGCTGCCAGTCTCTAGTATCTCATCCAAGTGGCCTATATTCATACGTGAACCTGGCAGTGCATGGCTAGGGGCTATTTGACTGTAGAGAGCATCACAGCTGAGCCTAATCTTGCTTGTACCCAAAAAAAGTTGACAGATGTGCACTCTCCAGCAAGATACCCTGGAGAGTGATCAGGAGCATTAACCCGGACTGATTTTCGAAACATCCCCTCAGCTCAGGTCACCGAGGTCATCGAAGTGAATATATTTTGGTTGGAAGAACGAGGAGAGGCAATATAAACTAAAGGGTACAATCCTAAAGGGGGTGCATGAACAGAGAGACCTGGGGGTATATGTGCACAAATCATTGAAGGTGGCAGGGCAGGTTGAGAAAGTGGTTAAAAAAGCATCCTGGGCTTCATAAATAGAGGTATAGAGTACAAAAGCAAGGAAGTTATGAACCACCTTTATAAAACACTGGCTTGGCCACAACTAGAGTATCGTGTCCAATTCTGGCACCGCACATTAGGAAGGATGTGAGGGCCTTAGAGAGGGTGCAGAAAAGATTTACGAGAATGGTTCCATGGATGAGGGACTTCAGTTACGTGGATAGACTGGAGAAGCTGGGGTTGTTCTCCTTAGAGCAGAGAAGGTTGAGAGGAAATTTGATAGAGGTGTTCAAAATCATGATGGGTCTAAATAGAGTAGAGAGAGAGAGAGAGAGAGAAACTGTTCCCATTGGTGGAAGGGTCGACAACCAGAGGACACAGATTTAAGATGATTGGCAAAAGAACCAAAGGCGACATGAGGAAAAACTTTTTTACTCTGAGTGGTTAGGATCTGGAATGCACTGCCTGTAAGGATGGTGGAGGCAGATTCAATCGTGGCTTTCAAAAGGGAATTGGATAAGTACCTGAAGGAAAAAAAATTTGCAGGGCTACGGGGAAAGGGCGGGGGGTGGGACTAGCTGAAGTGCTCTTGCAGAGAGCCGGCACGGGCTCGACGGGCCGAATGGCCTCCTTCTGTGCTGTAACCATTCTATGATTCTCCGATTGTAACTGCATGAAATCTGGGAGTGTCCTAACTGGGTCTGCAGGAGTCAGTTCCACACTGAGCTGCGTTTGCCAGCTCCATAATGCTCCATGTTGCGGGTTTTTCGTTTGCAGGTGTGCAACAAGCTGCCTGTGATTTGGGAAGTAGCATCAGGATTTACTTATTTGGGGAAAGATAAAACCTTTTGTGTGTTCTAAACATTTATTAATCAATATCACAGAAGGCCAGTGATTGCATAAATCATAGTTGGAGACTGTCGTCAAGGTATCGATGGGGCTTTTAAACTAAATACGTTGCTAAATTGCACCCGACAGAACCTATTTCTGGGGGGAAGAGAACTGAAAAGCAGGGAGTGGTAGCAGGGATGGCTGATGGGGCTGTGCGCTCTGGGGTTTGAATGGAGACTGTCCCTCAATGCAACAGTAGGATAGGGATATTAAAACACACAGTTACCGCTGCCTAGATTTATTTATGATTTCATGGTGTGCTGTATATTTCAATCATCACCTTTCAAACTAGAGTGAGCTATCAATGGGCATGTTAATATTTATAGGATGATACACTACTTGTGGCACTAGCCTCCACGCTGTGAGAAACCAAGGCAGCACCAACCTATGTGATAGCCACATGTAAAAACGTGAACTAATGTGATCCATCTTATTTCTCTATTATTATGAGGTAACTGATTAAATGAAAATAAGCAATGACTCACTTGATCCAATGAGTCGACGATCTGAATCTATCTACTTTTTCTTTACACACTGAGCACTCAGGATCACGGGGAGCAGAAACTAGAAACACTGCCTCCTTGGCTTCTATAGATCGACACGACACCACCTGAGCAGAGCGCAGATTACAGAATCAATCATCTTACACTATCTCCATGAAGTATCGTCTCCTCTACTCTTCACATCGGATTCTATGCAACCTCAAGTGTCATAGGCTCATGGGATGGGCAGGGCGTGAATTTCGTTCCGATTGGCCCACCTGCCTGTCTATCTTTCATCGTGAGCCAATTACAAGATAAGTACATAGGAACAGGAGGAGGCCATTTAGCCCCTTGAGCCTGTCCCGCTGATCTGTGACCCAACTCCATATACCCGCCTTTGCTCTACATCCCTTCATACTTCTGGTTCACAAAATTCTATCAATCCTGGATTTAAAATGAGCAATTGACCCAGCATCAACTACCATCTGCGGAAGAGTGTTCCAAAATTTCGGCCATCCTTTGCAGGTAGCAGTATTTCCTAATTTCACTCCTGAATGGTCTGGCTCTAATTTTTAGACTATGTCCCCTAGTCCGAGGCTCCCCAACCAGCAGAAACAGTGTCTCTCTATCTACCCTATCAGATCACATGATACTTAACGAACGAGAAAGGCCATTCAGCCCATCTTATTTACAGATGAGAAAGACCATTCAGCCCATCTTAAATCATCTGCCCCAGAACAACCCTACATTTCCCCTCTTAGCTGCTTTCAAATGTTTCTTAAATGAGTCCGCGGTTTTTGCCTCCACCACGCCGCATGGTATCAGTTCCAAAGTTACCCATTACTAGCTTAAACCTCTGTCCTGCTGTTTCATTTACAATTCGTCCCCTTCTACGTTAGTTCTGTGTTTAGCCAGCGGAGAACTCGGAAATGAATTCAAATAGGTAGCGGTCCAAAATTGTAATTGGTTTTCTTTTAACATGCGTACGATAAAGTTGGTACATGACAGGAAGAATGTGGACAGAATATAACAAGCTCATTTAAAAAAAAAAATCATTTTTATGGGATGTGGGCGTCGCTGGCAAGACCAGCATTTATTGCCCATCCCTAGTTGCCCCTTGAGAAGGTGGTGGTTAGCCGCCTTCTTGAACCACTGCAGTCCGTGTGGTGAAGGTGCTCCCACAGTGCTGTTAGGGAGGGAGTTCCAGGATTTTGACCCAGTGACGAAGGATCAGCGATATACTTCCAAGTCAGGGTGGTGTGCAATATGGAGGGGAACTTGGAGGTGATGGTGTTCCCATGCGCCTGCTGCCCTTGTCTTTCTAGGTGGAAGAGGTCACGGGTTTGGGAGGTGCTGTCAAAGAAGCCTTGGCGAGTTGCTGCAGTGCATCTTGCAGATGGTACACACTGCAGCCACGGTAATTAGGATTGACCAACACTGAATTGATCATTTTTCTCAGAGGCCATAGGATGCCCATGTGGGAAAGAGAGAGGAACCCCCACCCCAACACTTTAGTGCAGTATGGGTCACTATTTGTAAATTGGGATTAAGGCGCAAAGTCAGTGCAGTGTTGAGGCAAATGTTTCTAACCTGGGAACAGTTAATGCTAACATCAGGCAGTCAAAAGTGGGAATGTTTTCTGTTGCCAGCCCCAAAAGACTCACATTGAGCATAAAGAACCAAGTAAAAATACCTAAATTTAAAGTATGTATGCTTTGTGCAGTAGATACCTAAAGATGTGCAATAAAGGAAGTTTGCAAAAGCCAGCACAGTAAGTCTCCATTGTAAGTCAGCACAGTAAGTCTCCATTGTAAGCCAGCACAGTGCATTAGGCAGCTGACGGTTAGAAAAGCTACACTGGTCGGTGTAAAATGCACCAACATTGGTGTAGCAAACCGCTGGAGTTCTGTTTCATATAATTAAATAAAACAACAAAAATGATCACTTATCCTAAAGTAGCAGCCTTCATTAAGTGCATCACAACGTTGACTGCACTTCAAAAGTACTTCACTGGATTAGAAGTGCTTTGCCATGCTGTGAAAGGCGCTATATAAATGCAAATTCTTTTCTTCCTTTCTGGATTGGTAGCTTTGAGGTCTCGGCAACAAATGAGTGAGGTTAGGAGATGGGGCTCGAGTTCAACACGGTGACGATGCAGGGAGGAGGCAGAGCGAGCAGGAAATTGTAGTCGGAACTTGGGAGGAAAGTTTAGAGCAATTACCCTATAGTATCAATTAAAAAGAGCCAAAAACGATCAGGTGGAAGGAATGGTGGTGATAGGTGGATTGCCCATCAGACAACAAGCTGTTGTGTTTGAACCCAGGTTCCAGGGGTGAAAGGGCACTGCTAAACCACTACATCAGCCAGTTCCCTTATTCTCATTCGTACACTGTGCAATATCATCACATTACAAACTCTATATTCCATGTTTCGACTCCCCAGGCACATTACACAGACACATCCTTCCATCGCTGTGCTTCACACATCCTCTTCCAACTTTGAGAAGGTGAGGGGCAAACTGGCCATGGTCCATCGACTGCACACTGCGCCTGGTCAGTCAGCTGAGAACATTATCTGGGGGGCGGGAGAAGAAAAGGGAAGAATTAACAGTTTTACTCAAACAGAATGTTTTGTTTTCATAGAATGATGCTGCACAGAAGGAGGCCATTCGGCCAATCGTGCCTGTGTGGCTCTTTGAAAGAGCTCTCCGATTAGTCCCACTCCCCCCCTGTTCTTTCCCCAGAGCCCTGCAAATTATTCCTTTTCAAGTATTGATCCAATTCCCCTGATCAATGTTACTATTGCAGCTGCTTCCGCTACTCTTTCAGGCAGTGTATTCCAGATCACATCAACTCGCTGGGCAATAAAATGTTTCCACGTGTCACCTCTGGTTCTTTTGCCAATCACGTTAAATCTCTGGTTACCGACCCTTCTGCCAGGAAAGTTTCTCCTTACTTACTCTATCAAAACCCTTCATTGATCTTGAACACCGCTATCAAATCTCCTCTTAGCCTTCTCTGCTCTAAGGAGAACAATCCCAGTCTCTCCACATAACTGAAGTCCCTCATCCCTGGTACCATTCCAGTAAATCTCCTCTGCACCCTCTCCAAGGACATTCTTCCTAAAGTGTGGTGCCCAGAATTGAGCACAATACTCCAGCTAAGGCCTAACCAGTATTTTATAAAGGTTTAGGAATAACTTCCTTGCTTTTGTACTCTGCCTCTATGAATAAAAGCAAGGATCCCATATGCTTTTTTTAACAGTCTTCTCAGCTTATCCTGACAACTTCAAAGATTTGTGTACATACACCCCCAGTTCTTCACCCCCCCACTTTAATCCTGCAAACACAGGAGCAGATCTACAACTAGAGCTTTTTTAAAAACAGTAAAACAAATGTTCTCCTACCTTAATAATTAACACGTTGCCTCCTGCCGCCTCCTTAGTTCACAGGTTAGGCAAGTAACCAGTCCAGCCCACAGCGAAATACAGAGTTAGAATTTTTTGCTCTTGTAGTGCACAATATCGTCCGAATCCTTAAAATTAAATTCCGGTCTTATTCACACCCAGTCGTGTACTTTAACACACAACGACCTGACACCCTATCACACGCAGAAAAAGCAAGAGACATTTCACTTTGACAATTTTTTTTTTTTTTATTAACACCAACTGTATCTTAAAACAAAAAGCACAACGAGTATTTCAGGGAAGCAGTTTGACAATTAGTTCGATGACCTTCTCCAAGCGAACTGAAGCCACACTAAACATCGGATTTCTGTTAAAATGAGGTACAGCCCGTTCCTCTGAATGCTTTATGTATTTTGCAGGGTTAGTACATCACGGCTCTCACTCTCTCGAGTTAATTCTACCATTTACATAGTCAGTTCCCACCCCACCTCTCCCCCAATTACACGCCAGTTTGTACCAGTTTTAAGGCTTTCAAAATGGTTATACGCAAGCACGGAAATCAGGACTTACTTTTGTTGCTACTCTCAAGCGGTGTTCCCAGGCTAAGGGGCTTTAACTCACATAAGTTTGTTCAAGTATTAAAGTTATATATTTTCTTTAAAACAATTTATTTCTGTGCTAAATTGCAATTTAACAGTCAAAATGGCCCCGGGTATACACACCAGAAATTCATGCATCCTATTCTCAGAAAGGTCCCTAACCCATTGTTTTTTTTTATTTTTTTAAATGAAAGCTCTTCTAATACATTGTTTTTATTTATATATCCTATTTTTTTTTTATTCGATGTGGCTGTTATTTAGATGTTTCTTCCTCTTTACGAAGGACATCAACGGTTAAACTGAGGCCTAGAAATAATTAAATAAGAATTAACTCGCCTTGGCCAGAGGGGAGGGAAGGAATTACATTACCACAACATAACCAGCGGTCTTGCTTCAGTGTTCTAAGTTGTCTCCAATCCAACATCATCATAAGACCGTGCCGTGCCATGCCACTGTCTGCACACACAACTGTTCCAAATAACACATTTCAGATCAAGTGCCAATAGCTTCTTTTTCTCTCTTTTTAAAAATGAGGTATAAACTACATTCATTTCCAACCACTTAATAGGTGACAGGTTCTGGCCGTGAAATATACTTTCAAACTCCCCTCCCCGTGGCAAGGCAGTGGGGTGATGGCGGCTCAGGGGGGGGTCTTCCGATCAGACTGTGGGGTGTGTCCCTTTGCGCTGCAGCAAGAACTGCTGGATGGCTTCTGCGTCGCGCTTTAGCCAGGCTCCGTTCAGCAGGATGTTCTCACATGACTGTTGGATGGCTCGCTCTGCAGCAGGGGCGGGATGAGTCTCGAAAAAGCTCTGAAATTGAAGAGACACGGTGATGAAGACTGACAGGTGATTGACATGGGCGACAAATTAACGTCATTGCCAAGTCAGGGCTGAGACTGACGCTTTACGGTTGGCAAAATGTGGAGAGGGTAGTTTGCATCTTAAAAGACCTGCGTTTATCAGCCCCCGCAAACATCTCAAAGTGCTTCATATACACCATGAATTGTTGAAGTGCAGAGTGATGTAAAAAGACTACCGAGTGCTTGGTTTGAGTATAAAACAAGGCTTTAATCAACTGTTTCAAAACCATGAGATTTCTAGTTACATCACTAATTCCTGGTTACAGAAACAACCTGCGCAAGCTGGGCCCATGCCCGAGTATTTATACTCCTTGGATGGCGCCACTAGCTGGCCGCCCAGTGTTACTTCATGAGTCATGATAAGATTCATGACACTGACTTATATTATGGCAAACGCAGCAGCCAGCGTGCACACAGCAAAATCCTGCAAACAGTAATGGCATGAATGATCAGTTAAACTAATTAGTGGGGGGGGGAGGTTTCTAGAGAGCAAATAATAGAAATGACAACAGAGGTGGTCATAGACTTAGGTAGCAGTGGGGGAATTAAAAAACAGAATGTGTCAGGAAGGGACAGAAGGTATGGAGTAAAAAGTAAAGTACTAAAAAGGGAAAAAACAGGAACTAAGTGTTACAAAACATATTTGAAAGTTCTTTATCTGAATGCACGTAGCATTCGTAACAAAATGAATGAGTTAACAGCACAAATAACGACATATGGGTATGATCTTGTGGCCATTACAGAAACATGGCTGCAGGGTGACCATGACTGGGAATTAAACATACCAGGTTATTTAACAATCAGGAAGGACAGGCAGGAAGGGAGAGGAGGTGGGGTGGCTATGTTAATAAAGGAAGGAATCACTATAATACAGAGAAATGATATTGGGTCAAAGGAGCAGGATAGTGAAACAGTTTGGGTGGAGATAAGGAATAATAAGGGGAAAAAAACACTAGTGGGTGTAGTCTATAGGCCTCCGAACAGTTGCAACTCTGTTGGACGGAGTATTAATCAGGAAATAGTTGAGGCTTGTAATAAGGGAACAGCTATAATTATGGGGGATGTTAATTATCACATTAACTGGACAAATCAAATTGGGCAGAGCAGCCTTGAGGATGAGTTCATTGAGTGTATTAGGGATGGGTTTCTTGAACCGACCAGGGGGCAAGCAACCTTAGATTTGGTGCTGTGTAATGAGACAGGATTAATTAAAAATATCCTAGTAAAGGATCCCCTTGGAATGAGTGACCATAACATGGTTGAGTTCCATATTCAATTAGAGGGTGAGAAGGTTGGATCTCAAACAAGCGTGCTGAGCTTGAATAAAGGAGACTATGAAGGTATGAAAGCGGAATTGATTAGAGTGGACTGGGAAAATAGATTAAAGGGTAAGACGGTACATGATCAGTGGTGTACATTTAAGGAGTTATTTTACAACTTCCAAAAAAAATATATTCCACTGAGGAAAAAAGGGTGTAAAAGAAAAGATAGCCATCCGTGGCTAAGTAAAGTAATTAAGGATAGTATCCGACTAAAAACAAGGGCATATAAGGTAGCCAAATCTAGTGGGAGGATGGAAGATTGGGAAGTCTTTAAAAGACAGCAAAAAATAACTAAAAGATTGATTAAGAAAGGGAAGATTATGAAAGTAAATTAGCAAAAAATATAAAAACAGACAGCAGAAGTTTCTATAGTTATATAAAAAGAAAAAGGGTGGCTAAAGTAAATGTTGGTCCCTTAGAGGATGAGACCGGGAAATTAATGGTAGGAAACATGGAGATGGCAAAAACACTGAAAAATTATTTTGTATCAGTCTTTACAGTAGAGGACACTAAGAATATCCCAACACTGGACAAACAGGGGGCTCGAGGGGGGGAGGAACTAAATACGATTAAAATCACTAAGGAAGTGGTACTTGGTAAAATAATGGGACTCAAGGCGGATAAATCCCCTGGACCTGATGGCTTGCATCCTAGGGTCTTGAGGGAAGTAGCGGTAGGGATTGTGGATGCATTGGTAATAATTTTCCAAAACTCACTGGACTCAGCAAAGGTCCCGGCAGATTGGAAAACCGCTAATGTAACACCCTTATTTAAAAAGGGTAGTAGGCAGAAGGCTGGAAACTATAGACCTGTTAGCCTAACATCTGTGGTTGATAAAATGTTAGAGTCCATTATTAAGGAGACAGTAATGGGACATTTGGATAAACATAATTTAATAGGACAAACTCTGCATGGTTTCATGAAGGGGAAGTCATGTTTGACAAATTTGCTGGAGTTTTTTTGAGGAAGTAACATACAGGGTGGATAAAGGGGAACCAGTGGACGTAGTGTATTTAGACTTCCAAAAGGCATTTGACAAGGTGCCACACAAAAGATTATTGCTCAAGATAAAAAAATCACGGGATTGGGGGTAATATTCTGGCGTGGGTGGAGGATTGGCTCTCTAACAGAAAGCAGAGAGTTGGGATAAATGGTTCGTTCTCAGATTGGCAACCAGTAACTAGTGGTGTTCCGCAGGGGTCAGTGCTGGGTCCCCAACTCTTTACAATCTATATTAACGATTTGGAGGAGGGGACCGAGTGTAACATATCAAAGTTTGCAGATGATACAAAGATGGGACGGAAAGTAGTGAGTGAGGAGGACATAAAAAACCTGCAAAGGGACATAGACAGGCTAAGTAAGTGGGCAGAGATTTGGCAGATGGAATACAATACTGGAAAGTGTGAGGTTATGCACTTTGGCAGGAAAAATCATAGAGCAAGTTATTATCTGAATGGCAAGAAACTGGAAAGTACTGTAGTACAAAGGGATCTGGGGGTCCTGGTGCACGAAACTCAAAAAGTTAGTATGCAGGTGCAGCAAGTGATCAAGAAGGCCAATGGAATGTTGGCTTTTATTGCTAGGGGGATAGAATATAAAAACAGGGAGGTATTGCTGCAGTTATACAAGATATTGGTGAGACCGCACCTGGAATACTGCATACAGTTTTGGTGTCCATACTTAAGAAAGGACATACTTTCTCTCGAGTCAGTACAAAGAAGGTTCACTCGGTTAATCCCGGGGATGAGGGGGTGGTCATATGAGGAGAGGTTGAGTAGATTGGGACTCTACTCATTGGAGTTCAGAAGAATGAGAGGCGATCTTATTGAAACATATAAGATTGTGAAGGGGCTTGATCGGGTGGATGCGGTGAGGATGTTCCCAATGATGGGTGAAACTAGAACTAGGGGGCATAATCTTAGAATAAGGGGCTGCTCTTTCAAAACTGAGATGAGGAGAAACTTCTTCACTCAGAGGGTGGTAGGTTTGTGGAATTTGCTGCCCCAGAAAGCTGTGGCAGCTACATCATTAAATAAATTTAAAACAGAAATAGATAGTTTCCTAGAAGTAAAGGGAATGAAGGGTTACGGGGAGCGGCAGGAAATTGGACATGAGTCTAGGTTCGGAATGGTCATGGCCCTGTGGGTAGTGGAGCGGGCCCAGGGGCCGTGTAGCCTGGTTCTGCTCCTACTGTGTTCTAATTCTGTGTTAGATTTCAGGAGATGGTTTTATTCCTGTTCCTGGCTGGGGTGGAGATCGCCTTTACAGAAGGTAAGTACTGTAGAAAATATAGGGACAGAGTGATCTCCTGGAAGAATTTCGATCGCCTAGATGGGTCAGAGAGGAATTTCCCAGATTTTTTTCTCCCAAATTGGCCATTGGGTCTTTATCTGGTTTTTCGCCTCTCCCGGGAGATCACATGGGTTCGGGTGGATGCAGAGTGATAGAAGATTTGAGGTTAGGATCAGATCAGCCATGATCTTATTGAATGGTGGAGCAGGCTCGAGGGGCCGATTGGCCTACTCCTGCTCCTATTTCTTATGTTATGTTCTTAATCTGCTTTCAGTGCTATTGGCTGAGGGAGGAATCTTGGCCAAGATAGCCAAGAGGCCTGCTTGTTTTTTTGAATAGTGTCACTGGTTCTTTGCCATCCACCTGGTCCAGAGGAACAGGCAGATATTATTTAACATTCGATTCAAAAAGGGGGGGGGGGGTGGCACCTCCGACAGTGCAGCACTCCCTCAGTACTGCACTGGAGTGCTAGCCTAGATTACGTGCCTAACCCCCCGGAGCCAGGCTCAAACTTGCAATCTTTTGACTCAGAAGGGTAAAAATCCTTTAAAATGCCCGAAATTTGCTTAGTGTCAAGGGCGGATGTGTTCTTGATTATTCAAAAAGAAAATCTCAAATGATTTATTTATAACTTCGCAAAGGTTGTTACAGTGTGTTAATTTCACACCATCACCATCCAAACTTTTATTTAAGGGATAAGGAGGGGGAATTCACAGGCTCGGCAGGTCGAATGGCCTCCTTATGTGCTGTAACCATTCTATGATTCTATGAAATCAGACTCCACGAACAATTCAGTGGAAACGGGCCAGGATCAACAGAAGATGTGAGCGGATAGACAGGAACCACCACGGGAAATTGGCAACAAACGGAGAGGGACTAATAAATCAACATGAGGTTACATTCCTCCAGTTTTCTGGGCCCCGTTTCAATATGGCCACTCTGCTCTATCACCAAGATTGCTGTCAACATTTAAAAAAAGAGAATCAGGCCACTGTGGCACAGTTCCTGTCAGCAAACTTTCAATCTGCTGAAGGCTATGGAGGTGTATATGGCCACGTTATTGATTAAAACCATGCTGGTAAATCCCCCCGATGGCTTAATGGCTAAGACATGGCCACTGTGGTATGAAGCCATACGGACAGGAAGGTATCGGGTGTGGTCCCCAGTCTGTGGTGGCGTGTTTGGTGATTTCAGTCACTAAAAAAGAGATCCATGTCCCTGGGCTTAGGAAAGAAAGGCAGAGGAAAAAAACAGCTCGGGTTCCCAACAGCTGTCCAGTGGCCCCTGCTACTGGGCTGTTGGGCATGGACTCGGGTATAATGTCCTCAATGGTGAAACATTTGCTGACACTTGCCTATCAGACTCACATCAAGTATGGCCACTTGGAGGGCAGTCAGCACTCCCAGAACTATACCCTAGCGCTGTCAGCACCTACCAATGAGAAGGGAATAAATACTGCGGCTACAAGAGCAGGTCAGAGGTTGGGTATTCTGTAGCGAGTGACTCACCGCCTGACTCCCCAAAGCCTTTCCACCACCTAAAAGGCAGTCAGGAGCATCATGGAATACTCTCCATTTGATGAGTGCAGCTCCAACAACACACAAGAAGTTCGACACCATCCAGGACAAAGCAGCCCACTTGATTGGCACCCCATCCACCACCTTAAACATTCACTCCCTCCACCACTGGCGTACCGTGGCTGCAGTGTGTACCATCTACAAGATGCACTGCAGCAACTCGTCAGGGCTTCTTCAGGAGCACCTCCCAAACCCGTGACCTCTACCACCTAGAAAGACAAGGGCAGCAGGCGCATGGGAACACCACCACCTCCAAGTCACACACCATCCCAACATGGAAATATATCGCCGTTCCTTCATCGTCGCTGGGTCAAAATCCTGGAACTCCCTCCCTAACAGCACCGTGGGAGCACCTTCACCACACAGACTGCAGCGGTTCAAGGCGGCGGCTCACCACCACTTTCTCATGGGCAATTAGGGATGGGCAATAAATGCTGCCCTTGCCAGCGATGCCCACATATCATGAAAGAATTTAAAATAAAATCAATGATCCAAGTG
Source organism: Somniosus microcephalus (assembly GCF_052327205.1). Classification (NCBI taxonomy): domain Eukaryota; kingdom Metazoa; phylum Chordata; class Chondrichthyes; order Squaliformes; family Somniosidae; genus Somniosus; species Somniosus microcephalus. The sequence goes on from NC_141010.1 coordinate 8,017,700, forward strand.
AACCTGTTCCTGGTTATTTTACGCTATTGATTGCAATGGGCCTGAAGTCATCCCCACACTATTTCTTGTAAAGTCGCACAGTTACCAATAGCTGAGCTTGGTGAGTACACTATGATTTTGAAGACATGGTTTTAATTCTGATGTTTTAAACAACGTTTGCCCTTAATTTTGACATTGGATTTGTTGATTGAATTGATATGGAAATGAATCAGTGAAATTAGCTGCCCATGAATTCTCATTGCTGCAGGTCAATCTAGAGAAGCCAATTTTTGTTTTTAATGCAACTTGTATTTATATATAGTGTTCAAAAGCAGGAAGACTTCCGAGTGCTTTATAATAAAGGAAGAAGGGAGTACGATGGATAAACAGCATTGGGGAAACAGGAGGAGTATGGGGTGTCTAGGATAGGGAACCAAAGGCACAGTCAAAGAGGAGAATTTGGAAAGCAGATAATAAGTGGGTCGAGAACTCCAGAGGGCAGGAGTGTAGTGACTGAACAAGTGACCACCAGTGGTGGGATGGAGGCAGCGAAGGGTGATGAGAAGTCTGGTGTTGGAGCAGAGCTTGTGCGCAGGGGTATATCACAGGCGATGATCAATAAGGTGGTTTGGGGCAAGGCCATCAAGAGATTTGTAAAATCAAGGATGAGAATTTTGAAATGAACTCAATGGGGCACGAGGAGCCACCAAAGCTTTGGAAAGCACAGGGATCTTTGGATGGAATATCACATGCGCTCCCATCCAGGCACCTGCTCCTTCTCGCCCAAATTTTCTGCATTCGCTGCAGTCAGGCGATCCAATGTGTCCCATAGTAGCAGGAAAATCTACCCCATTATGCCTCAGCACTGTGCCATGCCTAAATGGGCTGCTGATTGTAAAGTCTGTAGGTATTATGGCGAATTAATACACAGACTACAAGAGTAACTTTAACAGGACTTTACTATTCGAAGGTCAGGGCGAATCTGCCCAATAAATCCTGACACAGCACTTATATACCGGTGTGGTCACCGTCGGTATTACAGTATACAGCAGCCAAGATAAAGTAGTGCCACACCTAAAATAGTTCTCTTAAAGGTGGACGGTTACATACAATAGTTCTCTTAAAGGTAGAACAGTTACATACACTACACTGATGTTTTAGGTTGGGTCGAAGTCCACAGGTGATGTAAACTGAGCACCTGCATCCACCCAGTAGGATTGGCTTGGAATTCATCTGGTTTCTGAATGATCTGGAAACAGTAGAAGTAACTCTGATCTGCCCCCAAGCCTTTGCCATTGCAAACTGAGAGACAGGAGCATAGTCATCACTCTCCATCTGATTTTATTTTTCCCTTTCCCCTCTCTGAAGTGGTGTGGGAAAGGAAGCGTCAACCTATCCTACACTCAACATTGCCCCCACAGCAGCAAGACTGAGCTAAGGAACTCAGCGCTGTGGCAAACCACAACGGAGGGCGTTAATTGCACTCGGAAAAAATCAGGATTTCCAACACAACAATTCCCTCTGGTTATTATTTCATAATAAGTCATCCTGACTGAGGATTCCACAGCCTCAGGGCGTAATTATGCTATGGATGAGTTTCAAAAATTTATTTTTTAAGTGGTGCAATTCTAGTGCACATTTACGAGTGGCGGGGGTTTCTCCCTTATTAAAAGAAAGCCCATGATTTTTGTTTTGCGGTTTAAAACATCAAATGGTCGAGAAATGTCCCATTTCTCTGAATGCACTTTTATTCTTTAATTTGAGAGTGAACGTGGATCGGGCCCTATTCATTATCCTTCAAAATAATATTAAACTAAAAACAGCGGGACTGAGATTTAAAATTCATTCATGGAAATCAGATTTCTCCCAGTATATACGACGAACTTACACATCCTGTCACTTGATTTACAACATTCATGACCATCTGTCAACACTGCAGTCAGAATTTCAAGAACTGGAAAATACTCCGCAGATATGGGGAGAAAGTGACAGCATAGTCAGTGCAACATCAGAGGTTCATTCACTCTCGATAAACAGCAAGAGGGGGGACTGGTTTTTAAAATGGGTCAGTTACTGACTTTCCTTAGATATTATTATAACCAACTTATTCAAATAGCCATTTAAACATCAGAGAGGCAGAGCTGTACGGGATCTCAGACCGTTGAATGGAATCGTTTCCAGAGACAAAGGGCATGTATTGGACATGTCTTTGAAGATAGCTAATTTGTAGGGTTATGGGGGAAAAGGCTTGGGTGTGGGACTAAATTTTTAAATATTTGTTCATGGGATGTGGGCGTCGCTGGCAAGGCCAGCATTTATTGCCCTTTCCTAATTGCCCTCGAGAAGGTGGTGGTGAGCTGCCTTCTTGAACCGCTGCAGTCCGTGTGGTGAAGGTGCTCCCACAGTGCCGTTAGGGAGGGAGTTCCAGGATTTTCACCCAGCGACGATGAAGGAACGGCGATATATTTCCAAGTCAGGATGGTGTGTGACTTGGAAGTGATGGTGTTCCGATACACCTGCTGCCCTTGTCCTTCTAGGTGGTAGAGGTCACGGGTTTGGGAGGTGCTGTTGAAGAAGCCTTGGCCAGTTGCTGCAGTGCATCTTGTAAATGGTACACACTGCAGCCACGGTACACCGGTGGTGGAGGGAGTGAATGTTTAAGGTGGTGGATGGAGTGTCAATCAAGCGCGCTGCTTTGTCCTGGATGGTGGCGAGCTTCTTGAGTGTTGTTGGAGCTGCACTCATCCAGGCAAGTGGAGAGTATTCCATCACACTCCTTAATTGTGCCTTGTAGATGGTGGAAAGGCTTTGGGAAGCCAGGAGGTGAGACATTCACTTGGACAGCTTTCAAAGAGCTGGCACAAGCACGACGTGCCGCATGGCCCCCTTTCTGTGCTATAAGCTTCTATGATTCTATGAAAGGGTATGTAGAAATTTTGAAGCCAGTTTTGTTCATACTCTAGTTGCTGTGAACTGAACGTTCAGCTTCAAAGTTTTGTTCTGTTTTGCCTGCAGCTTTAAAGAGATGCTGCATTTTCTTTCTTTCTTTTTTTTTTTTTTTTTGAGTGAAGTAATGCCTTTGTCAAGATGAGGAATGTCCATGCTAGGGGACAGAGCCCTTTCTGCACCCATTGCCAGTATCGAGCACTCCCTGCTCAGGTATAAGGTGGGTCAAATCCAGGAAAGCTCTCTACTCTCACCATTAGTGTGCATTAACTCCAACTTCAAAAGCACCCTTAATTTTCTGCACTAGCCATCCTCATGTCCCCTTGGTGTGCCAAATTACAACTAGTTTTATTTGCTGTGGACTCGCATCCACAAGGAACTAGATTGACACTGACCAAACTCATTACTCTTAAGGCCCAATACAAAGAGAAAACTTTCATCCCATCAGTGTGTGGACTCATTTCAGACTCAGCTCGAAGAGTGAATTGTCACAATAGACAATCCCAGGTATTTTAAAGAATGAGGTTATCTGTACACTTCTTGTTGCACCTCAGTTTCCTGTGTTATACTTCACCATTTCTGGTCAGAGAGGTTCTTGCTCTGTGCAACAGTCTACAGCCCGCAGTGACATCGCCAACGGGGGAGTGAGGTCTCTGGGAACGCTCCCCGTTAAATAACGTGAACAGAACTTCATGTAGGATGTTTCTGATGGGCAGTTCTACAACAGGAATCTCTTCAAATGCCAGCAATAAGGCATTTCAGGCATAGACAAATTTATCACAATGTTTAAGCGATTAATTAATTTATAAATGAAACATAGAACAATGGAAAGCTCCTAACATAGCAACTGAAACCATCTGAGAGTTTGGCTCCTCATCCCTTCCTCCCCTATTTTCTAATTTTCTCCTGTACTAACGGCACCAAGTCCTGCTGGCATTCAGTTCCCCCAAGACTGGGCACCCACCATTTGAACCCAAGTGACCATTCCTCATGCAGCCAATCAACCATGGAGCATATCATAGTTGACTGATTACATCCTCACCCATGCACGTTCTCAGGGGTGGGTGAATCATTGGATTGCGATTAGGAGCTAGGACCCCCGATACAGGTTCCCCTCTCTGCCCCAGGGATGCCGAGGCAAATTGTAGCACAGCAACACCCGCCACACCGGAGGCCAGTTCACAGTGCAGGTCAGGAAACGGACCTTGGACTTTCTGGTCTATATGGTTTCTCGAGTTGACCTCCAATTTCTCCGCCACATCCAGTTTCTGCTCAGTGCTTCCCCTACTGGCTAATATTCAGATACAAACCTGTGTCTCCCCATTGTAACGCAGCACACTGACACACTAATTCGCTGTAACAACTTACAGAGCATCTTTAGCACAAGACATCCCACATGCTCTTGACACAGGTGGAAAATAATCAGAGACGGAGAGATAGAGGAAGGAGGATTAAGGGTAGTGACTGAAAGCAAGAGGTAAGTCGGTTCTTAAGAGGCTTTTAAACAAGGGGACAGATAGAAGGCAAGGCAGAGGGGGTTGAGATGAAATCTTCCGTAGTGAGGAGCTGAAATGGGTGATGGCTCTACAGCCAAAAAGTGAAGGGAAGGGAAGGGGTGGTGGTGGGGAATGGAAATCTGAATCAGACGAGCAGAGAGTCTGCATTACATTGGAGCACAGGACTGAATGAGGTTTGAGGCAGGGAGGGGCAAGGATTTTTAAATTGGCACGTGGATAGATAGGCAGCCATCAGTGAAGGTCGGTCAGTACAGAGGCAGTAGGGCAACGAGAGCTTTGCGCAGGATAACAGGAGCAGGCAGTGGAGTTCTGGACAAGTTGCAGTTTGTCGAGGGTGGAACTCGGGTGGTCAGTGAGAAGAGCATTTCATGAAAGTCTAATGGCAAACCTGGTGCAAGTCAGCTTCTACAGATACAAACAACTGGAATTCTTGCTGCCAACCCAGCCTATATCAAAAGGGACCAGGAACCAGATAAGAGCCCCAGATTATGTTTAGCGCTAAAAGTATTTCAAGTTATTGAGACGAGAGGTCAGCATTCACACGTAGGACGCTTGCATATGTATCATCCGATATACAAGTGATTTTTAAGCATTTACATTCTTAAAAAGACTGTGGATGATGAAGACAGATCAAGTTTGTTAAAACCCCAAAATATTAATGTTATGAAGTAATGTTCTAATATGAACAGAACCCAGACAATCTGAAGTTTGCCCAGAATCATTCTGAAGTACTGAGAAGGAGACACTTACAAAATCTGGCAAAATATTTCATCCCTCTCCACCACCCCCCTCCCCAAAACAAAACTTCCTCATGAGCAGATTAAAAGTTTTGGATCCCAGCCGGGTGAGAAATGTACGTACAAACAACCTAAAACATGAAAGTGAAATGAGTGTTACTGAAAGTCAGAGATGATGCAGCCTGCAGGTTGCTGCAATGTGGTCACTCTCACACACCTACAGAACCATCAGCACCTGGTGCTTACAAATCATAAAACTCACTTCCACTGCTGAGGCATTTAAAAAGTGGATTTTACACTAAATATTTCCCTTTTTGAACCACAGTTTACAGCAGCAAGTGAAACATCTCGTGCAAACTGCCTCTGGGAAACACTAGGGAAAAATCAATAAGCAATTCATGGAACCATTAATCACTTACCAGTCAGAGTAATTCCCCTTCAGTTTGGACTATTAATTCTGTTACGAGATAATGAGATCCTTGCAGTTCTAAGCACCTTTTCACAACTGGTTAGAGCCCACAGTACATGAATCTGGATAGCAAACTGCACGGGTTGTGATGGTTGCATCAGAGTAACTGCGGCTTCAACGCTTCACTTACCAACGATGAGCAGCAAAAGGACTGAGCAGATTTTAACAACAGACCTGTATGCCAGAGTCCTCATCGTCCAGTTAACCCTCCACAATCCCTTCAAGTTAATGGATAGCACCAGTGCCCCTTTAACTGTACAGGTACACCTCCCAAGTCGTTTTTCTACCTCACTTTAGGTGAATGTTTTTAAAAAAAAAAAGATTTCCACGTAGAGTACCCTCTGCAACGACTGACACGCAGCCTGGGACTCGCTGCAAATACTGACACATTCCCAGGTAACCCCTGCAAACATCAACACGGCTTCCCGGACTCCCACCTGCAAATACTGACATGGTCTCAGGGTTTCCCCCCCCCCCCCCCCCAATCGCAAGTACTGACATGGTCTCGGTTTCCCCCCCCCATCGCAAGTACTGACATGGTCTCAGGGTTTCCCCCCCCCCCCCCCATCGCAAGTACTGACAGGGTTCCAGCGAGTTCCTCCTATTGTAAATATTGACAAATTCTTGGAAAGCTCCTGGCATATATTGACATGTTTATCAGGGTCTCCCTGTGCTCATTTCCAAAAGACAGTTAATCAGTTACTCAAGGAAAACCATACCATCATTGCAGAAAACATCTAGTAGTCTACAGCAACAGAAATAATGGGCCAGTAAGTCAACGAGAAGAGAAAGTTACTGAATTCTGATGACCTTCGGTGTCCTGGATGCTCCAGTGGATACCCCCTCCTCCCAGAGCCAGGAGTTTAAAACCCATGGCTTAGGTGATCCAGCCAAGACTAGTACCACACTGTGTTTGAGAGCTATTGGCAGGTATTGGCATTATGTAGCTTCTCAACCAGCTTACCAAACTGTGCAGGTCAGTTAGTAATGGTCCAGTTTTGCTTTGAAAGGAAGGGGAGATACCTGGGAGGTATGCTGATGAAATCAACCTGTTCTGCAGCCAAAAATGTATTAAGATAGGAAACTATGTTTGTGTGTTGTAAACAGCGGACGCTCCCATTTCACTCCTCTTCTCCCAAAAAAGATGTTCTACATTTGAATAAGTTGAGTTCGATGGACAATCTGGTGTAAAATTTGCAAACATTAACCATCGCAGTTCAGGATAGGATTCTTTTAGATATACAGCTGAGCCCTTCAATATGAGAAAAGACATTACAGTACATGCAAATAATTGAGACTTCCTTTACCTTAACGTCAGCTGCCATCTTGTCACCGGCAAAACCTTCAACCGTTAGCTAAATGTGGAAAGTAAAAGTAGAGCAGTTAGTGAGTGAACTGTAATGTATCTTATCCAAGAAATACTAATCAGTACTCAGCCAAGAAATTGATTATTGAGTTTCATATTCTGGAGATAAAACAAAAAGGCAATTTTTTTTTATTAAAATGGTACAATCCTAAAAGCTATTGAAATAACTTAGAGGGAATCCTTCTGGGTAGTGTTCTGGAGTTAGTGTAGGGTCAGCCATGGCTCAGTTGGTAGCACTCTCGTCTCAGAGTCAGAAGATTGAGAGTTCAATCCCTACTCCAGAGACTCGAGCGCAAAATCTAGGCCGACGCTCCCAGTGCAGTGCTGAGGGAGCACTGCACTGTCAAAGGTGCTGCCTTTCAGATGAGATGTTAAACTGAGGCCCTGTCTGCCCTCTCAGGCGGATGTAAAAGATCCCATGTCACTATTCGAAGAGGAGCAGGGGAGTTCTCTCCGGTGTCCTGGCCAATATTTATCCCTCAACCAACATCACGAATACAGATTATCTGGTCATTATCACATTGCTGTTTGTGGGAGCTTGCTGTGCGCAACTTGGCTGCCACGTTTCCTACATTGCAACAGTGACCACACTTCAAAAAGTACTTCATTGGGACGTCCAGAGGTCATGAAAGGTGCTATATAAATGCAAACCTTTCTTTACATTTAGTTACGCCCCAATCAATCTCGTTCAACCATTCCCCTCATTTTCACCTTGGATATCCTCGCCCCTAAAAAACCCTTTGACCGTCTCCCATCTAGGAATCGCCCCCTGATATGGCTGCCATCTTCATTCCCTCAAATCAAGGGGTACAGCATATTGGGCACACATCGGTTTTAGCTATCCATCACCAGATCTGGCTGCGACACATAGAATCCTGATGGCGCTCAATCTCCTTGACCTGTGACCTTCCCCCAAGAACACACTGTTCCTACAACTCTGGCCTCTTGAGCACTCCCCCTACTTACACCCCACCACTGACGGCCATGCCTTCGGTTGCCTCGACCTATGCTCTGGAATTCCCTCTCTTCCTCCTTTACACTTTCAGACCCTCCTTATAACCTATCTTTGACAACGCTTTAGGTTACCCCTCCCAAAACCTCTTTTTTTGGCTCAGTGTCTACTTACTTTGATTACACCTCAGAAAAACATCCCAAGGTGCTTCACAATGTTAACATTGCTATATAAATGCAGGTTGGTTGTTATTGGCGTGCTCCTAGACTCATCCTTGGCTTCCTCCTGTTGTGTGTGTGTGTTGCCCACTGACGATATATTCTCTGTAGCGATGGAGTCAGCTTCCATCTCTATGCCGATGACGCCCAGCTGTACTGCTCCATCCTGACCCCCAACTCTACAGCCACATTATGTTGCCTCATTGCTTGTCCAACACCAAGCTTCAATATACATAACATTTCAAATGCCACTACCCACATCCTATCCTTTCATTTATGTGTTTTAAAAAATATTTTTTTCACAGGAGTGTGGGTGGTGCTGGCAAGGCCGCACTTATAGCCCATCCCCATCTGTCTCGAGAGGGTGAAGGTGGGCCGCCTTCCTGAATTGCTGCAGTCCTGGAGGTGATGGTGCTGCTTGACTATCGCCCCCATCCTTGCCAACCTCCACTGGCTCCCCAACGCATTAAATTCAGCATTTTTGCTTTCATCTACAAATCCCTCCATAGCCTTTGTCCCTCGCTACCTTTGTAGCCTCCTCCAGGGCCGCTGCAACCTCCTCTGTGCTCTGTTCCCCTGTGCAGCTCCCCATCCGTGTGCTCCATCTACTGTGGCAGAGTCTTCAGTTGTCTTGGCGCTACACCCGACTAAATTCTTCAACCTTTCTAACTCTCACCATCTTCAGGCACCTCCTCCTAACCTAGCTCTGGTCAATCCTTCAAACAAAGCCCCCTTCCCCCCTCCCTTAAACCACATTAAGTGCATTAGCACATTTAATGTAGGAAAACATCCTATGTAAATGCAAGTTGCTGTTGCTTGCTTGGATGAGCATTTTGGAGTGTTTCCTATATTAAAAGGCACAGTATAAATCTAAGTTGTAGATCAGTACTGAATTGGGTGATCTCTGCTAGGACGGCAGTGGTGGGGTGGGGGGAGGGAGGGGCGTGGGTCAGTGGGGGGCAGGGGGGGGGGGGGGAAGGCTCCAACTTAACTCCATGGTTCTCAGGCCAGGAAAGGATTTGAAGCCAGGTCTTAGCCTGGCTGTGATAACTCTCATGGTTGGATAGCCTGCCGAGGGGCTTGCTGCCCAGGATCACAAAGGAGCAATGGGCCCCTGTGATACTACACACCAGGTGAGCACCGTCCTGAGGGGGGAAGGCCAACGGTGGGGAAAAGTGACCCTATTATGTGTCACGTGCTGGCTGCCAGAGAAAGCACACAGCTGTAGTCTGTCAGGCATCCATGGGGAGTAAAAAGAATCTTTTTAATTTGGAGGCTGTTGGTGACGGCAATGCAATATTAAGCCATTCTGGTTGAAGGCAACGAAGCATATTCCTTGAAACTGCGACATAAAAGCCTGGAAAATATTTTTTAAAAGCATCTTAAATTCCTTGTAGCTGAAGCTTCTGTGGCAGCAGCTTGTTCCCAGTCGATTAGATCACAGAAGAAATCTAGGGCACGTGATGTGTCCGCACAGTTAAAGAAACACAAGATCTGACGTCTTGGCAGACAGCTCAACGACACCACGAATGGAAACATAAGCTGTAAAGAGATTAAAATAATCTGCAGCAAACTCAATTCAGGAATCTCCATTTGAACTATGTTTCAAATCAACATTTGAGTCCCAATTTTTTTGTTGTAGGACTCTTTCAACAGAAATAAGTGGAGCAATGCAGCTTATTTACTTTAACAACTAATAGGTTAGGAACAGAACACAATGACTGCATCAACGTGCTACACTATGGTGTGGCAGGACATAATTCTACGGCCACTCTCTCCTGCAAGGCCTGTCCTCGATTTCAGCTGCAGAGTGAAATGGATCATCACTGTGGAGCAGTTTGAAAGGCCAACTATGCCTGCTGAAGGAAGCAATGTTGAGTCCTTGAACTGAAACAGTAAAAGAATCAAAGTCGCAGCACAGCCAAGTACTCTTTGTGTTTACCTTGATTAAACGTGATATTAAAAAGCCTCCTTGGTAGCGATTGTACAGTTCTTCCCAGTTATCTTTTACAAATTTCCAGGCAGCTTTCCTACCCATTAAACTCCCACCTGACACTCCACCAAGTACAAAGACTGTGTCCTGGGGACGAACTTCCTCCTATAAGAACAAGAGCATTGCGGTTAAAATAAAAATAACTTTTAAAAAATTACATTTTTCCCCCTTTGCTGTGCATCAGCTCCACGAAGTCTAAAGCACTATGCTGTGTACAGAAATAAAACCAAGCAATGTATTTATGGCCTGAACACCTCTCTTTTTTCTCCTCTCCTTCTCTGAAGGTAGTGACTCATGCAGACAATGGCAGCCTGGTGCCACCTCATCCAACTGATCATTGGTCCATGTCTGAGCCCGGACAGCGAGTGCTGGCAGGTTGTTCCATCCTGTTGGGGCATCACTGACAACGGTTCACTAGATTGATCCCTGGGGTGAGAGGGGTGTCCTATGAGGAAACATTGAGTAGAATGGGCCGATACTCTCTGGAGTTTAAAAGAATGAAAGGTGATCTCATTGAAACATAAGATTCTGAGGGGGATTCACAGGGTAGGTGCTGAGAGGTTGTTTTCCCCTGGCTGGAGAGTCTAGGGCTAGGGGTCACAATCTCAGGATAAGGGGCCGGCCATTTAGGACTGAGATGAGGAGGACTTTCTTCACTCAGAGGGTTGAGTGTCTTTGGAATTCTCTACCTCAGAGGGCTGTGGACGCTCAGTCGTTGAGTATATTCAAGGCTGAGATTGATAGATTTTTGGACTCTAGGGGAATCGAGGGATATGGGGATCGGGTGCAAAGGTGGAGTTGAGGTCGAAGATCAGCCTTGCTCTTATTGAATGGTGGAGCAGGCTCAAAGGGCCGTATGGCCTACTCTTGCTCCTATTTATGTTCTTATGGTATTCAGCTGATGTAATACACACTTTACAGCAAAACTCACTAGGGCAGCTGTCAGGGTCACTGGAAAGGAAAGAGAAGTGGGTACCATGGGTGGTTTCTCCCCCCCACCCCCCTTCGCCATCTCTGGGGGCTCTGATCAACAGCAGCTCCCCCATCGCTGCCCCCCCACCACCACTTAAAATCAGCTCAGCACAAAACAGGGATCATTAAGTGGACCTCCCTGACATGGAATGGCAGTGCATTCAGTATCGCAAGGAGCGCACGTCAACCCAAGCACCCCACCCACCCGCCCCTTCAACCACCGTCTGCCCCACCTGTGACAGAGACTGTAGGTCCCGCATTGGACTCATCAGTCACCTGAGAACTCATTTTTAATGTGGAAGCAAGTCATCCTCGGTTCCGAGGGACTGCCCAAGAAGGAGGGAAGAAGTGCATTCAACCACCAAGCATCAGAATGCCCTCCCTTCCGATTCTACTTCATAATATTCAGCATTCAAAATGTACAGGTAACACAAGACACACATGCTGAAAGTTGTTGGTCTGTTTGGTAGCTATAAAGATTAAAGTTGGGGAAACTGTGCATCAATAAGTTTTTGTTTCTTGAGGGGTAGGGGGAGGGAGTGAGAGAGAGAGGAAGGGTGGAAAAAAAGAACAGTTGCCTTCACATCCTGATTGATTCCCACCTTCCCGCTCAGTTCTTTTTTTTAAACCAGCATTTGGTTTAAAAGCAGGCGAATGCCCAGAGACAGGGCCACTGGTTCAAGATGACCAAATCAAATGTAATTTTTTAAAAACATATCGCAGATTTTTACCAATTCTTTGGGGTTTGCATTCTGCAATTCAGTCATTTTTTATTCTGTGAAAACAGAACATTGGTAATATGCAAGGTCCTTTACAATTTGAACAACTGAAATTCAATTTTTATTGTGTGGGATTATGACCGTCATTTACAAATTCTATGAAAAATCAAAAAACCAGTAGCTTTGCCCACAGTACAGGATAGCACCCAGGTAAAAAAAACAAGAAGTTAGGTAACACCTTGCTTCGCTTTTAAAATCCTGTAGATGCAAAGAGGAAGGAGAGAAAAAGTTGAGGCGAATAGCATCGATGCATTTAAGGGAAAGCTAGATAAACACATGAGGGAGAAAGAAATAGCAAGTTCTGCTGATAAGAGTTAGATTGGTGGGAGGAGGCTCGTGTGGAGTATAGACCAGTTGGGCTGAATGGCCTGTTTCTCTGCTGTAAATTCTATGTAAGTAAGGAGTTCTACAGCTTGGAATCTTATCCAAGCTGTCAGGTCTACAACTGTCATGTCAAATATTGTCGATCTCCAGTGGCTTTTATTTTTATTCATTTATGGGAAGTGGGCGTCGCTGGCAAGGCCAGCATTTATTGCCCATCCCTAGTTGCCCTCGAGAAGGTGGTGGTGAGCCGCCTTCTTGAACCGCTGCAGTCCGTGTGGTGAAGGTGCTCCCACAGTGCTGTTAGGGAGGGAGTTCCAGGATTTTGACCCAGCGACAATGAAGGATCGGCGATATATTTCCAAGTCAGGATGATGTGTGACTTGGGGGAACTTGGAGGTGGTGGTGTTCCCATGCGCTTGCTGCCCTTGTCCTTCTAGGTGGAAGAGGTTGCGGGTTTGGGAGGTGCTGCCGAAGAAGCCTTGGCGAGTTGCTGCAGTGCATCTTGTAGAGGGTACACACTGCAGCCACAGTACGCCGGTGGTGGATGGAGTGAATGTTTAAGGTGGTGGATGGGGTGCTAATCAAGCAGGCTGCTGTGTCCTGGATGGTGTCGAGCTTCTTGAGTGTTGTTGGAGCTGCACTCATCCAGGCAAGTGGAGAGTATTCCATCATACTCCTAACTTGTGCCTTGTAGATGGTGGAAAGGCTTTGGGGAGTCAGGAGGTGAGACACTCGCCGCATAATACCCAGCCTCTGACCTGTTCTTGTTGCCACAGTATTTATGTGGCTGGTCCAGTTAAGTTTCTGGTTAATGGTGACCCCCCCAGGATGTTGATGGTGGGGGGATTCGGCGATGGTAATGCTGTTGAATGTCAAGGGGTGGTGGTTAGACTCTCGCTTGTTGGAGATAGTCATTGCCTGGCACTTCTGTGGTGTGAATGTTACCTGCCACTTATCAGCCCAAGCCTGAACGTCGTCCAGGTCTTATTGCATGGGGGCATGGACTGCTTCATTATCTGAGGAGTTGTGAATGGCACTGTACACTCTTCAGCGAACATCCCCATTTCTGACCTTATGTTGGAGGGAAAGTCATGGATGAAGCAGCTGAAGATGGTTGGGCCTAGGACACTGCCCTGAGGAACTCCGACAGCGATGGCCTGGGGCTGTGATGATTGACCTTCAACCACCATCCTTTGTGCTCGGTATGACTCCAGCCAGTGGAGCGTTCCCCCCCCCCCCGATTCCCATTGACTTTAGTTTTACTAGGGCTCCTTGATGCCACACTCGGTCAAATACTGCCTTGATGTCAAGGGCAGTCACTCTCACCTCACCTCTGGAATTCAGCTCCTTTGTCCATGTTTGGACCAAGGCTGTAAGGAGGTCAGGAGCTGAGTGGTCTTAGTGCATCAGTGAGCAGGTTATTGGTGAGTAAGTGCCACTTGATAGCACTGTCGATGACACCTTCCATCACTTTGCCGATGATTGAGAGTAGACTGATGGGGCGATAATTGGCCGGATTGGATTTGTCCTGCTTTTTGTGGACAGGACATACCTGGGTAGTTTTCCACATTGTTGGATAGATGCCAGCATTGTAGCTGTACTGGAACAGCTTGGCTAGAGGCGTGGCTAGTTCTGGAGCACAAGTCTTCAGCACGATAGCCGGGATGTTGCCGGGGCCCATAGTCTTTGCTCTATCCAGTGCGCTCAGCCGTTCCTTGATATCACGTGGAGTGAATCGAATTGGCGAAGACTGGCTTCAGTGATGGTGGGGACCTCGGGAGTAGGCCAATATGGATCATCCACTTGGCACTTCTGGTTGAAGATGGTTGCAAACGCTTTAGCCTTGCGTTTTGCACTCACGTGCTGGGCTCCACCATCATTGAGTCGGGTCTTGGGTCAAGCGGGGTTGAATGGCAAGGGATAATTGAACCAGGGTGCGCAGACATAATTCGATCCCCATTTTGAAGCCATACATTCTGTCCGTATTTTTCTTTTTTCTTTGTAAACTCCTATGTCCATATTTATAATGGAAACTGGCTACGTAAACATGTCACACTTTTATTATAACCTCCCACCAGTGGTGGCGCTATAGTGGCTCACAGTGCACCAGGCTTAGGTAGGGAGCTTGCATTATAAATGTGGACTGTGGAATTTATAGTGGAACAAGTTGACAGGAAATGCAGGCAGGTGTAAGATTCATATATATTTGGAGGCAAAGTTGCCTCTAAGCTGCGCAGCTGCCTGGAGGTCTGGCGCAGGCCGCTCATTGGCCTTCACATTGAAAAACCCGCGCATGCGCGAACATTTTAATGCGCTGCGCAGCCAGTTAAAGGGACCGCGCATCTAAAATAAAAATTAGAGTGAACATTGTTTGGAGGATATGCTGTTTAAATACAATAGGGGCCCCATCAGCAAGGTGCGACAGGGAAAGCGTTATAGGAAGTATCTGCGACATGTAGAGGAACAATGCGCTATATGCAAGATTTTTAATATACAAGCAGAGTTCCCACAGAAATTGCTATGAGGCAGATAACTGATGTTTTAACAAATAGGAGCATTAGGAACAAAGTGTAGTGGGAAAGTGACAGGTAAAGTGTTAAAAGAAATAACAGGAAGCACTTTAATATATTATAGATATATACACATGAAGTCGCTGTACATGCAGAATGTAAAAACAAAGTCAAGTTTCATTTGCAAGAAGCATCAGCAAGAGAGGGCAAGCTAGTGCAGCAGGGTGGTATCAGCTGATCTTACTTGTGCACTGCCAACAATTGGGCAGTGGGGTCCTTTACAGTGGCAGGAAGCCGCATTTAACAGATCTGCCTGAATTTAAAACCCACTATTTAGCAGTCAACATCGCAAACAAGGGCTAAATCTCCAGGTTTTATTGCACCATTCAGCTGTAAATGAAAACAAACTATAAATCCCACCAAAATACAGCTTGATAAAACGTCTACGTACTGTTTTTTCCCCCAGCATGTTTACATAAATGTAACTAAGCCAGAAAATAAAACACAAATTCAAAGGTTATTGCATCAGTCAAGTTTCCAGTAACACTAGTTTTTCTTCGATTTACTCTTTTCAAAGCGTAGTCTGCTCACACCCCCTATAAGCGCATCTCCCGTTAGCGGATCATCTCATCTCGGCGGACCAATCATGGAGAATACCGTGGCCGAGAATGTCGTGCCCTCCCAGCTGGTGGTGAGCAGATCCTGCAGGGAAAGAGCGACAGAAAACCTGTGGTTTAGGTCCCTGAGCAGACCAGCCAGTTAGCATAGTGCGCATCAGGGGAAATGGCACAGACATGGGTCTGACAGTTATTACGAGGGAAGGCGTTGGTGGATTTGGGTATTTTCTACTCCTAAACATTCTAAAAATCAGAGTTTTAAACCAAACTCACTTTTTTTTTTATAAAAAGGGTTTGGGAAGACGCCCCCTCAACAAAGGTAGGATTAAACGCTCCATGGGACACTACAGCTTAGTATGTGTGCTCGTCAGAGAAATCCAGCACAGATACCAGTGACCGATAGCGGTGTCGAGGTTAAATTCAACAGAATATTTCCTGGATGCAAGTTTTGATGAGGTAACAAGATTCAGAGCTACAATACAGCTAGTGTCAAGTTACATCAGTACGTAACGTAATTATATATTATCCATGAACTACTTCAAAATAGCACCAGCTCCTGATCTGGAGTTTTCAATGTCAGGGACACATACCAATCAGACGCTAGGAACTTACCCGTGGTTGAGGTACATAGAGCAGGAAAGAGGGCAGGATGGGGAAAAGAACAAATCGTCAGCCACCCTAATCACTGCCATTAGAAGTTGGTCAGCCCCTTTCTCAGAAACGTAGTACACTGCACTCGAGAGGTGGGAAGAGGAGAACGTACCCATGGAAGTTTTGTTCTTTCCACCCCTTTTATTTACAAGCAACCAATGGTGATTAGTAAGGACTTCTTGACTAAAGCGTTGATAAACTCAACTTCACATCCTGCAACCATTGCGGTTCTAGGAGCTTTCTTCACAGAAGGAGTGACTCAGGGCAGGTCTGGGTCTCTCCTTGACTGCGGTGCCATGGGCCTGTTCTCTTGGAACTTGCTGTAACGGTTCTGCCAATAAGGTGAGGTAGAGGCTGGAGAAGAGTCTTCGTACGGTGAGGTCCGCTATAAAAGGAGAGCGCAGCTTTGAGATCCATGTGTGGGGAAAAAGGGGGGGGGGGGGGGGGAAGATGAAAGACAGGAATTAAAGATGGTCCACTAATTACACTTCTTTGGATGTATCAGTCCTTCTCACGTTGCATCTGTGCCATATCACAGACAGGTTCAAGTGGGGATGTTCACTATGCTGATGGCAGTGGTTCTGCAGAACTAGATTGAGAGAGTAAAGCCATTCCTAAGAAAAAGCAGCAGCAACGGAATCAGGCACTATGTCGAGAATGTTTCAATTTAAAACCAAAAATTCTTGGACTACCAAAAGATAAAACGTGGATCTGATTTTTTTAATTGCTCATTTTAAAATGAAGATTGAAGTACTGGAGATACCACAGAACACGACTGTGGCACACTGTGCAATGGAGCAAGTACTAATTGTGAGGGAAGCTATTTATTTTCAGGTGGGAGGGCATGGGGAAAGTTGCCACGAACTACACAATGAAGTCCTGAGGGGGCTTCTTGAGCATGAGAGCTTTATTTGATCGAAACACATGCAAACAGGGCAAAGTGAAGATCTTCCCCTGTGGCCTTTGCGTTGTGCCATTTGGAATTTAATGCACCACAGGGAAACTGAAATGGAAGCAACCTGGGACAATCATTCATGAGCTAGCAAGAAATAACATACCGACATAGCAAAGGTCAAAACCTTCTGAATGAGGTCAGGGTGTGAGATGGCGCCCAGTAGCCTTTCGATTCGAACCTTCTCTTCCTGTAGATCTGCTTGGTTATGTAGCTGTAAAAGGGAATGGTATTTGTTCAGCTACACTGTAAATGGCACTTGAAGACAGGCATCATACTTCAATCATATGCAATTTCCCTTCACCCAAAGGACTTCTGTTCATGCAGTCATGTGCAGCATGGGGCTGAAGACCAGCATGAGATTTTACTTTCTCCTCCCTTTCCTAATTTTCTCCCTCCTCTCACAAAGGCACAGTTTATACCGGGGGTAGAGTTCCACAGGTACCAACTGCCCTCTGTACCTTGCACAATGATCCAATCCTCCTGTCTGAGTGTAAACAATGAGTCTCAGTGGGCTGTTCAACTGTGAGACTATCCCAGCCAAGCCCAATCCCATCCACACTCAATATCCACACGTGATTTTTACAGCATTTTCTATTCTTGTTGCAGCTTTCCAGCATTTGCAGTTTTTTTGTTGTTGCTTATTTTAATGTGTCAGCTGTGGCTCAGTGGGTAGCACTCTCGCCTCTCAAGTCAGAAGGTTGAGAGTTCGAGGCCCACGCCAGGGACTTGAGCACAAAAATCTAGGCTGAAGCTCCCAGTGCAGTGCTAAGGGAGTGCTGCACTGTCGGAGGTGCCGTCTTTCGGAAGGGGCGTTAAACCGAGGCCCCGTCTGCCCTCCCAGGTGGATGTAAAAGATCCCACTGCACTATTTCGAAGAAACTGCAAAAGGGAATGGTATTTGATCAGCTATACTGTAAACGGCATTTGAAGACCGGCATTATACTTCAATCGTATGCAAATTCCCTTCACCCAAAGGACTTCTGTTCATGCAGTCATGTGCAGCATGGGGCCGAAGACCAGCATGAGATGGATTTCTCCCCAGAGTCCTGGCCAATATTTATCCCTCAATCAACATCACTAAAACAGATTATCTGGTCATTATCACTTTGCTGTTTGCGGGAGCTTGCTGTGCACAAACTGGCTGCCGCGTTTCCTACACTACAACAGTGACTACACTTCAAAAAGTACTTCATTGGCTGTAAAGCACTTTGGGATGTCCAGTGGTCATGAAAGGTGCTATAGAAATGCAAATGCTGTGGAGGCTCAGTCGTTGAGTATATTCAAGACAGAGATCGATAGATTTTTGAATATTAAGGGAATCAAGGGATATGGGGATAGTGCAGGAAAGTGGAGTTGAGGTAGAAGATCAGCCATGATCTGACTGAATGGCAGAGCAGGCTCAAGGGGCCCAATGGACGACTCCTGCTCCTATGTCTTATGCTCTCAAGTCTTTCTTTATTACGAGAACGAACTCTGGCTAATTCTCTCCTCACAGCCAAGGGGAACCAAGAGCAAGTGGAGCACCCCAAATGAAATGAGCTACCTCAGCACTGATCAGACATAGGGCTCAGTGTGTTTATGGCACTGCCTTTACCTTCCAAGCTATCAGAAGTTAGAAGCACAGAATTGTACAGCACAGGTGGCCGCCATTTGGCGCATGCCGCTTCTTAAAGAGCTATCCTCTTCGTCTCAATCCCCTGCCCTTTCCCCAATCTTTAACTTTCCTTTTTCAAGTATTTATCCACTTTCCTTTTGAAAGCTATTGTGTTCTGCTTCTGCCATGGTTTCTCGCAGTCCATTCCATGTCCCAATAACCCTCTGCCTAAGAAACCTTCCCCTACCCCCCTCCCTTTCTTATGATTAAATTTGCGCCTTCTAGTTATTGACTCACCGAACAGTGGAAATAGCTCTTCCTGATTTACTTCATTAAAACTCTTGATAATTCTGAGCACCTCCATCAGATCTTCTCTTAACTTTACCTTTTCAATTAGAAAAAAAAAACATTTGCCCTCGCCTCTCCCCATAAGCTGATGCAAGTTTGGGGGTTTTTTTTGGCGAAGAGGCAGCAATTTCTGCATGCGGAGGTCCACGGCCCACACAAAATCTCATAATTGACAGCAATTTTGGTTAGGCTCGATTCTAAAATCCATGTTGATTTATTTAATGTCAGCCTTGGCTCAGTGGGTAGCACTCTCGCTTCTGAGTCAGAGGCTTGCGGATTTAAATCCCACTCCAGAGACTGGAGCACAAAAATCGAGGCTGACACTCCCAGTGCAGTACCGAGGGAGTGCTGCACTGTCAGAGGTGCCGTCTCACAGACGAGATGTTAAACCGAGGCCGACTCTCAGGTGGATGTAAAAGATCCCATGGCACTATTTCGAAGAGGAGCCAGGGAGTTCTCCCTGGTGTCCTGGCCAATAGTGATCACTCAACCAACATCACTAAAAAAACAGATTATCTGGTCATTTATCTCACTGCTGTTTATGGGACCTTGCTGTGCGCAAATTGGATTCTAGATTGCAGCAGTGACTACACTTCAAAAGTAAGTCACTGGTTGTGAAGGATTTGGAGACATCCTGAGGATGTGAGATGATACACAAATTTTTTCTTTATGAAATCATTCAGTGACTACACTGAATAATTTCATAAAGCATCACAGATCACATAGAGCAACACATTTTTCATTCTAAAGGGTTTTACCAGAAATGTTAACCTGACTTTTGTCTCTACAAATCCTAACAGACCCCCGTGTAATCCCAGCATTTACAGGTTTGTGTGTTTCTGGCAAATTGTCTGCTGTACAGGCAACACGTAGTGACCAGCAAATCCTGTAGATGGCAGTGCTACCCCGCATATCTCCAGGCCGTCAGAAAACATGGCAGCAAATTCCAAATGCAGCAAATAGGCAAACTTTAAATTGGATTTCACCAATGATTGTGAAAAACAAAAATAGGTTTCCAAGAATTTACTTACAGCTGGAGCCATTTTCCTTGCCAGGGACAATATCCATGCTATAGATTACAATAAAATTTGGTATCTATAAATATGAGAGAGAAAAAGTGCTCCCTGGCATCAGTTCTGATCTTGCCATTTTACCAGTTTGTACCCATGTCCTGCAGTCGTGGATTAACTTGAAACAATGCTCAGTGCTGAGGATTAAGCTTTACTATTCCACTGACGATCGCGACAAGCTCCCTTCCCACACACCCTTCAGGCTGAAAAGTCCACATTGAAGGAAATGTCTTTGGAAATACTCATGAAGCCCCAACTCGACTTCTAATTATATAGAGTAGCATTAATTACCTGCAGTATCAAACAATAAATAAAATGTCAGCCTTTTAGGTGCAGACTATTTCACCTCCTGCTAATATTGGCTTTCTGCAGCAACGCTTTTTAATACCACAGCACCCCCTGGTGTCTGTGCAGCACAGTACAGAAATGTCTCAGCTGACACTCACGGCAGTGCTGAGGGAGTGCTGCACTGTCGGAGGTGCCGTCTTTCGGATGAGACGTTAAACCGAGATCCAGTCTGCTCTCTCAGGTGGATGTGAAAGATCCTATGGCACTATTTCGAAGAGCAGCAGGGGAGTTATCCCCGGTGTCCTAGCCAATCCCTAAATCAACTTCTAAAACCGATGATCTGGTTATTATCACATTGCTATTTGTGGGAGCTTGCTGTGCACAAATTGGCTGCGTCTTTTCATAGCAACTTTCACGACCATCGGACGTCCCAAAGCGCTTTTTACAGCCAATGAAGTACTTTTTGAAGTGCAGTCACTGTTGTAATGTAGGAAACGTGGCAGCTAATTTGTGCACAGCAAGCTCCCACAATCTGCGCTGTGATAATGACCAGATCATCTGTTTTAGTGATTTTGATTGAGGGATAAATATTGGCCAGGACACCGGGGATAACTCCCCTGCTCTTATTCAAAATAGTGCCATAGGATCTTTTATGTCCACCTGAGAGCAGACGGGGCCTCGGTTTAACGTCTCATCTGAAAGACGACACCTCTGACAGTGCAGCACTGAACTGTCAGCCTAGATTTCTGTGCTCAAGTCCCTGGAGTGAGACTCAAACCCACAACCTTCTGACTCAGAGGCGAAGACAGAGAAGAGGATCAGGAGGCTATTCAACTGCAAGAGGCAATGCAGCTGATCTCAATCCTATCCTCATCCACTTAGTGAGGATCACTGGACAGCGATCAGGGACATGAACCCTGGTTAATACTCTCTTCCTGGGCACTTCAGCCATGGGTAGCTGCTTCCACTGCTGCCCTGAGATCAATTAGCTCAGCACAAAGTGGGGATCCTACCTGGGACCTTCCTTCTCTGTATGGCTCAGGGGAAAACTACAAATATGACCTACTGCAGGAAACTCTCTTTACCGACACCTAAATAACCAGAAATCTCTCAACCAGCAAAATTTAGGAGTAGGTTCAGGTAAGTTTTACTTCGTATTAGTGGCCGTGTAACCGGGGTTCCTGAATCTGTGGCTGTGTAACTGGGGTTCCTGCGCCTGTTGCCATGCAACAGGGACGCCTGGATCTGTGGCCGTGTACGGGGCTCTCGTACCTTAGTAAGTATACCTCGCTGTAATCCGGACTTTTTGATCAACCGGCAGTACGCCGGTCCCGGATAAAAAAAGAGATTCCTGTATTGCTGCCTTTCTGGTTTATATGTGAACAATACACTAAAATGCTAAGACAGAAAACTGTAAGAGGGGGAAGAGAAAGTGCTATCCAGGCTTGATCTCAATCCTATCCTCATCCACTTCCAGTGAGGATCACTGGACAGCGATCGGGGATGTGAACCCTGGTTAATTTCTTTTTCTTTCTTTAATAATAGGTTACCCACCTTCAACATTGTGTCTAGTGTTGTAGCGTCTCCGTGCTTCAAGACTGTTAAATACACCTGAGGAAAACACAAGACAAGACCGTTTATTTCCAATTGGAAGGAATACAACAAGAATAATATTCCCCTTACAGATCACTGTCGACAGCTCAGTTAAAAAAAGGACAAGATCATAACAGCAATTCCATTTAGAGTGGAACCTCGATTATCAGCCATAATATAGGGGCCCTCTGGCAGATCCTGGGATAGTGGGGCTTCCACAGTACAGACAGTGGAATGGAATAGTTACAAATCAGATAGCACTTTAAATTCCAGACATTGAAAGTTTAGTCTCAAAACACAGTAAAAGCACCATGGGACATTTTACTATGTTAAAGGCGCTATATAAATGTAAGTTGTTACAAAGAATTAGTGAGTTTTGCAGTGGTTAAGTATGAGTATATTTAAGAGGTCAAATTATTAGATACATATTTTAAACCCAACATATTAAATGGTTTACCGTATTTGGCAAAGCTGATTTAAGTAAAATTGAGCAGAAACTTGTTTAAAAATGCTCCTATTTTATCAGATTGCCAACCCCTGGAGATCTCGGCTTGGCGGTCCAACTGCCATGAAAACATTTGCGGATAATTCAGAGCGCTGATAATTGAGGTTGCGCTGCAAGTGTGAAATTTTGTGCAAAATTTTAGCTACTCTTAAAGTGAGTGGACCTTGTGTTCTCGTTAAAATCACCACTAAACATTACGATTAATTGAAGTCTCCTTCCATATATATATTCCAAAAAAGTAAATTAAACCATTTCACAATCAGACTATTTCTAGGTGTCAATCTCGCCCTCCTCCCTAGCATTTGGTCCCTCCCTTAGAGATTGAAGAAATGGAGAATGTGTGACCTCAGTCAGGTTGTGGGGGCCGATCTCCGAGCTCGTGTATGAAGCACAGTGACTTCAAACCCAATTTTATATACCAAATGAAATCATACTTTTTGCTGGGTTTGTGGGATTGTGTTGCATTTCAACATTAATTAAAAAAAACTTTGAATCAACTTTAACTCTCAGCACGTTGCACAGTTTCATCTCCTTGAAATGCTGTCACAGCTTATAATTGCGACCTATACAGAGTTAAACAGAAACATAAACATTGCCATTCGAAGTACTGGAAAGTCAATCTGACTTGGCAGGAAACCAATTATAAAGCTCCATATCCATGTATCCACAGCACTGACCTACATTCAACAGCATTCTACAGGCATGGTTGATAATCTTGTGGGAGGAATACTCCTTCAATAATGTAATGTAAAGGATTATAGTTTGCTGTCACCTTCACACATGATCAGGATCAATAAAATGTAACAATACATTAAGAACAGGCCACTCTCTTGTGTTGTTGTGCAATGGTGGTTCTGGGTCTGGAGCACGGTTTAATAAGAACACAAGAATTAGGAGGGGGAGTCAGCCATACGGCTGCTCGAGCCCACTCTGCCATTCAATAAGATCATCGCCGATCTTCGATCTCAACTCCACTTTCCCGCCTGATCCCCATATCCCTTGATTCCCCTCGAGTCCAAAAATCTATCGACCCCCCGCCTTGAATATCAGGCAGGCAGTCCGTCCCTCGGAACAGAGGATGACTTGCTTCCACATTAAAAATGAGTTCTCAGGTGACTGATGAGTCCAATGGGGGACCTACAGTCTCTGTCACAGGTGGGGCAGATGGTGGTTGAAGGGGCGGGTGGGTTGCTTGGGTTTACGTGCGCTCCTTGCGCTTGGCTTCCGCTTGCTCCCGGTGAAGAGACTCGAGGTGTTCGGCGCCTTCCCGGATGCTTCTCCTCCACTTTGTGCGGTCTTGGGCCAGGGATTCCCAGGTGTCGGTGGGGATGTTGCACTTTTTCAAGGAGGCTTTGAGGGTGTCCTTGAAGCGTTTCCTCTGCCCACCTGGGGCCCTCTTGCCGTGTTGGAGCTCCGAGTAGAGCGCTTGTTTTGGGAGTCTCGTATCGGGCATGCGGACGATGTGACCCGTCCATCGGAGCTGATCGAGCGTGGTCAAAGCTTCGATGCTGGGGATGTTGGCCTGAGCGAGAACACTGACGTTGGTGCACCTATCCTGCCAATGGATTTGCAGGATCTTGCGGAGGCAGCGTTGGTGGTACCTCTTCAGGGCTTTGGAGGTGCCTGCTGTACATGGTCCATGTCTGAGGCATACAGCAGGGCGGGTATCACTGCTGCTCTGTAGACCATGAGCTTAGTGCCGAGTTTGAGGTCCTGGTCTTCAAACACGCTCTTCCTCAGGTGACCGAAGGCTGCACTGGCACACTAAAGATGGTGTTAGGCTTCATCATCAACGTCTGCCCTTGTTGACAGTAGGTTCCCGAGGTATGGAAAGTGGTCCACGTTGACCAAGGCCTTGTCGTGGATTTTGATAATCGGGGGGGCAGCCTTGAATGTACTCAATGACTGAGCATCCACAGCCCTTTGGGGTAGATAATTCCAAAGATTCACAACCAAGTGAGCAGCCCGAGGCGGGAGAGCTTAAAGGCTTGAGAGGGAGCAGTCAGAGGCACCGAGGCCCACAGCCCCGAGACCGGAAAAGCAGCGGACCTGCGCGGGAGCAGCCCGAGGTGGGAGAGCTTAAAGGCTTGAGAGGGAGCAGTCAGAGGCACCGAGGCCCACAGCCCCGAGACCGGAGAAGCAGCGGACCTGCGCGGGAGCAGCCCGAGGCGGGAGATCTTAAAGGCTTAAAAGGGAGCAGTCAGAGGCACCGAGGCCCACAGCCCCGAGACCGGAGAAGCAGCAGACCTGCGCGGGAGCAGCCCGAGGCGGGAGAGCTTAAAGGCTTGAGAGGGAGCAGTCAGAGGCACCGAGGCCCACAGCCCCGAGACCGGAGAAGCAGCGGACCTGCGCGGGAGCAGCCCGAGGCAGGAGAGCTTAAAGGCTTAAAAGGGAGCAGTCAGAGGCACCGAGGCCCACAGCCCCGAGACCGGAGAAGCAGCAGACCTGCGCGGGAGCAGCCCGAGGCGGGAGAGCTTAAAGGCTTGAGAGGGAGCAGTCAGAGGCACCGAGGCCCACAGCCCCGAGACCGGAAAAGCAGCGGACCTGCGCGGGAGCAGCCCGAGGTGGGAGAGCTTAAAGGCTTGAGAGGGAGCAGTCAGAGGCACCGAGGCCCACAGCCCCGAGACCGGAGAAGCAGCGGACCTGCGCGGGAGCAGCCCGAGGCGGGAGAGCTTAAAGGCTTAAAAGGGAGCAGTCAGAGGCACCGAGGCCCACAGCCCCGAGACCGGAGAAGCAGCAGACCTGCGCGGGAGCAGCCCGAGGCGGGAGAGCTTAAAGGCTTGAGAGGGAGCAGTCAGAGGCACCGAGGCCCAGAGCCCCGAGACCGGAGAAGCAGCGGACCTGCGCGGGAGCAGCCCGAGGCGGGAGAGCTTAAAGGCTTGAGAGGGAGCAGTCAGAGGCACCGAGGCCCACAGCCCCGAGAAGCAGCAGACCTGCGCGAGAGCAGCCCGAGGCGGGAGAGCTTAAAGGCTTGAGAGGGAGCAGTCAGAGGCACCGAGGCCCACAGCCCCGAGACCGGAGAAGCAGCGGACCTGCGCGGGAGCAGCCCGAGGCGGGAGAGCTTAAAGGCTTAAAAGGGAGCAGTCAGAGGCACCGAGGCCCACAGCCCCGAGACCGGAGAAGCAGCGGACCTGCGCGGGAGCAGCCTGAGGCGGCTGAGTATAAGAGGGAGCAGTCAGAGGCACCGACCAATCCAGGTTCCAGGAGAGAGGTAAAAAGTAATCCAAGTGTGACGTCACCAGGGAGCAGGTAAGTGATTGGTTGGTGGGTATTTCTCTCTTTTCAATACAAGCTTGAATTCTGTGGTGTTAAATTTCTGTGGTATAGTGGGGACAGTTGGTAAATAAAGCGCCCTAGAGTATACCTGTAACTGGGGTATTGAATAAATTTTTAAATTAATTAAAGGAGTAAGTCATGGCAGGAGAGCTCAGACCCGTGTTCTGCTCCTCTTGCTCCATGTGGGAAGTCAGGGATGCTGCCAGTGTCCCTGACGACCATGTGTGCGGGAAATGCATCCAGCTGCAGCTACTTGTAGACCGCATTGTGGTGCTCGAGCTGCGGGTGGATGAATTTTGGAGCATGCGCGATGCTGAGAGGCTCGTGGATAGCGCGTTTAGCGAGTTGTTCACGCCTCAGGGTAGGGCAGCACAGGGGGTGACCATCAGGCGGAGCAACAAAGGCAGGCAGGTAGTGCAGGGAACCCCTGCGGACATCCCCCTTTCAAACAAGTATACCGCTTTGGATACTGTTGAGGGGGATGACTCACCAGGGGAAGGCAGCAGCAGCCAACTTCCTGGCACTGGGGGTGCTCCTGCTGCCCAGGAAGGGGGGAAAAAGAGTGGGAGAGCAATAGTGGTAGGGGATTCTATAGTAAGGGGAACAGATAGGCGTTTCTGTGGCCGTAGACGTGAATCCAGGATGGTTTGTTGCCTCCCTGGTGCCAGGGTCAAGGATGTCACTGAGCGGCTGCAGGGCATTCTGGAGGGGGAGGGTGAACAGCCAGTGGTTGTGGTCCACATTGGTACCAACGACATAGGTAAAAAGAGGGATGAGGTCCTGCAGCAAGAATTTAGGGAGCTAGGCGAAGGATTAAGGAGCAGGACCTCAAGGGTTGTAATCTCTGGATTACTCCCGGTGCCACGTGCTAGTGAGTATAGGAATAGGAAGATAGAACAGATGAATGCGTGGCTAAAGGGATGGTGCAGGAGGGAGGGCTTTAGTTTCCTGGATCACTGGGTCTGCTTCTGGAAAAGGTGGGACTTGTACAAGTCGGACGGTTTACACCTGAACCAGAGGGGAACCAATATCCTTGCGGGGAGGTTTGCTAGCACTGCTGGGGGGGGTTTAAACTAACTTGGCAGGGGGATGGGGTACAGAGTGGAGCTATAGTAGGGGGTGATTTACAGCCAAATACAGAGGGAAAAACAAGTCAGCTGGGAAGGCAGAGCAAATATGTGAAGGCAAAAGAGAATATGGCAGGGCTGGAAGGCATTTATTTTAATGCAAGGAGTCTTGCAAATAAGGTGGACGAACTGAAGTTGTTGTTGAACACATGGGAGTACGATATTGTTGCTATCACGGAGACATGGTTGAGGGAGGGTCAGGACTGGCAGCTCAATATTCCGGGGTATAGAATCTTCAGGCGAGACAGAGGGGGGTGTAAAAGGGGAGGGGGTGTTGCAATATTAATTAAGGAGTCAATTACTGCTGTAAGGAGGGATGATATATTAGCGGGTTCCTCTAATGAGGCCATATGGGTAGAACTTAAAAACAAAAAGGGGGCAAGCACTTTGCTGGGAGTGTACTATAGGCCCCCAAACAGTCAGGGGGAGATAGAGGAACAGATATGTAGGCAAATCTCAGAAAAGTGCGAAAATAATAGGGTAATAATAGTGGGGGATTTCAACTTCCCCAATATAAATTGGGATAGTCAGAGTGTGAAAGGCTTAGAGGGTGCAGAATTCTTAAAGTGCATCCAGGAGAGCTTTTTGAGCCAACATGTAGAAAGTCCTACAAGAGAGGGGGCGGTACTGGACCTAATTCTAGGGAATGTAGCCGGGCAAGTGGTGGAAGTGTCAGTAGGAGAGCATTTTGGCGACAGTGACCATAATTCGGTGAGATTTAAGGTGGTCATGGAAAAGGACAAAGACGGCCCGGAAATAAGGGTTCTAAATTGGGGGAAGGCCGATTTTAATATGATAAGGCAGGATCTGGCCAAAGTGGACTGGGAGCAGC
Organism: Somniosus microcephalus; assembly: GCF_052327205.1. Taxonomy (NCBI): domain Eukaryota; kingdom Metazoa; phylum Chordata; class Chondrichthyes; order Squaliformes; family Somniosidae; genus Somniosus; species Somniosus microcephalus. The sequence goes on from NC_141010.1 coordinate 8,045,318, forward strand.
TACTTATAGGAAAATCCACATCAAAACAGTGGGAGACTTTCAGAAGGGAAATAGAGAGAGTACAACGCCAACATGTTCCTGTAAAGGTCAAGGGTGGGACCAACAAGCAAAGGGAACCTTGGATGACAAGGGATATACAAAAATGCATTAGGAATAAAAGGGGGGCTTTTGGCAGTTACAAAAGACTAAAGATGGAAGAAGCCCTAGAGGAGTATAAAAAGTGCAGGGGCGTACTTAAAAAAGAAATTAGGAGGGCGAGGAGGGGCCATGAAATAACACTGGCGAGCAAAATAAAGGAAAATCCTAAGATGTTTTATAAGTATATTAAGGGCAAGAGGATAACCAGGGAAAGGGTAGGGCCCATTAGGGACCAAAGTGGCAATCTGTGTGTAGAGCCAGATGAGGTAGGCGGGGTTTTAAATGAATTTTTTGCATCTCTGTGTTCACTATGGAGAAAGACGATGCAGACATAGAAATCGGGCAAGGGGACTGTGACATACTTGAACATATTAGCATCGAGAGGGAGGTGGTGGTAGCGGTTTTAGCAGGCCAAAAAGTGGATAAATCCCCAGGCCCGGACGAGATGTATCCCAGGCTGCTGTGGGAGGCAAAGGAGGAGATTGCAGGGGCTCTGACACAAATTTTCAGAACCTCTCTGGCCACAGGGGATGTACCAGAGGACTGGAGAACAGCTAACGTAGTACCATTATTCAAGAAGGGTAGCAGGGATAAACCAGGGAATTACAGGCCAGTGAGCCTAACATCTGTGGTAGGGAAATTATTGGAAAAAATTCTGAGGGACAAAATTAGTCTCCACTTGGAGAGGCAAGGATTAATCGGGGATAGTCAGCATGGCTTTGTCAAGGGTAAATCATGTCTGACAAATCTGATTGAATTTTTCGAGGGGGTGACTAGGGGGGTGGATGAGGGAAATGCTGTGGATGTGGTTTACATGGACTTCAGTAAAGCTTTTGACAAAGTCCCGCATAGGAGACTGGTCAAGAAGGTAAGAGCCCATGGGATCCAGGGTGCCTTGGCGCGTTGGATCCTAAACTGGCTGAGTGGCAGGAGGCAGAGGGTGATGGTCGAAAGTTGCTTTTGTGACTGGAAGCCTGTGTCCAGTGGGGTACCTCAGGGATCGGTGCTGGGTCCCTTGTTGTTTGTGATCTACATAAATGATTTGGATGAGAATGTAAAAGGTATGATCAGTAAGTTCGCAGATGACACGAAAATTGGTGGGGTGGTAAATTGCGAGGAGGAAAGCCTCAGGCTACAGGACGATATAAACGGGTTGGTCAGATGGGCGGAAAAGTGGCAAATGGAATTTAACCCTGAAAAGTGCGAGGTGATGCATTTTGGACGGACAAATAAGGCAAGGGAATACACAATGAGTGGTAGGACCCTAGGAAGTACAGAGGGTCAGAGGGACCTTGGTGTACATGTACATAGATCCCTGAAGGCAGTGGAACAGGTAGATAAGGTGGTTAAAAAGGCATATGGGATACTTGCCTTCATTAGCCGAGGCATAGAATATAAGAGCAGGGAGGTTATGATGGAGCTGTACAAAACGCTGGTGAGGCCACAGCTGGAGTACTGTGTGCAGTTCTGGTCGCCTCACTATAGGAAGGATGTGATTGCTTTGGAGAGGGTGCAGAGAAGATTCACCAGGATATTACCTGGGATGGAGCGCCTCAGCTATGAAGAAAGACTGGACAGGCTGGGGTTGTTTTCCTTGGAGCAAAGAAGGCTGAGGGGGGACCTGATTGAGGTGTACAAAATGATGAGGGGCATAGATAGGGTAAAGAGGAACTTTTCCCCTTAGTAGGGGGGTCAATAACAAGGGGGCATAGATTCAGGGTAAGGGGCAGGAGATTTAGAGGGGATTTGAGGAGGAACTTCTTCACCCAGAGGGTGGTTGGAATCTGGAACTCACTGCCTGAAAGGGTGGTAGAGGCAGGAGCCCTCACAACATTCAAGAAGCATTTGGATGAGCACTTGAAATGCCATTGCATACAAGGCTATGGACCAAATGCTGGAAAATGGGATTAGACTGGACAGGGATGGATGGGCGGCGCAGACACGATGGGCCGAAGGGCCTCTTTCTGTGCTGTAAAACTCTATGACTAAGTGAAGAAATTCCTCCTCATCTCAGTCTTAAATGGCCGGCCCCTTATCCTGAGACTGTGACCCCTCATTCGAGACTCTCCAGCCAGGGGAAACAGCCTCTCAGCATCTACCCTGTCAATCCCCCTCAGAATCTTATATGTTTTAATCAGATCACCTTTCATTCATTTAAACTCCAGAGAGTACAGGCCCAATCTACTCAATGTTTAGACACTAACCTGGCCTGTCCCTTTAAAGCCATTTCTCAGGTATCCCTGGTGGGGAAATGGTCTAAATAGGTTTGGAGGTCAGCTATAGGCCAAGTATAGTTGGTGGTGGTTTCCCCAGATCACCAGCTGCTTGGCTCCTCGGCCAGTTATCTCAAAAGGGTCAACAAAATGGGTGTTTCCCTCTCGTTAAATACACTTCTTTTAAAAAAAACTGTCCAGCTCAGATTTGTTGGTAGTTTGTACAAATTGACATCTGGGGGGGATGAACACAGGTTTTTAGATTCTGTACACACACTGCTGTAGGCCTACTGAAAATTAAACTGCAAATTATTTGTCAATTAACAACTCTGAAACCATCAGGTGTTCATTCAAGTGCGAAGATGATCCTGCATTGACACAGTGCCCTGCCAGTTCACATCTACAGACAGCTGCTGCCCATTCCAGACACTGAATGGCATTTCCTATCTTAAATCATAACTAGCGTGTTTAAGAAAGTGACTGAAGAGCTGTTTTATGCTCTGAGTTCACAACATCTGAACCCTTACATTAGATCCCAGGCTGTAGTTCCCCAGCAGGTAATCCATTATTCTGTGTACAACAGCACAGTTTGTAATTGTAGAACTAATTGTAGTCTGCATCACATGATACCCAGCCATTCTGGTTAACCTCACCCCCACACAAGAATATTTTAAAATTAAGCTTTATTAATCAGCACTGAAAAGGAAATCCCCCAAAACACGGGTACGGTAGCACAGTGGTTATGTTACTGGACTAGTAATCCAGAGGCCTGGGCTAATAATCCAAAGAAGCACATTCAAATCCCACCACTGGGGAATTTAAATTCCGTTAAATAAATCTGGAATAAAAAGCTAGTTTCAGTAATAGTGACCATGAAACTACTGGATTGTCGTAAATGTCCTTCAGGGAAGGAAACCTGCCGCCCTTGCCCAGTCTGACCTATATGTGACTCCAGACCCACAACAATGTGATTTGACTCTTAACTACCCTCTGAAATGGCCCAGCAAGACACTCCGTTGTAACAAACCGCCACGACATGGACTGCAGCAGTTCAAGGCGGTGGCTCACCACCAACTTCTCAAGGGCAATTAGGGATGGGAAATCCCTATCCCGTGAACAGATCAATAATTTTTTTTAATGCTGGCTCCAAACCCTTTCAAAACTCCAGCTTAGCAATTCTGCCCCAGTACAGGTGTTTTGCTCCCCCAGGTCATACTTACGATTTGTGGGTTCATTCAGATTTTCTTTTACAAGGGAAAAAAAAGACTTGCATTTATTTAGCTCTTTTCACGACCACTGGACGTCCCAAAGTGCTTTACAGCCAATGAAGTACTTCTGAAGTGTCACGACTGTAATGTCGGAAACGCGGCAATTAATTTGCGCACAAAGGTCCCACAAACAGCACTGTCTTTCTGCCCCTGCCACAGTACCGAAACGGCTCTCATCAAAGTCACAAATTACATCCTTTGTGACTATGACAAAGGTAAACTATCCCTCTTCATCCTTCTTGACTTGTCTGCAGCCTTGGACATGGTTGACCACTCCATCCTTCTCCAACGCCTCTCCACCGTCATCCAGCTAGGTGGGACTGCACTCGCCTGGTTCCATTCTTATCTATCTAATCGTAGCCAGAGAATCACCTGCAATGGCTTCTCTTCCCACTCCTGCATCGTTACCTCTGGTGTCCCCCAAGGATCTACCCTTGGTCCCCTCCTATTTCTCATCTACTTACTGCCGCTTGGCAACATCATCCAAAAACACAGCATTCCACATGTACACTGACGACACCCAGCTCTACCTCACCACTTCTCTCGACCCCTCCACGGTCTCTAAATTGTCTGCCTGCTTGTGCGACATCCAGTTCTGGATGAGCAGAAATTTTCTCCAATTAAATATTGGGAAGATCAACCATTGTCTTCAGTCCCCGTCATAAACTCCGTTCCCTAGCCACTGACTCCATCCCTCTCCCTAACATCTGTCTGAGGTTGAACCACACTGTTCGCAACCTTGGTGTCATATCTGACCCTGAAATGAGCTTCCGACCACATATCTTCGGCATAACTAAGACCGCCTATTTCCACCTCCATAACATCGCCCGTCTCCGTCCTTGCCTCAGCTCATCCGCTGCTGAAACCCTCATCCATGCCTGGTTACCTCTAGACTTGACTATTCCAACGCACTCCTGGCTGGCCTCCCACATTCTACCCTCCGTAAACTTGGTCATCCAAAACTCGGCTGCCCGTGTCCTAACTCGCACCAAGTCCCGTTCGCCCATCATCCCTGTGCTTGCTGACCTACATTGGCTCACGGTTCAGCAACGCCTCAATTTCAAAATTCTTATCCTGGTTTTCAAATCCCTCCATGGCCTCGCCCCTCCCTATCTCTGTAATCCCCTTCAGCGCCGCAACCACCTCAACCGAGATATCTGCGTGCCTCTAATTCTGCCCATGAGCATTTTTGATTATAATCGCTCAACCATTGGTGGCCACGCCTTCTGTTGCCTAAGTCCTAAGCTCTGGAATTCCCTCCCTAAATCTTTCTGCATATCCACCTCTTTTTCCTCCTTTAAGATGCTCCTTAAAATCTACCTCTTTGACCAAGCTTTTGGTCACCTGCCCTAATTTCTCCTCGTGTGGCTTGGCGTCAAATTTTGTGTTTCATAATACTCCTGTGAGGCGCCTTGGGACGTTTTACTACGTTAAAGGCGCTATATAAATACAAGCTGTTGTTGTTGCTGTATGTGATAATGACCAGATAATCTGTTTTAGTGATGTTGATTGAGGGATAAATACTGGCCAGGACACAGAGGAGAACTTTCCTGCTCTTCTGAAATAGTGCCATGGGATCTTTTACGTCCACCCGAGGGGGCAGATGGGGCCTCGGTTTAACGTCTCATCTGAAAGACGGAAAGATGAAGTAATGAAACTTCACCCCCACCCCCAAATAGCTCAAACGGAAACCCCATAGGGTTAGATTTGAGAGCTAAGTTAGCATTTTATATTTGTACCATCACACACTTCCTCAGCGATATCCTCTGTATAGGTTTTTCAAAAAAATCCACACTATAATTAACTTGAAGTTGAAGGTAGTCATTCAAGCTGAAAGCCGCACAGATGCTTTGAACTGCTTAAGCTTCATTCACACTGCCTGTGAAGTCACTGATCATTCAGGGTCACTCTGTTGAGGTTCTGGCTTGTAATTTGGTGCTCACCATCTACTGTCCTACGTGTAGTGTCCACTCCATAACCTAATTTGGTGCTCACCATCTACTGTCCTACGTGTAGTGTCCACTCCATAACCTAACAGTTTGCTTAAACCCATTGCTTCCCCTGCTCACGTTGATTTACAGCCCAGCTTATAGGTCAACCAGACAAGAGAAAGGAAAACACTCACTGGCAAATGATGCACTACTGCCTAGAGAAAGGGAATTGGATAAGTACCTGAAAGAAAAAAATTTGCAGGGCTCCGGGGAAAGAGTGGGACTAGCTGACGTGCTCTTGCGGAGAGCCGGCACGGGCTTGATGGGCCGAATGGCCTCCTTCTGTGCTGTAACCATTCTATGATACCCCTGAAATGTGCGTTATGTTATGGATGCTACAAAAAAAAACTGTAGCTCAATGCCTCACCGATAGCGCAGTGCTACAAATGGCACTTCTGTCAGCTCCCAGCATCCAGTTTTCAACCACATTGGTATGGGAGCAGGTTCACCACACGAAGGAGAGAAATAATGAATCCCACCCAAACAAGATAGCTGCATAGCTCAGAGGTTAAAAATTATGTTCTAAAAGGCTGTTGAGGGGATGAACTAGCTGCAAGAGTTACACTTCCACCAAGAATGTAGCGAGCAACAAGAACATTCCCACACATCATGCTACATTCCCCAAGAATGAATTCTGGAGAACGGTCACACTGTGCTTCGACAGACTGCGAGTGCTCTGGAACTTACTCTCTCCACACTGCAGGGCACATTTCATAGCACAGATGGCCACACCAGTAACTGTTGCTTCCAACTTGCGTTTGATATCAAGTTTATGGTCACCAACCTTCCCATATGCCAGGGGAAAGGTCTGTAAAGGCAATCAGCAAATGGACGTTATAGGTCGGCTGAAAGTCTACTCCTGATCTGAACCAAAATTGCAAAGAAAGACTTGCATTTCTATAGCGCCTTTCACAACCTCAGGACGTCCCAAAGCGCTTTACAGCCAATGAAGTACTTTTGAAGTGCAGTCATTGTTGTAATGCAAGGAAACGAGGCAGCCAATTTGCACACAGCATGATCCCACAAACAGCAATGCGATAATGACCAGATCATCTGTTTTAGAAATGTTGATTGAGGGATAAATATCATCCAGGACACTGGGGAGAACACTCCCCTGCTCTTTTTCAAAATAGTGCCGTGGGATCTTTTATGTCCACCTGACGGGGCCTCGGTTCAATATCTCATCCCAAAGACAGCACCTCAGACAGTGCAGCACTCCCTCAGTACTGCACTGGAGTGGTAAGCCAGCATTATCCAATGCTAAAACCACCACTTTAGAGGAGTCTCCATGCTGAAGGAGGAACTTCAGCCGTTCCATTTCTATTACAATGCCGCTGTCAGCATCAGCCCATGTGCAGTGGCAGTGCTGCAATATAAAAGAGAGTCTTTTCCAACTCTTGCACACACAAACAAAATCCCATACATTCTAATCACAACTTTAGCCTGGTAGTCCGTGCCGATTATAGAAGTGATACCATCTGCAGTATTTTGCTTTTTGTTCAGAGACGTGAAACTGTTGGTCGAAGGGATGCTAATACGTAATGCTCCCTGTGGGATCAGTGGAGAAAGGGTAACATACAGGGAGAGAGAGAGATGTTGGGCTTGGAGCCGCCACCAAGACGGCCAACAGTTACCAATAAAGCAAGGCAGCCCTGCACTGGTACACGAAAAGGGACAGCAAGAGGAGAACCAAGCTGTTTTGAGGTGCAGAGGTCACAAGGATATCTGGTGTAGCAGGCAGTGCTTTCTTTTTAAAGATTGGGTTTAGACACATTGTTGGGACGGAAGAGGAAAAAGCTTCACCCTGCATCTATACTTAACCTGTGCTTGATGCAAAATGGGAGCAAATGTTTCTTTTCCAAAACTGATTTCTCACCTTGAGTACAAAACATTACCAGAAAACAGTTTAATAAAAAGGTCTTTTTTCTGTACAAGGTAACCAATTATTTTAACCCAGGCGAATGGCACAATTAAATACTTTTATCCCTTTCCACAGTGACTACAGACAGTGCATGTTGAACAAGGAACCATTTTTATTGAACAAGTGTGGGTGTCACAATTCAGAGGGATGAATCATTTTTATATACACTGTGCAATACTCTCTTGGGAAAGGCTGAACAGAAAAAAAAACTTCATAAAGTCAGCTGAATTTTGCAACTTCTTCCTTCAAAATTTTACCACATCGACAGGAAGCCATCAATAACGCAATTCTGATTGGCTCATGGCAACAGAGGCCCAAATTAGATCGGCAGTGATCAATAGGACAGAATCTTCTAGAAATATGCCCGAATTTTAATCAAACAGCAACACATGGAATGACACAGCATTACATAATTTCAGGGGGGGGGGGGGGGGGGGATGAAATGTAAAATAAAATGTTTCAATGCAAGCTAACTGAAACCTGGATTGAGCCCTTTCTGATTCACCTTGAGTTGACCTTTAAGTGGAGCGAGCTTTAATCCTTCAGAGCAGAAGTGGGCCCGATTCATTTACTGCAGCAATCAAGACAGACTGAACAAGGCTCCATCTCCGCACTAGTCTAGATTATTAGCCTACTGCGTGTTTATTCCGACGCTCGTTAATAAGTTAATTATTTTCATGAGACTTTCCTTTTATTATATATGCTAAATATAAAAGTTCCTTATGATCGACAGATTATTTCTGTAAGCTGGCATTACAGACGTCAGAAACACCTTGTGTGAACATCTTAGTGGTGCTCATTGCAGTAACTCAAGGGACTGAGTGAAGCAGTGCTTCACAAAATGACAGCAAAAAATTAATGCGTCAAAATCACAGCTTCTATCAACCCTCACGATCACCAACAGGAGTATTTTCGCATTGACTAGGAGATTCATAGAGGCTTACAGGCAGGCCCATTCTGCCTCTTTGAAAGAGCTAACCAATTAGCCCCGCTCTTCCCCCATAGCCCTGCAATTGTCTCCCCATCAATTTTATATACATCAATTCCCTTTTGAAAATTATCATTGAATCTGCTTCCACCACCCTTTCAGGCAGCGCATTCCAGATCACAACAACTCGCTGCGTAAAATGAATTCTCTTCATCTCCCTCTCTGGCTCTTTTAGCCAATTATCTTAAACCTGTTTCCTCTGGTTACTGACCCTCCTGCCAGTGGAAAGAGTTTCTTATTTACTCTATTCCAAATCCTTCATGATTCTTAAACACCTCCATTAATTCTCCCCTTAACCTTCTCTGCTCTAAAGGAGAACAACCCCAGAACCGCAAAACTATATATTTTTTACTTTTATTAATTAAAAATCCAACTGAGGTTGACAATTTACACTGGCGCACAGCTTGAACAAGAGCTTGCGACAAAATAAATTGCAGTTATATAGCATTTTTAAACGCAATTAATGCCATACTGCTTCAGAGGCAAAAATGGATGTTGAACCGGAGGAGGAGGAGGACGAGGGGAGGTGATCGAAGATGGAGCTTTTGAACCGGAGGCGGAGGAGGACTAGGGGAGGTGAACGAAGACGGAGCTTTTGAACCGGAGGAGGAGGACGAGGGGAGGTGATCGAAGACGGAGCTTTTGAACAGGAGGAGGACGACGACGAGGGGAGGTGATCGAAGACGGAGCTTTTGAACAGGACGACGACGACTAGGGGAGGTGATCGAAGACGGAGCTTTTGAACAGGAGGAGGAGGACGAGGGGAGGTGATCAAAGACGGAGCTTTTGAACAGGAGGAGGACGACGACTAGGGGAGGTGATCGAAGACGGAGCTTTTGAACAGGAGGAGGAGGACTAGGGGAGGTGATCGAAGACGGAGCTTTTGAACCGGAGGAGGCGGCGGACTAGGGGAGGTGATCGAAGACGGAACTTTTGAAGTCGTGGAGTGTTAGCGTTATTAACCTGTAGATTTTTACTGTATCAGATTTCTCTCATCGGCGAGTCCTAACTCCCTACGCCCGTCAGTGGTTTCACCTGCCCTGATATCAAGGTAAAATATGGTAGTGTGCCCAAGATAACAAAGAATCCTTTCTTAGATTACTTCATCTAACGATTCTATCCCATACCTCCGTGGGATCCTCCTGCTCTTCAGAAGGTGGCAGCATAACATGACCGTAGACCTTGTTTTAGGTGTTAGCTGCCGAACAAGTTTATTAAACAGTTATGTTTTTGGGTCTTTTTTTTTTTTTTAAACCTTCTGTCACTAAATTATTGCAGCTTAGATCACTCTCATGGCTGAGATCTAACTTCTCGTACCGGAGAGTGTCTGCCCTTGCCTCGAGATCTAGGTAAGCTTTCGGTAATGCACCTGGGAAACGCACAGCAAACCCTGTCTGGAAATTGCTTTTAGCTACTGGACTTAGGCCTTCATAAGATCTCACTCCAGTCCTTGAAAGCAATAGAGCATCACATCAGACCTTGTTTTAAGTTTAAAATATCAAGTGAAGTGATTTGTTAATAAAAATGAACATGCACATAAGAAAGAGTCAAAATATAGTCTAACTCCTCAAGTAGACAAAATAATAAAAATATCTCAATTCTAAGAACCAAGCTAATCCTTGCTCTCGTTCAGGAATATTAAACTGCCAGTATTGACTTCTTGCTTCTCAGATGTTAAACTGCTTTCTCTAGTAGGATTTTCCAAATGCCCCTGATTTAAACAGAATAATTTTATTTTTATATCCCAGAATAGTGTTACTTGGACTTCCTGGATTTTGAATATCTGACCCCTCAAAGTCAAAAATGAACAAAATACAAACTGAACCAATCACATAACATTGTTTAAGTTTGAATGATCTCTCTCAAACCTGTGACCATTGTGCGACACTGTATCAGAATAAACTGAAGACAAGCATTTGAACTCTATCCTTTTTAAAAAAAAAACAACAGCTACTATTCGATGAAGTCCGTGTGCGTTGGTCTGGACAGGTTGTTGACCTGCCTGATTATAGAATTCCAAAAGCCTATGGCGATCTGCAGTCCGGATATTGCAACAGAGGTAGGCAGATGAAATGCTATAAACACACATTAAAGGCCACCTTGAAATCTTGCAATATTGACCCCAACAACCTGGGAAAACACAAGCATCGACTGACAATGGCAGCATGTCTGCCGAGTCGTTTCGAACCGATTTGAGACTGCGAGGTTGCGAGATCAGTGTGCCAAGCGCTGGGATGCAAGGCAACTCATCTACCTGCCTAATTGACTTTCAATGCGACATGTGTGGCCGTATATGTACGTCCAGCAATGTTCCCTCTAATTTTTTGGGTGCGCAGACCCTTTAACGGGCTGCGTGGCCCACTCAAATTTCCGCACATGCGCAGTTTAAAAGCCAGTGCGCCGGCTGCGCGAGACCTCCAGACTGCTGGACATTGATGTCCAGGATTGGGCTCTTCTGCCATCAGCACACCTAGAACAACTGAGACACATTCGTCGACTCCTTCATTATTCTATGATTAGATTTAATGGGACAGCTACTAAACAACAACAGTAATAGAACAACCAAATAGCAGCATAGGAACAAGAGCAGGCCCTTCAGCCCCTTGAGCTTGTTCCACCATTCAATCAGATCACGGCTTATGTGCACCTCAACTCCATCTAACCTCCTTTGTTCTATATCCCTGGATACCCTTGCCTAACCAAAAATCGATCAATCTCAATCTTGAAAATTTCAATTGATGCAGCATCCACAGCCTTTCGGGGGAGCGAGTTCCAGATTTCCTCTACCCTTTGCGTGAAAGAGATTTTCCCGATTTCACTCCTGAATGTTCTAGCTCTAATTTTAAGATTATGCCCTCCTTGTTCTGGATTCCCTCACCAGAGGAAATCGTTTTGCTTGATCTACCCTGTTGAATCCCTTAATTATTTTAAACACCTTGATTACATCACCCCTCATCCTTCTAAAGTCAAGGGAATAGAAGCCAAGTTTACACTACCTGTCCTCATAATTTAACCCTTTAAGCCTGGTATCATTTTGGTGAATCTGCACTGTACTCCTTCCAAGGCCAATACATCTTTCCTGAAGTATAGTGCCCAAAACCAAACACAATACTCCAGATGGGCTCTGACCAAGGCTCCGTACAACTGAGGCATCATTTCCTCACTTCCAACCCCCCTTGAGATAAAGGCCAACATTCCATTAGGCTCATTACCTTTTGTGTACCTCTGCACTAGCTTTTAGTGATTAGGACACCTAAATCTCTTCGCTCCTTCACAACTCCTGGGGGGAAAAATTCAATATCGCCCCGCTTGGGGTGCCATTATCGGCCGTGCGCAAAGTTTAGCGCCTGGCGCTAATTATCACCTCCGACAGCAAACTTTATCACCCCTGGAGGTGATTGGAGCGCTAAATCAGGCGCTTCACACCTGTCTTAAGACGCAAAGGCCGAGGAGCGAGGCACTACCTCAGAGCGCTGGCGAAGCAAGGAAGGGCAAATCAAAATGAACCTGCAAAGTGCTGCTCAGTACTCAAAACTCCTTCACACAGCGTTGAATCGCTCCAGAAATGTGTCGCTCGCTCTCTGATTGCGTGGTGCAAAAATGTCACCGACAAAAAAAGGAAGGAAGCGGTCCCCTAGTCCCTTTCTGACTGCAAAACGTTCCCCTCAACCGGTCGTTGCTAGCAGCAGGCGGTAAGGCAGGGGGCGCCACGCAATATCCGGTCCGGGGCGCTACGTACTCGATTGACGTCACAATCTGCCGGCGCAGGAGATCGTGGCGGTAGTGTTTAGCGGCACCGTAAAATGTCTAGTTAATTTCGCAAGCAGCGCAAACATCGCCGCGCCCGGGCGCTAGTTGCTTTGCGCCCCATTAGCGCCCTCTTAAGGCGCCAACGGGAGGCGCAAACTACTGAATTTTTCCCCCTAGTCTTTCACCATTCAGAAAATATTCTGATTTTTCTCTCTCAGATCCAAAGTGCATGACCTCACACTTTACTTCATTGAACTCGAATTGCCACAATTTTGCCCAATCACTTAGTCTGTCTACGTGCCTTTGTAACTTTCAGCTCCCATCCATCGAACTTGCTGTGCCTCCTAACAGTGTCATCTGCAAACCTGGCTATATCAATCTCTATTCCTTCATCCAAGTCATGAATATCTATGGTGAAAAGCTGAGGCCCCAGTACAGATCCCTGGGTAACACCACTCATCACATCCCCGCCAATCAGAGAATGAACCCTTTATCCCTACTTGGTCTCCTGCCTCCAAAACAATTACCGACCCAGGTCACAAGGTTCTCTCCAATTCTGCACACACTAATTTCTGTTCATAATCTCGTGCGGAATCGTATCAAATGCCTTTTGGAAGTCCATGTAGATAACAGCAATAGACACTCCCTTATCCACTGTGCTAGTGACCCCCTCAAAAAATGAAACTAGATTAGTCAGACATGACCTCTTTCACAAATTCATGCTGACTCGCTGATCAACTGATACTTGTCCAAATGCTCAGTCACTCTGTCTCTGATGACAGACTGCAGCGACTTCCTCACAACTGATGCTAAACTGACAGGTCTGTAGTTATCTGGTTTCTCTCTCCCTCCCTCCTTAAATAACCAGTAACAACAATTGGAAAGCCTAGCCTGCTCCTCAATGTAACTGACAATAAACAGTCCACAACTTCAATGATAGTTGTATCTTCTAATTACTTTTTTTTCTCTTTTTCATTAACTACAGAAGTATCTTGGTTAGCCAACATATTTTGGAAGTTTCATATAGATTTGCTTCAAATACTAGACAGACAGACTCTTGACTGTTTGATAGTCCTAGGCAAACTCCTTGATGTGAGAAGGGGAGCCTAACAAATACCTCCTGAACAGAGACCAGAACCAAGCAGAGGCTCCAACTCAGACACATATTTGGACTTACTTTCTCCTTCAAGCAACTGCCCAATAGTCAACCAAATATCATCATAATCTATTGCGTTAAGTTGGGGCATGATTTCTGTGAGTGAAGGTTTGTTTTTAAACTTATTTAACCAAAACAGAACTCAAGAAGCTGATACATAAGAATAAGAAGTAGGAGCAGGAGTAGGCCATACGGCCCCTCGGGCCTGCTCCGCCATTCAATAGGATCATGGCTGATCTGAATCTAGACTCACGTCCACTTCCCTGCCCTCTCCCCGTAACCCCTAATTCCCTTATCTGCTAGGAAACTGTCTATCTCCATTTTAAATTTATTTAATGTTGTAGCTTCCGCAGCTCTCTGCGGTAGCAAATTCCATAGATTTACTACCCTCTGAGTGAAGAAGTTTCTCCTCATCTCAGTTTTGAAAGGGCAGCCCCTTATTCTAAGATTATGCCCCCTAGTTCTAGTCTCACCCATCAGTGGAAACATCCTCACCGCATCCACCCGATCAAGCCCCCTCACAATCTTATATGTTTCGATAAGATCGCCTCTCATTCTTCTGAACTCCAATGAGTAGAGTCCCAACCTACTCAACCTTTCCTCATACGTCAACCCCCTCATCTCCGGAATCAACCGAGTGAACCTTCTCTGAACCGCCTCAAGAGCAAGTATATCTTTTCTTCAATATGGAAACCAAAACTGCACGCAGTATTCCAGGTGTGGCCTCACCAATACCCTGTATAACTGCAGCAAGACTTCCCTGTTTTTATACTCCATCCCCCTTGCAATAAAAGCCAAGATTCCATTGGCCTTCCTGATCACCTGCATACTAACTTTTTGTGTTTCATGCACCAGGACCCCCAGATCCCTTTGTACTGTAGCACTTTCTCTCCATTTAGATAATAACTTGCTCTTTGATTTTTTTCTGCCAAAGTGCATAACCTCACACTTTCCAATATTATATTGCATCTGCCAAATCTCTGCCCACTCACTTAGCCTGTCTATGTCCTTTTGCAGGTTTTTTATGTCCTCCTCACTCACTGCTTTCCCTCCTATCTTTGTATCGTCGGCAAACTTGGATATGTTGCACTCGGTCCCTTCCTCCAAATCGTTAATATAGACTGTAAAGAGTTGGGGTCCCAGCACTGACCCCTGCGGAACACCACTAGTTACTGATTGCCAGCCCGAGAATGAACCATTTATCCCAACTCTTTGTTTTCTGTTAGATAGCCAATCTTCCACCCATGCCAGTATATTACCCCCAATCCTGTGATTTCTTATCTTGATCAGTAATCTTGTGTGGAACCTTGTCAAATGCCTTTTGGAAGTCCAAATACACTACATCCACTGGTTCCCCTTTATCCACCCTGTATGTTACATCCTCAAAGAATTCGAGCAAATTTGTCAAACATGACTTCCCCTTCATAAAACCATGCTGACTGTCCTATTAAATTATGTTTATCCAAATGCTCTGTTACTGTTTCCTTAATAATGGACTCCAACATTTTACCAACCACAGATGTTAGGCTAACTGGTCTATAGTTTCCAGCTTTTTGTCTACTTCCCTTCTTAAATAAGGGTGTTACATTAGCAGTTTTCCAATCTGCCGGGGCCTTTCCTGAGTCCAGGGAGTTCTGGAAAATAATCACCAATGCATCCACAATCCCTACCGCCACTTCTCTCAAGACCCTAGGATGTAGGCCATCAGGTCCAGGGGATTTATCCGCCTTAAGTCCCATTATTTTACCGAATACCATCCCCCTAGTGATTTTAATCGTGTTTAGCTCCTCCCCCCCCCCCCATTGCCCCCTGTTTGTCCAGTGTTGGGATATTTTTCATGTCCTCTACTGTAAAGACTGATACAAAATATTTGACCAAAAGAAGTCCTAGACAAAATTTCTTCATTTTTGTCACATTCTTCTCCCCAACTAAATAAAATGAAAGGAAAGCTGCACAAAAGCAACCCTCGAAACATTAAAGGAACCCAAACTTACAGGACTTCGTAGATCGGCAGACAAGACGTGTTTTCCTTCAACATGATCCTTAAACCTGCGCCTTGCTTCCTCTATCGTTGGTTGGTGCCCAGCCTTTCCCAACTTTCCCAGGACCAAGCCTCTCAGGAGTGCGTCTAGGTGACCTGGGACACAAATTCAACACAGGAGACACTCAATGGCAGATTTTTAAAAAAATTAAGAGTTCAAATTGGCTTACCCCAGATGCCCAAACAATTCTCGTGTGTACTGAGAATGTGTAAAAAAAACAATATGGCTTATGGGAACGGTAGCATAGTGGTTATGTTCCTGGACTAGTAATCCAGAGGCCTGGACTTATGGTCCAGAGACGTGAATTCAAATCCCACCACAGCAACTAGGGAAATTCAGTTAATTAAATAAATTAAATAAATCTAGAATACAAAACTAGTATCAGTAAGGGTGACCATGAAACTATCGGACATGACAGGAAGGAAATCTGCCATCCTTACCCGGTCTGGCCTATATGCGACTCCAGACCCACAGCAATGTGGTTGACTCTTAACTGCCCTCTGCAATGGCCCAGCAAGCTCCGTTGTACACCACCACCTTCTCAAGGGGCAATTAGGGATGGGCAATAAATGCTGGCCTTGCCAACGATGCCCACATTCAATGAATGAGTAAAAAAAAAAACGATGCAAATATAGACACAATGCACCAAAAATACACCATATACGTCAACTAAATTGGAGAGGTGGCGGGAGAGGGAGGTGAAGAGAAGAGGAAGGAAGAATTTACTTTGTTTTTAAAAAATGTATTCTTGGGATGTCGGCAACACTGGCACGGCAGTACTTTCTGCCCATTCCTAGTTGGCCCAAGAGCATTAAGAGTCAATCATGTAGTGTGGGTTTGGAGACACATATAGGCCAGACTTCATGGAGGTGGGCAGGGGCCTTTCCCTGAAGCAGTGAACCAGTTGGCTTTTTTATGACAATTTTTCTGGTACCAGCCCACAAATTACCGGATTTATTGAATTCAAATTCACAACTTGCCACGGTGGAATCTGAATTCACAACCTCTGTGTTATTAGCCCAGTATCATAATCACGAGGTTACCATACCCTACTGTATCGTCTTTCTGCACAAGTGTTATAAATAGCACAGCACACTGAAATAATATTTAGCCGGGAATTTTTTAAAATTATAAACGGTCAGCTTTCCTTGGCAGAGCCTCATGTAACTTGGGTTACAGGACACACACACACAAAGCCTTTAAAACGCATATTTATCAATTAAGTACTTGTAGGTAAATCAAGAACGAAAATACCGCAGACATGAATTTAATCATCCCCAGAACTTATTTGTTCAGATTTATTCACCACAAACAGCCACATTGGCAGCTCCAGGATTGTCAATTACAGAGTCTCCCCAAGAGAGCTTTGCATGCAGTTCACTGCTAATATTCTCCATCCTCTTTTCAACAGTCTATGTATATGAATCAAACACCACTGTGTGTTTTAACTTGCGTTATAGCGGGAACAATTGATTGGATCCAAGTGCAAACAATTCAGTATTTTACTGCCAGAGATTTCTTGTGGAAAATTGCAATACTTTGGCAGCAAATTGGTCATCATGTGTTAAACGTAGAAATTGAGAGAATTGGTCATGGAATGTTGCACTTCTCCTAGCTATATAGGCCAACAGTTGGTTGGGACAGATATGCTAACTCTCACCAACAGTAACTCACTCATTTTGGTTTAAAATTGACCTGCATTTTTGATCCTCTGAACCCAGCTTTTTGTGCACCCACCAATGGCAGCTGTACCTTCAGCTGCCTGAACCCGACTATGTAATTCCATCCCTACAGCCCCCTGCCTCCTTTTTGGCTGTCCTTAAAACCCACCTCTTTGACCAAGCTTTCGGTAACTCCTCCTAATATCTCACTTCTTTGGCATGGTATCTATTTTTTCCAATATGCCTTTGAAGACTTTTCTACATTAAAGGTGCTATATAAATGCAAGGTATTGTTGAATCCATCTTATTCGACTCCTGGTTAAAAACTCCAGAACCTTGCTCCTGACTCCATTCTTTTTTTGGCTAGCTATTCAAGCTGAACCAAAGGTGGATCACCTCCTGGTCCTGTTCAACCCTGAACTGAGCTTGAAATTCTATTCACAATCAAGACCATTTAATTCCATCTTCACAGAAATCACAGAAACCCCACAGTGCAGACAGAGGCCATTTCGGCCCATCGAGCCTGCACCGACACATATCCCACCCGATCCCCGTAACCCACCCACCATTGCACACCTTCATCCTTATCTCGCTGCTACTGAAACCAGTGTTCAGTTTCCTAATCTCCAGATTCAATTTTTCCAACATCTTCCTGAGCTCCACTCTACGCAACCTCCAACTCACCACGACTCTGCTGTCAGCATCCTGCCCCACACAAAGTTCCACTCGCTTATCACTCCCATCTCTGCTGACCTGCATTGGCTCCCTGCCCCACAACACCTCAAAATCAAAATCCTTGTTACAAGCCCCTCCATGATCTTGCCCTCTGCAAGCTCCTCCAGCCCAGTGCCAAAGCCTGTATTCTTCTGTCTCTCCTCCTCCTTCAACTCTACTATTGGCGGCGCAGCCTTCTGACATCTTGCCCCTACTCAGTCTTCCTAACCCTACTCCACGTAACTTCCCAACTCCTCCTGCTTTTCTACTTCACTCCCACCCTTAAAAGCTTACTCATAACCTATCTTTTTGATTATGCTTTTGGTCACCTTGTCAACTCTTACCACTGCTCAGTGTCGATGTCTCCTCTGTGAAGCACCCTTTCTATCTTTAAGGCACTATACAAATACAAGCTGTTGTTGAATAGTGATTAAAAGCTGCCATTAATTCTTAAACCAAATACCAGAATATGAACATAGGAACAGGAGTAGGGCAATCAGCCCATCAAGCCTGTTCCACCAGTCAATTAGATCATGGCTGATCTGTACCTCACCTCCATTTACTTCCCCTTTGTCCCATATCCCTTGATAACCTTACCCAACAAAAATCTACCCAGCTCAGTCTTGAAAATTTCACTGACCCCCAGCACCCAGCGCCTTTTGGGGAAGTGAGTTCCAGATTTTCACTACCCTGAAAAAGTGCTTCCTGATTTTGCTCCCAAATGGCCCAGCTCAAAATTTAAGATGATCACTCCTTGTTCTGGATTCACCCACCAGAGAAATAGTTCGAATCCTTAAATCATTTTAAGTACCTTGATTTGATCACCCCTCAACTTTCCAAACTCAAAGGAATACAAGCCAAGTTTACACAACCGGTCCTCTCAATAATTTAACCCTTTAAGTCCTGGTAGCACTCTGGTGAATCTGTGCTGTACCCCTTCCAAGGCTAAAATATCTTTTCTGAGGTGTGGTGCCCAAAATGGAATGCAGTTACTCCAGATGGGGTCCAACCAAGGCTCTGTGCAACTGAAGCATCACTTCCTCACCTTCAAATTACAGCCCCCTGGAGATAAAAGGACAACATTCCATTCGCCTGTCTGATTACTTTTTTGTACCTGTGCACTATTTTTAGTGATTTGTTTATATGGGCACTTAAACCCCCTTGCTTCTCCACAGCTCCGAGTCTCTCACCATTAAGAAAATATTCTGATTTATCATTCTCAGATCCAAGGTGGATGGCCTCACACTTCCCCACATTGAACTCCATCTGCCATAGTTTGGCCCACTCATTTAGTCTATCTGCATCTCTTTGTAACTTCTTCCTCCCATCAACACAACTTACTGTGCCTTCTAACTTAATGACATTTTCAAAGTTGGATATACAACTCTCTATTCCTTCATCTCATTCATTAATATATATACTGTGGAGGAGGAATTCCTGGAGTGTTTACGGGATGGTTTCCTGAACCAATACGTCGAGGAACCAACCAGAGATCAGGCCATCTTAGACTGGGTATTATGTAACGAGAAAGGATTAATTAGCAATCTTGTTGTACGAGGCCCCTTGGGTCGGAGCGATCATAATATGATCGAATTCTTCATTAAGATGGAGAATGAAGTAGTTGACTCAGAGACTAGGGTCCTAAATTTAAATAAAGATTGGGGAATGTCACTCAAAGGGTTGACGGTGTATAGGCAATGGCAAACGTTCAAAGACCGCATGGATGAACAACAGAATTTGTTCATCCCAGTTTGGCATAACAATAAAACAAAAAAGGTGACTCAACCGTGGCGGTTAAGAAGACGAATGGTATGTTGGCCTTCGTAGCAAGAGGGTTCGAGTACAGGAACAAGGATGTCTTGCTGCAGTTGTACAGGGCCTTGGTGAGACCACACCTTGAGTATTGTGTGCAGTTTTGGTCGCCTTATCTGAGGAAGGACGTTCTTGCCATGGAAGGAGTGCAGTGAAGATTCACCAGGCTGATACCTGGGATGGCAGGAATGACGTATGAGGACAGATTGTGTCAATTGGGCTTATACTCACTGGAGTTTAGAAGATTGAGAGGGGATCTCATCGAAACCTATAAAATTCTGTCAGGCCTGGACAGACTAGATGCAGGAAGGATGTTCCCGATGGCAGGGGAGTCCAGAACCAGGGATCACAGTCTAAGGAGTAAGCCATTTAGGACTGAGATGAGGAGGAATTTCTTCACCCAGAGTGGTGAACCTGTGGAATTCTCTGCCACAGAGGGCGGTGGAGGCCAGTTCATTAAATATATTCAAGAAGGAGTTGGATATATTTCTTAAGGCTAAAGGGATCAAGGGATATGGGGAGAAGGCAGGGACAGGGTACTGAATTTGGATGATCAGCCATGATCTCATTGAATGGCAGAGCAGGCTCGAGGGGCCGAATGGCCTACTCCTGCTCCTATCTTCTATGTTTCTATGTAACAAGGGAAATTAGGGATAGCATAAGATCCAAGGAGAGGACAAATAAATTGGCCAGAAAAAGCAATAAACTTGAGGATTGGGAGCAGTTTAGGATTCAACAAAGGAGGATAAAGGGATTAATTAAGAAGGGAAAAATAGACTATGAGAGTAAGCTTGCAAGGAACATAAAAACTGACTGTAAAAGCTTTGAGAGATATGTGAAGAGAAAAAGATTGGAGAAGTCAAGCGTAGGTCCCTTGCAGTCAGAATCAGGGGAATTTATAATGGGTAACAAAGAAATGGCAGACCAACTAAATACATATTTTGGTTCTGTCTTCACAAAGGAGGACACAAATAACCTCCCAGAGATGCTGGCAAACATAGGGTCTGATGAAAGGGTGGAACTGAAAGAAATCAGTATCTGTAGGGAAATGGTGTTAGGAAAATTGATGGGACTGAAGGCCACTAAATCCCCAGGGCCTGATAATCTACATCCTAGGGTACTTAAGGAAGTGGCCCTAGAAATAGTAGATGCATTGCTGATTATCTTCCAACATTCGATGGAATCTGGAACAGTACCCATGGATTGGAGGGTAGCTAATGTTACCCCACTATTCAAAAAAGGTGGTAGAGAGAAAACGGGGAATTACAGACCGGTAAGCTTGACATCGGTAGTGGGGAAAATGCTAGAGTCCATTATAAAAGATGCAACAGCAGAGCACTTGGAAAACAGTGATAGGATCGGACAAAGTCAACATGGATTCACAAAAGGTAAATCGTGCTTGACTAATCTACTGGAATTTTGAGGATGTAACTGGTAAAATAGATAAGGGAGAACCAGTGGATGTGGTGTATGTGGACTTTCAGAAGGCCTTCGATAAGGTCCCACATAAGAGATTA
This sequence comes from Somniosus microcephalus, assembly GCF_052327205.1. NCBI lineage: Eukaryota > Metazoa > Chordata > Chondrichthyes > Squaliformes > Somniosidae > Somniosus > Somniosus microcephalus. Next base: position 8,066,489 of record NC_141010.1, read on the forward strand.
GCGTGTAAAGTTAAGGCACATGGGATTGGGGGCAAGGTATTGACTTGGATAGAGAACTGGTTGGCAGACAGAAAGCAAAGAGTTGGAACAAACGGGTCTTTTTCCGAATGGCAGGCAGCGACTAGTGGGGTACCGCAGGGATTGGTCCTTGGACCCCAGCTATTCACAATATATATATATATAAATAAATGATCTGGACAAGGAAACTAGACGTAATATCTCAAAATTGCAGACGACACAAAGCTGGGTGGGCGTGTGTGCTGTGAGGAGGATGTCAAGAAACTCCAGGATGATTTGGACACGTTGGGTGATTGGACAGAAACATGGCAGATGCAATATAACAAGGATAAATGTGAGGTTATCCACTTTGGTGGCAAAAACAGGAAGGCAGATTATTACCTAAATGGCAATAGATTGGGAGAAGGGGAAGTGCAACGAGACCTGGGTGTCCTTGTGCACCAGTCGCTGAAGGTAAGCATGCAGGTGCAGCAGGCGGTTAAGAAGGCAAATGGTATGCTGGCCTTCGTAGCGAGAGGGTTTGAGTACAGGAACAAGGATGTCTTGCTGCAGTTGTACAGGGCCTTGGTGAGACCACATCTTGAGTATTGTGTGCAGTTTTGGTCGCCTTATCTGAGTAAGGATGTTCTTGCCATAGAAGGAGTTCAGCGAAGATTCACCAGGCTGATACCTGGGACGGCAGGAATGACGTATGAGGAGAGATTGGGTCGATTGGACTTGTACTCGCTGGAGTTTAGAAGAATGAGAGGTGATCTCATTGAAACTTATAAAATTCTGACAGGACTAGACAGGCTAGATGCAGGAAGGATGTTCCCGATGGTCAGGGAGTCCAGAACCAGGGGACACAGTCTAAGGATTAAGGGTAGGCCATTTAAGACATAAATGAGGAGGAATTTCTTCACCCAGAGAGTGGTGAACCTGTGGAACTCTACCACAGAAGGTGGTGGAGGCTAATTCATTAAATATATTCAAGAAGGAGTTGGATATATTTCTTAAGGTTAAAGGGATCAAGGGGTATGGGGAGAAAGCAGGGACCGGGTACTAAATTTGGATGATCAGCCATGATCCCATTGAATGGCGGAGCAGGCTCGAGGGACCGAATGGCTTACTCCTGCTCCTTTCTCCTATGTTTCTATGGTGAAAAGTTGAGGCCCCAGTACAGATCCCTGGGGAACAGCACATCACATCCCGCCAATCAGAGAATGAACCCTATATCCCTACTCTCCGACTCCTGCCTCCCAACCAATCACCATCCATGTCACAAGGTTAACTCCAATCCCATGTGCCCTCATTTTTGCTAATAATTTCTTGTGTGGAATCTTATCAAAAGCCTTCTGGAAGTCCATATAGACAACACACATTGACACTCCTCCATACACCATGCTACTGATCTACTTGGAAAATTTAACTAGATTAGTCAAACATGAACTACCCTTCACAAATCCATGTCGACGCTTTTTGATCAACTGATATCTGCCCAAGTGCTCAGTCACGGATAGATTGCAGTAACTTCCCCACAATTGATGTTTGTATCCCTCCCTTGGAATGACATTGGCAATTTTCCAATCCAAAAGCCCAATTCCTGAATCTAGAGCACTTTGGAAAATTATGACTAACAGATCTGCAATTTACCACCTATTTCTTTCTGGGGAAACCATAAGGCTCTGGAGATTTGTCTATCTTAAATCCCATTATTTTCTCCATTATAATTTTTTGTTTATATTAAATCCACTAAATTCTACACCTTGACTTATTTTTAGGTTCCTCTGTACTGCTGGTATTTTGTCCTCTTCCTCCAATGTGGAAATGGATGCAAAGTACTTATTTAACAAGTCTGCCATTTCTTATCGTAGTCTCGCCTGTATCCATCATTAATAGGCCCATTATACAGTTGTGTTTTTCATTGTAGGTGCTCACCGACTGAGCCCATGGTTGGTGTCAGCACAGTGTGAACGATTGAGTCAGAAATATCCTGACTATCCAGGGTTGGTTAATATCAGAGCAATGAATATTCATGTCTCCTCCAAACCAAAAGGGAAGAACATTTTTAATAGGAAACTTGAATATGGATAGTACTTGTTCCTACAATAACATTCAGTATCCCTTAGGTCAGAGGTTCCCAAACTTTACTTATTGTGTACCCACTTCCAGATCTACTAGCTGTCCACGTACCCCCAGCATAACATAAGAATTAGGAGCAGGAGTAGGCCATGTGACCCTGCTCCATCATTTGATAAGATCGTGGCTGATCTTCGACCTCAACTCCACTTTCCCGCCCCATCCCCATATCCCCCAATTCCCCTAGAGTCCAAAAAGCTATCGATCTCAGCCTTGAATATACTCAACGACTGAGCATCCACAGCCCTCTGGGGTAGAGAATTCCAAAGATTCACAGCCCTCGGAGTGAAGAAATTCCTCCTCATCTCAGTCCTAAATGGCCAACCCCTTATCCTGAGACTATGCCCCCTAGTTCTGGACTCTCCAGCCAGGGGAAACAACCTCTCAGCATCTAACATGTTATTCCCCCCCAGAATCTTTTATGTTTCAATGAGATCACCTCTCATTCTCTGAAGTCCAGAGAGTATCGGCCCAAGCTACTCAATCTCTCCTCATAGGACAACCCTCTCATCCCAGGGATCAATCTAATGAATCAGCATTGCATCGCCTCTAAGAAATGTATGTCCTTTCTCAGATAAGACCAAAACTGTGCACAGTACTCCAGGTGTGGTCTCGCCAAAGCCTTGTACAATTGTAGCAAGACTTCCTTACTCTTATACTCCAACCCTTTTGCAATAAAGGCCAACATGCCATGTGCCTTCCTAATTGCTTGCTGTACCTGCAGGCTAACTCGGTGTTTCTTGTACTAGGACACCTAAATCTCTCTGAACACCAACATTTAATAGTTTCTCACCATTTAAAAGTTATTCTGTTTTTCTATTCTTCCTACCAAAGTGAATAACCTCACATTATACTCCATCTGCCACCTTATTGCCCACTCACTTCACCTCTCTATATCCCTTTGCAGGCTCTGTGTCCTCCTCACAGCTTACTTTCCCACCTAGCTTTGTATTGTCAGCAAACTTGGATACATTGCACTTGGTCCCTTCATCCAAGTCATTAATATAGATTGTAAATAGCTCAGGCCCAAGCACTGAGCCTTGCAGCACCCCACTAGTTACAGCCTGCAAATTGGAAAATGACCCGTTTATCACTACTCTGTTTTCTGCCCATTAACCAATCCTCTATCCAAGCTACTGTATTACTCCAACCCCATGAGCCCTTATCTTGCATAGCAACTTTTTATTAAATGCCTTTTGGAAATCCAAATATATTACATCCACTGGTTCCTCTTTATCTACCCTGCTAGTTACATCCTCAAAAAACTCAAATTTGTTAAACAAGATTTCCCTTTCATGCTGACTCTGCCTAATCATATGATTTTTAAGTGCTGTTACCACTTCCTTTATAATACAGCACACACATTTAATATTTTAACCCCTTTAATTCCCAAACATTGTACATTGGTACACCTTGAAGTAAATGAACTACTTTATACAACAAATTCCCACTGAACTTTAAAGCTTCATCTGAATAGCCTATTATAAACATGCAATAAATAAAATCCAGCATCAGACAATTTCTCCCGCATACCGCTCAGGTGTCTAGTGTACCCCCGGGGGTACGCCTACCACAGGTTGGGAACCCCTGCCATAGGTCAACGTATAAAATATAAACAAAGTCAAAAGCTAACATTTAGCAGTTGTATAACCAAGATAATGCTGGAACAGGGTGAGCTGTGCATCCATCATCCCCGTCAGAAAAGCTTTTGCATCAAGTTAAAGTGAACAGTTCTCCAATTTTATGTATCCATCCCCAATCCCACGAAGGCCCTTACCGCCATACAAAGCTCTTCAACAGCACAGGGTAAGGTAGGCAGCAGCCTTCTCCGTGTGCACTTTCAATGTCACTCCATTATCAACTGAAATGAGGCACATCTTTTGGCTCATTCACAAATCACAATCTGATCAGCCGGCACACTGCCTCCAAAAGGTTTTTCCTAAAAGTCACTTTCAGCCAGGAGGGCGAGTGATTAAGCCGCAAACTTCTGTGGCGATAATGCCCCTGCTGGTTGAACACAAGGTGCACCTGCTTTGTGGCAAGACCATCTTTGTCTGCGTATCCTCCTCCTCCTCCCCCCCACCCTCCCCCCCACCACCTCTGCCGATCTGTATTCGTTCACCCACCTGAACCAGACACCCACCCCTAAGTCAAATGCTACACCATCAGCAGCCATAACATATGGAGTTAGGTCATAGATCAGCCATGATCTCATTGAATGGTCGAAAAGGCTCGAGGGCCTAAGTGGCCTACTCCTGTTCCCATGTATTCCTATGTAATATCAACATGAGCTAAAATCCTCACCTTTGGCTGGTGTACGTCAGTATCAGTCTTTCACTTGAACACTTTCATTTACACTCCTGAGTATTACTGACCTACTTAAGGTGGTGAATAATCAGAGTGATGTTTCTATTTTCCTAACCTCTCCCGCGTGCAAGCCATTCACAGACACGTCTTCTCCAGCCAGAAGGGCTGGGCCTCCAAACATTTCCCATAACCAATTCTGATCCGGTAGGAGACAATTTTCAAGACAGACATAAAAAGTAATTTTTCCCCACTGCTTCCCCCTTGACCCTAACCAAGCAAGGGAAGGAAGCTCCTTGGTATCGCATGGACCTCCATACCAGGTGCTCAAACTCACTCAACTCTGGTGTGAAAGTTCAAAGTGACTCCAGGTTATAAATTGATGTGAAGATGTGTTGCACATTCTTTTTAATTTAGATACAATTTGAACAGGATAAATAACATCCAAGGAGAGGAATAGTTGCTTTAAGCGGAGAACATCTTTAAATCATTAGGGTTTAGAATCATACCCTCGCCATGTTTAGGGTCCCAGCCAAGCTTATGCCCAATGTGCGAGAACAGGTCAACAACGAATTCTTGCATTTCTTCATGGAAATCTGTGTGGGACAATAAGGTAGAAAGTGTCCCCAGGTTGCAGCTTACATCGCTCCACACCGTGTAATTTGGCTCATTCACAAAAGCCTCCATGACTTTCAAAACTTCCACTGTGCCGATAATGCCAGCTCGAGCCTGCAAAACACAAAACAGACACCTCATCAGATCATTCATTAAAGCCAACAATCTGATCAGCCGGCCACTGACTGTCAATTTACAACATCATCCTGTGTTACAATACAGCGCTTCAAGTTGAACGGCTACACTTTCCATGAACTCAGTTAAAGGACAAACTTGCATTTATATAGCGCCTTTCACAACCTCAGGATGTCCCAAAGCGCTTCACAGACAATGAAGTACTTTTGAATTGTAGTCACTGTTGTAATGTTGGCAAATTGGCAGCCTCGTTTCCTATAATTCCAAAGTACTCCATTAATTGTAAAGCACTTTGGGCCGTCCTGAAATCGCAAAAGTGACAATATAAATACAAGTCTTTCTTTTACAGTTCTTTACCCCAGAATGCATGATTTCACATTCCTTGGCATTGAACTGACTCTACCATCTAATTGTCCACCCTCAAACCTCTGTCCACCTGCATTCTTCCTCAGAGTTTGCCAATGTTCCAAATTAGGAATCAGCAAACTCTGATGCTGTTCCTCTTTCATCCATGTCCAAATCATTTATAAAAATAAAGGTTTTGCAAGAGCAGGCCACTCCACTCAATTTCACAGAAACTGTGGAGTCATGGCACCTACTTTGGGGAAAAAAAAGTGTCTTTTGGGGACAACCCTGAACAGAAGCAGAAATGTGCTCAAAATGGAAACAGAGATAACTTAGGTGTTTACTTCTCACTTAATCTTGTTTAACTGATCACTGAATAATTACATAGGACAGCAGATAGAATAATGCTGAGCTGAGGGTATATTTGAACAAGAATATTAACTCCTTCAATACTAAGCATCAAAATGGGAAATAAATCATATCTATCGAAAGATACCGGAAGTGAGTTTTTACAGGCTCCAACAGCTCAGGATGTTTCACACAAATGGATTTCATCTTTTTTTTAAAGCCTTTCCACCATCTACAGGAAACTTTGGTTTATCCGGAGGTTAACTGTCCGGAATGCTCGATCCACCGGCAAAAATCAGGAGCTGTTTCGTTAGCTTTTTTTCTTCTCATTGCTTTTTTTCCCCCCACCAGTCAGGCTCTGCAAGGTCTCGCTGAAGCTGTTGCTAAGCTACAGAGACGCTTGCAAGGTACGGCCGACTGTTTAGAAGCTGTTGCGCAACAGGGTTTGTTGCCAGATACGGGGCTCAAAAGCTCCGTATGTTTCAACATTAGCGCTGGTTTGTCCGGCAGTTTTGATGGGACGGCAACAGCTCGGTCCCGGATATCACAAAGTTTCCTGCACAAGGCACAAGTCAAGAGTGTGATGGAATACTCTCCACTTGCCTGGATGAGTGCAGTTTCAACAACACTCATGAAGCTAGGCACCATCCAGGACAGAGTAGTCCGCTTCATCGGCACCCCATCCACCACCTTTAACAGTCACTCTCAACCACTGGTGCAGTGTGTACCATGTACAAGATGCACTGCAGCACCTTGCCAGGCTTGTTCAACAGCACCTCCGAAACCCTTTACCACCTCGAAGGACGAGCAGCAGGCGCATGGGAACACCACCACCTCCAAGTCACACACCATCCTGACTTGGAAATAGAGCCATTCCTTCATCGTCGCTGGGTCAAAATCCTGGAACTCCCTCCCTTACAGCGCTGTGGGAATAACTTTCCCACAAGGACTGCAGCGGTTCAAGAAGGCAGCTCACCACCACCTTCTCGAGGGCAGTTAGGGATGGGCAGTTAATGCTGGTCTTGCCAGTGACGCCCACATAAATTAAAAAAATCTGTTAAGCAATGGAGCCCAGCAACTGGTGAAATATATAAAAGATGGGGAGCAGAGCACAGAGGCTGATTTAGGGTAAATATAAAAACAGCTGTTAAGTGTGCGCAGTTAAATATTTCTAATTGCGGTCAAAATTTCAGCAATGTTGTTACTTCAGATGTAGATGATGGGAGGAGAATTTCCTTGGAGTAGCACATTGCAGTTTATTTTTTTGAAAATATAAATTTCACCCTCTTCCCTAAGCTTCCCAACACCATAGACAAGCAACCCCTTTCCCTTGCCTCAGAGATGCGCAAGGGCAGCCCACGGTGACGCAGCCTCAGAATTTCCTACCTCTCTGTGACCACTTGGTGCCTCCCTTAACCAGCATAGTTGTGATGGGGAACTCGGTGTGTGGCAGAATTGCAAGAACCCACTCTGTGGCAGAGCAGAGAGCCAATGTGCTTTATCGCCAAGGCTACCATTAGCATTTTATCTAATGCCTAATGCGTGGTATTCCTTACATGAATTGGTTTTGCATTAAGATTGCAAACACTGCGACATTCATTTGGAGACGTGCCAGTGGGAAGAGCTGCTACTTGGTTAAACCTCCCAATTATTTCAAAAACAACTCATCAGTACGCTCGTCACAAGAAAGCAATTTAAAGCTTCTATTACATAAGTGAAATAATATGATTCAAGTATGCCATGGTCTTTGTCAATAGCGAGAGGTCTCTCCATTTCAAGCTGGAGAGCAGTTTCACACCCAAGCAACACAACTGCCAAACAGACAGATTCAACTCGTCAGCAGGCAGTGGGGGGGGGGGGGGGGGGGGGGGACACAAAGGAGGATGTGCTCATTGAGGTGACAGCGTCAGTCCTGGAGAATTAAACGCTTATCCACTTGATCAAGGCCTCCTCTGGTCATGCAGAGCATGGCCGTACCAAATGCAGAGTAAAGCTGCCTTCGGTCTGCTCCAGACGTGTGCCTCAAGTGCAACAATTTGCATTTCATCTTAGAAAAGTCTCAAGACACGCACAGAGGGGAAGGAGAACAATGGCTATCAATCCAACGAAGGTGCCATTAGGAGGGGTGACCAAAAGCATTGTTAAAGGAGGAGGTTTTAAGGAGGGTGTTGTGTTGAGATGTTTTTGACCATTTCTCCAGAGAAAGAGTTCGACAATTAAATATAATGAAGTGTTTGCGTTTAAATTAAAACATGTGCACAAATGCTTAATGTCCAGCTCGCAACTGTGGCTAATCAGAGAGTGGTGCAGTCAGTCTGGTTAAGTCTGGGGAAGGAAGCACAGTCTAGCAAGGCAAAGCTCGTTCATCTTACGCCAGTCTGGACCAAAAGGCTGACCAGAAAATAAAAGTGTAGCTAGCCCACTTGTCTTGTGGCAGTGGCTCGGTTGATCTGAAGTTCATCGAGGGTAGAAGAGGAGAGCCTGGCCAAAGGAGTATCGGAGTAATAGAATCTGAAAGTAACGACGTTATCTATGAGGGTTTCAGCAACAGTTAGAGAGAGGTAGAGACAAAGGTGGGCAATGTTATGAAAGTGGATACAAGCAGTCATTGTGATGGGAGAGGATATTCAGTCAGAAGCTTGGTTAGGGGTCAAATAGGACAGCAAGGTTGCTGTCTGGTTCAGTCTGCGACAGTGGCCAAGAAAGGGGATAGAGTTGGTGGCAAGAATATGGAATTTGTGGTGGAGGCCGATAGCAATCCCTTCGCTCTTCGAAATGTTCAGCTGGAGGAAATTGCAGCTTGTCCACGACTGGATGTTGGACAAGCAGTTTAACAACATAGAAGCAGTAGAAGAGTCAACAGAGATGGTGGAGATGTAGAACTGGATATCATCAACATACACATGGAAGCTGATCCTATGTCTGTGGGTGATGTTGCCAAGAGACAGCATGTAAGTGAAGGTGGAGGAAGGCCAAGGATGGATCCCTGGGGGACTCCGAAGGCGATGGCCATGGGGTAGGAAGAGAAACAATTGCCAGTAATGTCCTGGCTATGATTGAATGGGTAAGAATGACACCAAACAAGGGCAGTCCCACCAAGCTGGACCATGGAAGAAGTGTTGGGAGAATGATGGTGTGGCCGACCTGAGAGAAACACCCCTTATTGCACCAGTGTGACATTTTCAGTTACCCACGCCAACCATGCAGGATTGTGAAACTCAGTGGAGAGGAAAAACTTTCGTCCCGTTGGTCTGAGGTGGATTCAATCCCGGATCCAAAAGGTGAAAGATTAGGGTTCTAACCCACTGCACCTCCCAAAGAACATTACATTTCCACAGCAGATGCACATTAGATAGTTGTGGAGTCAGAGCTGAGGCCTCTACTGTTGCAGATTTGCATAAATGATCTGTATTCAGTTTAGTCAATTTTTATATGATACTAAACTAGTGGGGGCGGGGAGGGGTAGTAGAGCCTGACAAAGCAGCTAAGGAGTTAGAAGACCTGCATGATATTTTCAAGTGAGCATTACAATGGCAGATATAATTCAACACTGATCAGGGGAGTGTGCATACATTATAATGGTGTTGAACTAGCTAAGGAAGAGAATGAGATCATCTCTGGGAGTGATAGCAGACTTGACACTTGTGTTCAGTCATTGCAGAGCAGTCGTCAGCAAATCGAACAGAATCATGAAGTAGATTGCCAGATCAGGGCAGCATAAATCGGAGGTCGTCACACTGAGGCGGTGTAGTGTTCTGGTTGGGCTGCATCTCGAGTACTCCATTCAGCTCTGGTCACCAAAGTACGAGAAAGATCCAAGCCTTGGAATTGTTGAAAAGAATTGTGCGGTTGATCCTCAGTGCCAGAGGGCTGTAACAAGGAACGGTTGGAAAGCTTGGGATGCTTCAGCATTGAATGCAGGTGAACTTAGAGGGATAAGATACTAAGCGGAACAGAAAATGAATCCGCAATGCTACAAGTTAAACCACACCTGCAGGATAAGAGGAATTGGTACAAACTGGTTAAAAAAGTGTTCAGAGCTGATGACAGGAACCACTTCTTCCCACAAAATTGATTTAATACCTGAATGGTCTGCAGGTAGGCAAAATCTCTGCAGTAATTCAAGAGGCAGTTAAGATGGTACAAGGAGAACTAGAGCTAGAGTTTGAGCTAGAGAGGCTGAATGGACTCCCTCATCGGTACTTGAGTTTGTACACACAGGTCCTGTTTCTCCCCGCAATTTTGATGGAGCTGAGCTGGACTTCCAAAGTTTCTTCAGTAGGAACTTACATCAAGAGCTGGGTCTTGAAATAGGATTCATGCAGGGAATAAATGCTTAATTCAGCTCTCATAAGTGAAACATAAAAGACCCTATTTACCCTCAAATGGAGAGCCATTTTCTTTCAGGTTCTCCTCGATGTCAAGCCTAATGATCCAGTCATTGTGATCCAGGAAATAAACGAGCAACATCTATGATAGACTTCGAGATGTGTAAGTGGCGACTGTTTTTTGTCCAAAGTTGGCCACGACTGTTACCCTGAATCATTGTTCAAGCTTTTTTAAGGATATAAAATATTAAAGAATATTTAGGAGTGCTTTGCAAGTGAAATGCATCTTGCGCTTCAGAGCACATTAATAAGTTGTTCATCTTATCTTAATGTATATACTATAAAATAACATATACAAAGATGAATAGCAATAGGTTTGCCACTCAAAGTAAAAGACAATATTCAAACTGCCACTTCCTCTCATTGCGATCGCCTGTACAGGATATGTCAACATATTCAGCACATCTTTACAAAGTGTAAACAACTTCATGCAGACTTTTCCGGCGCTCCATCCGAGAGAAGGAAAACTAAATCTTGCAACACCTGCAGCATATGTAACTTCTAAAACGCACTAACAAAACCACAAAGCATGCGTGTGTGTGTTTCTCCGGAGCCAATTTAGGAACCCGAGAGGAACATTAAGCGTTTGAATGTGGTGACTACAGAGACATCACTTGTTATACTTGTGTAAATGTATTTGGATATACATTATTTAGCCCGAGAACTTTGATTATGTGAGACTTTTGAAATGCATAAATACAATGATTCGCGCCCATTAATGCAGGCCCTTATTCTAACCTGTCACTTCATAATAAATTATTACATTTATAGATTAAATTTCTTAATAACTTGTTAAACTCACAGAACTAGTATTACAATCACTAATCTTGCACTGTGGATGTTATCATTCGACAAGGACATGGAGATAGCAATCACCATTAACATAACATAGTCCAGCCGTGCAGGCTCATAAATTAAAACTGTGGAGTAATTACAAGCAAACAATCCAATCTTAGCATTCAGACTTTAATTATAAACAACTCTTTGTCATTTGAACTTTTGACTCCCTCCCAGCCAATATTCTTTATGGAAAAAAATCTAAATCACTATGGGTGATGACCATTAATTTGAATTTGATTAACATTTTTGGAAGAAAATTGAATTTTGACCATAACAACAACTTGTATTTATATAGCGCCTTTAACGTAGTAAAAAGTCCCAAGGCGCTGCACAGGAGTATTTTAAGACAACAAATTTGACACCGATCCACATAAGGAGAAATTAGGGCAGGTGACCAAAAGCTTGGTCAGAGGTAGGTTTTAAGGAGCGTCTTAAAAGGAGGAAAGAGAGGTAGTGAGGCAGAGAGGTTTAAGGAGGGAATTCCAGAGCTTAGGGCCAAGGCAACAGAAGGCACAACCACCAAAGGTTGAGCGATTATAATCAGGGATGTTCAAGAGGGCAGAATTAGGGGAGCGCGGATATCTCTTGGGGGGGGGGAGCTGAAGGAGATTACAGAGATAGGGAGGGGTGAGGCCATAGAGGGATTTGAAAACAAGGATGAGAATTTTGAAATTGAGGTGCTGCTTAACCGGGAGCCAATGTAGGTCAGCGAGCACAGGGGGTGATGGGCAAATGGGACTTGGTGCGGGTTAGGACATGGGCAGCCGAGTTTTGGATGACCTCAAGTTTACATAGGGCGGAATGTGGGAGGCCGGCCAGGAGTGCGTTGGAATAGTCAAGTCTGAAGGTAACAAAGGTATGGATGAGGGTTTCAGCAGCGAATGAGCTGAAGCAAGGGCGGAGACGGGCGATGTTACGGAGGTGCAAGTAGGCGGTCTTTGTTATGCTGCGGATGTGGTCAGAAGCTCATTTCAGGGTCAAATATGACACCAAGGTTGCGAACAGTGTAGTTCTGTTTTATTTAAAGAAAATTAATTGCATTTGGGCTGCTGCAAAGAGAATTGTGGTGCTGCAGAAGTCTTTCAAATTGTGCTGCAGAAGTCTCCTGTAGCTCGGATTCGCACACATTTTCAAGAACATGAGCAACATTTTGTACTTGGACATTTCCCCAGTCCCTCCCCACTTACCAGTGAAAACAAGTCATTCTGAAGCCCTAGGCGATCTACAGGAGGGAGTGCAAGGTTCCGGACACTGGGTAGTAAACTCTCGAGCATTGTTGGACTATACTGAATGCGGCAGAATCCCACTGTTCCTGGGTTCAACTAAAGTTTAAACAAAAGGAAAGCACAAAGAGAATGATTCGTGTACATTCGCATAGAGCTTGCAATGTACATATATTTACTTGTCCAGAACATCCATTCCCCCTTGCTCTTCGAAGCAGGTAGTGCAGTGCATTGGATAGGTTTACCTTACAGTTACCTGGGCTAGTAAAGTAGAATCCTAGCAAATGTATGCACTGTTAAAGATTATTTTCTTGCTAACATCAACCCAATCAAATCACTAATACTGCACTAAAAGCTGCAATGAAACAACTCGGTTAACCCCTATTGCTCTAAAAATGTTACCAGTTTAATAGCACCACCTCTGCAGTTTGATGCTACTTTACCTGTCCCATTAATCAACTTAGAAACGGCTCTGAGGGAGGTATGGTTCTGCCTAGTTCCTGATCCCAACAATACAGCTGTGGGGAACTGATGAGCGCAGCCCAGGCACTCCCGAGAGAGACCGGATGAAAACCGCTGCAGATTGTTCTGTGCACCTTCCAGTGCCAGGCTCAGAGCATCAATGGCACAAACCACAAAGCGGGTGCCTGCCTACCAGCCTTCAGCTGTAGCATGAACGTGACTGTGGCCCCCCCCCAGGAGAGGGATTGCTACCCTCATGTGGAAAGGGGGAAAATAACTTTTTTGCATCAGGAATTTCACATACATACAGTTGCTTCACTTTAATCACAGTGTCAACGGGGAAGGGGAAAGTCTGACCCTAAAGGTTGGTTCCAAAGACTCATCTACATCAAAATTTAAAAACACAACACTGCATTACCAAGGCAGTATGAATTGAATGGTTCCATTGTACCCCCACCCTTTAAACAGAGGCACAGGTATTACCAGATTCTTAACAGATCAGATGGCCATCAAGGTCAGAACCATCAACAATGCAGTAATCCTTTTCGAGCCACCTGCTTCCTTCACTCTCCCAGTTTACACACATGACTTATAAATTGTCAGGTTTAACTGATTAGTGGATAATTCATGCATTGCTTGGTCTACAATAGGCTCAGATTCATCTGTAAATCTGGACTAGTGCAGCAGCCATTTTGGAAACTAAGCGGTGCAAACCATGTCTCCTGGAGCCACCTCAGTTAGGGTCAGAGTAATCAGAGGAGAAAATGGGTGGAGAGTACAAACACCTGAATCGTGCACACTGCTTGTGCAGGTGAGGTTCTTAAGGAATTTATTAATGATTTTTATTCCAGATTGGACAGGTTTCCTAATAATGGACTACAGATTCATGCACAAGTATGCATTATTTGGGTAGCAATAGGCATAAATTCATCTGCAAATGCAGATTAGTGCAGCAGTGAACAATGTAAACAAGGAGCAGGTCATTGTGCTGGAGGGTGAGCTGGTTCTAGGAAGGGCAAGAGCAGTCAGGATAAAAGGAAGACATTTTCCCCCAAGTATAAGCAAGGCAGTTTTATGCGCTGGAAAAGCAGACTGCAGATGTCAGACTGATCAACTGAATCTGAACAATGAAAGGGGTACTGGAGAGAAAACAGAGGAATCTGGTGCTACAGGAGTTCCACTACTTGGGTGTTACCCTCACTATAAAATGTGCACAGAAGCTCAGAATTATCAATGTAATTAGTTGCTCCCTACTCCCCTGTTTATAGTTCAAACAGTACCAAATGTACCATAAAAATGTGATTTTTTACTGTCGCCAGACTTTCAACAGCCACAACTGGGACTGGGTTTAAGTGGTGTTTCAAGACGGGTGATCTGACAATACATTCAAACCTAAATTTATGACAAGAACGGATGTGAACTGATGGTCTCCAACACAGGTGGTTTTTAAGACTGATGTCTCTGGATTACCAATAGCCAAATGATTAAGTGTTGTGATGGATCACTGCCCAATGCTAAAATAAATGTCCTAAAAGGTCACTTCTCTTGCCAACATAAATATATAAAAACTTCATTATACCAGTGAGGCAACGAATACCATTACTGCGATCCTTCTCTCAAATGTGAGTATTACCAAGTCTATTTGACATTTCACCAAATTTCATCCAAGTAAATTGCATATTATGGCCGTCACCAAACATGTGAAGCAAAGTAGCCTTAAATACATGGACATAAAAAAATTGACTGACTTTTAGGATATGAAGCGTGTTTAAGCTGTAGAGATTTTTCTTAATCCATTTGGCAGTAGCTGCAGAGCCATTTGATGAGATTTAGAGAAAAGAGCACCATCTGTTTATTTACTTGGTTTCTTCAAGAACAGATTAAGCTTTGTGTTCTCAGATATATCAGAGAGAGAGAGAACACAATAGAGAAAGACACACACACACACAGGGAGATAGAGACAGACAGACAGGGATGGGGAAGAGAGAAACATAGACTGATGTCATGTGAGAGAGAGACAGACAGACAGAAATAGGGACAGAGACAGAGAGAGAAATACAGACAGACACATACACAGAGGGGGAAGACACATGGACAGAGCGCGAGGCGCAGTGACAGAGCGAGAGAAACACCGGGTCGGAGAGACAGACGAAAAGACAGTCACGCACGCACAGAAAGAAAGACAGACACAAACACGGAAGGGGAAGACACAGGGAGAGACAGAGTACAAGAGGGAGGGGTAGAGCGAAAGAAACAGAGCGAGCGACAGAGAAAGAAAGACACAGACAGCCACACAGATAGATACACACACATACACAGAAAGAAAGAGGCGCACACAAACAGTGGGAGAGTCAGAGATTTACATTCTAGATTAGCAGTATTACAATCCAAAAATTATTTGATGTAAATGAATGTAAAACTATCCTTTCATGTTTTATCATTTTGCAGGATAAGTTTAAGATGCAGCAAAGGAAGCAAACTACAAAGCTGCATGAAGAACACAAGTGTAGAAAGTGTTGTGAATGTGAAGGTCAATTACTGAATTTACAAAGTCTAAAATAAGCAACACTTGGGAGTCCACAATCAAAGCCAGTGGGGAAGTCTGTACTTAATGTCCATTTTAAGCACTGTAGTGCAACTCATCCGTCAGTGGAATTTCTTCCCCTTTTTGTTTCATTTGCTCCCCCCTTCAGATTTTTGAAGATTACGTACAATTTCCTGGCTAAGAAAGTTAACAGTTAGTTGACACCCAGGTAACTGGGCTCTGCAATCAGCTGTTCCTACACTGGTGCAACTCCAAGAGACTCTGCTACAGAATGGTTGAGAATAAACCAGCCTTTCCTCCCGTTCCCTGTGAGGAGCACGTAGTCTCCTCAACTCACAGCTCCTTAACTAGCTCAATCCACACTAGGAATTTGTCGTGCAGGAGACGAGGCAAAATCTTGTTCCAACTGTAATTTAAGAACAGAAAAAGCTGGACATTCACAGTGGGACAGCATCTGTAAAGAGAAAAGACGGGTTGAAATATGACATTCCAGGAATGTACCCTTCACAAGACTGTCCGAGGAAGGGTGCACACCCAAAAAGTTCACCTATATCTTTTCTCTTTCCAGATGCCGACTGGCCTGCTGTCTCTTTCCAGCATTTTCTGTTTTCATTCCAGATTTCTAGGATTTTTAGTTCCTCATTTTTTACTTCTTGTTCAACTGTTGAAGCACAACCTACAACAAGGAGAACTGTACATGTATGGCTGACATACTTTTTAGACACACTCCAATCCTGCACTGTGATTTATGGCAGGAGGATATTTTCACAATAAAAAATGGAGATGAGGCCCCAATTCAAGAGGCCAGAATTGGAATCCCAGTTGGTATGACTTGTACTTTTTTTTGTTAAATTAAGTGATAGAAGGAAAAAAACAAAATGCTGAAAGCTCCGTTTTTGAATGCAATTTCTCTACTTGCCCTTCCCTGGGTAACACTGGACCGCACACTTGTCCAGACCAAAGCTGCTATGAAACCAACACTTGGAGATGTGAAAATCCAGGCTACAATGATCGCCTCCTCTCTCGAGTGCCAGGTCTCCATTCAGCATGTTTCTCAAAACATAAAAGATGAGAGCAAACAGATAGTTTGTTGACGATCGGCGATACAAACTCCATGGAGCAGCACACTGGGACTCAGATGCACTGCACCAAAGAATCATTTTTGCACACAGAATTCCTGATCTTATCAGAATGTCTTCAAGTAATAACACAAGAGTGGAAGTCAGGCACGAAAAGATGGAGACAAGGCATTAGGTTAGTCACTTGGGCTTCTCTTGAGCACCTAGCAGTTCATTGAAGAGCAATGTTGGCAGAGGCCGAGGGGCAGAGGCCTGCCTGCCCTTTTGCAAGGACCTAAAGAGGGTAGAGAAAGAGTCTATTTATCGGAAAGGTAGAAAAGAATACATACCCTAAACTACTTCTGAAGCTCTCTGGTGACCTACCTTTATCCATTGGTCCGGTTTCACATTCTTCACAGTGATAGTCATCTCTGGCTGGTCCAGTAACACCTTCATATTATCACAGCTTACATCTTCACTGGTGCAGATACTAATAGGGACCATCCAGTGAGGACAGTCACTACCTGGGAAACACAGGAGAGGTGTACTTATACATGAATGGATTTAAGTAGTAGAGCCCTGAGAAGATTGACTCCATTTTCCCCTCAAAGGGCAGAAATGACCTCAATGGAAATAGAATATATCACTTAAAAGAAATGAAACAAAGCTCCCAGACAGCTCAGAGGGTAAATACTTTGCCCGGTGTGGAACCGAGTCCTACACACCAGGAAGATCCAAATTTGAACATTGGCCTGCGCGGAGTTTGCTGATATCAGCAAGGATAGCGGTTGGTCTGCTACAATTTGGTCTCAGAGTCCCAGGAATAGGGAAGGGGGAAAACTGTTTAGAGTTTCCACACTCCTGATCACCATCCAATAGAAGGCAGGCATGTATGGATATCTGGTTAGGAGAGGCTTGGCCATAAATGCCCCTCACTTGCTGGAGCCACACACAAAGAATGGTCACTTGGGTGAGGTACTTGACACCAGTTAGTACCCCTTGGAGCTCTACCCCAGCATGAGTTAGTGCCGTCAGGAGAGGAAGAGAGAAAGGGAAGAAAATTGGATTAAAAAAAATAGAAATATAGATTTTAAACAGATCTTAAGAGTTGACCTTGCTGGGCTCCACTCTCCATGCCGACGGTTTGTGACAGATGAGTATTATTGAATGATAAACATGCTACCGATCCTTTAAACCTTTTCAAAAAGACCAATGAAGGGATTGTAAATATTGAAAATCAATTTGAATCTTATCCATTTTAATTCCCTTCCTTTTCTTCATCCCTCTATACCTCCCTTCAAAGAGAAAATTCAGTGCAACAGTTCTCCCACATAAACAAGGTATTAATTTGGTCCATTTGAACGGGATCATTAATTTTTTTTGTAAAGACACGAAGAGTCACTTCAGTAGTCTTACTCAACGAGTATGTCCATCAAGTTAGGTCCCTAGAAAGGATCTCTTAATTCCTCCTCCAAATCTATGACTCACATCCAGCTCCAATCCTAAGGGAGCGGGAATGACTCGTTCCCAGGCTGTGTCATGTCACTGTAACTGTATAGGTTTGTAATGGTGTTTCTTCAGGTGATATTTTATTGATACAAGAAAATTAAAGATCTGAGAGAAAAATGTTTTTTTGAATGATCATGATTTCACAGACAATAGCAATTACTGTACTTAGAACATTTACATGCTGGGAAGTGGTTGATAAGTTAACCAATACAGATAAAAAGAAAGCACCTGCATGTTAGAAATCTGAACTAAAATAGAAATGTGCTTGATATCCAAGGCAGGTTACTCATCTGAAAGATTTTGGGTGGGACCAACTCTGATGAAGGGGACCAACCTGAAACATTTATCTGTCTGACTGACCACCTGTGGATTTCCAGCATTTTCTGACCAGTCAGTTAAGTTCTGAAGGACAGGGGCAGAGCACAAAGGGGTACTGCTTAAAAACACATTCAATCTGCTACAATACTTAACCAGCTTATTGAGAGAGGGACTTCTAACTACAACCGAAGACTGATACATAAAGCAAAACTCTCTTGAACGTTCAGGTCAGCTATACTTTACATGCAACTTATGATTTTGAATTAAGAATTAAAATTGCACATTTAAAAATAGCCATCATAGGATTCGCAACCTTCGGGTGCCCCATCACAATAGTAAGATGAAGATTCAACCTAATAACCCTTTGGAGCTCCTGTTCTCTGCCAAATGTTTTTGAGAGGCACTGAGGCATACAGATCAGGCACGCCCTCCATCAATCCTCGGTCTATGCTAGGTGGTGCCAGAACCAGAATTCGGATCTCCTGAATGACTGGCAGAGTGCCAGTAAGTAGGTCATCTGCCTACTCTCAGTCAGGGTGTAAACTTAAAATCGGGAGTTAATAAAAACAAACTTTTATTCTTCTCTTTATTTGTCAAGAGTGTAAATTAAACAATGTCAGTCGTGTATAGCAAGATGGTTTAGCACAAATTAACTCATCGCTTAAGGAAAAAGTTTTAAAGGCCACGGATTGCCAAAATGTGACGCACATCTTTTTGTATCAGATCAATTAGTAGCCAAAATAACTCACCTACATGGGTGAAACTTGGTGAAATGTTTATTTTCTAACACTCTCATCAATTTAAAAAGAGAAAATCTTACAGATAAGAACGGTACATCCATTTTACCCCCTTCCAATTTTCTCTCATCCTCCTGGAGACTGAATCATGTTGCAAGATAATTCCATAGGTGTTGGTTGCTGTCTAGTACCTCACCCAAAAGGCCAATCATTATCTGCAAGTCCAGACAGACAGTGAGAGCCAGCAGACTATTTGACTACAGGAAGAATCAAGGCAAAGTCCAATACTGTGCTGATCCACTGGGCAGTGATCATAGACCGAAATGTTTTAAGTTCTTTCCCTTCCTTGCGCAAGGACAACATGACCTATTGTCATGCCTCTCCGAATGCTTCACCAGAGATCATCTGACTCAGCAGAGACCAGAAATGGGGCATGGTTGACCACACTAACCTCCTCCAATGCTTCTCCTCCATTGTCCAGCTGAGTGGGACTGCCCTCGCCTGGTTCCACTCTTACCTATCCAGTTGTAGCCAGAGAATCTCCAACAATGGCTTCTCTTCCCGCCCACCCGCACGGTTACCGCTGGAACAGCATTGTGGGTGTACCTACACCATATGGACTGCAGCGGTTCAAGAAGGCGGCTCACCACCATCTTCTCAAGGGCAATTAGGGATGGGCACTAAATGCAGGCCTAGCCAGCGACGCCCACATCCCATCAATGAATAACAAAGTCCCCAAAGGATATATCCTCGGGTCCTCCTATTTTTAATTTAAATGCTGCCCCTCGGTGACATCATCTGAAGACAACAGATTCCACATGTACGCTGATGGCACCCAGCTCTACCTCAGCCACCACCTCGGAATTGTCAGACTGCTCGTCCAAAATCCAGTCCTGGAAATTGCCTCCAATTAAACATTGGGAAGACCAAAGCCATCGTCTTCGAACCTCGCCACAAACTGTTCCCTAGCCACCAACTCCAAACCTTTGCTGGCCACTGTTTGATCTGAACCACTGTTCACAGCCTCGGTGACCCATCGGACACTAAGCTTAGCTTCCAATCCAAAATCCTCTGTGCCTACATCTGTCTGGGTCCTAAGCTCTAGAATTCCCTCCCTAAACCTCTCTGCCTCTCGCGCCTCTGACATTCCTTAAAACCTACTTCTTTTACCAAGCTTTTGATCACCTTTCCTAATGTCTCCTTGTTTGGCTTGGTGTCAATTATTGTTGGATTACGCTCCTGTAAAGCGTCTTGGGATGTTTTACTATATAAAGGCAAGTTGTTGGTTTATTGTTCCGGTCTGTATGATTCAGTATTACACCATTGGGTGCCTTTATCCCATTGAGGGACCCTCAATACTTTTTTTCCTGTGGAGGTCTAGGTGATAGACCCAAGGATCCATCTGAGTTAAGATCATAGAAATCTCTTTCTAGAATAGCAATTTGTAGCTTCCTAACATTGTACAGTAATAATTTTTTCATTGTCTGCTGTATCTGGTTTCTAGGGCGAGCAGCTACGTTGTGTTTGTAAGGAGGAAGGTGTAGAATAGTGGTTCACTCCTCCCATAAGGAAAAGATCTGTCTGTCTGTCGACTGCCTGTAGGCAGACCCTATATCAAGACAGACTGTTTGAGCAAAGGCATGTGTTATGTAGCACTTGCTAAGTCCCAGGTGATAGAAATAGTTAGGGTCAGGCAGCATCCGTGGAGAGAGAAACAGAGTTAACGTTTCAGGTCTGTGACCCTTCGTCAGAACTGGAAAAAGTTGGAGATGTAACAGGTTTTAAGCAAGTGTAGGGGCAGGGAAAGGGGAGGGGGAAGGAAGGAACAAAAGGGAGGGTCTGTGCTAGGATGGAAGTCAGAAGAGATTAAATGTTGCAAATGGGGATGGCAGAATCATCAACAGCTGCCACCTGAAAAAATAGGGGGGGGGGTTATAGTCTGAAATTGTTGAACTCAATGTTGAGTCCAGAAGGCTGTAAAGTGTCTAATCGAAAGATGAGGTGCTGTTCCTCGAGCTTACGTTGAGCTTCATTGGAACAGTGTAAGAGGCCGAGGACAGAGGGGTCAGAGTGGGAGTGGAGTGGAGAATTAAAGTGATAAGCGACCGGAAGCTCGGGGTGACCCTAACGGACTGAACGGAGATGTTCCGCAAAGCCTGCTGAGTGTTTCCAGCATTTTCTGTTGTTATTTCAGATTTCTAGCATCTGCAGTATTTTGCTACTAAAATAGTTAGGGTGGTGGTTAAGGTACTGAACTCGCAACCCTGAAATCTGGGTATAAATCCCACCAGGGCAAGTTGGGTAACTGAATTCACTAGAAAAATGACCACGAAAGCTAATACATAGAACTTTACAGTACAGAAACAGGTCTGTGCCGGTGTTTACACACCACACGAGCATCCTCCCATCTTCATCTCACCCCATCAGCATATCCTTCTATTCCTTTCTCCCTCATGTACTTATCGAGCTTCCCCAAAAATGCATCTATGTTATTGGCTTCAAACACTCCATGTGGCAGAGAGTTCCACATACTCACCACTCTCTGGATAAAAAAAGTTCTCCCTGAATTCCTTACTGGATTTATTAGTGATTAGACTCGCCTACAAGTGGAAACATCTCTACATTTACCCGATCAACCCCCTTCATCATTTTAGACCTCTGTCATCTGTCCTCTTTTCTAAAAAGAGCCCATTTACTGGTGCCCTCCCCCATTCATTGAATTGTCACAAAAGCCCATCTCGTTCACTGATGTCCTTCAGCGAAGGGAACCTGCCACCCTCCCAAGGGTCTGGCCTACATGGGACTCCAGTCTAACAATATCGACTTTTAATACCCACTGAAGTTGTCTAGCAAGCCACTCAGTTATACACACACCACACCCTGTGGCCTGCTGTCGCACATTGCTGTGCATTTTAGTTCAGAGGGAGTGAGGGCTGGCCTGTGGAAATGGACTTTTATGTTGGCATTGAGAAATAGTATCTGGAATGGTGTCCAAATTACAAGAGGACGCAGATCTCCTCTTTTGTGAAAGAGAGAGACGGTACTGAAACCATTTAATGTAAACAAATCGTCTTGAACTGGTGTTAGTGGGACTAGACTGGTCTGGTCGGACATTGTATTTTTTTCTTCAAACGTTTGCTAAAATGTAATAAATATAATTTATGTTTTAATAGCAGAGACTGATGAAAATGGCCACCATTGGCTTCCAAGGAGACAAATCTCACCAAAGGTAAAACTCAAGTTCATGTAAAATAAATAAATACAAATGTTGATGTAGTGTATGTACCTTTAAGAGGAGAACTACTTTTACAGCTCCTGTATACTGTAGTACCGGCAGTGACCACACCTGTGTATAAACCCTGAGTAGGGATATGTACTGTTAGTTTTTTAGACTACCCTCATCCAGTAAACACCTGTTGATTGTTAATCTGCAGTCTCCGTCTATTTATTGAAGAACACCATACCTTAAGATTCACGGATTTAACAGTGGCGACGAGGTCGATTCGAACCTACCTGCAACTCTGCATTTCCTCCCAGGGATTCGCTCCTGGAGGACAGTGGAAGAAAGTCGAGGCCAGAAGCACGGGCGTCGACCACGAGCAACCGCCCAGTCATCCGGCAGAGAGTGATCATCGCAGGGGAGGCTGTTGAGAGCTGGGCTTGGGTCTCCAGCCACGACGATCCAGCAACAGGCTGGCAACAGGTACAGCGCAGACCCTTCCCGGACAGCGGCGGCTGGAGCTGACCGACGGCACAGAAAAGGCCGAGCAGCGTCAACGGGGTAAGAGAGAGGGTAAAGCGCACAGGGCGCAGCCGGGGGTTGAAGACCGAGCGGCGTCGACGGAAAACAAAAAGAGAGAGAGAGGGTAAAGCACAGCCGGGGTTCAGGACCGAGCGGCGGCAACGAGAGAGGCGCAGAGTGCAGCCAGGGCTCAAGGGCTGAGCAGCGTCCGCGGGGGAAGAAAGGAAGCGCGGGAGACGCCATTTGAGCCGCGGAGAAGAAGGGAGAGCGCAGGAGGCGGCATTTTTGAAGCCGCAGCGGAGAAGAAGGGCGAGCGCGGGAAGAAAGGAAAGCGCGGGAAGAAAGGAAAGCGCAGGAGACGCCATTTTGAGCCAGCGGAGAAGAAGGGAGAGCGCGGGAGATGCCATTTTAGCCAGTCTAACCACACCCAGGGATGCCGAAGAGTGGCAGTGTCACAGCGTTTGACAATGCAGTTGAAGATAGGGCGACATATGTGGAACGCATTGAGGTGTACTGCAAGGCGAATGAAGTGCCAGATGCCAGGAAAGCACTGGTTTTGTTGAATTCCATGGGTGCAAAAATGTATGGCTTACTGCGAAACCTAGTAACCCCAGAGAAGCCAGTGGATAAGGATTTCGAAAGCATAGTGGCAATCCTACAGGACCACTTAAACCCCACACCGCTGCTGATAGCAGAAAGATTTAAGTTTCACAAAAGGAACCAGCATAAAGATGAAAGTAATGCTGAGTATTTAACGGAACTGTGCAAGCTATCGAAACACTGCCAGTTTGGAATGGGACTAGCAGATACGTTAAGGGACAAGTTTGTGTGTGGGCTTCAAAGTGAAGGAACCCAGAAACGGCTTCTATCAGAAAAGGATCTTACGCTGGACAAGGCTTTCAGCATGGCAGTATCACATGAAGCAGCCGCACGGGGCTCTGCAGAGATACAATGGAGACCGCAAGAATATGGCACCAATGAAATGTCATATGGAGCAGTGAAGTGTTATCGCTGCGGCAGAACAACACACGACCAGAAGGATTGTTGGTTCAAGGACCAAGTGTGCAGTGTGGAAAAGCAGGACACATAGCAAGAGTCTGCAGGTCGGGAAAGAAAACCAGCAGCCAGAAATCTCCACAGGAGAAGTACAAAAAGGTACATAAGGTGACGGAGAGTAGTTCAGACGAACAGAAAAGTGATACAGACTCCGGAAGCAAGGAGCTGGGTTGTCTGAAACTACATAATGTAATCAAAATGGAGGATCACCAAACTATCTGGGTCACGCTCAAGATAGACAGAGCCCAAGTGAAAATGGAATTGGACACAGGATCAGCCCTAACAGTCATAAACCGAAGGGGCTACAAGCGGCTATTCTCACATATACCCTTGAGAGATAGAGATTGTCTTGAAGACATACACGGGGCAAAAAGCCTACCCCAAAGGAAAAATAAGGGTGAACGTGATATACAACGGTAAGGAAACACCAAAAATGGACCTATATGTATTGCCAGATGGAGGACCACCACTACTAGGACGTGAATGGATCCGGAAGATACAGTTAGATTGGCATTCTATACAGGCACTGACGGTAGAGGCCAAAAAGGATGACGACATCACACCTGGACGACTGTCAAAAATGCTAACTGACGCACAAGAAGTGTTCCAGGAGGGACTCGGAACACTAAAAGGCATAACTGCGACGATCAAAATAGAGGAAAATGCAAGCCCAGTTTTTTTTTTTTTTTTTTTTTTTTTTTTTAAGGCCTTATGCGATCTGCCCAGCCGTCGAAGCAGAGCTGGAAGGTTTGGAACGTTCAGGAGTACTGTCCAAAGTGGACTGGAGCGAGTGGGCTACACCCATCGTTCCTGTAATGAAGAGGTCGTTGAGTAATACGCCTGGGGAACCAAAGAAGGTTCGCATCTGTGGGGACTTTAAGGTGACAGTGAACCCAGTCCTTCACACGGTAAAATATCCGCTTCCGCGGATTGAAGATATTTTCGCCTCGCTATCTGGAGGAAAACGCTTCACTAAGATTGATCTGGCCCAGGCGTACCTGCAAATGGAGGTAGAAGAAGCCTCGAAACAATACCTCACGATCAACACTCAGAAAGGTCTCTACCAATACAACCGGCTGGTGTTCGGGGTAGCATCAGCTCCGGCTATTTGGCAAAGGGCAATGGATCAAGTCCTGCAAGGGATTCCAGGGACCCAGTGTTATTTGGACGACATCCTGGTAACGGGCGAAAATGACAGTGATCACCTCGCCAACCCGGAGCAGGTGCTCACTAGATTGAAGGAATATGGGCTACGAGCTAATCGCCACAAATGCGAGTTTTTCCAGAAGCAGATCTCGTATTGTGGCCACGTTATTGATGAAGAGGGGTTACATAAGTCCCCTGAAAAGATTGAGGCAGTAGTCAAGGCTCCAGCACCGGAAAATGTGTCACAACTGAAGTCGTTCCTCGGGCTGGTGAACTACTACCATAAGTTCTTACCAAATTTGTCTACATTACACCCACTGAACACCCTACTGCAAATGGGGGTGCCATGGAAGTAGAATGACGAATGTCAACGAGTTTTCCAGAAGTGCAAAGATTTGATCGCATCAAAAGAGGTGTTGGCTCATTTCAACCCAGCACTACCAATTCGGTTGGCGTGTGATGCATCACCCTATGGTATTGGAGCAGTGCTGTCGCACAAATTCCCAGATGGGTTGGAGAGGCCAGTAGCCTTTGCGTCTCGGTCAATAACCTCAGCCGAGCGCAACTACGCCCAGATTGACAGGGAGGCCCTCAGCCTAGTGTGGGGAGTGAGAAAGTTCAACCACTATCTGCACGGGCAGAAGTTCACCTTGCTGACTGACCACCAACCACTTGTCTCCATCTTTAATCCAAAGAAGGGCGTTCCGGTGATGACTGCGCAACGGCTACAAAGATGGTCCCTTTTTCTAGGGGCGAACCAATATGAAATAGAGTATAAGGGCACGAAACAGCATGGAAACGCTGATGGGCTATCACGCCTGCCACTGCCTACTGCGGAGGAAGTACCAGCAGTGGACCCTGTCGAAATATTTTATTCAACCATAATTGAACTCTTGCCAGTAACTAACACGGATATAGAGAAGGAGACCCGCAATGATCCGACACTGTCTCAGGTATATGATTTGACGGTGAAGGGATGGCCAACACATGGCGACTCACTGTTGCCAGCATTCTCATCCAGAAGAGAACAGCTGTCAGTATGCCAGGGGACATTGATGTGTGGATCCCGAGTGGCAATTCCACCCAAGTTAAGGGAGAGAGTGCTCAATGAGCTTCACGAAGGCCATCTGGGAGGGGTGAAAATGAAAAGCCTTGCTAGGGCTTATGTGTGGTGGCCGGGGATCGATCAATAAATCGAGGACTTAACCAAGAGCTGCTCAGGGTGCCAGAAGGTCCAAAATGCACCACCACATGCCCCTCTACACCCATGGGAGTGGCCCTCCTCTCCATGGCAACAGGTGCATATTGATTTTGCTGGTCCATTCATGGACTCAATGTTCTTAATAGCAGTGGATGTACACTCGAAATGGCCTGAGGTGATCAAAATGTCCTCCACCACTACGGAGAAAACGATTGCAGTCCTACGGACCATATTTGCCAGGAACGGCTTGCCAGAGCAGATTTGCTCTGATAACGGACCACAGTTTGTGGCCGAAGAGTTTCGGAAATTTATGAGAAGGAATGGGGTAAGGCATTACACATCCGCCCCGTATCATCCAGCCACAAATGGATTGGCTGAGAGGTTCGTACAAACCTTTAAAAAGGCCGTAAGGGCCATGTGCGATGACGACATTCCACTGCAGCATAAGGTGGACAATTTCCTGTTAGCCTACAGAAATGCGACACATGCAGTTACCAACCAGACCCCGGCCATGATGTTCTTTAACCGAAGGTTGAGATCTCGTCTGGATTTGCTCAGACCAAATGTACGAAGAAATGTTGAGAATAAGCAATTCCAGCACATCAATGAGAAGCCGACAAGGAGCTTCAATGTAGGACAACCAGTCTTGGCCCGCGACTACCGAACAGAGAAATGGCAACCAGGAACGATATGCACACGGCAGGGGCCACTAATGTACACGGCAGGGGCCACTAATGTACACACGGGATGTTGGGGAGAACATTGTGAGACGCCATGTTGACCAGATCTTAGCGTCACAGGAACGAGTCAACCCCATGTCTCGCGTACCTGGTGATGAACCCGACATACCGGTAGCATCTACCCCTGAAACAGTAGCATCGGAAGCTGATGAACTAACCGACGACAGGGGGCCAGAATCGCCTCTGCACCAAGAGCAAGACACTCAGGAAAGGCGCTATCCAGAAAGGATCAGGAAGCCGCCTCAAAGACTGAATCTATAAATGGACTATTTCAGTTAATGTGCATGCTAAAAGTGTTAACTGTTAATTGAATGTTATGGTACTGTTAATCTAAAAGGGGAGGAATTGTAGTGTATGTACCTTTAAGAGGAGAACTACTTTTACAGCTCCTGTATACTGTAGTACCGGCAGTGACCACACCTGTATATAAACCCTGAGTAGGGATCTGTACTGTTAGTTTTTTAGACTACCCTCATCCAGTAAACACCTGTTGATTGTTAATCTGCAGTCTCCGTCTATTTATTGAAGAACACCATACCTTAAGATTCACGGATTTAACAGTTGACAAACTAAACTACAACATGAAATGTATGTCAAAAAACCAGGGCAATCTTGTTAGAGTGTTCTATGAGGTAACTTGGCATGATAGACTGTACGTTGGTACTCCTTAATTACATGGATGAACTCCGAAATTTGGCTAGGTGATTGGGGAAACACCGAATTAAAGCTATGGAAGAGTTGGGAGTTTGGGAAGGGAGGAAAATCCAGAAGGGAGGTTGCCTCAGACTACACCTGTGAATTAATGTCCAGTCTGCGAGCCGCCATGATACTCTGCCTATTTAAGGAACACAGAATGACGTACTAAGAGTGAAAGGAAGAGAAAACAGAAATCTTAATCGTCAATTTTGAAGATATTGAACACTCACTAATGCTTATGCACAAAGCAGGTGACTCGCAAGCATAGTGTCACTATGCAGGTGAAGCACAGAAGTTAATTCCTGTAAAAGCTACTATCTGATGGGTGAAGAGAAATGGAAAAATCAGAACCACCTTCTACTGGGGCTGGAAATAAGTGGAGAATTCTGCACTTTTATGTAGCTTTAAATAAGATAGCCTGCTGGTTTATACCATGATCGGTAAGGCAAAAGTAACACTGCAGCGCTGTTAGTGGTATTTCTGACTTGCCCTATTAGTCCAAGTTTTCCAAAGGGGAACTGAACACAAGTAGCAAATCCAGTGCCTTCACAATATGTCCCCCCGCCGCCCGACCCCCATTTTCTTCCTGAAGACACTTACTCCTGCTGGCTATGGCTCCATGAGCTCAGGCAGCGACCGTCTCACCCAAGTGGTAATTTTTCATGTCTGAACCTAGAGTACAAATGTCAGCCGGCTATTCACCCAGCAGAGTCCAATTCTGTCCTCTCCCAACATCCACATGTGCAAAGCTGCTGAATACCAATCGTATGTGGGGAAACCTGTCCAATTCTTCACTTAATTTCAGGACAACTGTTGCACCCATATTGTCACCCCAGCCGAGATGGCTAACTTAGCATAGACCAACTACGTTACATTTCTCGCATTCTCCCCTGTAATGGTGTATCTGCTGGATCTTCTCCCTGTGGAGATTGTGTCTTTCACTCACTTATTTAGACCTCTTGGGCCTCCATGGCTTCAGTTTCCTGCTGGAAATGATGTGCAACACATCAATGAGGTCAGATAAATCTGGTGTAAAATCTACCCTCAATTATAGAAGGTTATCCATCTTCAAATGCATCAATTCTTAGCAAGGTTTCTTTATTGCTAGAGGGAGTCAATTTTCCTATAAAAACAGTTAACAAAACGGGATGTCATCTTCCATGACAAGAACACTTGCCTAAGCTTGGTTTCAAAGATTTGCCAGTGTTTTAACACTGGGATAAAACATGACTTTTTAAAAAAAAGACTTTAGTCCAAGAGTACTGAGCATTGTAAAAGTCTTCAATATTTGCTAAAAATTTTGAAAATGATAAATTTAAGGATAAAGTAGTCTGGGTAGCACACTGACCGAGAACATTGTTGCTCTTTCACCTTTGAGTCTCACGTTAGGATATGGCACAAAACTAACCAGAATTCAGTACAAAATCGTGCTAAACTGGAAACCTCACTTCAACATCACAAGGATAGCTAGTGTGTAAAATGCAATCTCATGCAAATGTAGATGCTAAATCAGTGCTTTCAGCTAAGGATGGGAGATGGGCATTAAAGTCTTTGTTGGGACAGGGCAGCAGGATTATGGCTTTTGTTTGGGCGGAGAGATTGGAAGTTGACACTATATCGAATGCTTGCTATACCCCATGTCGAGACTTCTTGATGCCAGGGTGAAGTGCAAAAATGTTTAGTTCCCCAAGCTCGAACATTCCAAGATCCCCAGCATAAAATTACCCAAAAAGATCATTTGTTTTCAGTTTTAGGGACATAAAAGAACTTTGGAATTGCAACCTTCGGAGCATCACAGTACAGGAAACTTTGTGATATCCGGCACCGACGGGACCGAGCTGTTGCCAATCTATCAAAACTGCCGGACAAACCAGCGCTAATGTTAAAACATACGGCGCTCCGTATCTAGCAACAAACCCTGTGCTTCTAAACAGTCGGCCGTAGCTTGCAAGCGTCTCTGTAGCTAAGCAACAGCTTTAGCTAGACCTTGCAGAGCCTGACAGGTGAAAAAAAAGCAACGAAAAGAAAAAAAACTTACTGAACCGACTCCTGAATTTTGCCAGTGGATCGAGCATTCCGGACAGTTAATCTCCGGATAAACCGAAGTTTCCTGTACCATAATCAAATCTGCTTTGCGATATTCATTGGAAATCTACAGGCAGTATCTTTACAGAAGTTCTATGAAGAGAGAAAGATTCCAATTCTGAAAGTTTGGAGTGGTTTTCCAGTATTCAAAGAATTAAATTACAAAGAAATATGACACTGCTTCAGTTATTTTGCTCTTACCACTAAACGGTCCACCGGCACAGAATTTCTTCTGGGAAATCTTCAGCACTCGGTCTACCCCTTGCTGAAAAATATTTTATAATATTTTTAGGTACCGCAATACTCGATGTCTAGAACATGAAGTGAATACATAAGCCTGAAGGTTTTGCTGCCAAAAGGTTCCCATCTTTAAAAGGTCACAACTTGCAAAACAAAAATCCATTCAAGTGAAATTCAGAAACTGAAGAGCTACAAAATAGTCTGAACATGGTGAATAGTGCTGTAGATTTTTTAAATGCTGTAAAGGAAGTTGGTACTTTATAGGGAGCAGGCAGAGAGAGCAAGAAGCCCACACAAAGTTTATCTCTGAAAGGCCGTTTCCCTGTACAGAATACAGAGTTAACATAACTCACCAGACCACAAAACCGTAACTTGTGGGGATGGATGTAAAAAAAAGACAGACTATTCCCCATCAGTCGACAAACAATCTAACTGCATGGCATGTCGAACCATATTTTGTGTTAGGACGCCCTGCCTGATACTAATAGGACTCCTGCTTCACCAACAGCAGCCTGTTTGTTGCTGAAGAAAAGATTTTTGATTACTTTTCCTAATTTTCTCCCCAAGCATTCCTAGACGATGAGCGACAATGGGCTAATCAACCACATGGGCGTCACAGCCAAGAAAAACCATGTCTTCACCCAGCTTCTACACACACTTACTTCTAGGAGGACCTAAAGGAGTAAAAGGGTGTAGGAACTCCAGCTAGTGTATCCCTCCTATAATGGAGGTTCACTGAAGCCAAAATTTAGTGTCCAGAAAGAGAGAGATAGGGGGAGGGAGAGGGAGAGAGGCTTAAAACGCAAAACACATTAAGCCATTGAAGGAACTCAACTAATGGTTTTTCAAAACGTAGGAGTCTACTTAAAGAAGAAATGGTGTGATAAATATATCTGAATTAAGCTCTTTCAAAAAGCCAGCACAGGCACAATGGGCAGAATGGCCTCCTTCCGTGCTATAGGTTTCTATGATTCTATGAACCCATTTCCACTCTGCCTTATAGATATGGACACATTCACAGATTGTGACTGGGCTAGCAACTGACCTGTTTTTCTTCAGCATAAATGAGAGGAAACCCCATCTGTTTTGTCCATGAGCTCATCACAGCATTAATCGGCTTTCCGCTAGCTTGTTCCAAACAGCTCCAGAGGTCCTCTGAGGAAAAGAATGAAAATCATTAAAGGGTCAAATGCTAAGCTCAGAGGATCACCACTTCCAAGATTCAAAAACCCAAACCTACAACCACGTACAGCTACTGAGAGAAATAAAGGAGATTGGGGGAGGCACAGTGGAAAAGTTGCTCCTTTATTTCCTGACCAACAAAAGACAACTTGTGGAAATTTTACATTGTAAACACAATGGGCGATCGTGAGATTAAGTAGTTTACTGAACGCTAGAAGATAAACGATGCATCTCATCTATTATTCCCTTATTGCATATCCAATTTTATGGTGAGATTTGTATGTCAAAACGATGGACGTTATGTTGAGGAATGGCGCACTTTCTATTGTGAGCACACAGTATTCAAAATCTTCTAGGTTTGGCCTAGCAAGGCCAGCGAAGACTGGAGCTCGTTCTACTTTGTTACAATCGGGACTGAGTCAAACCTCAAAGAGCACCCCTGCTACACCAGTTTGACATGGCCAGTGTTCTTAATGAGCAGAGTGAGATTGGAAAATTAGATCTAAATCATTAGTTATTTTGCACTCTGGAAGCTCTCAAGAAACTGGTCGAGACTGCCCAAACTCATTCGCATCAGGGAGAGGAAGCTTTCATCCTGTGTCTAGACCTAATTAATCGCAGAGGTGAAAGGACTATGTACTAACTCACTTACTCTCACTTCCCCCCTCCTAATCTGTATTTTGTTCATGTTACAGGTTAAAATTTGCACAAACAGAATAACCTTTTTTTTCTACTAAAAAATGCAAGATACCATGGCGTGATTCAACACAGCAATCTAATCTCATGGTTCAGATAGCAATTAAAACAGCTCAACTAGATTACAGCCTTAAAATCACTCCCAGACATCTATTATTTTCTAACTGTGTGAAAATACACAGCAGAGCAAATTAAAATTTTTAGAGATGGTGACAATAGGAAGCGATTGCCACATGTAAGAGACATTTTTGGACAATTAAAAAAAATCACCGCATTTGATATATATTAATGACCCGGACTTGGGTACGCAGGCCATAATTTCAAAGTTTGTTGATGACATGAAATTCGGAAATGTAGTAAACAATGAGGAGGATAGTAACAGATTTCAGGAGGACAGAGACAGGTGAAATGGGCAGACAAACAGCAGGTGAAATTTAACGCAGAGAAGCGTGAAGTGATACATTTTCATCGGCAGAATGAGGAGAGGCAATATAAACGAAACTGTGCCATTTTAAAGGGGGTGCAGGAAGAGAGAGCTGTTGTAGTTCATCATCCAAATCTTATGCTCTTCTTAAAAGCTTTCCTATTTACTCTCAGCATAAGTTGTTTTCTGTCCCATCCTAACTGCTACTCTGTGTGTCGTATTACAGCGGGGGAAGTACATAGAATCATACCACCTAGACTGCCAAGAGCCTCTTCAGGTGTGTTTCATAGCAAATTATATCAGTAATTTCCAAACATTTTATACTATTCTGAAAGTAAATTTGGTTTGCAACTTCAAAATGATCAGCCATTTTGGCTCTCTGCCTCCAATGGAGCACTCTGATGACGTCAGTTACAGGGAGAGGCCAACTGCATTCCAGAACAGCTCCATTTATTTCACTGAGGGCCGGCAAATTCACATTGCGCTGGGAACTAATCTGGTGTCATACAAGCTTAAGAAAGCACTCTACTGGCCGGATACGCTATCTGCTCCAGTAGGCTGCTGGCTCTCAAGGACCAGCACTAAACTGCTACATTTAAACAGTTAGCATTTGATGCAAGGATGATTTATGCAGCATCTTATCCCATCTCCCAGATAGACTAAAGCAGATCATATACAATCAATTACTGATGGCAGTAGTTATTGTTGTTAATTTGCACACAGGCAGGTTCTGCGAACAGATGAATGACCAGATAATCTGCTTTCGGTGAAACTGATCAGGAAACCAGGACAACTCCCACCTCTCCTAAAAGCACTAGGACAGCTATTCCACTAGCAGTTAATCTGTTGAGATTCAAGTTGAAATTGTGCTTACCTGTTGCTGCATTTTTATTCTGAAACTTTGTCAAGTACCAGTTCATTCCTTTCCTGAAATCCTGTAAAGAAGAAGAATGTTTTTAAATAAAATTAGCAAATCAATCAAGGTAGCAGGTACAAGATAGCATCCTAGCACAAACTAAAACAGAAATGAAATAAACAATTTAGTGACAAGTTCAATTACTCCTTTTTAAAATCAGTTTATTCTGCGAACACAAATGGAAAAGCCACAAAATATAAAACAATTAAGTTAATAGCCAAATTGCAGTCTTACTTCCCTCTTCCATAAAACATTTCATTTCATCGCTTGTATATCATCTAGATGCTCACGAACAAAGACAATTAAAAAATAACCCCAGAATCATACTTGCTGTAACCTATCATTACTGTCTGTATATTCTTGGAATAGAATGACAGTAGTACACAAAATAACTAGAAATCTATCTACCAGGTCTTACTGTTGGTGGGGTAAATGTTATTAAATCGGAAAGGTTTTTGTTTTGATGGTGGAAGAGAAAAGGAAGTCTGGTCAGTGACACATCTACATTTTAGCATCAGAACTGCAACGTGGCAAAATACGGTATCTGCATTCTTGTTTTAAAAGGAATAATTCATGATATGGTTCCACACCGACCTTGTCCTTCTTGATTTCTGAAGGGGTGTGGGGGAGACCCACCCCCAAAATTTCTAAAATTGTCTTACCGTTTACAAGGCTGAGTACTGAAACAAGATGCTTCTGCACTCGACCTCAGTGACCAGCGACGCCACTGCCCACTGTGCTGGGATTAGCCTGGAAATAGTGTTTGCAATTTTAGTGACAAACATTTGCTGCATTCGTGTGACGTTTCTCTCATCTATTTTAAAGGAGGTGCAAATCATCTTATTTTAAATGCGTTAATTCCTCTATTAAAATAGCAGAGAGAGAAGAGTCGTACAAACATGGTAAATGTTTGTCCACTAATATCTCAGTCAGTAATTTCTAGGCTAATGGGGAAAAACAAGGAGGCAAGGTAGAACCCAAATGTGTTTCAATACGCAGCCTGATAAGCTGCTATCCCAATTAGGAAGCTCACCATTTTATGGCAATAATATATATATTTTTTTTAAATAGATAAAAAATATTTAAGTGTGAAAGCTCTTAAATGTTATGGCTCGAAATGTTTTTTCTTTTAAAATTCTGCAAAAACAACAGCTAAGGAAAGTGGAAAGAATTGTAACTTGACCTTGAAGGGTTTATTTTTTTCCTCAGCCCTCTGCCATGACTTGCAGATAAACTCAGAGTTGTTATGAACTCCTGCACAAGGCCTGATGCAACTGGGCCCACCTACGTGAAGTAGGACATGAAGATCTTATTATGAAACTTTCAGGTTCAAGTAACTCATCATATAGCTTGATGCCCACATGCCTGCAGTATGTAAACATGTGATAAAGGACAAAGGGGATGATCTGTGCTATTTTTTTATTACAATTTTGCCAATGTAACAATAGACTGCAGAGCGGTTTTTAAAACCTTGCTAAATCTAAGGAACTGTGATATCAATATTAGTGATCGTGAAACAATTTTTCTTGTGAACTCTCCAGAAATGCAGATGATAATCACAGGTTTCATTCTCCTTCCTCCCAACCCCCCCCAAGGTACTATTCTCATAGCTCTTCACTTGTGGTGTTGTGTACATAGGAGCTCTGTGAATAAGCATTTGACTCTCGTCCTATAGCCATGGTTTCTATAAAAATCACAGCATCAGACAAGAGTCTGGCAATGAATGTAAAAACAACACTACAAGGGTCTCCTTATTTTGATCTGTCAAACGTTTGCCCCACAAATTATGTAAAACAAGAAAAGTTTTAAAATTCTAGAGATCTGTTCAAGACAGAAAGATGGCAACAATATAAGGTGTTTTAAATGCTGCCCCAATTGGTGGGAATAAAAAAATAACTTAAATTATCAATTGCAAATTATTTTAATATGTATATTCGCAATAATTCCAATCCAATTATTAATGCTGCAGTTTGATCATAATCATGTAATAACTGAACACACCTATGGCACTAATGCTGCTATTTAAAATAGTGATTTAAAATCTCAGAAAAAAACAGTAGATTATGTATTATACAGGGTGATATTTCACGGTTCTCATTTTAGTGAGGCGTTCAGATGAATTGGAAACTTGCCATTTCCTTCATGATATTTGAGCCCTGATTAGATTACAGCCTTGTGATCACCTCCTAGTATCCCTTATTCACATTTCCCCTCTCCCTCAAAAAAAGACACTTTTTTAAAATTAGATTACAGAACCTGTTTGGATGTAGAGCAGCTTGATAGCTGGGTTTTCAGTTCTTACTGTAGGTATGAATTTAAACCTAAAGTCAAATAATGACAAAAAAACAGACAGAAAATGTTGGAAATAAAGAGGACAGACAGGCTAATGTTGCAGGTCTAACCCTTTCATCAGGATTCAGTCCTGATGAAGGACATGCATCCCAAAACATTAACTTGTTTATTCTCTCTATGATGATTGACTGTCCCGCTAAGCAGTTCCATAATTTTCTGCATTTGCAGTTTTTTCATTTTCATTTGTCCTTCGGTTTAAATAAATGAAAAAAAATTACATTTATATAAGCGCCTTTCATGACCTCGGGACGTCCCAAAGTGCCTCACAAGCATGAGTTACTTTTGAAGCGTAGTCACGATTATAATGTGGGGAAACGCAGTAGTCAATTTGTGCACAGCAAGGTCCCACCGACAGCAGTGAGATAAATGACCAGATCATGTGTTTTAGGTGCTGGTTGAGGTAGAAATATTGGCCACGACACCGGGAGAACTTCCCGGCTTCTCTTCGTATGGATCTTTTACACCCACCTGAAGACAGACATTTAACGTTTTGGTCGAAAGACGGCACCTCTGACAGTGCAGCACTCCCCAAGTACTGCTCTGGAGTGCCAGCCTAGATTTTGTGCTCAAGTCTCTGGAGTGGGGCTTGAACCCACGACCTTCTGACTTGGGAGGCAAGAGTGCGACCCACTGAGCCAAGGTTGACATCTAAAATTGGGGAGGGGGCGGGTGGAGGTCAAAATAACTTGATAACCACTCCCCCCCCCCCCCCACCCCAACCCAATCAGGGTATGGTGCTACAGCATACACTGTATAATTAATGAGATATTTGTGCTTTTAAATCAATTTAGAATTGCCAGCTTTCAAAGACAAACATCGAAACAAGTTTTAATTTTTGAACTTTTGAAACAAGCCCAAGTTCTATACATCTCAAAATTGTCTATAAACACTGGTGCTCATGAAATCGCAGTCCCAGTAACACATATATTGCTAAGTTATGCTTTAAGAACCTTACCTCATCCCCAATGTAATTGTGCAGCATTCGAATTACTGATGCTCCTTTGCTATAAGAAATTGCATCAAATATTTCATCCACTTCTGCTGGATGTCCTACTGTGACCTTTTAAAAAATACATTTTGTTTAATTTTTTTGTTTAAAAGCTTAAGAAGTTCAACCATAATGGGAGCAGTCTGAACGGCGTGTGCGCGTGCAAGTACACTTTCTAGATCAGTGCCTATACTTGCCTAGAAGTACAGACTCAGAAGTACTCACCCCCAAGAGTTGGTCATTTCAGAGTTAAACGTTTTTATTTGAGGCAGTTTAAAAAATCCTAAATGCTATAGAAAGATGGTAACTACATTTGTTAGAGTTGAGGTTCTCAGTTAACCCACATTTACTGTGCTTCATTCTCGAAAACTGCTGGTTAGAGAAATCCTGAGAGTTGACAATTCTTGCAGAAGTTTCCCTGCTGTGACATGAACTTCCACTACATTCAGAGTCACGTGGTCACTGCGGTCACTGCAACAGCACTTCACGCTGTCATATCGTAGAAGGTCAACCAAAAACAAAGCTCAGGAGGGTGGGGGCAGGGAAGAGCCACAAGACTGATCCAAAGTGTCAGAGGACCGAGACATGAAGACAGGCTCGAACAACTTGTACTCTTCAAACTTAAAAGGAAGAGTATGAGAGGGCACTGCATAGGAGGCTTACAAGATATTGTGTGAAATAGGAAAGGCAAATTTGGAGCACCATTTTAAATTAAAGCACAACTGAAAGACAAGGGAACAAGTATAAACTGGTAAAAGGCATTTCCAGCACTAAGGCACATCTCACACTAAGATTACTCAATACCTGGGATAGTTTTCTGGGTACGATAAATTCTAGAATCATTCAACCGACAGTTTGATGCTGTGATGGGGCAACTATAGGTTTCTAAGGAAGTATGAACTATATGGACCAAAGCACCTTGCTTATATGTATTCTCTAATTATTGCCAACATATTATCTCTCCTTACAAGATGTTTCTTACCAGTTTAAAAAAAAAAGTAACAAGGAGACGCTCAGGCACAACATTAAATCCTTTAAAATATTTATTACATGGAACCAAGAAGGACAGTTTCCCTCAGAGTGTTGAAAATTGAAAAAAAGTTCATCTCAACTATAGCCAAAAACATGAGACAGAAAGTGACCACCACAGTTTGAGTCTAACCCGAACTCCAGGGATTCTCGATTGAGAGAATTGCAGGGACAGCACGAAAAGTTCATGCTGGAAGAAAATATATACGTTGGTTTGTGAAAAAAGTATTGCAGCTGGTGCTCACAATTTGGGATGAGTGAAAATTCAAGAAAGCTTCCTTGACCTCCATGAGGCACGAATACAAGTCAGTATCTGGTCTTGTACACTTAGCATCATGTCACCAAGCTGGTGTTGTGTGGTTGTGTTTAGGGTAACTGTGTCTCTAACGAACCAGCTTGTTTGCGTTCTTGACCGTAGGTGATGGCTATATGGACATACTAGTCACTCTCTCAAGACATTACAAACGGAGTCAAATCCAATTGTAAGAGTGTATTCAATAGATTTTTGGACTCTAAGGGAATCAAGGGATATGGGGATTGGGTGGGAAAGTGGAGTTGAGGTCGAAGATCAGTCATGGCACAGCAGGCTCGAGGGGCCATATGGCCAATCCTGCTCCTATTTCTTATGTAACCTTCAGGTGAAGTGGGTTTAAAAGGCAGCACGGTTGCATAGTGGTTAGCACTGTTGGCTCACAGCGCCAGGGACCCGGGTTCAAATCCGGCCTCGGGTGACTGTCTGTGTGGAGTTTGCACATTCTCCCCGTGTTTGCGTGGGTTTTCTCCGGGTGCTCCGGTTTCCTCCCACAGTCCAAAGATGTGCGGGTTAGGTTGATTGGCCATGATAAAAAAATTGGCCCTTAGTGTTAGGGGGGATTAAATACGTGGGGTTACAGGGATAGGGCTTGGGTGGGATGGCTGTCGGTGTAGGGACCGGGTGCTAGGGTTTGGATGATCAGCCATGATCTCGTTAAATGGCGGAGCAGGTTCGAAGGGCCGAATGGCCTACTCCTGCTCCTATCTTCTATGTTTCTATGTTTCTATGTGGGGGGGGGGGGGAGGGGAAATTGGACAAGGGCATGCAGACATAATTCAGTCCCTATTATAAAGTTATATATTCTGTCCTTACTTTTACATTTCCATTCTAAATTCCTATGTCCACAACAGGAACTGTCCAGGTAAATTTCTCCTCTCCCACCAGTGGTGCTGCTGCAGCGACTCCCCTGGGAGGATGTCAATACAGCGTGTCAAGTTCACATGGACAGTTTCTTCTCTAAATTACATTGGAATTTAGAATGAAAAATGTTGATAGGAAGTGCATATAGATGCAAGATTTAAAATGTAGAAAGACGTGTTAATGGTGTTTTTGTGTCAGTTTAATCCCCCCTCCCACCATTTTACTCCTCGGAGGAAACCAGAACATTTAGTCATAATTATGAAAACATCTATTTTAGCAGGGGGAAATTGAGTTTAGTTGAGGAAACAATGTTGAACAATGACATGCTTGACATAATTACCCTACGGCAACTGCTTATGCTTAAAAAAAAATTAAAACTGCTTTTAAAAAGCTCTCCTGCCACACCCCACCCACCCCCGCTCAAGCAATATCCCAGAAATGGATTTGTTTGAGGACCACAAGCGAGGCTGCATTGAGTACCAATAATAAGTCAGCACTCAATCTCCTGTATGCTGACACATTTCGGCCACATCGTCGTTGTTGAGCTAACAGGCGAGAATTTAATGATGGTTGTAGAATGATGCCAACCCGTTCAGTGATCAAGTATTTCAAAAGATTCAGATATACTTTTTGGCAGAATATTGCAGCTTATATTTTTCACTGGCTGCTTTTTGTGTTGAGTTTATGAATGTGGATAAAATTGCCTTTAATCTGTCTGCTTTCCTGATAGTCTGATATCCCAATGCGAAGGGGTGGAAAGTTTCCGGTAAATTTCT
Organism: Somniosus microcephalus; assembly: GCF_052327205.1. Classification (NCBI taxonomy): domain Eukaryota; kingdom Metazoa; phylum Chordata; class Chondrichthyes; order Squaliformes; family Somniosidae; genus Somniosus; species Somniosus microcephalus. The sequence continues at coordinate 8,105,895 of NC_141010.1, forward strand.
GGAAATTTTCCACGGGAAGTTTAGCTTGGGAATTTTGCCCAAAAAAGCACAATAGTATTGTTTTTTTTGTATTTTTCATTTTTTTTTCCCCCTCCCACAGGTCCTCTCTTAATAATTAAGATTCCATCTCTGTTAGTAATTTTAAGGAATTTCTTAATCAATATATGTTTATCTTCTTACTTGGCTTGTTTTAATAATTACAAGTTTTGTGTGTGACTGTGAACAAGTGTGTCCTGATTGGTTGGATGAGCGATTAGCTCCCTCTATTGGTGATGTAGCGTCATGCGTGCACAGGTCATGCTTCCATCACATGGAGCATCAGGAAAAATTTACTCACCTTGTTGCAATCGTGCTGATTGACTGCAGTTCGACACAGAGATGAATGCCCTTTATTTCTCTGCATAGAACAATGCCACGTTTACCGTCGGATGTGTGGAAGCATTTTACCCCAGGCATTAAAGATGGAAAGACTGTGTACATGTGCAAACACTGTAGAAAGCCATATTTAAAGAATGCCACAAAGATGCAGCAGCATTTATCCAAATGCAACAACTTCACTCAAAGCTCACAGCAGTCAGCCCAGAGTTCGTCTGCTTCCATTCAAGAAGATGATGGTTCACATTCAGCATCAGGCTCTTTATCATCAGCAACTCCTGGCCCACTTGGAAGGTTCTTTAATACAATGGATAACCATAGCCAGAAGAATGCAGATGAGTGCCTTGCTCGAGCTGTATATGCGACAGGCTCACCCCTCATGCTCACAGCCAGTGTGTACTGGAAGAGATTTTTCAATATTATTCGCCCTGCATACTGTCCTCCCACCAGACATGCTTTGTCTACTTATTTGCTGGAGGCTGAGTATAACAGAGTCCAAGGAAAGCTCAAAGAAACGATAGAGATGGCAGACTCTGTTGCAGTTATGGGTGGTCAAATGTACGAGGGGAGGGCATCATAAACTACATCGCCTCCACTCCTCTCCCAGTGTTCAAGAGCACAGACACGAAGGATGATAGACACACAGGCACATACATTGCTGATGAGCTGAAAGCGGTCATCAACGATCTTGGATCACAAAAGGTCTTTGCAGTAGTTACTGACAATGCTGCGAATATGAAGGCTGCTTGGGCTCAAGCTCATATTACGTCTATTGGGTGCACAGCTCATGGGCTCAACCTGCTCCTCAAGGACATCATGGGTTTGAGAACCATGGAAACACTGTACAAGAGAGGCAAGCAAGTTGTTAAGTATGTCAGGGGAAAACAGGTAGTTGCGGCAACCTACAACTCCAAGCAAACGACAAAGAACAAGAACACCACACTGAAGCTGCCCAGCAACACTAGATGGGGTGGCGTTGTCATAATGTACAACAGCCTTCTGGAGGGTAAGGAGTCGCTGCAAGAAATGGCAATATGCCAGTCTGGGGATATGGAAACCACCATCAAGAAAATACTGCTGGATGATGTGTTTTGGGAGAGAGTGGTTAGCAGCCTTAAACTACTCTCACCAGTAGCATCTGCAATTGCTCAGATTGAAAGAGATGATGTCTTGTCAGATGTTCGCAGGCTTTTTGCTGATTTAAAAGAACAAATCGGCATTGCCCTACCCACATCCCTGCTGCTCAAAGCAGAGAAGGCAATTGTTCAATTCATACAGACGCGTCAAGAATTTTGTGTCAAGCCGATTCATGCTGCAGCATACATGCTGGACCCAAAGCATGTTGGGAGACCAATACTTCCTGGAGAACAGGTCAACAGCGCTTACAGTGTGATTTCTACCCTCTCACGCCACCTCAATCTGGACGTGGGCAAAGTTCTGGGAAGTCTGGCAAAGTTCTCTACCAAGCAAGGTCTTTGGAATGGGGATGGGATATGGGAATCATGCAAGCATATCAGTGCACATACCTGGTGGAAGGGACTTTGTGCATCAGAGGCCCTGTCACCCATTCCATCAGTGATACTCCAAATCTCACCATCAGCGGCCTCTGAACGAAACTGGTCACTTTTTGGGAATACGCATACAAAGGTGCACAACAGACTGACTAACAAGAGAGTGGAGAAACTGGTGGCTATCCAGGCGAACCTACAACTTATTGAGCCAGATACAGAAGTGTCCACCACACAGCTAGACAGTGACACAGAGGAGGAAATGGACACGTCAGAGCCAGAGTCAGAGAATCAGGAGGAGCAATGATGAGTAGAAGACTCATGGGTAGAAGACTCAAAGGAACAAAATAAGGACAAATTACAGACTAAATAAGCAGACGCTCTTTTTATTTTAGATGGGTCTTTTTTGTGGGGGTTCAATAAAGTTCAAAATTATAGCCAAAATAAAGTTTTGAAAGCCTGTTTTAATTTGGATGGAACAGTATGTCTATTTTGATGACAAAGATAATATAAGGGTCAGAGACAAAAACCATCAGTGTGCAAAAAAACTCAAAATTCCAATAAATTCCCAAAAAAACTCCAATGGAAAGTTTCCTCTTTTAAAAATTCCCAGAATTTTGCAACCCTAATCCCAATTATTATTTCAGCAAAGGCACTAATTTTGCAGCAGAAAATTACTTATTTAGTGCTATCGGAACCAAGGTGCAGCGGATATGCAACAAGACCAGAAATGTGAACATAAGAGATTTCTCCAATTAAATCCCCAGTCAAAGAAACATTGCCCTAAAGCACTACATTTCAATTAAATTAATGTTTGTTACTGTACAGCAGAACGCAATATTGATGTACTGCTACAGTCATGGGAGAGGCGCTTTGCACTGCTTGGGGAGAGATTTGTACTAAAGTATACCTGAAGTGAATAATTGATCCAGGACAACCAAAACACCGCAACTGGGTTCAGTGTCCCCAGGCTAGGAATCGGGTCAGGATTTTCACATCTGATCACTATTCAGTGACCTCAGCAGGAAAGTGCATGTATATGTACTTTGGATGAGTGTAGGAGTGGCCACAATCACAATACTTTCCCATAGTCAAATGGATTGCCGACATTCACCGTCTAAGCTTACAGAATGGCCAGTTAAGCAACATACTGCAAAGACTGCTGATGCCCTAACATCAGCACCTTCAGCCAAGATTTTTTTTGGGGGGGGGGGGGGGAAGAAAAGCAACAAAAAAAATAAAAAAGTAAAAAGAACCATTAATCCCATGGACCACATAAACAGAGTTAAGCTACACAGGTCATAGAATGCACCTTTCAACAAATGTTTTTCATTAAATACAGATTTTAAGACCCATGTTACAATGATGAGAGTTTGTGGCTGGGTGCGGGATACAATATCAAAGCATTCTTGGATCTCCACATGACGTGCAAGGGCTCGGGGCAGGGGAAGGAATTGCCTTACCTCAATTGGATGACTGCTGTCAAGAGCATCAAGTTCCAGTGCTCGTGTGTAGTCGGCAGATACAAACTGGGTCCAGATGTCATATTCTGGGAAGCAGTGGTCAACACAGAGATACTCAATCCAGGAAGCAAAGCCTTCATTCAACCACAGATGGGTCCACCACTCCTGCAACCGCAGACACAACATTTGAATACACCAATTTGCTTTTAAAATACACCACATACATTTTTAATAGCCTTCCCAAGGATGACATTATGGTTGCAGCTACCCTTCCACTTTTGCAGCTGTGAGGAGGCTTCAATTTAGGGTTATGAAAGCTGCAGGACTTTGGAACACTAAAACCAAACGACATGAGGCCCCTTTGATAAGGTCATCTTGTATTGCTTCGGCTTGGGCTCAGACTCACGTGCAGTAAAGCTGCGTTTAAAAAGCACCGGGGATCCACCAAAGCCTCTGGGATAAACTTACTGCAGAGAGCATTTTTGAACATTATGAAAAACAGACAATTCCCTTGTTCTCAAAACGAAAAATGCATCCGCCAGAGACAGCAGCTCTGAGCAAGCCTGTAACCATGCATGCAGAGAGCTCTCTCCTGCTGGGCACTGTGAAATTCACAGCCCACACTAAAGCATAGATCTTGCTTGCTGTACTTGCTACACTCTAGACTAACAGTTTCAGACCAGTGGTTGACTCAAAGTCCTCAGGGCAACTAGGGATGGGCAATAAATATTGGTTTACTAGAGTCATCAATATCCCAAGAATAAAAATTACTGTAGCCATACATACATTTCTAATTAACGCCAAAGTAATTCCTCCACTCATTTATAAAACAAATGGATCAGGGTACACGTGTTCATTTCTCGTATCCAGACCACAGCCTTCCTTTAAGTTTCGCTTTAGTCTATCCATAGAACTCTACGCTTTGAAGCACGCCCATTTCACTCTCGAGGAATATATTCATTCTGTACTATGTGCATCTCATTATTTGTAGATTTCCGACTGTTGATCTGTTGGCTAACCTTTCTGCCCAGTTAATTTGGGCCAGATCCCCTTTCATCTCAATGAACGTTGCTCTTTTCCAGTCTAGCGACCGTATCTTTGATTCATCATTGTCCTTTTCTATTCTTGCATTGAACCCGATTATGTTGTGGTCACTATTTCCCAATTGGTGCTCTACTGTTAGTTGCCCATTTCAATTCCCAAAACCCAAATCAAGCAATTACATCTTTCCTTGTTGGACTAGAAACATTAATCTAGGAAGCAGAGCTGCATATGCTACAAAAATCTTCCGCACTTTGACCAGAGACATTACCTTTATTCGAGTTTATCTTCAAATAGTCAGAATCACCCAAAATGATTGCCTTTTGCTCTTACACATTTATCCGAACTATCTGCAGAACTCCACATCTATCTCATCTCCAGTGTTTGGTGGCCTGTAATAAGAACATAATAGGAGCAGGAGTCGGCCATTTGGCCCCTCGAGCCTGCTCCGCCATTCAATAAGATCATGGCCGATCTTCGACCTCATCTACTCTTTCCTGCACTATCCCCATATCCCTCGATTCCCTTAATAGTCAAAAATCTAGCGATCTCTGTCTTGAATATACTCAATGACTGAGCCTCCACAGCCCTCTGGGGTAGAGAATTCCAAAGATTCACCACCCTCCGAGTGAAGAAATTTCTCATCTCAGTCCTAAATGGCCGACCCCTTATTGTGAGACTGTGACCCCTGGTTCTAGACTCCCAAGCCAGGGGAAACATCCTCCCTGCATCTACCCTGTCAAGCCCTGTAAGAATTTTGTATGTTTCAATAAGATCACCCCTCATTCTTCTAAACTCCAGAGAATATAGGCCTAGTCTACACAATCTCTTCTCATAGGACAATCCCCCCATCCCAGGAATCAGTCTGGTGAACCTTCATTGCACTCCCTCTATGGCAAGTATATCCTTCCTTAGGTAAGACAGCCAAAACTGTACACAATGCTCCAGGTGTGGTCTCACCAGGAGCCTATATAATTGCAGTACAACATCTTTACTCTTATACTCAAATCCTCTTGTAATAAAGGCCAAAATACCATTTGCTTTCCTAATTGCTTGCTGTACCTGCATGTTAACTTTCAGTGATTCCTGTACAAGGACACCCAGGTCCCTCTGAACACCAACATTTCCCAATCTCTCTCCATTTAAAAAATACTCTGCTTTTCTATTTTTCCTACCAAAGTGGATAACTTCACATTTCTACACATTATATTCCATTTGCCATGTTCTTGCCCACTCACTTAGCCTGTCTATATCCCCTTGAAGCCTCCTTGCATCCTCCTCACAACCTACATTCCCACCCAGCTTTGTAATATACACCGAGAATTGTACCATTTCCTTTCCTATTTCTTAGCTCTATCCATATGGATTCTGCTTTAACACAAGCCCCAGGACATTCTTACACTCGTGTTGTATAGAATCCTTCCCTAACACAGCCACCTTCCCTTCCCCTTCATATCTCTCCTGAAAATGTTATAACTAGGAATATTAAGTTCCCAGTTCTGCTCAAACCTAAACCACGTCTCCATTATAGCTGTGATATCCTATCCCTGTATGTTATTAATGCTCCACTGAGACACATTTATTTTTCACTCACTGATTAAAATAAGACAAACATAAATACACCCATGACATTTCTCAGCAGAGGAAACCTAATTCTAGTTCTCGAAGGATTAAGACATCAAATGAAAAATTGTTCCATATCCTTGGTAAAAGGTGCTCTAGACATAATCCTATCTGCATTTCACTTGTTCTGTCAAAACTGCAGAATCTAATTCATCATCTGTAAGCGGTGCAGCCTGGCTATTGCATGACCCTTACAGCTTTGGACCGAGATCTGTAATAAACCCAGGCAGGTGAGATTAACATCCTGACATAATGAGGCACAGGAGTAATCGCACTAAAAAGGAGCTTGGGAAGTCTCAACCTAATTTTCAGTGGACACGAGATCAGTAAAAATTTGTACCCCCCAATCATAGCTAGCATTAACAAAATATTTCAAACATTAAGGTGGGGAAAATATGCTAATTTAACCTCATTATTGTTGAATCCGTGTGTTAATGGAGACACGGAATGCAGGAGCTGATTTAACAAGTGTTTACTGAACAAAGTCTGAAGGTGAACTAACTATACAGGACGCTATACAGGCTTATACACCCAAGTGGTCACTATCGGTACTACAGTACACAGGGGCCTCAAAAAAAAACATAGTTCCTCTTAAAGGTACATACACTACAATTCCTCCCCTTTTAGATAAATAGTACATAACATTTTAAGTAATCATTAAATAACATTTTTACAAGAACAATAATCTACACATTTGCTGAAGTTTAATCAATTACAAATTCAGTCTCTCTGGAGGCTTCCTGACTCGGTCCAGATAACGCCTCGGTGGTGTAGTAGGTTCTTTTGGCAAGGTCGATTTGGCTTGAATGCCAATGTCAGGTTCATCTGGTTCCAGTATCACCGGATCGGAGGTAGATACTATGGGTATCTCTGCTTCATCACTAGGCGTATAGAGTTGTGGTGTAGGTTGTCCCTTTTCGGATGACTATGATCTAGTCAGCATGGCGCCTTATTATGCTTTCTCCAATGTCCACGGTATACATCAGCGGTCCTAGTCGTGTGCAAATAACTCCAGGCTGCCATTTCTCGGTACGGTAGTCCCGGGCCAAAACTTGTTGACCTATCTGGAAGGTTCTAGTTGGCCTTTCATTCATGCTTTGAAATTGCCGGTTCTCTACGTCCCTTCTGATGTTTGGCTTCATCAAATCCAGCCGGCATCTTAGTCTTCTATTGAAAAACATCATGGCGGGGGTTTGGTTTGTAACCACGTGTTGCATTCCTGTACGCAAACAAGAAGTTATCTACCTTATGTTGTAGATTTATGTCTTCATTACCCATGGCCTTTATGGCCTTCTTGAAGGTCTGGACAAACCTTTCAGCTAATCCATTGGTGGCGGGATGGTATGGGGCGGACGTGTAGTGCTTAACCCCATTGTTTTTTAAGAACTTCCTGAATTCTTCGGATACAAATTGCGGTCCATTATCAGAACAAATCTGTTCAGGCAGCCCATTCCTGGCGAATATGGTCCTTAATACTGTGATGGTTTTTTCCGAGGTGGTGGAGGACATCTTTATTACCTCCGGCCACTTGGAGCGTGCATCCACCGTCATTAAGAACATTGAGTCCATAAATGGACCAGCAAAGTCGATATGTACCCTTTGCCATGGAGATGAGGGCCACTCCCATGGATGTTGAGGGGCTTGTGGTGGGGCATTTTGGACCTTCTGGCATCCTAGACAGCTCTTGGTCATTTCTTCGATGTCTCCATCGATACCTGGCCACCACACAAACGCGCTGGCTAAGTTCTTCATTTTCACTCCACCCAGATGCCCCTCGTGAAGCTCCTTTAGCACTTTATCCTGGAGTTTGGGTGGAATCACCACTCTGGATCCACACATCAAGGTTCCTCGGCACACTGACCGCTGTTCTCTTCTTTGCGAGAATGCTGGCAACAGTGGTTCGCCATGTGCTGGCCATCCCTTCACCGTTAAATCGTAGACTCGAGAGAGAGAGAGTCGGGTCATTTCTCGTTTCCTTTTCAAATGGTAGAATTTGTTACTGGTAGACATTCCACTATGGTCGAGTGGAACATCTCCACTGGGTCCACTGTAGGCGCCTCTTCTACCGTTGGCAATGGTAGGCGCGATAACCCGTCAGCATTCCCATGCTGTTTTGATCCTTTGTATTCTATGTCATATTGGTGTGCCCCTAGGAAAAGGGACCACCTCTGTAGCCTTTGCGCTGTCATAATGGGAACGCCCTTTTTAGGGTTGAATATGGAGACGAGGGGTTGATGGTCAGTCAACAAGGTAAATTTTTGTCCGTGTAGGTAATGGTTGAATTTCTTCACCCCCCCACACCAGGCCGAGTGCCTCCCTGTCAATCTGGGCATAGTTACGCTCAGCTGAGTTCAATGAGCGTGACGCAAAAGCTATCGGCCGCTCCGAGCCATCAGGGAATCTATGCGATAATACCGCTCCCACGCCGTAAGGGGATGCATCGCACGCCAGTCTGATTGGCAGTGATGGGTTGTAATGAGCCAACACTTCCTTGGACGTGATCAAGCCTTTGCATTTATGGAAGGCACGTTTACAGTCTTCGCTCCATTTCCAAACTACTCCCGTTTGTAGCAGTGCGTTAAGAGGGTGCAGAACCATTGACAAGTTCGGTAAAAATTTATGATAGTAATTTATTAATCCCAGGAACGACCTTAATTGAGAGACATTTTCAGGCGCGGGGGCTTTTACGACCGCTTCAATTTTTTCAGGTGACTTATGCAACCCTTCTTCGTTAATGACATGGCCACAATATGATATTTGTTTCTGGAAAAATTCGCATTTGGGGCGATTTGCTCGTAGGCCCCGTTCTCTCAGCCTCGTGAGCACCTGCTCCAAATTGGCAAGTTGCTCGTTGTCGTTTTCTCCTGTTACAAGGATGTCGTCTAAGTAGCATTGAGTCCCCGGAATCCCTTGCAGGACTTGTTCCATAGCTCTTTGCCAGATAGCTGGAGCTGATGCTACTCCGAAAACCAGTCGATTGTACTGGTACAGGCCTTTGTGTGTGTTTATCGTGAGATACTTTTTAGAGGCCTCCTCAACCTCCATCTGTAGATATGCCTGTGCCAAGTCAATTTTGGTGAAACGCTTCCCTCCGGATAGTGAGGCAAAAATATCTTCTATCCTCGGAAGAGGATACTGTACCGTGTGAAGGACCGGGTTTACAGTCACCTTGAAGTCCCCACAGATGCGAATTTTTCTCTGTTCTTCAGATTTATCATTATTCAACGTTTTCTTAATGACCGGGACGATGGGTGTTGCCCACTCGCTCCAATCGACCTTGGATAACACGCCTGCTTTTTCCAAATTCTCCAGCTCTGCCTTGACTGCTGGACGAATTGCATATGGCACCGGCCTTGCCTTAAAAAACTTGGGAATTGCCGCATCTTCCACTTTTATTGAGGCCGTGGCGCCTTTCAGGGTTCCTAGTTCCTGTTGAAACACTTCTTTGGCGTTAGCCAAGATTTCTTTTAATCGTCCAGGTATGACGTCATCATCATTTTTTTTCTTACTGGTCACCGTCAGTGCCTGAATGGAGTGCCAGTCTAAACGTATCTTTCTGATCCATTCACGTCCCAACAACGGTGGACCACCATCTTGCAGAACGTATAAATACAACTTCGGTATTTCCTTGCCGTTGTATACAACAGGCACCCTTATTTTCCCTCTGGGGTATACTTACTGCACCGTATATGTCTTCAAGATAATGGATGTGTCTTTCAAAGGTATATGCGGAAATAGCCGCTCGTAATCCCGTCGACTTATGACGGTCAGAGCTGATCCTGTATCTAGCTCCATTTTAACTGGGGACCCCGCTATCGTGAGGGTAACCCAAATGGTCTGGTAATCTTCTTTGGCAATTACATTATGTAATTTGAGACAGCTTAGTCTCTTGTTTCCGAAGTCGCTATCGCTCTCCTGGTCTTCGGAGCTACAGTCCGTCATCATTTGTACCTTTCTGTACTTTTCCTTATTGACCTTTTTACTGTCAGCGGATTTTTTTCCAGATCTGCATACACGTGCAATGTGTCCCATCTTTCCACATTGCCTGCATGCTGTCCTTGAACCAGCAGTCCCTCTGGTCATGGGTGGATCTGCCGCAGCGATAACATCTCTCGAAACCCCGTGTCATTTCATGGGTGCCGAAGTCCTGTGTCTTTTGCTGTATCTCTGCAGCTCCTCTTGCTGCTGCTTCGTATGATACAGCCACACTGAAAGCCTTGTCCAGTGTCAAATCTTTCTCAGAAAGTAGTCTTTTCTGTGTTCCTTCGCTTAGGAGACCGCAGACGAATTTGTCTCGTAGAGAATCTGCCAGTCCTGCCCCGAATTGGCAGTGCTTTGACAGCTTTCGTAATTCGGTGAGGTAATCAGCGTTACTTTCATCCTTGTGCTGATTCCTCCTGAAGAATTTGAATCGTTCTGCTATCAGCAGCGGTGTTGGGTTTAAGTGCTCCTGTAGGGTATCAACAATCTCCTTAAAATTCTTGTCCATCGGTTTGGCTGGAGTGATCAAGTTTCGTAACAGCCCGTATGTCCTTGCGCCCATCAGATTGAGAAGTACCGATGCCTTATCATCCGCTACTTCATTCGCCTTGCAATATACCTCCACTCTTTCCACATGTGGTCCAATCCTCTATATCACTATCGAAAGCAGTAATATTGCCAGTCTTAGGCATCCTGAAAATCAAAAATGGCGCCTCCCGCGCTTTTCCTTCTTCCCTGCCAAGTCAAGATGGCGCCTCCCGCGCTTTCCCGCCGCTGCTGTTTTCCGCGGTTCCCGTTGCGACCTGCAGCTTTTCGCGGTATTTCTATTTTTTTATTTGCACATATATTTTAAACAGTTTCTCCGTCACTTGGAGTATCATTCCCGTCGGACCCTCTGGGACTTTCCCCTCCCTCTGCTCAGTCCGAACGCCGACCTGCTTTGCAGCACCGGCCGTCTCCTGAGTGCTCCACCCTCTGACTCTGTTTGCTTCTGCTTTCCGACTTGCTGCCCGGCCCCGCTGCAGAGCCACCCGATCGAGCCCCAACCCGCCGCCCAGGAAGGATCAGTGCACTACCTGCCACCAGCCCATTTAGCTGGTGAAACCACAGTTTTTTTTTCTTTCTTCTACCTTCGTCTGAGGAATCGATCTCCTTGAGGTGCTGCCAAATTGCAGTTAAGTTCGTTTCTAACTCGTCGCCACTGTTGAATCCATGTGTTAATGGAGACACGGAATGCAGGAGTTGATTTAACAAGTGTTTACTGAACAAAGTCTGGAGGTGAACTAACTATATAAGACGCTATACAGGCTTATATACCTGAGTGGTCACTACCAGTACTACAGTACACAGGGGCCTCAAAAAAACATAGTTCCTCTTAAAGGTACATACACTACAATTATTAACTGAAAGCAGAACACCAAGATCCTCAGCATCTGGGCTCTACAAGAATTAAATAGATGAATTCAAAAGAATAAAACTCAAAAGGAGGACTCCAATGCAACTCACACCCAATTTCAGGAACCCTATACCGAATTTAAAGACTCAGAATGGAAAAGAAAACAGGCGCTGTAATGATGTCTTCAGGCATTTTTCGTTGCTGTGCCAGTCTTGGGAGAGTGGCATTATACCAACCTCCCAACGCCCTCTCGTTATCGACTCTCAGCCATTGAAAACAGTTTCTCTTTATTTACTCTAACTAAATCCTTTATGATTTTAAACACCTATCAAATCTCCTCTTAGCCTTCTCTGCTCCAAGGAGAACAACCCCAACTTCTCCAGTCTATCCACACAACTGTAAACTATTTTTATGAAGGCAAATGATGAAATGCTACCAGGAAACTAAAGTTGAAATAAACCTTCTTTTCCACTGGTTGTCACAATTGGGCCTCGGAGTTTCAGTGACGGACTGGGTTATATGGTGAAAGGGACAGGAGAGCTAGGGTTGCCGACTCTGCTTGGACATATTCCAGGAGCTTTCATCATATAACCTCCAACCACCCCACCCTCACGCCATTGGTCACCCGACACGTCCAGCCTCGCGGTGCACGGTCTTCCCAATTGGGAAGTGAGGAAACTCTCAGTTACCCAACCGTATGAATCTTGACTGTCAGTCAAACAGTCTTTATTCCCATATAGTTCATAAACAAATGTGTTTAAAGACATTTTTAAAAAGCACCCTTTCTTTGAGCCCTTATGAATTTTCTGGTGGGTCACTCGCAGCAGTGTCCTGGAGATTAACCTTTCATTCCTGGAGACTCCAGGGCAATCCTGGAGGGTTGGCAACCCTAAGGAGAGGCTCCATGAGTGATGACTCAATAATTCTACAATGTTCCAGGTCAATAACCAGTCCAACTGACCAGCATGGGAGATGGAGATCAAATCCCAAATGAAACTTATATTTGCACGTCTTCGCCCAGCAAACAAGTTGCAAATTTTGGAGGGCTTATCAGTAGCACAGAAGTGAATTATTAGTTTTTGACGGACGGACGGGGGGGGGGGGGGGGGGGCGGAGGGGAGAGAAGAGAGGCAGAAGAGGAATGAGAGAGTTGTCCTGCACTACATCAATGAAACACAGATCAGTGGGATGTACTATCCCTAACAATACCAAATGTTGGGGCTTACATAGGATATCTTCTTAGGCAGTCCCTTGGAACCGAAGATGACTTGCTTCCACATTAAAAATGAGTTCCCAGGTGACTGATGAGTCCAATGCGGGACCTACAGTCTCTGTCACACGTGGGGCAGACGGTGGTTGAAGTGGCGGGTGGGTGGGGTGCTTGGGTTGACGTGCGCTCCTTGCAATGCTTGCGCTTGGCTTCCGCTAGCTCCCGGCGAAGAGACTCGAGGTGTTCAGCACCTTCCCAGATGCTTCTCCTCCACTTTTTGCAGTCTTGGGCCAGGGATTCCCAGGTGTCGGTGGGGATGTTACACTTTTTCAAGGAGGCTTTGAGGGTGTCCTTGAAGCGTTTCCTCTGCCCACCTGGGGCTCTCTTGCTGTGCCGGAGCTCCGAGTAGAGCGCTTGTTTTGGGAGTCTTGTATCGGGCATGCGGACAATGTGACCCATCCATCGGAGCTGATTGAGCGTGGTCAAAGCTTCAATGCTGGGGATGTTGGCCTGAGCAAGAACAATGACGTTGGTGCGCCTATCCTGCCAATGGATTTGCAGGACCTTGGGGAGGCAGCGTTGGTGGTACCTCTCCAGTGCTTTGAGGTGCCTGCTGTACATGTTTCCATGTCTCTGAGGCATACAGCAGGGCGGGTATCACTGCTGCTCTATACACCATGAGCTTAGTGGCGGGTTTGAGGTCCTAGTCTTCAAACACTCTCTTCCTCAGGCAACCGAAGACTGCACTGGCACACTGAAGGCAGTGTTGGACTTCGTCGTCTGCCCTTGACAGTAGGCTCCCGAGGTATAGAAAGTGGTCTACGTTGTCCAAGACCTTGTCGTGGATTTTGATAATCGGGGGGCAGTAGTGTGTGGCAGGGGCAGGTTGGTAGAGTGCCTTTGCCTTTACGGATGTTTAGTGTAAGGCCCGTGCTCTCGTACGCTTCGGTGAAGGTGTTAACGATGGTTTGGAGTTCGACCTCCAAGTGAGCGCAGGCGCAAGCGTCGTCTGCATACTGTAATTCGACGACAGAGGATGGGACGACCTTGGATCTGGACTGGAGGCGACGGAGGTTGAACAGTTTCCAGTTTGTTCTTTAACTTAGCTCCACTCCAGTGGGGAGCTTACTGAGGGTGAGATGGAGCATTGCAGCAAGGAAGTTCGAGAAGAGCGTTGGTGCGATGACACTGCCTTGCTTGACCCAGATTCGTACGTGAATTGCGTCTGTGGTGGAACCGTTGGTCAAGATCACGGCTTGCATGTCGTCGTGAAGCAGGCGGAGGATGGTGACAAACTTTTGAGGGCAGCCGAATTTGAGTACACTACTCCATAATCCCTCACGGTTGACAGTGTCAAAGGCCTTTGTGAGATCAAAGGATGCCATGTACAGCGGTTGGTGCTGTTCCCTGCATTTCTCTTGTAATTGACGTGCGGTGAAGATCATGTCCATTGTGCCCCTTAGTGGGCGGAATCCACACTGCGACTCAGGGAGGAGCTCTTTGGCCACTGGGAGAAGGCGTGAGGAGGATTCTTGCAATGACTTTCCCTGTGGCACACAGCAGGGAAACTCCTCTGTAATTACCGCAATCGGACTAGTCACCTTTCTTGAAGATGGTCACGATTACGGCGTCTCTGATATCCTCTGGCATGCTCTCCTCCTTCCAGATAAGAGAAATGAGTTCATGAATTCACGCCAGTAGTGCTTCTCCGCCATGCATTAGTGCCTCGGCGGGGATTCCATCTGTTCCTGAGGCCTTGTTGTTCTTCAGTTGTCGGATGGCCTTTTCAACCTCATGCCAGGCTGGGGTTGAGCTGAGATGGTGGTGGGTAGCATGCTGTGGGATGGAGTTGAGGACATTCGCGTCGAAGACAGAGTCGCAGTTAAGGAGATCTTCGAAGTGCTCCTTCCAACGGGCACTGACTGCCTCTCTGTCCTTGAGGAGCACCTCTCCGCTCTTGGCCCGCAGTGGGGTAAGGCCTTGGGTGCTTGGGCCGTAGATGGTCTTGACTGCGCTAAAGAATCCACGCACGTCGTGGTTGTCGGCTAGCTGCTGGATCTCCTGTGTTTTCTCCATCCACCATCTGTTCTTTAGGTTGCGAGTTTTTTGTTGGACCTCGGCCTTCAGGCGTCTGTAGAGCTGCTTTCTTGCTCTCGAGTTGTGTTGCTGTTTCCAGATCAGGAATGCCTTGCGCTTGCGATTAGCTACTGGATCTCCTGGTCATTCTCGTCGAAACAGTCTTGGTGTTTCCTGGTCAAGTGACCGAGCGTCTCTTCACAGGTGCTGATTATGGAGGCCTTGAGTGCAGATCAGGCGCTGTGGGCACTCTGTGTCTCTGCATCACGGAGTCGTCAGGTTGTTTGAGGCGGCGCAGGCTGAATAGGGCTTTCTTAGCGGGGTCTTTGAGTGCTCCAGCATTCATTTTCCTGCGGCATTGTTTCTGTTGCCGCCGCTGTTTTGGGGCTACATTGGTGGAGATGACAGAGCGGGTCTGTCCAGCAGTCATCAGCTCCTGTCATGGTGCGGGTGATGCGGACATCCTTGCGGTCCCTCGCTCAGACGATGACGTAGTCCAGCAGATGCCAGTGCTTGGAGCGAGGCACAGAAACAGGCCATTCGGTCCAACCAGTCCATGCCGGCGTTTATGCTCCACTTGAACCTCATCCCATCGTTCCTCGAACTACCAGCATAACCCTCTATTCCCTTCTCCCTCATATGCTTACAGAAACATACATAGAAAACATAGAAGATAGGAGCAGGAGTAGGCCATTCAGCCCCCTCGAGCCTGCTCTGCCATTCAATGAGATCATGGCTGATCATCCAAATTCAGTACCCTGTTCCTGCCTTCTCTCCATATCCCTTTCGCCTTAAGAAATATATCCAACTCCTTCTTGAATATATTTTATGAATTGGCCTCTACTGCCTTCTTTGGCAGAGAATTCTACAGGTTCACCACTCTCTGGGTGAAGAAATTCCTCCTCATCTCTGTCCTAAATGGCTTACCCCTTATCCTTAGACTGTGACCCCTGGTTCTGGACTCCCCGACCATCAGGAACATCCTTCCAGCATCTAGTCTGTCTAGTCCTGTTAGAATTTTATAAGTTTCGATGAGATCCCCACTCATTCTTCTAAACTCCAGCAAGTACAAGCCCAATCGACCCAATCTCTCCTCATACGTCATTCTTGGCATCCCAGGTATCAGTCTGGTGAATCTTCGCTGCACTCCTTCCATGGCAAGAACATCCTTCCTCAGATAAGGCGACCAAAACTGCACACAATACTCAAGGTGTGGTCTCACCAAGGCCTTGTACAACTGCAGCAAGACATCCTTGTTCCTGTACTCAAACCCTCTCGCTACAAAGGCCAACATACCATTTGCCTTCTTAACCACCTGCTGCACCTGCATGCTTACTTTCAGCAACTGGTGCACAAGGATGCCCAGGTGTCGTTGCACTTCCCCCTTCTCCCAATCTATTGCCATTTAGATAATAATCTGCCTTCCTGTTTTTGACACCAAAGTGGATAACCTTGCATTTATCCATGTTATATTGCATCTGCCATGCTTCTGCCCAATCACCCAACCTGTCCAAATCATACTGGAGTTTCTCGGCATCCTCCTCACAGCACACACGCCCACCCAGCTTTGTGTCGTCTGCAAACTTAGAGATATTACATCTAGTTCCCTCATCCAGATCATTTATATTGTGAATAGCTGGGGTCAAAGGACCGATCCCTGCGGTACCCCACTAGTCACTGCCTGCCACTCGGAAAAAGAGCAGTTTATTCCAACTCTCTGCTTTCTGTCTGCCAACCAGTTCTCTATCCAAGTCAATATCTTGCCCCCAATCCCATGTGCCTTAATTTTACATGCTAATCTCTTATGCAGGACCTTATCGAAAGCCTTTTGAAAATCCAAATACACCACATCCACTGGTTCTCCCTTATTTATTTTACCAGTTACATCCTCAAAAAATTCCAGAAGATTAGTCAAGCACGATTTACCTTTTGTAAAGCCATGTTGACTTTGTCCGATCCGGTCACTTTTTTCCAAGTGCTCTGCTATTACATCCTTTATAATGGACTCTAGCATTTTCCCCACTACCGATGTCAGGCTTACCGGTCTGTAATTCCCCGTTTTCTCTCTACCACCCTTTTTGAACAGTGGGGTCACATTAGCTACCTGCCAATCCATGGGTACTGTTCCAGAGTCTATCGAATTTTGGAAGATGACCAGCAATGCATCTACTATTTCTAGGGCCACTTCCTTAAGTACCCTAGGATGTAGATTATCAGGCCCTGGGGATTTATTGGCCCTCAAGCCCATCATTTCCCTACAAATACTGATTTCTATCAGTTCCTCCCTTTCATTAGACCCTATGTTCCCTGGCCTCTTTGGGAGGTTATTTGTGTCCTCCTTTGTGAAGACAGAACCAAAGTATGTATTTAATTGGTCTGCCATTTCTTTGTTCCCCATTATAAATTCCCCTGATTCTGACTGCAAGGGACCTACACTTGACTTCACCAATCTTTTTCTCTTCACATATCTAGCCTCCCCTTAATGCATCTATACTATTCGATTCAACCACTCCCTGTGGTAGCGAGTTCCACATTCTCACCACTCTGGGTAAAGATGTTTCTTCTGAATTCCCTATTTGATTTCTTGGTGACTATCTTATACTGATGTCTTAATGGATGAGGGACTGGGAAGAGGAAAGCGGAAACAGAGAGAAAGAAGGTCATGAAACAACAAGAGGCAAACCTTCAAAAAACATTCTGAAAGCATTTGCCTCACAAACAGAATGCGGTCAGCCATAGCTATTTAGAGACAGGCAAGCCTGCTTTGCCAGCAAGGTTTCGTTTATACTTGGTCCAAATTATTTTTCCAAGACATCACTCACACCTATTACTGCAGATGCATAGAGGCAAGTGCTGTACTGTTGCCAGAGCAGTTAATGAGCCAAAATAGCACTGAATAAATTTTGCAGCTTTGAAGTGCAAACTAAATATAAAAATGCCTACCCTCCAGCAGCTTAAAGTCACAGACAGGCACAAAAGACAGGCAAAAAGGCAGCAGAAATTTATACAGTTACATCATGCAGAGAGTACGTTATCACAAAGTCAGATCACCAGCATAGACAACAGGATTTAGAGAGGAAAAAAACAGCAATTGGATTTACAGTCAATGAAATGAATTGGACTCAATTTATAAAATAATAATGGGTGGGTAGGGTAGATTATACAGAAGGGTAGGGTTGCAGGTTCATGTCTGTAACATCATCTGGGAAAGGTACAGAATTTAGGACTGATGCCTCAACATAAGGAGTGGAAAAAGCCACGGAGTGGAGTCACACTCATTCCCCCTCAGGAGGTTGCAAATCAGCATTGAAAGCACAGACACAGGCTGCCTTTCTGTCCTCTCGGTCCAAGAATTACTAGAACTGGTTGCCAGTGATTCAAAAAGGGGAGTGAATTGCATTATGGATAGTGTCCTAATTACACCTCGAGGCTTGAATCCAGCCCAGAGCAGCAGAATGAAAGTTACCTTTATCGGCCAGCTGTAAGGGTCCTACGCTCTCCAGATTCAGGAATTGTGCATTGGATTGGAAAATTGCAAATGTCACTCCATTATTTGAGAGAGGGAGACACCATAGACTCCTCAATTTAACATCAGTTGTGAGGAAGTTACTGGAATCCATCATCAGAGGCAGAATGACTGAGCATTTGGACAAGTATGAGCTCATCAGAGAGAGTCAGCATTGATTTGTGACGGGTAGGTAACGTCCAACTAATCTAGTTCAATTTTTCGGATCAGGTCACTAGCATGGTGGATAGGAGAGTGTCTATGGGTGTCATCTATGTGGAATTCCAGAAGGCATTTGAGAAGGTTCCACACGAGATTAGCAGCAAAAAATGAAAGCGCACAGAATTGGAGGTAACCTTGTGACATGGCTTGGTAGTTGGTTGGGAGGTAGGAGGCAGAGTGTAGGGGATGAAAGGAAGGTTCTCTGATTGGCAAGATGCGACAAGTGGTGTTCCCTCGGGATCTGTACTGGGGCCAGCTTTTCACTATATACATTAATGATGTGGATGAATGAACAGAGAGTTGCATATCTAATTTTGCAGATGACACCAAGTTACGAGACACAGGAAGTTGTAAATGGGAGCAGGAAGTTACAGTCCCACGCCAACATGGTCGACTCTCAACTTCCCTCTAAAGTAGCCTAGCAAGTCATTCAGTTGTATCAAACCGCCACCAGCAGTTCAAGGTGGCAGACCACCACCACCTTCTCTGGGCAACTAGGGATGGGCAATAAATGCCGGCTTTGCCAGCGACACCCACATCCAGAGAATGAATAATAAAAGTACTGTAAACAGAACACTTTTTGAGCATAGACAATAAACAGTCCATCTACTTCATCAAGAGTCAAATACAAGCCTGTTGACATGTTCTTCATTAGCACTTCACTAAGGAGGGACATTCAATACAGTATATTCACACTGGCAATGAT
The DNA here is from genome assembly GCF_052327205.1 of Somniosus microcephalus. NCBI lineage: Eukaryota > Metazoa > Chordata > Chondrichthyes > Squaliformes > Somniosidae > Somniosus > Somniosus microcephalus. The sequence continues at coordinate 8,125,001 of NC_141010.1, forward strand.
GGCTGTGTTTTCATTCCTAGTCAGTCCAGTATTCAAGTAGGATAATGCTTTCTTTGCGAAGCTCAGCCGTTTCTTTAGAGGGACATTACTTCCAGAACAGTGCTCCTTTTTCAATTACTCAACCCTCTTGGGCACAAAGAAGGCACTTAACTTCATGGCCAGTTCTTCACCACACTTTCAGTATGCGAGACAGATCAGCTGAGAAAGGGATGTCCAATTTGATGGAATGCTTTTTGTAAACAAATTTTAAGTGCACAAGGTGTTCTTAAGAAGCTTCTTTCAAATTTCACAGAATCAACCATCAGGCCCCACATATTTGTTGACTAAGCTCTCATCAGGCATCCAGGAATGTTCACCCTAATCCCTGGAGTTTGACCACAAATGAGAAAGAAAAGTAATTCGGAACAAATATAAAAATTCTTCCAACTCATTTGCCAGTAGCAGAGACATTTAGAAAATAAAGCGAGCCACCAGCCAAAATTAATTTCACATGTGTTTTGTGATTTTCTAATTCATAAAAATTCCAATTTTAAATTTAAAACATTTTATCTGGAATTTTCCTCCATGAAAGCTTTGTGGAATGGCACACATTTTTGAGGTGGCATTGTAAAACACATGAGCCAGTCCATCCTCTCAAACAAAGATTTATATTGTACAGTTAGGAAAGGCTCAGCAATTATAATCATAGAGTCATAGAGTTATACAGCACGGATATAGGCCCTTCGGCCCATCGTGTCCGCGCCGGCCATCACGCCCTGTCTAATCTAATCCCATATTCCAGCATTTGGTCCGTAGCCTTGTATGCTATGGCATTTCAAGTGCTCATCCAAATGCGTCTTGAATGTTGTGAGGGTTCCAGCCTCCACAACCCTTCCGGGCAGTGAGTTCCAGACTCCAACCACCCTCTGGCTGAAAAAGTTCTCTCTCAAATCCCCTCTAAACCTCCCGCCCTTTACCTTGAATCTGTGCCCTAGTTATTGACCCTTCTACTAAGGGAAAAAGCTCCTTAGTATCCATCCTATCTATGCCCCTCATAATTTTGTACACCTCAATCATGTCCCCCCTCAGCCTCCTCTGCTCCAAGGAAAACAAACCCAATCTGCCCAGTCTCTCTTCATAGCTGAAGCGTTCCAGCCCTGGTAGCATCCTGGTGAATCGCCTCTGCACCCTCTCCAAAGCTATCACATCCTTCCTGTAGTGTGGCGACCAGAACTGCACACAGTATTCCAACTGTGGCCTAACCAGTGTTTTATACAGCTCCATCATAACCTCCTTGCTCTTATATTCTATGCCTTGGCTAATGAAGGCAAGTATCCCATATGCCTTTTTTTACCACCTTATCCACCTGTTCCGCCGCCTTCAGGGATCTGTGTACTTGCACACCCAGATCCCTCTGACCCTCCGTCTTGCCTAGGGTCTTACCATTCATTGTGTATTCCCTTGCCTTGTTAGTCCCCCCAAAGTGCATCACCTCGCACTTTTCCGGGTTAAATTCCATTTGCTACTGTTCCGCCCATCTGACCAACCCATCGATATCGTCCTGCAGACTGAGACTACCCTCCTCGCTATTTACCACCCTACCAATTTTTGTATCATCCGCGAACTTACTGATCATACCTTTTACATTCATATCCAAGTCATTAATATAGACCACAAATAGCAAGGGACCCAGCACCGATCCCTGTGGTACCCCACTGGCCACAGGCTTCCAGTCACAAAAACAACCTTCGACCATCACCTTCTGCCTTCTGCCACTAAGCCAGTTTTGTATCCAACGTGCCAAGGCACCCTGGATTCCATGGGCTCTTACCTTCTTGACCAGTCTCCTGTGCGGGACTTTATCGAAGGCCTTACTGAAATCCATGTATACCACATCCACTGCGTTACCCTCATCCACACACCTAGTCACCCCCTCAAAAAATTCAATCAAATTAGTCAGACATGATCTTCCCTTGACAAAGCCATGTTGACTATCCCTGATTAATCCTTGCCTCTCCAAGTGGAGACTAATTTTGTCCCTCAGAATTTTTTCCAATAATTTTCCCACCACTGATGTTAGGCTCACTGGCCTGTAGTTCCCCGGTTTTTCCCTACTCCCCTTCTTGAATAATGGAACTACATTAGCGGTTCTCCAGTCCTCTGGCACATCCCCTGTGGCCAAGAGAGGTTCTGAATAGGTGTGTTAGAGCCCCCGCAATCTCTTCCTTTGCCTCACACAGCAGCCTGGGATACATTTCGTCCGGGCCTGGGGATTTATCCATTTTTAGGCCTGCTAAAACCGCCAATACCTCCTCCCTCTCGATGTTAATGCGTTCGAGCATATCACAGTCCCCCCGCCCTATTTCTATGTCTACATCGTCCCTCTCCATAGTGAAAACAGATGCAAAAAATTCATTTAGAACCCCTCCTACATCTTCCGGCTCCACACAGATTGCCACTTTTGTCCCTAATGGGCCCTATTTTTTCCCTAGTTATCCTCTTACCCTTAATATACTTATAAAACATCTTAGGATTTTCCTTTATTTTGCTCGCCAGTGTTATTTCATGGCCCCTCCTTGATCTCCTAATTTATTTTTTAAGTATCCCCCTGCACTTTTTGTACTCCTCTAGGGCTTCCTCCGTCTTTAGCCTTTTGTATCTGCCAAAAGCCCTCCTTTTTTTTCTAATCCATTCTTGTATATCCCCGGACATCCACGGTTCCGTGGTTTTTGGAACCACCCTTGACCTTTACGGGAACATGTTGCCATTGTACGATCTCAATCTCCCTTCTGAAAGCCTCCCATTGCTCCGATGTGGATTTTCCTACCAGTAGCTGATCCCAGTCCATTTTGGCCAGATCCTGCCTTATCCTATTAAAATCGGCCTTCCCCCAAATTAGAACCTTTATTTCCGGCCCATCCCTGTCCTTTTCCATGGCCACCTTAAATCTCACCATATTATGGTCACTGTCACCGAAGTGCTCACCTACTAGCACTTCTTCCACTTGGCCGGCCACATTCCCTAGAATTAGGTCCAGTACCGCCCCCTCTCTTGTAGGACCTTCTACATGCTGGCTCAAAAAGCTCTCCTGGATGCACTTTACGAATTCTACACCCTCTGTGCCTTTCACACTCTGACTATCCCAGTTAATATTGGGGAAGTTGAAATCCCCCATTATTATTACCCTATTATTTGCACATTTCTCTGAGATTTGCCTACATATCTGTTCCTCTATCTCCCCCTGACTGTTTGGAGGCCTATAGTACACTCCCAGCAAAGTGCTTGCCCCCTTCTTGTTTTTAAGCTCCACCCATATGGCCTCATTAGAGGAACCTGCTAATATGTCATCCCTCCTTACTGCAGTAATTGACTCCTTAATTAATATTGCTACACCCCCTCCTCTTATACCCCCCCCTCTGTCGCGCCTGAAGATTCCGTACCCCGGAATATTGAGCTGCCAGTCTTGCCTCTCCCTCAACCATGTCTCTGTGATAGCAACAATATCATACTCCCATGTGTTTATCAACACCTTCAGTTCATCCACCTTATTTGCAAGACTCCTTGCATTAAAATAGATGCCATCCAGCCTTGCCCTTGTATATTTGCCCTGTCTACCAAGCTGACTTGTTTTTTCCTCTATAATTGGCAGCACATCACCCCCTCTTTCAGCTCCCCTCTGTATCCCATCCCCCTGCCAAGTTAGTTTAAACCCCCCCCAAACAGTGCTAGCAAACCTCCCCGCAAGGATATTTGTCCATGTAATAGAGCCAGCCCGCGTTAAAAGAGATTAGCAAATCCCCAGAGTTCACATTTAACCCAAGCTACAAGCGCGAATCATTAGATACAACAAACTCTCTGTTTGTACAATTCTTTGACATGGCCCCTTATCACATTGATTACACTTCACCTTTCCATTTAGGAAACGGTCAGCCTTAAAAAAAAAAAAAAAAACCCGATTGGTTAACGTAAAGCTACTTAAGCATTAATACTAGAGCCCAATGTTCCCTTTAAGTGTCAGCCAGTGGCTCAGTGAGCAGCACCCTCGCCTCGGAGTCAGAAGGTTGTGGGTTCAAGTCCCACTCCAGAGACTTGAGCACAAAAATCTAGGCTGACACTCCAGTGCAGTGCTGAGGGAGTGCCGCACTGTCGGAGGTGCTGTCTTTTGGATGAGACGTTAAACCAATGCCCCATCTGGTCTTTCAGATGGATATAAAAGATACCATGGCACTATTTCGAAGAGCGGGGGAGATCGAATCCCTGGAGTTTGACCACAAAGAAGAAAAGTAATTCGGACCAAATATAAAAATTGTTCCAACTTATTTGCCATTGGCAGAGACAGTTAGAAAATAAAAAGAGCCACCAGCCAAAAAACATCACCAAAAAAATTATCTGGTCATCATCACATTGCTGTTTGTGGGAGCTTGCTGTGTGCAAATTAGCTGCCGCGTTTCCTACATTAAACTTCAAACGGTACTTTAATGGCTGCAAGCGTCTGGTGGTTGTAAAAGGCGCTATATAAATGCAAGTCTGTCTTTTCTTTTAAGCTGCATGGCTCCACCGAGGTCCCAGGCAGGCCGCTTGCCGGCTTCACAATGCAAAAAACCACGCATGCCCGGAAGTTTGAATGGGCCGCGCAGCCCAAAACATATTGAGAGGGAACATTGCTAGAGATGCGGTCAATCTCACTGTATATTTCAGTGTTTGCTAAAAAGGGCCGACATCAAGTATGACTGTTAGTTTTTATACAGATGCAAATAGCAACTGAGTACAGTCAGTACATTTGTAAAAAAAAGTTAAATTCATCTTCTGCAAATTAGGACCATTATTCAGAAACATCCCAGCCCAGCAACTTAGGACACAGGTCTACTATTGTGATTGCCAACACTCAAAGTATTGATTTGTTAAACTACTTATGGGAAAACAGTACAACTAGGGCACTGCTCTGCAGAGAGAATTCACATTTTATTGGAGAGGTGGCAGGGGGAAAGAGGGGAGAACTAACTAAGACAATGTCAATGTATACCATTTTAGTGCAACTCCCCACTGTTGGATCGAAGAACAAACCTGTGTTTATATAGCACCAGTCACAGCCTAAGGATATCCCAAAACCTTTCACAGCCAATTAATTACTTTTAAAATGCTTGCAGGCAAGGACAGCAGCCAATTTAGACACAGCATGGCCCCACAAACAGCAATGAGATAAATTACTAGTTAATTTGTTTTTGTTGGTCGAGGGATCACGATGGCCAGCAGATCACACTTTGCTTTTCTTCATAGGGTGCCATAGGATCTTTTATCCTCACCTGAACAGGCAGATGGGGCTTTAATTTAACATCTCATCTGAAAGACGGTACCTCTGACCGTGCAGCACTCCCTCAGCAAGGCACTGAAGAGTCAACCTAGATTACATGTTAGCAGGCAACCTCACATCACAGGACCTCTGACTTTAACTTTGGACTCCGTGTCTCCTCCCTATCTTCTGTTTACAACCAGGAAATGTTTCCCCTAATCTCTGCCATGCCTGTGTAACCTGAATTCCCTATGTCCATTCACGTGTGCATTTTGGCTGCCACTCCAGACCCAAGCCCATTAGGAACACAGGAACAGGAGTAGGCCATTTAGCCCCACGAACCTGTGCCACCAATCAATATCATGACTGATGTGTGACCAAACTCCATATACCTGCCTTTGCCCCGTATCCCTTAATACCTTAGATTTCTGTTAACCAATCAATCTCAGATTTAAAATTAACAATTGACCTAGCATCAACTGCTGTTTGCGGAAGAGAATTCCAAACTTCTACCACCCTTTGTGTGTAGAAGTGTTTCCTAACTTTACTCCTGAAAGGTCTGGCTCTAAGTTTTAGGCTATGTCCCCTAGTCCTAGATTCCTCAACCAGCAACAATAGTTTTCTCTATCTACCCTATCAGTTCCTGTAATATCTTGAAAACTTCAATCAAATCACTTTAGTCTTCTCAATTCCAGGGAATACAACCCTAGTTTGTGTAATCTCTCCTTGGAATTTAACCCTTGGAATCCAGGTATCATTCTGGTGAACCTACGCTGCACTCCCTTCCAAGGACAACATATCCTTCCTAAGGTGTGGTGCCCAGAACTGCTCACAGTACTCCAGGTATGGTCTAATTAGGGTTTTGTATTGCTGCAACATGAATTCTACCCCCTTGTATTCTAGTCCTCTAGATATAAAGGCCAGCATTCCATTAGCCTTTTTGATTATTTTTGTACCTGTCCGTGGCATTTTAATGATCTATGTACATGGACCCCATAGTCTCTTTGGACCTCCACTGCTTCTAGTCTTTCAGCATTTAGAAAGTACCCTGATCTATCCTTTTAAGGTCCAAAGTAGATAGCTTCACACTTGCCTATATTGAAATCCACTTGCCAGTTTTGCCCATTCGCTTAATCTGTTGATATTCCTTTGTAATTTTATGCTTCCATCTACACTGCTTACAATGCCACCGATCTTTGGCAAACTTGGATATGTGGCTCCCTAACCAATCATCTAAGTTGTTAATAAATTCAGTGAATAGTTGAGGCCGCAATGGCATAACTGTGATGAACTCAGGTGAGAACTGCAATATATACCCCTGTGGGACACCACTAGTCACATCCTGCCAATAAAAGTACCTACCCATTACTTTTATCTCCCCTTTTTCCCCCCCTTCAACACCTCGTCTCCTATCTCCTCCTGTGACTCAGTCGCTCTTCCTGTGACTCAGTCGCTCTTCCTGTGACTCAGTCGCTCTTCCTGTGACTCAGTCATGCCGCCTTTTATTTCTCCACTCTCGTGTGCTTTGCCTCCCAATCCTAACTTCAACTTTCCTACTCTCCTGCCACCATCCCAGGATTTACTCCATAGAATCACAGAAAGTTACAGCATGGAAGGAGGCCATTTCGGCCCATCGTGTCTGCACAAAGAACTATCCAGTCTAATCCTACGTCCCAGCTCTTGGTCTGTAGCCCTGCAGGTTACAGCATCCCAAAGTGCACATCCAAGTACTTTTTAAATGTGGTTAGGGTTCCTGCCTCTACCACCCTTTCAGGCAGTGAGTTCTAGACCCCCACAACCCTCTGGGTGAAGAAATTTCCCCTCAAATCCCCTCAACCTTCCACCAATTACTTTAAATCTGTGCCCCCTGGTTTTTGACCCCTCTGCTCAGGGAAATAGGTCCTTTCTATCCACTTTATCTATGGCCCTCATAATTTTATACACCTCAATAAGGTCTCCCCTCAGCCTCCTCTGTTCCAAGGAAAACAAACCCAGCCTATCCAGTCTTTCCTCATAGATAAGATTCTCTACTCCCAGCAACATCCTTGTAAATCTCCTCTGTACCCTCTCTAGTGCAATCACATCTTTCCTGTAATGTGATGACCAGAACTGCACGCAGTACTCTAGCTGAGGCCTAACTAGTGTTTTATACAGTTGAAGCATAACCCCCCTGCTCTTGTATTCTATGCCACGGCTAATAAAGGCAAGCATTCCGTATGCCTTCTTAACCACCTTATCTACCTGGCCTGCTACCTTCAGGGATCTGTGGACATGCACTCCAAGGTCCCTTTGTTCCTCTACACTACTCAGTGTCCTACCATTTAATGTGTATTCCCTTTCCTTGTTAGCCCTCCCCAAATGCATTACCTCACACTTCTCCGGATTGAATTCCATTTGCCACTGTTCTGCCCACCTGACCAATTTATTGATATCTTCCTGCAGTCTACTGCTTCCTTCTTCAGCATCAACCACACAGCTGATATTAGTATCATCTGCAAACTTCTTAATCATGCCCCCTTAATTCAAGTCAAGATCGTTGATATATACCACAAAAAGCAAGGGATCTAGTACCGAGCCCTGTGGAAGCCCACTGGAAACAGCCTTCCAGTCACAAAAACACCCATCGACCATTACCCTTTGCTTCCTGTCTCCGAGCCAATTTTGAATCCAACTTGACACTTTGCCCTGGATCCCATGGACTTTTAATTTCGTGACCAGTCTGCCATGTGGAACCTTATCAAAAGCCTTGCTAAAGTCCATATACACTACATCAAACACATTACCCTCATCTACTCTCCTTGTTACCTCCTCAAAAAATTCGATCAAGTTTGTCAGACACGACCTTCCCTTAACAAATCCACGCTGACTATCCTTGATTAATCCGTGTCTTTCTAAATGAAGATTTACCCTGTCCTTCAGAATTCTTTCCAATAATTTTCCCACCACCGAGGTTAGGCTGACTAACCTGTAATTACTCGGTCTATCCTTTTCTCCCTTTTTAAAAAAGGGTACCACATTAGCAGTCCTCCAGCACCACACCTGAAGCTAGAGAGGATTGGAAAATGATGGTCAGGGCCTCTGCTATTTCCTCTTTTGCTTCGCTTAACAGCCTGGGATACATTTCATCCAGGCCTGGGGATTTATCCACTTTTAAAGCTGCTAAACCCCTTAATACTTCCTCTCTCACTATGTTTATTTCATCTAATATTTCACACTCCTCCTCTCTGATAGCAATGTCTGCTTCGCCCCTCTCCTTTGTGAAAACATACACGAAGTATTCATTAAGAACCCTACCCTTTTGGAAGAGCTCACAGCTACAGCCTCTCTCGGCATGCTCTCAAAGCCCCATCGAGGTACCAGTCACTGACTCCTTACAAACAGCAACCTAAACTGCCCCATCCTCCTCTCTCGCTGACCTTCCCACCTCCTCCCAGCAGGGAACTTTACCCAAACTCTTCAGATAAATAATATCCCGTCATATTTAAAAGATAGCACGTGATTTATTTCATATCATATGGAACGTACTTCCCATTTTTAATTTGGGGAACAATCTTAAAAAGGTGACAAACTATTTCAATACTGACAGAGTTCAGGTTGGCATCTGTGATTCTCCACCTGCTGAGTGCCTCACAATTATGCCATTGCAGGGAAGCACCAGCAGAAACCAGCTGCTGTGCTGCACAGAGGGATGAGGGCAAGAATGGAGAGTCACTGGAGCCTGCTCTTTTCACATAAAAGCTCTGTCAGCAGACATTATAACCCTGGATAGACGTCATAGCATTGTAGAAAAACCAGTATTTCCCATCACAGTTCTAGCAAAAGAGCTGGAGGATATAAGTTCACAGCTTTAAAAAAAAAAAAAGTTTCTCTCTCATGTTGTTTCACACCAGGAGTCAAGACCAAGTCTTAACAGGGTCTAGATGATTGGGGGGGAGTAATTGGACCAGAGTGTACAGAAAAAATTAAGTCCCCATTTTAAAGCCATACATTCTGTCCTTACTTTTGTACTCTGGAATTCCCCCCCCAAACCTCTCCGCCTCGCGCTCTCCCCCTTTCAGTCTCTCCTTAAAATCTACCTCTTTGGCCAAGCTTTTGGTCACCTGTTCTGATATCAGTGCCAAATTTTGTCTGATAATGCTCCTGTGAAGCACCTTGGGACGTCTCACTATATTAAAAGTGCTATATAAATGCAAGTTGTTGTTGTATTCTCATCATCGTGGAAACTGGCTACGTAAACGTGGCGCACAGTAATGACATCCACGCCCCAGTGTTGGCCCTGCAGTGTCTCCACGGGGGGGGGGGGGGGGGGCGGAGAAAAGAGGTGAGCAATTACAGCATAACAAATTTACATCGCCAACTTCCATTATAAACGTGGATGCAGAAATTTATAACAGAAAAAGTTGAAAGGATGTGAGATTTCGAATATATAATTTTACAGGTGTGCAAATATTGTTTATTCCCTGTACGTGAAATATTTAAATCAGAAGAAGCTGTGTTTTGGGGTGCAATTCCGATGAAGCTAAAGCCCTAGCCACAAATATGATGAATGGGTCCCTGTGAGTGACCACGGTTAAACACAGAAACTTTGGAGTGCTCCCACAATGTATAGAAAATTGGAACTTCCCTAAAAACAGCATTAGCATTTACTCCAAAATCTAACCCCACAAAATATTAGATTTCCAAGAAAGAGGAAGTAAGCCAAAGGACAGTTTCACCATTGTAGTTTAGGATGATGCTTGAATCCATTTAATTAGGTTATAACCTCACAGCTCACGCCCAGTTTCAATTTTATACACACAGCAGGCTTGTACTGAGGCAGCACTCTCTCTACACTTGCTCTTCACCGCACTTCCGGAGGCAAAAGGCACCAGTGTCGCAATGTCATAATTGGATTCTTCAGGCTGGCCACTAACTGCTTATAAATTCAGCTATGAAGTGGAACCAAGCAATATGGTGTCCAGTAGATTACTCAGCTAATGGTAAATATGTTGACATGATTTGCTTTCAATGCAATGTCCAACAGATTCAAGTAAACACTCAAGCCCTTTATATTTGGATTTGTACAGCACATTTACACTGCTGCAATCACAAAAATCCTAGCATAGAGCTGCTGACTCCATACTAATCCTAACTAGATTGCTTATGCTTAGACCGAGCAAAATGGTGCTCTGACAGTGGAATGGTAATGTACTGACTCCACTGTAACACAAACAGCCAGCACCTCAATCCACGGTGTGCTGTGGTGCAATGTTTCTGTTTATACTTGGATACTGAGAGAAATTCAACTCCTCAGGTCAGCAACTTGTATTTATACAGCGCCTTTAACGCAGCGCCTTCATAGAAACATAGAAGATAGGAGTAGGCCATTCGGCCCCTCGAGCCTGCTCCGCCATTTAATGAGATCATGGCTGATCATCCAAATTCAGTACCCTGTCCCCGCTTTCTCCCCATATCCCTTGATCCCCTTAGCCTTAAGAAATATATCTAATTCCTTCTTGAATATATTTAATGAATTGGCCTCAACTGCCTTGTGTGGTAGAGAATTCCACAGGTTCACCACTCTCGGTGAAGAAATTCCTCTCATCTCTGTCCTAAATGGCTTACCCCTTATCCTTAGACTGTGACCCCTGGTTCTGGACTCCCCCGTCATCGGGAACAGCCTTCCTGCATCTAGTCTCTGTAGTCCTGTTAGAATTTTATAAGTTTCAATGAGATCCCCTCTCATTCTTCTAAACTCTAGCGAATATAAGCCTAATCGACCCAACCTCTCCTCATACGTCATTCCTGCCATCCCAGGTATCAGTCTCCACAGAAGCCTTCTAAAACAAAATTTAACACCAAGCCACATACGGAGAAATTAGGGCAGACTTGGTCAAAGAGGTAGGTTTTAAAGAGCGTCTTAAAGGAGGAAAGTGAGATAGAGGAGCCGAGAGGTTTAGGGAGGGAATTCCAGAGCTTAGGGCCTTAGCAGCTGAAGGCACGGCCGCCAACGGCGGAGCGATGACAATCGGGGATGCTCAAGAGGTCAGAATTAGAGGAGCGCAGAGATCTCAGGGGTTGTGGTGCTGGAGGAGATTACAGAGATAGGGAGGGACGAGGCCACGGAGGGATTTGAAAACAAGGATGAGAATTTTAAGATCGAAGCGTTGCTTAACCGGGAGCCAATATAGGTCAGCGAGCACAGGGGGTGATGGGTGAACGGGACTCGGTGCAAACAATATACACAGCTACACAAGTAGAACTTGTGCTGGTCAGGTTATACTGGCAATGCATACTGGGCACTCCAGCTTTCTCTGAAACTCGAGCCCAGCACCATGTATGGCATTGGATGTGTTGGTGCTCCAAATTTGCAGATAATGCTGGAATGACCTTAGTGCACAGTCTGTGTAATCCTGGCTGGCACATCCACAGCACCTTGGAAAATAGTTGTTCTCAGGAGTCTGGATACACATACAAGTCATCAACTATGATGTCATACCCCAAGCAAATTAGGAGGGAAAAGTTTATTCTATTCTGGGGATGGGTGGGTGGAGTAAAAGGCTTCAAATTTGGCAGCTCCAGTGAAAAAAAATTCAAGCTAAAATTCTCACGTTTTGTGAGCAAAGTGGAGAAGAAATCGCACCACCGTCCATCAGATACACGCTAGATAATTCCAATGATGTGGAACACATCTTCATTAGCATATTTAGAAACCAAATATTACGCACTTCATGAAAACCTACAGAGCGCTGCACTCTAATCTTAACCAGCCTCCTCTAACTCCCATTACATTTTAAGCTTGGATCAGGACTTTGCTTTGAAATACAATTATTGAATCATAAATTATACCCAACAGTGCGTTCACTGGTACACTGAAATTCTGAGGTGCAAGCGAGCCTTTGCCTGGAGACAACTGTCCTGTTTAAAGCAGAACAAAGATAAGATGGATTTTCACAAATACACACACTTCATTTTCCAAAAATTAGAACATTACCATGGTGACGAGATTTCCAAACCACTGATGAGCAAGCTCATGGCCGACTACCAAAGCGACCCACTGCTTCGACGACGAGCAGGAGTTTTTTGGATCAATCAAGAGAGCGGTTTCTCTGGAGGAAACAAAAATTAAGAGAGACATTTCAGTAAGTAAGGAGTGCATTTCAAGAGTATATTATCAAATCTTCATAAAAGAGAGATACATCAGGGTAAACTCACAAAGCCATTTTGCTTACCCCTCTTTGTAATTGCACCAAAAGTTTTATGCATCAGGATCTGTGCTGGCAGTGCAGTTTTAACATTTCTTTTCCAGAGTATTAGAGTTCAAATGGTGCGGGACTATGTTCAAGTGCTGAACCGACAGTCCACCACTTCCCTAACCTCAATATTGATCCAGTACTGCACTGCAGTACCACAGTATGTCATTAGAGGCTACTAGAGCATTTTTCTAGCTCGTTAGTATTCTCTACAGAGAGAAATTAGGTGATGGAACGATGGGGTCCAACAGTGAACTGCACATTGCGTTGCACAATTAGCCCCGGCCCTGACTGAACTTTTTTACGTTACGCCTCAATCAAGATCCTACAATTTAACCTCACTAACCCCAAAATACTAGGTGAATCCAAGTACGGGCACAGCTTTGACCATGAAAGAGTAACTGAATTATACAGACGAGCCAGGCAGATTCCCGCTCCAAGGTAGCTGACCTTGGCTACAGTGGAAGTGTGGGTACAACAACAACAACAGCAAGTATTTATATAGCGCCTGTAACGTAGTAAAACGTCCCAAGGCACTTCACGGGAACATTATAAAACAAAATTTGACACCGAGCCACGTAAGGAGATATTAGGGCAGATGACCAAAAGCTTGGTCAGAGGGGTAGGTTTTAGGGAGCATTTTAAAGGAGGAATGAGAGGTAGCGGCGGAGAGGTTTAGGGAGGGAATTCCTGAGCTAAGGGCCTAGGCAGCTGAAGGCACAGCTGCCAATGGTGGAGCGATTAAAATCGGGGATGCGCAAGACGCCAGAATTGGAGCAGCGCGGAGATCTCGGAGGATTGTAGGGCTGGAGTGGGTTACAGAGATAGGGAGGGGTGAGGCCATGGAAAGATTTGAAAACAAGGATGAGAATTTTAAAAATCGAGGCGTTGCTTAACTGGGAGCCAATGTAGGTCATCGAGTACAGGGGTGATAGGTAAACGGGAGTTGGTGCGAGTTAGGACATGGGCAGCAGAGTTTTGAATGATCTCAAGTTTACAGGGGGCAGACATGGTAGGCCAGCCAGGACTACATCCACCTCAGCACCCCTGTACTAGGGAGGGGATAACCAAGTGGGAATCCAGTTTCTGACGGCTCTCCACTGTTCCAAGCTGGGTTGACAAGCCCATGGTTAATTAGTCTTCTGACACTAACTGTCAAGACTCTCACCAAGAATTGTCACCATGGTGAGGCAGCAGGCAGCCTAAAAGCGTATCCCCAGTAAGGACTTCAGAAGAAATGGGGAAAATGGGCAACAAAAAAACACCTGGTTTGAACTTCTAAAGAATGCCAAGGACTGATCGACATGAGCAAGGAAACAAAGTGGAAAAGAAATGTGCTCCCACTCACATTGCTGGTTCATAAATTGGTCCTTCACAGTTTTGATTTCTGCAATCCATTTATCACTTTGGACACATTTCCGAATTGCAACATTTCCAATATTATGAGCAATGTGATAATGAACTGCTTAAAATTTTCAATGGTGCAGGTGATGGGACAATCAATTCCAGTAAAAGTTCGATTTGCCGATAACTTGGTCTCGTCTAGAATTCATCCTTCAGCTGTTTCTGATCAATTCCAGGAACAGCAACACAGAGATTAATTGCTTCAAACTTCAAAAGTTGCTTTAAGTGCAGAAACTTCTGGAGCCCAATAAATGTCCTTCCTAAAAAGCTTCTGAAATATTCTTTAGACAGAGGGTAGTTAGAAATTGGAATTTCTGGCTACAAATATTGCAGAAGTAGAGTTTTAAAATTATTTTGAAAGGGAATTAGTTACTTGAAAAATGTGAAAGGGTACAGGGAGTGAGAGGAGGAGTGGGTTTAGGCAGCTCAGAATCATAGAAAGTTACAGCACCGAAGGAGGCCATTTCGGCCCATCGTGTCCGCGCCGGCCAACAAGGAGCTCTCCAGCCTAATCCCACTTCCCAGCTCTTAGTCCATAGCCCTGCAGGTTAAAACAGCCCAAGTGCACATCCAAGTACTTTTTAAATGTGGTTAGGGTTCCTGCCTCTACCACCCTTTCCAAGCAGTGAGTTCCTGACCCCCACAGCCCTCTGGGTGAAGACATTTCCCCTCAAATCCCCTCTAAACCTTCCAATAATTACTTTAAATCTGTGCCCCCTGGTTTTTGACCCCTCTGCTAAGGGAAATAGGTCCTTTCTATCCACTTTATCTATGCCGCTCATAATTTTATACACCTCAATAAGGTCTCCCCCCAGCCTCCTCTGTTCCAAGGAAAACAGACCCACTCTTTCCTCATAGCTAAGATTTTCTACTCCCGGCAACATCCTTGTAAATCTCCTCTGTACCCTCTCTAGTGCAATCACATCTTTCCTGTAATGTGGTGACCAGAACTGCATGCAGTACTCTAGCCAAGGCCTAACTAGTGTTTTATACAGTTGAAGCATAACCACCCCCTGCTCTTGTATTCTATGCCACGGCTAATAAAGGCAAGCATTCCATATGCCTTCTTAACCACCTTATCTACCTGGCCTGCTACCTTCAGGGATCTGTGGACATGCACTCCAAGGTCCCTTTGTTCCTCTACACTACTCAGTGTCCTACCATTTAATGTGTATTCCCTTTCCTTGTTAGCCCTCCCCAAATGCATTACCTCACACTTCTCCGGATTGAATTCCATTTGCCACTGTTCTGCCCACCTGACCAATTTATTGATATCTTCCTGCAGTCTACTGCTTCCTTCTTCAGTATCAACCACACAGCCAATTTTAATATCATCTGCTAACTTCTTAATCATACCCCTTATATTCAAGTCCAGATCATTGATATATAACACAAAAAGCAAGGGACCTAGTACAGAGCCCTGCAGAACCCCACTGGAAACAGCCTTCTAGTCACAAAAGCACCCATCAACCATTACCCTCTGCTTCCTGCCTCCGAGCCAGTTTTAAATCCAACTTGACACTTCGCCCTGGATCCCATGGACTTTTAACTTCGTGACCAATCTACCGTGTGGAACCTTATCAAAAGCCTTGCTAAAGTCCATATACACTACATCAAACGCACTACCCTCATCTACCCTCCTTGTTACCTCCTCAAAAAATTCAATCAAGTTTGTCAGACACGACCTTCCCTTAACAAATCCGCGCTGACTATCCTTGATTAATCCATGTCTTTCTAAATGAAGATTTATCCTGTACTTCAGAATTCTTTCCAATAATTTTCCCACCACCGAGGTTTGGCTGACTGGCCTGTAATTACTCGGTCTATCCTTTTCTCCCTTTTTAAACAAGGGTACCACATTAGCAGTCCTCCAGTCCTCCAGTACCACACCTGAAGTCAGAGAGGATTGAAAAATGATGGTCAGGACCTCTGCTATTTCCTCTTTTGCTTCGCTTAACAGCCTGGGATACATTTCATCCGGGCCTGGGGATTTAGCCACTTTTAAAGCTGCTAAACCCCTTTATACTTCCTCTCTCACTATGTTTATTTCAACTAATATTTCACACTCCTCCCCCGATAGCAATGTCTGCTTCGCCCCTCTCTTATGTGAAAACAGACGCAAAGTATTCATTAAGAACCCTACCGACGTCTCCCGACTCCACACACCGATTACCCTCATGATCTCTAATAGGCTCTACCCTTTCTTTAGGTATCCTCTTACTCTTAATATATTTATAAAGCATCTTTGGGTTTTCCTTGATATTACTTGTCAAGAATTTTTCATGCTCTCTCTTTGCTTTCCTAATAACCTTTTTAATTGCACCCCTGCACTTTCTGTACTCCTCTAAATATTCTGGAGTATTTAGCCCTCGATATCTGTCATACACCTCCCTTTTTTTCTTAATCCTACCCTGAATGTCCCTAGACATCCAGGGGGCTCTAGATTTGTTAGACCCACCTTTTTTCTTTAAGGGCACATATTTGGTCTGAACCCTCCGGATCGCCTCCTTGAATGTCTCCCACTGCTCTGACACTGATTTACCTTCAAGTAGCTGTTTCCAGTCCACTATGGCTATATCCCCTCTGAGCTTAGCAAAATTTGCTTTTCCCCAATTTAGAATTTTTAATCCTGGTCTATCCTTGTCCTTTTCCATAACTACCTTAAATCTAACAGAATTATGGTCACTAGCACCAAAATGCTCCCCCACTGATACGCCTTCTACCTGCCCAGCTTCATTCATGTAGAGAAAAACACTGGTGCAGGCTTGAAGGGCTGAATGACCCGTTCCTGTGTTGTAGCAATCTATGATTCAATGAGGGAGGAAAAAAGGCTGCTGCTTAAAATTGAAATCCAATAAATGCATGTAGCCTGTATTTTATAAATCCATCCCACTTCAATTAAACTAAACAAGTAAAAGCTGGTTGACCCTCTTTAAAGGGTCCTCTCAGACTACTAGAAAATCGTACAGCACTTTCACTCCTGATTACTATGCAATGGAATGTCTGAATTCAGGGAGGACCGAGTCTGTGAAGACATTTATCCTTCTAGGCTCACACACGAACAGTGACCAATTGTATGAGTCAGCAGAGGGCCACTGTTGGCCACGGTACTGTAACTCAAATTAAATCATTGCATTCGGGATAAGGGAAAAAGTTGGGAGAGGGGAGAAAAAAACCCAACCCTTACATTTACAGAACTGTATATGAATTTGACTATATTTGCGGTTTGGATTATCAGGTGGTTCCTTTATACACACGGACCTAGGCTTTACAGCCCCCCTCCTCCTGCTGGTATTGCAGCAGATCTGGGGGAAACATGCCTGAACAAGTACAATAGCAAAGTACTGCGGATGCTGGAAATCCAAAATAACAGAAAACGCTGGAAAAACTCAGCAGGCCAGGCAACATCCATGGAGAGAGAAACAGAGTTAACGTTTCAGGTCGATGACCTTTCGTCAGAACTGGAAAAAAGCAGGAAATGGAAAGCAAGTTTAGGGGCTGGGAAAAGGGGGAGGGGATGAAAGAACAAAAGGATAGGATAGAAAGCAGGAGGGATTAAGAGACATTGAGAGATATTCAAGGCAAGAGGAGGTGGTAATGGGACAGGTTAAGGAACAAAGAATGGCTCTGGATGAAGTGTGAATTGCGCTGGCAGAATGAAGGACAGCTGCCATGTGGGGGGGAAGAAAAAATGGCTGAACAAGTGCTCGGGGACACATTCCGCCACGTGCCTGCCTCCCTCCCTTATCCAGAGGGTAGGCCCAGTAGTATAAAACATGCCTGCCCTTGTGTGGACAGGCAAATGCAAAACACACTGAATTAAGGGAAATACGGCAGTCAGTGTTTCCCAATGTTTGCCCTGTTTGAACGCTGGACGCAAGGCAACCAGCGTTAAAAGGTTGGCGGAGGGGTCTTCAGAGGTTTCTTCGCAGAGGGGCCTGTGCAGTCGTTCATCGAGCATGGCTGTGCAATGGACCCAGAACTTACCTGCTCCCTCTTGCTGCAGACCTGCTGAAGCAAGTTTCTGGCCCCGGGTTAGAACGATTCCCCAGTGGAGCCCGGGAAGTTGACTGGGGTCGAGGAGGGCCAACAACAGAAGTCCTACCTTACTTGAGATCTGCCCAGGCTTTTGTTTGAGGCCAGAGATTAAAACTATTTTGCATCGAAGCAAATATTCCTAATCACAAACCAAAGAGAAACTGACCGCATAGCATCACATTACATAAATGTAAATGAATTCAAGCCAATACCTGTATGTTACAAGGCCCCAGTTTTCCATGGCACCTGTGAATAAAAATAACAGCGCATTAATTTTCAGCAGCTTTCAACAGCACAGCCCAAGTACATACATTTATAGTCTCTCAGGGTGGCATGAGGATTACCAATTTGTGACACCATAGACAATGGCACATGGGCCTCCCAATCTCAAACAAGCTATCAAGAGGATGCGCTGAGTAGAGGCCACAACATTTCCCCCTTCGGGGGTTGTGGCGCGGAGGGTGGCCGGAGAATTACACTCGAGATCAACTTGTGCAATCCTCAACCACTTTTCAGTAGCCAATTACTGAGTGGCATGGTAGCAAGTCACCAAGCTCAACTGAGCAATGGTGCTAGGGAAAAAGAACAGAACAGAGCAAAAGAAATGTTAAAATTATAACGTAGGCATTTAAAAAATTGTTAAATGCAGCAATTTCTTTTAAATTCTCAATTATTGTGACTTTACTGTCAAAAGTCGCTGGGCAATTCTAGAATTAAAAAGAATGGCCAGATGACGATCAGGGGTTAGAGTCATAGAGTCAGAGTTTTTCAGCACAGAAAGAGGCCCTTCGGCCCATTGTGTATAAAAAAAGAGTTGCATTTGTATCGTGCATTCCCGAACATCTCAAATCACCTCACCTCGCAAAGTATTAATTTGAAACGCAATGATTGTTGTCATGCAAGTAATGCGATATCGTTAAGGTACCAACCAACCTGCTGCAAAGTCTGCGATGGCGATCAGGTCAATTTTTGGAAGAGGATAAGGAACATTAAAGTATTCTTTATAAAAAGGTAGTGTCTTGGCAGCAACCTAGCAGGGGGGAATAAAAAGTAGAACTTTTATTATTACTGAATATAAAGCTGCATTTATTAGCACGTCTGTAAATGTCTAGTTTCATTCCATACATACAGGGGACACAGTCATGATTCCTTTAAGGACTCACTAAAGCAAAAAAGAAAATCTGGAATGCAAGGCGCTTAAGCTATAAAAAGGGAAATAGATTTTAAGGGAAATTACCTTTTTCTTTAAAAAAAAAAAGTTTATTCTATAATTTGCACATGGCCAGTGACATTCCTTCTTCCTGATGGGTCTGCAGGGAAACACTTACTTAATGTCCTAATTTCCACATTTAAAAAGAGCTTTTAAAAAGTTACATTTAAACCTAACGAGGTTGCAAAATACTGTCCTATGATCTATTTAGGAAGATTATTTTGAGCCCAATACTCTAGATATAATTTTTCCCAGAGAGCCTTTTATTTTTTACCTGAAAACCTGGCCCCTATGAGTCAGCAGTTACAGCAGGAGGATGAGTAATGTCACTGCTAATATGGAGAAAAACAGTAGGGTTACAAGCTTGATTTATGCACAACACAGCAGCACATGATCCAGAATACTTCAGAGGATTCTGCATAGAAGTATTTGGATAAAAATTTTAAGAACAAGTTTACCCCCGTCCCACCAATTATCTTCCTCCTCTTCTTGAAGGTGCTGACTCTTTGCTGGGGCATTGTTACATGGGCACCAGGCATCCATCCTCCAGTACTGCATCCAAATGGCCAGTATTCTTCTGAGCGCTTGGGCCGTGAGCATCAGGTGGCTATTCTGACAGCTAGGGCCTCATCCGGTTTTCGCCTGATGTCTACATACACACAGTATCAGCAAGGGTTTCTGGACAGCAGCCAGGGGTGAGAACTCTGGCTGATTTTCTGCCTCCCTAACCCAAAGGCACGGAGTTGAACTATCGAAACCCCATGGCCTTCCTGTTGTGTATGGCACAGCTTTTCACTGGAAGGAGCAAGAGCTCTACAAATCATTTATTAAAATTAGGCAATCTTTGCCTAATTCCTTTCACAATGCCCTGTTTTAAATTCTAAGTGCTGTGGTGTTTAATTTCTTTTAATTGAAGAAATTAAGTCTTCATTCAATTACAGGCTGTGTGTGTGATTCCCCACCAACGCCGCCCCCCCCACCCCACTCCCCCATTTTGTCCTCCCGATTCCTCGATTGGCATTTCCAACGTAACACCAAGGGAGGCGGACAATTAATTTCCATTCCTCTGTCCTCGTCTTTACCATAATGGCCACTAGTTGTGCAAAATGACCTGGGCTGACTTGCCAGTCAACATTTCTGCCCTGTAATGAAGCACTTGGGAGCCTTGCTCGCTGCCTTGTGCAGATTCAGTGTGTTTGGAATTTGTACCTCACCACTTAGTGGCTCAGTGCGTTGGAGTAGAGTGCAGTGTACCGCCAGATCACCAAGGGGCGTTAGAACAGTAAAGGGTTAACAAATAAAATTCAACAGCACAAGAGGCCTTCGTCGATTTACCCTGCAACTCCCTTCCTAAGTGATCAGATAACTTTTGAGTTTCATTCAGGGAATCGGAGTATAAACGCGACATCTTGAATTCAAGAAACGAGGGCAGTTCCTCCTCCCTCTCCATTTCCTTTTAAAGGACACACTATACAAAAAGGACACAAAAACAAATACAACCTCGAGAGCAAATTTTCCTTGATCCGCTTTTCCAATGGGTGTGTAGACACGGACTAGAATGCCATCTGATGACCTGGTTTCCACAAAGTCATATTCACCAACCACAAATGCCACCAAGTACGTGGACATTATCGGCGATTTGGCAAACTTGACTTCAACCATGTCTTCGTCGTCAGGATATGGGTTACGCTCAGTCATGTTCTGTAACATTGAAGGCAGAACTCAGGTTAGAAAGTGGAGAATGAATTAACAATTTAACAATACGCTCCCAACTGGAAATATCCAACACTCGAGTACTGTAACAAAAAATTAAAAAGTTCGGTACCAAAATAAACTGGAACGGTTAAGTAAAACCAACAAAAAAATCCCTGTATCATAGGAAGTATTGACAGTGGTTAAAGAAACCATTCAAAATTGCCACAAAAGGAAATGCCATTTGAAACTAAAATAGGCTAATCTTATAAATCTAGCATCAGCACTCACTTTACTTGTATTTTGCATTAATGTAGAGCAGTTTTTGACACGGTACAGATTTAGGAGTTGTATTTTCTACCAGCCTTGTATTTAATCAGTCCTGGCCCAGTTTTAGAACTCTTGCCTGAGTCAGAAGGTCATGGATTCAAGTTCCACTCTGGATTTTTGATCATATAATTAAGACTAACATTTCAGAGCAGTACTGAGGGAGTGTTTGACTGTTGGACGTGCCAGATTTTGGATATGACGTTAAACCGAGGCCCCATCTGCCCCCTAAAGTAGAGTTAATAGATCCCATTGCATAATCTGAAGAGCAGAGGGGTACTCCAGGTGTCCTGGCCAACCATTATCCCTCAACCAACATCATTCGAACAAATTATCTGGTCATTTAGCTCATTGTTGCTTGTGGGGCCTTGCTGTGCGCAAATTGGTTGTCTGCTATGTTTCCCTACATTACAACAGTGACTGGAACATCCCAGGTGCTATGCTGAATTCAGCTGATCTAAACCAGAGGAGTTGAGCCACAGCAATTGGGCTCGAAAGGGGCAAGAAAGTCACCCTGCTCCTGATTGCTGTCCCGTTGGGTCTGCTCACATGTAGACATTGGGTAAGTACAAAATGGTGCTCTGCTGTGCTATCTTCCATGGCAGCATAGATGGCCAAGTCAGAGCTAACTATGTATTTTTGAGGTATAACGTCCTTCAGAACATCCCCAGGACGTGAAAGGCGCTACATAATTGCAAGTTCTTTTTTCCTTCTTTAGGCATCTCATCCTCCTCCATTTATGAACGTAGCGGTTTCTCTTCCTTCCATCGTTCAAGGACGGGTATTAGAACGACAGAGGAAATCACCCAACAAGTTTGGTGAAAATCAAGACAAGCTATTAAGATGGCATTTCTTCTTCTGACCGACACGTTTTGAGACATCTATTTTTAAATGATTCCAGTGCATGGTAAATTGAAAAAAAAACACCTCTTGGGTCTAGTGAAATGCACTGAAATTGATAGAACAAGGCGAACATGTTAACAGAAATAAAGATAGACCAACACCTACATAACGCACTCCTCCAATGTAACTTCAACCGGAGCAGGTTTATCCAATTTAACTGAATAAAGAAATATGCTGTACAATTGCATAAATTATAGTCCACATTACAACTTAAGAATGTCCTCCGTTCCTTTCCTCTTATTGGGATATGGATCCACCAATGTCAGCAGCACTCCAGTAACTCACCCAAGTGGTCAGACATCAAGGGGGAAAAATTCAGTTGTTTGCGCCTCCAGTTAGCGCCTTAAGAGGGTGGCAAGTGGGGCGCAAAGCAACTAGCGCCCGGGCGCAGCGATGTTTGCGCCGCTCGCGAAATTAACTAGACATTTCGCGGCGGCGCTAAACACTACCGCCACAATCTCCTGCGCCGGCAGATCGTGACGTCAGTCGAGTGCGCAACGCCCCGGACCGGAAATTGAGTGGCGCCCCCTGCCTTACCGCCTGCCGCTAGCAACGACAGGTTGAGGGGAGCGTTATGCTGTCAGAAAGAGACTAGGGGAGCGCTATTTAAAGGCGACCACGTCCTGCCCTTTTTTGTCGGTGACATTTTTGCACCACGCATTCTGAGAGAGAGACTTCTGGAGAGATTCAACGCTGTGTGAAGGAGTTTTGGGTACTGAGCAGCACTTTGCAGGTTCATTTTGATTTGCCCTTCCTTGTATCGATTTAGAAGAGACTATGGGGTCTGCACTCTGAGCTCTTTCCCTGGGTCTCTCCATTGTTCTTTCCAGCAGATTTGATGTACAGGTCTCTCCAGGCTGAGATTCAGGCCGAGATTCAAGGCTGCAATGAGCAGGATGTGGATGGAGAGCAAGATCAACCCTCCCCTTTAAGATAAAAATAGAAAATGCAGGAGAAACTCAGCAGGTCAAGCAGCATCCGTGACGAGAGAAACAGAGTTAACGCTTCAGGTCGATGACCATTCGTCAGAACTCCCCTTTAAGAATTGGACAGTGCCAGTGTGTCTGTGTTCCATTGCTGACTGACATCACAGGAGCTTCGCCAGCGCTGTGAGGTAGCGCCTTGCTCCTCGGCCTTAGCGCCTGAAGAGAGGTGTGTAGCGCCTGATTTAGCGCTCCAATCACCTCCAGGGGCGATAAAAGCCAAGTTTGCTGTCGGAGGCGATAATTAGCGCCAGGCACTAAACTTTGCGCACCGCCAATAATGGCGCCCCAAATGGGGCGATACCGAATTCCCCCCCAAGTCTCAGCGGTCTATGCAACCATAGAAGTATCACAGCGGAGCACGATTTTGTACTTACCCAATGTCCACATGTGAGCAGACCCGATGGGACAGCAATCAGGAGCAGGGTGACTTTCTTCCTCCTTCCCAGCCCAATTGCGGTGGCTCAACTGCTTCTCTGGCTTAGATCAGCTGAATTCAGTATAGCACCTGGGGTGTTCCAACTTGTACAGCTTTGTGGTGTACAGATCTGTAGCTTTATCCGCTAGGATAGTCACAACTCCGAAGAATCTTGGATGATGATATAGGATAGAACAAGGGCATTTTTGTAACTGACAAAGGGCACCCAATGAAAGGGGATAAAAGATACAACCATTTTGTGTGGCATCTCCGCAGTCACAGGTTTAGCAGGAAACCTGAAGATTAATTACCAATTTTCTGATGGGCTTAGGAGTTCCATCAGTTTTGCTTCAGCTGTAGGTGTCACAGACCACTAGTGAAAGAACTCTTGTGGTGGTCTTTGATACTTGCTGTTAGGCAAGAGATGTTCGGGTAGGGCTGGCAATGGATAACAATACAGTCAGAGCTCCACATCAGCATGCAAATCCTGGGCAGCCAGACAATCTTCGCAGGAGCAAGTAATACACTTCTCTTTTTCTGTCTAGCCTATTCCACACATCTGCTTCCACAGCCTACTCCACCCAAGCTCTCACAGCTGTCCACACTTGCAAGGACTCAGCCTAGTTCGGAGAGTGACGAAAAGCAAAATAAACTGTATTGGGAGGTGGAGTGAGGTGACTCACATTCCAAAAATGCAATCGAAGAAGCTTCATCACTTATGGTTTGAATCTGTAACAGCTGGTATTAAAAGAAAAAGGAACATTTTCCAGATTTTTTCCAAAATCAAACCCAGACGGTGGTTCTTTATAGGCCTGCAGATAACCATATGAGGTTGCTCTAACAGAAGGCCTTATCTGAACTCAAGTGATGATCAATTTAGGATGAAGGATAAACAAAATCATATCAACTCAATAATTTGGGCCTGTAAGGTAGGCATTTCGACATGTAAAACCTGGGCACTTGGCTGCAGGCAGGTCGGACAGTAGGGTTTCAATAAAGTATACGGTGAGCATCACCAGCCAGAATATAAGAATTTGACACGTTAAACAGTAGTCTAAATGAGTCATTTCAAAAATGAGACATTTAAAGTATTTTTCCTAATTTTAATACTTAACCATCTGGAAAGGTTACTGCACACCACCTCGCAACTGACACGACAGTGGCAATTTGTGCTCTGGGATTAGTCTTCGAGCCCATTCTCCCGATTAAGGTGTATGGAGACTCCAAAGGAGAGGAACTTTGAAAAGAACAAAAACTTCATACCGGAGCAGAAAAGGTGCTAGAGTTGTCATTTGGCACACAGTGCTTTGGATCTGCCAGATTATAGGCAATAGTGCAAATAGTCTTGAGCAGCTGTTGTAACTAACGGCTGAATTCACTGCGGTAAGTTGCCCATGGACTTACTGCAGGATTCAACACTTTTTGCATTTGTTGTGATCGACAGAAATAGATGCATGACTGTTTAGACTGGCAGGTTCAAAACGGGGGTCAGTAAGGGGTGCAAGATTGTGCGAACAAGAAATTGCAGCTAGAGTTTGCATGGTGGGCTAGGGTGCAGGGTCCTTGTTTAATACTTCTATTAAACTTCAGTTAGCTGCTGAAAATGGGATCTTATTTTCGGTTTTAATTCCAGGCAAACCTGGAGAGACTGATTTAGGACCGGCGAGAAATAACTTCACATTCTCAAACAGCAAAGAAATAAAATAAATGAACTCAAGGTCCCAAGTTATTCCACTAACAACTCAGGCGCCCAGATTTTTATAATTGGTAAATAATCAATCAATTCTATTTTTAGCACTTGATTACAAGAAACTGGAAGGCACATTAAAACCTATGGCCAGCCCCTCTTCATTCTTTTAGTTAATTGCACAGTTTCGTGCCATCAATTGGACACCAGAGCCTTGACCTCAGATCCACAATTTCATACGAGCCAGCTGTTATGTTTGTGGGAACTGAACCTCAGATCATTGAGAAAAATCAGTCGCGTAAGCAAGTCGTTGCTACCTACAAACCAGTGTGCCTTTACCTGCCCAATATCTAAGTAACTGTAGCAAGCCTATGGGACGAATAGCAATCCTCATCCCCATATTTGCCTTGCTGGATCTATCGCATGACCTCTCATGATCTCCCTGACTTTGGAAAGTCGTAGATTAAACACCATCAGACCACAGCTTAGGCTAATACCAAGTGATTTATTAACAGTAATTACAGGAAACTCTCGTTTAAACGGCACCTAAATATCCAGAATTTTCTATTAACTGGCAAAATTCTCGCTCTGAAAACAACACCTCAATGTTGCCGAGTCCGAGTCTCCCACGGTGGCCAAGTTAGTCAGTGGGGGTAGTTCTCCAAACTGCCACTATTCGGCTTCTTGGCGCTGTCGGAAGAACTCAATACCCCTGTAACAGAATAAAAGAGTACCCTCTGAATAAAAGAGTACCCCTGTAACAGGAGTCTGACTCTCCCGCGCTGCCGGTAGTCTCTTCTGATCCGCCATTTTACAGGGGTACGGTGTGTCTCCCACGCTGCTGGTAGTCATGGCATTGCATTATGGAAATCCCAAAAGTTGATCCAAGCAAAAGGAAGAGAGTGGTGTTGACTTTAAAACAGAAAATCGACATATGCCAACGACTAGAAAGGGGAGAGAAGCGTATCAACATTATGAATTAATTCAAAATCGGTTCGTCAACAATCTACAACATCAAATCGCAGAAGGATAAGCTGCTCAAGTTTTATTCAAGCTCGGAGACATCTAAGAGCGTAGAGAAACAGCTTACGCTTCGTAAGCCTAAGCTTGAAGAGCTGGATACCATGCTTTATGAGTGGTTTTCTCTTAAGCATTCAGAGGGTGCTCCGATTTCCAGACCCATGCTAATCGAAAAAGCGAAGGATTTCTATGCAAAGATGGAGCTCACTGACAAGTGTGCTTTCTCCGAGGGATGGCTAACGTCCTTCAAGGTACGGCACGGGATACAACGACTCGATATTTCTGGGGAGAAGAAATCAGCTGATCACGATGCCGCAGAAGAATACTGCGATTATTTCAATCAGATTGTGCAGCAACATGATTTGTCGCCAGCACAGCTATACAATGCCGATGAAACTGGCTTATTTTGGAGATTTTTGCCAGAATCAACGCTTGCTGGGGTTAGTGAGGCTAATGCTTCAGGTTACAAGAAAAATAAAGATCATGTAACCGTGCTAACATGTGCGAACGCTGCTGGATCACACCGGGTTAAACTTCTTGTCATTGGGAAGTATAAAAATCCCCATGCATTTAAAAATGTGAGGCACTTACCTGTTGAGTACAAAGCTCAAAGAAATGCTTGGATGGATAAGGAAATCTTTTCGAATTGGTTCCATCATATTTTTGTTCCATCTGTGAGGGAACATTTCCGTAGAATAGGGAAACCTGAAGATAGCAAATGCATTTTATTGCTTGATAATTGTAGAGCCCGTCCGCATGAATCCGAGTTGGTTTCGGGAAATATTTTCACCATTTATTTGCCACCAAATGTAACTTCTCTCATACAACCCATGGACCAGGGCGTTATCCAAAATCTCGTGTCATTACAAGACTTCCTACGTAAACTGATAAGCCAAGATGACAATATTCACACATTTCAGAAGTGATACAATCTTAAAGATGCCATCTTTAATGCTGCATGTTCCTGGAACTTGGTGAAAGGTCACACTTTGAGACAAACCTGGTGCAAATTGTGGCCTTCTGTAATGTTTGCTGAAGGTTCTTCAGAGGAGGAATTTCATGGGTTAAATGTTCGTCCCTAGAGGAGTACAGTAATGGAAATGGCTGGCATGGTGAAAAATGTAGGCCCAGCAAACCCTCTACGGCACCGCAGTGAAAGTGATATTGAGCAGTGGGTTGATGCAGATAGAGAAGTTGCTGTTGTGCATATGCTAAGTGATGATGAAATAATGGAGAATGTTTTGAATCCAAAGAAAGAAAAAGGAAAGTGAGATGGAAAGTGAAGAGGATGAGATTTCTGAAGAGATGATGATTTCTTGGGCTAAAGCTGCAGAAGATTTTGCTTCATTCCTCAAATTTGCTGAAAGGCATCCTTGCTATTCTGCCCAAGAAGTTATGCACCTCCATATTCTGCATTCCACCTTTCTACAAAAAAGGCAAGAGTCCACTAAGCAAGCAGACATCCGGGACATGTTTAGGAAAGCTTCCAAAAGAGTTGGAGCAGTGGAAGTGCCTGAAGAATCTGTTGAAGTGCCTGATCCTGATGACCCAGCTGACATGGATATTCCTGATGAACCAGTTGCCTTGGAATAAGTGTACAGTCAACCACTGTACTTTACAGTTGTGTATAAGTTTTGTTTTACTGTTAAGTAATTAAAGAGTTATGGATTACCCTCAACTGACAGTACTGTACTTAATCAAGCATCTTCCACCATCCATTTAACACAACATTCTGTAGGTGAGTACCCAATTACTGTATACTGCACATTTCTTGATTTTTAAAAAATTTTCTTTGTTAAAAATAGCCTCGGTAGATAACCCTCTCCGTCATCCGGAATTTTTGATAAACCGGCAACACGCCGGTCCCGGATAAAAAAGAGTTTCCTGTAGATACATTGATAACAGCAAAGGTAAACCTACTGTATTAGTTTATAGTAACACAGAATTTACTGTTCCTCCCCCTCAGGAAATTAGAAATTAACAGCCATGTCTCCTGTGCTAAAATCAGGATAAAATTATACCTGCAGCCTGAGGAAGCAGCTAGCAGTCATTTTTAAAGTGACCGCCAGTTTCCTACACAAAGATGTTAAAATGTTTAGACTTTATTTGTGACACATCTCCTGCGTCCAGTTCCTCTGCCTTCTGTGCAAACTCCAGCTACATTCTCTAGTTTATTGCACAATCTCATCCCTCCCACAGACTGCTTCACAGAACCTCCACTTCAACCCACAGTTTCATACAACTCCTCCATTAAAAATCTCTCAAATCGACTTCCTGTTAATTATTGCAGACACAGGTGCCAAGCGGGGAACGTTGCTGCAATCATGTTAGCCCAATATACATAAATCACAGACACACCGAGCGCTTTTGCTCTTCACCAGCTACACAACTTTCCAGTATCACATCTCCTAAATACATCCCTGTATTAATGGTCCTTTTCATCAGATGACTGAACATACCTGAAGATTTGTGTCATAATTGTTGTACCCAACCATCCTGTTGCGTTAACAATCATCGTCTTCAAAAAAGACCATCCTGGTGGGCAGCGGTGGGCTTCGCAGCACCATAACCACTTGTAACTACAATAACTTAGACACTATATTATTTTAAACAGTTTAGTTGCAGTGATTTGCAGGCCATGACACAATCTTAGTATTCAGTTCAAAGCTCGAGTGGTTTAAGTTACTTGACCTATTGGATTATGTCACAATCTTGGACAAGACATTACCCCTCAGGTATTGATATATCCACACAGCATTCATACATTATTTATATACACACACACACAAACATCTTTGTTGAATATTAAATCCCTCTATTTATTCCTATTACAGGTCTTCCTAAGCTACTCCCAGCACCCGTGACCAATGTGCTCCCTAAGCTCTGCCAGTACAGCTCTCCAGCAGGAATATAACTGAGATCAAGAACTCGGAGAATTGAACCTCCATCCCATTCATCACACATTGACTCTCCACCAAACTACTGAATGTATTTATACAATAGATTAATACATGGCTTTCCCATGATTTAACACACAATGTAGTTGTACAGTAAATGAGTAAAGTCATAATTCAGACTTTTTAGTTGGATCAAGATTCAAAAAAACAAAAATCAATCATTTCCTGCAATATCAAGATTATTGATCGCTGGTTTCACATCATGGAATAGCAGCAGAAATACATGACTGAAGCTTCAACAATAAAAAACGTTTCTCCATCATCTATTCAAAGCCCTACCCTCCCAGGTCCAGTAAGCTATAGGTCGGACATTAAAAAAAAAGCTGCACTGATATTAGCCAACCAATAGAACTCGATCCCAATTTGACAAGAACATTGCCCAGTGTGAATGTGTACACTACATCTACGGCTCCCTTCAGCAGTGTTGCCTATTGGCAGTTATGATAGGCTTACTCATGGCTCTTTGCTGCAATTAATCCAACTTTCACCCGAATGTAATTGTAACCTGATTGTCCTAGTCTCCAAGTATGGTTTCTATACTCCACTACAATTGTTTACATAACGGATGTTGCACTACCTAAAAGTGAAGCACATTATAATTAAGGAACCCAGGTGAAGTGCAGGGGCTATAATACAGGACTGGCTGTGAAGCAATCTGCACATTCCAAGGATGTGAAAGAGGCAATACAACTATAAGCTCTTTCTTATTTCTTTCTCCCAGGGTAAAAAGAATGAAAGTGGTGATGAGGTAAATCAAGTGGTAGCGCTCAGGTTTTGCCATGCTTGGATTTTTGAAGGCTTTAGATTGCAGGAATAAGTTCCAATGGTTGTGGTTCAGGCAAAGAATGAGTTAGAGGATGAGAGAGGATGGACATTATAGAATATATGTAAAGTTTAAAAGAATGCAAGAAAGGGAAGTTCAAAGCAGCAATGACCCCACAATAGTATTGGTAAAGTCTGGAGAGAGAAGAAAGGCTCCAATGAAGATGGAGAAAAAGGAGCTTGAGGTCACTGAGGGAGGGAAGAGAGGGATCACCTATCCTCTTGTACTCTATCCATGAAGGCAAATGAGTTACTGGAGAGCCTCCTACAACATGGGAGCAGTATTAAAGTCAAGAATAGGATTTACCTCTATAAAAAGCTTTTAAAGCTAAGAGTTGTTGAAGGCAAGTAGTGTTTGGCACAGAAGAGGAACCTATGCTTCTTGAAGGCAGCTGTAGCAAATGTAGGATTCCATTTGAGAACAGAGGATAGAGTGAGGTTAAGAATGGCAATAGATGGACGATTGAGAACGGGTCCATCCACAGACAGTTGTCTGCAACAAAATGTAAATGTTGTTAAAATGTAGGAGGCTGGGTAGCACAGTGGGCTAAGCTGGTTCTGCTTTCACTTCTGAAACCATGGCTAGCACAGACTACTGGGATCAAAGTCCCCTCTCTGCAAGAGTCCTACATCGAACAAGTTTCCGCAGTTTTGACAGTTCCTATTGTCCATGAACCCATTAGGAAAACGGATCCAAGTACTCAAAGTATCCAGAGTGATGGTTGGGTGTGGGAAATTGAAAGAAAGATCACACTGGTGAAGTAAGGAGTGCGCTCTCTCAGAGAAAAGTTAAAGCCAAACATTGGAACAGAGTAGAGGTTGCTTGACTCTGCATCCGGCCACGCTGTCACTGACCTGGGAATGTTTGACACTGGAGGGAAAAGAAATGTGCCATTGCCAGTCACATCTTTTCCCTTAATGCACACAGTAAAAGCTTTTAATCAAGTGGCAAAAGAGGACAGTACCTAACTGCACAGTAACTGTATGAATCACCCATTCCAGGCAATTTTTCTTGAGATTTATGGTAATTAAATTGAGTAATTAGATTGACTTATCCTGCAGTTAAGTAATTTCTTTCATCCTTCTCTTTAATAAACATAACTGAATCATTTTCCACAGTTTATTCCTCGGATTCTGTGGTTTCTTATTAAAACCACTTTTGATCCTCCTTTCCTCCACCACCATCTTTTTACAGGACCCATGAGGGAGACACAAAACACACACCGCTACTTACCATGTTTGATAAGGCAACTCTGTCCTTCGGAACAACGAGCGTGATGTCAAATGTTGCTTTTATGGCAGGTTCATCCCAACATGGAAATGCTCTCCGTGCATCTGTAGGCTAGAGAAAGAGAGAAAAATAGAGAAAGGGAAAGCGAGAAACAGAAAGGGAAAGTCAGAGAAATGGGAGGAGAGAGAGAGAGGGAGAACGTGAGAGAGAAAGAAAATAAGAGAAAGGGAGAGAAGAGCGGATAGGGAAAGAGAGAGATTGATTCAAATAGTGCAAAATCACTTCACATCCTATGTACTGCACAGACATGAGAATCTTTACAAGTATTACCTAAAATCTATTCAGATAATGTGTGGGCCTTTTATACATAAAGGATAAATGTTGTGTATTATGCTTTTTATTCCCCGTGGATAGTTATATTTGTTTAGAGGAGAAAAACAGAATCCTGCTTTAAAAACTGAAGAACGATATTTGGTTTGAAACAAAAGCAGAATTCCAAAGTCAAGCAACTTAAAAAAAAAACCTGCCAAGTTCAATGAAAGTCTGCAAAAGGTCCAGTCTTTGGTGATTTTCTCTATAAAACCTCAAGAGGTTTATTTGTTGCAGGTTGGTGGTAAAATGGAGCCACTCTCTGCACCACTTCCCCTGTACCAGAAATCAAACATCCCATACTACAGTACTAGATCGGCCCACTTTCAAAATCTTGCCTCAGCCCTCACTCAAGGTTTATTATCAGAAAGGTATTTATTATAGACAGGACTCCACTACACTGTAGTTTTATTTTCTAACCTCAAACTGAGAGACAGCAGCATAGTGGGTTTCTCCCATCGGTGTTGTATACTTGCTTCTGTAAAATCCCTTCATTTTGTCGTTGAGCTCTCCAACAAAATCTATCTTCAAAGTGCCGTGACCTGTTACAACACAATGCTATAATTAACACACCATAAACAGACATTACATTATAATAATACAGCATAAGAATGGACCAGCCAGCGGGCTGGCGCTCTTGTAGGATGGGCCCATAAATGACAATTTATTTATTAAGCCCCGAGGTCATCTCTATAGGTTCTTGAACAGTAACGTTTTTAATGCAATCTTTTTGCTTTAAGCTTATTTTTGTGCCAGTAAAGGCTGGATATGGAATTGAACACCGTCAATATCATGCACACACAAGGCAGGCACAGCATGGCCAGATGCACAGTAAAGGCCCTTCTGCTCTGCTCCAATAATGTACCCAATCCCCCATCTCAGAAGAGCATCAGTAATAATTATCCTCACATCCCACACCAAATGTCCTCCTCACAGCCTCCCTTACAATTACCGAGGTGAAACTGCACAAGCTAATTGCAGTCAACAGAAGGAGGACATGTTCATACCAACAATCTAGGCTGCATTTAAAGCTCGATCAAAAGACAGTGCATTAATACAGCACATCGCCCAGTCTCCAGTAAAGATGATTTATTTTGACTAAACATACATTACTGAAGGACAGTGGCTTTCTGTGAAATTGCTGATCAATACCATAGACTGTTTCTTCATTGAATTCTTTCCCCCTCGCTTCAAGCACGTCTCCCTTCTAGACCATAATTATTGCACTCTACCGGCATACTTTCCACCAGAAGGATGTGGCAAGATGCTACATATACTGCAAACCATTTTCCACAACAGTAAAAAATGATGGTTATACTCCAAAAGACAAAAAAAAGCACCCTCCCCACCCTAATGTGGTTGACTCTTAACTGCCCACTGAAGTGGCCTAGCAGGCCACCCAGTTGTATCGCCACCTTCTCAGACCAACTAGGGATGGGCAATAAATGCTGACCTCACCAGCAATGCCTACATCCCAAGAATGAATAAAGAAAAATAAGGTGCATTAGTGGGATGAAGTGACTGGCAACGTGCCGTAATTTTCAAATCAAATTAAAAGCATCGGTAGTTAAAAATAATTTCCTTATTTAATTCCATGTACCACACAAGACAAATCAAATCGCTACACAATACATTTTTCTTAAGTTTTCCCTCTTCTGAACACCTCTCTTTAGGGTTTCACTCTGCCTTAGGCTATTCCTCAACCAAAGGGGCAGACGGAGACTTGCTCCACGGGCTCCACCAATGCAAGTGCCTTACGCGCTGCTAAATGTGATTATATACCATGCACAGCGTTCATAATGAAAGAGTTAATAACTGAAAACAAATGAGTAACAAAGACAGAAATTTGCTTCTTAGCCCGGATTTTGTAAAATGCAAAGAAGTCCAACAGTTACAATTCACATGAAGGTTCACATCTGAACCATTAACCCATCCTTCTTTCCGATGTTGATCAATCTGCTGCACACTTGCAGCGGTTTGTCTTTATTTCTAGCATTCGGGGTTCTTTTTTTTTCTTTTCATCTCACAATTCCACCCCTTTAACTAAGAATTATTTTGAGGACACATTAATCTTAATTTCTGACTTGTGCCCCTTAAAGTACAAAGTATTTTTTAAACTTGCTGTTGTGGCCATTATTTAGCTTTAATTATTCCTGCCATCACAGGAAAGAGACCTTAACATGGCACACATGGCTGCAAAATACCCTAATTTATCAACTAGCAGGATCCAACTTGGAAAATTCACAGGTCTTTAATAATTTTTTTTATGTAATCCAGTTGGAAAGATCTTTTTCACTCCTTAGAAGCTATTAACTACTTTTTCCAAGAGATGAGTTCATATTGCACGATTCTAATGGGGAATAAGGAAAGGGCAAAGAAATTAAACAAATACTTTGTGTCCGTCTTCACGGAAGACACAGCAAAAAACTTCCTGGAAATAGTGGGGAACCAAGGCTCTTGAGAATGAGGAACTGAAAGAAATTAGTTTTAGTAAAAAAATAGTACTGGAGAAATTAATGGGACTGAAAGCCGATGAATTCCCTGGACCGGATGACCTACATCCTCGGGTTTTGTAAGAGGTGGCTATAGAGATAGCGGATGCATTGGTCATTTTCCAAAATTCCATAAATTCTGTAATAGTTCCCGCGGATTGGAAGGTAGCAAATATAACCCCACTATTTAAGAAAAGAGGGAGCGAGAAAACGGGGAACTACAGGCCTGTTAGCCGGACATCAGTAGTAGGGAAAATGCTAGAATCTATTATTAAGGACGTGGTAACAGGGCACTTAGAAAATAATAATAGGATTGGGCAGAGTCAACACGGTTTTATGAAAGGGAAATCGTGTTTAATGAATCTGGTAGAGTTTTTTTGAGGTTGTAACTTGCAGAATAGATAAAGGGGAACCAGTGGATGTGGTGTATTTGGATTTTCAAAAGGCATTCGATAAGGTGCCACACAAGAGGTTATTAAACAAAATTAGGGCTCATGGGATTGGGGGTAATATACTAGCACGGATTGAGGATTGGTTAACGGACAGAAAACAGAGAGTAGGAATAAATGGGTCATTTTTGGGTTGGCAGGCTGCAACTAGTGGGGTACCGCAAGGATCAGTGCTTGGGCCTCAGCTATTCACAATCTACATCAACGATTTGGATGAGGGGACCAAATGTAATATATCCAAGTTTGCTGATGATACAAAGCTGGGTGAGAATGTAATTTGTGATGAGGATGCAAGGAGGCTTCAAGGGGATATAGACAGGCTAAGTGAGTGGGCAAGAACATGGCAAATGGAATATAATGTGGAGAAATGTGAAGTTATCCACTTTGGTTGGAAAAATAGAAAAGCAGAGTATTTTTTAAATGGAGAGAGATTGGGAAATGTTGGTGTTCAGAGGGACCTGGGTGTCCTTGTACACGAATCACTGAAAGTTAACATGCAGGTACAGCAAGCAATTAGGAAAGCAAATGGTATGTTGGCCTTCATTACAAGAGGATTTGAGTATAAGAGTAAAGACATCTTACTGCAATTATATACCTGGAGTAGTGTACACAGTTTTGGTCTCCTTACCTAAGGAAGGATATACTTGCCATAGAGGGAGTGCAATGAAGGTTCACCAGACTGGTTCCTGGGATGGGGGATTGCCCTATGAGGAGAGATTGAGTAGACTAGGCCTATACTCTCTGGAGTTTAGAAGAATGAGAGGTGATCTCATTGAAACATACAAAATTCTTACAGGGCCTGACAGGGTAGATGCAGGGAGGATGTTTCCCCTGGCTGGGGAGTCTAGAACCAGGGGTCACAGTCTCAGAATAAGGGGTCGGCCATTTAGGACTGAGATGAGGAAAGATTTCTTCACTCAGAGGGTGGTGAATCTTTGGAATTCTCTACCCCAGAGGACTGTGGAGGCTCAGTCGTTGAGTATATTCAAGACAGAGCGATAGATTTTTAAATATCAAGGGAATCAAGGGATATGGGGATAGTGCAGGAAAGTGGAGATGAGGTAGATGATCAATCATGATCTTACTGAATGGCAGAGCAGGCTTGAAGGGCCAAATGGCCGACTCCTGCTCCTATTTCTTATGTTCTTATATTCTTATGATTCATTCTGCCAAGTGACATTTTTTTTATTCGTTCCTGGGATGTGGGTGTCACTGGCAAGGCCAACAGATATTACCCATCCCTAATTGCCCTTGAGAAGGTGGTGGTGAGCCGCCTTCTTGAACCGCTGCAGTCACTGTGGTGAAGGTACTCCCATACTGCTGTTAGGAAGGGAGTTCCAGGAGTTTGACCAAACGGCAATACATGTCAGGATGGTGTGTGACTTGGAGATTTGAATCTTTATACAAAGTTCAATAGACAGTAACACCCAGACAATAAGGCCCAGTTTCTTTCTCTTTTCTGGCAAAATGAAGTCAATGACATGATTTAATAATTATTTTGGATACCACTGATATGAAGACCAGCGTCCAAGGTGTAAGGGTTTCTTCCAAGATGGCACCTGGGCTGGCAGCTCCCCTGGGAGCTCCTTTGCTGTGCAACTTTATCCTTGGCCATCTGTTGCCCTTTCACCCCCAACCTCCTCTCTTCCACCGTTTGTTCCCTTGGGGGTCCTGGTGCACGAAACTCAAAAAGTTAGTATGCAGGTGCAGCAAGTGATTAAGGCGGCCAATGGAATGTTGGCTTTTATTGCTAGGGGGTTGGAATATAAAAACAGGGAGGTATTGCTGCAGTTGTACAAGGTATTGGTGAGGCCGCACCTGGAATACTGCATACAGTTTTGGTGTCCATACTTAAGAAAAGACATACTTGCTCTCGAGTCAGTACAAAGAAGGTTCACTCGGTTAATCCCGGGGATGAGGGGGTGGTCATATGAGGAGAGGTTGAGTAGATTGGGACTCTACTCATTGGAGTTCAGAAGAATGAGAGGCGATCTTATTGAAACATATAAGATTGTGAAGGGGCTTGATCGGGTGGATGCGGTGAGGATGTTCCCAATGATGGGTGAAACTAGAACTAGGGGGCATAATCTTAAAATAAGGGGCTGCTCATTCAAAACTGAGATGAGGAGAAACTTCTTCACTCAGAGGGTGGTAGGTTTGTGGAATTTGCTGCCCCAGAAAGCTGTGGAAGCTACATCATTAAATAAATTTAAAACAGAAATAGATAGTTTCCTAGAAGTAAAGGGAATTAAGGGTTACGGGGAGCGGGCAGGAAATTGGACATGAGTCTAGGTTCGGAATGGTCATAGCCCTGTGGGTAGTGGAGTGGGCCCAGGGGCCGTGTAGCCTTGTTCTGCTCCTACTGTGTTCTAATTCTGTTAGATTTCAGGAGATGGTTTTATTCCTGTTCCTGGCTGGGGTGGAGATCGTCTTTACAGAAGGTAAGTACGGTAGAAAATATAGGGACAGAGTGATCTCCTGGAAGAATTTCGATCGCCTAGATGGGTCGGAGAGGAATTTCCCAGATTTTTTTCTCCCAAATTGGCCATTGGGTCTTTATCTGGTTTTTCGCCTCTCCCGGGAGATCACATGGGTTCGGGTGGATGCAGAGTGATAGAAGATTTGAGGTTAGGATCAGATCAGCCATGATCTTATTGAATGGTGGAGCAGGCTCGAGGGGCCGATTGGCCTACTCCTGCTCCTATTTCTTATGTTCTTATGTTCTTATGGCTCTATTAGTGGGCACATTTCAGCCCTAATGACAAGTTAACTGCTAATTTAAAGTTACCTGGGACCATTGCCCACCCCATAATGTGGCACATGATCACCAATGCCCATTGCATTTGCTGCCAACATTTTGCTTTGACTATTGAGGCTCACCAATTGCCAACCAAGTGAACTGACCAGGATTACACAGTTAACACTGCTGATTAACTTGCACTTAAAAACAAATGAGCAGTAGTTAACTAGGTGCAAGCATTAAGAACCCAAGCTAACTGAGCACATCAATAAAAAAAACTTTTTTGCTGTAGCCCAGAATAATTTTTTCTTTTTATTGATCCACAAAATCCAATTAACCACGGAACAGTCATAAACAACTAAATCTACACAGGCAATCTACAATGCCAGATAACCAGCTGCAGGTATGGGCTCCCTCATACTTTAATAGTTGTTCAATTGAAAGCAAGAAGTTCTTCTGTACACAGGAGCAATCAACACATGGAATGGGCTCCTGGATAGAGTGATGGAGGCAAAGACCCTGAAATCATTGAACAACTAGTTGGATGCTGCAATGGGTGGATTTTATATTGCGGACCTGTGTTCAAGTAGAAACGAGGAGGTAGAAATTCCAATGCACCACTTTGTGGAGTCCATATTGCAAAGTTACACACTCTGAGCCCATGATGTTCCGTCCACTGAAGTTAATGTGTGGGCTGGAAGTGACAGACATCAAATAGTGGCACACCAGAATTTCTATCCCTAAATGTAGAAACTAAAGGGGCAGGCAGAGTCAGAGACATGAGTGAAGAATTGATTCTAATCCGGGTCTCAGAAGTAAAAGAGCAGCAACTAGTTTGAACCACAAATTTGAAGGCATATTGGCGCACCCACTTTTATTTGTAATGTTCTAGAATTACCTTTCTGTAGAGCGCTGGGAAACGAGAGAGTCACTTTCTCATCTTCATTTTGATAATTGAACCCTGTTGCATTTATTTCTGTAAAAAGACAAACAATACATCTTAAAATGAATGAACGATTGTACCCTTATATTTATGTAATGCAGTGATGTACAATCATGGCAAAACAACTTGGACCAACTTTATAGTGCAAGCTATTTACATCAGAGTTTTTTGCCCTCCTTTTGAACAAAGTGGTACATTTATAGTGCAGGGCAGTTTTATAGGCAGGAGGACAAAAGCAGCAAACACACACACACAATGTGCACAAGCACATGGGATGCCTGTTCCCTTTAAAACCTGCCTTTACATCATAGCTTTCAAGAGCAGGGATAGTAGATACTCTTAAATGCTAATAAACCAATGCACTACCAACTGAAACAGGAGCAGGAACAGGCAGTATAATAGCAAAATACTGCAGATGTTGGAAATCTGAAATAACAACAGAAGATGCTGGAAATACTCAGCAGGCCAGGCAGCATCGCAGCTTTGACACAGTCAGGTTGGCTGCAGCCACATTCTTTGACTGTTGGACGCTAGCTACTTTTGCCATCACAGTTTACGCAGAGTTTCAGGAATACAATTTTGTTTTTCTCTCTTGCCAATTTTCACCCCTCCTCTTGAAGGCGACTACCCCTCACGGGCATTCAGCTCCACAGCTGACCTCTTGTACCTCGCCCAAGTAGCCATTATTCATACGTCAACCTCAACAGTGAATGTTGGTGAGCTATTTGACTGTGAGGACCATCACAACCCAACTTGATGCTGTCCTCAACCGGATAGCCACATACGCACACTTTGCTGAAGAGCGAGCAGGAGCAGGATCTTTGACTGATTTTCTTCCTCCTTAACCCAGGGGCATAAAGGCCAATAGCAATGGCCCTCCCGCTGCCCCAACCGAGATCAAGCCTTTCTTTCCTTGAGTCCCTATTTATAATGGCAAACTAAACCGAACAATGTGTTCATTTGGCTCCCAGTTCCTACTATAAATAGGGCATTAGTAACGCTAACACAAGACAGCAATTCATGGCGAGGACAATTACCTGCAGTAGTACATGTTCACATCACATGTAATGGTCAATTATACCTCACTGAACAAAAAACCATCTGTGAATTTACAGCGTTAGGTAAACAAAGCACAATTAAATAGCTAAGTGGAAGAGCAGCCTTGGACACGTGGAACATTGACAGAAATATCCTCTTTAGATTGTGCCTCAAAATCCAAATGTTTTGGATATTTTAATCCTGATTTAACACATCAGTGGTACCCGTCTGGACCCGAGATTTTAACCTCAAGGCTACGATGATGCCTTACTGCATTAGCACTTCTATTCAAACAATAGAAACCACAGGGCAAGTTCCAACATATTAAACATGGATGGGTAAGAGAAACCAATTTTTAAAATTCCTAATACTCTCATTAACAACTTGCATTGACACAGTAATGCAGAAGAACATCTCAAGATGCTTCACATAGCCGTACGGAAAACAGTGGACAGAGTCAAAGGAGGAGATTTTAGGAGGTGACCAAAAGGTTGGTCAAAGAGGTGGGCTTTAAGGTGGGTCTTAAAGGCGGGGAGGTGGGGGAGTTTACGGACGGAATTCCAGAGGATAGGGCCTATGCTACAGAATGAGGGGCAAAGGGAAAATGGATGAACCATGGAGATGGAACCAGTTACAATATCAGCCAGCAGTGGGGCAAGAAGGGAAGTTGGGTGGTCAGCAATTTAGTAGAGATGGGAGTCAAGGGAGCAGAAGGTAGGTATTTTTAATTATCCAGGATGATCCTTGAGCGGTACCTGGTTTTGGCAGAAGAGAGTAAGATGTGGTTGAGCGAAATCCAGTGATGGATGGCTAAGCCAGACCAGAATAAGTTTGTGGTTGGCCTAAGCCTTGTGCACAAGTGAAGAGACATTCTGGAGGGACCCGCAAAGCAGGTGGTGCTTGTTGATCTGCCAACAAGTCTAAGGGGCTGGTTCTGGGTGGGGCGAGGTTAGCCCCCCAGCAAGCATACTGGGCAGTAAGATTAGGGAGACGGGAGAATAGGACAGCTGAGGTTCCTTGTGACGAGGAGGCAGTTATAGGTGCTTCAATAGGCTTTTTGGGGAATGTCGAGAGATGTAGGATGAAGTCGACTTGTAGACAGCGTGGAGTCAGACTGTAGTAAACACAAACCAATTTCTAGGTTCAGAGACAGTTGTGAAGAGGGAGTGGATTCAGGAGCCAATCATGGGCAGAGCATCGGTGGAGGTGCTGGTTGCCTAGTAGAATCCGAGGGCCACGGAGAGTTGACCACATGCTAACAGAAGTTGATCTTGGAGTCTAGCAGAGGTTGTAATGGATAAACGTGCACTAGTGCATCTGGTGAGGGTGAAGGGTAGGGAGCTGGTCCGAGGAGCAACTGTGGGGTGGCAAGTAGCATACAAGATTGGGAGCAGCAGCAGGAATTTGAGGAGCTGGTGCAAAGCAGCCCCGCGAAAGGAGAAGGACAAGTTCTGAAGAATCAGCCGAGCAGAGTCAGCGACACAGGAAGCAAGCAGATAGCAACAGCACAGCACGGGACTTTTATTTGGTTACACAGGTTAGACCAAGCTAAGCAACAACGACTTGCATTTATATAGCGCCTTTAACTGAGTAAAACACTCAAGGGGCTGCACACGAGCGTTTTCAAGCAAAGTTTAACACCGAGCCACACAAAGAGCTATTAGAACAGGTGGAGGCAAGTTTTAAGGCACGTCTTCAAAGGAGGAGAGAGAGGCGGAGAGGTTTAGGGCAGGAATCCCAGAGCTTAGGGCCCAGGCAGCTGAAGGCACGGCCGTCAATGGTGGAGCGAGGAAAACCAGGATGCGCAAGAGGCCAGAATTGGAGGAGTGCAGAGATCTCGAAGGGTTTGTGGGACTGGAAGTTACAGGTTATTTAAGAAAACAGGACTTTATATGGCAATTTGAACAATAGCCAATTTATTTTCTTCACTTCCTTTCTCCATTTAAAGTAGCTCCATTAGCTCTATATTAGTTCTGTACACGAGGAGTTTTAAGTTTGACCTTCCCTTCCTGAACTTTTGTCAGAATCTTAAATAACTTTAATCTTTTTTAATCTGCTACATGTATTCCTGTTACTCGCAATTACATTTACGATTGTGACTAATGTAACCAAAACTGGCCCAAGAATTCCTTTGGAGCACACACATAAATCCCAGAGTTTACAAAAAACTCCTCTTCTCCAAGATTAAATTCTAAGAGTACCATCACTACGTTGTTGCTTTTAGGAAAACAGGAATGCACAGGATCAGAAATGACCACGTTAATCCACCTGGCTGGCCCCAAAAATTCAAAAACAGAATGCACTGCTAATTAATATATCTCTCAACTTTAGTCGTTTAATGTTTAAAGTGAATTCCAGAGCCTAGGGCCAAGCTGCCCGAAAGCACGGCCGCCCATGGTGGGCCAAAGGGAGTGGTGAATGCACAAGAGACCAGAGTTGGAAGAACGCAGAGTTCTCGGAGGATTGTAGGGCTGTAGGAGGTAACAGAGATAGGGAGGAGAAAGGTCATGTAAGGATTCAAACACAAGCATGAGAATACAGGAAACTCTCTTTTTACCGGCACCTAAATAACCGGAAATCTCTCTTAACCGGCAAAATAAAGGAGCAGGTTCAGTTAAGTTTTACTTCATATTAGTGGCCGTGTAACCGGGGTTCCTGCACCTGTTGCCATGCAACAGGGACGCCTGGATCTGTGGCCGTGTACGGGGCTCTCGTACCTTAGTAAGTATACCTCTCTGTAATCCGGACTTTTTGATCAACCGGCAGCACGCCGGTCCTGTCGGTGCCGGATAAAAAACAGAGTTTCCAGTATTAGGTACTGGTGGGCCAGGAGCCAATGCAGGTGGGGCATTGGAAGCCGGCCAGGACAGTATTGTAGTCATCTGGAGGTGACAAAAGTTTGGATGATGGTTTCAGCAGCAGATAAGCTGAGGCAGGGACGTAGATGGGTGATGTTAGGAAAGTGGAAGTAGGTGGTATCTTTGATGGACAGGATATGCAATAAATGTTGGCCTT
Organism: Somniosus microcephalus; assembly: GCF_052327205.1. NCBI lineage: Eukaryota > Metazoa > Chordata > Chondrichthyes > Squaliformes > Somniosidae > Somniosus > Somniosus microcephalus. The sequence goes on from NC_141010.1 coordinate 8,167,240, forward strand.
GCCAGCGACGCCCACATCCCTTAAAAACGAATAAAAAACAATACGGGATCAAAAGCTCACTTTGGAGTCAAATAGATCACCGAGCTTGCAAACAGTCTAGTTTAGCCTGCGAGTGTGGTCAGGGAGGGGAATAGAATCTTTTAGGGGGCGGGGGGAGGGCGAAGACATTGACTTTGGTCTTCCCAATGTTCATTTGGAGGAAATTGCAGTTCAGCTTGGACTGGATGTCAGATTAGCAAGCTGACAACAGTGGAAGGGTCGAGAGAGAGTGGAGAGGTATCGTCTGCGTACATGTGGAACCCGCCGTCATGTCTTCGGATGACGTCACCGAGGGGCAGCATGTAGATGAGCAATAGGAGGGGGCAAGAATAGATAGCAAATAACTTCTAGAAGTCATTCTAGCATTTTGTTCGTACAGAGTTCACTTAAGTTGTTATACCTGTACATTACAACCTGAGTCTCGAGACAGCAGCCTCAGCAGAGTGCTCTGCGGCATTTATTTGTACATGGGGCAGCGGGTCTGCTTGCAAGCCAGATCACCGGCTGGTGTCTCCATGTTGCACCATGACAATTTGGTCAGTGTGCACGAGCAAATGGTGCCATGTCAACAGAAAACAACATGACACCAGAACTTGGAATCACTGCATTTGTACAGAACGTCCCAGCGTGCCAGTAAATGACTGCTACCGCCAGAACATTGGCCCAGGAAAGGCGAGCAACTCACGGGAAAACCCCGTTAAAAAAGGGTCTTTCGGTCAGCTAGTCTTAAAAAAAAAAAAAATCTGAGAGGTTTAGCTTTCAGGTAAACAGACTGCACAAGACCTGGGGGTCATGAGCCAGCAGCTCAAGAGCAACATAAAAGACGTTGACTCATGATCTTTATCTCTCAGCAGTGCTTTCTGGCAACAAAAAACATAAAATAAATAGACACACCCTTTCGTTCCCACTATGCTGTAACGCACTCACTTTTCACAAAGGAAATCAAGAACTTTCTAAAAGTAAAAAAAAAGGCAAATACTGGATACGTTATTAAAACTGAAAATAATGGAAACACACAGGAAGCCAACCAGTAATTGAAGAGAGCAAAGTCTTCAGGTAAAGGGCCTCTATCTAAAATGTGAACCTATCTTTTCTCTTAATATACTGATGGATAATCTGAGCATATACAACTTTTTAGTTTCTAAAACAGGCATTAGTTACCTCCTATTAAACCAAGAGAAAGTGACAGAATTAATGCAGTCAGCAGAAGAACATAAGAAATAGGAGGAGTAGGCCATTCGGCCCCTCGAGCCTGCCCCGCCATTCAATAAGATCATGGCTGATCTGATCTTGCCCTCAACGCCACTTCCCACCCACTCCCCGTCGCTTAAATATCTGTCTCTCTCCGCCTTGAATATATGCAATGACCCAGCCTCCACAGCTCTCTGGGGTAGAGAATTCCAAAGATTCACGACCCTGAGCGAAGAAATTCCTCATCTCCGTTTTAAATGGGCGACCGCTTATCCTGAAACTATGCCCCCTAGTTCTAGATTCCCCCACGAGGGGAAACATCCTCTCTGCATCTACCCTGTCAAGCCCCCTCAGAATCTTATATGTTTCATTAAGATCACCTCCCATTCTTCTAAACTCCAATGAGTATAGGCTCAACCTGCTCAACCTTTTTTCATAAGACAACCCCCTCATCTCAGGAATCAACCTAGTGAACCTTCTCTGAACTGCCTCCAATGCAAGTTTATCTCTCCTTAAATAAGGAGACCAAAACTGCACGCAGTACTCCAGGTGTGGTCTCACCAGCGCCCTGTACAGTTGAAGCAAGGCTTTTATACTCCATCCCCCGAGCAATAAAGGCCAACATTCCATTTGCCATCCTAATTACTTGCTGTACCTGCATGCTAATTTTTTATGTTTCATGTACTAGGACCCCCAGATCCCCCTGTACCGCAGCATTATGTAGTCTCTCTCCATTTAAATAATAATTTGCTTTTTTATTTTTCCTACCAAAGTGGATAACCTCACATTTTCCCACAGGATATTCCATCTGCCAAATTTTTGCCCGCTCACTTAACCTATCTATATCACTTTTTACAGACTCTGTGTCCTCCTCACAACTTGCTTTCCCACCTATCTTTGTATCAGCAGCAAATTTGGCTACAGTACACTCGGTCCCTTCATCCAAGTCATTAATATAGATTGTAAATAGTTGAAGCCCCAGCACTGATCCCTGTGGCACCCCACTAGTTAGTTTGCCAACCGGAAAATGACCCATTTATCCCGACTCTTTGTTTTCTGCTAGTTAGCCAATCCTCTATCCATGCTAATATATTACCCCAACCCAGTAAGCTCTTATCTTGTGCAGTAACCTTTTATGTGGCACCTTATCGAATGCCTTCTGGAAATCCAAATACACCACATCTACTGGTTCCTCTTTATCCACCCTGCTCATTACACCCTCAAAGAACTCTAGTAAATTTGTCAAACATGATTTCCCTTCCATAAAACCATGTTGACTCTGCTTGATTGTATTATGATTTTCTAAATGTCCTGCTATTAGTTCCTTAATACTGTAATGGATTCCAGCATTTTCCCCAATGACAGAGGTTAGGCTAACTGGCCTATAGTTTCCTGCTTTTTGTCTCCCTCCTTTCTTGAATAGGGGCGTTATATTTGCAGTTTTCCAATCCGCTGGGACCACTCCAGAATCCAGGGAATTTTGGTAGATTACAACCAACTCATCCACTATCTGTGCAGCCACTTCTTTTAAGACCCCAGGATGTAGGCCATCAGGTCCAGGGGACTTGTCAGCCTTTAGTTCCATTAGTTTGCCGAGTACTTTTTCTCTAGTGATAGTCATTGTTTTAAGTTCCTCCCTCCCGATAGCCCCTTGATTATCAATTATTATTGGGGTGCTTAGTGTCTTTTATCGTGAAGACCGATACAAAATATTTGTTCAAGGTCTCTGCCAGTTCCCTGTTTCCCATTATTAATGCCCCAGTCCCATCCTCTAAGGGACCAATGTTTACTTTAGCTACTCTCTTCCCTTTTATATACCTGTAGAAGCTCTTGCTGTCTATTTTTATATTTTTTGCAAGTTTACTTTCATAATCTATCTGCGCCCTCTTATTTTTTTGCGTCATCCTTTGCTGGTTTCTAAAAATTTCCCAATCCTCTGGCCTACCACTAACCTTTGCAACATTGTATGCCTTTTCTTCCAATTTGATATCATCCTGAACTTCCTTAGTTAGCCACAGATGGTTCATCCTTCTTGTAGAGTCTTTCTTTCTCACTGGAATAAACCTTTGCTAAGAGTTATGAAATATCTCCTTAAATATCTGCCATTGCTTATCTACCGTCTTACCCTTTAATCTATTTTCCCAGTCTACTTTAGCCAACTCTGTCTTTATACCTTTGTAATTACCTTTATTTAAGTTTAGGACACTAGTTTCAGACCCAATTTCTCACTCTCAAACTGAATCATGCTATGATCACTCTTCCCTAGAGGATCCTTCACTAGGAGATAATTAATTAATCCTGTCTCATTACACATTACCAAATCTAAAATAGCCATCTCGCTGGTTAGTTCCACAACATATTGTTCTAAGAAACCATCCTGAATACATTCTATGAACTCGTCCTCAAGGCTACCCTTGCCAATTTGATTTGTACAATCAATATGAAGATTAAAATCGCCCATGATTATCGCAGTACCTTTCTTACAAGCCCCCATTATTTCTTGATTTATACTCTGTCCTACAGTGTAGCTACTGTTAATAGTGTTAATAGACTACTCCCACCAGTGACTTCTTTCCCTTACTATTTCTTATCTCCACCCAAACTGATTCTACATCTTGATCTTCCAAGCCAATATCATTTCTCACCACTGCATGATCTCATCCTTCTACCCCACCTCCTTTACCTTTGTCTATCCTTCCAAAATGTCAAATACACCTGAATATTCAGTTCCCAACCTTGGTCACCTTGCAACCACGTCGCTACCCATTTATTTCTATTTGTGCCGTCAACTCATCTATCTTGTTACGAATGCTGCGTACATTCAGATAAAGAGCTTTAAATTTTTTCTTTATACCATTTTTACCTACTCAAACTATTTGCTGGTGATTTGATTTCACAACCTCCATTTTCAAAACTTAAAAAAATAATGTAATTAAGGCCAATGACTTCTGGTCAATTTAGTTTACTGACATGTCAAAAATTCTAAAATAGTAATTCTATACATTCCAAAGTAATGTCACATTTTTAAATTTAAACTCCCACCAGTGTTAGGGATTCCTGTTCTACATTTAAGGAGATTTTGTACCAACCATTTTAGTACTCAACTTAAACGATTGACAACACAGAATCTGCTTAATGTTAAGAATAATCTGGTTGTATTTTTGCGAGTCAAATGTAGAAAAAAAACTAAATGAAGTTTCCGGTCAAACACATACTTCTTAACGTATGCGCAAATCTCTTCAGCTAGTTTATAAGTTTCCAATTTGAACTGATAAAAGACAATACTTTCAGCAACTGTTGTTATCACGAGCGCAATCAGCCCATCGAAGCTCATCCCTCTAGTGCATTAAGGGTATAATGTTGCAACTTCCCCTCAGGGAAACACAGGTTTGACACAATGTGGAGTATAACTCCAGCATGTCAAGAAAGGTTTAAAAAATACTTCACATGCTTATTTAATGTTCTAATTCCTGCCTGCACTCTCAAAATGTTTAAAACGTGTCGGCTGTCGTGAGGGGTCCTGCAGATCCATGCAAACACGTTGCACAGATCCTGACTGAAATAGTGCAAAGTCGCAAGCAATGCAATAGGAACTAGCATGTTAACCTGGCCTGCCCTTTTAAGGCTGTTGCTCCAAGTATGCAAATACTTGAAACCTCCAAATCAGTGGCCATTTTGCTTGTTTTTGTAAAAGACTTTTGCATCTGTAACAAAATGTGACATATGATGTGTGACAGACATAGAACTAGGAAAGATGTCAGCACATTTTTCTTTAGACAAAGGATTACTGACCTTTGCAATAAGCTGCCAGCTCGTGCGGATTCATTGCCAACATTGAAAAGGACGAGTTCCTAGGGAAAGCCGATATCGCTATGTATAAAAAGTCGGTGGGATGTTGGGTAATGCACCACTTGGTCACTATGATCTCTTGAAACTCGTTTTTGGTCACCTTTAGGGGTCGAAGAGGAAATTCCCTGAATTATTTTTCCCCGAAATATCCTAGGGCTTTTTTTTTTTTTTTTTTTTTTTTTTTTTTGAGCGTCAGTCGTGGCTCAGTTGGTAGCACTCTCGCCTCCGAGTCCAAAGGTTGAGGGTTCAAGTACCACTCCAGAGACTTGAGCACAAGAATCTAGGCTGACACTCCCAGTGCAGTACTGAGGAAGTGCGGCACTGTCGGAAGGGCAGTACTGAGGGAGTGCTACACTGTTGGAGGTGCCGTCTTTCGGAAGAGCCGTTAAACTGAGGCCCTGTCTGTGCTCTCAAGTGGACGTAAAAAATCCCATGGCACTATTTCTAAGAACAGCAGGGGAGTTCTCCCCGGTGTCCTGGCCAATATTTTTCTCTCAATCAACATCACAAACAGATATCTGGTCATTATCACATTGGTGTTTGTGGGCACTTATTGGACCAGGGCACAGGTGCAATTCAGTCCCACTTTAAAATCATAACATTCTGTGCTTATTTTTATATATATTTTCGTTATAAGTTCCTATGTCCACATTTACAATGAAAGCTAACCAACATGAACTTGTCACACGGTAATTACCACCTCATGCCACTGAAGACTCAGACACGAACCATAATTTTAGATAAGTTTAATCATGTTTTTATGAAATATGTATTTTTTTACCGACTGCTGCACAACTGTGCGCGCAGCGGACTGGAAGAAAAAAAGCCAGCCAAGAAATATCTATATTTTTCGTGATTTGACTGGTTCAGTGTCTGCTTTTCTATTAGTACATTTTCCTCACTGCTCATAGTAAGATCTCCGATTCATTGTTCTTTTAGGAATATGATATTGGAGTCAAACAAAAAGTCTGATGTGCCAGATTGGGATAGACCCACTAGTGCACTCTTGGCGAGTTTGCTGACTTATTCAGCTATCCCCCTCCACAACACAGCAGCTCATCACCGCTCCTCCCAATACTCCCCAAAACTTCCAACATTGTCAAGACGATGACCCCTCTAAGCTCCAAAACCCCATTCCCCAATCATGTTGGACCCTAGATAAAATAATCAAACAATAAAACTAAAATATCGATTGAATAAAAGCTTTAACTAATTAATTAATAAATAAAACAAGGCTAGAGATGCCAGGGCAGGTGGTGTATGGTAAATGCAGCATGTGGGAGTCTGTGGAGAGCATCGCGATCCTGAGCATCCACGTCTGCAGTAAGTGTCTGCAACTCGAGGAACTTCGGCTCAGAGTTGTTGAGCTGGAGTCCGAGCTGCAGACATTGCGATGCATCAGGGAGAGGGAGAGTTACCTGGACACTTTGTTCCAGGAGGCAGTCACACCCTTTAGGTTAAGTAGTACTTTAGAGTTAGCCAGTGGTCAGGGGCAGGAGGGTGTGACCGCGAGTCAGGAAGGTATGGGGACCCAGGATGTAGTGATGGAGGAGCCTCAGCCTTGTCCAACAGGTACCAGGTACTTACTACCTATATGGATGAGGAAAAGGACTGCAGGGAGGATGGGCAAACTGACTACAGCACCGTGGTACAGAGGGCCATCCAAGTTTTTTTTTTTTGGGGGGGGGGGGGGGTAGGGGGGAGGAGAGAAAGAAAAGGAAGGAATGTGGTAGTAGGGGACAGTATAGTTAGGGGGATAGATACTGTTCTCTGCAGATGCGAAAGAGTGTCCCGAAGGCTGTGTTGCCTACCCGGTGCCGGGGTTAAGGGTATTTCCTCGCAGCTGGAGAAGAACTTGGAGTGGGAGGGGGAAGGATCCAGTTGTCGTGGTCCATGTACGAACCAATGACATAGGTAGAATTAAGAATGAGGTTCTGCTGAGGGAGTTTGAGGAGCTAGGGTCTAAATTAATAAACAGAACCTCAAGGGTAATAATCTCTGGATTACTACCTGAGCCACGTGCAAATTGGCATAGGGTCAAGCAGATCAGAGTGTTAAATGCGTGGCTCAAAGAGAGTGGTGTGGGAAGAAGGGGTTTCAATTCATGGGACAGTGGCACCAGTACAGGGGAAAAGAGGGAGCTGTTCCAAGGTCAGCCATGACCTTATTGAATGGCGGAGCAGGCTCGAGGGACCATATGGCCTACTCCTGCTCCTATTTCTTATGTTCTTAAAGCAATTCCCCAGACTTCCTCCTCCGCCACTGCCCACCCCAAAACTCAGATTCTGGGATACTGTCTCAGTACCTGCAAATCCCTAGACCACGCTCTATCCATGCTATACTATATTACCCCCAACCCCATGAGCCCTAATCTTGCGCAGTAACCTTTTACGTGGCACCTTATCGAATGCCTTTTGAAAATCCAAATATACTACATCCACTGCTTCTCCTTTATATACACTGCTAGTTACATCCTCAAAAAACTCTCAAATTTGTCAAACACGATTTCCCTTTCATAAAAAAGGACACCAGAGAATCACAGAATGGTTACAGCACAGAAGGAGGCCATTCAACCCGTCGAGTCCATGCCGGCTCTCTAAGAGCACTTCAGAGAGACCTACTCTCCCGCCCTTTCCCTGTCGCCCTGCAAATTCTCTCTTTCAGGTACTTATCCAATTCCCTTCTGAAAGCCACGATTGAGTCTGCCTCCACCACCCTTCCAAGGCAGTGCATTCCAGATCCTAACCACTCGCTGCGTAAAAAAGCTTTTCCTCATGTCGCCTTTGGTTCTTTGGCCAATCAGCTTAAATCCGTGTCCTCTGGTTCTCAACCCTCGATGATGATTTTTAACACCTCTATCTAATCTCCTCTCAACCTTCACTGCTCCAAGAAGAACAAACCTACCTTCTCTAGTCTATCCACGTAACTGAAGTCCCGCATCCCTGGAATCATTCTATGCATCCTCTCGAAGGCCTTCACATCCTTCCTAATGTGCGGTGCTCGATTACAGTTCTGCCTGCCAATATTTGATTCCAATTTACCCGGACCAGATCCGTTCTCAACCTACTGAAATGGGCCTTCCTACAATTAAGTATTTTTACTCGAGATTGCTCCCTGTCCTTTTCCATAGCTAATCTAAACCTTATACTATGATCACTGTTCCCTAAATGTTGCACTGCTGACACTTGCTCCATCTCCATCCCCAGAACCAGATCCAGCACTGCCTCCTTCCTCGTTGGGCCGGAAACGTACTGGTCAAGAAAGTGCTGCTGAACACACACTTCAGAAATTCTTCCCCCACTATTACTATCCCAGTCTATATTAGAATCATGGGGACTTCAACTATCCTATCATTCAACTTTCAGGATGCTGTGGATATACAAAGAGGTTAGAAACAAACAAACTGAAGAGAGTAAATGGGGCCTATAGATACGATAATAATAAAGACTGAATGAGAAAATAAGGAAAGTAGTTGAGGAATAAGGAAAACAAGGAGGGAGTACTAGAAGAAAATCTCAAACAATCCAAATAACAAATTAATCTCATTGTTGCTTGTGGCAACTTGGTAGCACAGAGCTGCTGACAGATTTTGCCGATGTAAGTCACAGTATGCCAAAAGTAATTCATTACATGAAGCACTTAGTAATGCTTAGATGAGATAAGACGCTATATAAATTCAAATGTTTCCTGTGCTGCTGGAACCATAATGCTGAATACTCTTATAACATTCAATCTGTTCTGAAACAGCCATCAACAAGGTTAACTGTTTCTGCTAGGAATCTAACTCAATACTCTGTTGGGGGGACATTTTCTTCTAACCTTTAGCCTTACTTGTGGCTTGATGATTCTTTTTTTCTTGTCATGAAGTTGGTGATCAAAGTTAAGCAACTTGCTTCCAAACATGTTAGCCACGCCTCTTCCAATTTGCCTTTCAAACTTCTTTTCTCCACCAAAAACAAGCTCCATTCTGCAAGTCTCTCTTCATAACTTTCAGTACTAAGCCTGGAATCATACATTTTGCTGTTCGCTGAGCTCAGTCCTACCCTTCAATGTCCTTGTGAAAGTGAAGTGCCCAAAATTTTACCTAATTAGAAATGTGTTCTGACCAACAGGGTTGAAACAAGCTTTTCTAAAATCAAATGTTCCCAAGTGTGAACGCTTACATCAAAGGCGGCTCCCAGTGCTCGTCCCATGATATGGTACCTACCTTATAAGCCCCAGGGAAAGCACAACTCATAATAAATGTATTTGATTAAAACTGAAATTCTTACATTAGGAACAAAAGTTGCACGACCCCTGGCTTGCACTGCAACACAGCGGCTGGGTCACAAACTCGAGGGTCAGATGATTTTATACAGCTTCATTCCAACGGTCAATGACATCATTTCAGCTCCATGATTGTGTAACACTCCAAGTCAGTTGCTATTCTGTGCAAGTTTGCCATTCCCGTCTAATTGTCAGTGAAGCAGGTCCATTGCATGAAACTGCTTTTGACTCAGCACTGACTGGCAGAGACTCAACAATTCTATTCAGATGAACCTACAAAAACAAGCAGCAACCCCAGCTGAGTTGTTCTATGACAGCATTAGTTGAATTAATCTAACCACTGCCTAAAGACAGCACAAAATACTAAAATGTGCTAACTTGGTTAGATCCAATTCTGAAAGCAATGCAGCACAAGCAAAAGTATCAAAGAAAGTTCTGCAATTTTGAAAGTAAGAGAATAGAACGATTGCAGCACAGAAAACATGTACATCTCATTAACTTTCCAAGTTGATTCAGATGGTGCAAAGAAGCCTGTGCCAATTGGTCTGCTTCAGCAATGACCCAAACAGGATTGTTATGGTTAGTGTGAATTAGAATTGCAACACATCTATCGCTGCGTGAGCTCTCATTGCCAGACAATTGCTGCTTGGGAGGCCAGTAAGAACGTTTTCTGCCTTGGGCACTAAAACTTTTGAGTACCCATAGCTTCCCAGAAAATAATGTTGGCTCTCTCCAAATCACTCGTGACCAAATTTCTTTCATACATTAAAAAATAGTTTACTTCAAAAAAAAAAACAATGCACTATAAAAAGTACTTCTGTACTGTGTTCTGGAATTAGGACAATTAAGGAACCATTTCTAAAGGGGAAGGAGAAAGGGGAGGTTTAAGAGTTGAGTTCTGGAATTGGGAACTTGAACTTTGATCTCCAATTCAGATTACTGTGCTACCTGAAAAAGTCACTTCAGGGTTTGTGAGACAATGCTAACAAAAGGCACGAACACAGAAACTAGAAGCCACCCAGCTCAACTGGCCATGCAGGTTGTCTGAACTGATGTAGACATTTTTTGATGGTAAGGAAGGGGGGGGGGGGTCGAGGATGGGAAATGAGAAAAAAAATAGGTGGAGGAAGAGGGAGAAAAGAAAAACCTAGAAATAAGGCAGGAGAGGGGGAGAAAAGAGGAGCAGGGAGAAGAGCAAACACAAAAGGAACTGAAAAAGCTAAGTGACCCAAATTGGACTTCAGAACAGTACTATAGAGGGAGTTCTCTGATGAATGCATTATTATACATGGCACAGAGTACAAACTGAAAAAGATCAACTTTCCAGCACAGAAATTCTCACCCCGACAAACAATTCCCTCTTTCACTCGTTCCGCATCACCCATTTGAACAGTTTTATTTTGATCAAGACTGTGTGGAACTTAATTCAGGTAGAAGCACAATCTACTTCCATTATAAACCGTTATTTTCTAACTGGTTTCCATCACTGTGATAGAATTTCAGGAAATGGTGGGAAGGTTAAAATATCTGGTATGGAATATATGAATATAATTAATGCAGATGCTATGAATCTGCTCGTCTAGGGCAAATGCATGTGAGCAGGGGGAGGAAAAAAGAAGATCTACACATGTTGCCAATTAGGAAAAAACTCTAACATACAATAAAATTAAAATCAACAGCAACCACAGCTGCCATTATAGTTAGCTTCTTGTGTAGTTGGTCAGTTTTGCCACTTGAAGGATTTATTTGAACAAAGCAAATTCCAAAAATCAATAATCATGTGAACAAGGTCAGCATCAACTGCAGCCGAGTGCTTCAGTTGTTAGTGAGATTGCTGCAATCCAAAATTAGATGCACGATCAGAGGCAGCAGCAGCACTTAGAATAAATTACTCGAGAAAAGAAACCACAAATACAAATATAAATACATGAAACCCATTATCCATTTTACCAGAAAGGTTGGAGCATCCACATGTTTAACATGATTTCTAAATTCATACCAGGGTTATAAGAAATAGGAAAAAACTGGTATGTCACCCTTTAGTCGTAGATAAGCACTCTTAACTCCCCTGATAGCCTATTGGGAACGCACTTTGTGGTACTGCGTTAAGCTATGCAGAGCAAAAGGTACCAGGTTCAATTCCTGGACTGTGCTGAGTTAGCGGATGTCAGCCTGGGCACAGTGGCTGTAATTGTCCTCGGGGCCCTTGTGTTCCCAGGGGGTTGGTGAGCAATGGGAAAATATACCTACGGTTCCTGCTGCTAATCATTATCCATTGACCCCCTGCTAGCAAATGCATGTGTGCAGATGTTGGATGAGGAAAGTGTCTGGCATGGCTGTGATGCTTTCTATAGCTTAATAGCCTGCCAATACTCACCTGAAGGATGCACCTAGATAGGCTTCTGACACCTGTGGACCTGTAGCCCAGCATGAATCACTGCCTTCAGGAAAGAAGGGTAGAAAATAGATTTTTTTTTTTTTTTAAATGTAAGATGGGTGTTTTCCTCATACAGGGCTCAAATATTGCTGGAAAAGATTTGGTGGGCTCTACATTGTGGGTGTAGCGGACCTAAAAACTACTTGATGTCTTCACCAAGTTCTATTCCCTCAACCTCCTCTCCCCAGACAAAACACCATTTCTGATCAAAGTGGTATTCCAGCATTAATGCAGCTTTCTAACCTTCTACTGGGGGTGGGAAAGGCTGGCTTACCCTCCAAACTTCCAGCTCTCCTCTATAGGGTTCAATTGACTCATCAGCATCCCAAGATGGCATGTTTCCAGACAGTGACAACTCACCGTGCAGCCCAGCAAGCTCCTTTTTTATTGACAGCACAAATTGCCACCTTTCAATCAAGCTCTAACATTTTAAAACAAGATGTACAACTCAGCGCCAGAACAGCACCATTAACACTCAGTCACAGAATGATGGACAAACAGATCAAGAGCTGAACTGAGCTGAAATCCAAGTCACACCAAATGGCAGGATGCCAAGCAGAGGCTTAAGCAACACCCTGCATGGGAAGGGAAAAGGGCGACACACTCTCATATCCAGCTACATAAGGAACGGGTAGAAGACAATCCACTCGCCTCCTCAGCAACTGGTGCAAGATCAGCATATTGAAGCTGGAGGGAATAACTTACAAGGAAAAAAAAATTACATTAAAAAATAAACAAGACTATAATTTGTGTAACGCCAGTGGATAAACATCCTGCATATTTCTCTGCTCCGGTTTTCTAAAGTTGGTATTAGAAAAGTACAGGAACACACATTTTGGCAGATGTTATGCAAAGAGAAACAACATGCGTGGGTAGGTGCCAAGAAAATTCAGGGCTCCAAAGGTTAATAGCCACTGCGACAATCAACAATTATTGCTTTTCAGTGCAACTCCATTTTAAAAATCAGTGCCTGGTTTTAGCATTTGCCATGGGAACTGCAGCCACATGCTCAAATACACGCCAATGGCAGCAGTAATGCTGCAATTAAGTAGTGTTATCAGATGTAATCTATAAGAAATGACAGGACTAGTTTCTCATTGCCCGGAGATACACCAGCATCAGACAAGCCCTCCACTTTAATGGTCACATTAACTTAGTGCCTCTATCCACAGTAAATGTCTCGAGTCTCTGGTAGCTATCGACAGCAACGCTCTTGGTTTTGGAGCAGGTAGGCTTCCATATTGTGAATTATGATGAGACTGAACACTTGTGGAGAAACCCCATATCTGGAATACTCCTTACAATTTCCTGCCCTCCTCCCTCTCCTCTTCTCTTCTCCCTCCACCCACAACACTAGTAGTAGCAGAGGAAAAATTGGTTCCAAGTTTGCTGTGGAGTGGAATAGTTAACCCAGGGACAGCAAGACCAATTGCAGTGCCCCTTACTGCCACCCCAGCTAACTCAGCAGAGATTGTACCTTGAGTACATCAGATCTCTTTCCCATTTAATATCATCTCTTATATTTATATGCGGGGTGTTTATATATCTAGATCTAATATTTTTCAGGTGGGCGAGGTTAAATTATACCTGTGCCAATACTGTGGCCACTTGAAGTTGTCTACCACTTGCTGGGATCAGACTGTTCAGATGCATACACATTATTTGAACCAGACTCTACCAGCAATGACTCATCACTACTTCATTAGCGTGACTTTGGATTCCTTTTCTTCTCTGATGTCTTTAATTACTTTTGAGGAGATATGCAAGATGGGGATCAGCTATGTGGAATGAAAATTCCTTCACTGTTATTCAACAAGTGAAAGACTCACACAAGTGATCGAGATAATTAATTAATCACCAAGCTGCGAGCTTCCTACAAGGACAATGGTTAACAAAGGACTCAAGTGTTCAGTTTCATAATTCACAATATGGAAGCCTACTTTGTCCAAAACCAAGAGTGTTGCTGCCAACAGCTACTAGAGACTCAAGACTCATTGTGGCTAAAGACACTAAGTTAATGGTGTAAACCAGCCAAATCTGTGTTCTTTAACTTGCTTAACAAAACGGATTCATTTTCAGCCCAAGTCTTCTGCTTTGTGATGTTGTATTCACCAGAAAAATCAGGAGAGTACAAAGGGTTACATACTATTTCCAATACATATAGTTTTTAAAAAATTTCACTGTTCATCCAGGGAGTTGTAACCCATGTTACTGTGTGTATACGGTCAGGTTTCAGTTAATAGGGAGAGATCACCTAAAATGGAGTGACCTTTTTGAGTTGGGTACAGATTTGGAGATTTGATTGGTATTTGGAGAGCTAAACTGTAACAAGTACCTGAGAATTTACCTGGTGTGCATAGCTCAGTTATACACTGGTTGGTCGAAGACACTTAGAGATAAAACAGTAGGTTAACGTTGTTACCTTTCCAAAAGCAGAGTTGCTGGCATTAGTATCACTGATATGAAGGTCAAGCTACAATGTCAGACTTATCATTTGTCTACCCTAGCAACTTTACACTTCCATCCTATTGCAGCTAGACCCAATTTTGAAAATGCTTAGTACACGAACAAGTTCATTGCCACATTTACCTATCAACTAAACCTTGGATGACTTTGGAGCAATTAGAAAAGACTAAATAGTAAAGCTTCTTCAAATTGGAAAATTGCACACCATCTTTACATAAAATACATAAACAACTAGATGTCTGGGAAAATGATACAGTTGGTGTCGTGCAACACTTTTCATGCCCGATAAATATGCTACATCTTTTGGGAATTGAAAGTAAAGCTGGAAAAAAATTGATCTTACCTTCACCACCTTCTGGAACATACGACGCTGTAATGATGTCTATATCAGCACAGTTCATAACAATCTGATTGGTTGCCAGTCTTACCTGCAAATATATACACACACACACGTAAATATTAGTAGACTAAATAGAGAAAGACCTTTACAATGACTAGAAATACACTTTTGATCATATCTCTTGTTTAACGGTTATTTTAATCTTGAAGGTTCGCTCATTCCCAGCTTCCACCCCCATTTTGGATATTTAATTCCACCTCCTTTCACCTCGCATTCAGTGATCGAGATGGGAAACAGGAAACCAGCTCCTTGACGGTTGCAAATTTCATGCTTAAGCTGACTGCTAAGAAGTGCAAAAGAACCTAGGGTAAGTGATCCTCCCCACCTGGGGAAGCATCAGGCACCTGCTCTGCACCCCTCTCTTACATGGAACAGTTAATATCAGAAACCTTACATGTGGGGAAATCAAAAGGACACAACCCCTCATCCTACCACTGTGGCACAGCTGGGGGGGGGGGGGGGGGCTTCAAATACAGTACGCAGCAAAATCACCCATTTACATTTCAGCGTATTTGTACGATACAGTCTCCATCATCCCCATCAACTTTGCATAAGCTAAAATATTTTTATTAACTCCATCCAATAATGCACAGACATGTAGACATGTGTTGTATTCTATCTTGAACAGAAAACATGCATTAAGACCTCAAACTTGTGCGAAAAACTGACAGCATACAATTTACTTTATTTTTTAAAAATTGTCACGGAAGTATTTGATCTTCTGCAAGATTTAATCTTCACAGATCTTCACAGCATTTTGGTGAAATATACCAATTTACTGTAACCTCATTCATAGAGATAATCAGTTTCATAAGAAATGTGGATTCTACAATATATATTTTTACCATTTTAGATCTGGTAAGAGTGTACACCTTCAGGAAGTAGCTTTCTCTTTTGTATTAGAGGAACACAGCGTGTACTTTCACTGAAAATCCCTACACATTTTCCAAGTTAATAGCAAGTTAGCTGCTACATTATAGCAAACTACAGAAATCAATTTGGTCTGAAGCAATACTTCTAACAATTTACACTTACATGGAACCCATAACCTAGCGAAACATCAACAGCTGCTTCATAAAGTCGGAGATGGGGGGGGATGGGGGGGGGGGGGGGGGGGCGGTGGCGGCAAAAATATCAAGAGGCCGAGCAGGAATGGAGAGAATAATTAGGACCGGTGATTTGAGAGGTCAAATAGATAGGTTTAGAGAATGCTTTTGAATGGGGAGATGTAGTGAGACGAAGGGAGGGAGGAGAACTCCAGAGTGCAGGGGCAGGATGCGTGAAGGCTCAGCCAACAATGGCGGACAGAGTGGTAGCTGATCAGAATGTTGCCCTGTATAAGGTGCAGGTGGCAGAGTTCTAGATGATCTGGAGTTTCTGCAGGGTGGAGCTCAGGAAGCCAGTGAGAAGAGCATTGGAGAAGTGACACGGGGAGGTGACAAAGTCAGAGATGAGGGCTTCAGCACTGGTGCGGCCGCGGTAGGGAGAGAGGCCGACAACACATCCAATGTGAAAATAGGCAGGTTTAATGATCGATTGGATGCGAGCTGTGAAACTCAGTTCAGGATCAAGCAGAACAGAATCAGCCAAAGCGAGCAGCCAGGGAGGGGACTGGAATCAGTAGCTAAGGTGCAAGCTTCCGACGAGAACTAAACAGGATGGTTTTGGTCTCGCTAATGTTTAGCTGAAGAAAGTTCGGGCTCATCTATTTAATTTCAGACAGGCAAACGGACAGAGCAGCAACAGTTGTGGAGTAGAAAGCGATAGAAAGGTAAACCTAGACATCATTGGCATAGATATGGAAGCCAATCCTATGCCATGGATAATAATGCCGAGGGGCAACATGCATTGAAGAAAAGGAGTTCGAGGTGTGGGCTGAGGATGGAGTCTTACTGCAACTCAGAGGTGACTGTGCAGGGATAGGAGGGGAAGCCATTGTAGGAGAGGTGCTGTCGATGCTGAGACGGGTAGGAACGGAACCATGGAACGGTCATGCCACAAACATGCACCTCTAATAATCGAAAAACATAGACTGATGCATTTAACAGGTGCAATTTGGGATTTAAGGTACAACTTTGGAACAAAAAGTAGCAGGAATAAGGGGAGGTGCTCAGCTTGCAAAAGCCCATCAGATCAGTTTCTTTCTTCCCTCTCCTCCCCCCACGGTGTTGAATCTGCTGGCAGCATTTTGCATGTTTGTATTTGTAGCCCTCAATCAGAGTTTTGCAATTCATATTTGGACTACTGTGTGTATGTGCTGAATGTAGGCATTTTGAGTGATTCCAAATTATAAATGCATCCCAAGCAATCCACTTCAAATCCAAATCCATGTTGCAGCGCACCCCTTGTATTCATCAAAAGGAGCCAACCCGCCCAGAAGACAGGCATAACTACATAATTACAGGATAATGATTTATAGGATCTATGACAAAGGTACAGTCATACACAATACTTCAAACAGTGCTCTACATAATTAATTCAGTCACATTTCTATTGAAAGCAGACCCTGCATGGTTACAGCTACAAATATACGAAAAAAAATGAAAACTGTTAAGACAATGAGAACTTCTGTACAATTCTCCCTCCGAAGTAGCCAAATATCCTGCAAGGTCCTTTGGCGGGCAGAACTACACTGAACGATCAAGCCACTATCAACAAGACATGAAAGTTATAATGACTAAGCATTATTATATTTATATTCACTGACCCCCATGCATATATGAGTTCTAAACAACTTTTAGTGTATTGAGGCCATAATCCAATCTCGGGCAAGATAAAGTGATCTGAAGTGTCACAATTGTGATTTGCACCACAGAAACCCCTTCGGTTAGATTACTGCCTTATAATGTATTGACATCTATCTTGCATCCTCCATATATCTCATTAGTTGCCCACACTACAGTGCTAGTGAGGCATGCTCCAACTTATTCTCACTGGGGAAAAAAGTGGAATATTCTGTACAAAACAAGGAACATGACAAGCTAAAAAATGCCACAAAGTAAGAATTACATAGGATATACAGCACAGAAACAGGTGATTCAGCCCGCCGTGCCAGTGTTTATGCTCCACTCGAGCCTCCTCCAGTCGTTCCTCATCTATCAGCAGAACCCTCGATTCCCTTCTCCCTCAGGTGCTCGTCTAGCCTCCCCTTAAATGCATCGCTACTACTCACCTCATCCCTGTGGTAGCGAGTTCCACATTCTCACCACTCTCTGGGTAAAGAAGTTTCTCCTGAATTCCCTATTGGATTTCTTGGTGACTCTCTTATACTGATGGCCTCTAGTTTTGCTCTTCCCCACAAGTGAAAACATTCTCTCTGTATCCACTCTATCAAAACCTTTCATCATTTTAAAGACCTCTATTAGGTCACCCCTCAGCAGCCGATCGGCGGCCTGGACGGGTTGCCCCGCGCGGCGGCCTGGACGGGCTGCTTGGCCATTTATCTTTTGCTCCTCATTTTAGAGGTGTAGATAGAATTAAAAAATTGAAGTTATCATATACAACTTTTTGTTTTGTTAAATTGCTAATAACTACTACAGTTAGCACAGTGTGTGTAATAGCTGCTAGGACTCAGACTGTAGAAAGCAAAGTGGTTGAAGCAATGAGGTAAATCCAATACTTTCTTTTTAAAAAACCATTAGAATTCTTTAACAAACTGCATTTATATAGTCAGCATCCAAAGAGGAAAATGGATGCAGAACGATTAGGAGGTGACGAGGCATGACTGAAGGGCTGGGTATTGAAGCTTTTGATGGTTGGTAGAGAAGTGACAGGGCAGTGAGGTTTAGGGAGCTAGTTCTCAAGTACAAGGCCAAGATGGTTGAAGCTTTGCCACCATAGGGGGGGAGGGTGGGGAGGAAATTTAAAGGGTGCTGATAAGAGTGAAGAAAATGCACCAGCATTATAGGGCTGGAGGAGGTTGCAGAGGTACAGCTATAGCAAGGCTGTGAAGGAGTTTGTAAACTAGAATGAAGATTTTGAAATCAGTGCACTGGAGGGAAGAAGAACGAGACACTATGCTGGTGGAGGAGATTGGATGACTTGTGAGTTTATGTAGGCTAGAGCCCGGAAGTCAGAAAGGGAAGTACTGGAGAAGTTGAGCCTCGATGAAGGTGTGTATGAGGATATTGTGACGTTGGAGTCAAGGCGGAGACGAGCAATGTTGCATCAATAGAAATAGGCACTCTTGGTGATGGATAGAATACCTGGTTTGAAGTTCAACTCTAGCTCAAACAGGACACTGAAGTTGCGCAATATCAGACTCAGCCCTGAGAAAGCAGCTAAGAGCGGGGAGTGTGAACTGGGTGGGCAGGCATTTGGATGGGCAGTTATTACAGGATTATTTTGATCTCTCCCACGTTAAATGGAGGCAAGTTTGCTCGCTGCCAAAAAATGATAAAGAATTTCATCCCCCACCCCTCTGAAATTGAAAAAGAGATTCGTATTTTTGTAATGCCTTATGTCTCAAATCGCTTCACGTACAATTAATTAGTCTGAAATGCAGTTACTATTATGTAGGCAAATGGGCATAACAAGATCTCAATTACTCTGATTTTGATGGCACTGGTTCAGGATTTTTTTTAAGCAAGCACGGCAAGAGGATTTCTCTCCCTTCAAGTCGCGTCACTGGATCTTCAACATTCACCCGGACACGGAGGATTTTGCTTTCGAGTCACATGCAAAAGACCTGCAATTTTTTGGGGAAAAGGAGGTCTGTCCAGGTGAATGCAGCAAATATTGCAGAACACCCTCTGTACTATACTGGAGTTTCAGCCTAGATCTTGCAGTTATGTAGCAGCTTCTCAAATGTCCCAATGCACTTCACAAATAATGAATTACTTCTAACGCAGTCACTTAGGTAGACCTGTGCTCAAGAGGGGTGTTGGAGCCCACAACCTCTGACGCAGCAAGATTGCTACCATTGAGCCAAAGCAGAAACTTAAAAGTAGACATTTGAACTTGATTCTTAATGGAGTTCTGATGCTAACTGATATTTCCGTTGCCTGGCTAAAAACTGTCATTAGTACATTTGTATTAATTCATACATTGTTACTATATTACAGTAAATATATAGGCACGGTGGGATCTCTTGGATATGTTATCTCAAAGAGCCTCATTTAATCGTTTGCTCGAGGATGCAAACACCAAAGAACTTGGCAAAGAAGCGTGGATGTTTTTGGGCACTGGATCAGCTGGAAGCTATCTGAAGTTTGGTAATAATCAGCTTCTTGTACCATGCTGCTATCTGAAGGGTGTACCCAATTACTGAAAACAGACACAAAGCTGGATTGTTCGGGGCCACCAGGAATAAAGGCCGATAAACTGAACCATTAAAAAAGACCCATATTTTACTTACAAGTTCACTTTACATTGGATAACCATTGTGGTAAAGCAAAGCAGTTAATTTTTTTTTAAATAGATTATTTATGGGGGAATAATCCAACCAGCTCATGTCGGGTATCTGTTTAAGAGATAAGATTTACATGAGCCAGTGCTAAGTTTACATACTGAATGTGCAGCTGGCATTGGAGCCCATGTTGCAGACCAAACATTAGTTCCTGCTAGAAGAATCGTTTCAGATTCCTGTACACAGTCTTTTATTTATTACACTGAACAGCGTGCCAAGCCTTTTATTAAAAAAAGAATTGCTCCATCATTTTTTGTTCACTCATTTTCCCCGGTGTGACTTGTAGCACTGTATCTATGGGAAAGGTTTGTTCAGTTTTAATGTCATAAAAAGGTGTTTGTGGAGAATACTTTAAGCATTCAAAATACAATTACACGAATAAATTTCTTTAAAAATAAAAGGGAATGCAGCTGATTTAGAAAACTATTATAACGAACAGCAAGTCATGAAAGTATCTGACCACTAACATAGATTAATGCAGCATGGTGACTTTTTTTTTAAGCATTTGGTTAAAAACAAACAAAATGGTATGATTAAAATCAATGAAACTTTAATCATTTCCTTGAGTACAGAAGATTGAGGGGTAATCTCCGAGGTATTTAAAATGTTAAAATGATTTGATAGGGAGATACAGAGAAACTATTTCCTCCGGTGGAGGAAATCAAGAATAAGGGGGCATAATCTTAAAATTAGATCGAGGCCATTCAGGCGCAAAATCAGAAAGCACTTTTTCACACGAAGGGTAGTAGAAATCTAGAATGCTCTCTCCCAAAAGGCTGTGGTACTAGGACAATTTGGAGTTTTCAAGACTAAGATAAGTAGATTTTTGTTAGGTAAGGGTCTCGAGGGAGATGGAGCAAAAGTGGCAAAATGGAGCCGAGGTCCAGATCAGCCACAATCTAATTGAATGGCTGAGCAGGCTCGAGGGGCTGAGCAGCCTCCTCCTGTTCTTTATGTTCCTTTGTAACAAGATGGAAGAGAAGAGAATTCTGAACTAAGGTCATGATAATTGAAAGCTCTGCTCCGTGCACATACATGTACACAAACGCCAGAGTAAACGCCGAAGAGGAGGGTTGAAGTTGGGCATTCGTCTGGAGGAGGTTTCAGTGGTAGGATGGGACAAAGTTGTTAAGGAATTCATAAACAAGACTCTGAAATCAATGCACTGAGACAGGAGTGAAAGACTACTGGTGAGGACGAGGGTAAGTAGCACTTAGTATGGTGCGAGATGTAGGTGGAGCTCAGGATGTCAGCAAGGGGAGCATTAGATTGGTCAAGCTTGGCGGTGACAAAGGTTTGGATGAGGGTTTCAGTGGCAGGGAGTTGATGGATGGATTGTGGGACGTGATTTTAGAGGGATGGAAACAGGTCGCCTTAATTCAGTATATGCAATTTGAAGCTCAACTCAGTGTAAAACAAGGTATCAAGGCTGTGAATTGTTGGGTTCAGTCTGAGTAAGCACCTGGGGGTGAGGGAATGTAAATCGGGCAATTGTGGAAGAGCCAAACAAATAGTGCCAGATGTTAAGCTAGAGAAAGTTCCGGCTCACCCAGAACTCCAGAAAAGCTGGTGAGAAAATTGGAGCCAGGGTGGAGTGGGGGGTGGCGAAGAAAGAGGGAAAAATGAGCACATTTTGCTCCAATGGTGCCTCTCTTTATTCTCTCTTGAAACATTAATTATGTTTCAGTTTCAGGAGTAAATCATTGAAAACATGAATCCTGCCGGTCAAAAATTATAAAGGGAAGTATTCCAGCAAACCCTTCAGATTAATAATGTATTAGTTTGGTTGCATTTATGGCATTTAATTTAATGCATAGAAAATCTATATAAAGTTAAATGATAGCAACTTTCAAACAGTCGGTAATTTCCTAAATTATCTGGCCAATCAATATCCGAGGCTGCCAACCTTCAGGCTTGATCGGGATTGTGTGCTTGCCTACTCACACAATTGGATCTTGGCAGAGTTACTTCAGGTGCACTGCCAACTGTTGCCAAACTGTCCGCGGCTTCCAAACATTCACAAAAGCAAAATGGGTTCTTAACCGGTTCTTCAATTTATGCCATAGCCAGCACATTTGAAGTACTTCACAAGCACATATATTCAGAGCCATTAGCAAACTGGAATATGTATCACATTCATGACAGACCAATTGTAGACTGGAATCCAGAAGTGTTTGTTCACACTAATGAGTCAAATGAAGGTCCCCATTGCTTGATTCTAATTTGGAACCTCAGGAGATAAAGGCCTTTCTTCCTCTGCATCAAATGTATAAAATGCCGGTTGCAAATCATGTGGGCTATTTTTAGATTAATTCAAGCTTAGGACGCTCTGCCAAGAGTCTGTTGGAAGCTATTTGCATTAACAACTTTGTTGTGATTACTGCCACTCGTGTGCAACTTCTGACAAGCCATCTAACCACAGAGGCATTTCTCATGCAGTCATGATCTCCTTTTCTGGACATATATCACACATCTGCTTAGTGATCCGAGGTGCTCACATATCTGTGCTCAACTATGGATTGCATCAATTAGTGATTATTGAAGTTCTTCCAGGTCACCAAAACCAACACAAAAACCACAACGACATCTCATCCTTCTGCTGCTGCACGACACAGTGGACTTCTCCAGCACAAGACTGGAAATGTTTTGCATAGGGAGACAGTGCACGTTAAAGCACCTTTACAGAATTGAGGAAATTTATTTTGACTTCACAGGGGAACTACTCAGTGAGCTGACTTTTTTTTTTAAATAAGATTCTGGCAGTCTAGAATATACAAGCACAAATTAATTATGCCCAAATGAGTGAAATCGTAAGGAAATGCACAACGATCACATCATGCCATTGGAATACTTGTGCCAGTGATAACACACCACCTGTTCATTCTATTAACATTTAAATAGAAGTGCAGAACAAAAAGCCCACACAAAAACAAACATTGCCGGAGGCTCACATGCTAGATTGTGTGGGGGAGAATTACAACTTTGGAAAGCAACACAATTTCTTCTGAAAATGAAGGTCAAATACTTTTGTGACTCACTGAACCAGAGAGTGAATTACCTGCTAAACAATGGTTTAAAGAAAACTTTTGTAGTACACTTCTACCTGTCATGTGATGCTATAATCCTTCAGTGCTTGTGTCACAAACAGTTGTAATACTCTTCTACCTGTCACATGGTGATCACAGCACAGCATCCTGTGGTGATTTAAAAAAATTATTATAAATAGTAAATTACTGGAAAGTTTTCTAGGTGGGACTTCAAGGCAGTTCAATCTCAGGGTTCAGGTGGCACTAGTGAGCTGTGCTAAATTCACTCAGGTTAAAAACATCTAAACCCTTTCAACAAGGCCCGAAGTTAAGACTGCAGACCACAAGAGGGAGAGTAGCAGCTGATAAATTCCTGTTCAGCAGCAAGAACCACTGGTCTAACATAATACAACATACTCACTGTGCTTACACAGAAGCGTGCTAAAGGCAGTTTGTAAAATACATTCATGAGCAACGTCCTATGCATGGAAGCAGGGGCAGACTGACTCCCCCGAAAGGAATTCGCAAAGTAAAGAGGGAGCGCTATGGAAACATTCATGGGGAGCACCAGGAAATCTTCCAAATTCCCATTTGGCCAGTCAGACCCTGCATGGAAGCATAGTGCAGAGACCATGTGTTAGTGCTTGAATGGATTCATTGGTCCATATTCACTTGGCAGCTACTAAACAACCAGTATTAATTTCAAGCTCTGTCTCAATTGTATTGCTGCCTTCCAATTCCCCTCCTAGAGTATTTTTTTTAATGTTTAAGATTTAATTTTATAACAAGAGACACTCTAGGTTGTATCATTCCACCTTATACAAGTCAGTCTTTGTATGGCTTTCAACAGGGGCGGGCAAACCCCATGCAGAGAATAGCAGGCATCACAGCTGCTCACTGTCACTCTGCAATGTTGTACTACTTCCAGACAGCTGTTCCTCTTCAACATCATTGAACATTCATTAAGTATTTAAATCATCTGTTTTGTAGATGCGAGTAATTCGGGTCTGAAGGACAGTCGGTGCTGTTAAGTAGCCACTGAATCTTCACTGATTTAACATATCACCCCCCCTATTAAATATTCTGACATGTATATATCGCATCATACGCTGGTTAAATATTCATTTGGTGATAAGCACCTTGCACAGTAATGCAATGCTGTCAGAAAGAACAAGCCCCAGCTTGTCACACGATATTTTGTAGCAAATACATTATGTCAGCTGGAAACTAAGAAAGCTTGGGTGGCATATTTTCCTGCCAAAAATTTCAGCTGATAAAATAATTCATACAAAACATCAAAGTCCAATATTGAACAAGAGATCAGCCCATAGCAATGCCAACTGCTAAACTGGTCCAATAATCTACCCTGTGTTGCTAGAGGTGATGAAGTCTGTGGCCCGGAATCTGCGGTCCTGATGCTGGTGAACTGGCAGCCTTTGTTGTCATTTCGCCTTTGAAACTTGACTGCAACTTCAGGATTTAGCCCATGCGCAGCCCAGCAGGGAAATCTTGAAGTTGCGCTCCCACACAGGCTGTGCGCTGCCACCACCACCAACCCCCCCCCCCCCCCCCACCACAACCACAGAGCCAGCAATCAGGGAAACGGACAAAAACTTCAGCTCTTCCGCAGTAATTACGCTATTAAATTCCACACTCAAAGTTAGATCCAAAGGGATTAGGTGTAACTGGAGTTTTAACAGTATATTGACTGCTAAACAAAGGCTATGGCCCTGAAAAAATCATTTAAATTTTGTGCAGTCAAATTTATCTATTTTAATAAAAATTAAAACATCAAAAACCTTAAAAAATTTTTTTTTTTTTTTTTTTAATAAAAGTTTGTTCATCTTTATTTCAGATTTGTCTTTTCCCTATGCGAGAGCCCCAATCTTTGTTTCGCTCTCTCTAACATTTTTAAGTTAGAATTTTCAGAACTTACTCACTTCCTGATTGGGTGTCTACGAAAATTCTGCATCTTGATCAGCTGCTTAGACAGCTTGTTGACATCACAGCAGCTCGCACTATGGGATTCCCACGATATTACGTTGATTTGAATTACACGTAGGAAAACCCAAATATCAGTGCAAGCAGAAGGATTACTCTGGAGTTTAAAACTTGCACCCATTTTTAATTTATATCAGAATTTCATACACCATGGCATAGTGGAAAGTAGTGACAAAATTTGGATTAAAGACACACAACAGGGAGGTCAGTGTACTGAGTCACAGGGTCGCTATCCATTTATGCCATCTATAAGCTAGTATCAGTAATGGTGGCCATGAAACTACTGGATTGTCGGAAAAACCCATCAGGTTTACTGATGTCCTTTAGGAAAGGAAATCTGCCATCCTTACCCTATATGTGACTCCAGACCCACAGCAATGTGGTTGACTCTTAACTGTCCTCTGAAATTGCTGAGCAAGCCACTCAGTTGTACCAAACCGCGACAAAGTGGTACTGCAGCGGTTTAAGAACGCAGCTCACCATCACCTGCTCAAGGGCAAGTAGGGATGGGCAATAAATGCTGGCCTTGTCAGCGACACCCACATCTTGTGAACGAATAATAAAAAAAAATTGCAAGCTCCAGCATTCCAACTGAGCATCAAGACAATTTCCCTCTTAAATTATATTCATTATTTTCTTTTGACCTTAAATCACCTCCAAAACTGAGGCCAAAATTTACACATCACTAAGCGATGCCAGGCATGCAGCAGCAGCTGTGTGTTGCACTGTTTCAACCAGTTTACTAAAAAATAATGGGGAAATCATATCCATCCAATGCACAAAGTAAACTGCAGGTCTGTACCCTTGATAGAAAATACTGGGTACAAGACAATAATCTGCAATCCAGCAATCCCACCACTCCTTGAAGCGGTTAATTTTCTCAGAAAACTCACTTATTTCACCATCAAAAACTATTCCCTTCAGTACAGTAAATTAATAAACTAAACTCTTAACCTTCAAAGCACTAGATGTACAGTATAGTGATCCCACTTATTTAAGCAGGGTAAAAGTTCAATTAACCTTGTGTTTCTGAAACAAACCGCTAGCTACTTATTACAGATTATGAATTGCTGATGCTAGGGGCTGTATGAATGTCAGTTCGGAGCACAATGCACTTGGCAAAGGCCAATGAAAAAGGGAGGGACCAGATTTAAAACATTAAAGACCTCACTTGGGTTCTGCTACTTAAGGTTCCAGTTTGGCAAAACAAGCGCATATACAATTTTTTTTTAGTAAATAAAAAGGTTTGCCTCCAACACCAAGAGATTCATGCCATGATAGCTGCATTACAGGGAGCAACGGCATCCTCCCTCATACCAAATAATGATTAATCCTATTAGCAGGTACCACACTCAGCCTTATAACATCATCCAGACTCATTACCTACTCAACATTTCTCTTTCTACATCCCTGCTAGGCAAACATACCTACTGGCATACTGCTACCCTTGTTGTGCATTTGCGCTCAGCATAAGAGTTCATATTGTTTGAGAGAGACTGATTTCGTGCTAAAAGTGTAATGGTCCTCCTCCTTCAAAGCAAGTTCTCCACACAGGTAATGCTCTGAAGCCAAAGATAGCATTAAAAGTAGTTTTCAGGACCACTCTCCTTTCAAGAGCATACCAATGGATCTCCTGTAGAGTTGCCCAAAGTAAGTCGCAGTACACGTGTATAATAGTAGTTGGTCTCTGATGACATCGCTCATGGATAGTGTGGAGTCTGCAGCACAGTTGTCATAATTAGCTAAGATAGAGCCATTGGTCTGTTCCTTTAACGCCACTGCTCAGGTACTCGCTGTGGAGAAGTGATGCAAATAGGCACATCTTGAGGTTAGAGGCCAATTGCTGGATAAAGAGCTTATAGACTGGTAGCTGCTGGTAAATCCTAGCTCCTTCCTTGGGTGGGTGGGTGGGGGGGGGGGGGGGCGGTGGGAGAGGTCAGGCTACCTGGTGTCAGCCTTGGCTCAGTTGGTAGCACACTCGTCTCTGAATCAGCAGGTTGTGGGTTCCAGAGATTCCAGCACATAATCTAGGCTGACACTTCAGTGCAGCACTGACGGAGGTGCCGTCTTTCCAATGAGTTGTTAAACAGAGGCCTCGCCTTCCCTCTTGGAGTGATGCAAAAGCTGCAATGGCACTATTTGAAGAGCAGGTAGTTCTCCCGGTGTCCTGGCCAACATTTAATCTTTCAGCCATCACTAAAAACAGTTTAGCTGGTCATTTATCACGCTGCTGTTTTTGGGACCTTGCTGTGCGCAATTCAGCTGCTGCATTTCCTTACAATAGTAACTGCACCTCAAAAGTCATTCATTGACTGAAGTGCTTTAGATGTTCTGAAGCGGTGAAAGGTGCTATACAAATGAATTTTTTTTTTCTTTAATGGCCTGCAGTTTTGGCTTTATATACGTTATTGCTGTGTTTGGTTTTAAAATTATTACACATCATTGGTAGGTTACAATGTATTTATGTGGACAGCCTGTATTATTATTAGCAATAATTAATGCTGTCTAGGAAAAACAAAGTAGAGGACCTGGGCTGGGTTCATGTGAGCCTAGGGCTTGGGCTTAGAGGAATTTGTGTTATCGTTTTCCTTCTGATGATTAACTTTGAAAAACAAACTCATAGCTCACCAAAGCAGTGAAAAACATAGTTTATTCAATGTAACTACACACTCAGTTCCAAACAATCGGCAATGACAGTTACTAGCCAAAATATCCCAGCAAACTAGACCAATGTCACTGAGTAACAGTCACGGTTCCAGCAGGAGAAAATCTTCAGTCCATCCAGCCCACATATCCAGTCTCGCCATGGGCCATTAGAAGGAATAACACTGCCTGCTGGCTCATTTCCACAAGAGCAGCCTGACTTTATTTTGCCAAAGGAGATTCCAGAAATGAAGTCAAGCTGCACAACCTTCCAACTTTATTTATTACAGCACTACGAAGTGAGATTTTGTCAGGTGGAACAATGGAAGGTTTTCCAACTGTCACAAACTACAAAATGAGGATGTGCACACACTCCACAGAAATAATAGCTCAAAAACCTACCATACAATCACTGGCAATTTGGTAACAATGCAGCCCCATGCTCCAGAGAAAGGGGCAGGCCTATTGCTGAGGAAAATTACTGCGGGAATTTCTATCTGCTATCAAGAACCAAAAATCCTTATCGTGGTGCAGTCTAACCGGCACACAATGGCCCTGAATTTGCGGTCAGTGGCAAAGCAACGGCGCTCAGTGCTGACCTCGAAGGAAGCTGCCCACAAAGATCTAGCGATCTCCGTCGATTTCAGCTGTCCCAACCTTGGTTTGAATCTGGCGCCAAATCAAGCGAATCCCAAGCGTCCAGCAACAGTGATGTTATCAAGCTGGCTAAGCAGCCAATCACATTGAAGAATTCTCTCAGACAGCAAACCAGGAAGTAAAATGCAGAGATTCTTATTAACTTTTTATAAATTTTACACAGAGCAAAATAAAGTTTGGTACATACACACATGATTAAGGTAGAAGCTAAAATATAATAAATTAAAACTTGTAATTCTTAATCATATTAATGGAAAAATTTGACATTTCACAAATATAAAATGAGCTTTTCAGGGCCAAAAAGGTTGTTAAGCAGTCAGTACGCTGTTTTAGGGCTTTTTTTAAAGCGACGTTCCATCATAAAAGGGGACTTTGTCGTTGTGTGTGATTTCAACTGATTGCCGGCTCGGGGGAGTTCCACAGCACAGCCTGTGGAGCAGTGAATGACTGACCGCAACTTCAGAATTTCCACATTTATCTGCACAAGCTAAATCCTGAAGTTGCGGCCAGTTTCAGAGGGGTAATGACAGCAAACGCTGACGGTTTCACGGTCATGACCACCGCAAAATCCGGACCAATATACCTTTAGCATGACTCCCTTAGAAAAACACCAATTTGGCAACACAGCAGCGTTCTATTTGCTGTGTTGATTACTGCTCTGCAATGACTCAACAAGTGGTTACTTGAGCCAATCATGATCTCTCCTACCCGTCCATGTAGTACTTGCAACACCTTTGAGAAATTCAATTAAAAATGTAATCAAAAACAAATTTTCAAAACTCAAATATTGTAAATTTTGAAGGACCGTAATTTTGAAAAATGTGAGCAGAATATTTCGAAGTATAGCTGCTGCTACAGGAAACTTTGATATATCCGGCACCAACGGGACCGAGCTGTTGCCGATCTATCAAAACTGCCGGACAAACCAGCGGCAACGTTGACGCATACGGAGCTTTGCAGCTTCGTATCTGGCAAACACTGTTGCTTAGCAACAGCTTCTAAACAGTCGGCCGTACCTTGGAAGCGTCTCTGTAGCTTAGCAATAGCTTCAGAGAGACTTTGCAGAGCCTGACTGTTGAAAAAAAAGCCACGAGAGAAAAAAACCTAACAAAACGGCTCCTGATTTCTGCCGGTGGATCGAGGTTTCCGGACATACAACCTCCGGATAAACCAAAGTTTCCTGTAATTGGAATTGTTCAATTGATGCCTACCAGAGTGCATTCTGATCAAACCTAGATCGCAATCAGTACTGGTGAGACAGCATTCGATCTTTTTCTTATGCCCGACATCGGTTCCTGTTAAGTTAACAAAAATTAATCTGTACCTTCTCATCCAAAGTCACTGAAATTAAAAAATGTAAGAAGTCACACAACATCAGGTTATAGTCCAACAGTTTTATTTGAAATCACAAGCTTTCGGAGCGCTGCTCCTTCGTCAGGTGAAGTGGAGAGATGCATATAGACACAGATTATATAGTCAGAGAATAATGCCAGATGATTACAGGTAATCTTTCTAACTGCCATTTATCACACCTCGGCAGAGATAATCACAGCAATCAAAGGTGTGAATGGTGTCCAAACAGGTCAGTCAGGAAAACATTACATCAAAGAACAATGAGGTGGGGTCACAAGGGGTAAAATGTTGCAGATGCTGGGGTCTGTATGAAAAACAAAAAAGACAAAAAACATTGTGATTTCAAATAAAACTGTTGGACTATAACCTGGTGTTGTGTGACTTCTTACATTTGTCCACCCCAGTCCAACACCGGCATCTGCACACTGAAATTTTAAAAAAAGACAGTGGAAGAAAGACGACATGATCTACACAGTTTGCAGCAAGCTGAACTGTAGATGGTTAAACAATTTCCACTCATGGGATCCAAGGTCAATATACATTTTTCCTCTCTTGGCGGTAGATTCCATTTACTGCCAATATTTCTGGTCACTTTTTTAAAAAAAACTATCAATATTTTTCCAATGGATTCCACATTAATTTTTAATTGGACGATGTCAAATTTTTGGCTGCTTTTTCAGGGTACAGCTGTGTAATGGTTGCGTTACTGGACTAGCAATCCAGCGAACGCGAGTTCAAATCCCACCATGGCAGTTTGAGAATTGGTATTCAGTTAAAAATAAAATCAGGAAATAAAAAGCTGATAACAACAAAAAAGTGACCATGACGCTCTTGGATTTTTGAGAAAACACAACTGGTTCACTAATGTCCTTTAACATGCCATCGTCTCCAGTTTCTGGTAAAAACCTCGAGATTTTTGTGCCCAACAGGCTGAAAGTAACCATTGCAATAAATAAAACCAACAATGCCTGAGTTTGGGGGAATTAATCCTCAATTTATATTCTACCTCATCTAACTAAATCTAACTATGTTCTGATTCCCAACTCAGCAATCACCCAACAGGTCCAGAGTGAGAGGAGGAGTGGAGCAGGAAGGGAGAGCACCACTTGACAGGCAGGAAGTGGTATGCGCTTGTCCCGTGCCACTTGCCTGCCTTACTTTGGCAGGAAATGGGGAGAACCTCAAGAGGGAGCAGGAAAAAAAACACTTAAATGGGGATGGGGAGGCGGAGGAGAGAAGCTGGCCAATATTAAGTACAGAATGTTCCGCTTAGAAGTAATATTTTACAAAAAAAGATTAAAAAGCTACTCGCTGAAATAAGCCACGAGTTGTTATTTAGACCAAAACTTGATACATAGGGATATTTCCTCAATCTTTCGCTTGGAGACTTTTTTTTGGCGCAAGAAAAACATCGAGAAAACGGCTCTTAACATTAAAGTAATCTTCACATTTGTTGTGACAATCAGCACTTGCCAGTAACATTTCCCCAATTACATGCTAGAGGTTTTCACAGTGGCTGCCGGGCTTACACGAACACTTGAATGGGAAGCAACTATTGGCACAGCCCTACGACAATCATGCAGGTTTGTTTAAATTTAAAGATACCCACAACAATACTAAATCTGCAATCCACTCTCTGTATAGACTGCCAGCTTATTAAGTTTCCTCCGGTTTAAATAATTAACCTGTTTTTTTTATTTTAGCAACTGCTTCAGACTTCACAAGTTGAACAGATTGAATGATAGAGGCATCTTAATGAGAACCATTCCCTTTTGAAAAAAATGTCCCTTTATCCAGTCTTCAGTATTAAGCACACAGAGCTTATACCCCAGAACCTATTTCTAAGGCTGGAGGAGTGACTCGTACTCCTAGTCTCTCAGATTCCGGCCGAAAATCTGGATTTACATTACAACATTCTATCAGTGCAAGGTTAAACTCTTCACACAGGCACTACAGTTGTGGCATAAAACAAATTTAAAGTGCGTTTGAATTTAGTGGATTGGTAGTGTCGGCCATTTGACCCATTTCCCTGTCTTCCAGTTGTACAGGAGGAAGTCAGGCAATTTATGCCCCGTCTTATGCAACTCTAACCAGCCACTCAGACTGCACAGGAAAAACAACCCACCCCGCACCCACTCCAGTCCCCCAACGATGCAGCAATGCTTGGTCTCTGCTCCTTAACCCTGCCACTGCCCAGTCAGAAACAGCACAAGTTTTACCAACCTGTCGTACATTATATCGGTGCTGCGTTGCACTGCCAATAATGGTTCACAGAATCACAGCATGGTTACAGCACGGAAGGTGGCCATTCGGTCCGTTGAGCCCGTGCCGGCTCCCTGCAAAAACACCTCAGCTAGTCCCACTCCCCCGCCCTTTCCCTGTAGCCCTGCAATTTTCTTTCCCGTCAGGTACTTATCCAACTCCCTTTTGAAAGCCACGATTGAATCTGCCTCCACCACCCTCTCAGGCAGCGCATTCCAGATCCTAACCACTCACTGAGTAAAAAAGTTTTTCCTTATGTCGCCTTTGGTTCTTCTGCCAATCACCTTAAATCTGTGTCCTCTGGTTCTTGACCCTTCTGCCAATGGGAACAGTTTCTCTCTATCTACTCTGTCCAGGCCACTCATGATTTTGAACACCTCGATCAAATCTCCTCTCAACCTTCTCTGCTCTAAGGAGAACAATTAATATATATTACAAACAACCTAAATAGTTAAACTTTGCACAATGTTTTCAAGGAAATTATTTATTTTTGTACTTTACTGGATACTATTAGATGCAGAAATGTTGCACAGTAATTTATTAATCGTTCTTTCAAACTTTTTAAGGAACTGTTGCTTTGACAGTACTGCGGCACTTCCATATCAAACTATAGCAAATGAACTCCTGTTGTCTTAAATACCCAGACGTTGGCAATGTGGGTTATCTTTTCTTATCCTAAGCACTGTAACAGAGATAAGATATTGACCTCTGACCCATACAAAGTCCAAAACTGAGTTAACAGCCCAAAAATAGTTTTCAATCATGTCAGTGGCAGTTTTAATAAATGGGTACCATGATCTTGACAATTTAACTCATTAGAAACTTTGTTGGTATAATTATGATGAAAATAATATTAACAAGTGGTAACCAACAATGCTTGTGAAATCCACACAAAGATAACTGATTGTTGCTATGAAATGCATTAATAATTAGGTTTGTAATTAAGCAATAAATGATGGTTGTCTGCACTAGATCGTAGGTCAATTGAAGAACAAGACTTCAGAACAATTCAATCATCCTATCTTTAATTTCCTTGTATACTGCAGGCAGATTGCCTAATTTCTGTTCAATTAGATCCTCACATATTTGAGGACACTTTTCGTTTTTCTGTTGTCACATACAACACTTGCTGGCTGTTCATATATTGTGCACTCCAAGCAGTGCAACAATACCGCTTGTTTCACAGGAATACACAGTCATGAGTGACTATTGCAACAGATCAGATTCACTCTGCACTTCACACCAACCCTTAAAATTCAAATTACTTTAAAAAAAAAAGGACTAAATCAAACATTAAGAAAAACAAATCCAGAAGCCCAGGCTCATGCTCCAGTCTCCAGCAATACAAACTGCACTCCAGTGACAACTCATTGGCTATATGCAAGTCTAAAACAGATCAATTCTCCCTTACTCATAATTTAAAATACAAATCACTGCAAGCTATTGTATAACTAGGTCAGGGCAGGATATCACATTTAAACAATAGAGAACTCAGCTGACCCTGACGCTTACAGCCCGAGAACTTGAGTATTAGAGCAAGAAAATTTCAAGAGAACATGCTGTCAACACCCTCTATTCCCATACAAGAGTTATTTACTGTTGATTTTGGCTGTAATGGCATTAGACAGCATCAACAACCCTGGACTTGGGGAGGGTAGAGATGAGGGTCAAAGATAAATCAGGTTCCTGGGCCTCTTGAGCATCTGGTAGCCTCTCCCTGAAAAGTAAATGTGGATATCGGAGAGGACTGGATGGGCCTTAAAAGTTTAAAATTTAAAATTCTCACTCGTGTGTTAAAAATCACCCCTCCCTATCTGTATAACCTCCTTCAGTTGTAAATCCCTGCACCACTTCAAACCCCCATAAACTCTCCATTTTCCTGACTCCAGACTCGAGTGCCTCCCCCACCACCCCACCTCACCTTTTGTCCCACCATTCTTGGCTGTCCCTTCGCCCACAAAAGTCTCACTCTCCGAAAGTTCCTCCCTAAACACCTTTGCCTCTCCGCCTTTAAAAGTCTCCTTAAAACCTCTTTGCCCAAGCTTTTTTCACCCTACCAATCCTCGCCTTTGGCTCAGCTTCTGCTGTTTGTCCTTACACCTCTATGAAGTGCCTGGGAACGTTTTTCTGTGTTAATATGTATTTAAATGCAAGTTGTTGTTATTGCTGAATAGCCTGCCAATACTCAAATCTCGACCCACATGTGAAAAATAGCCACTTAGGCAAAGTGCCAGAGGACTGTCAACATTCACAGAACTGCAATCCAGTGTGAGTCAGTACCTTCAGGATAGGAGGGGAGGAAAGAGGAAAAATAATTGCAGAGGGTGGTTGAAAAGTATGTTTTTTCTGGAAATAAGCTAAGAATCCATTTTTGGCAATATTAATCTGGATCAGAATATGTTCCTACTCCTTCCCATATTACATTTTATGCAAAGAGCCAGAGTGTTTTATTGGAGATCTGCAAACAAGTCTATTTGAACGGTTCTGCCCAACTTTTTATCATCGACGGTAACTTAATAAATCTAAACATGGAACCAAACCTACACTGGAGGCAGTCCAACAGCAATTGAATCTGAGCCTGGACAAATGAAAATCTACCCGACACCAAGTGAGCAGGGCAGCATGCAGAACAATGCCAAGTTCTGAAAACTCTCTCTCAGAAGTGAGCTTAGAAACCAGTGAAAAAAATTGTGAACTTGCCTGTTTGTCATTGTGCATCCACAATGTTCACCATTTCATTTTACAGCCATCCTTTCACTCATTAGAGAAACTTCAAGTGGAAGAAAAGTCTGGGGACGTACAATTTGTTCAAAGTAGTCCCCTGTTTTATCAAAAAAAGTCTCAGGAGAATTTTGATATTTTATTCCCAACATGGAGACCCTTGGGTGGGCCGCAGTGGTGATGTCACCAAGAGAGAGCATCCAGAGAAGGCTGCACATTCAGCAACATGGGGCATGGCATCAACCTAGCCCTAGAAACCCTCTGGTGCTGGAGCTAGTTTGATGTCATGCTACATCAGGAAGACAAACTATAAAGTAGGAGGGGAGCAGTGGGCAGATTGTCTAGTCCAGGGAATTTAGATTTAT
The DNA here is from genome assembly GCF_052327205.1 of Somniosus microcephalus. Classification (NCBI taxonomy): domain Eukaryota; kingdom Metazoa; phylum Chordata; class Chondrichthyes; order Squaliformes; family Somniosidae; genus Somniosus; species Somniosus microcephalus. Next base: position 8,202,323 of record NC_141010.1, read on the forward strand.
GTTGCATTAAGGGTTCTGTCACTCCACACTAGCTCTCATGCCAGTCTGAAGTTAGGTCCTGACCCAGTTTTTGCTATCAAGCAGCTCTAGGATGCACAGCAACATTCTCCAATTAGTCCACAGGAGCTGGGTAGGATATTGACACTTTCACCTAAACACCAAAAGAAATCTCATTCAGAGCATCATTCCCTCGATAAAATGAGGTGCACTTTTCCCTTTTAAGCTTTACAGAAAGAAAGCACTTATGGATAAACTTCCATCAAAGCACATGAAATACTAATTGGCACAAAGTAAACCTAGATTATTAATTTGAAGTAACAGAACTTCCATGGTGTTGCTCAAGGTAAGTCAGATTTTTTTCAAAAGTATTAGACAATCTAATGCTCTAATTCAAAGTTGATTAATTCAAATTATTTTAATTCCCCATAGCCAATATATCTTTCCTGAGGTTCGGGGCCCAAAACTTAATGCAGTCCACCAGATGTGGTCCAACCAAGGATCTGCACACCACTTCCTCACTTTTGTATTCCAACCCCTGAGATAAAGGCCAACATTCCAGTAGTCTTTTTTATTACCATTTGTAGCTGTGATCGAGCTTTTAGTGATTTGTATACTTGGACACCTAAACTGATTTGTTTCTCCACAGTTCCTAGTCTCTTGCCAGTAAGAAAATCTTACAATTTCTCTTTCTTGGATCCAAACTTCACATTGCACTCTGCCTGGTATTGTCTTGCCCACTCACTTAGTCTATCGATGTCCCTTTGTAACTTTCTGCTCCCAGCTACACAACTTTACTGTGCCTCACGTGCAAACTTGGATGTACAACTCTCTATTCTTTCATCAGTCATTATATATGGTGGAAAGCTGAGGCCCCAATACAGATCACCTGTCACATCCCCGCCAATCCGAGAACGATCCCTTTGTCCCTACTCTGTCTACTGCCTCCCAAATAATTACCGACCCAGGTCACAAGGTTACTTCCAATTCCAAGCGCTCTCACTTTTGCTCATAATTTCTTAGTCGAACCTTATCAAATACCTTCTGGAAGTCCTTAAAGACAACATCCACAGACACTCTTATCTAGTATGCTTGTGACCTCCTTAAAAAATTCCACTAGATTAGACAGGCATGACCTACCCTTCACAAGTTTAACTACTCTTGAGGCTACAAGTCAGACCCAGGATGAAATGCCTGGTTTTCTTTTTTTTTTACAATGAGAAAAGTTATTTTTTTAAAGTCACTGACTGGTTATTAGGACTCCTGTGTTAATAAGGTATTTTCTGTTACTGGGGAGGTTCTCTGTACAATCTAAATGTTGAAATTAAAAAAGAAATGTGGGGGAAAATTTGCACGAGTCATTTTCCTAGAAGAGATCTGCCTATAATTAAATGTGACAGAGCAGTGCGACATAACAGAGTTTATCTTCTATGTAGATTATGTACATATAAAATTATGTATTCGACAGGTTTAATATGTTAATAGAAATTTAGTAAGTTAAACAGTGTACAAGTATAGTCTTTGCAAGTTCTCTTGTTGGGGTTAACTGAAAGCAAAAATGTAGTTAATGAAAATTTAAAAATCACCTTTCCAATACTATGCAAATTTCTTCAGAAAGGATACCCTAATCAGCCTAAAAAAAAAAATCATAAACAGGTCACATTTAGGTGATAAATAATGCCGTGCGGTATAGATCTGTCCCTTCTCAATCACGTTTATTAAATGCTGTACATACTAAAAGATTTCACCATGTTTCAAAGCAGAGACTGGAGAACAGCAACAGGAAAGAAAGCACCAAACACCAAAGGGGGATGCACACATTATGCATTTCCCAGGAACTAGATTTCATGTAAATTCATACCTAGTAGATCTGTGCCAACACGGGCAGGGGATTTTCTCCTGTTGCCAACATTTAATGAAACCCGAGCTTTGTATCTCTCTGTTTAAGCTACAGGGGACCTGAATATTGTTAGACATGTAGACTCGCATACAAATACACAAGGCTTGAACTTAACCCTTTCTTGAAGGTTTTATAGTAGCAGATAGGACATTCCAAAAGTACTGAAAGATATGGGCTTTAAGACATACCAATATCTGGTGGTGTGGACTGTAGAAATATTTGTTTTCAATGTCAATTCTGACTTTTGAGGACCACAATATAAAAACTGTGCAAATATCTAAGTATTTTTCCTTTGTTTACATCTCCCCTCCCTCAAAGACTGATTATAACAGGCTACGAGGAAGTAGAAGCACAGGCACACCCCTCGCTCCTGCAGGGTAGCACTTGGCCCTGGTACATGGAATGAAGTACATGATTACATGCCCTCAATCGTATTGTTTTAATGATTTTCATTTGTAACCCTTTCCTCCAAAGCCTTGCAGATCTCATAAGCCCTCAATAACAATAAGACCCAACGATCATTCAACTGCTTTGTCCCATGTGACAACAATACTACAATAGGCATGAAAATTCAGGCACCAGATGTACTGTACCATGAATCCTTTCTCAGTCATAACCCTCCACAACTCTCAAAGCATAGCTCTCATTATTAACCTATGCCAGTGGCTATCTGCTATTTCCTACAATGTACATAAACTGATATGTGAAACACTACATCACTCGTTGGCAGCCAAATGCTCTGTGCTGCAATTGCTCTTGCAGCCTCGCTTTTATGAAGCTAAATTTTGCCCTTCAAGCCTACCTTCAACAAATAATTTAATGCAAAAAAAATTTTTAATCTGCAAAATAAATTCTAATACTAGCTGAGCTACTCTTTAAATGAGGCCAAACGGTGATATTATCCCAGCAACACACATTTTTCCGAGACCGATGACCAGCTCCAGTTTTGGAACCCAAGTTTTGAAACAGGCCACCACCAAGTCTGCTCCAACTCGCAGAAACTGCCAACACTGCCTCTTCCCCACAAAATGCGACATTCTCTCGCTGTGAGCAACACTGATCGTGGCAATGGCAATCTCAAGAAACAGGAAACAGGCAGGGAGCCACAATGGAACACTAAAGAGTGGAGGAAACAGATGAACAAAAGGGATTTTAAAAGTAACGGCTGCACTGGTGCCACGCTGAAGTCACTTTTCAGGCCACTGCACTCTGCAGTTTTCTTGTAATTCACTGGGCTGCACGTCCATACTTTCCCTTCCTTATGCGATGTTTAAATAAAAAGCAAAGCAGGAATTTGCAGTCAGAAAACAAACCAGCAATTGCAATAGTCTCTTCTAGAATGTTGGTATACAAAGCCCAAATTGCCATTATGAACAAAAGTATGATCTCGAGCTGTACAGCAAACTACAGAATATTTTCTACTGAAATAGACAGCCAGCGTGTATTGAGGCAAGGACTGGATTAAGCTCAGCAGCAATATTGTTCACGGTCAATTAACCTGCTGGCACTAACCTTCTCGGCTCAGATATGGAGAATTGCCAGTTCAGCTAGGCAACCAGAACCCATGGAACTGTATCTAGTATGGGTCAATGCCATCAGGACAGGAGGGGAGAATGATTTGGGGAAGATAAGTAATGCAATAGAGATGACCAATTCCCCATCAGCGGACCCTTGGGTAGAGTACTGATGAACTAATGCATTTTACCAGATTGGCAGAACATGGGCAGTCACTCGAAGCCACTCAACCACCTGGTTATGCAGCCTAGGCGGAACCTAAGCAGCAGTAATGGAGATTTTTTTCAAACCCCACTAAATACCATCAGTTGCACAATTTAAATGTAAACTACATGTAAGAATTGGAGACAATTAAATTATAAAGCAGCCTAGGAGTTTGATGAATTTCAAATCATATAAATAACAGAGGGAGGCCATTCAGCCCATTATGCCTATGCTAGCTCTTCAACTGGAGCTATCTACTTCAGTCTCATTTCCCTGATCCTTCCCCTTATATTTTTAATATTCTTCCTTTTCAAATACCTATCCAATTCCCTTTTAAAATGAAGTATAGCCTCTGCCTCAATAGCAACATGTGGTAAAGCATTCCACATTCTAGGAACCCCCACACACATCAGAGGTTTTTTCTTTTAAATCTCTGTTCTTATCTTGAAAATCTTAGTACATTATACAGAGGAATACAACAAAAACTTGCATTTATATAGTGCCTGCAATGTAGGAAAAAGTTTCCAAGTTGCATCACAGAAGTGGAATCAGACAAAAGTGGACACCAAGCTAAAGGAGGAGATATTAAGAAGTGACTAAAAACTTGGTGAAATAGTTTAAGTAGGGTCTTGGAGAGGGAGGTGAAGAGGTTTAAGGAAGGAACCCCAGAGTGTAAGGCCTAGATGGCTGAAGGCACAGCCGCGAAAGGAGTAGAGGATGGACAGGAGGCCAGAGTTAAAGGAATGCAGAATTCCCAGAGGGTTGTGGGACTGGAGGAGGTTACAGAGACAGGGAGGGGTGAGGCCAAGAAGAAATTTAAACACGAGGATGATAATTTTAAATCTGAGGTTTAGGATGCCAGGAGCCAATGTAGATCAGCAAGGACAGGAGTGATGGGTGAGTTGGACTTGGTGCAGGGTAGGATACAGGCAGAGTTTTGAATGAGCTTACATTTGGGAAGGATAAGAGGTCGGTCTTGAAAGCACTGGAAGAGTCACGTCTGGAGGTGACAATGGCGTGGATTAGTGTGTTAAATTCTACGGACAGGTTGCATAAACTTGGCTTGCATTCCCTAGAGAATAGAAGATTGAGGGGTGATCTGATCAGGGTATTCAAAATATTAAAGGATTTGCTAAGGTAGATACGGAGAAATGATTTCTTCTGGTGTGGGGAAAAAGAACGAGGGGACATAATCTTAAAATTAGGGCCAAGCCATTCAGGAGCTAAAGTACTTTTTCCACAAAGTGTCGTGGAAATCTGGAACACTCACCCCCAAAAAGGCTGTGGATGCTGGAACACTTAAAAGCTTTCAAGACTTAGATAGATCTTTGTTAAGCAAGGGTATCAAGGGATGTAGAGCAAAGGCAGGAAAATGGAGTTGATGTGCAGATCAGCCATGATCTACAGGAAACTCTCGATTTACCGGCACCTAAATAACCAGAAATCTCTTAACCGGCAAAATTCAGGAGTAGGTTCAGGTAAGTTTTACTTCATATTAGTGGCAGTTCCTGGATCTGTGGCTGTGTAACTGGGGTTCGTGCACTTGTTGCTAAGCAACAGGGACGCTTGGTCTGTGGCTGGAGTTCCTGCACATATTGCTAAGCAACAGGGAAGCCTGGATTTGTACCTTTTAACTACAGTATACCTCTCTGTAATCCAGACTTTTTGATAAACCGGCACCACGCCGGTCCTGTTGGTGCCGGATAATAAAGCATTTCCTGTAATTGAATGGTGAAGCAGGCTCAAGAGGCTGAATGGCTAACTCTTGTTCCTAATGTTCTTATGGATGAGGGTTTCAACAGCAGGCGATGTTAAAGGTGGAAATAGACAGTCTTTCTGATGGAGAGGATATGGAGTTGTAAGCTCAGCTCAGGGTCAAACAGGACACCGAGGATGCAAACAGTCTGGTTCAACAATTTTTGTATGACATGAATGCCATACCCTACCCCCTACCCCCCGCGAGCAAACACTCAATGTTGTGGTTCACACACAAGAACGGCGATTTGGGCAAGGTATCAGAGGGCTGCTAACAACATCGTACTCCAGCATGATTTAGAACCTTGAAGGAGAGGGAACGTGACATTTCTGTATTCAACCACAAAACAGAATTCAACCCATATAACAGAAATGCTCGTAAATTATTAGTAAATATGTAAATTAGATACTTCTTCCAATATAGAGCAAATAACAAACCAAAGTGCTCGGTGCTTCAGTAAAAATATTTCAAACAAGAGATTGTTGGAACCAGTTTCATGTAAGCTAAGCATTTACAAATCTGTGTATGACTGGAATAGTAAGAAGATAACTGCAATCTGAAAATCAGGAAAAATACTGGAAATACACAGTGGGTCCATCAACATCAAGAGGAAAGGCAGGCTCGTTATAGATACCTTTTCAGATACTGACCTGTGTATTTCCAGATTGTGTGTTTTATTCTGAACGCAGGATTTGTTTTTAAAACTCATCTCTGGTTCAACGACAAACAGCAACTGGCACTGAATTCTGCCAATCACTTGCGCAATGAGCTCACCAGCCTCAGTTGGCAAGGGCTGTGTACAGTGCTATTATTTTCAAATACTTATTTACAATGTAATCATGGGAACCTATTGAGCCAAAAGAAAGCAAATTTACTCAGATCAGAGAATTGTGTGGAATGCAGTGTCTGCTTCTTACACCACTAGGTAATCATCAGAGACTCGAAGTTATGTGTCCAAGCTTGTTGTCTTCATGCATCACTTGGGCGCATTTAATAGTAACTTTCAAAAGGGAACTGGATCTCTACTTAAGCAAGAACATTTCCAGGGCTATGGGGAAAGAGCAGGGGAATAGGACTAAATGGTAGCTTTCAGCTATGCTTTGCAAGCATGGGCCACACAAAGTTTAAACTAATGCTCCAGTTAACTTGCACATCTTAAACTGCAGTTACCAACAGGTTGTGCTGTTCAGATTTAGGACTTATCCACCTATGAGGCACAAAGAGTAGACCTTTCCAAGCATTAATGCTCTCAAAATTTGAACAGGGCAAAACAAGTAAGAAATGAAAATGCAAACAGAAGCGAGTTGCCCAAAGCTAGGTTGGCCAGTTTGCCAGGATTCGAGGGCCAGTAATAGCTGCAGTTGAGACACCCCTGCTCTGACTAAACACACCCAACACATAATAAGCTTCAATGTTGAGTCCTGCAGGAAACATGCATTCTGGACATGGGCTCCAATACCTCAAGAGGTTCATTCATAAGAGTAGCTCAGGGTGACCCGACCTCCAGGACTAGATCAGCGAGATTTTAAATTGGTAATACTATTGATAGGACTGCTTCATGTAGGACCAACTGTAGGAAAACCATTACAATAAGCAATACCAAAAATGACCAAGCTACTTCGATTGAATATCCGATGATTTTTGACATATGGACACATAATATTTGTAAATATTTGTCATCAGCTGTTCAGTTCCTTCCCCTGCTGCGCCGATTGTTCCCACATTTGCAATGAAATATAAAGGCTGTACACAAAGATCCAGGATCCACAATGGCAGAGCATAAAACAAAGCTAGGTGAAGTGTTTCCATACTTCCATTTTAGTAAAACAAGTAGTCAGCAGGAGTAGAAGGTGGGTAATGTAGCTTTACACTCAGGTCAACTTTTTCACTACAATTAATGAATGAAGAAATTTCACCCCCGAACAGAACTTCCATGAACTTCACCACCAGAGATAGACTCTCTCCGGTTGAGCCCTCTTATTGAAGAGCTGCAAGCTGAACCTAAGTGGTGCTTTCCCTCCGTATCAAAAATTCATTTGGTTTGACAGAATGGATTTTCTTCTTTGATGAACTCATGAAGATGGGGTTTAAGAATGAATATCAAATAGATCCTTCTATATACAAATATAATGGTCAGTAGCAGCCACAGGCTGAATGAGCCTCCACAGTTTAGATCTGCATTGCGCACAAAAAGATGCCCCTTGGTGGCCCAGGCACAGACCAATAGTCACACCGGAGGACATGCAGCAGGAGAATACAAAATATAACTGGACGACCTAGTGTTTTGTACCTCAACAACCCCCAGATCTTCCTCCTATATGCAATGTCTGCCATTCACCAATATGGGCATTTACCCAGGTGCAAGATCAACTTCGGCAAGATAGATGCAGAGCTTGAAAAGTGCAAAAATGGAGGGGGCGTGGGAGGATGGAGATAGAAATACACTCCCTCTTCAGATGGACAACTGATTCAAATACAGATCATCCACAACCTACAATGTCTATACGCGGTTGATAAACATTCTACACACTATTTGCAAGGATCTTGCCTGAAGAAATACTCTACCAATTTTATTGCTAGCAAGAACATGCACTCTCAAACTGAATTTCCTCTCGGATATTACACTGGCTCAAAATGTGCACACCGCACAACTCACCTTTAATAACTGGACTGGCAGATCACCAACTTTCAGGTCCCAGGCCAACATATGCATGCAGCCAGGTTAAAATAAAACTGAGGAAAAACACTCTTTATAAGATCAGTCTGACTTTCTCACTTGCTCGCAAAGATCTGCCTTCTCTTATCAGCATGTTCCTTATTGTCCTTTGGCTGCGAGTCTTTCTTCTGGATTAGATCATTATGCTTTGTTTTGTACATGTGGCAGTGATTTTCATTTTCCAACTAAATAAGGCTGAAGCAGGTTCTTGACCCGTGCTCGTGTGAAGTGGTATGCAGGTTTCTCAAAGTCCATTTTTCTTGCTTCCACGGTTATCTTTCAAATTGGCCTGTGCAGAATGTCTTTAAGAATCCTTGTGAATCTTGTCTTTTGTGATGAAATTCAATACAATCTGAGAATTGTCGGAGTTCTGCAATTTTGAATATGGCGCACTAATCTTGCCAACTTACAGAATTCCGTGAACTACAAAGATCTTGCCCAGATGCAGTATTATGTCTCAAGCAGATGCCACTTCCAAAATTTTAACTTTTGGAAACCTTGAGTAATCACTACAAACTTTAAGCTAGTTGCCAGAGAGGAAGAGTACTTTCTACCACGAATATTATGATGTTTCACAGGTGGTTTTCCCTCATTTTTGACTGGTGTTACATGGCAAGCCTGGCACAGCTTCACAGCTTCCTTTCTGATGCCAGGGAACCACACTCTCATGTAACAACAACTCCGTTATCTTCTCTCAAACTGAACTGCCAAAGTAGGATGGAGGACCCGGAATCAAACTTGTAAACGGCAAATATGAGAGTTGCTCATCATGAAGTTCTTTACAGAAATGCAAACTGGAATGTCAAGCGGAGGGAAAAATTGAGAGCGTATAGCAGGCAGCTTGGATGGGAAAGTCCACTCCAGTTGTACAGAAAATAGTAAAAATATCGGCATGGAAAGGCAGCAAAAGGGTGAAAAATAGCTAAATCAAGGGAATTCAAACTAAACTGTGTATCTTTCAAAACACACAAGTATAAGAAACAACATTTTAATACAGAAACAAATGGCAAAGAGCCTTCCAAAAAACATTGTTACAATTCATGCTGTCAGATAGCTTTCAATTTAGGGGTACAGTAGTGTGTGGTTGTGTTACTGGACTAGTAATCCAGAGTCATGGACTAATGACCCAGAGTTCAAATATCACCATGGCAGTTTTGAGAATTTGAATTCGGTTTTAAAAATCTGGAAATTAAAAGCTGGTATCAGTAAAAATGACCAGGAAACTGTCGGATTATAGTTAAATAACTGGTTCAATAATGTCCTTTATCAGAAGGAAACCTGCCATCATTATCTGGTCTGGCCAATATGCGACTCCAGTCCCACACCAAGGTGGTTGACTCTTAACTGCCCCCTGAAGTGGCCTAGGAAGCTACCAAGACAACCAAGATTGGGCAATAATTGCCAACGACGCCCACATAGAGAGAATGAATTTTTAAAAAGACTGCCTTAAGGAACGGTTTCTGCTAATGTGGTACTGTGTTTAACCAAACCTGCTCCTTTAATATGACAAAGTGTAACTGCAGAAGTGCAAAAATGCACTATTGCACCTGTGGGAAAGTGCTCCAAATAGACAAACTGTGTGGTCAGCTGGAGGCTAATTGCTGTTGACTTGGGAAACTTTATTGGTTTAAAAAAATACAATGCTCTCCATCCTCCAGAGATTCCACACAAGAGAATGATTCATTGCCCCCTTGGTGCTCTAGATCAGTAGCTGTTTGTGAATTCTTCAGGTTCTGCCCTTGGGGAAAGGCTTGTTCGTCGAGGTCAACAGAAACAACGAGGAAATTATTTTGTTTCTTTCTCATTTAAAAAAAAACTCAACATTGTTCGCTTGTGATCTGTTGTTGCGTTATGAGTAAATCTGACCCAATCAGGTGAAAGTATGACTCTTTCAGGCATTATAGGCTAGATGCAAGCCATGAGGGAAGGATGAAGGCTGTAGGAAATTGATACACGTGCACCTATAGAGCACTGTCTCCTATTCGTAGTATTCTAAACTTCTGAAAGCTTTCACAAACATCTAAATTACCTTTTCAGCCTCTAGATGTTCACCAAAAATTAATGGAAGTACAACAGCCAATAGCATCTTGAATTCAGTGCAACAAAAAAAATTTCAGCGTTCATTTCTGCTGCAAATCCATTGTGCTACTAACTGGAGATGTCATATTTACTTATAAATTAAGTGGATTTTCCTACATTGGAAGCTCAAGGATCACCAAAGCTGTCACTTGTACTGCAATACAGCATAATGGTGGACATGTGAAATGTTCACATCAACTGTGGAAAAAATAAAGATTTTGTCCTGAACTTGGATAGAGTCTGAGAGACCATTTTGAGCTTTGCAATTTTACGACGAAGTACTACTAGTTACAAGTGTGTCACTGGTGGTAGTCACGTTGGGAGAAATTTGAAAGGATATTGGCTTATAAGATTTTTCCTATGGTTGACTAGTACCAGTGCACCAAATCAACCTAATAACAATGGGTCATTGTGGATGCATTTAGCAAATTAGAATTACAAAAAGATTTTTTTTTTTAAGCTTATTCATTGCTTCAATTTTACCTGTAAATTATTCCAGATTGCTTTGATTCACTGAACCGCAACAGCTTTCCTCATCCTGGTATAACACAGCTTTTTAATATAGGAATGAGGAGCAAACTCTCCCTCTGTCTGTCTGTACACAACACGTTTGGGAAGTTGTATTTGGACCACCAGCTCGCTCAGGCTTTAGGGTAATGAAATTTGGGAGTAATGTACTTCCAAAACTACAAACTTTTACTCCAAGGTGACAGCTAGTGGCTACATATCAGTATTCTACCAACTCTTCCATTTTGCCAAAGAATGCTCCAGAAACAAAACATTTCCACAGGGAAAAATGCTGAAAAGCTGATCAAATCCTGATGGATTAACAACGATTCCTGAAACTGCCGCATAACCTGCATCATCTTTCACGCTTTGAAAAAAATCTGTAACACCACATGCATCTTCCTAAAACTGAAGCACAACACTTCACATTCACAACTTTAAACAGAATGAACAGCTATTGCTGCAGCATGCTATATTTATATAATGGAACACAATGTCCTTGTTATCAACTGGAGATTATTTCTCAATAGATCTGCAATAATGGCACCGTCATTAATCCTTTTTTATCAGCATCGCACATCAAGGACACCGATCACAAGACTGTTCAGTATCCTCAACAGCAGCCGCTACTAAAAACAGAATTTGACCAGAATAATCTTCCTGCCATAAACTGTAAGGCAAAATCCGCTATAAAAAGAATAAACAGCAGTGATTACAATGTCATAATTCAAACCCAGTATTCAGGTTACGATTGTATACTACCTGACTTTAGCGTTGAGAGTCTAAGACACCATCTGCAGTTCTCCGTCAGATTGCTGCTTTTTAGTCATTCCTATATTCACTGCCCTGTATATAATAAACTGGTTGGCCGCCTATCTATTCTGGACCACTTATTTCACCCTCTGCATTGAAATGTTTATCTTTAATTATAGCTTTAGAAGCTTTAAAGGAAGTAACTACAGAAACTTATTTTCCACACATTATAATTATCTGGTGCTGTGGCACAGTTGATAATACACTGGACTTCTACTGAGTGACTCAGCCATTATTCAAAGGTTGTGGGTTCTTGTCCCTACAGAGTGTGATTTTATATTCATTTACCTACATCAAAAATAAATTCAATAAATGGAAGACTTCATTCTTTAGTCATTCAATACAGAACACATCGAGATTCCGATAGGTCTGGGCTACATAGTGTAAATGTTTTACAAGCACCAGCTTGGCACAGCTCGTGGCAGGTCAGAAGGTTGTACAGCCTGAGCCCAACACTAGAATTTGAATACATGATCTAGGCTGACATTTCAGTCCAATACTAAAAGATTGCAGCATTGCCCGAGATGCTGACCTTCCAATGATGTTAAACCGAGGTCCTGTCTGCCTATTCAGGTGGATGTTAAAAGCTCTAATTGGAAGACTGTGGCGTTAGTATCCTGGAAGGATGAGATTAAATGAGCCGAAGGGCCTTCTGCATCCAAATCTATCTTGTGAAAATTAAAACAAAAAGATCTGCGTTTAGAAGTCACAACCTAAACACTCCAACTAATGCCTATTATTAGATAAAATAGTACATGATGTAAATGAACTGACAAAGTTACACTTCAAAAAACCTGGTTTAGTAATTTTTGCACTTTGCTTCAAAACTTAAGACAAAGGCAAAGTAAAGATAGATACCAGAACAAAACAGGTTACTCAACCAAAGTCCCTTAAGTTGCTAATGTTAAATTCCAATTTATCCCAGATCAGTACTTCAGAAAATGTCCCTGTGCAAGTTGCAGCAACATATCGTTTGTGTGTTTATTCACCCATGTATGCTGAATTTTATGTGCAAAGTAGGGTTGCAAAATTCTGGGAATTTTTAAAAGAGGAAACTTTCCATGGGAATTTTCAGGAATTTAGAATTTTTTTGCACACTGATGGTTTTTGTCTCTGACCCTTATATTATCTTTGTCGTCAAAATAGACATACTGTTCCATACAAATAAAAAAACAGGCTTTCAAAACTTTATTTAGGTTATAATTTTGAACTTTATTGAACCCCCACAAAAAAGACCCATCTAAAATAAAATAAAAAGAGCGTCAGCTTATTTAGCCTGTAATTTGTCCTTATTTTGTCCCCGAGTCTTCTACTCATCATTCCTCCTCCTGATTCTCTGACTCTGGCGTGTCCATTTTCTCCTCTGTATCAGTGTCTAGCTGTGTGGTGGACACTTCTGTATCTGGCTCAATAAGTTGTAGGTTCGCCCGGATAGCCACCAGTTTCTCCACTCTCGTTAGTCTGCCTGTTGCACACCTTTGTATGCGTATTCCCAAAAAGTGACCAGTTTCGTTCAGAGGCCGCTGATGAAGGTGGGATTTGGAGTATCACCGATGCAATAGGTGACAGGGCCTCAGATGCACAAAGTCCCCTCCACCAGGTATGTGCACTGATATGCTTGCATGATTCCCATATCCCATCCCCATTCCAAAGACCTTGCTTGGTAGAGAACTTTGCCAGACTTCCCAGAACTTTGCCCACGTCCAGATTGAGATGGTGTGAGAGGGTAGAAATCACACTGTAAGCGCTGTTGATCTGTTCTCCAGAAAGTATTGGTCTCCCAACATGCTTTGGGTCCAGCATGTATGCTGCAGCATGAATCGGCTTGACACAAAATTCTTGACACGTCTGTATGAATTGAACAATTGCCTTCTCCTCTGCTTTGAGCAGCAGGGATGTGGGTAGGGCAATGCTGATTTGTTCTTTTAAATCAGTAAAAAGCCTGAGAACATCTGACAAGACAGCGTCATCTCCTTCAATCTGAGCAATTGCAGAGGCTACTGGTGAGAGTAGTTTAAGGCTGCTAACCACTCTCTCCCAAAACACATCATCCAGCAGTATTTTCTTGATGGTGGTTTCCATATCCCCAGACTGGGATATTGCCATTTCTTGCAGCGACTCCTTAACCTCCAGAAGGCTGTTGTACATTATGACAACACCACCCCATCTAGTGTTGTTGGGCAGCTTCAGTGTGGTGTTCTTGTTCTTTGTCATTTGCTTGGAGTTGTAGGTTGCTGCAACTACCTGTTTTCCCCTGACATACTTAACAACTTGCTTGGCTCTCTTGTACAGTGCTTCCATGGTTCTCAAACCCATGATGTCCTTGAGGAGCAGGTTAAGCCCATGAGCTGCGCACCCAATAGACGTAATATGAGGGTAGGCCTCCTCCACTTGAGCCCAAGCAGCCTTCATATTCGCAGCATTGTCAGTAACTACTGCAAAGACCTTTTGTGATCCAAGATCGTTGATGACCGCTGCAACACAGTCTGCCATCGCTATCGTTTCTTTGAGCTTTCCTTGGACTCTTATACTCAGCCTCCAGCAAATAAGTAGACAAAGCATGTCTGGTGGGAGGACAGTATGCAGGGTGAACAACATTGAAAAATCTCTTCCAGTACACATTGGCTGTGAGCATGAGGGGTGAGCCTGTTGCATATACAGCTCGAGCAAGGCACTCATCTGCATTCTTCTGGCTATGGTTATCCATTGTATCAAAGAACCTTCCAAGTGGGCCAGGAGTTGCTGATGATAAGGAGCCTGATGCTGAATGAGAACCATCATCTTCTTGAATGGAAGCAGAGGAACTCTGGGCTGACTGCTGTGAGCTTTGAGTGAAGTTGTTGCATTTGGATAAATGCTGCTGCATCTTTGTGGCATTCTTTACATATGGCTTTCTACAGTGTTTGCACATGTACACAGTCTTTCCATCTTTAATGCTTGGGGTAAAATGCTTCCACACATCCGACGATAAACGTGGCATTGTTCTATGCAGAGAAATAAAGGGCATTCATCTCTGTCGAACTGCGGTCGATCAGCACGATTGCAACAGGGTGGGTACATTTTTGCTGATGCTCCATGTGATGGAAGCATGACCTGTACACACACGACGCTACATCACCAATAGTGTATTATTTTGTATATTTTAAATTGAAGGACAACAGAGTTCAACAAGTAACTGGTTTATTTGGTATAAAGTCTGATTTACTTACTGCATCATCACAACATCAGCAGAAAACAAAATGACTTCCCTTAGGACCCCTAACCTGGATCTTAAAAAAAACTATAGCAGTCTTACAGATGCCTGCAGGCCAATCACAATTCGATATGCAAATATTACAAATAGGGGGAGCTAATCGCTCATCCAACCAATCAGGACACATTTGTTCACAGTCACACAGAAAACTTGTAATTATTAAAACAAGCCAAGTAAGAAGATAAACATATATTGATTAAGAAATTCCTTAATAATTAAGATTCCATCTGTTAGTAATTTTGAGAGGAGACCTGTGGAAAAAAAATACAAAAAAAAACAATATTATGCTAGCATGTGCTTTTTTGGGCAAAATTCCCAAAATTCCCAAGCTAAACTTCCCGTGGAAAATTTCCGGAAATTTACCGGAAACTTTCCACCCCTTTGCAACCCTAGTGCAAAGTGAATTCCAGAATTTTACATCACAGGAGATAGTAATTTGGCCCTGTGCTGGCTCTCAAAGAAATATCCACTTTGTCCCTTTCCCCCTACCCTTATAACTTGCAAATATTTATCTATTTCCCTTTTAGAAGCTATTATAGATGTTGCTTGCAACACGGTTTCTAGAACAGCATTCTACAAACCAATAACTCTGCATTACAACAGTGACTACACTTGGAAAAAAGTACTTCACTGGCTGTAAAGCACTCTGGGATGTCCGGTGGTCGTGAAAGGCGCTATATAAAATGCAACACTTATTTTCTTTTTTCCCCCCAAAAAAATCTCCTAACTCTCCCTTGAGCCTTTGTTGTTGATGTTAAATTTATACCCCTAGTTACTGACTCATGGAAACCATTTTTCCATATTTACCTCATCAATATCAGAATTCCTCGTAACTTTATCTATTCTAATGAAAAGTGCACAATTTCTACAGTCTCTCATAACTAAAGCCCATCATCCCTGGTGTCATCTTAGTGAATCTCATCTGCACCCTCTCCAAAAGGACATCCTTCCAAAAGTAAGGTGCCCAAAACTGGACACAATATTCTAACTGCGACATAACCAATGATTTCTCTATGTTCAGCATTACCTCTTTGCTTCCATACTCAATGCCCCATGTGTAAGACCCAAGAAACAGTCCGCCTGCTATATATTGTCTTTACAGCTGTCGTCAACATTTCCTTCCAGTTTTAAAGATTTGTATCTCTAAAACCTTAAACTTCTCTGCTCCAATTCGGGTTTTACCATTTACTGTGTTTCTTCTCTATTCTTTCTCCAAAAATGTATCACCTTTCATTTCTCTGCATTCAATTTCATCTAAAGTATATCTGCCTAATCGTTCCATGCCCTCCTGAAGTCTGTTACAGACTTTCCAGTTAAACACACTCCCTTTTTGCTGTAAATCTCTGCCAACTTCAGTACTGTGCTCCTATGCTCAAGTCCAGATCATTTTATATATAAAATTGGAGAGCAATGGTCTCAACCCCGATTCCTGGCAGACACCACTCTTGACATCCCTCCAGTCTGAAAAATATCCATTAACCACTGCTCTGCATTCTGCCCCTTAACCAACTTCCTATGCAAGCGGCCACATTCCCTTTAATACCTTTTACAAATCCACATTGGTTGTCCTTGGAAGTCTTTCTAAGTAACTATTAATTTTATCCTGTATTATGGCCTGCAGAAACTTACCCACTACCAATTCCTGGCTGATGTATAATAACCTGGTTTAGCCCTTTCTGTCCAGAGGTCTTACACTGGCAACCCTCCAATCCTCTGGCACAACTTCTATGTCTAAAGATATTTGAACGGTTGTGGCCAAAAACTCTGCTGTTTCCTCTCTTAGCATGCTATCAGAGGTCAGTTCCTTTTTCACTGAGTTCCACCTTTTTTTTTAGTCTAACTTCCTTATCTATAGTTATCCTATCCAATTGCTCTACGTACACTTTCTCATGCCCACTACCACATTCTTCCATGAAAACTAAGGCAAAGTACTCATGTAGCATCTCTGCCATTCCTTCCTCAAGATTTCCTTTCTCATTTCCAATTGGCCCTACTCTTAATATTATTTTACTTATATTTGTCTTATGTTACCTGCCACTCAAAGAGTAATGTAAATTTGAGTTGTAGTGGAAAATGGAAATCTCTCAACATGAACTGCTGAGTCAACTGAAATTTTCAAAACTAAAATTGATAAGATTTTTGTTGCGCAAAGACATCAAGGAATATGGAGAAAATGCGGTTAAATCGAGTTGAGGTACAGATCAGACATGACGTAACAGAATGGTAGAACAGGATTGAGGGCGGAATAGCCCACTCCTGTTCTTTTTGTGTGTTCCGGGATATGGGCGTCGCTGGCAAGGCCAGGATTTATTGCCCATCTCTAGTTGCCCCTTGAGAAGGTGGTGGTGAGCCGCCTTCTTGAACCGCTGCAGTCCGTGTGGTGAAGGTGCTCCCACAGTGCTGTTAGGGAGGGAGTTCCAGGATTTTGACCCAGCGACGATGAAGGATCAACGATATCCTTCCAAGTCAGGATGGCGTGCGATTTGGAGGGGAACTTTCTTGCTCCCCTTTATACTTTGTATATTCCACTTAATTTCCTTCTGTGCTCTTAGCTCTAGATTTGTCATATACCTTCAAGTCTAATTTGAATTTGAATTTCCCTACACATCCAAAAAGGACATGGCTAATGAATTACATTTTCCACTCCACCCAATCCCGAGTACCACTTGATCAGATGTAGCAACAGAAAGCTTGTGCTCAGCTGTGAAGCCCTCGGTGCTCAATTAAGTTCTGGATATCACTGGCTAAGGCACACAAAACATGCCCACTAGGAGAAGGAACCAGAGAAATCATATTCCAACAAGAATTTGCATCTCCCGCAAGGCGGGGCAGGGGGGGGGGGGGGCGGGGGAGAAAACTGGAGGAAAAAAAAGAGGCCTTTCAGCTGTGTATGCACTGTTGGTGCAGTGTACGGGAATCATGCTCCATGCACCAGGCCAGCATACTTCTACTTACAATCTTTGCAATCATAATGGTCACTCTTAAAACAAGGCTTTGAAATCAGTCGTGTACAATGGACATCTGAACAATTACTGGAAAACAGTGGTTCCAAATTGAATGAGTATCAGCCCTACAGCTGTTGCAAGGAAAAGGGATTTTCATTCCATCTGTCTGGGATGAATATGCACCAAGGTCCCAGAGGTAAAAGTATAGTCTCAACCCACTTTACCACCCAGTCCCATAGTTAATCAGGACAGAATGAAAGATTGCAAAACCACAGCAATCCCCAGGACATACTCTTGAAATACATCACCTGTCTCACTTCAAATGTACCAGTATTAGGCAACTGATAGGACAAAGAGCTATTTTATATCCTGTGTATTCTGAAGTGACAATTCAGCTACAATCTCTACACTGCAGAAACCCTGGTTATATCATTGCTGTATAATTTGAGAACAATGTCCGGTTTGTAGAGCTTAGCCCTTAGGCAATAAATGTGAATGCCCCAGTAAGTATTCCTTTCCTGGGTCTGCTAAACAAGTGGAGTCTGATCACACACTGTTGCAGTGGCTAAGGCATAAATTTATGGCTAATTAAGAGTTTCTGAACTTAATTTACATATTACATTCCCTCAACTTCATTTACATATTACATTCTCCAGGACTGCTCAGCATAAGGCACTCTGAAGCATCTACAGAGCAGTTCTACACAAACAGGAGATCTCATTCGGTTTCTACCAATGTGCAACACCATGCACTTATCGCAACTGAATTTCATCTGCCACAGTGGTGCTCACTGACAAATTTTGGTCTCGGTCCTCCTGAAATTCCCGAGCTTTTTCATCAGACATCTCCATCTCTCCCTCCCCACCCACTAATTTATGATCTGCAAATTTGACCAACTTGGACTGAGCTTCTGAATCCGGGTAGTTTTTATAGATTAGAAACAATAGGGCCTCCAGCACTGGCCCATGGGCCACTCCACTTAATACATATCTGCAGCCTAACATCACTCCCCTTAATAGTGTCTACTGCTTCCTCTCAGCCCAATTACTGAAAGACATCGGAGTCTTACCTGTGTGTAACATGGAATTTTGACCCTAAAATACGACTATGCCGCCACTGTTATGCTCAAATTTCCGGCGAATCCCAATAGCATACACCCGAATGTAAAATGTGCAGAAATCAGCATAAATAATCGGGGCCCAAGGGAAGCACCGAACTCGCACCATATATTCCTTCTTTAAGTATGAAAATTAAAGTTTCAACTCATTTAACCATCATTCATGCACATTAGGCACAGCATGTTTAAGATCCTGCAATCGGAGAAGCTTTTGAATTTTTAAAGCGACTTATACCACTGCCATAAAAATGCATTCAAATAAACGGATTTTGGTTTAAACCTTTAGTCTATCTAGGATCTTTAGAAAAGCTATGTTAAAATCACCAAGTTTAGTTGTAGAAATTCCTGCAATAGGTGGCATAGTACTCGTGTCTCTAGTGGATACTGTCAGGAAGGAATCATTTAGTATATCAACTATTTTTAGTTCACCCTACATTTCAATTTAATTTGACACAGATCTCAACTCTTGCTCGATAACTCTTGTTGTCAAAATATGGAAAGAATTTCTCAACTGTAAAAATCAAATGCAACAGTATGATTATTTCTAGTAGAAGTTGGTTACTTGCATAAGCATAGGAATTCACCAGTGGCCAGTTTCTAAAAGGCTTGCTCCTATTTTCTCTACCCTTTAGAGGGAACACTTGCTCGCCAGCTCATGGGTTCCTGATCCCTACTGGAAACTGCTTATGTGGACACTAGGTGAGGACAGGGTTGGTCTAGTCTGTGATGCACTTTACAGTAAAATAAAGTGGGAGATGGGGGTGACTCAGCCTTCCCACTCCCAATTGCCAAACAGTGCTCCCAATGGAAAGTAAAGCTTTGTGCATTTCAGGGGAGGACAGAACCAGGCTCAGCTGAGATCACCTTTATGATCAAACAGCCTGCTGACAGTCCCCGCCTAGCCTTGTGCAAGAATAACACCCTTTTTGCAGGCGGGGGTCAGGATCATAGCACAACAGCCATCACGGCTTCCAGAAGAGAAATTGAAAGCTCACAAATACCAGTAAGTAATTATAGAAAGTGAAACTACACAAAGAATAAAGAAAACACTCAAACCCACAAAGCTGCAGAATTTGAAAGCATCCTCTTAGATACATGAAAAATAAAAATAGCATTACAAGTAGAGTCTCAAATGTTTAAAAAAAAGGTCTAACGGCCAAATCAGGACTTTCCCGCTTTCTCTTATTTGTTTTTGTTAATGAACTCTGATGGTTAGGTTGCAAGACATCCAAAATGTTCATGGGATCAGGAGTATATTTCTTCACACAAATTCCACTGATGGCTTCAGGGTACTGCCCCTCTGCCAAGAGCTGTCTTTGTCTTGTTGCTTGTTATTCTTTCACAAGTCCTTCTCCAGGCTATGTTCGAAGCTCTTGTCTCCTGCGTCGTTTGGGAGATACTCATACAGAAGGTGGTTGAGGAGATTTGTCCCCCTTAAAAAAGTTAGAGTCTTGTCTCAATGGCGAGACCATATCTTTTTTTTTCATTTGTTTATGGGATGTGGGTGTCGCTGGCAAGGCCAGCATTTATTGCCCATCCCTAATTGCCCTTGAGAAGGTGGTGGTGAGCCACCGCCTTGAACCGCTGCATTCCACGTGGTGAAGGTGCAACCACAGTGCTGTTAGGTAGGAAGTTCCTGGATTTTGACCCAGCGACGATGAAGGATCGGCGATATACTTCTAAGTCAGGATGGTGTGTGACTTGGAGGGGAACTTGGAGGTGGCGGTGTTCCCATGTGCCTGCTGCCCTCGTCCTTCTAGGTGAAGAGGTCACAGGTTTGGGAGGTGCTGCCGAAGAAGCCTTGGCGAGTTGCTGCAGTGCTTCTTGTAGATGGTACACACTGCAGCCACGGTGCGCCGGCGGTGGAGGGAGTGAATGTTTAAGGTGGTGGATGGGGTGCCAATCAAGCGGGCTGCTTTGCCCTGGATGGTGTCGAACTTCTCGTGTTGTTGGAGCTGCACTCATCCAGGCAAGTGGAGAGTATTCCATCACACTCCTTACTTGTGCCTTGTAGATGGTGGCAAGGCTTTGGGGAGTCAGGTGGTGAGACACTCGCTGCAGAATACCTAGCCTCTGACCTGCTCTTGTTGCTACAGTATTTATGTGGCTGGTCCAGTTAAGTTTCTGGTCAATGGTGACCCCCAGGATGTTGACGGTGGGGGATTTGGCGATGGTAATGCCATTGAATGTCAAGAGGCGGTGGTTAGACTCTCGCTTGTTGGAGATAGTCATTGCCTGGCACTTGTGTGGCACGAATGTTACCTGCCACTTATCAGCCCAAGCCTGAACATTGGCCAGGTCTTGTTGCATGCGGGCATGGACTGTTTCATTATCTGGGGAGCTGTGAATGGCACTGAACACTGTGCAGTCATCAGAGAACATCCCCATTTCTGACCTTATGTTGGAGGGAAGGTCATTGATAAAGCAGCTGAAGATGGTTGGGCCTAGGACACTGCCCTGAGGAACTCCTGCAGCGATGTCCTGGAGCTGTGATAATTGACCTTCAACCACCTGGAGTACGGTGTAGTTTTGGTCTCCATACCTAAGGGAGGATATACTTGTCTTAAAGGGGGTGCAACAAAGGTTCACTAGATTGATTCCTGGGATGAGAGGGCTGTCCTAAGAAGCAAAATTGAGTAGAATGGGCCTAGAAGAATGAGAGTTGATCTCATTGAAACATACAAGATTCTGAGAGGGCTTGACAGGGTAAATGTTGAGAGGCTGTTTCCCCTGGCTGGAGAGTCTAGAACTAGGGGGCACAGAATAAGGGGTCAGCCATTTAGGACTGAAGAAATTCCTTCTCTCAGAGGGTGGTGAATCTTTGGAATTCTCTACCCTAAAGGTCTGTGGATGCTCAGTTGTTGAGTATATTCAAGACTGAGATCGATAGATTTTTGGACTCGGGCAGGAAAGTGGAGTTGAGGTCGCAGATCAACCATGATCTTATTGAATGGTGGAGCAGGCTTGAGGGGCCGTATGGCCGACTCCTGCTCCTAAATCTTATGCTTCTTATAACAGTTATTGTGCTTCAAATGAGTGCATTCTATATGTAGTACTTGATATGTTTGAAATACATAACGTCCTATATGCTACTCTCTTTTTCAAGCTCAGAAGATGTGCATGAAGCTCAAGCTGATCACAATAGGATGTTCCATTATAATTCCTGTGGCTTTGACCTTTCAATGTTTGAAGAATGCTATTCCACATTTTGTGTGAATTCCTTTAGGTATTGATTGATGTCAATCTTTACATTGTTACAAAGGCAGGTTGTAAATAGCGGAACAAACATTACTGCACGGTTCCTTCCTTTGCACTACTGATACTCATCAAAAATTTAAAATAAAAAGCAATCAAATCTGTGGAACATTACCATGTGACCAGCTGAATAAATCATTTAAGATTAAAAAAACAACAACAAATCCACCAGCCCGAGATGAACTTTACCCAGCATGGACATCGCAAACACAATACATTAAAAATGAAAGATTCGAAACATAAAAATATTTTTTTTTTTTAAAAAGCAAAACACCTCTGAACCACACAGGAAGAGGTACAAAATAAAATGTTGCAGATCAACTGTTGCAAAATGTTATTGGCCAACTGTTTCAGCGAAAATAACTTGGTCCTTGCTCTCTGCAATCTGTTATTAATCAATCTATGGTTTACAGCTAGCTATACTATACTCAAGCATTACGCTACGCAGTGACACCGGAGGTTAAAAAGTTATAATATTCCACTGACTGACAGACAAAAACAGATAAAAATCCCAATGGTGTCAAATCAAAAGGCAGACTCCAAGCAGATTGTAAACATGAAGCTGCTATTTATGAAGTACATGGATACAGGAACTACAAACATGTGAAGATGAACACAGATGACACCATTCTGTTATTGCAGAAGAAAACCCAATGGTACAAATGTTGCTCAACAAAATCAGATCACTATTTATACAATGTTAAAATGTAAACATTACAACACAAGAGATGGAAATGCATTCCACCAAAAATGGTCACCGACAGATCAGGGAGAAAAAGGTGGAAAAAATACATGCCAGGGTAGTCAAAATGTAATACCCAATTAAATAAGTTACTTACTCCTCCAAATGCCAGATGATATTGGAGTTTATTTCAGCATCAGTGTCTAAGTGTTTGCAATACTGTATTAACCTAAACATGCTCATTTCCATGTTCTTGTTGACAGTTTATGGGTTAACTGTTCAAAACTGCGATATCTGAACCATTAGTATAGAACAATATTTATCTTATTTCTCTTTATTTTAACCATATGTAAAAGGCAATTCATTTGAGTGGTTCTGTACTACAGGTACTTTGAAATTTATAATATTGCACAGATCAAATGACAAACAGTTCCCCGGTGAAGGCAATTTCAATATTAAAAAACTTGTCTGCTATGGTTTCATTAAGCCATATTTTGTTGATAATCACAATTATGACACATGGTTACTCAGCATTTTCTTTTGTAAAACATCTACCCTTTCTATTGGAGGTGCAGACTCATATTTGGGTACAGTTCCACAGGTGGCCATTCATGTGAATCTAGATAACAAGTGTCAAAGCATACACAAAAAAGCTAATATTTATTTAGTGCTTTATCACATTGCCCAGGAATATCCCAAATCGTTCCACATACAATGATTCAGTGCAATGTCGGTTACTATGCAAATAAATGGGCAGCCAAATGCACACAGCCAAGTTCCCACAAACAGCAATGAGATGAATGACCACTTAATGTGCTTTTGGTAGTGCTGGTTGAGGGAGGAACGTTGGTCAGAACACCAGGCCAACTCCTTACTCGTCTTCAAATAGAGTCAGGGCATCTTTAACATCCACAGGGACAGCTAGACATGGCTTCAGTTTAAAGTCTCAACTCAAGAATATCACCTCCAACAATGCAGTATTCCCTCAGTATGCACTGGATTGCCAGCGTAGATTATGCACTTAAGTCTTTGAGTGGAGCTTGAACACATGTTCAGACCCAGCAGCAAGAGTGCTATTAACTGAGCCAGGCTGACACTATTCAACTACAAAGCCACAAATGATCCCTTTCCAGAAGTCATCACTGGATTTATCATCAGGATCAGAACGTTAGTTGATTTTTCCAAGGATTCCAAATGAAATTGCAGCATCCCAAATCCTATCGCAGATTAGCACAGAAATTAACAAAAATGTAATTCAAAATAGCTTTGGTAACAGAAAGACAAATTTGTCGACCATCACCCTTACAAGCAAAGTTTTTACTAACCACAGAAAAAATATACTATCCCACAAACAGGATATTAATCATTTCTAGTAGATCAGTAGCATTTTGCAAAGGAAATTAAGACCAAGTCTTTGGGTGAAACTATGCTGGGGAGGGAATCATTGTACCCGGGAACGGAAACATAATTGAGTCCCCATTTTAAAATCTAACGTCTTTATTTTTCTGTATTTCTATTATAAATTCCTGTGCCCACATTTATAATGGAAACTGCCTATGCGAATTTCCCACACTGTAATTACACCCTCCTGCCAGTGATGATGCTGGGAAAAGTTGACCCCAAAAATGTAACAGAAGATGACAACAGGAAGTCAAGTGGCACAGACACAAGATTTTTATTAGAGATAGATTATTAAAATTGCTGTCCTCTGAAGAGATACCAAGAGCCTACAAATAATGAGCATTTCTTTCAGGCTACATTTTTAAATGACATGTGGCATTTAACAGCCACAAGTCACTTCAACAAGACATCAAAATGCTAGAAATGACTGACTGATGTTGAATCAAATAACTCTACCCACATACAATTCTATGATCACAAAGACATCCCCTAAATCAGGTACACTACTTCACACATTATCTCAATAGAAAGTTAGAATGGTCAATTTGCCAAGAGTAAAGGACATTGGAAGAAACACTCCAGAATAAACCGCTACTATTAACTTACCCTTCAGTATCTGTCTATGAAATAAAACCCACACCTAAATTGAAGAGCTACCAACTTTGCTGCATTCTGGAAGTGCAGGAACAAAGACTTCTTGATCTGTTGCTGAACCTCAGTTCTAAGCATCCTTGCTTCCATGCATTTGTCACCTCCAGACTAGACTACTCCAAATGTTTCCCTGGCTGGAGTCCTATCTGCACCCTCTAAACTCTGCTGCCCGTATCCTACCTCAAGTCCAGCTCGCCCACCACCGGACCTCGTTGTAATACCTCAAATTCATTCTTCTGCTTAAATCCTTCCCTGCCTTTCTCTGCAATGTCCTTCAGCTCTGCAATCATCCCCCCCACCAAACTCTCCATTCCTGTGACTCTGGTCTCATGAAGCCCCTGTCCCATCTGCCCTCCGTGCCTCAGCCGCCTAGGCCCCACACTGGCATTCCCTCCCGAAAACCCACCGTCTCTCCACCTCCCTCTCCTCCTTAAAACCCACCTCTTTGACCAAGTTTTTGGTTGCCCCTCCCAATATCTCCTTCTTTGGCTCAGCGCCCATTTTGCTCTTACACCTCAGGGAAGCGTTTGTCCATGTTAAAGGTGCTACAAAAGTGCACATTGTTGTGGCTGCTTAGAACTTACAATGTGGGGGAAACTGAAGTTTGAAAACAGATGCCCAGTTTTTCCATGCAAGCCTAAGCAAGGCAGCAAAAAGGACCAAGTAGCTACCTATGGGTCAAATTAAGATTATTTTTTAAAATTCCACATGTAATATGTATTTACAGGTGAAACATAGAAGATAGGAGCAAGAGTAGGCCATTCGGCCCCTCGAGCCTGCTCCGCCATTTAATGAGATCATGGCTGATCATCCAAATTCAGTACCCTGTCCCTACCTTCTCCCTATATCCCTTGATCCCTTTAGCCTTAAGAAATATATCTAACTCCTTCTTGAATATGTTCAATGAATTGACCTCAACTGCCTTCTGTGGTAGAGAATTCCACAGGTTCACCACTCTCTGGGTGAAGAAATTCCTCATCTCGGTCCTAAATGGCTTACCCCTTATCCTTAGACTGTGACCCCTGGTTCTGGACTCCGCCGCCATCAGGAACATCCTTCCTGCATCTAGTCGGTCTAGTCCTGTTAGAATTTTATAAGTTTCAATGAGATCCCCTCTCATTCTTCTAAACTCCAGCGAGTACAAGTCCAATCAACCCAATCTCTCCTCATACGTCATTCCTGCCATCCCAGGTATCAGTCTGGTGAATCTTTGCTGCACTCCCTCCATGGCAAGAACATCCTTCCTCAGATAAGGCACCAAAACTGCACACAATACTCAAGATGTGGTCTCACCAAGGCCCTGTACAATTGCAGCAAGACATCCTTGCTCCTGTACTCAAATCCTCTCGCTATGAAGGCCAACATACCATTTGCCGCTTTAACCACCTGCTGCACCTGCATGCTTACCTTCAGCGACTGGTGCACAAGGACACCCAGGTCTCGTTGCACTTCTCCTTTTCCCAATCTATTGCCGTTCAGATAATAATCTGCCTTCCTGTTTTTGCCACCAAAGTGGATACCCTTGCATTTATCCACATTATACTGAATCTGCCCAATCACCCAACCTGTCCAAATCATACTGGAGTTTCTCTGCATCCTCCTCACAGCACACACGCCCACCCAGCTTTGTCTCGTCTGCAAACTTGGAAATATTACATCTAGTTCCCTTGTCTAGATCATTAATATATATTGTGAATAGCTGGGGTCCTAGCACTGATCCCTGCGGTACCTCACTAGTCACTGCCTGCCACTCAGGAAAAAGACCCGTTTATTCCAACTCTTTGCTTCCTGTCTGCCAACCAGTTCTCTATCCAAGTCAGTACCTTACCCCCAATCCCATGTGCTTTAACTTTGCACGCTAATCTCTTATGCGGGACCTTATTGAAAGCCTTCTGAAAGTCCAAATACACTACATCCACTGGTTCTCCCTTATCTATTCTACCAGTTACATCCTCAAAAAATTCCAGTAGATTAGTGAATATTCCAATATAGCCAAAGCACGCTTCCTGGATTCTATTGTTCCAAAGCAGCACTTGGGTCCCGCAGTGTTTATTATGGAATCTTTCCCGGACAGCTGCCATCGATGATATCACCAGCGCAGCCCAACAGGAGGGAAGACCCATCTCTGAGGCATTGTGCAGGTAATAGAACTGATCTTTTTATAAAAATTACACACAGAACTTAAAAATAATATATACGAATACTTGGAACAAATTAGACTCCCCCAGAGATTCCTTCTCCTTTAATCTCCCGTGGAAAAGTTAAAGAACGAACTTGCATTTATATCGTTCCTTTCACGACCTCAGGGCATCCCAGAGCACTTTACAGCCAATGAGGTACTTTGAAGTGTAGTCACTGTTGCAATGTAGGAAACGCAGCTACCAATTTACACACAGCAATGTTTCACAAACAGCAATGAAATAAAGTTCTGCAAAATTTGTGTCAATCTCAATAAGGCAATCACGTACCAAACTAACCTCGCAATCTACACTACTCATCATTGGCCTTCTGGATTCCAACACTGACATTTTATTTACTTTGTTAAGCTTATTTCTTTCTTTCTCTCTCAAGAAATGGCAGATGCTATCGAAATGACTCAGATTTTGACAACGTTGGCCTTCGCAGCCTCTCAGTCTACAAAAAGACTGAAGTCATTTTACTTACAAATATATCATAGCGTCATCAATTTGTAATATGCAATAAATAGTGTGGATTCAAAGGGCAGTAAGTCACCAAAATGTTTAACTTTTACTCCTTAAAAGCTGATCACCAAGATAACAGAAATTGAAGTAACTTGTATTGCACAGCAATCTATAATTACAGATCTACTTGATGCTTTAACTGAAAATATATTATATCACAAAAAAACTAGTTAAACTAATGTGTCTCTCCAGCACATGTTAAAATGATGTACCGAATAATTTTGGGTGCCTTTGCTAACCCAGGGCATAAACACCAGATCACTACTCCGATGGAGTTTAGGGAAGAGAGTCTGGAATTTTTCTAGTCTGTATCGCTCAGCTACTCACTGGATGAACTCACTGATCCTTTAAGGATGTTAATACTCAAATATTTTCCAATCCACAAGAAAACATACACACCAAGTTCTAAAATCTCCCTCACTTTCACAAGCGCAAGACAGTGCAATACAATTAAAGATACCACCAGTTAACGCACATTAACCTTTCACAGTTTAAGCCATCTTCTGAACACTCAAATGCAATTCAGCTTTGTAACTCCCCGATATCTGTCCTCTATATAAATAAATCACTTACTTAGATCGCATTTCTAAAACTGGGTCAAAATTCCATTGCGCACCCCACCCATCAAATACCAGGCGGCGAGGATGCTGTGAGAAAGATGATGATGCAATTGGGCATTAAGGCTGTAAAAAGTTGTTTGAAAATAAAAAAAGAAACCACCTGATTTAGAATTTCAACGAACATTAGAGAGTAGGGAATGTTTAACAAGTTGTAATGAGGGTGGAAGTCAGCTTCAATAGAAACTAGGACTACAACCTAGAAACACTAGCCCTCTCCAAGCCATGACATGCACTGCATCAAAAATAAAGCTACTAATCTCCGTAGTTTCAAGTTTTGCCAAAGTGGAGAACCATTTGCGGTCAAATTCCTGACCAGCACATTTGCCCAAAAGCTCTCAGGGCAGCACTAGAAGCTCCGGCTAATGTAATGTTATGCCTGAAATTTGGCACTGTTGATTTATTTGACTGCAAATTTTAAATAAATGTTATTATCAATGTATTTATTGAACATTACTTACATTTGCTTCTGCTGCTTAGCTATAAAATCTAAGCAATAAAAAAGGTAAATGGCTGTGTAAATCAAAAGTCAATTAAACCGAGCTTAAAGTAAAGGCTGATAAATGATATACAGAAATACATAGATCTGTCCTTTTAAGTGACGCTAAGCTTAGATCAATCCAAATGAACGTTTTCCTAGACTACACAACCAAGCTCTGGAAATCCAGTTTCCGCAGCTTTCTATGCTGCTACTGTTTCATAATCCTCAGTCCACCCCCCAAACCTACCTGTCTTTCTAACCTCCCCCCTCCAATCCAAGGGTTGGCAGATGATCTGCTCCTCAGCTATGCTGCCAATGCTAGTTTCTAGCTGCACCAGCAGGCCAATTTCCCCTCTTGTTGAAATGATCTCCGATCCATTCACTGCAGCCCCCAAGTGGCCCAACCAAAATCGAGAACACACCATTTAAATGAATGCGCAATGACATCTCCCATTAATTTTCCCATTTGAAAAACTGGCTCAAGAAGCTATATGTAAAGGCAAGAAAATTCTCCTGTTCCCAATTTCTTAAATTAACCCAATACCCCTTTTCTAATTGGCACAATTCCCACTGTGCAATTTACACACAAACTTGGTTTAAAAAAAACTTTTAGCAAGGTCTTCAAATAATCTACAGAAAGTAGTATTTCGATGTTGGATTAAGCACGCCGACAGTAATTTATCCACACTCAATAAAATGTTTCTTGATGAAAGTACAAACTTTTTACAGCATGTAACAAACAATACAGAATCATAACTTCAGAAAAGATCAGGTCTGATTAACGAAGAACAATGTGCCCTGTTTCACTATATGCCTAGACTAACGTGCAATTAATCTAATTTCATTGAAATGAATAGGTTCTCTTGCAACATTATCCTTTCCTAGAATGGTTACATTTTGTATGTTTCGGTTGCAATTACAAACAGAAAGACACCAACTTGAAGTTGTTACCATTCCCCCTGACGGTGTTTTAGCAAGACTATGTTGCATCAACATGCTTTAAAGGTTATGCTACACAGAAGGCAACTGGCAAGTTGCCAACATTAACATAGAAATCAGTCTCTGGTTAAATCTCATGCTCATGTAAAACAGATCAGTTTTACATAGGCAACAATACGTTTTAATAAGAAGAGTGGTTAGGGGAGATATTGGAACTGTAAAGAATAAAAATGGTAGATTAGTGGAAAATGAAGGGGAAAGGTAGAATGAGTTGATGGTTTTCTACAAGTATTCAATAAGGTGGAGGATTGTCACTCACCAGCAAGTTATTATTGTACAATAAATGTGTTCTGGTCATGAACTTAGAAGCAAATCAAAACTTGATAAATTAGGAAGCACAACAAACCAGGAGGAAAAATGCAAGAGACCGACAAGTTAGGAGAGTGGATAGATAGAAACATAGAAGATAGGAGCAGGAGTAGGCCATTCGGCCCCTCGAGCCTGCTCCGCCATTTAATGGGATCATGGCTGATCATCCAAATTCAGTACCCTGTCCCTGCCTTCTCCCCATATCCCTTGATCCCTTTAGCCTTAAGAAATATATCTAACTCCTTCTTGAATATGTTTAATGAATTGGCCTCAACTGCCTTGTGTGGTAGAGAATTCCACAGGTTCACCACTCTCTGGGTGAAGAAATTCCTCATCTCAGTCCTAAATGGCTTACCCCTTATCCTTAGACTGTGACCCCTGGTTCTGGACTCCCCGCCATCGGGGACATCCTTCCTGCATCTAGTCTGTCTAGTCCTGTTAGAATTTTATAAGTTTCAATGAGATCCCCTCTCATTCTTCTAAACTCCAGCGAATATAAGCCTAATCGACCCAATCTCTCCTCATACGTCATTCCTGCCATCCCAGGTATCAGTCTGGTGAATCTTTGCTGCACTCCCTCCATGGCAAGAACATCCTTCCTCAGATAAGGTGACCAAAACTGCGCACAGTACTCAAGATGTGGTCTCACCAAGGCCCTGTACAACAGCAGCAAGACATCCTTGCTCCTGTACTCAAATCCTCTCGCTATGAAGGCCAACATACCATTTGCCTTCTTAACCGCCTGCTGCACCTGCATGCTTACCTTCAGCGACTGGTGCACAAGGACACCCAGGTCTCGTTGCACTTCCCCTTCTCCCAAGCTATTGTGTTCTGTCTTCCTATTTTTGCCACCGAAGCGGATAACCTTGCATTTATCCACATTATACTGCATTTGCCATGCATCTGCCCAATCACCCAACCTGTCCAAATCATACTGGAGTTTCTCTGCATCCTCCTCACAGCACACATGCCCACCCAGCTTTGTGTCATCTGCAAACTTGGAGATATTACATCTAGTTCCCTCGTCTAGATCATTTATATATATTGTGAATAGCTGGGGTCCTAGCACCGATCCCTGCGGTATCCCACTAGTCACTGGCTGCCACTCAGAAAAAGACCCGTTTATTCCAACTCTTTGCTTCCTGTCTGCCAACCAGTTCTCTATCCAAGACAGTACCTTACCCCCAATCCCGTGTGCTTTAACTTTGCATGCTAATCTCTTTTGCGGGACCTTATCGAAAGCCTTCTGAAACGCCAAATACACCACATCCACTGGTTCTCCCTTATCTATTTTACCAGTTACATCCTCAAAAAATTCCAGTAGATTAGTCAAGCATGATTTACAGCAATTGCAATTTGCAGATAAATGGGATGGTGTACATTTTAGGGAAAAATAATAAAATGTAAATACTGTATACCCTAAATAGTAAAGTTATCAATGGAGTAGACGAAGAGAGATCTGGAGCTAGAGTCACAGGTCTTTAAAAGTAGCATTGCAGGTGTAAAATCCATAAAATGGGCAAATTAGGTTCTACTTTTCCTTATTGGCCCATTGAATACAAAGCAAGGAGGTGCTGATGAATCCGTTATGCTGCAGTTGGAGTATTGTTGACAGTTTTAGACCATGGAAAAAAGCTCAACATATAATCACTAAGGTCATACCGGGGATAAGGGGAATAGTTATGAGGAGAGACTTAAAAAAATGAGGACTCTGTTCACCGCGGCAGAGAAAGTTCAAATGGGTAGAACAGCAATGTTCTGAAAGCATTAACAGAACAAACTTGTATTTATATAGTGTCCTTTGTGTCCTCAGGGGGTCTCAAAGCACTTCATAGACAATTAATTACTTATGAATTATAGTCACTGTTGTAATGTAGGGAAAGACAGCAGCCAATTTGAACATAGTAAAGATCCACAAATAACAATGAGCTAATGGCCAGATAATCTGTTTTAGTGATGTTGGTTGAGGGATAAATGTTGGCAAGACACCAGGAGAACTCCCCTGCTCTTCTTCAAACAGTGCCATGGGATCTTTTACATCCACCCGAGGGGGCAAATGGGGCCTCGGTTTAACGTCTCATCCAAAGACAGCACCTGTGACAGCGCTACACTGAAGTGTCAGCCTAGCATTATCCTTTTAAGTCTTTGGAGTAGGGCTTGAACCCACAGCCATCTGAATCAGAGGCGAGATTGTTACCACTAAGCCAGGCTGCAATTAAATATTGAATTACCTTTCCACTGGTCAGTGAATCAGTAACAAGGAGACATAGACTTGGGACTAGTACAAGAAGAATAAAGGGAGTTGTTATAAGGATTTTTTTCATGCAAAGATTTAATAGCATATGGAATTTTAAAACAAATTAAATGAAGCACGATAGTTAACGATCTCAGCCATCCCTCACTCTCGAGCACAAGGTGACTTAAGGCAGCTTCACACTGCTTCTCAACGGGGTTAGGTTGGATAAAATAGAACTTCAGTGTTGTGCAAAGCAGCAACCACTTGGCAGTGACACTAAAATTGTAACGTAAATACATTCTCGTATATGTAAAATGATCTGGATACAGAAACCAATTACAAGCATGTCAAATACACAAACACTAAAGTAGTAGGAGCAGGTGGTGAAGTTAGTGACTTGCAGAAGGATATACAATACTTGAGTTCTACAATTCGGTAGACAAATGGCAAATTCAATGTAACGCTTACAAATGGATGGGCAGTGAGATAGTACAGAATTAGGACAAGGGCACTCAGAAAGAGGCCTGGGAGTAACAGATCATTTTCAATGTCGCGATGATATAGAAGGGCAACTAAAAAAAAAGCGCAATAGAATGTTGAGATATTGCACCATATTTCAGAAAAGATAAACACACACTTTGGACAGAGTGGAAAGAGCATCAAGGAAGACCCCAGTGTAAAGGAGATGGGCTATCGAGGTAGATTAGTGAGGTTTAAGCTCTACAGTCTTGAGAAAAGTTGGTTAAAGTGGGAATCTTATCAAAATTTATAAAATAGTAAATGGGATAGATAAGGTGAACCCAGAATATTCCACGCAAATTGGACCACAGGACATAATTTTAAAGTAGTGAAATGTAAATTTAAAACAAACTGGTGGATTTCCCATGGCCTTGTTCACATTGATTCAGAGGATATGCTGTTTTATAACAATAATAGTAGTGCTCGTCATGTAGGGGATACAACAGGGCTACTGATTTACAGTGACTGAATAAATCAAATTCTGTTTTTACTGTTATTTAGGGATTTTTTTTTTTTTTTAGTTTGACAGGGCTTTGGGATCAATTTCCACAACTCTTGCCCATTATGTGAAAATGGTAAATGAGTGGCCTTTATTTTATATACTTGTCAATCAATGTTCCCGTTAAGCCGCGCAGTGCTCCGGAGGTCCCATGCAGGCCACTCAGCAGCTTCACTGTGAAATAAACGCGCATGCACGGAAACTTGAATGGTCCGTGAAGCCCGTAAAAGGGGCCGCGCACCCAAAACAAATTAGCGAGAACATGGCTGTCAATCTCCCATCACATTGCACATAGGGAGTCAAAGCAAAAGTGTATTCTTCAGGGGAAACTGGATTTGAGGATGCGGGATAATTAAACCAGCGTCCGCAGACTATTTAAAAATCATACATTCTGTCCTTCTTTTCAATGGGAACTGCCTATGTAAGCTTGTGCTGTAATTACACCCTCTCACCAGCAGTGGTGCTGCAGCATCTCCATTAGAGGGAGAATGGGACTGCAGTGTGACAATCTTATATCGGGTATCGAAATTTATAATGGAAAGTTGACAGGAAGTGAATGCAAATGCAAGAATTTTAATATATTGTATAGATAGTCCTTTATGCATTTAATTTTCATCCCTTACCATTTGTAAAGCTGAGATAGTATGCAAGATTACCAGTTGGAGGTGGATGTCTGATAGTTAACGGAGTGGGATTTAGTTGCACTGGGGAATGGCAGTGAGCTTTGATGACATTAGAGGATGATTCTAGGGTTTAGCAAAAAATAGTGGGGTTGCTGGGGTTTAGCAACATGGGTGGGGTGTCCTTTGTTCTGGCATCTCTGTGGAGAAGGGTGCCTGGGGTTATCAGAACTGTGGAGGTGGAACCTGGTGCTTGGCGGAACTTGGGGATGGACTGTAGGGTTTGGTTTACTGGTCGAGTTTTAGTATCAGTCAGTACTGAGGGAATGGGGAGGGATTCCTGGGTCAGCCAGTACAGTATTGGTTCGTGACTTCCTAACAGATTAGCACAAACATTGATAGGTTTTTGTGATTGGTTCTTGGACGTGTATCTGATGCACAACTGATAGTAATTAAACAGTTTACATTTTCTAACCATCAGCAGAATACAAAGTTTATCTGCTTGCTTTCAAAATTCGACTCATTTGGCTTTTTTTTTTAAACAGAGACTGCTGGAACAGAAATTGGGCTTGATGGATCTTGGAAAAGAGTGCACACTGCACGTGCTCGGACTGCAGGATCTGCTCACAGATCTGGGCAAAAATAGCAACTCAAGCCAAGGCTTTGGGG
This sequence comes from Somniosus microcephalus, assembly GCF_052327205.1. Classification (NCBI taxonomy): domain Eukaryota; kingdom Metazoa; phylum Chordata; class Chondrichthyes; order Squaliformes; family Somniosidae; genus Somniosus; species Somniosus microcephalus. The sequence continues at coordinate 8,236,765 of NC_141010.1, forward strand.
AAATTCTGAGGTCTTCAGGTAAAAACTTTAATGAAGATATTAAAAGACAATTCAGTGGATAAATTTTATCAGGTTATTGCAAAATTCATAATTATTTGAAATTTGAGTTTATTTAAACTTTATTTTGGACAATAGAAATGTCAGTTACTTTGGGGGAAAATGTGCATTTTTCCCCAAAAGCATCGAGAGATCCGATTAGTTTACCAACAAATTGCAACGGCAAAATATTTACATCTAAATTCCCATTATAGATGTTTCCATTATAAATGTTGACATAAAAAGCATTGCTGAAACATTGTGACAATAAGAATTAAGCTTTGTGGACAGAAAGTGCATGCCATATGCAAAACTAAACATTTTGAATAACCTTGCAGGTAAGTTAGTGGAGTCAAAGACATTAAGGTCATTTGGGTGAAAAGAATGAGTGAATTGGAAGTCTAGAGGGATGTGTTTTCATAGGCCAAAGGCCATTTTCTCATCCTTGACTTTTTCTTCTTTTCTTAGTGGAAAGCGAATTGGTAATTTAAAAGTAATTCAATTGAAATAAGCTGTGCAAATAAGCATTATGAATTTAAGTGAGTAGTACTGTGCTGAAATATTTTAGGCAAAAGTCATAGTACAATTTTTTCCCTCCAATTATCCATAGTGTTTTCTACCTTTACTCCTCCACTCCAAAATATAGCTTCTGCTGGAATACAGTTCCACTGGCAGCCCCCAGTACTTCACCCCAGTAGCCATTATTCATGTTTCAGCAGGTTACCTGACCTGCAGGGTTGAACTGTTTAATCCACCCCAATCTGTGACGATCCCTCCCCACTGGTTTAGGGTGAGTGTCTTCATTTCCTGCACCAGCAATCTTTATAGAACTGTGGGCAGCTTTGTGCTGTGGACTCAATCACCAGGAACTGGGCTGTGACTCACAAAGACAGTTAAGTTCGAATCTTCACAGCTTTCAAAGAGGAGAGTTTTATCCTATCAGTCCGGGCTAGATTCAAGCCCAGACCAAGTCGTATCCAACTCCACTACACAGTCCCCTCAGGTATAGTAGTTCCAAACTATAGATACATACGCAGTTGTGAGATGCTTTATTTTTCTATGAAAAATTACTACTCCCAACATACATTGCACCACACAAGATGAAGCAGTTGCTTGCTCCAGCTTATCTCTGCAACCTCCTCTAGCCCTAAACTCCAACATCTAGTCTCTGCTCTTCTAGATGATCACTTTTCCCTCCACTCCACTAATGGCAGAGCATTAAGCCATTACGTCTCTGCACTCAAATTCAAACCCCTCCATCTACATCTTATCCCACTTTCAAAAAATCTACCTCTATGACCATGGCCTTAGTCACTTCTCTTAACTCTCCCCCCACCCCGACCTCAACTTCTGCTTAGTGTCCAATCTCCTTTGCAAGGCACCACGAAACATTTCACTACATTAAAAGGCACAGTCAAGTAGCAGCTGTTCTTGGTTTCCTTGACAGCACTACGAGCAAACAAGGACAGTTCTAACTGGTTAATGAAATTTACTGAAGCCCACTGCCATTATACATTTGGTGGGCAAATCCTCAATCTCAAAAATTTAAACCATGTGGCTCTACACACACTAGCATTAATTCCATCACTATTATTTTAAAAAACTAACACCGTGCCCTACAATTCATATTTAACGTTCAAATTTTCTCTCGTTTGACCCTCTCTCGGATTATAGTTTCTTTTCTGAATAGAAATCTTTGCTTTCCCAATCCTTTACTCTTTCCCCAGATCCTCATGTCTCTAGCTGAGATCCCCAGATTTCTCTCTTCCCAATCCGATCACTTTTGTTAAAACCCAAATGAAGCTTGCTATCAAGGTTGCTCCGCTTAGAAGGCAACAATTGACAGAAGACCAATACAGACTTATACAACATACGGAATTATCTTCTGCATCACAAACATTATCCAAAATAGAAAATAATTACTTCAACAATGGTTTATGATCTTTGAATCAATTCAAGGGTCAAAAGAGGTATACAACAGGAAATAATAAATGTATTTTACTACACCCCTTTTTACCGTTTATTAGCGCGGCAAAGCTACACAATCTTTCACCAGGCACTTTAGTCGAAGGCAATTATAGTTCAGTAATTAACTGCTACAACAGACTCCCAGTGTCACGTCGACACTGTTCATGGTGGTGGTGGTGGTGGTGGTGAACAAGGGTCACAATGACACTAACTAAAACATGCATAGCAGCGACATCTTCTCTAGACAAACACAGATATAGAAATTATTCCTAATAGGTGCTGATCACTGAAAATGTGGGTTAGTAAACTGCGGGTACTGTCTATTACTTCTCAATAAAATCCAGGATAGTATGTACAATAAGCAACAACTGTCAATTTCAAAGTCACTGTTCACACAGTATAATTTTCAATGCTCCTTTTCCTGTTGGCTACCTGGCTTTATTGATTTATATCCATCTTTTTCCCCAGCCCAACCCGATTTTAAACATTTGCCCCTACACTTTTTTCGGATGGGGATTGGTCTTAATTTCTTCAAATATATAAATCAGTGGCTTACTTTGAGAAATTTCACCCCAATGCCAAATCTGCTCGGTGTTATATTCCTGAATAGCGGCCCAACGAGTCCTCGCTGTCGACCCTCCTCCACCTGGCTGAACTTGGTCTCAACGTGAACAACTTCTCAACTCCTCACATCCTCCAAATAAAATGTGTTGCTATGGCAACCCACAGGGGTCCCAGCTGTTCCTACCTTTTTGTAGCATATGTTTGAACAGTCCTGCCTAAGCCCCCCTCCTAGACATCCTCTTGTGCTACATTAACTATCGTGTGGGTGTTGCTTCTTCCTTTCACGGCTCTTGAGAATTTTTCAATTATGTTTTCAATTTCCACCCATTCCACACCTTCATGTGATCCATTTCTGACTCCTCCCTAGCTTTCTGGGCTTCTCTCAGCTTTCCACAGACATCTAGTGCTGTCCCACCAACTCCCATAATTACCTGGAATATGCTTCTTCCCACCCTGCATCCCATTAAGACTCTATCCCTTCCTTTTAGTTTTGCCATCTCTGTCTGATTTACTCTAATGACTCTACCTTCCGAACCAGAGCTTCTGAAAAGTGATCAGGAAGGTCCCGACTCCCTCTCCCTCCTCATAGCCTTGATGAAGTTCCCTGTCCACACCTCCTACCCTCCCGGCCTCCGCAGTCACCGCATCTTCAGCCATTTCTGCCACCTACAACACTATTGCCCAAACGCATCTTTTCCTCACCTTCTCAGAGGGACTGCAACACCCTGATTCATTGTTCCACCACCCCAAGAGATGCAGTACCTGCTCTCTCACCTCTTCCCACATTGCTGTGCAGGGTCCCAAACACACTTTCCACATGAGACAACAATTTATGTGGACATCCTCTGATGTAGCATCACTATGGGTCTCCTCTACATTTGGGAAACTAAACGCAGAGTAGGTGACCACTTTACCAAACAACTCCAGTCTGCCTCAAATGCAGCCTGGGGCTACCTGTGACACTTCACCTCCCCCTCACATTCCCAGTCTGACCTCAGTCATTGACCTCGTACACTGTGCCAGAGAAACGCAACACAAGCTCCAGGAAAAAAAGATCTCATCTTTCAGCTATGCATCCTGTGACACGCACCCCCCCCCCCCACACCCCGTCTGAACAATTACTTCAAATCCCCTTTTCTTGATTGTATTAATATATGACCTCTATCAAACCCCCCTTTTTCTGACTATTAAGACTTCTACCAACCCCCCTCATTTAGGATTAATATACTTGTCTGTTCCAGTTCTGCAAGGTCCAAAAGGTGAACTTATCTGCTCTCTCCAAGATACTGACTGACTTGCTAAGTGTTTCCAGATTTTTCTGTTTTGGTTCAGATTTCCAGTATTTTACTTTTTGACTTTTATCCACTGATCGGCTAGGATGTATTTTCTGCTAGTTCTGAACTACAATTAGTTATGACAAACGTGAAATTTTCCAGCAGAAGGAGGCTATTCGGCCCATTGTGCTGGCTCTTTGAAAGAGCTATCCAATTAGTCCCACTCCCCCTGCTCTTTCACCATATCCCTGTAAAAAAAATTCCTTTCAAGTATTTATCCAATTCCCTTTTGAAAGTTACTATTGAATCTGCTTCCACCGCCCTTTCAGGCAGCGCATTCCAGATCACAACAACTCGCCATAAAAAAAAAGTTTCCCACGTCACCTCTGGTTCTTTTGCCAATCACCTTAAATCCATGTCCTCTGGTTACAGCCCCTTCTGCCACTGGAAACTGTTTCTCCTTATTCACCAGCAAAACCATTCATGATTTTGAACACCTACAACAAATCTCCTCTTAACCGTCCCTGCTCAAAGGAGAACCACCTTAGCAAAATACTGCAAATAAGAATCTTCAAATAAACAGAACAGTACATCATGTTAAATTGAATCTGTGGAACAGCTTTTGAAAACAGGACTTTTGTGTTTGCTGTGAAACTCTGGCTACCTCCATATTCAAACAGAAGCAGGGAGGGAGAACTTGGTGAAGAAAGCTGTCTGAGAGAAACAAGACTAGAAATAGTACTGGCAACCCTCCGATAACTCACCAAAGTGTCTATTCTTCATGCACGAGTCTAGACAGAGCGCATCTGCAGATTATTTACCTTTAAGAGTGCATCACAGTCAAGCTCTGGTCTCAATCAGAGCACACACACTCGCTAGTAGGCAGCACTAGAGAATAATCAGAACCCTAACATTTTTTTCCTCCTCTAAGTGCATGTCCTAACTGAGCCATCAGTGGACTCGACCACATTACTCATTTAGTAGATTTTTTTCAGTCAATTTATAAAATCCCACAGGAAACTGAGCATTAAAATCACTAGTGTCTCGCTGCTTTAAATGCATGAATGGGCCCTAGCTGTAAAAAAAGACAAATAATCAGATACAGAAAACGAAAACAAAAATGTTAGTTCTTTCTTTCTATTTGAGGCTATTTCTACTGCAATAGATTTATTCAGTCATCTTTCCATAAGTTTCCCCTGTGTGGTTATTTGAATTAACTATGTAAATATAAGCAATGTACTGAAAACAAATGTTAATAAAGAATTTATTTGGTAAATTAAATCACTAATTCTGATCCTTGAGAATTTCATGTTGGATTAATCCCCGATATACTAAATGCAAAAATGCTCCCAGGCTGTATTTATTCAACAGACAGTTAATAAACTCAGACCCATCTCAGTCTATTTACTGCCTGCTCCAGTCAGGTGGTTAGTTCAATCCCTGGAGAAGTATTATCGTAAGTCTGAGTGTACTCTGAAACCACCTACTGTACACTGGGCTTAAATGGATACACATGCATTTGGGACAAAATATCAAACCAGAATTTAAAAAAAAAACATTTTAAGGATCACAATGCCTTGTGGAGTAACTTTGTTAATAACTGCATTCTGTTAAAAAAAATGAACAGAAGGCCATTGTGCCTTTCTGCATAAAGGGTGGGGATATATAACCCCCAAAAATGCCGATTGGTGAGCTTTCCTATATGATCTATTAATAACTGTATAAAACGCCCATTAGAACAATTTTGTAATCAAAAATAAATGCCATGTGACAATTAGAAAGCTGTAAATGGGCTCCCAAGTATTGAAAAGGCCACCGTGCCCTCTCTGCAAACATAGGTGGGGACATACAACTGCCAAAAAATTTAGACTGGCAATTACTTTTTAAATCCTGCTAGACTTGTAAACGCCAATATAAAAATGCCAAGTAACAATAACAATTTTACAATCAAAAATAAATACCAAGTGACAAATAGAGAGGGCATTAGTGGACTGAAGTATTGACAACTCCTAACCATTCCCAATGCCAATTAAGCACACAAGAGGCAGGCACTATAAATACACACATTTTTTGGCCACTTCAATTAGAACAGAACCCAGATTCAGATAAAAGGCTGGATCTGCATTCAGCAAAGTTAGGAAAAGGCAACCCAAGCAAAACAGTAAGACAGACATCAATGAAAGCGCAATCATGAGTTAAGATTCACCAGCTACCCAGTATAGATTAATTATTTTTTTTATCTATAGATATTGGCTGCAATCCAATGCTTTGTGAACAAGGAAATATGTTAGCTGATCTTTTACAAGGAAAAAACAAAGTGTATTCAAAAAGGTAATGTTTTATGACATTATATATAAACCATTACCACCACAAAGGAATTTGTATCTTGGTACAAGACACTTACACTTTTCTTTTAAAGTCAGCATCTTTAAACACAAGAATATTTATATAAAAATGCTAAACAGTATAAAGATATGTTTATATTTATATAAAAAATTAAACTCAAGATTGCTGCTGTCAATGGCAACAGCCTGAACACGGCGCCTGCGCCACAGAAGAACACTGAGCGACAGATCCAACGTTCCTCTCACAAAATGTGTGCTTTCTTCTCCCTCCCCCTTTGCTTCTATTTTACACAACGTTCACTCCTGTAAACGTCTTGCTTTGCATTTTATTGGGGGAAAGCAACAACCTTCTGCACAGATATATCCAGTGCTTCTGCTTAAACTGAGGTCATTTATTTTAATTTTTTTTTAAAAACTCAAGCACCCCCCACTTCCTCCTCCTGGAATTATAAAAAACGAACACAGTAAATAATCAGAGTTTAAAATGATATAAATTCCTTCCCCTACCTCATCCCTAAAATATCTTTATTTTAAAATAAAATATTCTTGTGTTTAAAGATGCTGGCCTTTTTAAAAATTATATAATTGTCTTATACCAAGATACAAATTCTTTTATGTGGCGTTAATGGTTTATATACAGTGTCATAAAACATTACCTTTTTGAATACACTTGGTTTTGCAGAGTTACACGGGTAATGAAGAATTTAAAAGCACCACTCCCCACACCATGGGTCCCAGGTAAAGGCCTGCGACTGAGCGGCCAGCACCCGGACTGGCTGCTAAGCTGCGCCCCGAGGCATTTTCCCTTTTTTTGAGGTAAATTTGCGGCCTTTAAGGCAGTTCCAGAGCCGGGGGTTAGATTAGGCAATGTGTGTGTGTTTTCTCCCCCTCTCTGTGTGGCCCTTACCTCCACCGAGGCCTCCAGGTTGCCTTCGAAGGTGAAGTCGATCAGGTCGGGCTTCAGGCACAGCGCGTAGTTCTCCGGGGTCACGTCGGCGGGGAGCCGCTCGAAGGGCCGCTTGGCCGGCATTTTGTCTGCGCTGCTGCCGCCGAGGAGCCGCCTCCTGATGCGGGCCCGGTTGCCGATTGCGAGTGGCGGGGATTGGGCGCCGAGGGTGCGGGGGAGGAGGAAGCAGCGTGGGCCTCTCCAGCAGCCGGGGGCGGTGAGCAGGCGGCGAAAGACGAGAAGCGCGGCGTCGCCGCCGAGCAACATCAATGAAGCTGACAAACTGACCGCCCCCTCCCGTTCCGTGCGTGCGCGCCCGCCCCAACCAAACCACGTTCCCCCCCCCCGTGCGTCAGTGCGTGCGCGCTCCCCGCTCGCCCGCCCACCGAGCTGGTGGGGACGTGCGTGTCGGCACGAGCATCCACGGCGCCCAACGTCTTTGCGTCAGCAGCGCGGCCCCCCTGTTGGTCACGTGGGTGGCCAGAGTGCGCGTTCGCGGCAAGAGAGAGTGCGCGTTCCCGGCAAGAGAGGGTGCGCGTTCGCGGCAAGAGTGCGCATGCTCGGGAGAGAGCGCCAGTGTGAGAGCGAGGGAGAGAGAGGGGGATGGGAACGCTAACGCTGGAAGAGGCCTGCTAATTGATCACGAGGCCTAGGTTGGTCGTCTTTCTTTTTAAACTACATGTTATCAAGGACCGATGTGAAGTGGGGGGGATAAGCAGTACAAGGCACCACCCAGCTTGATAAGAGTGAGAAGAAAAAAGGCTGAAGGGGAAAAAAAAGTCATCATTTGAGGCCTGTCTCATTGGAGTGTCATAGAAGATAGGAGCAGGAGTAGGCCATTCGGCCCCTCGAGCCTGCTCCGCCATTCAATGAGATCATGGCTGATCATCCAAACTCAGTACCTTGTCCCTGCCTTCTCCCCATATCCCTTGATTCCCTTTAGACTTTAAGAAATATATCTAACTCCTTCTTGAATATATTTAATGAATTGGCCTCAACTGCTTTCTGTGGTAGAGAATTCCACAGGTGCACCATTCTCTGGGTGAAGAAATTCCTCATCTCAGTCCTAAATGGCTTACCCCTTATCCTTGGATAGTGGGCAGCACCCTCGCCTCTGAGTCAGAAGGTTGTGGGTTCAAGTCCCCACTCCAGAGACTGGAGCACAAAAATCTAGGCTGACGCTCCCAGTGCAGTACCGAGGGAGGGCAGCACTGTTAGAGGTGCAGTCTTTTGGGTGAGTCGTTAAACCAAGGTCCCGTCTACTCTCTTATAGGTGGAAGTAAAAGATCCCACGGCCACTATTTTGCAGAAGAGCAGGGGAGTTCTCCCCGGTGTCCTGGGACGATATTTATCCCTCAACCAACATCACTAAAAAAAGATTATCTGGTCATCCTCCCATTGCTGTTTGTGGGAGCTTGCTGTGCACAAATTGGCTGCTGCGTTTCCTACATTACAACAGTGACCACACTTCAAAAAGTACTTCATTGGCTGCAAAGCGCTTTGGGATGTCTGTTGATCGTGAAAGGCGCTATATAAATGCAAGTCTTTCTGTAAGAGGAATCAGAAACTGAAGGTAGTGAGGAATTCCACAGTTGTGAGATTTATGTAAAACATTTTTAAACTATATGTTACTGCAAAGCCCCAGGCTTGACTCCCTCTGGGATAAACCCACAGCTTCTCTCTGTGCCTCTCGGCATTCTTCCAAGGGCCCATTGAGGCACTCAGCACTGTCTTATTAGCTGGGGGCTAATTGTGCCAACCTCCTCGTCGCACTCACCCTTCGCACCACTGATCCCGTGGACTCTGCCAGCTGATCAACCTTCACCGTTCTCCGCATTTCCCTTCAGAATGCCAGTTTATTTGCAAACAAGGCCCTTGCCATCCATGACATTATTGTGGATGATTGCATTGGCATCATGACCTTGACAGAAACATGCCCTTTACTGAAGCCTCCCCACCTGGCTATACCATCCACCAACTGCCCTGCCCAAACCGCCACAGTGGCGGTGTGGCTCTTGGCACTAAATCTCACACTGGTCTGTCTTCCTACTCCTTTGAGCACCATACTTTGTTTCACCCCTCTCGCCTCGCTTTTAAAATCCTCATTCTCTGCTGCCCACCCAAATTTCTCACTGAGCTACACTCAATCCCAATGTTCCCTCTAATTTTTTTGGGGTGCTCGGCTGTTTTAAGTGGCTGCGCAGCCCATTCGAATTTTCGCGCATGCATGTTTTTTCCATTTAAAAGCCAGTGAGTGGCCTGCATGGGACCTCCAGACCGCTGCGCAGCTTAACGAGAACATTGCTCCCTTCCACAGCCTCTGTACTGAGCAACTTCTTATCTGTGATTTCAATCTCCATCTCAACTTACCTTACCCCTTCTCCTCTGAGTTTACTGCACTCCTGTCCTATCGAGGTTGTGGGTTCAAGTCACACTCGAGACGTGAGCACATAATCCAGGCTGACGCTCCCAGTGCAGTACTGAGGGAGTGCTGCGCTGTCGGAGGTGCCGTCTTTCGGATGAGACGTTAAACCGAGGCCCCAGTAGACGTAAGATATCCCACGGCACTATTTCAGATAAAAGCAGCGAAGTTCTCCCTGGTATCCTGGCTAATATTTATCCCTCAACCAACATTGCTAAAAAAAATTGTTGTTTGTGGGAGCTTGCTGTGCACAAATTGGCTGCTGCGTTTCCTACATTACAACAGTGACAACACTTCAAAAGTAATTCATTGGTTGTAAAGAACTTTGGGACATCCTGAGGTCGTGAAAGGCGCTATATAAATGCAAGTTGTTTCTTCCTTCTTTAAATAATGGAGTCTTTCATTATGATCAAATTTAGCTATATGGTTTAGCCATTCATCGCCAGATCTGGATGGACCACATCAAGCATTATTGGGCCAAGCTGTCCTCTGCCAAAATTGCTCATTACTCCCGGATCATCCTGGAATGCAAAGATAACCCCTGTCATCTTCTCACTACCAACTGTCTCCTTAAACCGCTCTCCCCTGCCCCCGCCACCCTCACCTCCAATAACATGCGAGGAGCTGATGGACTTCTGTCATTAAGATTGAAACCATCCATTCATAAGAACATAAGAACATAAGAAATAGGAGCAGGAGTAGGCCAATCGGCCCCTCGAGCCTGCTCCACCATTCAATAAGATCATGGCTGATCTGATCCTAACCTCAAATCTTCTATCACTCTGCATCCACCCGAACCCATGTGATCTCCCGGGAGAGGCGAAAAACCAGATAAAGACCCAATGGCCAATTTGGGAGAAAAAAATCTGGGAAATTCCTCTCCGACCCATCTAGGCGATCGAAATTCTTCCAGGAGATCACTCTGTCCCTATATTTTCTACAGTACTTACCTTCTGTAAAGGCGATCTCCACCCCAGCCAGGAACAGGAATAAAACCATCTCCTGAAATCTAACAGAATTAGAACACAGTAGGAGCAGAACAAGGCTACACGGCCCCTGGGCCCGCTCCACTACCCACAGGGCCATGACCATTCCGAACCCAGACTCATGTCCAATTTCCTGCCCGCTCCCCGTAACCCTTTATTCCCTTTACTTCTAGGAAACTATCTATTTCTGTTTTAAATTTATTTAATGATGTAGCTTCCACAGCTTTCTGGGGCAGCAAATTCCACAAACCTACCACCCTCTGAGTGAAGAAGTTTCTCCTCATCTCAGTTTTGAATGAGCAGCCCCTTATTTTAAGATTATGCCCCCTAGTTCTAGTTTCACCCATCATTGGGAACATCCTCACCGCATCCACCCGATCAAGCCCCTTCACAATCTTATATGTTTCAATAAGATCGCCTCTCATTCTTCTGAACTCCAATGAGTAGAGTCCCAATCTACTCAACCTCTCCTCATATGACCACCCCCTCATCCCCGGGATTAACCGAGTGAACCTTCTTTGTACTGACTCGAGAGCAAGTATGTCTTTTCTTAAGTATGGACACCAAAACTGTATGCAGTATTCCAGGTGCGGCCTCACCAATACCTTGTACAACTGCAGCAATACCTCCCTGTTTTTATATTCCAACCCCCTAGCAATAAAAGCCAACATTCCATTGGCCTTCTTAATCACTTGCTGCACCTGCATACTAACTTTTTGAGTTTCGTGCACCAGGACCCCCAGATCCCTTTGTACTACAGTACTTTCCAGTTTCTTGCCATTCAGATAATAACTTGCTCTATGATTTTTCCTGCCAAAGTGCATAACCTCACACTTTCCAGTATTGTATTCCATCTGCCAAATCTCTGCCCACTTACTTAGCCTGTCTATGTCCCTTTGCAGGTTTTTTATGTCCTCCTCACTCACTACTTTCCCTCCCATCTTTGTATCATCTGCAAACTTTGATATGTTACACTCGGTCCCCTCCTCCAAATCGTTAATATAGATTGTAAAGAGTTGGGGACCCAGCACTGACCCCTGCGGAACACCACTAGTTACTGGTTGCCAATCTGAGAACGAACCATTTATCCCAACTCTCTGCTTTCTGTTAGAGAGCCAATCCTCCACCCACGCCAGAATATTACCCCCAATCCCATGATTTTTTATCTTGAGCAATAATCTTTTGTGTGGCACCTTGTCAAATGCCTTTTGGAAGTCTAAATACACTACGTCCACTGGTTCCCCTTTATCCACCCTGTATGTTACTTCCTCAAAAAACTCAAGCAAATTTGTTAAACATGACTTCCCCTTCATGAAACCATGCTGAGTTTGCCCTATTAAATTATGTTTATCCAAATGTCCCGTTACTGTCTCCTTAATAATGGACTCTAACATTTTACCAACCACAGATGTTAGGCTAACAGGTCTATAGTTTCCAGCCTTCTGCCTACTACCCTTTTTAAATAAGGGTGTTACATTAGCAGTTTTCCAATCTGCCGGGACCTTTGCTGAGTCCAGTGAGTTTTGGAAAATTATTACCAATGCATCCACAATCCCTACCGCTACTTCCCTCAAGACCCTGGGATGCAAGCCATCAGGTCCAGGGGATTTATCCGCCTTGAGTCCCATTATTTTACCAAGTACCACTTCCTTAGTGATTTTAATCGTATTTAGTTCCTCCCCCACTAGAGCCCCCTGTTTGTCCAGTGTTGGGATATTCTTAGTGTCCTCTACTGTAAAGACTGATACAAAATAATTGTTCAGTGTTTTTGCCATCTCCATGTTTCCCACCATTAATTTCCCGGTCTCATCCTCTAAGGGACCAACATTTACTTTAGCCACCCTTTTTCTTTTTATATAACTATAGAAACTTTTACTGTCTGTTTTTATATTTTTTGCTAATTTACTTTCATAACCTATCTTCCCTTTCTTAATCAATCTTTTTGTTATTTTTTGCTCTCTTTTAAAGACTTCCCAATCTTCCATCCTCCCACTAGATTTGGCTACCTTATATGCCCTTGTTTTTAGTCGGATACTATCCTTAATTACTTTACTTAGCCACGGATGGCTATCTTTTCTTTTACACCCTTTTTTCCTCAGTGGAATATATTTTTTTTGGAAGTTGTAAAATAACTCCTTAAATGTACACCACTGGTCATGTACCGTCTTACCCTTTAATCTATTTTCCCAGTCCACTCTAATTAATTCCGCTCTCATACCTTCATAGTCTCCTTTATTCAAGCTCAGCACGCTTGTTTGAGATCCAACCTTCTCACCCTCTAATTGAATATGGAACTCAACCATGTTATGGTCACTCATTCCAAGGGGATCCTTTACTAGGACATTTTTAATTAATCCTGTCTCATTACACAGGACCAAATCTAAGGTTGCTTGCCCCCTGGTCGGTTCAGTTACATACTGCTCAAGAAACCCATCCCTAATACACTCAATGAACTCTTCCTCAAGGCTGCTCTGCCCAATTTGATTTGTCCAGTTAATATGATAATTAAAATCCCCCATAATTATAGCTGTTCCCTTATTACAAGCCTCAACTATTTCCTGATTAATACTCCGTCCAACAGAGTTGCAACTGTTCGGAGGCCTATAGACTACACCCACTAGTGTTTTTTTCCCCTTATTATTCCTTACCTCCACCCAAACTGTTTCACTATCCTGCTCCTTTGACCCAATATCATTTCTCTGTATTATAGTGATTCCTTCCTTTATTAACATAGCCACCCCACCTCCTCTCCCTTCCTGCCTGTCCTTCCTGATTGTTAAATAACCTGGTATGTTTAATTCCCAGTCATGGTCACCCTGCAGCCATGTTTCTGTAATGGCCACAAGATCATACCCATATGTCATTATTTGTGCCGTTAACTCATTCATTTTGTTACGAATGCTACGTGCATTCAGATAAAGAACTTTCAAATATGTTTTGTAACACTTAGTTCCTGTTTTTTCCCTTTTTAGTACTTTACTTTTTACTCCATACCTTCTGTCCCTTCCTGACACATTCTGTTTTTTAATTCCCCCACTGCTACCTAAGTCTATGACCTTCTCTGTTGTCATTTCTATTATTTGCTCTCTAGAAACCTCCCCCCCACTAATTAGTTTAAAGCCCTCTCTACAGCCCTAGTTATATGATTCGCCAGGACTCTAGTCCCAGCACTGGCCAAGTGGAGTCCGTCCCAACAGAACAGCTCCCTCCTGTCCCAGTACTGGTGCCAGTGTCCCAAGAAGCAAAACCCATTTCTCCCACACCAGTCTTTGAGCCACGCATTTAACTCTTTAATTTTATTTATCCTAGCCAAATTCGCTCGTGGCTCAGGTAATAACCCAGAGATTATTACCCTTGAGGTTCTGTTTTTTAATTTGACCCCTAGCTGCTCATACTCCTTTAACAGAACCATCTTCCTTGTCCTATCTACGTCGTTTGTACCAACATGGACCACGACAACTGGGTCCTCCCCCTCCCACTGCAAGTTTCTTTCCAGCCCAGAAGAGATGTCCTTAACCCTGGCACCAGGCAGGCAACACAGCCTTCGGGACTCCCGCTCTTGACTGCAGAGAACCCTATCTATCCCCCTAATGATACTATCCCCTACCACTACAACATTTCTTTTTACTCCCTCCACTTGAATGGCCCCCATTCCCTCCCTCTCCCCCCTCCCTCCCTCCCTCTCCCCCTCCCTCTCTCTCCCCCTCCCTCTCTCTCCCCCCTCCCTCCCTCTCTCTCCCCCCTCCCTCCCTCCCTCTCTCTCCCCCTCCCTCCCTCCCTCTCTCTCCCCCCTCCCTCCCTCCCTCTCTCTCCCCCCTCCCTCTCTCTCCCCCTCCCTCCCGCCCTCTCCCTCCCCCCTCCCAGCTGCCTCTGCTGCTTCCCTCCCTTCCCCTTGCTTACCAACCCAAACTTTCCCCAAGGTTCCCCCCTACCCTAGCTTTAAACCCTAATCTTTCTCCAAATTTCTCTCCTTTCATGCCCTCTCCAAGTTCATCTTGTCCATGACCCACCTTCTCTTTCGACCAATGTTTCCTTTAAGCTGCGTGGCCGCGCAGCGCTCCAGGGATCCCGCACAGCCGGATTGCCAGCTTTTCATTCAGAATACCGTGCACGCGCGGTTTTTGCAATGGCCCGCGCAGCCCCTTAAAGGGGCCGCACAGCGCCAAAAAAAATTACAGCGAACATTGCTCTGGATCCTATTCCCACAAAACTGCTTGACCACCCAACCTGCCTTCCTGGCTCCCATGCGAGCTGATGTCGTAGACGGTTTGCTCTCCTAAGATACTGTTCCCCTCCCTTTCAAATCTGTTGTTATCACCCCTTCCTCAAACTTTCTGGAATGCCCCAAGGATCCATTCTTGGCCCCTTCCTGTTGCTTATCTACATGCTGCCCTTGGCGAGATGATCCGAAGACATGATGTCAGGTTCCACATGTACGCTGGCGACATCCAGCTGTACCTCACCGCCACCGCCGCAAACTCCGTACCCTCGCCACCGATTCCATCCCCTCCGTTGCCACTGTTTCAGGCTGACCAGACTGTTCGCCGCCTTTGTGTCATCTTGATGCAGAGCTGGGCTTCCGACCTCATATCCTCTCCATAACATCACCTGTCTCCACCCTTGCCTCAGCCCATCTGCAGCTGAAACCATTATCCATGCCAATCCCAACTATTCCACTGCCCCTCTGGCCGGCCTCCCATCTTCCAACCTCCATAAACTTGAGCTCATCCAAAACACTGCTGCCCGTGTCCTAACTCACCAAGTCCCGTTCACCCATGTGCTCACTGACCTACATTGGCTTCCGATCCACCAACGCCTCAAATCCTTGCCTTTAAATCCCTCCATGGCTTCACCCCTCCCTATCTCTGTTATCCCCTCCAGCCCTACAACCCACCAAGAACCCTGTGGGGGAGAAATTCATTATAGCCCAGGAATGGGCGGTAACTTTTGAAAAGATTGAGAATTAGCGCCAGGCGCCAATGCTTCAGACTGTATG
This sequence comes from Somniosus microcephalus, assembly GCF_052327205.1. NCBI lineage: Eukaryota > Metazoa > Chordata > Chondrichthyes > Squaliformes > Somniosidae > Somniosus > Somniosus microcephalus. The sequence continues at coordinate 8,252,302 of NC_141010.1, forward strand.
CAAAATTCAGTCTCATTGCACAAAGAAAGGATTGGAGCGCTAAATCAAGCGCTAATGGCTTAGCTCAGTGGCATTAAACGCGAAGCGCTGACCAATATCAGGTGCAGTCTAATCACAAGTCATCATTGCCACAGGCTCTTTCCAGTTCTTAAAGGGGAGGTTCATTGATGCTGCAGAACCTCATTCTCATCATTGCTGGCTGTGCAGCTATCTTAGCCAGCAGCAGCAGGTCAAGGAGAAGGAGCCGGACGACTCAGGTAGCCGTAATGATGGCAGATCCACGCCCCAGGGAGCGAGCCCGCAGATTCTGTGACCATGCATTGGAAGTGTTGGTATTCGCAGTGGAAAGAAGGAGGGCAGTGCTCTACCGGTCAAGTGGCAGGAGGCCGTCGCCATAATTCTTATGCACCATGTGGAAGGAGGTAGCCCAGCATGTCTCAGGCAGCACTGTGGTCCCCAGGACCCACACACAGTGCAGGAAGAAATTTAACAATCTCACTCTGGTGGTCAGGGTGAGTCAATACTCCAATAAATGTTACATACCACCATCTGAACCACAGTCTGCACACACTGCTCAAAGCACCACACCCCCAGTACTCACCCACCAACAATCTCTACCTACCAACACACACATCTCACACCTTGCACACAATGACAGCTATTCAACGATGGCACGCACATCACCCAAACACATTGCTCCACACTCACTCACACACTTTTCTTTTCCTTGCAGGCCAAGGTGGCTCACAACAGGAGGGAGCAGGAGCGCACAGGGGGAGGACAAGCCGACACCCAACCGCTGTCTGAGCTGGAGAATCGAGTGCTGCAGATTATTGGGTGCCAGGTGGTGGGCGCTGTGGCCACCGGTGACGTTGACCCCCTTGGGGACAACAAGGGTATGTTCATCCCAGCTCCTTCTTCTCACCTCCCACTTCCCCCTCACCCCACAAGCCTTTTGCACTTTCCAGCTAATCATGCAGTATGCATGCATTTCTCCCTTCCTGCTCCCCTCCCCTCCCCTTTACCCGACTCTTGTGCCTTTATGCTTTCAGATAATGAGCAAGCACCTGAGCAGCCTGTCCCTGAGGGTACCGTTGAAAGCGAGGCGGGAGAAGAGGAGTAGGAAGAAGACACTGCGTCACTGCATGTATCATCCGCCGCTCAGATACTGGCACTACGCATTCTTGAGAGACTAGAATTGTAGCGGGATCTACACAGGGTCATGCACCAGGGACGAGCAGGTTGCAGCAAGGTCAGGGGGAAAGGGTAGCTTGGGAGCCAGCTCCCCAGGAGGCGAGTTCGCACGCGAGTTCTGCTGCACAGGACTCAGATGAGGACCTCGATGAGGAGGCCTTTAGAAAAAGGGTGATGGGCATGCACACGGAGATGATAGGTGCAATACAAGGGTGCCCGAGAGATCTTGGCAATGGCGAGGAGCATGGAGGAGTCCGCCTCCAACATTGCACAGAGCTCTGCGCCGCTATGATGCCCATCATTTCCAGTCTGCAAAGGATGGTAGACTCCCAGAGAGACCATGGCGACCCAGACCTGATGCCGCGAGTGATGGGCGATCTGGCAGCTTCCATTGCAGCACAGGTGGTAGCGATGCAACATCTTAGTGCTGTAATGCAGTCTATGCTTGGTGGCATTCAATCTTAGACTGCTCTTGTGCAGTCTCAGGTTGATGCAACGCAAGCTTTGACCGCTGCCATCATGGCTGGGTCTGCCACCGTCGACCGGGGCTTTCATGGTGTCGCAGCAGGCCAGCAATCTGTGCTGCAACAGATTGCTAGGGATGCTGAGGTGCTGCCCCGGGGGAGTGGCAGTGGGTCAGTGGAGCAGGAAGCTGCTGTCCTCTCTCAGGATGACAGCATTCCTGCTCCCACCAGTGGCACTCCACCATTCTCCTTGTCACTGCCTGTCATCCAGCCAGCCCAGACTGCTGCCGACCATGCTGAGGTAGTGCAGTCTACAGCCTGGCCTTCGAGGCTCATAGCTGGTCGAGGGTGGCCTGCAAGGCAATCTGAACATAAGAACATAAGAAGTAGGAGCAGGAGTAGGCCATACGGCCCCTCGGGCCTGCTCCGCCATTCAATAGGATCATGGCTGATGCGAACCTAGACTCACGTCCACTTCCCTGCCCGCTCCCCGTAACCCCTAATTCCCTTATCAGCTAGGAAACTGCCTACCTCCGTTTTAAATTTATTTAATGTCGCAGCTTCCACGGCTCTCTGAGGTAGCAAATTCCATAAATTTACTACCCTCTGAGTGAAGAAGTTTCTCCTCATCTCAGTTTTGAAACAGCAGCCCCTTATTCTAAGATTATGCCCCCTAGTTCTAGTCTCACCCATCAGTGGAAACATCCTCCCCGCATCCACCCGATCAAGCCCCCTCACAATCTTATATGTTTCGATAAGATCGCCTCTCATTCTTCTGAATTCCAATGAGTAGAGGCCCAACCTATTCAACCTTTCCTCATAAGTCAACCCCCTCATCTCCGGAATCAACCGAGTGAACCTTCTCTGAACTGCCTCGAGAGCAAGTACATCTTTTCTTAAATATGGAAACCAAAACTGTACGCAGTATTCCAGATGTGGCCTCACCAGTACCCTGTATAACTGTAGCAACACTTCCCTGTTTTTATACTCCATCCCCCAGATCCCTTTGTACAGTAGCACTTTGCAGTTTCTTTCCATTTAGATAATAACTTACTCTTTGATTTTTTCTGCCAAAGTGCATAACCTCACACTTTCCAACATTATATTCCATCTGCCAAATTTCTGCCCACTCACTTAGCCTGTCTATGTCCTTTTGCAGGTTTTTTATGTCCTCCTCACTCACTGCTTTCCCTCTCATCTTTGTATCGTCGGCAAACTTGGATACGTTGCACTTGGTCCCCTCCTCCAAATCGTTAATATAGATTGTAAAGAGTTGGGGTCCCAGCACTGACCCCTGCGGAACACCACTAGTTACTGATTGCCAACCCGAGAATGAACCATTTATCCCCACTCTCTGTTTTCTGTTAGATAGCCAATCTTCCACCCATGCCAGTATATTACCCCCAATTCCATGATTTTTTATCTTGTGCAGTAATCTTTTGTGTGGCACCTTGTCAAATGCCTTTTGGAAGTCCAAATACACTACATCCACTGTTCCCCTTTATCCACCCTGTTACGTCCTCAAAGAATTCGAGCAAATTTGTCAAACATGACTTCCCCTTCATAAAACCATGCTGACTCTGTCCGATTAAATTATGCTTATCCAAATGTCCTATTACTGCTTCCTTAATAATGGACTCCAACATTTTACCAACCACAGATGTTAGGTTAACTGGTCTATAGTTTCCAGCCTTTTGTCTACCTCCCTTTTTAAATAAGGGCGTTACATTAGCAGTTTTCCAATCTGCTGGGACCTTTCCTGAATCCAGGGAGTTTTGGAAAATTACCACCAATGCATCCGCAATCCCTACCGCTACAGTACTTCTCTCAAGACCCTAGGATGTAAGCCATCAGGTCCAGGGGATTTATCGCCTTAAGTCCCATTATCTTACCGAGTACCATCTCCTTAGTGATTTTAATCGTGTTTAGCTCCTCCCCCCCTATAGCCCCCTGTTTGTCCAGTGTTGGGATATTTTTAGTGTCCTCTACTGTAAAGACTGATACAAAATATTTGTTCAGCGTATTTGCCATCTCCATGTTCCCCACTACTAATTTCCCGGTCTCGTCCTCTAAGGGACCAACATTCACTTTAGCCACCCTTTTTCTTTTTATATAGCTGTAGAAACTCTTGCTATCTGTTTTTATATTTTTTGCTAGTTTACTTTCATAATCTATCTTCCCTTTCTTAATTAATCTTTTAGTTAATCTTTGCTGGCTTTTAAATGCTTCCCAATCTTCTATCCTCCCACTAGATTTGGCTACTTTATATGCCCTTGTTTTCAGTCGGATACTGTCCTTTATTACTTTACTTAGCCACGGATGGCTGTCTTTTCTTTTATGCCCCTTTTTCCTCAGTGGAATATATTTTTCTTGAAAGTTGTGAAATATCTCCTTGAATGTACACCACTGCTCATGTACCATCTTACACCTTAATCTGTTTTCCCAGTCCACTTGAGTCAACTCTGCTCTCATACCTTCATAGTCTCCTTTATTTAAGCTTAGTACGCTGGTTTGAGATCCAACTCTCTCACCCTCCAACTGAATTTGGAATTCAACCATGTTATGGTCACTCATTCCAAGGGGATCCTTTACTAGGACATTTTTTATTAATCCTGTCTCATTACACAGGACCAGATCTAAGATTGCCTGCCCCCTGGTTGGTTCAGTAACATACTGCTCAAGGAACCCGTCCCTAATGCACTCTATGAACTCTTCCTCAAGGCTGCCCTGTCCAATTTGATTTGTCCAGTCAATATGAAAGTTAAAATCTCCCATGATTATAGCTATTCCCTTATTACAAGCCCCAACTATTTCCTGATTTATACTCCGACCAATAGAGTTGCAACTGTTAGGAGGCCTATAGACTACGCCCACTAGTGACTTTTTCCCCTTATTATTCCTTATCTCCACCCAAACTGTTTCACTATCCTGATCCTTTGACCCAATATCATTTCTCACTTATTGCAATGATTCCATTCTTTATTAACATAGCCACCCCACCTCCCTTACTTTCCTGTCTGTCCTTCCTAATAGTCAAATACCCCTGGATGTTTAGTTCCCAGTCATGGTCACCTCGCAGCCATGTTTCTGAAATGGCCACCAGATCATACCCATGTGTAGTTATTTGTACCGTCAACTCGTCTATTTTGTTGCATTCAGATAAAGAACTTTTAAATATGTTTTGTGACAATTTATTCCTGCTTTTACCCCCTTTACTGCTTTACCTTTATCTTTATATATTCTGTCCCTTCCTGACACGCTCTGGTTTTTAATTTCCCCACTGCTACCTTGCTCTATTGCCTTCTCCGCTGACATTTTTATTTTTCGCTCTCTTGAAACCTCCCCCCCACTAATTCGTTTAAAGCCCTCTCTACAGCCCTAGTTATTCGATTCGCCAGGATTCTAGTCCCAGCACTGGCCAAGTGAAGTCCGTCCCAACGGAACAGCTCTCTCCTGTCCCAGTACTGGTGCCAGTGTCCCAAGAAGCAAAACACATTTCTCCCACACCAGTCTTTGAGCCACGCATTTAACTTTCTGATTTTATTTACCCTAGCCAAATTTGCTCGTGGCTCAGGTAGTAATCCAGAGATTATTACCCTTGTGGTTCTGCTTTTTAATTTGGCCCCTAGCTGCTCATACTCCCTCAGCAGAACCTCTTTCCTTGTCCTATCTATGTCGTTGGTACCAACATGGACCACGACAACTGGATCCTCCCCCTCCCACTCCAAGTTTCTCTTCCAAGTCTCACGGACACTCAGCAGCCTTCCACCAGCCATACTGCAGCCACTGGGCCAACACTTCATAGGAGCACTTGAGTAGGCAAAGGCACAGTAACGAGAGGCACTAAGGGATTGCACAAGGGTGAATAGTTAATATTGTTGTTGTAAATATGTGTTCACTGATTATTGATAAATTTATTAATTCAGTTTGGATTATTTTGTAGTGTCTCTCATTTCAGTTTTGTGCTGTGATATGACCTGTGACAGGGGTAGAATGATGGGGATGTGGTGAGCAACGGGGATCTGGGGTTTAATTTATTGGAACCGCAGTCTGATGAGGCGATCACGGACCGCCCTTCCGGATGGCCGATTGAGTGGCTGCCTCCTCCCTCGCTCCTGTTCCTCCTCCTCCTCGTCTTCCTCTTTCACCTCGTCCTCCTCCTCTCCCTCATCCTGAGTTGGTCCCGCAATCCCTGGTGGCAAGGGCTGGGCCCTCATGATGGCCAAGTTGTGGAGCATGCAGCAGACCACGACGAAATGGGGCACCCGCTCCGGCGAGTAATGGAGGGCTCCTCCCGAGCGGCCAAGGCAACGGAACTGTTGCTTGAACACCCCGATGGTCTGCTCGATGATGTTCCTGGTGGCGGCATGACTCTCATTATATGAGTGCTGGGCAGGTGTGTTGGGGTTGCGGAGGGGAGTCATGAACCAGATGGGGAGCGGATAACCCTTGTCTCCGACCAGCCAGCCACGAGCTTGACGTGGTGGCTGGAGGAGTGCTGGCACACCGGTCTGGCGCAGGATGAAGGCATCGTGGCTGCTGCCAGGATAGCGGGCATTCAAATTGAGGATTCGCTGTCTGTGGTCGCACACCAACTGCACATTAGGTGAGTGGTAGCCTTTGAAGATCTCAGGGTTGTTATGCTGTGCCCGCAAAGCCACATGGGTGCAGTCAATGGCGCTCTGCACCATGGGGAAGCCCGCTATCCTGGCAAAGCCACATGCACATTCGCCCTGCATCTCTCTGGTGATGGGAAAGGAAATGTAGTCCCTTCTCCTACTGTAGAGAGCCTCTGTGAACTCCCGGATGCAGCGATGGACGGCAAACTGTGAGATGTTAGCTATATCTCCTGTTGCAGACTGGAAGGATCCGCTGGCGAAGAAATTGAGGGTGACGGCTGCCACTGAGAGAGCCATCGTCGCCTTGATCTGAAGCTCGAGGTCTGAGGGCAGGAGGTGGCACAGTTTTGTGACCACTTCCTTGCTGAAGCGGAGCCTTCTAATACACTGCTCCTCGCTTAATTGGAGGTAGGAGAAGTGCTCTCGGAATACCCTCGGAGGGTAAGGCCTCCTGGTGAGAGCCCTCATGGCCCTTCTCCTCCCTCTGGCCACATGTTCCAATCTTTGTCGCTGCCTCCGCTCCCTCCGCTGTAGATCCTGGAGGGCGAGGTCGACTGCCAGTACATCTCCCATTAATGTAGCCAGGTGTAGCACTTTGAGTATTTTGTGAGAATAAATGTAACTAATTGTTAGTAGCCACAACACTCCTGATACTAAACAACCTTTAAATGACTGTTGCACAATGTCAAACTGACAAGGAAGCAGTGAAACAGCACCAACATGACAGCTGCGACTCATTACTCATGATCCCTTTAAGTAGCGCCCCTGGAGCCAGCATCCGCCTGCTTGATGCCTCTTCTCCCTGTCGCTGTCAGGGCAAGGTACTAAGGCAGGAGGCGACAATGAATTTTGCAGATCGGGCATCCAGTGAGCGTTGCACACTCACTGATGCCACAATCTGTCTGGCGCTGAGATCCCCGGTGGTAATTCATTGCGGTGGCGCTACAGGTTGCCAGATTTGGCTTGCGTCGCTGGATTTGCCTCGCCCCGGCGCTACTGCATCAGCGCCCCGTTAGTGCCCCCACCAGGCACTAACTGGAGGCACTAACCATCTGAATTTTTCCCCCTGCGTTCCTCCAACTCTGGCCACTTGTGCATCCCCCACTCCCTTCGCCCCATCATTGGTGGCCGAGCCTTCAACCTTCTAGTCCCTAAGCTCTGGAATTCCTTCCCTAAGCCTCGCCTTCTATCTCTCCTCCTTTAAGACCATCCTTAAAACATCCTCTGACTAAGCTTTGATTCACTTGTCCTAATTCTTTGGCTATGTGTCAACTTTTGTCTGATTACACTCCTGTGAAGCGCCTTTGGAATGTTTCCTATGTTAAAGGTGCTTTATGAATGCAAGTCGTTGTTGTTAAGTCAGATAGAAATCATGTAGGCCCAACCACCCCCAACTGATCGCTTCACTCCTGAAATGCTCTTGCAGAGAGAGAGAGCAAGGAGCTTTTGGAAAGCCGTTCAGTGTTTGTCATTCTACTGTGCAAATAATATTTTGTGTTAAAACATCCCTTTCTTGGCCTACGACATAAGTGCACGGTCCAGTGTTGTACATGCAAACTGAAAAGGTCCCAAGTTCAATCCCCAGTCTGTGCCAAGTTGTCTAAGTGCAGTCAGGGCAGCAGTAGGCGCACGTCAGTTGCCTAAAGTACCCTAGGTCAAGGAGGAAAAAAATCTATCCGGGGTTTGCATACCTGATTGCAGATTGAGGGCTCACCACCATCTTTTCAAGGGCAATTAGGGATGGGCAATAAATGCTGACCTTGCTAGTGACGCCCACATTCCAGGAACTAATTTTTAAAAAGGTGGGTTTCCATGAGTACAGATGTGGGCTGCCAATTGTTGAATAACCCACCAGCACTCACTGTGAAAGCCTACGTACAACTTGTGTGAGACACCAAAGGGCTGATGGCATCCAGGGAACTATATTGCAGCATGAGTCAGAGCCTGCAGGGGAGGAGGGAAGAAAAGATGAGCTAGTTCTGTAACAAAGTAAAAATCGTGGTATTGCTTACACATGATGTGAAAATTACACCCCAGCTGCTCTCCCTTGCTGGTAAAAAAGTGCTTCTTTATCACAGAATCACAGAAACCCCACAGTGCAGATAGAGGCCATTTCGGCCCATCGAGCCTGCACCGACACATATCCCACCCGATCCCCGTAACCCCACGTATTTAATCCCCCTAACACTAAGGGTCAATTTATCATAGCCAATCAACCTAACCCGCACATCTTTGGACTGTGGGAGGAAACCGGAGCACCCGGAGGAAACCCACGCAAACACGGGGAGAATGTGCAAACTCCACACAGACAGTCACCCGAGGCCGGATTCGAACCCGGGTCCCTGGCGCTGTGAGGCAACAGTGCTAACCACTATGCCACCGTGCTTGCCCATGCAGCATTGCAACCATTAATATCCTGTCCACCTGTCCTGAAATGTACAGAATTGTCATGTGTACAACTTCTGGGCTGAGCTTCCACCTGAAAATTAATATTGTCATCCCTGGGCTCTCAACACATGTTGCAGTTTTGGGTCATGAATTCCTGAAATCATCAAGCTGGTGATAACACTGTCACCTGCCCAGTTTTGTTCCAGATAGTCTAGTCTGGAAATTTCTAAAATATATAAAGAAAGAAAGACTTGCATTTCTGTAGTGCCTTTCACAACCACGGGACGTTCCAAAGCACTTTACAGCCAATGAAGTACTTGTAATGTAGGAAACGCGGCAGCCAATTTGCGCACAACCAGCTCCCACAAACAGCAATGTGATAAAGACCAGATGATCTGTTTTTGTTATGTTGATTAAGGGATAAATATTGGCCAGGACACCGGGGAGAACTCCCCTGCTCTTCTTCAAAATAGTGCCATGGAATCTTTTACGTCCACCGAGAGAGCAGACGGGACCTCGGTTTTTAAGCCAGACACCCAAATCTTTCTGTTAAATAAAAAAATCAATTAATTTTCACTCTTGTGATATGGAAGCCCTGCTTATTAATATTTTTCAGTTTTATGATAACATTTTAAGCCATGATCCCACCCCTACACTGCTTATATCCTACCCCTGACTGATTTTGGGGAGTAGATAGCAATTCTAGGTCATGCTGAAGTTGACAGGAGACAGTTAATACAAATAAAAATGACAGGTATTGGCATAAATATACCGCCTGCTCATTCTTAAGACTCTGGGTCATCCACCCCAGACAGACTTATTTCTGAGACAACCCAGGCTACTTATAGCATCGTTCTCAAATCACCAACAGCACTGCAAAATGAGCATGCCACACATGTTAAGAGATGACTTATTGCACCTCGCAGCTGCTCTTTCTTACTGTGGCTCCATTCATTGACAACTGTAGACCAGGAATAGCAGCTAATTTACTGACTTTTGGTTGTAATGCAATCACATGACATTATGTAAGCAATATCTGTTAGGCAACTGTGAAATGCCGATGTTTCTTAACATCCTCATTAATGCAGATTTTGGGGATTAGCCACATTATATTTAGCACCAATGCCACGTATGAACTTACTCATAATTCATTTGGCTATGACACAACTGAACTAAGAAATTTAAAAAAAGAACTTGCATTTATATAGCATCTTTCATGACTTCAGGGCGTCCCAAAGCTCTTTTACAGCCATTGAAGTTCTTTTGAAGTGTAGTAACTGTTGTAATGTAGGCAGCCAATTTGTGCACAGCAAGCTCCCACAACGGCAATGTGATAATGATCAGATAATCTGTCTTCGTGATGTTGATTGAGGGATAAATATTGGCCAGGACACCGGGGATAACTCCCCTGCTCCTCTTCAAAATAGTGCCACGGGATCTTTTACCTGAGAGAGCAGACGGGGCCTCAGTTTAACGTCTCATCCAAATGAGGGCACCTCTGACAGTGCAGCACTGGATTATGCGCAAGTCTCTGGAGTGGGACTTGAACCCACAACCTTCTGACTCAGAGGCGAGTGTGCTACCCACTGAAGGTATATTGCAGCACAAGGTTACTGCCCTCATATGATAGCCATACATGTGCGCTTCTAGCATGAATTGCTGGATAGCACTCAGGAGTGGAAATCCTGGTCAGTTTTCCCCCACCTAACCCAGGCGCTCTGACACCAGTTGTCCAGCTGCTGTGCCACTGGGGATCATGGTGGGGATCTTGCTGGAGCGGAGCATCTCGCTTCAACTCAAAATGTTTTTGCACCGGAGTTTGCTGGAAGTGCGAGCTGCTAACAGCATGGCAAGGGCGACGGGGCATCTGGGACCTTAGTGAATGGCGGGACCAACAGTCTATGTCCTTAACCAATGAGATTGAAGGATTGAGTCAAATCAGGTACAGAAAGAGAAATAGAGAGGGAACAAATGATTGGATTAAGAGAGAGAAAAAGTGACAGAAAGGAAAAGTAAGACAAAAATTAAAAATTTGGCATTTTAAAAATCTCTAAGAACACTTTACCACCTGAAGGAATGAGACTTCACGATTTAAATTGTTCAATTTCTGGGTCAGAGAGGTTGATTGGCATTGCATTAACAATGATTGCATGCAAAAGGTACTTGCACTGTTAATTACCAGACTTAACTTTCTGCAGCAAGTTTAATGGGCAATTAATGTACAAATCCAGCTATTTCTTAAAAATAACGGGGAGGTTGAGGGCGAGATGCCATTTGTGTGAAGTAAACCGACCAGCAAGTTCTGGAGATTCGCAACATACGCCGTAGCTCTTAATCCCCTGAACTCACTGGCCGATTTGCACATTAATAACGGCGTGCCTCGTTAAACCGCTGTTATTTACCCAGCAAGATCCCGCCCATTCTAACAGCAGAGAGAAATAATTGAACTTGAGACCGTTGTGGTTTGAACGGCTCACCTACTGTCAGGGGAGTTATTCCATATGTTATAAGTGCACCATTAAATTCTGAAGACACGTTCATCACTGAACAACATGACAGTCAGGAGGTGTAAGCTCAAGCTATCCTGTTGCCAGTACCCATCATCAAAGGCCTTTGACTGGACAAACGGTATCCAAAGACTTCTCACACAGCGGCTGCAGGGCATTCTGGAGGGGGAGGGTGAACAGCCAGAGGTCGTGGTCCACATTGGTACCAACGACATAGGTAAAAAGAGGGATGAGGTCCTGCAGCAAGAATTTAGGGAGCTAGGTGAAGGATTAAAGAGCAGGACCTCAAAGGTTGTAATCTCTGGATTACTCCCGGTGCCACGTGCTAGTGAGTATAGGAATGGGAAGATAGAACAGATGAATGCGTGGCTAAAGGGATGGTGCAGGAGGGAGGGCTTTAGTTTCCTGGATCACTGGGTCTGCTTCTGGGAAAGGTGGGACTTGTACAAGTCGGACGGTTTACACCTGAACCAGAGGGGAACCAATATCCTTGCGGGGAGGTTTGCTAGCACTGCTGGGGGGGGTTTAAACTAACTTGGCAGGGGGATGGGGTACAGAGTGGAGCTATAGCAGGGGGTGATTTACAGCCAAATACAGAGAAAAAAACAAGGCAGAGCAAATATGCGAAGGCAAAAGGGAATATGGCAGGGCTGGAAGGCATTTATTTTAATGCAAGGAGTCTTGCAAATAAGGTGGACGAACTGAAGTTGTTGTTGAACACATGGGAGTACGATATTGTTGCTATCACGGAGACATGGTTGAGGGAGGGTCAGGACTGGCAGCTCAATATTCCGGGGTATAGAATCTTCAGGCGAGACAGAGGGGGGTGTAAAAGGGGAGGGGGTGTTGCAATATTAATTAAGGAGTCAATTACTGCTGTAAGGAGGGATGATATATTAGCGGGTTCCTCTAATGAGGCCATATGGGTAGAACTTAAAAACAAAAAGGGGGCAAGCACTTTGCTGGGAGTGTACTATAGGCCCCCAAACAGTCAGGGGGAGATAGAGGAACAGATATGTAGGCAAATCTCAGAAAAGTGCGAAAATAATAGGGTAATAATAGTGGGGGATTTCAACTTCCCCAATATAAATTGGGATAGTCAGAGTGTGAAAGGCTTAGAGGGTGCAGAATTCTTAAAGTGCATCCAGGAGAGCTTTTTGAGCCAACATGTAGAAAGTCCTACAAGAGAGGGGGCGATACTGGACCTAATTCTGGGGAATGTAGCCGGGCAAGTGGTGGAAGTGTCAGTAGGAGAGCATTTTGGCGATAGTGACCATAATTCGGTGAGATTTAAGGTGGTCATGGAAAAAGAAAGACGGCCCGGAAATAAGGGTTCTAAATTGGGGGAAGGCCGATTTTAATATGATAAGGCAGGATCTGGCCAAAGTGGACTGGGAGCAGCTACTTATAGGAAAATCCACATCAAGACAGTGGGAGACTTTCAGAAGGGAAATAGAGAGAGTACAACGCCAACATGTTCCTGTAAAGGTCAAGGGTGGGACCAACAAGCAAAGGGAACCTTGGATGACAAGGGATATACAAAAATGCATTAGAAATAAAAGGGGGGCTTTTGGCAGTTACAAAAGACTAAAGACGGAAGAAGCCCTAGAGGAGTATAAAAAGTGCAGGGGCATACTTAAAAAAGAAATTAGGAGGGCGAGGAGGGGCCATGAAATAACACTGGCGAGCAAAATAAAGGAAAATCCTAAGATGTTTTATAAGTATATTAAGGGCAAGAGGATAACCAGGGAAAGGGTAGGGCCCATTAGGGACCAAAGTGGCAATCTGTGTGTAGAGCCAGAGGATGTAGGCGGGGTTTTAAATGAATTTTTTGCATCTGTGTTCACTATGGAGAGAGACGATGCAGACATAGAAATCGGGCAAGGGGACTGTGACATACTTGAACATATTAGCATCGAGAGGGAGGAGGTGCTAGCGGTTTTAGCAGGCCAAAAAGTGGATAAATCCCCAGGCCCGGACGAGATGTATCCCAGGCTGCTGTGGGAGGCAAAGGAGGAGATTGCAGGGGCTCTGACACAAATTTTCAGAACCTCTCTGGCCACAGGGGATGTACCAGAGGACTGGAGAACAGCTAATGTAGTACCACTATACAAGAAGGGTAGCAGGGATAAACCAGGGAATTACAGGCCAGTGAGCCTAACATCTGTGGTAGGGAAATTATTGGAAAAAATTCTGAGGGACAAAATTAGTCTCCACTTGGAGAGGCAAGGATTAATCGGGGATAGTCAGCATGGCTTTGTCAAGGGTAAATCATGTCTGACAAATCTGATTGAATTTTTCGAGGGGGTGACTAGTGGGGTGGATGAGGGAAATGCTGTGGATGTGGTTTACATGGACTTCAGTAAAGCTTTTGACAAAGTCCCGCATAGGAGACTGGTCAAGAAGGTAAGAGCCCATGGGATCCAGGGTGCCTTGGCGCGTTGGATCCTAAACTGGCTGAGTGGCAGGAGGCAGAGAGTGATGGTCGAAGGATGCTTTTGTGACTGGAAGCCTGTGTCCAGTGGGGTACCTCAGGGATCGGTGCTGGGTCCCTTGTTGTTTGTGATCTACATAAATGATTTGGATGAGAATGTAAAAGGTATGATCAGTAAGTTCGCAGATGACACGAAAATTGGTGGGGTGGTAAATTGCGAGGAGGAAAGCCTCAGGCTACAGGACGATATAAACGGGTTGGTCAGATGGGCGGAAAAGTGGCAAATGGAATTTAACCCTGAAAAGTGCGAGGTGATGCATTTTGGACGGACAAATAAGGCAAGGGAATACACAATGAGTGGTAGGACCCTAGGAAGTACAGAGGGTCAGAGGGACCTTGGTGTACATGTACATAGATCTCTGAAGGCAGCGGAACAGGTAGATAAGGTGGTTAAAAAGGCATATGGGATACTTGCCTTCATTAGCCGAGGCATAGAATATAAGAGCAGGGAGGTTATGATGGAGCTGTACAAAACGCTGGTGAGGCCACAGCTGGAGTACTGTGTGCAGTTCTGGTCGCCTCACTATAGGAAGGATGTGGTTGCTTTGGAGAGGGTGCAGAGAAGATTCACCAGGATGTTACCTGGGATGGAGCGCCTCAGCTATGAAGAAAGACTAAACAGGCTGGGGTTGTTTTCCTTGGAGCAAAGAAGGCTGAGGGGGGACCTGATTGAGGTGTACAAAATGATGAGGGGCATAGATAGGGTAGATAAAGAGGAACTTTTCCCCTTAGTAGGGGGGTCAATAACAAAGGGGCATAGATTCAGGGTAAGGGGCAGGAGATTTAGAGGGGATTTGAGGAGGAACTTTTTCACCCAGAGGGTGGCTGGAATCTGGAACTCACTGCCTGAAAGGGTGGTAGAGGCAGGAACCCTCACAACATTCAAGAAGCATTTGGATGAGCACTTGAAATGCCATTGCATACAAGGCTATGGACCAAATGCTGGAAAATGGGATTAGACAGGACAGGGGTGGATGGGCGGCGCGGACACGATGGGCCGAAGGGCCTCTTTGCTGTAAAACTCTATGACTCTATGACTATGACAATCTCAGATCGTCAAACCCATGAAAGAGCTTGCACTACTATGCCCAGGCTATACTCAAACCCGGCACTAAGCTCATGGTCTGCATAGACTCCCAAAACAAGTGCTCTACTCGGAGCTCCGGCACAGCAAGAGAGCCCCAGGTGGGCAGAGGAAACGCTTCAAGGACATCCTCAAAGCCTCCTTGAAAAAGTGTAACATCCCCATCGACACCTGGGAATCCCTGGCGCAAGACCGCACAAAGTGGAGGAGAAGTATCCGGGAAGGCGCCGAACAACTGGAGTCTCTTCGCCGGGAGCAAGCGCAGGCAGCGCAAGGAGCGCACGTCAACCCAAGCACCCCACCCACCCGCCCCTTCAACCACCGTCTGCCCCACCTGTGACAGAGACTGTAGGTCCTGCATCAGTCACCTGCAAACTCATTTTTAATGTGGAAGCAAGTCATCCTCGGCTCCGAGGGACTGCCTAAGACGAAGAAGAGCTATGCCCATCGTCGTGGAAACCCCAGACAGACACACAAAGTGTTCTTTGTAACCGGACCTACGTGCATTGCAAAAACAACAGTCAAAATAGTAGGAGATTATACAAAAACAATGTTTTACATAACTTATAATATAACATGGGAGTCACATTCTCAGAAATTGGTGATTTCAAAGCCATACATTTCTGCAAGTTCATTAGTGGGCTTTTGATTACGGAGTACAGTATATGGGTACTCTTCCATTTTCTGTTAAAAATAGAAACAAAATTTCACAGCATAATAGGAAACCACTTGGCCTATTGTGTCTGTGTCGGCTCTTTGCTAGAGCAATCCAAAACTGGCCGGCCCTCTCGACATAGTCCGACATCTTTTGCTATTAAAAGATACTGGGCCGTAATTTGCAGCCCCTACGGGTGCGTACGAGGTGTGTATGCGCCTGTAAGGACCGCGCAAGTTCCAGGTTTAGGCATGCAAAGCACATGTGCGAAAACCCAGAACTTGAGATCGGTCTAGAATTTTCTTGACAGATCCAAAGCATCCCTGGGAAAAGGTCATCCGCGGGCGGAGAGTTGGGCTTCTGCCCAGCGAATGCCCGTGAAACTCTTACGCGTGGTAAAAGCAGGCGTAAGGTCTGCTTTTACCAGCGTAAGAGTTTAAAAAAACAAAAATAAATTTTTATCAATCATTTATACATTAAAAAAGCTGTACAATAAGGTAGGTTTATTTTTAGCCTGTTTAAAACATTTAAATATTTCCCCCAAAAAAATACATTTTGTTTTAAATAATTAATTAAATGGCATTTGAATTAATTTTAAATATGTAATGGTTTTTTTTATTTGATGTGTTTTGGGGTATTCCCATTTATGCTTATGGGGTTTCTGTACACACATAAGCATGAATGGGGATTCCCTTTCATTTGTTGGGCCGGCCCACATGATCCCAGGGGCGCTTGCGAACCGTGTGCGCCCCTGGGATACGTGGGCTTCTACCCGCGAGTACCCAGAAAGGCGCAGGTCTGCGAGTCTCCGTACCTCCCAGACCACCAGGTACATGGGCATTTTATTTGCAGATCGGAGGCATTTCCCCGCGGGAAGCCCCTGACCGTAAATTCAGGGCCACAGTGGTCACTGCCTCAAGCAGCCACTGTGGTAAAACATTCCATGCTCCAACAACCCTCTGTGTCCGGGATTTTTCTTAATCTCTCCTCATTCTCTTAGTGGCAATTTTAAATTGACGAGTCACCGTGACTGACTCCTCAATTAGAGGATACAGTCTTTCTCTATTTTCTATCAAAACCCTTCATATTTAAAAATATGTATATTAAATCTCCTCTTAACATAGAATCATAGAATGGTTACAGCACAGAAGTAGGCCATTCAGCCCATCGAATCCATGCCGACTCTCTGCAAGAGCACTTCAGCTAGTCCCACTCCCCCGCCCGTTCCCCGTAGCCCTGCAAATTTTTTTCCTTCCGGTACTTATCCAACTCCCTTTTGAAAACCACAATTGAATCTGCCTCCACCACCCTCTCAGGCAGTGCATTCCAGATCCTAACCACTCGCTGCATAAAAAAAGTTTTTCCTCATGTCGCCTTTGGTTCTTCTGCCAATCACCTTAAATCTGTGTCCTCTGGTTCTCCACCCTTCCGCCAATGGGAACAGTTTCTCTCTAGACCCCTCATGATTTTGAATACCTCTATCAAATCTCCTCTAACCCTTCTCTGCTCTAAGGAGAACAACCCCAGCTTCTCCAGTCTATCCACGTAACTGATGTCCCTCATCCCTGGAGCCATTCCTGTAAATATTTTCTGCACCCTCTCTATGCCTTCACATCCTTCCTAAAGTGTGGTGCCCAGAATTGGACACAATACTCCGGTTGAGGTCAGACCAGTGTTTTATAAAGGCTCATCATAACTTCCTGGCTTTTGTACTCTATGCTCTAATTATGAAGCCCAGGATCCCGTATGCTTTTTTAATGGCTCTCTCAACCTACCTTGCCACCTTCAATGATTTGTGCACATACACCCCCATCCTTATTTCCTTATCCTTATTTTAATCCCAGTATTACTGATTGAATCACTCTCTGTTAAATATAATATACCAGGTTCTGTTATCCCGCCCATGCTCTAATCTTATACCTCAGTGTATCTTCTAAAACCCGCAATCTCTTGTAGTCATTTGGAATTAATCAACTGACACATTATATTCTATACTCAGTGGCAACTTACTTTGCAAATCAATATTCCTGCATGAGAAATTCTCTTCTCATTTCCATTCTACTTGTGGTTTGCACATTTTAAAATCATGCCCTTTGGGTATCCGTTGCAAGTTCAATTAAGAGAATTTAGGAACTTCCATTTTATCTACTCTCCTAATTATTTTAAAGACTTCAATCATATTTTCCTTTTTTTCTTATTGATGTAGTCTTTGCTTCTTCAACCTGGCTTTGAAACCTCATGAATCATCATCTGTGTTGCTGTTTGTATCTTATCTAATGCACCAACGTCCTTTTGAAGATATGATGACCAAACCTAGAGGTACAAGGAACATAGGAGCAGGAGGAGGCCATTCAGCCCCTCAAGCCTGCTCCGCCATTCAATGAGATCATGGTTGATCCGCGACCTAACTCCATATACCCGCTTTGCCCCATATCCCTTAAATACCTTTGGTTAACAAAAATCTTATCAATCTCCGATTTAAAATTTAACAATTGATCTAGCATTAATTGCCGTTTGCGGAAGCGAGTTCCAAACTTCTACCACCCTTTGTGTGTAGAAGTGCTTCCTATTCTAATCATAGTCTTACTAACATGCAAATGAATTAATAAAATATCTCCGGTGTTGTGCTTTAGAAATACTATTTCCTTTTTTGCCTCATGGTCTCTCCATTTATTTCCCCTTTTTCAGCCAATCTTATCCCCAGCTCTCCAAAAGTCATTGATTCTTTCTTGGCACACAGCTGCATGGGTGAAACGCTTCTTCTGACACTTCACTCAAGTGGTCTTTCTTAATGCAAGAATCTAGACAGGGCTCGAATTTCATCGGGCCGTTGAGGCGGGATTGGAGGCATGTGGGGGGTTAAAACCGCAAAATCGGGGGGGGGGGCATGAACCCATCCCGCCCCCAACCTGCCTCCATGCCTGTTTCCCAGGAGGCGGGTACCCGACCTGTGCTGGGACCCGCCTCCCCGAGGCGGGAAGGGGATTAGTGCCAATTAACTGCCTGTTAACAGGTAGTTAACAGGCAGTTTTTAGCCTAATCCCTATTTTTATCCCTGAAGTGTGGGCTTCCCGACGGCTCCAAACCACGCCAAATTAGCGAGGCAGACAGTCGGGCTGAAGGACTTGGAGGGTTCGAGATGTCCGGTGTTCAGGTAAGTGATGGGTGCATGAGTGCAGAGGTAAGTGTGTTTGGTGTGTGTAAAGTGTTTAAATAAGTTTTACTTACCTTTACAGCCTTCCTTCCTTCAGGCCTCAGGAGTCCCTCATCTCACCGGCACAGAAAGCAGAATGGCCACGAGCTGTCAAAATCTGCAGCCTCTGCTTTCTGTTCTGGAGAGATCTCTAAATCAGCCTGAGAAGAAGGAATTAACTTAGAGTACAGATTGTCAGTGTTTGACAGCTTCAAAGAGCTGTCAAATGCTGATATTTCATCTGTCAAAAGCTCTTGACAGATGAAATGTCAATCTGTGATGTCACCTGTTGCTGGGTGGCCCTTAATTAGCCGGGCTCAACAAGGTCAATCAAGGGAAAATCGAGTGGGTTGGCCACACCTCGATGGAGGCAGGACTACAACCCCAAAAGTGGGAGTCCCGCCTCCTACTCGCCTCCATTGATAAAATCCAGCCCTGAGTGTCAGCAGGGTATTGCAACCAAATTTGTCCTCACCCAACGTCAACGCACAGGTTGCTTCAGAGGTTGCTGGATAGCCAAGAACCCTGGCCAATCTGACCTTCCTTAATCCAAGGTTAGTGAGGCCATTTCTGGCATTCCTATCACCATCCTAAGATCAAGTACCTCAGCACAATACCGTTGCCTCGTTAATTGCCATCACAAACTATATTGACATTTTTGAGGGCCAGCCTATTACCGTTGTGGATTCCTGTTCTTGTATCACTGTCTTCATTGATCAAGAATGTAAGAAAGGACTGAGCAAGCAGTATTTGGCCTTTCAACCTCCTCCTTCAAACAGACCATGTACAACTCTGCCCAACCCATTCAAGACAAGGTGAATAGCCACACACAGAGAAAACCTGCAAGATGACAAAACTCTGAAGTTTCATGAAGTAAATTGAAAACTCCAGATCATCAATCTAACACACAAACTTGACAGGCTGCATTCCATAGATGAGATTCCCACAGTTCCCAACAAAACTAAACCCATAGACTGAGAACAGGGGTGGCCAACCTCTAGCTTACGAACTACATTTGGTTTGTTTGTGGTGAAGTGTGGCTATACCCAGAGCCTGGCAAAGGAAGAAACCAGCAGTGGCACGCCTGCTGCTGCACAAACCTTCGCATGCTACCGGCTTCTGCAGCTCAAAACGTACCAGGTGGAATGGTGGAGCCAATGTCTACACAGGTATTATACATCAAATGGTCGGCTGCTGCAAGCTACAAAGTACAGACACCGATTGAGTTCTTGAGTGCAGCAGAGCAGGAGTTGCCTCAGGAGAGGGTTCCAACCTGACTTTATTCAGGTGAAGCTGAATATCGGTGTGTTTTCTGCTCTCCCTCTCCTGTGCCAGCTGCTGTTCTGTTGCACTGAGGAACGATGATACCAGAGGGTGGGTTAATAACATCTTACAAACTTCACTGTTTCCAATGGTTGAAGGGTCGACAACGGGAGGGCACAGATTTAAGGTGATTGGCAAAAGAACCAGAGGCGACATGAGGATTACCTTTTTTACGCAACGAGTGCTTCGGTTTTGGAATGCACTCTCTGATAGAGTAGTGGATCCAGATTCAATAGTAGCCTTCAAAAGGGAATTGGATAAATACTTGAAGGAGAAAAAATCGCAGGGATATAGGGAAAGAGCGGGGAGTGGGATTAACTGGATTCCACTTCGAAAGAGCTGGTGCAGACTCGATGGACCGAATGGCCTCCTTCTGTGCTGTACTGCTCTATGACGCACGTGAATATCACAGATTGAATATAAACAGATAGAGAGGAAATTAGAGTTAAGAGATTTGGAGAGAGTGGGGGGGGGGCGGGTGGGGGGAGAAAGGGAATGCAAGTGTGAGAGAGGGAAAACATGGAAATAAGAAGGAAGACATAATGAGAGAAAGATGGAGAGAAAATGAGAGACGGAATAAGAACATTGAGGGAGGAAATGAGAAACCGTAGAGAGGGATTGAGAGAGGAGGCAAGTGGGAATGAGAAACGATAGACAGGAATGGGAAGGGATTGAGAGCAAAGAAATTAGGGAATTTGAACGATTGAGTGAGGTATTGTGACGGGGGAACTGACACTGGGAGGGAGGAGCGGAGAGGAATGAAACAGGTATATGAGAGAGTACAATCTAGATTTCAAGTAAATAGTTGAAACAAAGTGAGTCAGAAGCTACATTGATGGGAATAACAACAGAAAATGCTGGAAATACTCAGCAGGCCAGGTGGCATCCGTGGAGAGAGAAACAGAGTTAACGTTTCAGGTCTGGGACCCTTCATCAGAATGACGAAGGGTCATCAGCCTGAAACGTTAACCCTGTTTCTCTCTCCACAGATGCTGCCTGGCCTGCTGAGTATTTCCAGCATTTTCTGTTGTTATTTCAGATTTCCAGCATCCGCAGTATTTTGCTACATTGATGGGCTTGGTTTCAAAATTTCTTGCATAATGTGCTTTAGTTACAGCGAGTTTATCAGTGAGTGTACCAGTATGTGCTGTGTTTAAAACTTGTGGCTCTTTATCACAATTTCTTTCTTTGGCTGTGAGCTTTGAAAAGGTTGACCACTCTGATTTAGAATTCGTCACAGGCGGTGGCGCAAACTGAGCGGTATGGGATCGGCCGCCAGTTATACGCAGCGCCGGGTATTTCATTCCATTGACGGCAGTGGAACTGAACGTCAAGCGCAGCGTAGAACGGGCGGCCGATCCGACGCCGCCTGTATTGCACCACCGCCCGTGACGAATTTCTCCAGAGTGTTTAATCAGCAGTGTCTACAATTATCCTTTCACCCCTCAATCCTGATCTTTACCAATTCTTTATCCAGCTTATTTCCAAATGAGTTTTATCAAGAGAGAGCATTAACTGCTTTTGCTGGTAGTCTTTCACACATATCTGTTACTCAAGAAAAAAAATAACCTTCCAATCTATGAACTTACCTGATTAGAGTTTAAATTAAATGACCCCCTTACATCTACATCATCTGTTCCTTTCATTGTTGATGTGCCTTCAATAACCACAAAACTAGAAGTTATAGACTTAAACAAGTTGGCTTTTAATCACTAAGATCAGAGCTAACATCTCAACACGCCGACTGGTTCACAGGAATGAGTCATACAGATCCTGGGATCTTTATGTAAGAGAAGTCAGGGGTGGAGCCAAGAGCCAAGACCTGGAACCTTCCAGGTTAGTCAGGAAAGAGGAAGTGAAACTATACACAGTGTGTGGGAGGGTAATATACATGAGTGCAAAACGAATACAGGAAATACAGGATCAAGACAAACAGATTTCATTACATTCACCCCTTCTTTAGATTTAGTCCATCGGGGTGATGTTTCTTAAAAGTTGGTATAAGTGAGTCTGTCAGGAGGTTTTGCAGTTCTCAGTGATCGGCGCAAAGCCGGTTGGGGTGCCTCTAGGGGAGTGGATTCAGGTTCCTCCGCTGTCCGGGCCTCTGCAGTGTCTTCCAGGTTATCTGCAGTGTCCTCCAGATTAAAGTTGGGTATTGATACCTCTGGGCGTCCTGTCTCTTTGTAGTGTAGGTCTTCCTCGGGTAGTCTCTCATCGTTCTCTCCGCTCCCCGAGGGAGCGAGGTCTTTTATGGAAACAGTGTCCTCTCGCCCGTCAGAGTATTCGATATAGGCGTACTGAGGGTTTGCATGGAGGAGCTGTACCTTTTCCACAAGGGGGTCCGTTTTATGGCCTCTCACGTGCTTCCGCAATAGTACTGTCCCCGGAGACGTCAGCCACGCGGGTAGAGATATGCCCGAGGTGGATTTCCGGGGGAAAACGAACATCTTTTCGTGAGGGGTAGCGTTAGTGGCAGTACATAACAGAGACCTTATGGAGTGGAGCACGTCTGGGAGGACTTCCTGCCAGCGGGAGGTCGGAAGGCCTTTTGACTTTAAGGCTAACGTGACAGCCTTCCAAACAGTAGCATTCTCCCTTTCCACTTGCCCATTACCCCAGGGGTTGTAGCTAGTGGTTCTGCTAGTGGCTATCCCCTTCGAGAGCAAGAACTGGCGCAGCTCGTCACTCATGAATGACGTCCCCCTATCGCTGTGTATGTAGTTCGGCATGCCAAACATGCAGAATAGATTACAGAGACACTTGATGACCGTGGCACTGGTCATGTCTGGGCAGGGAATGGCGAAGGGGAAGCGGGAATATTCATCAATGATATTGAGGAAGTATACGTTACGGTCGGCAGAGGGAAGGGGTCCCTTGAAGTCCAGACTTAGGCGCTCGAATGGCCGTGTGGCTTTGATAAGGTGTGCACGGTCAGGCCTGTAGAAACGAGGCTTGCATTCCGCACAGATGCGGCAGGCTCTGGTCATTGCCCTGACCTCCTCGATGGAGTGGGGCAGATTGCGGGACTTTATAAAATGGTATAGTCGGGTGACCCCTGGGTGACAGAGGTCGTTGTGGAGACCCTGTAATTTGTCCGTATGAATGCTGGCACACATTCCCCGCGATAGGGCGTCTGGGGGTTCATTAAGGGCTCCCGGCCTGTACATAATATCATAGTCGAACGTGGATAGTTCGATCCTCCACCTGAGTATTTTGTCATTCTTGATTTTCCCCCTTTGTTATTAAACATGAAAGCCACCGACCGCTGGTCGGTGAGCAGAGTGAAACGTTTGCCGGCTAGGTAGTGTCTCCAGTGCCGCACTGCCTCCACTATAGCCTGTGCCTCCTTCTCGACAGAAGAGTGCCTGATTTCAGGTCCCTGAAGGGTTCGGGAGAAGTAGGCCACAGGTCTCCCAGCCTGATTGAGGGTCGCAGCTAAGGCAAAGTCTGACGCATCGCTTTCGACTTGAAAGGGAATGCATTCGTCCACTGCACACACTGCAGCCCTTTCAATGTCCTGTTTAATACTGGTGAAAGCCTCCCGAGCTTCAGCTGATAGTGGGAAGGATGTCGATTTAATGAGGGGTCGGGCCTTATCAGAGTAATTGGGCACCCATTGGGCATAATACGAAAAAAATCCCAGGCACCTTTTTAAAGCTTTGGGATTGTGTGGCAGGGGCAGTTCCTTTAGGGGGCGTAATAGGTCAGGGTCCGGTCCAATTACCCCATCTTCCACCACACAGCCGAGGATACAGAGACGGGTTGTGTTGAAGACACATTTGTCTTCGTTGTAGGTTAGATTCAGCTTTAGGGCAGTTTTTAAAAATCTCGCAAGATTTAGATCGTGGTCTTGCTGGTTGTGCCTGCAGATAGTGACATTGTCCAGATAGGGGTAGGTAGCTTGTAGTTTATTCTCGTCAACCATGCGGTCCATCTCACGTTGGAAGACCGAGACCCCATTTGTTACCCCGAAGGGCACTCTGAGAAAATGGTAGAGGCGTCCGTTCGCCTCAAAGGCGGTGTATGGGCGATCCTCCGTTCTAATGGGGAGCTGGTGATACGCGGATTTGAGGTCGATAGTCGAGAAGACTCAGTATTGCGCAATCTGGTTGACCATTTCTGATATGCGGGGTAAAGGGTAGGCGTCCAGCTGGGTATAAATATTAACAGTCTGGCTGTAGTCAATTACCATCCGTTTCTTTTCACTATTTTTAACTATGACTACTTGGGCACGCCACGGACTAGTACTGCATTCAATAATGCCTTCCCGCAGGAGTCTGTCCACTTCCGCCTTGATAAAGTGTCTGTCTTCCAGACTGTACCGTCTACTTTTGGTCGCTATGGGCCTACAGTTCAGAGTGAGATTAGCAAATAAAGAGGGCGGGCTGATTTTTAAGGTTGATAGGCCGCAGACTGTGAGTGGCGGCTGGGACCCGCCATATGCTAGCGTGACACTTTCGTGGTGGCACTGGAAGTCCAGGCCCAAGATTACATTAACACAGAGTTCTGGCATCACGAGGAGTTTAAAATCCTTGTAGTCCGTGCCTTTTACAGTCAGTGTTACCACACAGTAGCCCAAAATGTCCGAAGTGTGGGGCTTAGCAGCCATAACAATTCTGCTCCGTGTAGGGGTTACCGTTAATGAGTGCCGCCGTACCAGGCTAGGGTGGATAAAACTCTCGGTACTCCCACAGTCAATTAAACATTTCGTTAAATTCCCGTTTACCTGTATGTCCATCATGGATTTTGTCAACGGGTGTGGCCTGGATTGATCCACCGTGATCGAAGCCACTGTTGGGCCCTGGGCGGCCGTTGAGTCGGGAAAAGATGGCGGATCCCAAGATGGCGGCCCGCACGGCACGCACAAGGCGGTGACGGAGTTGGAAATCGGATTCCCCCTGCAGACTTCGCTAAAATGCCCCTTTTTCTTACATTTGAAGCATGTAGCGTCCTTCACTGGGCATCGTTGTCTGGGGTGCTTGGCCTGGCCACAGAAGTAGCATTTCGGGCCTCGAGACATTGCCGCTGTAGTAGGAATCCTGGGTGAACTTCTGTGTGGGGACTCCGGCGGTGTAGAGCTGGTCTGAGACCTGGATGGGGAAGATGGCTGATTCCAAGATGGCGGCCCGCTCGGCGCGCACGAGGCGGTGAGGGCCGCATGGCCGGAAGAATAAGAGTCAGAGTTTCTCTGGGCCACGTCCAGCGATCACGCAGTGGCCACTGCCTTTTTTAAGTCCAGGACCTCCTTCTCCAGCAGTCTCTGCCGGATATAATTCGATTTGAGGCCCGTGATGAAGGAATCGCGGACCAATTCGTCAGAGTACACGTTGGCCGTCACGGCCTTGCAGTTACAGTCCCGGACCAAGTCCTTTAGGCCCTGTAAGAAATCGTCCATTGATTCCTCAGGTCGCTGCCTGCGTGTAGCCAGCAGATGTCTGGCGTACACTTCGTTTACCGGCCTCTGGCATTGGGCCTTCAGGATAGTGATGGCCTCCATGCAAGAGGTGGCGTCCCGGATGAACGAATAAATCCGATGACTAACGCGAGTAGTCAGTAGACTCAGTTTATCTACCTCGCTAGCGGATGAAGCCCCCGCAAAGAGTTCGAAGCATTTGAGCCAGTGTCCAAATTGATTTGATGCTTCAGCAGAATGTGGATCCAAGTCCAGACGCTCTGGTTTTAGGAGTCGATCCATCCTAGTATTCTTTAGTGATTAAATGATTTAATGCCATTGCATACAAGGCTATGGACCAAATGCTGGAAAATTGGATTAGACTGGACAGGGATGGATGGGCGGCGCAGACACGATGGGCCGAAGGGCCTCTTTCTGTGCTGTAAAACTCTATGACTCTAAAATTGATGTGCCTTCAATAACCACAAAACTAGAAGTTATAGACTTAAACAAGTTGGCTTTCAATCACTAAGATCAGAGCTAACATCTCAACACGCCGACTGGTTCACAGGAATGAGTCATACAGATCCTGGGATCTTTATGTAAGAGAAGTCAGGGGCGGAGCCAAGAGCCAAGACCTGGAACCTTCCAGGTTAGTCAGGAAAGAGGAAGTGAAACTATACACAGTGTGGGGGAGGGTAATATACATGAGTGCAAAACGAATACAGGAAATACAGGATCAAGACAAACAGATTTCATTACAATTGTTTTATAGACCCCTTTCGATATTTTCTCCAGCAAAAACATAGTTACTTTTTCTTGCAAATGCTGACTCTTGGAAGGCATGGTTCCACGGATAACAACAGAAAATGCTGGAAAAACTCAGCAGGTCAGGCAACATCCATGGACAGAAATTTGAGTTGACGTTTCGGGTCGAATCCTTCTTCAAAACTGGAAAGAAAAGATAGATCGGAGGCAGGGCTGCGATCGGACAAAAGAATAAAAGAAACAAAAGAAGTAAAAAAGAGACAATAAAAGTGTTAGAAGCTAGACGAGATGGTAATAGGCTGAGATTGGGTGTAAAGTGTACTGGCAGGGCAAGGGATAGCTGCCAGGTGTGAGAGCGAAACAAAAGGAAAGGGGGGGTGGGGGGGAAAAGGAGTGGAAAAATTACAAGAAAAAATGAAATAGGGGCCGAGGTTATGATCTGAAATTGTTGAACTCGATATTGAGTCCGGAAGGCTGCAGAGTGCCTAATCGGAAGATGAGGTGCTGTTCCTCGAGTTTACGTTGAGCTTCCGTGGAACAATACAAGAGGCCAAGGACAGTGAGGTCCGAGTGGGAATGGAGCGTTGAATTAAAATGACAGGCGACCGGAAGCTCGGGGTCACCCTTACGGACTGAACGGAGGTATTCCGCAAAGCGGTCACCCAATCTGCGTTTGGTCTCCCCAATGTAGAGGAGACCGCATCGTGAGCAACGAATACAGTATACTAGATTGCGAGAAGTACAAGTAAATCGCTGTTTCACCTGGAAGGGGTGTTTGGGGCCCTGGACAGTGGGAAGGGGGGAGGTATAGGGGCAGGTGTTACATCTCCTCCGCTTGCACGGGAAGGTGCCAGGGGAAGGGGAAGGGAACCTGCCCAAACACCCCTTCCAGGTGAAACAGCGATTTACTTGTACTTCTCGCAATCTAGTATACTGTATTCGCTGCTCACGATGCGGTCTCCGCTGCATTAGGGAGACCAAACGCAGATTGGGTGACCGCTTTGCGGAACACCTCCGTTCAGTCCGTAAGGGTGACCCCGAGCTTCCGGTCGCCTGTCATTTTAATTCAACACTCCATTCCCACTCGGACCTCACCGTCCTTGGCCTCTTGTATTGTTCCACGGAAGCTCAACGTAAACTCGAGGAACAGCACCTCATCTTCCGATTAGGCACTCTGCAGCCTTCCAGACTCAATATCGAGTTCAACAATTTCAGATCATAACCTCGGCCCCTATTTCATTTTTTCTTGTAATTTTTCCACTCCTTTCCCCCCCCCCCCCGCTTTCCTTTTGTTTCGCTCTCACACCTGGCAGCTATCCCTTGCCCTGCCAGTACACTTTACACCCAATCTCAGCCTATTACCATCTCGCCTAGCTTCTAACACCTTTTTATTGTCTCTTTTTTACTTTTGTTTCTTTTATTCTTTTGTCCGATCGCAGCCCTGCCTCTGATCTATCTTTTCTTTCCAGTTTTGAAGAAGGGTTCGACCCGAAACGTCAACTCAAATTTCTGTCCACGGATGTTGCCTGACGTGCTGAGTTTTTCCAGCATTTTCTGTTGTTATTTCGGATTTCCAACATCCGCAGTATTTTGCTATCGTACTAGTGTATGGTTCCACGGATGCTGGCTGCACTGCAGTACCTTGCCCAAGCCCCCATATATGTAAGTCAAAACAGAGTGGCCACGGACAAATCAGACAGGGAGTGAAGGGGCTGCGAGAGGTGGTGGATAGGTGAAGCTGAGTATTGGCAGCATACATGTGGAAGCTGATCACATGTCTGCAGATGATGTCGCCAAGGGGCATGTGGATGAGAAAGAGGGGCCAAGGTCCCTTAGCAGACTCCAGGGGTAACGGTACAGGGCTGGAAAGAGAAGCCATTGCTGGAGATACTCTGGCTGTGATCAGCCAGGTTATGGTGAGGCCGTGCTGCAATGCCAGAAACTTAATGGATTTTCATGAATTGGGTGCAAAGTATCAGACTTCCTGTGAGGCATCAAAGATTTGATAAATCTTGAAATAAACACCCTGCTCTTCAATAGCCATGAAAACTACTTTGACCTTTATTTTGGAAGACCCAACACCCCGCCCCCCTCCACATATATTTTCCAACAGAGATTGTTGGATACTGATAAAGAAAGAAAGACTTGCATTTCTATGGCGCCTTTCACGACCACCGGATGTCCCAAAGTGCTTTACAGTCAATGAAGTGTAGTCACTGTTGTAATAGAAACATAGAAGATAGGAGCAGGAGTAGGCCATTCGGCCCCTCGAGCCTGCTCCGCCATTCAATGAGATCATGGCTGATCATCCAAATTCAGTACCCTGTTCCTGCCTTCTCTCCATATCCCTTGATCCCTTTAGCCTTAAGAAATATATCCAACTCCTTCTTGAATATATTTAATGAATTGGCCTCTACTGCCTTCTTTGGTAGAGAATTCCACAGGTTCACCACTCTCTGGGTGAAGAAATTCCTCCTCATCTCTGTCCTAAATGGCTTACCCCTTATCCTTAGACTGTGACCCTGGTTCTGGACTCCCCGACCAGCGGGAACATCCTTCCAGCATCTAGTCTGTCTAGTCCTGTTAGAATTTTATCAGTTTCGATGAGATCCCCTCTCATCCTTCTAAACTCCAGCGAGTACAAGCCCAGTCGACTCAAACTCTCCTCATACGTCATTCCTGCCATCCCAGGTATCAGCCTGGTGAATCTTTGCTGCACTCCTTCCATGGCAAGGACATCCTTCCTCAGATAAGGCGACCAAAACTGCACACAATACTCAAGATGTGGTCTCACCAAGGCCCTGTACAACTGCAACAAGACATCCTTGTTCTTGTACTCAAACCCTCTCGCTACGAAGGCCAACATACCATTTGCCTTCTTAACCGCCTGCTGCACCTGCATGCTTACTTTCAGCGACTGGTGCACAAGGACGCCCAGGTCTCGTTGCACTTCCCCTTCTCCCAATCTATTGCCATTCAGATGATAATCTGCCTTCCTGTTTTTGACACCAAAGTGGATAACCTCGCATTTATCCACGTTATATTGCATCTGCCATGCTTCTGCCCAATCACCCAACCTGTCCAAATCATACTGGAGTTTCTCGGTATCCTCCTCACAGCACACACGCCCACCCAGCTTTGTGTCGTCTGCAAACTTGGAGATATTACATCTAGTTCCCTCATCCAGATCATTCATATATATTGTGAATAGCTGGGGTCCAAGGACCGATCCCTGCGGAACCCCACTAGTCACTGCCTGCCACTTGGAAATGTAGGAAACGCAACAGGCAATTTGCGCACAGCAAGCTCCCACAAACAGCAATGTGATAATGACCAGATAATCTGGTTTTGTTATGTTGGTAATGAGCAGGAACTCTGGCCGATTTATGACCTCTCCTTAACCTATGGGCTCTGAGGCCAAGTAAAGCAATTCCATCTCCTTCTCAGCTAAGTCAGCATGAACCGACTTTCAAATCTGTACCTTCCTGGTCTTTATCACACTGACCAATGCATTTATCCCTTGGGACATTGGAGCTCCAGTTATCCTGCTCCCCAAGTTAACTCCCCAAAGGGGGTGTGACTCAATTTCCCCCCCCCTAGGATGTAGGCCGTCAGGTCCAGGGGATTTGTCGGCTTTTGGTCCCATTAGTTTCTCTAGTACTTTTTCTCTACTTATAGTAATTACATTAAGTTCCTCACCCTCATTAGACCCTTGGTTCCCCACCATTTTTTTGCTTTTTGCGTCTTCAACTGTGAAGACAGATACAAAATAGTTGCTTAACGTTTCTGCCATTTCCTTATTCCCATAATAATTTCTCCTGTCTCAGCCTCTAAGGGACCAACGTTTACTTTTGCTACTCTCTTCCTTTTTACATACTTGTAGAAGCTCTTACAATCTGTTTTTATATTTCTTGCTAGTTTTCTCTAATCCTATTTTTTCCCTTTTTATCCATTTTTTGGTCATCCTTTGCTGGTTTCCGAAACTCTCCCAATCCTCAGGCTTACTACTCAACATTTCGCAACATTCTAAACTCCTTCTTTCAATCTAATGCGATCCTTAACTTCTTTAGTTAACCATGGATGGATCACTTTTCCTGTGGAGTTTTTGCTTTTCAATGGAATGTATTTTTGTTGAGAATTATGAAATATTTCTTTAAATGCTAGCCACTGCTTATCTACTGCCATACCTTTTTAATCTATTTTGCCAATCTACCTCAGCCAACTCGCTCCTCATACCTATGTAATTGGCTTTATTTAAGTTTATTAGTAAATACAATCTTATCAAAGGCAAATGTTACCTTGAAATACCAGCAGATTTTAGAAGGATAATCAGTTTGTGTGTAAATACGTTTTTGATGGACTAAGTTACTGAATGAATGATTTACATGGGCTGGGGGAGAAAGATCAGCAGATTGATATTCGTGTTTGGGAGCTTACAAGAAATCTTGATCCAATTATAATCCTGATCCAAGCATAATATTTCTTGGCAAACTACTTATGTCTTGACGAGAATTTGATTGTAGTAATAGCATTTAGAATTGCACACAGTATTCCAAATATAGCCCTCATCTATATGTTAAACATAGAAACATAGAAGATAGGAGCAGGAGTAGGCCATTCGGCCCCTCGAGCCTGCTCCGCCATTCAATGAGATCATGGCTGATCATCCAAATTCAGTACCCTGTCCCTGCCTTCTCCCCATATCCCTTGATCCCTTTAGCCTTAAGAAATATATCCAACTCTTTCTTGAATATATTTAATTTCGGGCAGCACGGTGGCATAGTGGTTAGCACTGTTGCCTCACAGCGCCAGGGACCCGGGTTCGAATCCGGCCTCGGGCGACTGTCTGTGTGGAGTTTGCACATTCTCCCCGTGTTTGCGTGGGTTTCCTCCGGGTGCTCCGGTTTCCTCCCACAGTCCAAAGATGTGCGGGTTAGGTTGATTGGCTATGATAAATTGACCCTTAGTGTTTGGGGGATTAAATACGTGGGGTTACGGGGATAGGGTGGGAATATGTGTTGGTGTAGGGGTTACGGGGATCGGGTGGGATATGTGTCGGTGCAGGCTCGATGGGCCAAAATGGCCTCTATCTGCACTGTGGGGTTTCTGTGATTCTGTGATTCTGTGACCTGGCCTCCACCGCCCTCTGTGGTAGAGAATTCCACAGGTTCACCACTCTCTGGGTGAAGAAATTCCTCCTCATTTCAGTCCTAAATGGCTTACCCCTTATCCTTAGACTATGACCCCTGGTTCTGGACTCCCCGGCCATCAGAAACACCCTTCCTGCATCTAGTCTGTCCAGGCCTGACAGAATTTTATAGGTTTCGATGAGATCCCCTCTCAATCTTCTAAACTCCAGTGAGTATAAGCCCAATCGACCCAATCTCTCCTCATACGTCATTCCTGCCATCCCAGGTATCAGCCTGGTGAATCTTCGCTGCACTCCTTCCATGGCAAAAACGTCCTTCCTCAGGTAAGGCGACCAAAACTGCACACAATACTCAAGGTGTGGTCTCACCAAGGCCCTTAGTGAATGGCGGGACCAACAGTCTTATGTCCTTAACCAATGAGATTTAAGGATTGAGAAAGAAACAGAGGAACAACGGAGAAGGAAATAAGGTGAATTAGAGTCAAATCAGGTACAGAAAGAGAAATAGAGAGGGAACAAATGATTGGATTAAGAGAGAGAAAAAGTGACAGAAAGGAAAAGTAAGACAAAAATTAAAAGTTTGGCATTTTAAAAATCTCTAAGAACACTTTACCACCTGAAGGAATGAGACTTCACGATTTAAATTGTTCAATTTCTGGGTCAGAGAGGTTGATTGGCATTGCATTAACAATGATTACATGCAAAAGGTACTTACACTGTTAATTACCAGACTTAACTTTCCGCAGCAAGTTTAATGGGCAATTAATGTACAAATCCAGCTATTTCTTAAAAATAACGGGGAGGTTGAGGGCGAGATGCCGTTTGTGTGAAGTAAACCGACCAGCAAGTTCTGGAGATTCACAACATACGGCGTACCTCTTAATCCCCTGAACACACTGGCCGATTTGCACATTAATAACGGCGTGCCTCGTTAAACCGCTGTTATTTACCCAGCAAGATCCCGCCCATTCTAACAGCAGAGAGAGAGAGAATTGAACTTGAGACCGTTGTGGTTTGAACGGCTCACCTACTGTCAGGGGAGTTATTCCATATGTTATAAGTGCACCATTAAATTCTGAAGACACGTTCATCACTGAACAACATGACAGTCAGGAGGTGTAAGCTCAAGCTATCCTGTCGCCAGTACCCATCATCAAAGGCCTTTGACTGGACAAACGGTATCCAAAGACTTGTCACACAATCTCAGATCGTCAAACCCATTCAGTACCCTGTCCCTGCCTTCTCCCCATATCCCTTGATCCCTTTAGCCTTAAGAAATATATCTAACTCCTTCTTGAATATATTTAACTGTCCAGAGGTATTCACTGTGGCCTTTACCCATCAATACAAACACATGGTTCCTTTCATTAATTGTACACACGTTTGGCAGATGATTGTAAATTATTTTGTTCATAATGCTCTCCGTTTATTACTTGTGATGTCAAAAAAATGATATACTTGCATTTATATAGCGCCTTAACACCATCAAAACATCTCAACGCTTCACATGTCAGATTACTTCTGGAGTGCAGTGACTACTGTCCTGTGGGCGAAATACAGCAGCCATTCTGCAAGCAACATCCCGCAAACAGTAGTAAGATAAATTGCCGGTTAATCTGTTTTTGGTGGTGCTTGTTGAGGGAGGAATACTGGCCAGGACACTGGGATAACTCACTCTTCTTTGAATAATCCCATGGGATCTTTAACATCCACCTGAACAAGTAGATGGGACCTAATTTTAATGTCTCAATCAAAGGATGGCATCTTCAACAATGCAGCATTGTCCTAGTATTGCACTGAAATGTCAGTCTAGATCATGTACTCAAGTCCTGGTGTGGGATTCAAACCCAGGACCTTGTGAGAGAGGTGAAAGTACTATTAAGCGAGGCAAGCTAACGTGCTGAGGTGCTGTAAGTTCTAGGCAAAACAACATATTTAAAATAGGTTTAGCGATTGAGCTGGAGTATTGTGTCCAATTCTGAGCACCCAACTTTAGGAAGGACGTGAAGGCTTTGGAGAGGGTACAGAAGAGATTTACCAGAATGGTTCCAGGGACACAGGATTACAGTAACATGGCTAAGCTAGAGAAGCTGGGGTTGTTCTTAGAGCAGAGAAGGCTAAGAGGAGATTTGATAGAGGTGTTTAAAATCATGAAGGGTTTAGATAGAGTAAATAAAGAAACTGTTTTTAATGGCTGAAGGGTCGAGAACCAGAGGGCACAGATTTAAGGTGATTGGCAAAAGAACCAGAGGCAACATGAGGAAAAACTTTTTTACGCAACGAGTGGTTAGGATTTGGAATGCGCTGCCTGATAGGGTGGTAGATACAGATTCAATAGTAGCCTTCAAAAAGGAACTGGATAAATACTTGGAGAAAAAATTGCAGGGAAAGAGCGGGGGAGTGGGACTAACTAGATTGCTCTTCGAAAGAGCCGGCGCACACTCAATGGGCCGAATGGCCTCCTTCTGTGCTGTACTATTCTATGATATAAAATCTCAAGAATTTTATTTGGTGTAGTAACATGTTATAGTAGTAGAGGCAAGTTGACATCAGCAATTCACCACACGTGAGTTCCTCTATGTAAGATAGGTGGGGATGCTTCTCAGAGAGAGGGAGAGAAATTTGAAGAACTGATCTCCTCAGGTCTCTCTTATGTACCTTCTAGAAGTTGCCTCGAGACTGGTATTGGCAGACGACTGGATAGAGGTTACGAAAAGGGTTAATAGTTCCTGCCTGTCCTCTCAGCCTTTGTTTGCAAGTATAGACCTAACAAGAATAGTATTGAAAAGCAAAAAAGGAATCTTGAAAACCATTCATTTCAGCTTCGCTGATTAGCACAATGTTCCAAATGCCCATTGTTCTTGGGGAGGTGGCTGGAGAGTTACACTTAGAAGCAATCAATTATAAAACAAGCAACTTAATATTTATGCTAACGCACTGGTTAAATCTAGTTACCAGAACTGGATATTCTAAAATGGGAATGGCTAGTTGTTCACCACATGCTTTAGGATCCAGCTCTCTTTTCTACAGCACTTAAGTTGAATTTCAGTGACACTATTGAACCTCTTCATAAACCCCAACAATTATGCTTGACGCTCAGCTTTGTACCTTCTTGTATTTGCCTTGCCTCACGTGAACCCTAGCCTGTGCGTACACGCTCTATAGAAAGTGAAATCGAATGGCAGTTGATTTGAAATCTGATTTTTCCATGTAAATTCTAATCCTCATTAGACTCTAGAGTGATGTTGTCAGTGTGTGGATCACATGACAGGTCCTGTTACAGTTCGAGGTTAACATATGGATGGTGATTAGCGGCTTCTGGTTTGGTGTTATTTACTAATTAATCAAATACTATTTGATCTTAAAGCTTTTGTGACTCGTGTTATGTGACACTACATTAAATTTAATCAGATAGCAAAATACAGCGGATGCTGGAAATCCGAAATAACAACAGAAAACGCTGGAAAAACTCAGCAGGCCAGGCAACATCCGTGGAAGCTGCCTGGCCTGCTGAGTTTTTCCAGCGTTTTCTGTTGTTATTTTTAATTTAATCAGTTGGTTCTCTCAATCCATTCAGGTCTATTTGTAAGGCATCTTGCGGCTTTTGAAATTTTTCCATTCAAGCGAAAATTATATAGAATGGAATCACCAACAAAACTGTGATCAAGGTTTATAAGATGAAGGGGTTAGATTGTTACATAGAGTGTACAGCATAGATACAGGCCATTCGGCCCAACTGGTTCATGCCAGTGTTTATGCTCCACACGAGCCTCCTCCCACCCCTCTTCATCTCACCCCATCAGCATATCCTTCGATTCCCTTCTCCCTCATGTGTCTATCTAGCTTCCCCTTCAATGCATCTTTGCTAGTCGCCTCCACTACTCCTTGTGGTAGTGAGTTCCACATTCTTACCACCCTTGTGCTTGTGTAGACAAATTGTTCCAACTAAGTAGGTTAGGGAGGACCAGGGATCACACTCTCAAGTAATGTGAGGGCAGAACTAGTTTAGATGTTAGGAGGTCCTTCTTTACCCAGAGAATAATGGACCTGTGGTACAGGTTGCCGGCTTGTGCAGTGAATGCTGACTCTCTGAATTCCTTCAAGCGAGAGCTGGACCTGTTTCTGGCTGGGACGGAGATCTCTTCAAGAGATAGGTACCTGGTAACGTTAATCATGACCAGAGTGGTCTCCTGGACTAGGGTTGATCATCTGAGGGAGTTGGAGAGGAATTTTCCAGATTTCTTCCCCCCCTAATTGGCCGGGGTTTTAATCTGATTTTTCGCCTCTCCCAAGCAGATCCCATGGCTTCCTGATGGGTGTGGAGTGTATGTAGTGCATGTATTTTGATGCACAAGGCATCACAACTGTATGGATATACCAGTAGATCTTTTCCTGACCGTTATATTTCGTATATTCATATGAGGATTGGATGATGAATGGAGAAGGTTGTAGATATGAAGAAAGAACAAGGTGGGAGAGTCTTGGAAAAGCTCCAAGTTAAGGAAAAGTCAGAGGATCAGCCACCAACTACAGCACAGATGGAGTGATTAGAGATGAAAACAGATAGGCATGAACTTAGCTTTTGTGGGAGTCCATATGATGGTAACTTAATTAGAAGTGCATGGCATCAGACCCAGGTGAAGCTTCTGGAGTGGTCAAGACAATGACAGATGATTCAGGAAAGTGTTGAAGAGAAGAATTCCAGAGTTTTGTAATATGGTCAACAAGATCACTAGTGGAACAGTTGTGTCATCAGCAGTATTGATGATCATGGATTAGACAAGAACTTTATAACTTTGAATGGTAGCAGAAGCTTCTATAACTTTAGAAAATACCAAAGTGAAGGCATGGGGTAGCAGTTAAAAGGGTTGGAAGGATCTCCATTCTTAGGGATGAGAAAACATGAGCAAATTTCACAAAGAAACCAAGGTGGGCTAGTAATGAGAGAGATCAAAGAAATTGCATAGGACAGGGATAGGTTCACAGGCATACGATTCAGAAATGATGGGAGGGATAACTGCAAATATGACTGAAGCAGGGATCTGATAGACCTGGCAAGGAAGGAATTTGATATCAATCACAATGATTGAACAGAATAGAGCAAAGAAAGGAGGTTCTTTACTGCAATTATTAAGATTAGAGTAGGAACATAGGAACAGGAGGAGGCCATTCAGCCCTTCGAACCTGTTCCGCCATTAGGAGTAGGCCATTCAGCCCTTCGAACCTGTTCCGCCATTCAATGAGATCATGGCTGATCTGTGACCTAACTCCATATACCCACCTTTGGCCCATATCCCTTAATACCTTTGATTAACAGAAATCTATCAATCTCAGATTTAAAATGAACAATTGATCTCGCATCAATTGCCGTTTGCGGAAGAGAGTTCCAAACTTCTACCACCCTTTGTGTGTAGAAGTGTTTCCTAATTTCACTCCTGAAAGGTCTGGCTCTAATTTTTAGACTATGCCCCTGGTCCTAGACTCCCCAACCAGCGGAATTACTTTCTCTCTCTCTACCCTACCTATTCCCCTTAATATCTTGAAAACTTCAATCAGATCACCCCTTAACCTTCTAAATTCTAGGGAATACAACCCTAATTTGTGTAATCTCTCCTCGTAGCTTAACCCTTGAAGTCCGGGTATCATTCTGGTAAACCTACGCTGCACTCCCTCCAAGGCCAATGTATCCTTCCTAAGGTGTGGTGCCCAGAACTGCTCCCAGTGCTCCAGGTGTGGTCTAACCAGGGTTTTGTATAGCTGCAGCATAACTTCTACCCCCTTGTATTCTAGTCCTCTAGATATAAAGGCCAGCATTGCAATAGCCTTTTTGATTATTTTCTGTACCTGTTCACGACATTTTAATGATCTATGCACCTGGACCCCCCAAGTCTCTTTGGACCGCCACTGTTTTTAGCCTTTCACCATTTAGAAAGTACCCTGCTCTATCCTTTTTAGGTCCAAAGTAGATGACCTCACATTTGCTTACATTGAAATCCATTTGCCACAGTTTTGCTCATTCACTTAATCTATCAATATCCCTTTGTAATTTTATTAGGCGTAGGAGGAGAAAAGTGAGCTAAAAAATCAGCTTTTAACTCCTTAGGAAAGTTAGCAACTGTACCATTAGGATGGAAGAGTAGAAAGGCGGATTTACAAAAGTTGCAAGAGACAGTTTGGGCCAGGACCAGAATGAGCTGCTGCAGGAAGACAGCAGTTTGTGCTTTTCAATAAAATTGCATTTAGCAGGTCTTATAGTTGATTTACAGAAGTTATGAGAAGATATAAAGTTGGCTGTCTATGCTTCAGACTGATTAAGACACCAGGCAGATCATTTCAAGATAGAAAGAATGACAAGCATGATTGGACCAAGATGTAATAGCAGGTCTAACAGAACGGGCAGAGTGAGATACGAGTCCTTCCATGCCAGTGCCAGCTGTGCTTCGACGCCACAGGTAGGAGGGTCCGAAGACTGAATAGAGCAGCTGGGCCACGTAAAGGCAGCAAAAGAATTCTTGAAGATCATCCCAGTTGGCTGACTTATGAAGGCTGAGCTTGCAAATGTGTGCTGTTGCCTGAGAGCCTCACTGCCCACAGTTTTCCATTCATCATTTTAATGGATGGAAAACAATGGGTAGCGGCCCACCATTTCCCAATACGCATGACCAGTAGGTAAGACCTCCCACCAGTAAAATGCATTTGTAAAATGGGTTCTCCAATGCCAAACAACATGGGACTGATTTACGGAGAGTGATTTGCTGCTGAGTATTCTGCAAAATGAGAAAATGGTCAAAAGCCCCCAACAATGAAGAGACTGATACAGTTGGAAGAGATAGAATTGGAGGCAAGGAGCAGGTCAAGGTGATTGACTGAATCACCAAGATGATTGGGACACAGAAAAGCTGACTGACACAGTGTTCAAGCAAAGGCCTTGATCGGTGAAAGAAAGACTTGCGCCTTTCACGACCACTGGACATCCCAAAGCGCTTTACAGCCAATGAAGTACTTTTGAAGTGTAGTCACTGTTGTATTGTAGAAAACGCAGCAGCCAATTTCCGCATAGCAAGCTCCTACAAACAGCAATGTCATAATGACCAGATAATCTGTTTTAGATGTTGATTGAGGGATAAATATTGGCCAGGACACTGGGGCGAACTCCCCTGCTCTTCTTCGAAATAGTGCCATGGAATCTTTTACGTCCATCTGAGAGAGCAGACGGGGCCTCGGCTTAACGTCTCATCCGAAAGACGGCACTTCCGACAGTGCAGCACTCCCTCAGCACTGCACTGGAGTGTCAGCCTGGATTTTGTGCTCAAGTCTCTGGAACGGGGACTGTGAACCCACAATCTGCTGATTCCGAGGCGAGAGCCACAGCTGACGCTGAGAGGACAAGCAAAAACATTGCTACAATGGGCCTCAGCAGTAGGGAGGGGAGATAATCAGCCGAGCTTCCCACCGTTGATTGCTATCGAGTGATTGCTGCTGGAAAGTATGCTGCGGGCATCTGGTGAGTGCGGGATTGGGCTCGGCTGTGATGCCCTCCAGAATCAAATAGCCTGCTAATGCTCACTGTCAAAGCTCACTTGCGAAGATTGACCACTTGAGTGAGGTACCAGGATGTTGTCAGCATCCTGGGACCATCAGCAGTCAGCACCTTCAGGAGCGGAAAAGAATTGAGGGAAAGGTAGGAACTTGTGAAGAATCAAAGGGAAAAATCCACATCCTACCACTCCATGGCTTAACACAGTCCAATGCCAGCCCATTTAGCAAACTGACTGACCCTTCTAAATACACTTTATAAAAAAGCTCATTTGAGTTCAGCAACTTGAAGTATTCTGAAAACCGCAATCCTTTTTTGAAATAACAACAGGTCTGCTGAGTTTTTCCAGCATTTTCTGTTGTTATTTCGGATTTCCAACATCTGCAGTATTTTGCTATCATCCTTTTTTGAAAGTGGGCAATCAGTTTCAGGTCACAACCAACACAAGCACTTTATTTGATTAGAGAGCTTTGAAGCACTTCTTTGAATCAGTGTTGCGAACGCAGCAATTTCAAGTGGAGCAGACTGTTTGTTGTAACAGAAACTGGGGGTCGATTTTAACCTCAAGCGGATTTAAGGAGGAGGGGGCGTGAGTGTTTTAGGCCCAGGGTATTTTAACTCCTGGGCCTCGGTTGCATAGAATTCACAGCACAGAATCAGGCCACTTGGCCCAACTGGTATGTGTGCTGGTGTTTATGCTTCACATGAGCCTCCACCCACCTTACTTCATCACAACCTATCTGCATAACCGTCCATTCCTTCTCACAACACAAAAGCAAAATACTGCGAATGCGGGAAATCTGAAATAAGAACAGAAAATGCTGGAAACACTCAGCCCGTCAGACAGCATCTGTGGAGAGAGAAACAGGGTCAGCATTTCAGGTCGATGACTTTTTGTCAGAACTGGAAAAAGTTGGAGATGTAACAGGTTTTTAAGCAAGTACAGAGGCAGGGAAAGGGGGGAGGGGAGGAAAGAACAAAAGGGAAGGTCTGTGATGGGGTGGAAGGCAGGAGAGATTAACTGACAAAAGGGATGATGGTGCGAGGCAAAAGGCGATGGTAATGGGACAAGTAAAGAAACAAAAGATGGGTCTAGAAGAGGTGTAAATGGCAATGGCAGAATCATCAACAACAGCTGCCATCCGAAAAAATAGGGGCAGTGGTTATGATCTGACATTGTTGAACTCGGTGTTGAGTCCGGCAGGCTGTAAAGTGCCTAATCGGAAGATGCTGCCTGACCTGCTGAGTATTTCCAGCATTTTCTGTTTTTATTATCTTCTATTCCTTTCTCCCTCAAGTGTTTATCTAGCTTCCCCTTAAATGCATCTATGTTATCCGCCTCAACCACTGCCTGTCGTAGCAAGGTTCACATTCTACCCGCCCTCTGGGTAAAGAAGTTTCTCCTGAATTCCCTATTGGATTTATTAGTGACTGTCTTATATTGATGTCCTCTAGTTTTGGACTCCCCCACAAGCGGAATGCCGCCGGTTCACGTCACTAGCGACGTGGGAAGAGGGAGCAGAGCGGCTGCTGACAGTGAAAGATCAGGCGGCACTTGGCAGCCTGCCAACCTGTAGGTGAGTGACAGGGGGGTCCGGTGGGGGGGGAGGTTTCGGGAGGGCGTCATGGAAGGGGGATTGGGGGTTGACGTAATAAAACTCACTACGCACTTGGCTCGAGTATAAAGCAGGGCTTTAATCAACTTGTTTCAAAACATGGAGGTCTAGTTATCTTTCACTAGTTCCTGTTTACAAAATGTCCTGGGAAAGCTGGGCCCATGCCCGAGTATTTATACTCCTTGGACGGCGCCACCAGCTGGCCGTCCAGTGTTATTTCATGAGTCTTTCTTCATGGATGATAAGATTCATAACGGGTGGGGGCATGGAGCCCAGGAGGGGGGTGGGGGGGGCACCACAATCCCAGAAGAGCAGTCCTGCTCCTCCTGGTTCCACACTTACCCTGGAGGGGCATCTTTTTGTCCACAGACCGGCTGCAGACAAGCTTCAGCCTGGCGGGGAACCCATGGCAGCTTCCTCACTCAGGCCCCACTTGTGGGGGAATCCAAAACTAAGGGACATAAATATAAGATAGTCACTAATAAATCCAATAGGGAATTCAGGAGAAACTTCTTTACTCAAAATGCAATTGGCGTCCCATTGAAAGAAGAAAGACTTGCATTTTATACAGCACCTTTCACAACCTCAGGACGTCCCAAAGCACTTTGCAGCCAATTAAGTACTTTTGAAGTGTAGTCACTGTTGTAATGGAGGAAACACGGCAGCCTTCTTTGCAGGCAGACTTACTATAATAGGAAAAGCGTGAATTTCTTCTGTATAAACTTTAAGAACATGCAACAAGAAAAAAAGCATTCAGCTCATCAAATCTGTTTCTTCCACAGACTAAGCCCGACTTCGCACTGTGCATCACTTATTTAATCTCCTGAGGGAAAATTCTGTATAAATATTCCCTGAGGAAATCAAGCAAAACTCCACAATATTCATCCTCTTCATCTATCCCCACAGCTCCACTACTGAACACAGGCTAGTCATCCTCAACAGGACAACAATCTGGCCCCATGCAACACAGGAGCCACCCTGAGTGTTTGAGCATCTCAGCCTATACTAACCCTGAAACAACCGAATACATTCCCAACCAAAATGACGGGCAGGCTTGATGGGCCAGCTGGTCATTGAAGAACATAAGAAATAGGAGCAGGAGTAGGCCATACGGCCCCTCGAGCCTGCTCCACCATTCAATAAGATCATGGCTGATCATCGACCTCAACTCCACTTTCCCGCCCGATCTCCATATCCCTTGATTCCCCTAGAGTCCAAAAATCTATCGATCTCAGCCTTGAATAGGGCTCGAATTTCACAGGGCCGTGGAGGCAGGAATGGAGGCGTGTGGGGTGTTAAAATTGCAAAAAGTGGCGGGCGAACCCAAGCCTGCCTCCATCCCGCCTCCAAGCAATTTTCAAGAAATCGTGTTTACTGCTCCCGTCTCCGTCCCACCTCCAAGAGGCAGGATAGGCCCTTAAGAAGCACTAAATTGCCTCTATTATCCCATTTTGAAAGGCCTTGGTGATTTTAACCCTTTTCCGACGTGAAGCACGCCTGTTCTGAAACACGATGGTGAAACCTGGCGGGAGCACAATTGGATTGCTGACTATTCGCTGCAGCTCCACCATTAAATAGGATATTTGATCAGCCATCATTTGCAGGTGGCAGGACTTTGTTGTCTCAGGTCTGGGGGAACTTTTAGAAGGCCTAACCACAGCTGTGGAAGTTTGGAGCCTGACACCCATCTCCAGTGTGATCTCCTGGGAAACCCCTCTCGCCACCTTCACTGAGTGCTTCCTCAACTGAGGCATATACCAAGTAATCCTAAGCCCTCAATGTGGAAGTCCCATTAGCAAAATGACACACACCACAACTGCAACAGTAGCCATCAGATTTTTTATTTACAGTAACCATCTGATGGCTTTTTAACATTAAACATCAAATTTCACCCAAGTGACTACCCTTGTGACTATTTATGCAGTATCTTTCTCTTACACGTGCTCCGACATGGTGCTTCCCCTGTGGCTTCAGCAGATGTGGAGGCCCCTTGCTCACTTTCTTGCTGCCCCTGTCTCGACACCTTTGGCGGGCGTCCTCTGGGGTTGCGAACCTGTGAGGGCTCACCAACAGTCTGCTGCTCCTGCGGCTCTGCAGGGGTTGAGACGCCGATCTCAGTTGGGTGTGGACTCTGGTGGGGCTCTGACCGAGGGCTCTGCAGTGGCATGGAAGTGTGAGCATTTGGAGAGGAGCCCCCACTTCCTTGATGTCTGCCACCAACTTCCCTCTCATGGGTCAGGTCCCCCTCAGTGCTTGCAAGTGGCTTGAGAGCACCTTGCTGCACATCAGGGAGGCTATGGGGACCCGTATCTGCACTGGCAGTCCTACTCAGAAGGACTTCCATGAAGGTCTGGTTTCTCTGTTCAGTAGATGACCATCGCTCCTCCAGAGATGTCATTCTGTTCAGAACACTCACCATGTTTTCTGCACTCTGGCGACTTATCACCTCCATGGAAGTTGCTATCCTTTCCATGGTGATGCATTCATGCGCCAATGACTCCACAAAGGCTCTGCTCATGTTCGCAATGGACTCCTCCATTCGCTCCACACTCGCAGCAACCCTGGAGACAAAACCTGCCAGAGACTCCTGCATCTGTTCCTGGAGTTCCAGCACCACTGATCTTGTGGATGGACCCAGAGGCAGAGGGTCGACATGCAGCTGAGCCAAGCTGAGAGAGTCCTGCGCCCTCCGACTAGGACTCTCCACTGCTATCCCTGTCTCCACCATCTGCTGATGCTCACTTGTGAGCTGTGATACACCAGGTGACAACACTACTCTATCTCGCGAAGGTCCCACCGAGGTGTGAGTGTCTGCACTGGTGCTGGGTGTGCTGAATTCTGCTGACGCTGCGCCCTCAGAGGTTGCAGCTTCCTCTGAGGAGTCTGGATGCTCAGGCTCTTCCTCCTGGCTAGTGGGGACGGGTGCTGTTGATGGTCCTGTGGGGGAGTAAAGGAAAGAGTCAGAGATGTGATGCCAAGGTTACATGCACATTGCATAATGCAGATGATCATAAGTCCATCTGTTAGAGCTTCAGAATCATTATCAGCGACTAATTCAATGTCATTGAGAGAGATGGAAAACTATTCTGTCACCAGCTTGCTGTGATGCACCCGTCTGTCCGTCCCCCACTTGGGAATCTTCCTCCACTCCCACGATCTCCAGGACCGCCTCCTCCCAGGGGGTGAGCTGGACTACTGAGGGTGGCCCTCCTCCTGTCCTCGCTCTTTCCCTCTTATTGTGAGCTCCCTTTTCCTGCAATGAGGGAGACAACTGGAATTTGAGTGAGAATGAAGGAGTGAGTGTAGAGAATCCATAGCATAGATGTTTAGAAGTAGACAAAGATGGAGTGAGGCAGTAAGACCAAGGGCCCTCCCTGTGTGTTGTAAGTTGTTTTCATAGCATCACAGTGATAGGGAGTGTGAGGGCTGCATAGTCGAATAGTTAAGTGAATGTGACCATAGAGAGAGAGCGGGAATGGGTAAGGGTGCATGGATGTCAGTGTCAAGTGGGATGTGGAGGAAGAGGTTGCTAAAGCTGAGTGCTAGTGAGTAGAGGCAATG
Source organism: Somniosus microcephalus (assembly GCF_052327205.1). Lineage (NCBI taxonomy): Eukaryota > Metazoa > Chordata > Chondrichthyes > Squaliformes > Somniosidae > Somniosus > Somniosus microcephalus. Next base: position 8,296,246 of record NC_141010.1, read on the forward strand.
TGGATCAGATTGAGGGTGATGGGAAAGTCATACTCACTTTTCCAGTGCGCAGAAGGTCATGAAACCTCTTCCTGCACTGAAGCCAGGTTCTGCTGGTTATCAACAAAGAGTTGACCTCCTAGGCCACCTGGATCCACACAGCCTTGGTCTGCTGGGGAGGCTTCTTCCTCCCTGAAGAAGGGAAGAGCACCTCTTTGTTGGCTCTTGCTCCCTCATCTAAAGCCTGCAAGGCAATGTCATCAAACCTGGGAGCAGACCTCGGTCTCTCGCTGGTCATTCTGCCTCCAGGTCCCTCTAACATGAAAGGCCAAAAGGTTGGCAGTCTGCAGAAGAAGCAAGGCTTGTTGCAGACCTTAAATGCAGCAGCAATGATGACGTCATCGGAGGCGAGTTTCAGACTGAAAAAACTAATTGGGCCATGGGTTCCCACACGCTGGAACTCAATTGCCCACTTAAGTTAAAATCGCTTCATTCTCCCACATCGATTTAGAATCGGGTGGCTAACACGAAAAGCGGATTACATGACCCCAGCCCGCCCCAGTAACAAAATCGAGCCCAAAGACTCAGCATTCACAGCCCTCTGGGGCAGAGAATTCCAAAGATTCACCACCCTCTGAGTGAAGAAATTCCTCCTCATCTCGGTCTTAAATGACCGACCCCTTATCCTGAGTCTGTGACCCCTAGTTCTGGACTCTCCAGCCAGGGGAAACAACCCCTCGGCATCTACCCCGTTAATCTCGTACGTTCGTAAATATTTTGAAAGAGTCAATCAACAAAATATCACCTACTTTTCCGGGGGGATTATTCCACATACTTACCACTCTCTAGAGGGAAGATATTTCTTCCAATCTCTCATCTTGCTTTTTGTTTAGTCCATTTACTCGTCAAGGTGGGAGGCGAGAAGCCCATGGCCCAAGCAAGGTGAAGGTGAAGAGGAGAAGGGGCAGATAGGTCGGCCAAGAGTGGATGGGCAGGTGGAATTCACTTAAAATTCAGGTGGAATAAATTTAAAATGCAATAAAGTTAAATTGTAATAAACATTATTTAGCCCAAAGAATAAAATGTAACTGAAACTTAAATTAAAATGTATCTGCAGCGCTACCTCGAGAAACTGGAGCATAAACTTGTCTCAGGGAAATTGTGCCAAACAGACGATAGCGAATCGGCAGCCCGTTTTTCACTGAACGCGATTTTCTTTTCCATTCATATCAACGGCAAAGAAATCGGATAGAGCGCACGATGGGCGTCCGATTCGCTATCGCCTGCTTTGCACAGCCGCGCAAGACAGATTTATAGCCCACAGACCTGGCCTGCCACACAGACCACGCAGCAAGTTAAATAGTTTGCTTACATCTGCATTATTTATGCTTCTCAGCATTTTCCAGACACAAATCATGTCCCCTCTAAATTATTGCTCAGTCGAAAAAAAAGTTCAGCTTTGTCTCTTCAAATTTTGAGTTCCAGATTCTGGAATCATCCTTGGCCTTGTTCACTAAAACCTCTTGTAGATTTAGGCCACATACACACCCACTTTCCTACATTCCAGTTAACTAGTTCTAACATGCAATCACAATAAAACCACATTTGAGTCTGATATTCACAAAATTGAAAGTTCAGTTAACCAGTTTTTGTTCCTGAATTGGCCGGCCAACCACCTTCTGCTTTCAGTAAACTTGAGCTCATCCCAAAACTCTGCTGCCCCGTACCCTACCTCGCACCAAGTCCCGTTCACCCATCGCCCCCTGTGCTCACTGCCCTGTACCCTACCTCGCACCAAGTCCCGTTCACCCATCACCCCCTGTGCTCACTGCCCCGTACCCTACCTCGCACCAAGTCCCGTTCACCCATCACCCCCTGTGCTCACTGCCCCGTGTCCTAACTCACACCCAGTCCCGTTCACCCATCACCCCCTGTGCTCACTGCCCCGTACCCTAACTCGCACCAAGTCCCGTTCACCCATCACCCCTGTGCTCACTGCCCCGTACCCTACCTCGCACCAAGTCCCGTTCACCCATCACCCCTGTGCTCACTGCCCCGTACCCTAACTCGCACCAAGTCCCGTTCACTCATCACCCCTGTGCTCACTGCCCCGTACCCTAACTCGCACCAAGTCCCGTTCACTCATCACCCCTGTGCTCACTGCCCCGTACCCTAACTCGCACCAAGTCCCGTTTACTCATCACCCCTGTGCTCACTGACCCGTACCCTAACTCGCACCAAGTCCCGTTCACCCATCACCCCTGTGCTCACTGACCCGTACCCTAACTCGCACCAAGTCCCGTTCACCCATCACCCCTGTGCTCACTGACCCGTACCCTAACTCGCACCAAGTCCCGTTCACCCATCACCCCTGTGCTCACTGACCCATACCCTAACTCGCACCAAGTCCCGTTCACCCATCACCCTGTGCTCACTGACCTACATTAGCACCTGGTCTGGCAATGCCGCGATTTTAAAATTCTCATTCTTGTGTTCAAATTCCTCCATGGCCTTGCCCCTCCAGCCCTACAACCCTCCATTTTCTCAGCGCTCCTCCAATTCGGGCCTCTTGCGCATCCCCCGATTTTCATCGCTCCACCATTGCCGGCCGTGCCTTCAGCTGCCTGGGCCCTAAGCTCTGGAATTCCCTCCCTAAACCTCTCCGCCTCTCTCCTTCTCTCTCCTTTCAGTCGCTTATTGAAACCTACCTCTTTTTTGGTCACCTACCCTAATAGCACTTTATGTGGCTCGGTGTCAAATTTTGTTTGATAATCACTCCTGTGACCTGCCTGGGTTTGTTTTTACTACGTTAAAGGCGCTATATAAATGCAAGTTGTTGTTGTTATCTATCAGATTTATTTCTAATAATTGAAAATGTAGCGAGTTCCACATTCTAACCACTCTCTGAATAAAGACGTTTCTCCTGAATTCCCTATTGGATTTATCAGTGACTGTCTTATATTTATGGCGCCTGGTTCTGGTCTCCCCACAAGTGGAAACATCTTCTCTACGTCTACCCTATCAAACCCTTTCATAATTTTAAAGACCTCTATCGGGTCACCCCTCAGCCTTCTCTTTTCTAGGCCCATAATAATCTTTTTTGCACTTTCTCCAGTGCCTCTATATCCTTTTTGTAATTTGGAGACCAGAGCTGAGCACAGTACTCTTAAGTGTGGTCTAACCAAGATTCTATACAAGTTTAACATCACTTCTCTGCTTTTGAATTCTATTCCTCTAGAAATGAACCCCAGTGCTTTGTTTGCATTTTTTATGGCTTTGTTAACCTATGTGAAGCGACTTGGGGTGTTTATAATTATGATAAAGATACTACAAACATGCCTTTTATTGTGCTTCGTGATCATGTCAAGTGTCTGACTAACAAGAAAAGTTTGCAAAACAGTTTCACATTAAAACAGTGCCACTTTAAGACAAAATAAAAAATGTCCTAGCATATTTCTCTTATCTCTGGTGGTGTGTGTTCACAATTCTCTCCCATCTCCTCCCCCGAGTGCTACATTCAGATAGCTTTTTGGCCCAAATCATAGACTTGAGACAAAATGGCATGAATCTATTTTGATTTCTTCTGAAACAGTCACAAGGGTAGGCTGACAGCTGAGGGAACTGTGAGGGACTTTAAACATTTATTTCTATATATAGAGGCAACAGATAGTGACCTCACTTACAGTATATAATGGGGAAAAAATCATTTGTCCTCTGAAATATAGAGAAATGCTGACATCTGAACTCCCTGTACCAGGAATGTGGATACACTGTGTAATACGATTCGTCATCCTGATATCGCTTTGCTGGGACCCTAAAAGCTGGCGTAATTCACAACTGTTAAAATGCCATTGTCTTCATGATGCAAATCAATCACAATCATAATTCACAACAACTTGCATTTATATAGCGCCTTTAACATAGTAAAATGTCCCAAGGTGCTTCACAGGAACGTTACCAAACAAAATTTGACACTGAGCCACATAAGGAGATATTAAGACACATGACCAAAAGCTTGGTCAAAGAGGTAGGTTTTTTATGAAGCGTCTTAAAAGAGGAGAGAGAGGTAGTGAGGTATAGGGAGGGAATTCCAGAGCTTGGGGCCTAGGAAGATGAAGGCATGGCTGCCAATGGTGAAAATCAGGGATGTGCAAGAGGAAAGAATTGGAGGAATGCTGAGATCTCGGGGGGGGGGGTTGTAGGACTGGAGGAGGTTACAGAGATAGAGAGGGGCGAAGCCATGGAGGGATTTGAAAAGCAGGATGAGAAATATAAAATCGAGGCGTTACCAGACCAGGAGCCAATGTAGGTCAGCGAGCACAGGAGTGATGGGCGAACGGGACTTGGTGCGAGTTAGGACACGGGCAGCAGAGTTTTAGATTCAGGACAGGAAAGACACGTCTGTCCCAGTGAAAGGTGCGACTGAACCATTCAAGCCAGGAAAAATGATCCTTGGTCTGTCCCGAGTTAGTCAGGTTCAGCCGGGATGGCAGTGGTGGGGGGAGAGGGGGGAATGTTACAGTTAGCCTGGGGATGTTTGGCCTAGGGAGGGAACGAACAGCCAGGGTTTCAACTCCCGGTCATTTTTCCAGAAAGTTCATGAATTTGGACAGTGGGCGAGATCAGGTTCAGGCTCATTTGCAATGCCCACTACAAACTAATAATATACCAACACTCGCTGTCCGGACTGATACTTACAAAGAAGTGCTGAGTGGATGATCCATATCGGACCCCTCCTGAGGTCTCCACCATCACAGAAGCCAGTCTTCAGCCAATTCGATTCACTCCACGTGATTTCAAGAAACGGCTGAGCGCACTGGATATAGCAAAGACTATGAGCCCCAACAACATCCCGGCTATCGTGCTGAAGACTTGTGCTCCAGAACTGGCCGCGCCTCTAGCCAAGCTGTTCCAGTACAGCTACAACACTGGCTTCTATCCGACAATGTGGAAAACTGCCCAGGTATGTCCTGTCCACAAAAAACAGGACAAATCCAATCCAGCCAATTACCACCCCATCAGACGACGCGCAATCATCAGCAAAGTGATGGAAGGTGTCATCGACAGTGCTATCAAGCGGCACTTAGTCACCAATAACCTGCTCACTGATGCCCAGTTTGGGTTCTGCCAAGACTACTCTGCTCCCGACCTCATTACAGCCTTGATCCAAACATGGACAAAGGAGCTGAATTCCAGAGATGAGGTGAGAGTGTCTGCCCTTGACATCAAGGCATCATTTGACCGAGTGTGGCATCAAGGAGCCCCAGTAAAACTGAAGTCAATGGGAATCGGGGGAAAACTCTACACTGGCTGGAGTCATACCTAGCACAAAGGAAGATGGTTGTGGTGATTAAAGGTCAATCATCACAGCCCCAGGACATCGCTGCAGGAGTTCCTCAGGGCAGTGTCCTAGGCCCAACCATCTTCAGCTGCTTCATCAATGACCTTCCCTCCAACATAAGGCCAGAAATGGGGATGTTCGCTGATGACTGCACAGTATTCAGTGCCATTCACAACACCTCAGATAATGAAGCAGTCCATGCCCGCATGCAACAAGACCTGGACGACGTTCAGGCCTGGGCTGATAAGTGGCAGGTAACATTCGCGCCACAGAAGTGCCAGGCAATGACTATCTCCAACAAACGAGAGTCCAACCACCGCCTCTTGACATTCAATGGCATTACCATCGCCGAATCCCACACCATCAAAATCCTGGGGGTCACCATTGACCAGAAACTTAACTGGACCAGCCACATAAATACTGTGCCAACAAGAGCAGGTCAGAGGCTGGGTATTCTGCGGCGATTGTCTCACCTCCTGACTCCCCAAAGCCTTTCTACCATCTACAAGGCATAAGTAAGGCGTGTGATGGAATACTCTCCACTTGCCTGGATGAGTGCAGCTCCAACAACACTCAAGAAGCTCGACACCATCCAGGACAAAGCAGCCCCCTTGATTGGCACCCCATCCACCACCTTAAACATTTACTCCCTCCACCACCGACGTACCGTGGCTGCAGTGTGTACCATCTACAAGATGCACTGCAGCAACTCGCCAAGGCTTCTTCGGCAGCACCTCCCAAACCCACAATCTCTTCCACCTAGAGGGACGAGGGCAGCAGGCACATGGGAACACCACCACCTCCAAGTTCCCCTCCAAGTTACACACCATCCTGACTTGGGAGTATATCGCCGATCTTTCATCGTCGCTGTGTCAAAATCCTGGAACTCCCTCCCTAACAACACTGTGGGAGTACCTTCACCACACGGACTGCAGCGGTTCAAGAAAGCGGCTCACCACCACCTTCTCAAGGGCAATTAGGGATGGGCAATAAATGCTGGCCTTGCCAGCGACACCCACATCCTAGGAACGAATAAAAAAACCCGGCCATTTAGATAAGGAACCAGGCCAGCACCTGTGGAGCGTCGTCCAAACACAAATCAGCACCTTCAAGAAAAGAAATTGGGAGAATTTTTAAAAAAAAGCATGATCAAGATTTGCAAGTGGTCGTGTTGCAACAATCCCGAGGGTGAAACTCTTTGAGGTAAATGTTCTGGTGTGATTGAAAGTGGTTTTTTTTTCTATCTAAGATTAATAACAACAACAACAATTATTGGTTGTAGTTCTAGTCATAGCATTTTGTCTCAAATCTGTAACAGTGATGGAGATGGACAGAGTCTGCAAGGACACACCTCCAGAGATAGGGCAATAATGTTACAATGCCCTATTTGTTTTGGCCATACTTGGGGGAGTTTCAGTGTCAGGGTCACTATTTTAATTTTACTGACAATGAAGATTGCTAAGACCATCTCATAAAAGGAAGCTAAAGAGATATAGAGCAGTGGTAAGATTGTAGATTTGGCAACTCTGCATCTATGCAGCTGCACAATTCATAAAAATGCATGTGCGAAAAGGTCATTGAGTTACTCATTTCTAATATTGACTTCAATAATTCAACGTGTCTCTGGTTCTTTCCCCTTTACTTCCCTTTCCTTTCCCTTCTTTAGTCTTTAGAAAAGAAAGGAAGGTGCAACATAGCCATCCAAAGGGTAACAGAGTCATGGGATAAGTTACCAGAGAAGGTTATTACATAGAATTTACTGCACAGAAACAGGCCATTTGTCCCAACTGGTCTATGCCAATGTTTATGATGAACCTTTATAAAATACTGGTTCGACTGGAGTATTGTGTCCAATTCTGGAAGGATGTTAAGGCCTTAGAGAGGGTGCAGAAAAGATTTACAAGAATGGATAGACTAGAGAAGCTGGGGTTGTTCTCCTTTGGAGCAGAGAAGGTTGAGAGGAGATTTGATAGAGGTGTTCAAAATCATGAGGGGTCTGGACAGAGTAGATAGAGAGAAACTGTTCCCATTGGCGGCAGGGTCGAGAACCAGAGGACACAGATTTAAGGTGATTGGCAGAAGAACCAAAGGCGACATGAGGGAAAACCTTTTTACGCAGTGAGTGGTTAGGATCTGGAATGCACTGCCTGAAAGGGTGGTGGAGGCAGATTCAATAGTAGCTTTCAAAAGGGAAATGGATAAGTACCTGAAGGAAATTTTTTTTGCAGAGCTAAGGGGAAAGGGCGGGGGAGTGGGACTAGCTGAAGTGCTCTTGCAGAGAGCCGGCACGGGCTTGACGGGCTGAATGGCCTCCTTCTGTGCTGTAACCATTCTATGATTCTATGATTTTTACGCTCCACACGAGCCTCCTCTTACCCTAGTAACATATCTTTCTATTCCTTTCTTCCTCATTTGTTTATCTAGCTTCCCTTAAATGCATGTATACAATTCATCTCAACTACGTCTTGTGGTAGTGAGTTCCACATTCTCACCACTCTCTGGGTAAAGAAGTTTCTCCTGAATTCCCGATTGGATTTATTAATGATTATCATATACTTATGGCCCTTAGTGTTGGTCTATCACACAAGTGGAAACATCTTCTCTATGTCTACCCTATCAAACTCTTTCATAATCTTAAAGACCTCTATCAGGTCACCTTCTCTATTGAACTGGACAAAACAAATGGGTTGACGAGGTAGTTAGTTACATTTGTGAAGACTGAACTGATTGAGGAGTGAGAAAGTGGGTAAGTGCCAAAAAAGTGACAGACTTGGGCCAAATGACTTTGCCCCGTTCATAAAAGTTCTTATGTCCTTGACACTGTAAATATTAGCTTGCAAATACTTAACGTTAAACTACACACTGCAGGAACTCATTAAAATACCAAATACTTTACAATGCATTATGATTGGCACAAACATCTGCTCTGTCCAAATATAGTCAATTTTTTGGAATATTTTTACTGAAAAGTGAATGTTGATGACATTATCTGGGTGCCGACTTGAAAAGATTAGTAAGCTGTTGTGGTGTAGCGATGCAATCATTAACCCCCAGATGATTCAGCAGTGACTGTGCATGTTAAATCAGCTCTCTCCCACCATCTCACTCAGTAAAAGAAAAGACAGCCATCCGTGGCTGAGTAAAGTAATAAAGGATAGTATCCGACTAAAAACAAGGGCATATAAGGTAGCCAAATCTAGTGGGAGGATAGAAGATTGGGAAGTCTTTAAAAGACAGCAAAAAATAACTAAAAGATTGATTAAGAAAGGGAAGATAGATTATGAAAGTAAACTAGCAAAAAATATAAAAACAGATAGCAAGAGTTTCTATAGTTATATAAAAAGAAAAAGGGTGGCTAAAGTAAATGTTGGTCCCTTAGAGGATGAGACCGGGAAATTAATGGTGGGAAACATGGAGATGGCAAAAACGCTGAACAAATATTTTGTATCAGTCTTTACAGTAGAGGACACAAAGAATATCCCAACACTGGACAAACAGGGGGCTCTAGGGGAGGAGGAGCTAAATACGATTAAAATCACTAAGGACGTGGTACTCGGTAAAATAATGGGACTTAAGGCGGATAAATCCCCTGGACCTGATGGCTTACATCCTAGGGTCTTGAGGGAAGTGGCGGTAGGGATTGTGGATGCATTGGTAATAATTTTCCAAAACTCCCTGGACTCAGCAAAGGTCCCGGCAGATTGGAAAACTGCTAATGTAACACCCTTATTTAAAAAGGGTAGTAGACAGAAGGCTGGAAACTATAGACCAGTTAGCCTAACATCTGTGGTTGGTAAAATTTTAGAGTCCATTATTAAGGAGACAGTAACGGGACATTTGGATAAACATAATTTAATAGGACAAAGTCAGCATGGTTTTACGAAGGGGAAGTCATGTTTGACAAATTTGCTTGAGTTCTTTGAGGACGTAACATACAGGGTGGATAAAGGGGAACCAGTGGACGTAGTGTATTTAGACTTCCAAAAGGCATTTGACAAGGTGCCACATAAAAGATTATTGCTCAAGATAAAAAATCACGGGATTGGGGGTAATATTCTGGCATGGATAGAGGATTGGCTATCTAACAGAAGGCAGAGAGTTGGGATAAATGGTTCATTCTCAGACTGGCAATCAGTAACTAGTGGTGTTCCGCAGGGGTCAGTGCTGGGACCCCAACTCTTTACAATCTATATTAACGATTTGGAGGAGGGGACCGAGTGTAACATATCAAAGTTTGCAGATGATACTAAGATGGGAGGGAAAGTAGTGAGTGAGGAGGACATAAAAAAACCTGCAAGGGGACATAGACAGGCTAAGTAAGTGGGCAGAGATTTGGCAGATGGAATACAATACTGGAAAGTGTGAGGTTATGCACTTTGGCAGGAAAAATCATAGAGCAAGTTATTATCTTAATGGCAAGAAACTGGAAAGTACTGCAGTACAAAGGGATCTGGGGGTCCTGGTGCACGAAACACAAAAAGTTAGTATGCAGGTGCAGCAGGTGATCAAGAAGGCCAATAGAATGTTGGCTTTTATTGCTAGGGGGATGGAATATAAAAACAGGGAGGTATTGCTGCAGTTGTACAAGGTATTGGTGAGACCACACCTGGAATACTGCATACAGTTTTGGTGTCCATACTTAAGAAAAGACATACTTGCTCTCGAGTCAGTACAAAGAAGGTTCACTCGGTTAATCCCGGGGATGAGAGGATGGACATATGAGGAGAGGTTGAGTAGATTGGGACTCTACTCATTGGAGTTCAGAAGAATGAGAGGCGATCTTATTGAAACATATAAGATTGTGAAGGGGTTGCATCGGGTGGATGCGGGGAAGATGTTCCCGATGATGGGTGAAACTAGAACTAGGGGGCATAATCTTAGAATAAGGGGCTGCTCTTTCAAAACTGAGATGAGGAGAAACTTCTTCACTCAGAGGGTGGTAGGTTTGTGGAATTTGCTGCCCCAGAGAGCCGTGGAAGCTACATCATTAAATAAATTTAAAACAGAAATAGATAGTTTCCTAGAAGTAAGGGGAATTAGGGGTTACGGGGAGCGGGCAGGAAATCGGACATGAGGCTAGGTTCGGATCGGTCATGGCCCTGTGGGCGGCGGAGCGGGCCCAGGGGCCGTGTAGCCTGGTCCTGCTCCTACTTCTTGTGTTCTAATTCTGTGTTAGATTTCAAGAGATGGTTCTATTCACAGGGATTAGTGGAGATCTCGGGAACAGGCTGCCAGCTAGGAGTCCTTCAAGAGTAAATTGGGCCTGTTCCTGGCTGGGGTGGAGATCACCTCTTACAGAAGGTAAGTACTGTAGGAAATACAGGGACAGAGTGATCTCCTGGACGAGTTTCGATCGCCTAGATGGGTCATAGAAACATAGAAGATAGGAGCAGGAGTAGGCCATTCGGCCCTTCGAGCCTGCTCCGCCATTCAATGTGATCATGGCTGATCATCCAAATTCAGTACCCTGTCCCTGCCTTTTCCCCATATCCCTTGATCCCTTCAGCCTCAAGAAACATATCCAACTCTTTCTTGAATATATTTAATGAACTGGCCTCCACCGCCCTCTGTGGCAGAGAATTCCACAGGTTCACCACTCTCTGGGTGAAGAAATTCCTCCTCATTTCAGTCCTAAATGGCTTACCCCTTATCCTTAGACTATGACCCCTGGTTCTAGACTCCCCGGCCATCAGAAACATCCTTCCTGCATCTAGTCTGTCCAGACCTGACAGAATTTTATAGGTTTCGATGAGATCCCCTCTCAATCTTCTAAACTCCAGTGAGTATAAGCCCAATCGACACAATCTCTCCTCATACGTCATTCCTGCCATCCCAGGCATCAGCCTGGTGAATCTTCGCTGCACTCCCTCCATCGCAAGAACGTCCTTCCTCAGGTATGGTGACCAAAACTGCACACAATACTCAAGGTGTGGTCTCACCAAGGCCCTGTACAACTGTAGCAAGACATCCTTGTTCCTGTACTCGAACCCTCTTGCTACGAAGGCCAACATACCATTTGCCTTCTTAACCGCCTGCTGCACCTGCATGAAGGGAGAGGAATTTTCCAGATTTTTTCTCCCAAATTAGCCATTGGGTTTTTTATCTGGTTTTTCGCCTCTCCCGGGAGATCACATGGGCTCGGGTGGGATGGAGAATGAAAGTAGATTTGAGGTTAGGATCAGATCAGCCATGATCTTATTGAATGGCGGAGCAGGCTCGAGGGGCCGATTGGCCTACTCCTGCTCCTATTTCTTATGTTCTTATGTTCTTATATTAACCCTCCCAACCCAACACAAAAAAAATCAGTGCTCATTGTTTAAACAGAAATGTTAAAATGTCTCTTCCTATTTTGAATTTCTTCCCTCTCTGCAGCCTTATAAATGAATATGCCACCTCCATTCTAACCACTCTCTGTAAAGATTTTTTTAACCTCCTCTTTAATGCTTTGTGTAATTACCTTAGATTTGTGCACCCTCCTTACCATCGCATTAACCATTCTATCACTTCTTACCCAATCATAACTTTCCATAATTTCTATCAGCCCTAATTTAAAAAGCCCTAACTTCTCAAGTCTCATAACTGCAACGCTACATATCTGGTAACATCCTAATGAAGCTATGCTGCAGCTTTTCCAATACTTTTACATCCTTCCTTTAATGGGGTACCCGAATTTTACACAATACACCAACTATGCTATACCTAAGGTCTTGAAGAAACTCTGTACTACTAGATACAGAAGTAAGGATCGTTTGCCTCTTTATATCCTTATCTACCTTTAATGACCTGTGTATCTGCACACCAAGGTCCTTATGCTCATCAACTCCATTTATTATCTTACCATTTCATTACGATTTACTTTCCCTATTCTTGCTTTTAAAAAGGATTACTTCATATTTTTCTACATTGAACTGCATCTGCCACCTATCTGCCTATCCTGCCAGCTTAGGACCTCCTGCAGTCTTTCACAATTCTTGTCACAATTTGCCATGTTATCAGAAAATTACAATAATGCTTCCTCACTTCCTAAGTCCAGATCATTTATGTATTATATGTAAGAGTGGTCCCCACACAGACCCCTGTGGAACACCGCTCGCCACATTTCTCCTTTTATCCCATTCCTTGGTTTCTACTCTCTAACCATTTCTCCATCCATGTGTTTAATTCTATGTCCCATCACCTTTGCCACAATTCTCCATTTAATGCATTTCCTCTTCCTTCCCCCCTTTCACTTCTCATTTGAATAATTTCCAGTTTAAGCAAATCAGTTGGGGCACAGTTTCCGAGCCGATTTGCCTGTCTGCATTTCTCAAACAGTCCACAGTTGCAAAATGCACCTTTTACCGCAGTTTTCTCCCTGCCCTGAAGGCACTAAGTCATGGAAGGTGTCCAGGACTGTCTTTAGAACACAGGCTGAAGAGTGGCATTCCAGGTGAGGTACTGAAGAACAGATAGCATCGGCGAGACCCAAGTCACTGCCTTTTTAAATAAAAGGCTAGATTTGATGTAACAATCCTCCAACAAACAACAACTTGCATTTATATAGCGCCTTTAACATTATAAAATGTCCCAAGCCGCTTCCCAGGAGTGTTATCAAATAAAATTCAACACCGAGCCATATAAGGTGATATTAGGATGGGCTTGGTCAAAGAGGTAGGTTTTAAGGAGCGTCTTAAAGGGAGAGAGAGGTGGAGAGGTGTGCGGTGGAGGGGGCTGTGGAATTTCGGAGCTTCGGGCTTAGGCAGCTGAAGGTACAGCCCCCAGAGAATTAAACAGCTAAACAGCATTGACGTGATGAGGTTTAATTATAAAAGGAAGCTTTGTTTCAGTGCAAGCACTGTTAATAGCTGCTTCAAAGAAATAAATCAGAAAGATACTGAAATGTATGGGGGGTGAAGAAGGTCAGGTAGGCAGGATTAGAAAGCAGACCGTCGTGCCATGGTGTGAAGCTCAGCTCTGGAACTATAGAAACCATCTAACGAAGGCTCAATTAGCTAACACGTCAGTGTTGTTTTAATCTGCGGTGGTTTTCTACTTCTACCCTGAAATCTAAGAATCTTAAATTGGATAAAAAAGAAAATGTGGGCAGAGAGTCTTAGCACAAAGCCAGCGTGTTTCTATCATTGGCATCGGAGCCAAAAACCTCCTTTGTCTTTAACTGGAGTACTGCAAACTAAATATGTGAGAACCAGTGAATAAAGGCAAGTTATCGCAGAATTTGGGTCAGTACACACAGAAAGTTTTAGCATTTTCTTCATTTATTATTTACTGATATTTTCCCAAGGTTTTTGTGGCAACACTGTTTTTACAAGATTGTTGGTCTTGAGGAAGATGGTAATCTGTCCAAAGGTTGAGATCATTGTGACAATGAAACCATAGACTGTGGCGACAATAAAATCCTTCAGTTTTGTTTTACTTCTAGTTAAATTTTACAGCAGCAGCTTTCAAGGCAGGATTCCAACATCTTCAAATAAGCTGAGTTATTCAGCGTCCCTTGTTGTTTAGTGTGTCAACGCACTGCGTGGTTTGGTTCTGAGCCACACAGCCCAGAAGAATCCTGGTATTGATCCACAGCCTGTGTTGAGTCAGGATGATGGTTTTGGGAATGTTTACAGTTGTCTTCAGCTCCCTGGGGCTAAAGGGGAGAGAAAATAAAAGTCAGACAGGGTTCTCACTACTGATCGCTCCCCAGTGACATCTGACTCCACTGGAAACTGTGCATGCGGGGACGTAAGGCGGGGACAGAATCAAGCTTAGCTACGATGCCCTCAAAGTTAAATAGCCGGCCAGTGCTCACCATCAAGGCTCACACATGAAGAATGGTCATTCGGGAGGGCCGCTAGTGCCTGTACCCATCTTGAGGAAGATGGTAATCTGTCCTCTTGAGTAGGTGGTGGTGGGCTGCCTTTTTGAACCGCTGCAGTCCATGTGGTGAAGGTGCTCCCACAGTGCTGTTAGGTAGCGAGTTTCCGGGATACTGTCCCAAAGACAAAAAAAGTGGAGACAAAGTTGACCCAAATAACTATCGAGGCATCTGTGTGAACAGTAACCTGGGGAAGGTATTCTGTAGTACAGGTATCATAAACCAAAGACTTATAAACTTCCTTGAGGAGCACAATGTCTTGAGTAAAAGCCAAATTGGATTCTTACCAAATTATAGAACATCGGATCATATCTTCACCCGACACACCCTAATTGACAAACATGTTCAACAAAACAAAAGCAAAATTTTTGCCTGCTTTATAGATTTCCAGAAGGCTTTCGATTCTATTTGGCACGACGGTCTATTCTTGAAACTTATTGAAAGTGGTGTAGGGGGAAAAACATATGATGTAATTAAACCAATGTATACAAACAATAAATGTGCAGTTAAAATTGGAGACAAACAAACAAAATACTTCTCACGGGGCGTGGCGCAGGGCTCACCCATCTCACCGACATTCTTTAATATTTACATAAATGAATTGGCAAAACTACTTGAACAATCTACAGCACCTGGCCTCCCCCTGTATGACTCCAAGGTTAAATTCCTCCTCTATGCAGATGACCTGGTTCTGCTCTCACCAACTGAGAAGGGTCTACAGCAGAACCTGGATCTGCTAGAGCCGTTCTGTCAGACCTGGGCCCTGACAATAAACCCCCAAAAAACCAAAGTTCTTGTGTTCCAGCAAAGATCCAGACATCAGGGAACCAGAATAAATTTCACACTAGGAACAACTAAAATTGAACAAACTACAAATTACACATACTTAGGCTTAAAAATCAGTTCTATGGGAACTTTTCATCTGGCTGTGAATGAACTGAAAGAGAAAGCAAAAAGGGCTTTCTATGCCATTAAAAAGTAAATCCAAATAGAAATCCCAATTGGCATTTGGCTCAAAATTTTTAAATCAGTAATTGAACCAATTGCACTCTATGGTAGTGAGGTGTGGGGTCCGCTAACACAACAAGAATTTGCAAAATGGGACAAACACCCAATTGAGATCCTACATGCAGAATTCTGTAAAAGTATCCTCTGGACTCAGAGGAAAACCGCAAACAATGCATGCAGGGCAGAACTAGGCCAATATCCACTACTAATTAATATCCAAAAAAGAGCCACCAAATTTTGGAAACACCTAAAAATGAGCAACCCCCACTGCTATCATTACGAAGCCCTGAAATGCCAAGAGAGGATCACAAAGAAGAGTCCCCTCAGTCAACTAGTCCTGGGACTCAGTGAAGTAACTACTAACACTACTAATAATAACCAGCTCCAGGACAGTGACATCGTAGCACAGAGAATTCGACCCAACACAATTGTCACTAAACAAAAGGAAAAATATCTGACCTATTGGACAGAAACAACAAAAACCCAAAACAAACTCGATTGCTACTTGGCCCTAAACAGACAATACACCATGGCTGAATACCTGACCACGGTAAAAGATAGCAAATTGAGAAAAACCTTGACTATGTACAGACTTAGTGAGCATAGCCTGGCCATCGAAAAAGGCAGACACAGGCAGACCTGGCTGCCAAGAGAGGACAGGATATGCTCTCACTGCAGTCAGGGAGTGGTGGAGACAGAGATGCACTTCCTCACAGCTTGTGGAAACTATCAGGGCATAAGGGGGAATTTCTACCCAAAATTCATAAAAATATGCCCTGAATTCAAAAATTTGAATGACGACCAAAAACTCCCATACCTATTAGGGGAACAGAGAAATTGCGTAACTTTAGCGGCAAACTATTTTACAGCTTGCCATAAGCAGAGGGACAACCATTAAACCTAAGAAAAGATTATATGCATATTATATGAGTGTATATTTATACACACAGGGATATATCTGTTTATACACTGTATGGATAGATCTGCATTTATGTGTTCAACCATAAATGTTTTTTCGGTGCTTTGGCAACATAAGATGTACCTTATCATGCCAATAAAGCAATTTGAATTGAATTGAATTGAATTGGTGCGTGACTTGGAGGGGAACATTGATGGGGAACATTGGAGGTGTTCCCATGCACCTGCTGCCCTTGTCCTTCTGAGTGGCGGAGGTTGTGGATTTGGGAGGTGCTGCTGAAGAAGCCTTGGCGATTTGCATCCTGCAGATGGTACACACTGCAGCCACGGTGCGCCAATGATGGAGTTAGTGGATGTTTACGGTGGTAGATGGGGTGCTGATCAAGCGGGCTGCTTTGTCCTGGATGATGTCGGGCTTCTTGAGTGTTGTTGCAGCTGCACCCATCAGGCAAGTGGAGAGTATTCCATCACACTTCTGAAAGTGTTACACTGGTACGATAGGGGTGGACTCCTGATGTTAACTTCCTCACAGTAGCTAGTTACAGAGCAAAGCTTGCAAAGTAATAGCAACAGAGGTGGAGGTAGCACCTAAAAAATAGAAATTGAACAAAATGGTGACCTCCTCTGCGTGGTCAGTGAACAAATGGATAATTTGGTGTGTCATTTGCTGTACAGACCTCAGCATGCGTGGTGGTGGAATTGGCTTTAGTGTTCCCAGGCAAGGGAGATGAAACATTCAGTTGGTATTCCCATTCCCAGATTTTTTCCAGTGACCCATATACGGATGTTGGATGAGCTCAGCAGTGATGATCCCTGTGATCAAATAGCCCACTGGCGCTCAGAATGTCCAGGCTGACACATCAACAAAACAGCTGGCAGCCATGGAGCTAAACCCCTACCATGGGCCACGACCTTCAGCAGAGGAAGGGTAAGGAGAGAAAATTGGAGTAGAAAAAAAACACAAATAAAATGGTGGCTTAAAACAAATAAAAACTGAACTAAGAACAATACAAGCAGCTCAGTCACAGCTTCAACACCGAGCAGGAGCAGGACTGTGAAATAACTGGTCCAACTTGTGTTAATTAGATGGAGACAAAATTTCATTCCCAATTGGTCCATCAATCCATTAATTGAACATCATGACAATCCTTTTCAGCCGGATTTATTGCATGTATTGTTCAATTATGAGAAGTTTTAAAGCTTCCCTCCTTCTCCCCGCCCCCGATAATTTAATGTTAATAACATAACACAAAAAGAAAGGTTTACATTTCTGTAGTGCCTTTCATGCCCTCTGGACGTCCCAAAGCGCTTTACAGCCAATGAAGTACTTTTGAAGTGCTGTCACTGTTGTAGGAAACGCAGAAGACAGTTTGCGCACAGCAAGATCCCACAAACAGCAACGTGAGAATGACCAGATAATCTGTTTTTAGTGATGTTGATTGAGGGATAAATATTGGCCAGAACATCGGGGAGAACTCCCCTGCTTTTCTTTGAAACAGCGCCATGGGATCTTTTACGTCCCCCTGAGAGTGCAGACGGGGCCTCGGTTTAACATCTCATCTGAAATTCGGCACCTCCGACAGTGCAGCACTCCCTCAGTACTGCGCTGGCAGTGTCAGCCTAGATTTTTGTGCTCAAGACTCTTGGAGCGGGGACTTGAACTCACAGCCCTTCTGACTCAGAGTGCAACCCACTGAGCCACGGCTGATAAGTCAGTTCAATTATAATCAGTATGAGTGAAGGGATTTGTGTATAATTTAAATGGAGTGGGTTGCTCAGATTCAATAGGACTTCCTCACTAATGGGTATGTTGAGTTGCTGCAATTCACTGTGACAGTACAGTTGCACCATAGCAACAGGAAAGGGATCCTGATTCCCATGATGTAATAGGGAGACTTTCCATCAGCACCGGTAGTCATTTGTAGCCAGGAAGGACCGTGTGAATTTTCAGGCACTAGAAACTTCTCAATTATTTCTGACTTCCAAATCTTGGAAAACTGTCAAGCCCGTTTAACTTTTCTTTTTGCAGTGCAGTTGTGCAACCCTCTGAGAGAGGCAATCTGCCCAATGGGTGCCTTCTTATCGAGAGGATTTCATCATTAGGACCCCTGTGGTTTTATTTTGCCCTTGGCATTAAGAATAATGAAAAGCTAGATGCGACTAAACTGATGAGCAAAAGCATTAAGAGACTTTTATTCTGATGTTACACTCCTTCAAGCTCAGTCAAAGATGGGTGTGAGGAGAGGATGAGAAAAAACTTGTCATGGGCTTGTTACTGACTCTGAAAACCTTGTTAAAAATCCAATATTAAGAAACTGATACAACTTTCCTCATTCGTTTCCTAGTGTGAGTATACTTTCTTTAGGAAACAAATTAACTTTATTGCTAACTCCTCCAGTAAAGTCACATTGCATACTGCACTCCAACACAAAGAAAGTGAGATATTAATGGGAGAAGGACTGAACAATCTGAGGAAAAGGGAATCGGCGCTGGAGAATCTGGGGGTTGATAAACTGATAAACCAGTAGCATTTACTGAGATTCCATTATAAAATCAAACTGATTACATTACATATGGGTACAGTCTCGTAGTGGTTATGTTACTGGGCTGGTAATCCAGAGGCCTGGACTAATGATCCAGAGACATGAGTTCAAATCCCAGCACAGCAGCTGTGAAATTTAAATTTAGCTAATTAAATAAATCTGGAATAAAAAGCCATGAAACTACCGGATTGTTGTAAAAACCCATCTGGTTCAGTAATGTCCTTTCGGGAAGGAAATCTGCCGTTCTTACCCGGCCTGGCCTGGACGTGACTCCAGAGCCTCAGCAATCTGGTTGACTCTTAACTTCCTTCTGAAATGGCCTGGCTAGCCACTCAGTTGTTCAAGGGCAATTAAGGATGGACAATAAATGCTGGCTTTGCCAGTGGCGCCCACATCCCGTGAACGAATTAAAAAAATATTTAGCATTAAAAGGGAAATTAGAGAAGCATGCAGTAAGGGCACAGCAGTCATCATGGGTGACTTTAATTTACATAAAGATTGGGCTAACCAAATTAGTAAAAATACTGTGGAGGAGGAATTCCTAGAATGTTTACGGGATGGTTTTCTGGAACAATATGTCGAGGAACCAACCAGAGATCAAGCCATCTTAGACTGGGTATTATGTAATGAGAGAGGATTAATTAGCAATCTTGTTGTACGAGGCCCCTTCAGTCAGAGCGATCATAATATGATAGAATTCTTCATTAGGATGGAGAGTGAAGTAGTTGACTCGGAGACTAGAGTCCTGAATTTAAATAAAGGAAACTACAATGGTATGAGGCGCGAATTGGGTAGGATTGATTGGGGAATGTCACTCAAAGGGTTGACGGTGGATAGGCAATGGCAAACATTCAAAGACCGCATGGATGAACTACAGAAGTTGTTCATCCCAGTTTGGGATAAGAATTAAAAAAAAGGGTGACTCAACCGTGGCTAACAAGGGAAATTAGGGATAGCATAAGATCCTAGGAGAGGGCATATAAATTGGCCAGAAAAAGCGGTAACCCTGAGGATTGGGAGCAGTTTAGGATTCAACAAAGGAGGACAAAGGGATTAATTAAGAAGGGGAAAATAGAATATGAAAGTAAGCTTGCAGGAACATAAAAACTGACTGTAAGAGCTTTTATAGATATGTGAAGAGAAAAAGATTAGTGAAATCAAGTGTAAGTCCCTTGCAGTCAGAAGCAGGGGAAGTTATAATGGGGAACAAAGAAATGGCAGACCAACTAAATACATATTTTGGTACTGTCTTCACAAAGGAGGACACAAATAACCTCCCAGAGATGTTGGAGAACATAGGGTCTGATGAGAGGGAGGAACTGAAAGAAATCAGTATTTGTAGGGAAATGGTGTTAGGGAAATTGACGGAATTGAAGGCCGATAAATCCCCAGGGCCTGATAATCTACATCCTAGGGTACTTAAGGAGGTGGCCCTAGAAATAGTAGATGCATTGCTGATCATCTTCCAAAATTTGTTGGAATCTGGAACTGTACCCATGGATTGGAGGGTAGCTAATGTTACCCCACTATTCAAAAAGGGTGGTAGAGAGAAAGCGGGGAATTACAGACCAGTAAGCCTGACATCGGTAGTGGGGAAAATGCTAGAGTCCATTATAAAGGATGTAATAGCTGAGCACTTGGAAAACAGTGACAGGATCGGACAAAGTCAACATGGATTTACAAAAGGTAAATCGTGCTTGACTGATCTACTGGAATTTTTTGAGGATGTAACTGGGAAAATAGATAAGGGAGAACCAGTAGATGTGGTGTATTTGGACTTTCAAAAGGCTTTCGATAAGGTCCCGCATAAGAGATTAGCATGTAAAGTTAAGGCACATGGGATTGGGGGTAAGGTATTGACTTGGATAGAGAACTGGTTGGCGGACAGAAAGTAGAGAGTAGGAATTAACGGGTCTTTTTCCGAGTGGCAGGCAGTGACTAGTGGGGTACCACAGGGATCGGTCCTTGGACCCCAGCTATTCACAATATACATTAATGATCTAGATAAGGGAACTAGACGTAATATCTCCAAGTTTGCAGACGACACAAAGCTGGGTGGGCATGTGTGCTGCGAGGAAGATACCGAGAAACTCCAGGATGATTTGGACAGGTTGGGTGATTGGGCAGAAGCGTGGCAGATGCAATATAACGTGGATAAATGTGAGGTTATCCACTTTGGTGTCAAAAACAGAAAGGCAGACTATTATCTGAATGGCAATAGATTGGGAGAAGGGGAAGTGCAACGAGACCTGGGTGTCCTTGTGCACCAGTCGCTGAAGGTAAGCATGCAGGTGCAGCAGGCGGTGAAGAAGGCAAATGGTATGTTGGCCTTCATAGCGAGAGGGTTTGAGTACAGGAGCAAGGATGTCCTGCTGCAGTTGTACAGGGCCTTGGTGAGACCACACCTTGAGTACTATGCAGTTTTGGTCACCTTATCTGAGGAAGGATGTTCTTGCCATGGAAGGAGTTCAGCGAAGATT
Organism: Somniosus microcephalus; assembly: GCF_052327205.1. Taxonomy (NCBI): domain Eukaryota; kingdom Metazoa; phylum Chordata; class Chondrichthyes; order Squaliformes; family Somniosidae; genus Somniosus; species Somniosus microcephalus. The sequence continues at coordinate 8,317,375 of NC_141010.1, forward strand.
CACAAGGCTGACCCCTGGGATGGCAGGAATGACGTATGAGGAGAGATTGGGTCGATTGGGCTTATACTCGCTGGAGTTTAGAAGAATGAGAGGGGATCTCATCGAAACTTATAAAATTCTGACAGGTCTGGACAAACTAGATGCAGGTAGAATGTTCCCGATGGTCGGAGAGTCCAGAACCAGGGGTCACAGTCTAAGGATAAGGGGTAAGCCATTTAGGACAGAGATGAGGAAGAATTTCTTCACCCAGAGAGTGGTGAACCTGTGGAATTCTCTTGGTTGAGGCCAAGTCTTTAAATATATTCAAGAAGGAGTTAGATATATTTCTTAGAGTTAAAGGTATCAAGGGATATGGGGAGAAGGCAGGAACAGGGTACTGAATTTGGATGATCAACCATGATCTCATCGAAAGGCGGAGCAGGCTCGAGGGGCCGAATGGCCTACTCCTGCTCCTATCTTCTATGTTTCTTCTATGTAAATCATAATCTATATGTGTGAAAATCAACCATTGAAAAATGTTGGTTAATTATGATAAATTAATTGAAAATCTATCAGCTCAGGAATAATTTTCCATGGAACTAAAATTAAAGAGACTGCAGATCCTTTGTTTTGTCTACCCTTTCAATGGATATTATATTTCAGTTCTATTTTGGACCAATTTCTCAGTAAATGCTACAGATTTATCGGTTTATCAAGCCCCCAGATTCTCCAGCTCTGATTCTCTTTTCCTCAGATTATTCAGTCCTCTGTTGTAAAATTAAAAAACATTTTTCAGATGAGTATCGATCGAAAAACAGCGATTTTATATATCAGTATCTTAGTAGAGTATTGGTAAGTATTAGCAGTTTAATTGCTGATCATGGTCAGATGTATTTGTGTTAAATTATGAATTTAATAAAAATGCTCATTAAACATACTGAATAGAGCAACATTTATTTTAATCAGAATCTCAAAGAGCGGAAAATAAAGTAAAATTTATTATATCTCAAAAATATTTCCAACAAGTATGTTTTAGAGCTAGAATTATGTTTAAATCCCCAACCACGAACACTTCAATGGATATCCCTATATAGTGTCTCCATATGATTCAGAATCCAGACAAGAGGGTCATTCAACAGTCAAGGAACGTCCATGTAATGTAAGGAGAGTGTCTCCATGGCACTGCACATCAGCAGGTCCAAGGCTTGAGGCTTGCTGAACCTTTTTCCCTGACAATATTCACTTGAGAAAGATGATCTTGTGATACATAACAGATACGTCCTGATTGGTTGATCTCCGGTCATTGGCCATAATTGAATTCACTCATTCAGAACCAGCAATATGGTCGCCAACCCCCATCTGAATTTGGAACCTATACGTTTATATAAAAAAAAGGAAAACTTTTCGTCCATTCAGCCAATGGAGATGTATTTTCCCCGTCCGCGCTACATTTAAGGAGAGAGTGCCTCTCTCTCAGGACCCCAATTAGAGAGTACATCAGCCCAGCAGTTCCAATTTTACCCAGCAGGACCCATGTAAAAGAGAGAGCTTTCCCATCGGTGCACCTTACAAAGCATTTCCTCATCGGCACTACTTTTAGCGAGGACATCTCTCCATGGGTACCTCCTTGAGTGAGGGAGTCTTCCAAAGAGGATTGCTTTTTATTAAAACCAGACAGTTACAAGCAGCAAGAGATACAAAGAGAGACTGGAGAAGCTGAGATTGTTCTCCTTAGAGTGGAGAAGGTTAAGGGGAGATTTAAAATCATGAAGAGTTTTAACAGATTAAATAAGGAGAAACTGTTTCCACTGGCAGGAAGGTCACAAGTTTAAAGTAACTGGCAAAAGAACCAGAGGCGAGATTATTTTTTTTTACGCAACGAGTTATGATCTGGAATGCACTGCCTGAAAGGGAGGTGGAAGCAGATACAATAGTAAATTTCAAAAGGGAATTGGATAATTACTTGAAGGTGAAAAAATTGCAGGGCTGTGGGGAAAGGGCAGGGGAGTGGGACTAATTAGATAGGCCTTTCAAAGAGCCGGCTCAGGCATGATGGGCCGAATGGCCTCCTTCTGTAACATTCTATGATTCTATAATGTCCTTGTGCTTTCTGTAATCTCCCTCCCAAAAACAATTGCAAGGCACTGCATGTGAGCGACTGGTGGTTTGGAAGAAGATAATTTGGACATGGTGTCAGCTCCCACACAAAATGCCAGCTCTGCTGGGCATTATTTACAATTATTTGTTGCAGCAAAGCTTTAAGCAGAGGGGAGAATCGATCTATACGTTGGACACCCTGCAGTACAGTTGATTGACATTGTCTGGTTGGCCTCCAGAATTTCTGTAACCTGCTTTCAAGGCGAGTCAGCGTCTTTTTAATCTAATCATGATTGTTTAAAATTTGTTTACTGAGAAGTTTCATTCATGGCCAACTGATCAATGATCTCATCTGACCTCTGGGTCAAAATAACAGAACAGGGTTCTTGTTAACTCTTTGTTTGCCAAGTCACAACCAGCTTCTCCATCTGTCTGATTCACCCAGTAAAATCTACCATCACGTTCGCCTCAGACAGACACCTGACGATATCTCTTCGTTAAACTTATTTCATTTATTTGGCGGTCCTTTATTTTATTATTTTATTTTATTCCTCCTTTTCCCCACCTTGTAGCCTCCATGTTTGATACAGCTGGGAAGACAGACTGGCGTCCTCTTGCATTATGATTTTAAAATTCTCATCGTTGTTTCCAAAATCCCTCCATGGCCTCGCCCCTCCCTATCTCTGTAACCTCCTCCAGTCGTACAGCCCTCCGAGATCTCTGCACTCCTCCAATTCTGGCCTCTTGCGCATCCCAGATTTTAATCGCTCCACCATTGGCGGCCGTGCCTTCAGCTGCCTGGGCCCTAAGCTCTGGAATTCCCTCCCTAAACCTCTCCGCCTCTCTACCTCCCTCTTCCCCTTTAAGACGCTCCTTAAGACCTGCCTCTTTTTCTGGTCACCTGCCCTAATAATTCCTTATGTGACTTGGTACCAAATTTTGTTTGATAATGCGCTAATGAAGCGCCTTGGGACGTTTTATATGGTTAAAGGCGCTATATAAATGCAAGATGTTGTTGAATGATTAACACCTCAGCATTTATGAAATGGCCATTTGCGGGTGGATGGTTGCTGAGTCACTGCCTTCGAGGTTCTGATCAGCATATCTAGCGACCAGTTATTTTCTTATATAAAAACAGAAAATGCAGTTATTTTCTTATGACGGTCAAGATCTCATTCACTACACCGGGGTTTGGAGGATTAAATCATGAGGAGAGGTTGCATAAACTTGGCTTGTATGCCCTTGAGTTTAGAAGATTGAGGTGTTTAAAATGCTAAAAAGATTTGACAGGGTAGATGCAGTTAAGCTATTTCCTCCGGTGGGGACCTCAAGAACAAGGGCACATAGTCTCTTCACTTCTTTTGTTCTCTCCCAGCCCTGCCTTTCGATCTATTTCATTTCCTTTCCAGTTTTGAAAAAGGGTTTGACCCGAAGCGTCGACTCTAATTTCTCTCCACGGATGTTGCCTGGCCTGCTGAGTTTTTCCAGCATTTTCTGTTGTTATTTCTTAAAATTAGAGCCAGGCCATTCAGGAGTGAAATCAGGAAGCACTTTTCCACACAAAGGGTAGTAGAAATCAGGAACTCTCTCCCCAAAATCCTGTGGGTGCTGGGACAAATGGAGCTTTCAAGACTGAGATGGATAGTCCCCCATTTCACTCTGTTGCTGGTAGAACAATATATTAAGGATGTAGTTACACTGCCACTTTTGCATCAGTATGCAACCATTCTCAGTGAGCATCAAGACAAACAGTGAATCATCTCCTTTTGCTTTGCACATCATCCATTTGTCATTTAATCTCTCCTGCCTTCCACCCTATCACAGACCTTCCCTTTTGTTCTTTCCTCTCCTCCTCCCCCCTTTTCCTGCCTCTGCACTTGCTTAAAACCTGTTACATCTCAAACTTTTTCCAGTTCTGACGAAGGGTCATCGACCTGAAACGTTAACTCTGTTTCTCTCTCCACAGATGCTGCCTGACTTGCTGAGTATTTCCAGCATTTTCTGTTTTTATTTCAGATTTCCAGCATCTGCAGTATTTTGCTTTTGTATTAGTGAATGCGTTGCTCTAGAGTCAGGTCCAGATCTGCCTTCAGATATGCAGGAGTTCCTTTGGTGGGTTGGGGGAACATACCGTTTGGAATATAACTCCAGCGCAATGTGAAACTGTTTAAAAATATCGCAGGTAGTCTTTTTGGATCTTCTCAGCACTTTGAGAGGGCGCTAATGGGGCGCAAAGCAACTAGCGCCCGGACACGGCGCCGCCAACGCCTCCTGTGAAATTCAACGGGAGGTTAGCGGCGGCGGTAACCGTTAACGCCCCGCAGTGCTGCGCCTCCGGCGATGACGTTATTACCGTGCACAGCGCCCCGGCTTCAGTAACGCCCTCTGACTTACCGCCAGGGTCAGGGGGGCCCTAGCTACGGCTGGGGCGGCGCTAATTAAAGGCGAGGTGCCGGGTGGCGATTTTTGTTGCTGGCCGCCTGCCAGCACCTGCTCCCGTTGCTGTCTCCGGCCTCCTGTGTAGCCCCCGCGCCCCCGCGGGGTGCCGGCTGCTCTCCGTGAGCCCGGCACTTCTCTTTAATAAGGGGAGGAAGGCCTGCAGTACTGCGGCGCGATGTGCCGCGATATTCACTCGCAGCGTCCCAAGAGGGATGCGCGGCGCTTCCAGTAGCGCCCCGCTTCCCTCTTGGGGCGCAACCACTCAAGTTCTGGTGTGGGGGTGCTAATTTTTTTAGCGCCCCGGCGAAGTTAGCACCCCAAATGGGGCGCTACTCAATTTTTAGCCCTAAAAATTTACTGGACGGGGCAATAGAGTTCTGCACATGTGTGTTAGCAATTTGTATCTCACGCACGGTATCCATAATGTACCTAAACTCTGGAATTCTCTCCTTAAGCCTCTCCACCACTCTCTCCTCCTTTAAGACACTTCATAAAACCGACCTCTTTGACCAAGCTTTTTGTCACCTGTCCTAATATCTGCTTATGTGGCTCGGTATCAAATTGTGTCTGATTACGCTCCTGTGAAACGCCTCGGGACGTTTGGCGCTATATAAATGCAAGTTGTTGTTGAATTCGCTATCAGGCTTGATAGGGAGAATGGAAGGTCACAAAGCAAGGCTTTAGATTTAAACAGGGCTAACTTTGAAAGGATGTATCCCTATAAAGGAATTATACAGGGTAGGGGAAATTGTTGGCTGGTAAATGTGCAACATATATTCAAGTGGATTGCAAAAGCATTTGTCGAGAACGCTTTCATTAATCAAGAACATAAGTCAGAAGTTTGAAGACGATCAGATACCGTCGTATTTCTGACCATAAACAATGCCAACTAGCAATCCATCGCTGTTATTCCCATGACCTGCTTCCAGGGAAACCAAAATCTTTGGGTTCTGGGAGAGGGGAGGGAAGTACGGTTGCAAAGCTGAAACTTAAAGGAATTGACTGAAGGGCACCACCAGGAGTGGAGCCTGTGGAATAATTTGAATCGACACACACTCCTATCCTGGTCCCGGAAACAGAAAGAGTGGCAGATTGATAGCTCTTCCTTGATTCTATGGGCAGGGCTGGTACATGGCCATTCTCAGTTGGTGGAGCGATTTGTCTGGTTAATTCCAATAACGAACGAGACTCCTCCGTACAGCAACCTCCCTGAGCGGACCACTCGCAACTTCTTAGAGGTGGCAGTTGGCACCTAGCCACACGAGGCTGAGCATTAACAGGATTTTTACATTAGATATTTTCTTGGGTTCAGCATCACCAGTCACGCTCGTAATTGGACTCCATGTTCCCTACGATGTTTCCATTGTGGCAGAGTCCAAATCTAGAAGACATAAATATAAGATAGTCACTAATAAATCCAATAGGGAATTCAGGAGAAACTTCTTGACCCAGAGAGCGGTTAGAATCTGGAAATCACTACCACATTGAGTGGTTGAAGCGACTAGCATGGATGCATTTAAGGGGAAGCTAGATAAGTACATGTGGGAGAAAGGAATAGAAGGATATACTGATAGGGTGAGATGAAGTAAATAGCGTAGGAGGAGGCTCGTGAGGAGCATAAACTGATGGGCTGAATGGCCTGTTTCAGTGCTGTAAATTCTAAGTAATTCGGAGAGCATCTTTTGTGTGCCCAATATTTGTTTAAACGATAGTGTGACTCAGGAATCATCACAAAGAACCGATACTCCCTGTACCTGCTGAAACTTAACACATACCACCAGGTGAATTCTCCTCTCTTTATGGAAGGCAGACGAAATATGGACTCTCCCAGGACTAGGCACAGCTTCAGACCAATAACTGGTCTATTTACATAAAATGCATGAATGAACAGAATACAGTTTTCACCATGAGAATAATTTCTTTCCCCACACTCCTCGGTTTATAAATACAATAAATGAACAATTTGCTTTCTCTATAAACATTAAGGGCTAAAAATTGAGTCACACCCCCTTTGGGGTGCTAACTTCGCCGGGGCGCTACTTTTAGCACCCTGGAAAAATTAGCACCCCCGTGACGGAAATTGAGTGGTAGCACCCCAAGAGGGAAGCGGGTTGCTACTGGAAGCGCCCCGCCTCCCTCTTGGGGCGATGCGAGGTAATATCACGGCGCTACATGCCGCGGTATTGCAGGCCTTCCTCCCCTTCTTAAAGGGGAGGGGCCTTGCGCAGCGCGACCCGGGGCCCAGCTAGGCCACCAGGGATCGGGAGTGCCGGCAAAAGAGCCCGGCACTCGAGAGAAGTGCCGGGCTCACGGAGCGCAGCTGGCACTCCGCGAGGGGGGCGGGTAAAGAGGCCGGGGACGGGAGCGCAGGCAGGTGCTGGCAGGCGGCCAGCAACAAAAATGGCCGCCCAGCACCTCGCTTTTAAGTAGCGCCACCCCGGCCTCAGGTAGGCCCCCCTGAACCCGTCGGACATGGCGTCTGTGGAGGAGGAATTCCTGGAGTGTGTACGAGATGGTTTCCTGGACCAATATGTCGAGGAACCAACCAGAGATCAGGCCATCTTAGACTGGGTATTATGTAACGAGAAAGGATTAATTAGCAATCTGTTGTACGAGGCCCCTTGGGTCTGAGCGATCATAATATGATCGAATTCTTCATTAAGATGGAGAATGAAGTAGTTGACTCAGAGACTAGGGTCCTCAATTTAAATAAAGGAAACTACAATGGTCTGAGGAGCGAGTTGGGTAGGATTGATTGGGGAATGGCACTCAAAGGGTTGACGGTGGATAGGCAATGGCAAACATTCCAAAGACCGAATGGATGAGCTACAGAATTTGTTCATCCCAGTTTGGCATAAAAATAAAACAAAAAAGGTGACTCAACCGTGGCGAACAAGGGAAATTAGGGATAGCATAAGATCCAAGGAGACGACATATAAATTGGCCAGAAAAAGCAATAATCCTGAGGATTGGGAGCAGTTTAGGATTCAACAAAGGAGGACAAAGGGATTAATTAAGAAAGGGAAAATAGAATATGAGAGTAAGCTATCAGGGAACATAAAAACTGACTGTAAAAGCTTTTATAGATATGTGAAGAGAAAAAGATTGGTGAAGTCAAGCGTAGGTCCCTTACAGTCAGAATCAGGGGAATTTATAATGGGAAACAAAGAAATGGCAGACCAACTAAATTCATACTTTGGTTCTGTCTTCACAAAGGAGGACACAAATAACCTCCCAGAGATGCCGGGGAACATAGGGCCTGATGAAAGGGTGGAACTGAAAGAAATCAGTATTTGTAGGGAAATGGTGTTAGGAAAATTGATGGGACTGAAGGCCGATAAATCCCCAGGGCCTGATAATCTACATCCCAGGGTACTTAAGGAAGTGGCCCTAGAAATAGTAGATGCATTGCTGGTCATCTTCCAGAACTCGATAGACTCTGGAACAGTACCCATGAATTGGAGGGTAGCTAATGTTACCCCACTATTCAAAAAAGGTGGTAGAGAAAAAGCAGGGAATTATAGACCGGTAAGCCTGACATCGGTAGTGGGGAAAATGCTAGAATCTATTATAAAAGATGTAATAGCGGAGCACTTGGTAAGCAGTGACAGGATCGGACAAAGTCAACATGGATTTACAAAAGGTAAATCATGCTTGACTAATCTACTGGAATTTTTTGAGGATGTAACTGGTGAAATAGATAAGGGAGAACCAGTGGATGTGGTGTATTTGGACTTTCAGAAGGCTTTCGATAAGGTCCCACATAAGAGATTAGCGTGCAAAATTAAGGCACATGGGATTGGGGGCAAGGTATTGACTTGGATAGAGAACTGGTTGGCGGACAGAAAGCAAAGAGTTGGAATAAACGGGTCGTTTTCCGAGTGGCAGGCAGTGACTAGTGGGGTACCGCAAGGATCGGTCCTAGGACCCCAGCTGTTCACAATATATATTAATGATCTGGACGAGGGAATTGGATGTAATATCTCCAAATTTGCAGACGACACAAAGCTGGGTGGGAGGGTAAGCTGTGAGGAGGATGTCGTGAAACTCCAGTACGATTTGGACAGATTGGGTGATTGGGCAGAAACATGGCAAATGCACTATAATGTGGATAAATGTGAGGTTATCCACTTTGGTGGCAAAAACAGGAAGGCAGATTATTATTTGAATGGCAATAGATTGGGAGAAGGGGAAGTGCAAAGAGACCTGGGTGTTCTTGTGCACCAGTCGCTGAAGGTAAGCATGCAGGTGCAGCAGGCGGTTAAGAAGGCAAATGGTATGTTGGCCTTCGTAGCAAGAGGGTTCGAGTACAGGAACAAGGATGTCTTGCTACAGTTGTACAGGGCCTTGGTGAGACCGCACCTTGAGTATTGTGTGCAGTTTTGGTCGCCTTACCTGAGGAAGGACGTTCTTGCCATGGAAGGAGTGCAGCGAAGATTCACCAGGCTGATACCTGGGATGGCAGGAATGATGTATGAGGAGAGATTGTGTCGATTATTAATAATAATAATAATAATCAACTTTATTGTCATTGTTAGTGCACAAGTGCAGTACAACGAAATGTAGGCTTGCAGCTCCCGAGAGTGTACGTTTAGATTAAGACATTTAAGCATTCAACATTATACTCACTGGAGTTTAGAAGATTGAGAGGGGATCTCATCGAAACCTATAAAATTCTGTCAGGCCTGGACAGACTAGATGCAGGATGTTCCCAATGGCCGGGGAGTCCAGAACCAGGGGTCATAGTCTAAGGATAAGGGGTAAGCCATTTAGGACTGAAATGAGGAGGAATTTCTTCACCCAGATAGTGGTGAACCTGTGGAATTCTCTGCCACAGAGGGCGGTGGAGGCCAGTTCATTAAATATATTCAAAAAAGAGTTGGATATATTTCTTAAGGCTAAAGGGATCAAGGGATATGGGGAGAAGACAGGGACAGGGTACTGAATTTGGATGATCAGCCATGATCTCATTGAATGGCGGAGCAGGCTCGAAGGGCCGAATGGCCTACTCCTGCTCCTATCTTCTATGTTTCTATGTAAGTCAGGGGGTGCTCCCGAAGATCGCGGCTGGGGCACTGCGCAGGGCGATGACGTCATCGCCGGCGGCGTAGCGCCGTGGGGCACTACCTGTTACCACCACCGCTAGCCTCCCGCTGAATTTTGCAGGAGGCGTTGGCGGCGCCACGCCCAGGCGCTAGTTGCTTTGTGCCCCATTAACGCCCACTTAGGGCGCTAACGGGAGGCGCAAAGCAACCGAATTTTTCCCCCTAACTTCTTTAGCTTAGCCCTTTGAATCTATGTGATTCAGATTTTACAGGCACCTCTTTCCCTGAAATCACAAAGCGCTCTGTGACTGAGAAAGAGACGGGCCTATTTTAACTGCCCCCTCCTTACATCTTGAAGATCAGTGCTGTCAATTGAAGTTACTTCTCTAAGGGGTGAGCCTACCCTTTGATGTGGAACCAGGAGGCTTGCCAAGTCTCTGCCCAGCAAAGCCCCCTGCTGTGTAAATGGGGTAGAACAACATCTCGAGCATCAGTTATCGCAAGGAGTCATCTTCTCACAAAAGCACCAGATGTTTGAGATTATACATATCAACCCGCCCTCAGAATAACGTATTAACACTTCAAATCACTATAGCAACCAGACTGGTTCCAGGCTGCTAGCTTACTATTGAGAAGTAATGCTGTGTGCAGCCTTCGGAGTTAACCTCTTATATGCCGAATCTGGCATTGCAGAGATAGTGTAAGCTAAAAGAATCCATTGCGGGCAAAAATCCATTTTTCCACAGTTTTGCCACATAAGACTTAGGAAGTGTTCACTTATCCAGGTTTTAATATCCATATTAAGCCATTAGATATAGTTGGGCCAGAGAGACTTTATAGAGAGTCATCATCACACAACTACATACTGTAGTATGTTTGGGGTTACGGGGTGGGATAGAACTAAAAATCACCCATACAAGCTAAGGAGGCAGAGGGGGAGAGCAGTCTGAGAATTTTCTTTTAGGGACAGAAGATGATGGTGGATAAGCTAGTGGAATATATAGGAGAAAGGAGATGAGGAAGTGATCATAGAGAGTTTTATCAGTGATGGAGGCCTTGGAGGTGTTGACGTTATGTATGATGACAAGGCCGAGAGATGGTTATGTGTGTGCATGGTAAATCAATATGGAGGACGAGGCTGAGGGAGGCAAGGAGGGTATGGAAACCAGCTGTGTAGGAGAGGGTAAAATTCCTGAGAATAAGGGTTTACTTGGGAGAGAAGACTAAGGGAAGGAGAATTTAATAAGGAAGGCACCTTGGGGCTGGGGAGTATCAGGAGGATTGTGAAGCAGAGGGTTGGAACAAGGTGAGGGGTCATATGTGGAGAAGGAGTTGGAGCAGTAAGGGGAGAGACTGAGATGAGATTTGGAGCTGACTGGAGGTGAGAACGAATCATAGAATTTTACAGTAAGGAGGAAGGCCATTTTGGCCCACTACCCTCTGCTTGCTCTCTGAGAGAACTGTCCCTTCAGTTACACTCCCCTGCCCTCTCACCATGCATTTCCATGGAAGCGAATTGGGTGATGGGTGTGGTGGAAAGTTAAACCAGGCAATGCCACCTCAGTCAAAGAAAAGAAAGACTTGCATTTAAATAGCACCTTTGATGAACTCAGGACATTCGAAATATGCTTTACAGCCAATAAAGTACTAATGTGTGGTCACCGTTGTAATGTAGAAAACACGGCAGCCAATTAGCGCACAGCAAGCTCCCACAAACGGCAATGTGATAACAACAACTTGTATTTATATAGCATATTAAAACATCCCAAGGCGCTGCATAGGAGTATTAAAAGACAAAAAATTTGACACTGAGCCATATAAAGAGAAATTAGGGCAGTTGAGGTCAAAGAGGTAGGTTTTAAGGAGCATCTTAAAGGAGGAAAGAGAGGTAGAGAGGCGGAGTGGTTTAGGGAGGGAATTCCAGAGCTTAGGGCCCAGGCAACAGAAGGCACGGCCACCAATGGTTGAGCGATTATAATCAGTGATGCTCAAGAGGGCAGAATTAGAGGAGTGCAGATATCTCTGGGGGGTTGTGGGGCTGGAGGAGATGACAGAGTTAAGGAGGGGTGAAGCTATGGAGGGATTTGAAAACAAGGATGAGAATTTTGAATTTGAGGCGCTGCTTAACCGGGAGCCAATGCAGGTCAGCAAGCACAGGGGTGATGGGTGAACGGAACTTGGTGCGAGTCAGGACACGGGCAGCTGAGTTTTGGATGACCTCAAGTTTACATAGATAATGACCAGATCTATTTTTTTTAGGGATGTTGGTTGAAGGATAAATTTGGGCCCAGACACCAGGGAGAACTCCCCTGCTCTTCTTTGAAATAGTGCAATGGGATCGTTTACGTCCACCTGAGAGCAGACAGGGCCTTGGTTTAACATCTGATCCGAAAGGCAGCACCTCTGACAGTGCAGCGCTCCCTCAGTACTGGACTGAAGTGTCAGGCTGGATTATGTTATCAAGTCTCTGGAGTGGGGACTTGAACCCACAACCGTCTGACTCAGAGGTGAGCGTGCTCCTGACTGAATCACGGAATTGGGTTGTCATTCTTTGAGCCATGGAGTTGAGAAGAATTCTCCTGAATTAATTTTCCTGTGCTTTTACTCATGAAACAATCGGAGATGCCAGCAATTATCGGTTCATGAATTGTGTGACTCATATCATTGCACAAGCCGAGATCAGCTAACGCAGCACAGACCAGCGATTAGACTGGAGACCTTCCTGACTTGCGAGACTCGGTCTCACAGGGAGCTGTGCATTTACTCATGAAACAATCAGAGATGCCAGCAATTATCGGTTCATTAATACATACACACTTATCACTGGCAAACACTACCTTGAAACACCGTCAGATTTGAGAGATATAATCAATTTGAGTAAATCTATTTTTGATAAAAGTTTTCTGTCCAAGTTTGTTTGGATTTTAGAAGGATAATCACTTCGTGTGTAAATATGTTTGTGATGGACTAAGTTACTGAATGAATGATTACATGGGGCTGGGGGAGAAAGATCAGCAGATTGGCTATTTGTGTTTGTGAGCTTACAAGAAATCTTGATCCAGTTATAATCCTGAGTAGTTGGCAAACTATTTATATGTTGATGAGGATTTGATTATAGTAACTAAATAAAGTCAAATAAATAAAGAGATTTGAGAAGGGGTCAGAAATTAAAGCAGGAAACCCGTATTGCGAATACCTGCCATGGCTCAGTCGTGAGCACGCTTGCCCCTGAGTCAGAAGAGTGTGGGTTCAAGCCCCACTCTAGAGACAAGCATATGATCCAGACTGACATTGCAGTGCAGTGCTGAGGGAGTGCTGCACTGTCGGAGGTGCCGTCTTTTAGTTGAGACGTTAAACCGAGGCCCCGTCTGCTCTCAGATGGATGTAAAAAATCCCACACCACTATTTCAAAGAAGAGCAGGGGAGTTCTCCCCGGTGTCCTGGGCCAATATTTATCCCTCAACCAACATCACATTGGCCCAGAAATTCGGGTCGGGGGCTTCCCGCGGGTGTAAGACCCCGACCTGCACTTACCTTGCGCGCCGGCCATTGAGCTGTGGGCCCCCGTGGAATTCTGATCCGGGCCCTGGTCCAGCTGCCGGCGCGCAGTGCTTGCGTATCCCAGGGGCGCAGTTAGTTCGATGCGTCCCCTGGGATCACGTGGGCCATGGGGAGCCAATCGGAGCAGGGAATGCTCCATTCATAAGATTGACAGGAAGAGCTGTCAAAACTTATAAATACTACGGCCCCAAAACATCACTAAATCTTCAAATAAAAATTTTTTAAATCACATTTTTTAAATAAACTATAAATTACATGAAATAACTATTTTAAACAATAATTTAAATTTTTGAAAAAAATAATTTTATTTTCTAACAGGGCTAAAAATAAACTTACCTTGCTTTAAAGTATTTAAAAATAATAAACCTGTGGAAAAAATGTTTTAATTTTAATTAATTCACCACTTACCTTGTAAAAAGCAGGCCTTACGCCTGCTTTTTAAATGTGTAACTTCTGGAGACTTACCCTCCCGGAAAACCTGCAAAAAAAACCTAAGTTCAATGCGCACGCGCAGCCTCTCCCGCGCACGCGTTCGAACTCTGAACCCCTTTGTTCAGGGGAACGGAAGTGCCGGTTTCCCACGCATGCGCAGTGCATGCAGGAAACCGGCCCTTCCATTGGGCTTACGGGTGAGTACCCCGTGCGTACTCACCCGTGGAGACCCGAATTTCTGGGCCAGCATCTGGTCATTCTCACATTGCTGTTTGTGGGATCTTGCAGTGTAAAAATTGGCTGCTGCGTTTCCTACATTACTACATTGACTACACTTCAAAAAGTACTTCATTGGCTGTAAGGTGCTTTGGGGCGTCCTGAGTGCATGAAAGGAGCTATACAAAGTGATACGTTACATTTTTGCATAAGTGGCTCTGTCGGAAATTCAAACACTTTTACTAAATTGGAAGACACAGCCTGCACTATGTTTTCATGTGACTTCACATATTAAGTTCTGTTCAGCTTTCTGAAAAGACTTTGAGGTTTGAGTAAATTGCGTAGATTTCATTTTTAACACACCTTTTTAGACTTAACAAAAGTAGTTTAATTACTGTTTTTTTTAAATGACTTCTATGGAACGAAAGCACACAGGTTTGTACCAGTGATTTTCCCGATCTTTTAGGGGTGGTGGGGGGTGGGTAAGGGACAAGGAAATGGCAAGCAAAGGTTGGGAGCAGACTAATACACAGGAAGGGAGGAGGGACAGTAATGGATAAATCATTTCAGGGCCATCCTTATAAAGCTTTGTGACATTCAACACGAGAAGCCTGGACACAGGTGTATGAATTGGTTGCACACCTGCCCATTGAGGCTGGGAGAACAGTGAAAGGGGCAAAATAATAACTTGGTAAATAAAGATGTTTTTATACTTTTCTTTCATGCCAGAAGAGTGACCTCGTGGGTTGTTCTTCTCTGTTACTGGGCGCTGGTCTCCACTGTGTAATATGAAGATCTATTTTTTCTCCTCCTCTGCTGCTTCTTGCTGGCTTGGGCAAGATCCTCTTCATCTACCTCATTCTGGAGAATTCCTTTTTTTTAGTGATGTTGGTTGAGGGATAAATATTGGCCAGGACACCGGGGATAACTCCCCTGCTCTTCTTCGAAATAGTGCCATGGAATCTTTTACATCCACCAAGAGGGCAGACGGGACCTCGGTTTAATGTCTCATCCGAAAGACGGCACCTCCGACAGTGCAGCACTCCCTCAGTACTGCACTGGAGAATCAGCCTAGATTTTGTGCTCAAGTTTTTTAAAATTTGTCCCTGGGATGTGGGCATCACTGGCAAGGCCAGCATTTATTGCCCATCCCTAGTTGTCCCTTGAGAAGGTGGTGGTGAGCCGCCTTCTTGAACCGCTGCAGTCCTTGTGGTGAAGGTGCTCCCACAGTGCTGTTAGAGAGGGAGTTCCAGGATTTTGACCCAGTGACAATGAAGGATCGGCGATATATTTCCAAGTCAGGATGGTGTGTGACTTGGAGGGGAACTTGGAGGTGGTGGTGTTCCCATGCGCCTGCTGCCCTTGTCCTTCTTGCCCTGGCCAATATTTCTCCCTCAACAAAAACAGATTATCTGGTAATTAGCACATTGCTGTTTGTGGGACCTTGCTGTGTGCAAATTGGCTGCCGCGTTTCCCACATTACAACACTGACTCCACTTCAAAAAGTACTTAATTCGCTGTAAAGCGCTTTGAGACGTCCGGTGGTCGTGAAAAGCGCCATATAAATGCAAGTCTTTCTTTTCTTCTAGGTGGAAGAGGTCGCAGGTTTGGGAGGTGCTGTCGAAGAAGCCTTGGCGAGTTGCTGCAGTGCATCTTGTAGATGGTACACACTGCAGCCACGGTGCGCCGGTGGTGGAGGGAGTGAATGCTTAAGGTGGTGGATGGGGTGCCAATCAAGCAGGCTGCTTTGTCCTGGGTGGTGTCGAGCTTCTTGAATGCTGTTCGAGCTGCACTCATCCAGGCAAGTGAAGAGTATTCCATCACAATCCTGACTTGTGTCTTGTAGATGGTGGAAAGGCTTTGGGGAGTCAGGAAGTGAGACACTCGCCGCAGAATACCTAGGGGGCGATTTTCCCAGCCCTGGGGAGACGGGTATGGAGGCGGGACTGCTGGGAAAATGGCAGATTCTGGTGACGGGTGCCCATCCCGCCCCTAACCCGCCTCCGTGCCATCTTCCCAGGAGGCGGGTACCCGACCCGTGCTGAGAGCCGCCTCCTCGAGGCGGGAAGGGGATTAGTACCAATTAACCGCCTGTTAACAGGTAGTTAACAGGCAGTTTCTTGGATAATCCCTATTTTGAGCGTTGTGGTGTGGGCTTCCTGACGTCTCCGAACCTCGCCAGGGTCAGCGAGGCGAGTCGTGGGTCTGCAGGGGTTGGAGGGGCCGATTTGTCCGGTGTGCAAGTGAGTGATGGGTGCATGTGTGCAGAGGTAAGTGTGTGAGGTAAGTTTTAAGTGTTTTAAAAGCTTTACTTCCCTTTGCTTCTTCCTCCAGGCTTCAACCCTTCAGGTCTCAGGAGTCCCTCATCCCACCGGCAGAGAAAGCAGAATGGCCACTGCATTCTCAAATGCATCAGCCTTCTGCTTTCTGCTCAGGAGAGATCTCTAACTGAGCCTGTGTCCCAGGACCCAACTTAATGTTTGACAGCTTCACAGAGCTCTCAAACGATGACAATTCATCTGTCAAAAGCTCTTGACAGATGAAACTTCACTCGGTGACGTCACCAGTAACCGGCTTTCCCTTAATTGGCCTGCTAAACCCACTGGGCGAGCTTAACAAGGTCAATCAAGGGAAACAAGCGTGGGTTGGCCGGATGTCGATGGAGGCGGGACTAAAACCCGACAAGCAGCAGTCCCGCCTCCATCACATCCCCATTGATAAAATCACCCCCCTAGTCTCTGACCTGCTCTTGTATTCACAGTATTTATATGGCTGGTCCATTTAAGTTTCTGGTCAATGGTGACCCCAGGATGTTGATGGTGGGGGATTCAACGATGGTAATGCTGTTGAATGTGAAGGAGAGGTGGTTAGACTCTCTCTTGTTGGAGATAGTCATTGCCTGGCACTTGTGTGGCACAAATGTTACTTGCCACTTATCAGCCCAAGCCTGAATGTTGTCCAGGTCTTGCTGCATGCGAGCATGGACTGCTTCATTATCTAGGGAGTTGCGAATGGAACTGAACATTGTGCAACCACCAGCAAACATCCCCACTTCTGACCTTATGATGGAGGAAAGGTCATTGATGAAGCAGCCGAAGATGGTTGGGCCTAGGACACTGCCCTGAGGAACTCCCGCAGCGATGTCCTGGGGCTGAGATGATTGACTTCCAACAACCACCTTCCTTTGTGCTAGGTATGACTCCAGCCAGTGGAGAGTTTTCTCGCTGATTCCCATTGACTTCAGTTTTACTAGGGCTCCTTGATGCCACACTCGGTCAGATGCTGCCCTGATGCCAAGAGCAGTCACTCTCACCTCACCTCTGGAATTCAGCTCTTTTGTCCATGTTTGGACCAAGGCTGTAATGAGGTCTGGAACCGAGTGGTCCTGGCGGAACCCAAACCCAAAGTCTCTGGAGTCGGACTCAAACCCTTCTAACTCAGAGGTGAGAGTGCTACCCACTGAGCCAAGGCTGATATCTTGCATTGAATCCTTGATGGGTAATGTTCCATAGTGACTAGTCGACTTCTCGTTTCCTTGCACAGTCCATTATTGACGTAAGGTCACAGCAAGCAATTGAACCTTGATGGATATCACAGCCAAGCTTAATCCTGTCCTCATCACAGTTCACGGGACAGCAAGGTTGAGTGGTTAGCAATTAGGATGGATACATTGCACAGTTTTCCCTTCCCTGACTCAGAAGTGCTGAAGCCAATTGTAGAGTCCATTGGGTCACCTAGGCTGAGATCAACTAACCCAGAAAGAAAGAAAGACTTGCATTTATATAGCGCCTTTCACAACCACCAAACGTCCCAAAGCACTTTACAGCCAATTAAGTACTTTTGAAGTGTAGTCACTGTTGTAATATAGGAAACGCAGCAGCTAATTTGTGCACAGCAAGCTCCCACAAACAGCAATGTGATAATGACCAAGTAATGTTTTTTTTAATGATAAATACAGGAAACTTTTTTTTATCCGGGACTGACATGGTGCCGGTTCATCAAAAATTCTGGATCACCGAGCGCTATAGTAAAAGATACGAGAGCTAAGAGCTCCGTATAAAGCAACAAACCCTGTTGCTTAGCAACAGGTTCAGAACAATGGCCACAAGTTCCAAGCGTCTCTGTAGCTTAGCAACAGCTGCAGCCACACCCTTGCACAGCAACAGATTGAGGAAGGCAAGTAACATGAAGTATGAACCTACTCCTGAATTTTGCCGGTTAACCGAGATTTCCGGTTATTTAGGTGCCGGTAAATCGAAAGTTTCCTGTATTGGCCCAGGACACAGGGAGAACTCCCTTACTCTTCTTCAAAATAGTGCCATGGGATCTTTTACGTCCATCTGAGAGAGCAGATGGGGCCTCAGTTTAAACATCTCATCCGAAAGACGGCACCTCCGACGGTGCAGCACTGGGAGTGTCAGCCTAGATTTTTGTGCTCAAGTCTCTGGAGTGGGGACTTGAACCCGCGACCAGTGCAGATCGGGGATTGAACCTGGGCCTTTCCCATTCTGTCTGGCACACGCGGTCAATGGGTAAACCCACAGAGCCACTTGACGTGCCCTGTCACTGCTACAAGATGACACTCACACAACGGGATGAAGAGCTTTGATAATATTACTGCAGAGTCACCAGATCATTACTGAGAAATTGAAAAGTGTTTTCTATTCTGATCCCAAAGGAAAGCTGCTGATAAACTGTTTATTGCACCCGATGGTGTACATTTGGCACTGGATCTTGGTTCAGTAAGTGCTTTTATCACCTCCTCTGTCTCCTTAATTTTTTAAATACCTCATTATTCATCCTATTTCACTCATTGAATGATTTGCATTCTTTTGTCCCCTGGTTACCCGCATAGTGCTCCATATCGCAGCTTGTTGACTTTTCCTTCCAGGTGCTTTCTCGACTGCCGTTCGAGGTCGCCAGCCCTCCCGGTTTGCCCTGGTGTCTCCAGGAATTAAAGACACTCCAGGACAGTGCTGCAAGCAACCCAGGGAGTAATATCATAGGAACATTAAATACATTGTATTTTTTCAAAAACATTTCTTTGAACACTTTTGTTCATTAGTTATAAAAAATATTGGACGTGGGGAAAAAGGATGTGATGCGCTATCAATTACTCATAAAAGACTGAGAGTTAAGAGAGTAACTAAAGGCTTTTATTAACAAAAGAATGAAGGTCTGCCTCGAGTGGTCGACCGGTCCAGAAATACAAAGGGCTGGGGAGCAGTCACCTTTATACTAGGACTTGTGGGAGGAGTCAGCCGAGGCATGTCCAGGCATGTACACAGTGGAATACAAACAGTGGTTTACCACAGGATGTTTGACTGACAGAATCACCCAGTTGGCTAATGAAGCGTCTACTCGCTTTCCAATTTGAAACAGAGGAACAGGAGGAGGCCATTCAGCCCCTCGAGCCTGCTCCGCCATTCCATTAGGTCATGGCTGATCTGTATCTTAGCTCTATCTACCCGCCTTGGTTCCATATCCCTTAATACCCTTGCCTAACAAAAATCTAGCAATCTCAGTTTTGAAATTTTCACTTGACCCCCAGCCTCAACAGCTTTTTGGGGGGGAGAGTTCCAGATTTCCATCACCCTTTGTGTGAAGAAGAGCTTCCTGACATCACCCCTGAATGGCCTGGCTCTAATTTTAAGGTTACGCCCTCTTGTTTTGGACTCCCCCCACCAGAGGAAATAGTTTCTCTCTATCTACCCGATCAACTCCTTTAATTATCTTAAACACCTCGATTAGATCACCCCTTAATCTTCTGTACTCAAGGGAATACAAGCCCAGTCTGTGCAACCTGTCTTCATAATTTAACCCCTTTAGCCCCGGTATCATTGGCGTAATAAAACTCACTACGCACTTGGTTTGAGTATAAAGCAAGGCTTTAATCAACTTGTTTCAGAACATGGAGGTCTAGTTGTACTTCACTAGTTCCTGTCTTACAAAATGTCCCTGGCAAGCTGGGGCCAACGCCCGAGTATTTATACTCCTTGGACGGCGCCACCAGCTGGCCGTCCAGTGTTATTTCATAGGTAGTTTCTTGATGAGATTTATGACAATCATTCTGATGAATCTGCGCTGCACCCGCTTCCTGAAGTGTGGTGCCCAGAACTGAACGCAGCACTCTAAATGAGGTCTAACCAGACCTTTATATAACTGTAACTTAACTTCCGCCCCTTTGTATTCCAGCCCCCTTGAGATAAAGGTCAACATTAGATTTGAGTGATTTCCGTACTTAGACTCTTAAATCACTCCGCTCCTCCACAGTTCCTAGATTCTCACCAACTGAGCCATGGTTGACCACATAAGGGATCACATACATCCAGCACATTGCAGACTAACAATGGAGTTAGCTGAATTCAGCTGGGGTGGTCTTGGGGGATGCTAAAGTTGACTTTTGCACTCGGGAGGGCAAAAAAAACCAGCGAGGATTCTATTATGTCCGTGTGTAATTGAGACACGGACTGCAGGAGTTGGTTATAACAGGTCTTTACTGAGTGGAGACAAACTGGAACTAACTATGCAAAGTTACTACACAGGCTTATATACAGGGGTGGTCACTACTGGTACTGCAGTATACAGGGGCTGCAGAATATAGTTCCTTCTGCAAAGTACATACACTACAATTCCTCCCCTTTTAGCTAAACAGTACATAACATTCGATTAATAATTAAATAACATATTTACAATTACAGTTGTCATATACATTAGCTGAAGTTAAGCAATTATAAGTTCAGTCTTTGAGGAGGCTTCCTGATTCTGTCTGGATAACGCCTCTTTGGGGTATCAGGTTCTTCTGGCAGAGTTGATTCGGAATCAACGTCGTTGTTGGGTTCGTCTGCTTCCAATATTCCCGATTCTGAGGTAGATGCAATTGGTACTTCGGTTTCATCACCAGGTGTATCGGATCGTGGTGTGGAATTGACATTTTCCAGTGACTCTAGAATCTGGTCAGCATGGCGTCTTACAATGCTCTCTCCAACGTCCACGGTATACATTAGAGGTCCTTGCCGTGTACAGATCGTTCCTGGCTGCCATTTCTCTGTGCGGTAGTCCCGGGCCAAAACTGGTTGACCTATCTTAAAACTCCTGGTCGGCCTTTCATTCATATTCTGAAACTGCCTGTTCTCCACATCTCTTCTGATGTTTGGCTTAACCAAATCCAAGCGGCATCGTAGTCTTCGATTGAAGAACATCATGGCTGGAGTTTGGTTGGTAACCGCATGTGTCGCATTCCGGTAGGCAAACAAGAAGTTATCCACCTTGTGTTGTAGGGGTATGTCTTTATTACACATTGCCTTCTTGAATGTTTGAACGAACCTCTCAGCCAATCCATTGGTGGCTGGATGATATGGGGCAGAATGCTTAACACCATTACATAGAAACATAGAAGATAGGAGCAGGAGTAGGCCATTCGAGCCTGCTCCACCATTCAACGAGATCATGGCTGATCATCCAAACCCTAGGACCCGGTCCCTACACCGACAGCCATCCCACCCAAGCCCTATCCCCGTAACCCCACGTATTTAATCCCCCCTAACACTAAGGGCCAATTTTTATCATGGCCAATCAACCTAACCCGCACATCTTTGGACTGTGGGAGGAAACCGGAGCACCCGGAGAAAACCCACGCAAACACGGGGAGAATGTGCAAACTCCACACAGACAGTCACCCGAGGCCGGATTTGAACCCGGGTCCCTGGCGCTGTGATGCAACAGTGCTAACCACTATGCCATCGTGCTGGCATAGTTCTTTAAGAACCTCCGGAACTCTTCAGACACAAACTGTGGTCCATTGTCGGAGCAAATCTGTTCAGGCAGCCCATTTCTGGCGAATATGGTTCGTAAGACTGTGATAGTTTTTTCTGTGGTGGTTGAGGACATTTTTATTACCTCTGGCCACTTTGAATGTGCATCCACCGCAATTAAAAACATTGAGTCCATAAATGGACCAGCAAAATCAATGTGCACCCTTTGCCATGGAGATGAGGGCCACTCCCACGGATGTAGAGGGGCTTGTGGTGGGGCGTTTTGGACCTTCTGGCATCCTGTACAGCTCTTGGTCATCTCTTCGATTTCTCTATCGATTCCCGGCCACCACACAAACGCTCTGGCTAAGTTCTTCATTTTTACCCCTCCCAGATGACCCTCATGAAGCTCATTGAGCACTCTATCCTTCAATTTGGGTGGAATTACTACTCTGGATCCACACATCAAGGTTCCTCTGCACACTGACAGCTGTTCTCTTCTCGGCGAGAATGCTGGCAACAGTGGTTCGCCATGTGCTGGCCATCCCTTCACCGTTAAATCATAGACCCAGGAGAGTGTCGGGTCATTTCGTGTTTCCTTTTCTATGTTTGCATTCGTCACAGGTAGACATTCGACTATGGTCGAGTGGAATATCTCCACTGGATCCACTGCAGGTGCTTCTTCCACCGTCAGCAACGGTAGGCGCGACAATCCATCAGCATTCCCATGCTGTTTAGTTCCTTTATACTCAATGTCATATTGGTGTGCCCCTAGGAAAAGGGACCACCTCTGTAGCCGTTGTGCTGTCATTATCGGGACGCCCTTCTGAGGGTTGAAAATGGAGACAAGAGGTTGATGATCAGTTAGTAGAGTAAATTTCTGACCGTGCAGGTAGTGATTGAACTTCTTCAACCCCCACACCAGGCTGAGGGCCTCTCTGTCAATCTGGGCGTAGTTACGCTCGGCTGGAGTTAACAAGCGTGACGCAAAAGCTATCGGCCTCTCTGAACCATCAAGGAATTTATGTGACAGTACCGCTCCAATGCCGTAGGGAGACGCATCACACGCCAGTCTTATCGGTAGTGATGGGTTGTAGTGAGCCAATACTTCTCTTGAAGTGATTAGGTCTTTACTCTTCTGAAAGGCCCGCTTACATTCATCGCTCCATTTCCATGCTACTCCAGTTTGTAGTAGGGCGTTCAGTGGGTGCAGAATTGTGGACAAATTCGGCAAAAACTTATGGTAGTAATTCACCAATCCGAGGAATGACCTCAGTTGCGACACATTTTCAGGCGCTGGAGCCTTAACTACCGCTTCAATTTTGTCAGGGGACTTATGTAACCCCTCTTCATCAATCACGTGGCCACAATACGATATCTGTTTCTTAAAAAACTCGCACTTGGGGCGATTGGCTCGTAGCCCATGTTCTCTTAGTCTAGTGAGCACCTGCTCTAGGTTGGCAAGGTGTTCACTGTCATCTTCATCTGTCACTAGGATGTCGTCCAAGTAACACTGAGTCCCCGGAATCCCTTGCAGGACTTGTTCCATCGCTCTTTGCCATATCGCCGGAGCTGATGCTACTCCAAATACCAGTCGATTATACTGGTAAAGACCTTTGTGAGTGTTTATCGTGAGATACTTCCTAGAGGATTCTTCAACCTCCATCTGCAAATCTGCTTGTGCTAGGTCAATTTTTCTAAAACGCTTCCCTCCGGATAGTGAGGCGAAAATATCTTCTATCCTCGGGAGATGATATTGTACAGTGTGAAGGACTGGATTCACCGTCACCTTGAAGTCCCCACAGATGCGAACCTTCCTTGGCTCCTCAGACTTATTATTTAACGTTTTCTTCATGACAGGAACGATGGGTGTCGCCCACTCGCTCCAGTCTACCTTAGATAACATGCCTGCATTCTCCAGATTCTCCAGCTCTGCCTCGACGGCTGGGCGAATTGCATATGGTACCGGTCTTGCTTTGAAAAACTTGGGAATTGCATTCTCTTCTATTTTTATCGAGGCGGTTACGCCTTTAAGAGTTCCCAGTTCTTGTTGAAATACCTCTTTGGCGTTAGCTAAGATTTTTGACAATCG
This sequence comes from Somniosus microcephalus, assembly GCF_052327205.1. Classification (NCBI taxonomy): domain Eukaryota; kingdom Metazoa; phylum Chordata; class Chondrichthyes; order Squaliformes; family Somniosidae; genus Somniosus; species Somniosus microcephalus. Next base: position 8,340,990 of record NC_141010.1, read on the forward strand.
TCCAGGTGTGACGTCGTCATCCTTTTTACCAGCCACCGTCAGTGCCTGAATGGAGTGCCAGTCTAAACTTATCTTCCTGACCCATTCACATCCCAATAACGGTGGTCCACCATCTTGCAGTATGTACAGATACAATTTCTGTATTTCCTTGCCGTTGTATTCGACAGGCACCCTTATTTTCCCTCTGGGGTATACTTTTTGCCCCGTATACGTCTTCAAGACAATGGATGTCTCTTTCAAGGGTATGTGTGAGAATAGTAGTCTCGTCGATTCATGATGGTCAGGGCTGATCCTGTATCCAATTCCATTTTGACTTGGGACCCTGCTATCGTGAGGGTGACCCAAATGGTTCGGTAATCCTCTTTTGCGATTACGTTGTGAAGTTTGAGACAGCTTAGTCTTTTATTCCCGGATTCACTATCGCTAATCTGGTCTTCGGAACTACTGTCTGTCATCTTTTGTACTTTCCTGTACTGTTCCTTAGTAGCCTTTTTGTTGTCGTTAGTCTTCTTCCCAGACCTGCAAACTCGTGCAATGTGTCCCATCTTTCCGCATTGCCTGCATATTTTGTTCTTGGACCAGCAGTCCTTCTGGTCATGGGTTGTTCTGCCGCAGCGATAACATTTTTCAAATCCCCGTGTCATTTCGTGGGTGCCGTATTCCTGTGGCTTTTGCTGTATTTCCACAGCTCCCCTTGCTGCTGCTGTATTTCCGCAGCTCCCCTTGCTGCTGCTTCGTACGATACTGCCACGCTGAAAGCCTTATCTAGCGTCAGCTCTTTCTCTGAGAGTAACCTCTTCTGGGTTCCTTCACTCAGGAGTCCACAGACAAATTTGTCCCATAGAGTATCTGTCAGTCCTGCTCCGAACTGGCAGTGCTTTGATAGCTCCTGTGGAATTTAAATCTTTCTGCTATCAGCAGCGGTGTAGGATTTAGGTGTTCCTGTAGGATATCAACAATTTCGTTAAAACTCTTCGCCATCGGTTTGGCTGGAGTAATCAGGTTCCGCAATAGGCCGTACGTTCTTGCGCCCATTAAGTTTAGTAGTACCGATGCCTTTTTCTCATCGGCTACTTCGTTTGCCTCGCAATATACTTCGACTCTTTCCACATACGTGGTCCAGTCTTCTATTGCATTATCGAAGGCAGTGATATTGCCAGTCTTCGGCATCTTGGAAATCTAAGATGGCACCTCCCGCGCTTTGCCTTCTTCCCCGATTTAACAAAATGGCGCCTCCTGCGCTTTCCGTCTTCTCCGCTGCTGCTAGCGCTGTTGCTGGCGTTTTATGCCTTGATGGCGACGCCCTATGGTCTTCGCGCACTTCCCCCCGCGCTGCTGCTAACGCCGCTCTCCGCGGTTCCCGTGGCAAACTGCAGCTCCTCGCGGCTTTCTGCGCTTCTAATTTCTTTTATTTCCCCGTCGTCGGAGCAACCCTACGGGACACTTTCCTCCCTCTTCTCGGGTCTGTACGCTGCCCGGCTTCGTAGCACCGGTCGTGCCCTGTGTGCTCCACCCTCTCTCTCTCTGTCCTCTTCCCGACAACGCTGCTCGGCCCCGTTGAAAAGCCACCCGATCGAGCTCTAGCCCGCCGCTGCCCAGGAAGGATCAGTGTACTACCTGCCACCAGCCCGATTAGCTGGAACACCATCGACAGGATAACCAAGCCCAGCTCTCGACAGCCTCTCCTGTAAATCTTCAACTCCGATGAATCAGAGGCGGTTGCCCACGGTCGACGCCCGTTTCTTCTGTTTGTTTTTTTTTCTTTCTTCCTTCTGGCCTCGACCTCTGACAACTTCGCTTCAGGGATGGATCCCCATGAGGTGGTGCAGACTGTAGGTAAGTTCGGATCTGCTCATCACCAGTATTATGTCCGTGTGTAATTGAGACACGGACTGCAGGAGTTGGTTATAACAGGTCTTTACTGAGTGGAGACAAACTGGAACTAACTATGCAAAGTTACTACACAGGCTTATATACAGGGGTGGCCACTACTGGTACTGCAGTATACAGGGGCTGCAGAATATAGTTCCTTCTGCAAAGTACATACACTACAGATTCTTGCTTCCTGATGACTGTTGAAAAGTACGCTTCATGTGAGGACTGAGCCAGGCTCAGCTAGATGCCCCACTGGTTTAATGGTTTGTTAACAATCACTGTCTAGGCTCACTTGTGAAGAATGGGCAGCACCTTAATCATTCACTCCCTCCACCACCGGCGCACCGTGGCTGCAGTGTGTACCATCTACAAGATGCGCTGCAGCAACTCGCCAAGGCTTCTTCGGCAGCACCTCCCAAACCCGGGCGGACGCCTAAAACAGGCGTTTATCCTTAAATATGTAAATTAGGGGCCTAATACCTGTTGAAGAATCCCAACTTTATCGGTGATGAGCAGTCATCAGTCGTGCCTCACTCGGGATTCTTCAGTGGCTCCCCACGACTGCCAGCTCCAGGTAATTGAAAAACTCATCATGCGGAGCCAGGAGGAGCAAGTGTGCACCTCTGAATCCATAGGAATTGACATGAGGCTTAAGGCTAAAGGGATCAAGGGGTATGGGGAGAAAGCAGGGACCGGGTACTGAATTTGGATGATCAGCCATGATCTCATTGAATGGTGGAGCAGGCTCGAGGGGCCGAATGGCCTACTCCTGCTCCTATCTTCTATGTTTCTATGAATCTTGTCATTCATGTGGAAATGACTTATGAAATAATACTGGGCGGCCTGCTGGTGGCGCTGTCCAGGGAGAGTATAAATACTCGGGCATGGGCCCAGCTTGCTCAGGACATTCTTTAACAGGAACTAGTGAAGGACACAACTAGACCTCCATGTTGAAAAACAGTTGATTAAAGCTTTGTTTAACGCTTAGACCAAGTGCCTAGTAGTTTTCTTACGTCAGGAATCGTGATCGGATCTCCAGCCTCCATGCCCAGACCCCCCCGGGACATACCCGAGGGCTGCTGTGGTCGAGACAGGCAGCCCGACACTGACCTCGTCGCTCGGGCAAGCTGCAAGTGCAGGCGCCACCAGCTCGCCCCGAGTATGATGGTGAGACCCTTGGTTTGGGTGCGTGTTGGCCACGCTGCATGTAACCTGGACCAGAATCTATCCCTCTGTCTCAAACTCCATCTCTACATCTTTTCCCATTGTGAATAATGGAAAACATTCCATTGAATTTACAGCACTGAAACAGGCCATTCGGCCCAACTGATCCGTGCCGGTGTTTCTGCTCCACACGAGCCTCCTCCCACCCCTCTTCATCTCACCCCATCAACATATCCCTCTATTCCCTTCTCCCTCATGTGCTTGTCTAGCTTCCCCTTAAAGGCATCTACACTATTCACTTCAACCACTCCCTGTGGTAGCCAGTTCCACATTCTCAACACTCTCTGGATAAAGAAGTTTCTCCTGAATTCCCTATTGGATTTATTAGTGACTATCTTATACAGGAAACTCATTTAAACGGCACCTAAATATCCAGAATTCTCTATTAACCGGCAAAATTCTCACTCTGAAAACAACACCTCAGTAACCGGCAATGTTGCTGAGTCCAAGTCTCCCGCGGTGGCCGAGTTAGTCAGTGGGGGTAGTTCTCCAAACTGCCACTACTCGGCCTCTTGGCGCTATCGGAAGTCCAAACACCTCAATACCCCTGTAACAGGAGTCTGACTCTCCCGCGCTGCTGGTAGTCTCTTCTGATCCGCCATTTTACAGGGGTACTGTGTGTCTCCCACGCTGCTGGTAGTCATTGCATTGCATTACCCTCAACTGGCAGTACTGGACTTAATCAAGCATCTTCCACCATCCATTTAACACGACATTCTGTAGGTGAGTACCCAGTTACTGTATACTGCACATTTCTTGATTTTTTAATTTTTCTTTGTTAAAAATAGCCTCGGTAGTTAACCCTCTCTGTCACCCAGAATTTTTGATCAACCGGTAACACGCCGGTCCCATCGGTGCCGGATACCAAAGAGTTTCATGTACTTCTGTCCCCTAGTTCTGGTCTCCCCAGCAAGTGGACACATCTTCTCTAAGTCTCCCCTATCAGAACCGTTCATGATCTTGAAGACCTCTATCGGGGCACCCCTCAGTCTTCTCTTTTCCAGAGAAAAGATTACTAGTCCGTTCAATCTTTCCTGATAAATGGAATCTCTCAGTTCTGGTATCATCTCTGTAAATCTTTTTTGCACCTTTTCCAGTGCCTCGATATCGTTTTCATAATATGGAGATCCGAACGGTGCCCAGTACTCTTAAGTCTATCTTCTATGTTTAATATGGTAACCAAGGTTCGATATAAGTTTAATATAACTTCTCTGCTATTCAATTCTATCCCTCTAGAAGTGAACCCCAGTGCTTTGTTGTTTTTAATTGGTTTTATTAAGCTGCGTCGTTACTTTTAGTGATTTGTGTATCTGTACTCCCAGATCCCTCTGCTCCTCTACACCATTTAGACACTGATTTTCCAAGGAGTACGTGGCCTCCTTGTTCTTCCGGCCAAAATACACCACCTCACACTTATCCATATTGAAATTTATTTGTAAAATTACCCGCCCAGGCTGCATGTTAATTAACGTCTACCTGTCTCGCTCTCCTTTTTGTTCTGCAATTTAAAACGTGTTTTGGAGTTTGCACTCATTTAGCTTTCACTTTTGCGCGTCACTCTGCGGATCACACTGAAACTACTTATGTGCCACCTTGTGGCTCTCGGAGAACCTACAACAGGCAGTGTAAAAGCGTTTAGTGATAACAGGCTTTCTCATCAGTGAGGAGCTTCAACAATTACCCCGATATTTACCGAGGCCACATTCGGAGCGGGGTGGGGGGAGGGTTTATGTACGGGAAACCCGGAGCTATGGGTTTCCCGAACGTCCTGTACTTTTCGTGGGGGTGGGGGTGGGAGGCGAGAGGGGAGATCGTGGGGCTGGGGGTCAGACAGATCGTGCAGGGTGGGGTGGGGGGTTGGTGTGGGTTTACAGGGTAGCTTGTTGGGCCTGGCGGAAACACTCCTGCTCTTCCTGGCCCACATGCAATGCTATAAAGGCACTTACCTCACCGATCCAGCCCTTTTCGTCTCCTTTTACCCGCTGACGTGAGTTAAAAATAGAATGCTTGTTAAAATGGAGGCACGCAGCCTCCCTAAAAGGTTACAATGACCGCCCCGCCTCCTGAGAGCAGATTGGTCGCCCACCCCTCGCCCCGTCTCTGTTAAAACCAGACGTGGGCATGTTCAAGGCGGGTTGGGTTCGGGTTGGAAATGTAACATTTTTTTTAACTTCCAACAGTCAGCAGCACCCTGCATTGAGGGATAATGTACACAAACAAAATGATTTATTTCAGGAGGAACATAAGTAATTTAAGGTGTCAGCCGTGACACAGTGGGTAGCACTCTCGCCTCTGAGTCAGTAGGTGGTGGGAAGGGCCCTTACAGCACTGCTTGTGGTGCCACTCCGGAGACTTGAACACATAACCCAGGCTGACATTCCAGTCCAGCACTGAGGGAGCTCCGCTGCACCGCCCTCTTTCAGCTGAGACGTTAAACCGAGGCCCCGCCTGCCCTCTCAGGTGGACGTAAACAGATCCCGCGGCTACTATTTTGAAGATGAAAATCTTCTCCATGGAAATCACTAAAATAACAGATTACCTGGTCATTTATCTAATTGCTGTTCATGGGAGCTTGCTGTGCACAAATTGGCTGCCGCGTTTCCCTACATTGCAACAGTGACTATAATTCAAAAGTACTTCATTGGCTGTAAAGCGCTTTGTGATGTCCTGAGGTCATGAAAGGCGCTATAGAAATGCATGACTTTCTTTCTGTTATTATTTTCTCACTTTTCCCCTGTCTGCTCCCAGCCAATGTGCTCTTACTGCAGTGTCGCTGATCACTAGGAGGTAGATGGGCGTGGCTTTCTAGTGACCCTCCTGATAATATTCCAGAGCCTCCATTGCGGAAGTTCCTGATGTCTGCTTGGCTGAGATTGCGGACTCATCGTGTGGGGAATTGATGGCAAAAAACCTATACCGTTCACTGGAATTCCATCGTTCTGTGTTACTGTCCTGTCAGACAAGTTATGTTAAACTTGTACCGAACCTTGGTTAGACCACACTCACAGTGCTGTGCTCAGCTCTGGTCTCCATATTACAAAAAGGATGTGGAAGCACTGGAGAAAGTGCAAAAAATATTTACAAGGATGATACCAGAACTGAGAGGTTATAACTATCAGGAAAGACTGAACAGGCTGGGGCTCTTTTACCTAGAAAAGAGAAGACTGAGGGGTGACCTGATAGAGGTCTTTAAAATTATGAAAGGGTTTAATAGGGTAGAAGCAGTGATAATTTCCACTTGTGGGGAAATCCAAAACTAGAGGTCATAAATATAAGATAGTCACTAATAAATCCAATAGGGAATTCGGGAGAAACTTCTTTACTCAGAGAGTGGTGAGAATGTGGAACTCGCTACCTCAAGGAGTGGTTGAGGCGAATAGTATGGATGCATTTAAGGGGAAGGTGGATAAGCACATGAGGGAGAAAGGAATAGAAAGTTATAATGATAGGGTTAGATGATGTAAGGTGGGAGGAGGCTCGTGTGGAGCATAAACACCGAATGGCATGTTTCTGTGCTGTAAAATTTCATGTAATACTATGTAATGGGTGGATTTACTGCTCTAACATAGAAAACAATTAATTAAATAGCATCGGTCCATCTTCCCAAACTACATGTGGTGCTGTCATACTGTGAACAGGCCTGAAAGAAAGAAAAGAAAGACTTGCATTTCTATAGCGCCTTTCACGACTACCGGACGTCCTAAAGCACTTTACAGCCAATGAAGTACTTTTTGAAGTGTAGTCACTGTTGTAAAGTGGGAAACGCGGCAGCCAATTTGTGCATCGCAAGATCCCACAAACAGCAATGTGATAATGACCAGATCATCTGTTGTTTTAATGATGTTGATTGAGGGATAAATATTGGCCCAGGACACTTGGGAGAACTCCCCTGCTCTTCTTCGAAATAGTGTCATGAGATCTTTTACATCCACCTGAGAGAGCAGACGGGGCCTCGGTTTAACGTCTCAGCTGAAAGATGGCACCTCTGGCAGTGCGGCACTCCCTCAGCACTGCACTGGAGTGTCAGCCTGGATTTTTGTGCTCAAGTCTCTGGAGTGGGACTTGAAGCCACAACCTCCTGACTCAGTGGCGAGGGAGAAAACTGCAGGAAAATAAAGGTACTTAATACACAACCAAATCACCTCACTGGAGAGTGTGCTTTGTGTCAGAGAACGGAATGTGTTACATGAGAGGACTTCAACCCCATGATCGGTGTTGGTCCTGAAACGCAAGCCAGCTTGTGTTTAACTGGAGATTTTCACAGAGGTAATTTTATCCTGTTTTTGGAAAACTGTTTTCTTATGCTGGAGGGCAGGACTGATGGCAGCCAGTGACAAACACGGGCTCCCATGCTCAATTCACTTGCACTGAACTCAAGTGCTGGAGTAGCACATGTTTAGCACTGAAGTAATATTGGGTTTTATTTCACTGCAGGTTACAGGGGACATGAAACACTCTCCTGGTTAAGTAGTTATTATAAATCATCCTTAAAATCCTATGAAACATCCATTTTTCGGATGAGATGTTAAACGTCTGCCCTCTCAGGTGGATGGAAAAGACCCCATGGCTCTGTCATGAATCTTATCATGACTCATGAAGTAACACTGGGCGGCCAGCTAGGGGCGCCGTCCAAGGAGTATAAATACTCGGGCGTGGGCCCAGCTTGCTCAGGATGTTTCTGTAACCAGGAACTAGTGATGTAACTAGAATCTCATGGTTGTTAAACAGTTGATTAAAGCCTTGTTTTATACTCCAACCAAGTGCTCAGTAGTCTTTTTACAACAGGCACTATTTCGAAGAAGAGCAGGGGAGTTCTCCCCGGTGCCCTGGGTCAATATCCCTCAACCAACATCACTAAAAATGCAGGTTATCTGGTCATTATCTCATTGCTGTTTGTGGGAGCTTGCTGTGCTCAAAATTGGCTGCTGCGTTTCCCACAACAGTGACCACACTTCAAAAGTACTTCATTGTCTGTAAGGCGCTTTGGCACGTCCTGAGGTTGTGAAAGGCGCTGTATAAATGCAAGTCTTTCTTTTGCAATGGATAGGATTGATGAGCTGTACTGCTTCTATTGCGGGGGTTAAGGGGTAACTGTTTGCTCGCTCAATAGGAAGAATCAGATGGGCTGAAATGAAGGGCTGTGCCCGAAATAGTAATACTTCCCTTTCTCTACAGAAGCTGCCTGACTTGCTGAGTGTTTGCAGCATTTTCTGTTTTTGTTTCAGATTGTCTGAAATGCTCTCCTAAATTACCATGGCACCTTTACCTCAGATGAGAACAGCACCACCAGGCCTTGGTGATACTTAATGAGAGAAATAATGCATTTTTTCTCTTCTTCGCAGAGTCAACAGTGACTAAGACGACAAATATTTGCCAATAAACTCATCACCATTGAGTTAAAAGCATGCTAATTGCAGTATGATAATTACATTGTTTGAATGTGCTTTAGAGTACTTTATGGAGAATTGTTTTTGTGCACTCCACTGACGTCCTGGAAACATTTTGCAAGATGCTGTTTTTTGAGTGTTGCGGGTCGAGGGAGGAATGTTGGTTAGAATCAACTGTTCTTATTGAAATAGAACCCTAGAATCTTTAACATTCACCCGAACAAAAGTGCGAAGTGATACATTTTGGTTGGAAGAACGAGGAGAGGCAATATAAACTAAAGGGTACAATCCTAAAGTGGGTGCATGAACAGAGAGACTGGTGGTATATGTGCACAAATCGTTGAAGGTGGCAGGGCAGGTTGAGAAAGCAGTTAAAAAAGCTTACGGGATCCTGGGCTTCATAAATAGAGGCATAGAGTACAAAAGCAAGGAAGTTATGATGAACCTTTATAAAACACTGGTCCGACCTCAACTGGAGTATTGTGTCCAATTCTGGGCACTGCCCTTTAGGAAGGATGTGAAGGCTTTCGAGAGGGTGCAGAAAAGATTTACAAGAATAGTTCCAGGGATGAGGGACTTCAGTCACGTGGATAGACTAGAGAAGCTGGGGTTGTTCTCCTTAGAGCAGAGAAGGTTGAGAGGAGATTTGATAGAGGTGTTCAAAATCATGAGGGGTCTAGACAGAGTAGATAGAGAGAAACTGTTCCCATTGGCGGAAGGGTTGAGAACCAGAGGAGACAGATTTAAGGTGATTGGCAAAAGAACCAAAGGCAACATGAGGAAAACCTTTTTTATGCAGCGAGTGGTTATGATCTGGAATGCACTGCCTGAGAGGGTGGTGGAGGCAGATTCAATCGTGGCTTTCAAAAGGGAATTGGATAAGTACCTGAAGGAAAAAGATTTGCAGGGCTGTGGGGAAAGGGCGGGGCAGTGAGACTAGCTGAAGTGCTCTTGTAGAGAGCTGGCATGGGCTCGATGGGCCAAATGGCCTCCTTCTGTGCTGCAACCATTCTATGATTCTAAACCAAACAGGCAGACAGGGTCTTGGTTTAACATCGCACCTCAATTAATGTAGCACTGAGGGATTAATTGGACAGCTGTTTCAAAGAGCTGGCACAGGTACTTGGGCCGAATGGCCTACTTCTGTGCTGTATGATTCAGTGATTCTATTCTACAAATTCATTCTTGGGCTGTGGGCGTCGCTGGCAAGGCCGGCATTTATTGCCCATCCCGAGTTGGTCTGAGAAGTCTATTTGATCCATTGATGTAGTGGTTTAATACAACTGAGAGGCCACTTAGGAGTTAACCATGTTGGTGTAGAATTGGAGTCACATAGAGGCCGCAGGTTGCCTTACCTGAAAAGTTAGTGATCCAGTTGGATTTTTACGACCATCCAACAGCTTTATGGTCACTTTTACTGAGACCAGCTTTTTATTACCAGATATTGGCCTAGAAATTCAGTTGCGTTCGCCAGCCGCTAACGCCATAAGAGGGGTAGATTTGCAGCGCTAGGCACTTAGCGCCCGGGCGCAGAACGATCTGCGCCTACGCCCAACTTCAGTTGACATTTAGCGCCGGCGCAAAGTGTTTGCGCCCGCTCAGCTGCACGCGCAGCTTATGACGTCATTTCGTCGTGCAACGCTGTTTGTGCGCCCCAAACCGGAAATTCAGTGGCGCCCGGCCAATGTGGGCGTGGCGCTGTTAAGAACTGTGAAGTGGAACGCAACAGAGGCCCTGTGGGCCTCGGGGAGCGCTAATTAAAGGGCACTTACACTGACCTATAAAGCCCAGCCATTTTGCTGCAATGACTTCAGTGCTTTGGATTTCTGGACAGAGACCAAGGAACAGAGCTTACTGATTTGGGACAACATAGGAGAGGTATTTCTGGCTTCTGGCCAGAGCTTGGAAATTTGAATCATTGTGATTTAACTGTTTGCAAGTTTATTATGGGGGCTGTATGGGGTTCCAACCCTCAGTTCCAGCATTATGTGCGAAGGGCTCGCAGACGCTGTGTGAGAGGGCCAGCCATGCCTAGACGCAGAGGGGCCATCAGGCGTCGGCAACGTAGGCCTTACCCACTCAGGGAATACCGGCAGCAGGTGTCCTATCTCACCATGACTGCCGCGCATTGTGTTAAGAGGCTGCGCTTCAGAAGGGAGGTGGTTGCAGAGATCTGCCAGCTGCTTCACAGAGACCTGCGTCCACAGCTGATGTGCAGGACGTCTCGGTGGAAGTGAAGGTCACGGTGGCTCTGAACTTTTATGCAAGCGGCTCCTTCCAAGCCGCTGCTGGGGACATAGCGAACATCTCCCAGTTTGCCGCGCATCGCTGCATCCGGCAGGTCACCGATGCCCTTTTCGCGAGGAGACACCAATTCATCTCCTTCCCCATGACCCTAGAGAGGCAGGAGCAGCGTGCAGTCGGATTTGGCAGGATCGCGGACTTCCCCATGGTGCAGGGCGCCATTGACTGCACGCATGTGGCTATGCGGGCACCTATCGACAATGCCGAGAATTACCGCAACCGGAAGGGCTACCATTCCCTCAATGTACAGCTGGTGTGTGACCACAGGCAGCGCATCCTAGCTGTCAATGCCCGCTTTCCAGGAAGCAGCCACGATGCATTTATCCTGCGCCAGACTACTGTGGCTGACATGTTCGAGGCACAGCCTCCACCAAGGGGATGGCTTATTGGGGACAAGGGCTACCCTTTGTGTACATGGCTCATGACCCCGCTCCGCGCGCCCAGGACCCCTGCGGAGGAGGCATACAACGAAAGCCATCAAGCCACAAGGAACATCATAGAGCAAACGATTGGCGTCCTCAAGCAATGGTTCCGCTGCCTGGATCGCTCCGGCGGATCTCTACAGTATTCGCCGGATAGAGTCTCCCAGTTCGTCGTCGTTTGCTGCATGCTGCACAACCTGGCTATCCGCAGGACTCAGGCACTGCCACCTCACGTTGGACCACCACCTCAGGAGGACGAGCAGGAGGACCATGAGGAGGAGGAGGAGGAGGAGTACCAGCCCAGGAGGGAGCCACAAGGTCCAAGGGCCGTCCGCCGGCGGCTTATTGAACAACACTTCTAGGCCCCCTGTCAGGGAATGGCTTGTGGCAATGAACGCACCTGAATGCAGCCGCTCCGCAAGCCCTCAGCCGCTTAACGCAACAACCACTGGAAACATGACACCTGGACAAGCTGAATAAATAAAAAGCTTTATTTAACAAACTCAGGGCCCTTCCCACATGAAACAGAAAAACAGACAAGACCCCCAAAAAACAGTCACAAAAATATCTCACTCCCACAACCTGGGGAGGAATAACAAAACTTGCCCATCCAATTGGCCTTCATCCTCGGCCTTACCAAAATAAGCCCCCCCCACAACACAAACACCCCCATATAAAAAAAACCGTTGCCAACACACTCTACTGGGTGTGCCGAGAGGGCGAGTCCTTGTGCAGCCTTGTGCGGCCCCTGCCCGACCTGTTGCTCCGCCTCAACCTGGGCCCTGTGGGTGTTGCAAGGCTGGGGGAAGGCTCCTGAGGGGCAGAATGCGTGACGGCAGATGCCCTTGGGGGTCGGCCTAGACGAGGACCGGCCCTGGAGGGGCCGGCTGCTGACTGCTGCAGCTGTGGCTGGGCAGCATCAGTCTCTGCAGCAGCTCGTCGCACCTTGGCTGGGGGAGTTGCAGTGGCGGCTGCAGCAATGGGGGCAAGCTGGCTGATGCCAGGCGCTCGCTGGTCGCCAGAGACTCTGGCACTCGGCCGGGCTGGCAGTGCAGCAAGCGCAGCAATCTGGTGGAGGCCAAACCGCTGTGCTGCAGCAGGGCGGCGGGTGCCCTGGCGATGCTTCCGCGACACAGCGAGTGTGGCAGAAGTGAGTGCCCGAACTGCCCTGGTCTGTGCCCGCATCAGATCAGTGAGTGTCTGCACGGCACCACTCATGAACTCGCGACTCGCGTCCTGCGCTGCCGCGAGTTGCTGGACACCCCTGTCCTGTGCTGCCGTGAGTTGCTGGACACCCCTGTCCTGTGCTGCCGCGAGTTGGTCGACACCCCTGGCCTGTGCTGCCGCGAGTTGTTCGACACCCCTGGCCTGTGAGTCCCCGAAAGCGGCCACACTATGAGCCAGGGACTCAATGGCCTGAGGCAACTGTCCCACAACCCCCATGAACTCCTTGTGGCGGCGCTCAGAATCCGCGGACATTTCATCTAGGAGGCGCACCTCCTGGGCGAGGACCGTCTCCGGACTGGAGGCCGGACTCTCCCTCTGGGGAGAAGGCCGCTGTTCTGCCCGACCCTTCCCACGTGCCTGGACGCCACTGGGCCCAGGAACTGGCCTCCCCTGCAACACTTGCCCCCTCTGGGGAGAAGGCCGCCGTTCTGCCCGACCCTTCCCACGTGCCTGGACGCCACTGGGCCCAGGAACTACACCCCCCTGCAGCACTTCCCCCTGGCTCTCCTCCAGGCAAGACGTCTCCCCTCCATTGCCATCCCCTGGCGCGGATGAGGCTTCGCCCGATGTGCCGCCTTCCTGTTGGTCCTCGTCGTCCTCCTCTTCCGAGGGACTGGCACTCTCAGCTTCAAGGACCCCCTCCTCACCAGCTGAAAGCAGGAAGGCACAAGAGTAGCTTTAGAGTGAGGACAGGGCGTCAGCGAGGGAGGCATGAGTGGTGGCATTCAGCGCATTGGTCGGACAGTGGCAAAGAATGTAGATCTGATGCGCTAGGGGAACGAGAGAGGTCCAAACGGTCATGTCCTTACCATTGGGTCGCAGCACAGGGTCGGCATCTCCAATGGCAACAGGGCCAGTCACCCGGCCACGCATGAGTCGAGCCACGCTCTCCTCCAGCTCACTGAGCTCCTGGAACTGGGCACGACCTCCCCCGGTGACATTCTGGCTCTTCAAATTCCGGGCCATCTTGGCCTGCAAGAGAAAGGACGGCCTCTAAGTACATTGTGGTGGCCTGTTGTTGTGTGCACTGCCTCCCATGGTCGAATAGCTTGGCCAGTGTGGTGGCCTGTTGTTGTGTGCACTGCCTCCCATGGTCGAATAGCTTGGCCAGTGTGTTAAGTGCAGAAAGTGCTATTGAGGATCATGCCAGTGCCATAGCTGCGGGAGGAGGGCTGGCCATTAGGCCTTTGAGGTCCCTTTGCCCATAATGTGAGGTGCACATGCAAGGATGAGGAGGACACTGGAAAGGGTTCATCACCTTGACCATCCGAGTGAGGTCGTTGTACTTCTTGCGGCATTGGTCACCAGTCCTGGGGACATCGCTGTTGACTGACACCCTGTGGGCGATTTTCCTCCAGGCTCTCCTGTACTGCCTCCTGGGAGCCTTCTTGCCACTGTCTGGGCACAAGATCTCTTTGTACCTTTCCAACCCCCTAACCAGCACCCTCAAAGCATGCTGGGAGAAGCACTGCGCTCATTCACGGGCCTTCTCCATGGCTTCAGGCGCTATTTGGGTCCACCAGCAGTGTTCAGGCCTAGCTGCAGGGCTCCACTATCCAGGGCGTGGCTGCAGACCAAGTCGAACCTTCCCCCTTTAAGAGCTGGGTGTCTGCTGTCAATCAAAACATGACCGCACCTGCGCCCGGCCTCGGCGTTATCAGTCCGCACCGCCGGCTTAGCGCCTAAAGATAGGAGTGCAACGCCAGTTTCAGCGCTCGCCCAAACTCTTGGCCAAATCTACTGAATTTCGGCGAACTGACCTGCACTTACCGGCGGGCGCTAACTTTAGCGACCGCCCGACTTTACCGCCCCAAAAGTGGCTATACTGAATTTCTAGGCCATTGTTCTCAGACTGCCCTGGTAGGATTTGAATTCACGTTCTCTGGATTATTAGTCCAGTAACATGACCACTCCATTACTTTACCCTGCTCAGTCCCAGGCCTAGCCTGACTCAACGGCAGTGGGTTGCCGGATCTGGGAGCGAGCGGCTAGGCAATGGCCAAGGCCAGAATGGAAGTCACATCTGAGATTCAGCGGGGAGGCTGAGGCGGCAGCTGGAAGGGAGCCTGAAAGCCCAGAGTGGAGAGTTACTGGTGCAAGAGAGCCTGCTGGTGTTGGGGGTTGTGTTGGCGTGTGTCTGAGGAATTCTGCTGGTGCAGGAGAGCCTGCTGGTGTGGGGGGTTGTGTTGGCGTGTGTCTGAGGAATTCTGCTGGTGCAGGAGAGCCTGCTGGTGTGGGGGATTGTGTTGGTGTGCATCTGGGGAATTCTGCTGGTATGGGGAAGCATGCTGGTGTTGGGGATTGTCTTGGTGTGTGTCTCAGGAATTCTGCTGGTATGGGAATGCCTGCTGGTGTGGGGGATTGTTCTGTGCAGGTACTGACTGGTGTTTATTAGCAAACATTAGCCAAAAGACCAGTCAAGACCGGAGAGGATAGGCCATGGGTATTTACATGACCAATAATACATTACAGTTATGTGGTTACCACAGATTACTGAGATTTCTGGATGTTGACAAACTTTTTTATTGAATAGACAGATATACCGTGAACGAACTGGATGCTAATTTTTATTGAACAAAGGGCCAAAGATGTGCGGGTTAGGTTGATTGGCTATGATAAATTGACCCTTAGTGTTAGGGGGGATTAAATACGTGGGGTTACGGGGATAGGGTGGGATATGTGTCGGTGCAGGCTCGATGGGCCGAAATGGCCTCTATCTGCACTGTGGGGTTTCTGTGTTTCTGTGAAAACCTGAGTAACCTCTTCTGATCTCCATCCAGTCATCTCCGTTCGAAAGTGTGCACGTGCGGACAGGATCAGGCTCCATTGCATTGCCCCACGTGACTGAATAGACATAGAAAACATAGAAAAATAGGAGCAGGAGCAGGCCATTCGACCCTTCGAGCCTGCACTGCTATTCAATATGATCATGGCTGATCCTCTATCTCAATACCATATTCCCGCTCTCTCCCCATACCCCTTGATGCCTTTTGTGTCTAGCCTTGTGAATAGTTTGTTGGCACTCAGTATCTAGGCTCACACATAAGAATTGGTTCGTTAGGTGAGATGCTGGAGGATAGCCAGTGTCCGTGGAATCCTGCCTCAGCATAGACCAGCTCCTTCACTGAAGTGGGAGTCACGGCATAGCAATCAAGAGGAGGAGCCGATTCTGGACTCCCTGACCCTGGAGCACCGAAATAAACTGGGCCTCCTACCGCCACCGTGGCCGACATCATCTAGGGACCAAACCCCGGACTTTCCTGATGTGTATCGTTCACCCATCGCCCCTATGCTCGCTGACCTACATTAGCTCCTGGTCCAGCAACGCCTCAATTTAAAAATTATCATCCTTGTTTCCAAATCTCTCCATGGCCTCGCCCCATCCTATCTCTGTAAGCTACTTCAGCCCTACAACCCTCCGAGATCTCTGCGCTCCTCCAATTCTGGCCTCTTGCGCATCCCCAATTTTCAGCGCTCCGCCACTGGCGGCTGTACCTTCAGCTGGCTGGGCCCCAAGCTCTGGAATTCCCTCCCTAAACCTCTCCGCCTCTCCTCCTGTAAAACATTCCATAAAATCTACCTCTTTGACCACCTGTCCTAATATCTCTTTATGTGGCTCGGTGTCAAATTTTGTTTGTTAATCGATCATGTGAAGCGCCTTGGGACGTTTTACTACATTAAAGGTGCTATACAAATGCAGATTGTTTTTTTATTCATTCACAGGATGCGGCCGTCATTGGCAAGGCCCAGCATTTATTGCCCATCCCTAATTGCCCTTGAGAAGGTGGTGGTGAGCTGCCTTATACAACTGAGTGGTTTGCTCGTGCATTTCAGAGGAACGAAAGAAAGACTTGCATTTCTATAGCGCCTTTCATGACCACCGGACGTCTCAAAGCACTTTACAACCAATGAAGTACAGTCACTGTTGGAATGTGGGAAACGCAGCAGCCAATTTGCACACAGACCAGATAATCTGCTTTTGTTATGTTGGTTGAGGGATAAATATTGGCCAGGACACCGGGGATAACTCTCCTGCTCTTCTTCGAAATAGTGCTACGGGCTCTTTTACGTCCACCTGAGAGAGCAGACGGGGCCTCAGTTTTAACGTCTCATCCGAAAGACAGCACAGCACTCCCTCAGCACTGCACTGGAGTGTCAGCCTAGCTTCAAGTTCCATGGAGTGGGACTTAAACCCACAACCTTCTGAGTCAGAGGCGAGTGTGCTTCCAACTGAGCCACAGCTGACACACAAGAAAGAGTCAACCACATTGCTGTGGGTCTGGAGTCACATATCGGCCAGACTGGGTAAGGACAGCAGATTTCCCTCCCTAAAGGGCAGAAGTGAACCAGATGTTTTTTTTACAACAATCTGATCCTTTCATGGTCACCATTACTGATGCTGGCTTTTTGTTCCAGATTTATTTAATTAACTGAATTTAAATCCCCCAGCTTGTGGTGGGATTTTAACTCATGTTGTTGGGTATTGGGCAGATACTCGATGGATAAATGTGCTGAGCCATCGGGCAAGGCATGCTTGCCAGTTTAAGGTAAAGGAAACTGCACATTGGCAGGATCTGAACTGACAGCAGCTGCACGAAACACTCTGCCTCTTTATGATGCCTGCTCCTGTGCACACATCTCCCAGAATAGATTTGCTAATGAGTCAAAAAAAAACTGATCAACAGATGGACAACCAGATAACTCGCTGTGGTTAAACACCTTTCCTCTTCCTCATACAGTAATGAGGGTTTTGAGAGGCAGCCTGGAGATATAATCGTGTACCTGGTGGTTCCTGTCAATATTTGGAGATTTGCTTTAAACACACAACCGGGGAATGTTGCAGCTGGGGAATTGTTGCTCAGGAACCAATCAACGTCAGAAGGTCGTGGGTTCAAGTCCCACTCCAGAGACTTGAGCACAAAAATCTAGGCTGACACTCCAGTGCAGTGCTGAGGGAGTGCTGCACTGTCGGAGGGGCAGTACTGAGGGAGCGCCGCACTGTCGGAGGGGCAGTACTAATGGGGCGCTACACTGTCGGAGGGGCAGTACTGAGGGGGCGCTACACTGTCGGAGGGGCGGTACTGAGGGAGCGCTGCACTGTCGGAGGGGCAGTACTGAGGGAGCGCCGCACTGTCGGAGGGGCAGTACTGAGGGGGCGCCGCACTGTCGGAGGGGCAGTACTGAGGGAGCGCTGCACTGTCGGAGGGGCAATACTGAGGGAGCGCCGCACTGTCGGAGGGGCAGTACTGAGGGAGTGCTGTACTGTCGGAGGGGCAGTACTGAGGGAGCGCTGCACTGTCGGAGACGCCGTCTTTCGGATGAGACGTTAAATCGAGGACCCGTCTGCTCTCTCAGGTGGACGTGAAAGATCCCATGGCACTATTTCAAAGAAGAGCATGGGAGTTATCCCCGGTGTCCTGGGCCAATATTTATCCCTCAATCAACTCACGAAAAAACAGTTTATCTGTTTGTGGGAGCTTGCTGTGCACAAATTGGCTGCAGCGTTTCCTACATTACAACAGTGGCTACATTTGAAAAAAAGAACTTCATTGGCTGTAAAGCGCTTTAGGATGTCTGATGGTCGTGAAAGGCGCTATATAATCCAAGTCTTTCTTTTCAACATTAAAATAGTGCAGCAGCTGTCGTGGTTAATCACTCACGTGAACAGTTTTTGTTTCCCTCATCCCCTCCTGAAGATGAAGAATCTTCATGGGGTAGAGTTACATGGGCGCTGGACCGAATTTGCTCCCTCACCCAAGTGGCCATCCAGTAATCTGTACGGTGGGTGTCAACAGGATATATGATCATGTAGGACGACAGACAAGCCCCGTCCTGTTCACGCACAAAGGGCTGGATTTTCATTGAGGAGGCGGGTAGGAGGCGGGACTACTACTTTCGGGGTTGTAGTCCCACCTCCATCGAGTTATGGCCAACCCATGCAATTTTGACTTGATTGACCTTGTTGAGCCCGCCCAGCAGGCTCAGCAGGCCAATTAAGGACCACCCGGCAACAGGTGATGTCACAGATTGTTATTTCATAAGAACATAAGAAGTAGGAGCAGGAGTAGGCCATACGGCCCCTCGGGCCTGCTCCGCCATTCAATAGGATCATGGCTGATCCAAATCTAGACTCACGTCCACTTCCCTGCCCTCTCCCCGTAACCCCCAATTCCCTTATCTGCTAGGAAACTGTCTATCTCCATTTTAAATTTATTTAATGTTGCAGCTTCCACAGCTCTCTGAGGTAGCAAATTCCATAGATTTACTACCCTCTGAGTGAAGAAGTTTCTCCTCATCTCAGTTTTGAAAGGGCAGCCCCTTATTCTTAGATTATGCCCCCTAGTTCTAGTCTCACCCATCAGTGGAAACATCCTCACCGCATCCACCCGATCAAGCCCCCTCACAATCTTATATGTTTCGATAAGATCGCCTCTCATTCTTCTGAACTCCAATGAGTAGAGTCCCAACCTACTCAACCTTTCCTCATACGTCAACCCCCTCATCTCCGGAATCAACCGAGTGAACCTTCTCTGAACCGCCTCGAGAGCAAGTATATCTTTTCTTAAATATGGAAACCAAAACTGCACGCAGTATTCCAGGTGTGGCCTCACCAATACCCTGTATAACTGCAGCAAGACTTCCCCCTTGCAATAAAAGCCAAGATTCCATTGGCCTTCCTGATCACCTGCTGCACCTGCATACTAACTTTTTGTGTTTCATGCACCAGGACCCCCAGATCCCTTTGTACTGTAGCACTTTGCAGTTTCTCTCCATTTAGATAATAACTTGCTCTTTGACTTTTTCTGCCAAAGTGCATAACCTCACTTTCCAACATTATATTGTATCTGCCAAATCTCTGCCCACTCACTTAGTCTGCCTATGTCCTTTTGCAGGTTTTTTATGTCCTCCTCACTCACTGCTTTCCCTGCCATCTTTGTATTGTCGGCAAACTTGGATATGTTGCACTCGGTCCCTTCCTCCAAATCGTTAATATAGATTGTAAAGAGTTGGGGTCCCAGCACTGACCCCTGCGGAACACCACTAGTTACTGATTGCCAGCCCAAGAATGAACCATTTATCCCAACTCTTTGGCCTAGAAATTCAGTATAGCCACGTTTGGGGCGCTACAGCCGGGCGGCCGCTAAAGTTTGCGCCCGGCGCAACTTCGCGCCACCTTCGCCGATATTCAGCGGCATCACCCCAAGAGGTTGCTGCTGCGCTAAAGCAGGCGATGCAAGACTATCATTAGGCGCTAAGCCGGCGATCCGGGGCGCTAACACTGAGGACGGGCGCAGCGCAGGTGCGGCGAGTTGCTCAATGAAGGCAGACACGCTGGCGCCGGTCAGCTCTTAAAGGGGAAGGGTCGACTTGTTTGGCTGCCATGCCCTGCACACTGCAGCCCTGAAGCAAGGCCTGACCATTGCTGGTTCATCAGTTCTACGCCCTCAACCATGGGGAAGCCCGCTATTCTTCCAAAGCCGATTGCACGCTCTTGCTGCTTGTCCAGGGTCATGGGGAAGGAGATGTACTGACGTCTCCTTCTGAAAAGGGCATTGTTCACCTGGCGGATGCAGCAATGTACCGCGAACTGGGAGATGTTGGCAATGTCCCCAGTAGCGGATTGGAAGGAGCCAGTGGCATCGAAGTTGAGAGCCACCTTCACTGCCACTGACAGAGACGTCCTGCTCCTCAGCTGTGGCTGCAGATCTCTGCGAAGCAGGTGGCAGATCTCAGTGACTACCTCCCTTCTGAATCGCATCCTCCGAACACACTGCTCCTCAGACATGTTCAGATATGAGAACTGCTGGCGGTATACCCTGGGCGGGTAAGGCCTCCTGTGCCGACGCCTGTTGGCCAATCTCCGTCTGGCCATGACTGGCACTCTCTCACGGCGTCTCTGATCCCTTTGAATGCAATGCAGAAAGCCAACGTTTCCACCCATTGCAGCCCCCATTATATGTGGCGACTCAAGGCTATGGCACTGAAAGTGAAATCCAAGTGCAAAGCTCTGGCCTAAAACCACAAGTACCTGTGCAAGCGCTGAGTCAAAGCAGAAAGCTCTCTGCCTTTGTCTCTCTCCAAATATCCGTCTCTCACACAGAGGGATTGGCACAAAATGGCTGCCACTTATACTGCAGGAGGAGTCCCCTTTAAATAGCGCCCCCCGCGCCCCGCAGCGACTGGGAACCGTTCCCCTCTACCAGTCGCTGGGGGCGCCAGGCGCAAAGAAGGGCGGCGACACTGAATTTCCGGTTCGGGGCGCACAAAGGGCGTTGCACGATGAAATGACGTCAGGATCTGCGCGTGCAGCTGAGCGCGCGCAAAGGCTTTGCGCCGCCGCTAAATCTTTACTGAAGTTGGGGAGAGGCGCAGATCGCGCTGCGCCCGGCCGCTAGCCGCCTAGCGCCCCACATCTCCTCCTCCTAAGGCGCTAGCGGCTGGCGCAAACAACTGAATTTCTAGGCCTTTTTTTTCTGTTAGATAGCCAATCTTCCACCCATGCCAGTATATTACCCCCAATCCCGTGATTTCTTATCTTGATCAGTAATCTTTTGTGTGGAACCTTGTCAAATGCCTTTTGGAAGTCCAAATACACTACATCCACTGGTTCCCCTTTATCCACCCTGTATGTTACATCCTCAAAGAATTCGAGCAAATTTGTCAAACATGACTTCCCCTTCATAAAACCATGCTGACTCTGTCCTATTAAATTATGTTTATCCAAATGCTCTGTTACTGTTTCCTTAATAATGGACTCCAACATTTTGCCAACCACAGATGTTAGGCTAACTGGTCTATAGTTTCCAGCTTTTTGTCTACTTCCCTTCTTAAATAAGGGTGTTACATTAGCAGTTTTCCAATCTGCCGGGACCTTTCCTGAGTCCAGGGAGTTCTGGAAAATAATCACCAATGCATCCACAATCCCTACCGCCACTTCTCTCAAGACCCTAGGATGTAGGCCATCAGGTCCGGGGGATTTATCCGCCGTAAGTCCCATTATTTTACTGAGTACAGGTAGACTATCCTTTATCCGAAAACCTCGGGACCAGCCGTGTTTCGGTTTTCGGAAAATTTCGGATTTCGGAAGGTATTTTATAAGACTGGGAAATTTGTCGGGGGTGGGTCGGCGGGGGTCCGCGGGGGCGTCGGCAGGGGTGGGGGTCGTCGGGGTCGGCGGTGGGGGTCGGCGGGGGGGTCGGCGGGAGTCGGGGTCGGCGGGGGGGTCGGGGTCGTGCGCACGACTTATGGTGACCCTCTGCTCAGCGTAAGTCGTGCGCCACTCTGGTCATGTCGTGCGCACGACTTACGCTTAACGATAAAACCTTCGGTTTTTAGAGGGTTTCGGTTTTCGGAAGTTCGGATAAAAGGTAGTCTACCTGTACCATCTCCTTAGTGATTTTAATCGTGTTTAGCTCCTCCCCCACCCCCCATTGCCCCCTGTTTGTCCAGTGTTGGGATATTTTTAGTGTCCTCTACTGTAAAGACTGATACAAAATATTTGTTCAGCGTCTTTGCCATCTCCATGTTCCCCACCACTAGTTTCCCGGTCACATCCTCTAAGGGACCAACGTTCACTTTAGCCACCCTTTTTCTTTTTATATAGCTGTAGAAACTCTTGCTATCTGTTTTTATATTTTTTGCTAGTTTACTTTCATAATCTATCTTCCCTTTCTTAATTAATCTTTTAGTTATTGTTTGCTGGCTTTTAAATGCTTCCCAATCTTCTATCCTCCCACTAGATTTGGCTACTTTATATGCCCTTGTTTTCAGTCGGATACTATCCTTTATTACTTTACTAAGCCACGGATGGCTGTCTTCTTTTATTCCCCTTTTTCCTCAGTGGAATATATTTATCTTGAAAGATGTGAAATATCTCCTTGAATGTAGACCACTGCTCTTGTACCGTCTTACACTTTCATCTGTTTTCCCAGTCCACTTTAGTCAATTCTACTCTCATACCTTCATAGTCTCCTTTATTTAAGCTCAGTACGCTGGTTTGAGATCCAACTCTCTCATCCTCAAACTGAATTTGGAATTCAACCATATTATGGTCACTCATTCCAAGAGGATCCTTTACTGGAACATTTTTTATTAATCCTGTCTCGTTACACAGGACCAGATCTAAGATTGCCTGCCCCCTGGTTGGTTCAGTTACATACTGCTCAAGGAACCCATCCCTAATACACTCTATGAACTCTTCCTCAAGGCTGCCATGCCCAATTTGATTAGTCCAGTCAATATGAAAGTTAAAATCCCCCATGATTATAACTGTTCTCTTATTACAAGCCCCAACTATTTCCTGATTTATACTCCGACCAACAGAGTTGCAACTGTTAGGAGACCTATAGACTACGCCCACTAGTGACTTTTTCCCCTTATTATGCCTTATCTCCACCCAAACTATTTCACTATCCTGATCCTTTGACCCAATATCATTTCTGACTATTGCAGTGATTCCATCCTTGATTAACATAGCAACCCCACCTCCCATTCCTTCCTGTCTGTCCTTTCTAATTGTCAAATACCCTTGTATGTTTAGTTCCCAGTCATGATTATCTTGCAGCCATGTTACCGTAATGGCCACCAGATCATATCAAAATTTCATCTGTCAAGACCTTTTGATAGATGAAATATCAGCGTTTCACAGCTGTTTGAAGCTGTCAAACACTGACAATCAGTACTCCAAGTTAATTCCTTCCTCTCAGGATGATTTAGAGATCTCAACAGAACAGAAAGCAGAATGCTGGAACTTTTGACAGATCACGGCCATTCTGCTTCCTGTGCCGGTGAGATGAGGGACTCCCGAGACCTGAAGGAAGGAAGGCTGTAAAGGTAAGTACATTTAGGTACAACTTCTTTAAACACTTTAAACACACTTACCTCTGCACTCATGCACCCATCACTCACCTGAACACCGGACATCTCGACCTCTCCAAGCCCTTCATCCCGACAGCATGCCTCGCTAACTTGGCGTGGTTTGGAGCCGTCGGGAATCCCACACTTCAGGGATGAAAATAGGGATTCGGCTAAAAACTGCCTGTTAACTACCTGTTAACAGGCACTAATCCCCTTCCCACCTCGGGGAGGCAGGTCCCAGTGTGGGTCGGGTACCCGCCTCCTTTGAAGCTGGCATGGAGGCAGGTTGGGTTCGTGCCCCCCCCCCCCCCCGATTTCAGGATTTTAACCCCCGACACGCCTCCAATCCCGCCTCCATGGCCCAATGAAAATCCTGCCCAAAGTGTTCATGCACAAACTTTCCAGCAAGAATCAGAAGCCCTGGCTACTTTTTTCCACGGTCTAACACAGGGGTGATTAGATCAATTGTACTGCCGCATAGCTTGAGAAACAAAGAAAGAACTTGCATTTCTATAGCGCCTTCCACAACCTCAGGATGTCTCAAAGCGTTTTACAGCCAATGAAGTACTTTTGAAGTGTAGTCACTGTTGTAATGTAGGAAACACGGCAGGCAATTTGTGCACAGCAAGCTCCCACAAACAGCAATTTGGTAACGACCAGATAATCTGTTTTCTCAGTGATGGTGGTTGGAGGGTAAATATTGGACAGGACTCCCCTGCTCTTCTTTGAATAGTGCCATGGGATCTTTCACGTCCATCTGAGAGGGCAGACGGGGCCTCGCTTTACCATCTTATCAGGGCACCTCCGACAGTACTCCATTGAATTGTCAACCTGGATTATGCACTCAAGTCTCTGTGGAGTGGGACTTGAACCGACAACCTTCTAACTCAGAAGGCAGGAAGTGCTACCCACTGAGCCACAGCTGACACAAAGATCGTCTAGCTCAGCGCAGAGTGTGAATTGAACCTGGGATCTTCTGATCACTATAACTCAGTAGCACAGCAGGTGGAGCCTTTACCTACTGAGCTATCAGGAGGGGCGGGAGAACACACTTCTTCTGTAAATTCTGCCAGATTAACCCCTTGGCGACTGTAGCCATTTCTAAGCAATAAGCCCATTTTGCAGGCACAAGAGATTGGGCGCAGATCAGGGGTCAGAAAGTGGAGACCAGGCAAAGGATGGAAATTCAAAGCAATCAGTCCACCTGGACAGTTATAGAGCTCAGGCACCTGGGAGCAGGTCACTATCTCGCCCTCTTGGCCGCACCGACCTGAAACAGGAAAAAGAAAATTAAGAAATAACTTACTTACCCAAACCCGTGACCTCCACCACCTAGAAGGACAAGGGCAGAGACGCATGGGAACACCACCACCTCCAAGTTCCCCTCCGAGTCACACGCCATCCTGACTTGGAAATATATCGGCCGATCCTTCATCGTCGCTGGGTCAAAGTCCTGGCACTCCCTCCCTAACAGCGCTGTGGGACAATGTTCCCTCTCATTTTTTTTTTTTAATGGGCTGCGTAGCCCATTCAAAATTCCGTGCATTCGCGGTTTTTGCATTTAGAAGCTGTTGAGCCGGCTGAGCGGGAGCTCCAGCGCACTGTGTGGCCACGCAGCTTAAAGGGAACAGCGCTGTGGGAGCACCTTCACCACACGGACTGCAGCGGTTCAAGAAGGCCGCTCACCACCACCTTCTCGAGGGCAGTTAGGGCTGGGCAATAAATGCCGGCCTTGCCAACGACGCCCACATCCCGCGAATGAATAAGCGATCTTTTTTAAAATTCAGACTGGAATATTATTGGGCTGATTTTACAAACTGGCCCAATAACCCTGAGGTTATGGGTTCAGAGCCCACCATCGTGATTCAGGAGATTGAATTCCATAAGCATGGTGATTTGTGGGCTCGCACCAGAAGTAAATCACCACGAAAGCTGCTTGATTGTTGTATAAACCCAACTGGTTTAGCTGACTGATTGTTACATCAAGTCTACACACAGAAACTGGTCTGTGCCGGTGTTTATGCTCCCCACAATCCACCTCCGACCCCTCTTCATCTCACCCCATCAACATATCCTTCTATTCCCTTCTCCCTCATGTGTTTATCGAGCTTCCCCTTAAAGGCATCTACACTATTGGCCTCAACCACTCCCTGTGGTCGCGAGTTCCACATTCTCACCACTCTCTGGGTAAAGAAGTTTCTCCTGAATTCCCCGTTGCATTTATTAATAACTATCTTATATTTATAGCCTCTAGTTTTGGTCTCTCCCACAAGTGGAAACATTTTCTATCCTCTCAAACTTTTTCATTATCTTAAAGACCTCTATCACTCTATGTTTAATTTTTGTGCCATGGGCCTCAATCACTCCTAAAATAGCCCTAAGAACCAAGTGGCTTCAATCCCATCAGCCCAGGCTGTATTTGAACCCATGGCCCCAGCGATGCAAGGACAATGGATTAGATTTTACTCCTTAAGTGTATAATATATAGAATTTGCTTTTAATAAACCCAATTTTAACTGGGAGACGGCATTACGAAACTATTGTGGTTCATTAGTGTCCTTCAAAAGAACGAACCTGCAACCCTGATCCAGTCTGGCCTACACGTGACTCCAGTCCCACAAGATGTGGCTGACTCTTGATGCCCTCAAGTCAGCTCAAAGATGGGCAATAAATTCTGCCTCACCGGTGTCGTCCGAGAGCAAATTAAAAAAAACTTGGCGATTTGCATGTGATACTATTTCAGTATAGATAGCAAGAAACAACTTGCATTTATACAGCATCTTTCGTGACCTCAGGACATCCCAAAGCACTTTACAGCCAACAAAGTACAGTTTTGAAGTGTAGTCACTGTTGTAGGAAACGCAGCAGCCAATTTGCACACAGCAAGGTGCCACAAACAGCAATGAGACAAATGTCCAGATAATCTGTTTTAGTGATGTTTATTGAGGGATAAAATATTGGCCAGGACACCAGGAGGAACTCCCCTGCTCTTCTTCGAATAGTGCCATAGTATCTTTTAATATCCCTATGTAGAGCCAGGAGGTGACAGGGACTTCCCCAGGCTTGATTCTCCCCACTACAATATTCCTGGCACCTCACCAGGAGACTGCATAGACTGAGCCTCTGCCTGACGATGATATGGCTCAAATCAGGATCTGTGCAAAGTGGGACTTGTTCCCACACGCCCCTCACTTGCAGCACCGCACCTCCCCTTAATTAACCATCTAGCAATCAGAAAAAAATAGATTTTATTTTTAATTCTCCCATAAATAGCTGGAAACTTGTCTTCTGCGAGGCAGGATTCCAGCCAGGTGCTGCAACCAGTTAAAATTTGATTAATCTAAAATGGCAGCAGCGGAGACCTTGGCTTGATTTGGCCACATGACCCTCTTAAAAATCCCAAACTTTTATATAATCTGGAACATATTTACCTCACACAAGAGCAAACATGGGGATTGGTCAGTGAGAGGATTCCCCCCTTTCACTCTCAGCTCCTTCGAACTTGGATAAGGATGGCTTCCCATTTAATGAGGCAGACTCTTGTTTCGAATCCAACTGCGAGTTCCTCCGATGCTCTGCTGGGACTGAGCTGGACCCACAGCAGCCTCTCAGTACTTGCACAAACACCTTGCGGAACTGCTTGGAGGACATGTTGTAAAGGAAAGGGTTGATTGCTGAGCTGAGGTAATAGAAAGTATTGGTAACGGGCTGCATGGCCAGGTAGGATCTGTAGTAATATTCTGTCCATTGGGTTTTGGACTGCACAGCTGTCATTAGACGCCTCGCCTGGAATGGAACCCAACAAATGGCCAATGCTCCAACGATGCAACCTGTATAGAACAACAATATACTATAACAGTACAGTGCGGCCAAACCTAAGTGACTCAGTACTTGATGAAATAACAACAGAAAATGCTGGAAAAACTCAGCAGGCCAGGCAACATCCGTGGAGAGAAATTAGAGTCGACGTTTCGGGTCAAAACCCTTTATCAAAACTAAAGAGGCACAGGGAATGAAATAGATTAAGAGGCCAGGCTGGGAGAGAACAAAAGAGAAGAGACATTAAGAGGTATTCAAAACGAGACGAGATGGTGATAGGACTAGTGGAGACAAAAGACGGCTCTAGATTAGGTGTGAAATGTTCTGGCAGAATGGGAGACAGCTGCCATGTGGAAGAGAGAAAAAAAAGGAAAGGGGGGGGGAGGGAAAAACCAAAACAAAGGGGTGGATAAAACATATAAGTAAAAATGTAATAGGGGCCGAGAGTATGATCTGAAATTGTTGAACTCGATATTGAGTCCGGAAGGCTGTAAAGTGCCTAATCGGAAGATGAGGTGCTGTTCCTCGAATTTACATTGAGCTTCCGTGGAACAATGCAAGAGGCCAAGGACGGTGAGGTCCGAGTGGGAATGGAGCGGTGAATTAAAATGACAGGCGACCGGAAGCTCAGGGTCACCCTTACGGACTGAACGGAGGTGTTCCGCAAAGCGGTCACCCAATCTGCATTTGGTCTCCCCAATGTAGAGGAGACCGCATCGTGAGCAGCGAATACAGTATACTAGATTGCAAGAAGTACAAGTAAATCGCTGTTTCACCTGGAAGGGGTGTTTGGGGCCCTGGACAGTGGGAAGTACTTGATGAAGTTGTCTTTCTTAAAGGGATACAAAGCAAAGAACAGCACAGTGGTGCAGACTGTTGGTGCTCTGATGGCTGTCTCATTGGGTTGGATGGACATGACTTTGGCCCTTGAACCCTCATCCAGAGAGGTGCTGAGGGGAGACCAGATGGTTGACGTAAGGAAACTACGAGGCACTTGGTCTGAGTATTAAACAAGGCTTTAATCAACTGTTTTTCAACATGGAGATCTAGTTGTGTCCTTCACTAGTTCCTGTTAAAGAATGTCCTGGGCAAGCTGGGCCCATGCCCGAGTATTTATACTCTCCCTGGACAGCGCCACCAGCAGGCCGCCCAGTATTATTTCATAAGTAATTTCCACATGAATGACAAGATTCATGTTAATGGTTTCCCACAGGAAAGGAAGGAAAATCGAAGACACAGTCACCCGGTACCTCACCTCACACCTCCCAGTGGCCAGCTACAAGGCATGGCTGCCCGAGCCACAAGCTCGATGTCTGAGCTGACTGATGCTGCGAAAGCCCCAGGATGTCCAAGTGGCGTCTGCCGCTTGCCAGTTTTATGTAGATGAGGGTGAGGCCTGAGGCCCTGTTTTTAGAAAGCCTCAGGCTGAAGTCTTGGAAAGAGGGTTCCAGGCGTGCCGCTCACTGGCGCTGGTTGCCAGCGCTGGATCAATTTCTCCCAATTATGACTTTAAAGTGGGGGTTGAATTACATCTATGCGCTCTGGTCCAACTATTCCCCACCCTCTAACCCCACTTCACCTGAAGGCTACACTTGATCTTGACTACCCATATGCAATGCCATGGGAGATCAACTAGTGTATATAAAACCAAAGTGAGTATTGACACCACTGTGTCAGCCAATGAGTTTGAGGTGTGGTGAGACTTACAGCAAACAGTATAGTTTACAGTCTATTTACTCAGCAAACAGAGTCTATTTACTCAGCAAACAACAAACAGAGTCTATTTACACAGCAAACAGAGTCTATTTACTCAGCAAACAGAGTCTATTTACTCAGCAAACAGAGTCTATTTAAACACCAAACAATAGCAAACAGAACTCATGATGAAACTACAGCAGAGCTCCCGATAAAAGCAGGATTATTTCTCCAGCAAAATACAGTGAGTGGAGGATAGTTACATAACACAAATTATGTTCGTAAAATCAGTCCCAGTCACTTACAGCAGTCACTGGGCGCTATTGACGGGGGAATTACCCTATCATCTCCATTCTGGCCAGGAATAGTGGTGTCACTATACACAGCCATATAAAACAGCCTTAGTCACACTATCACACTTCCTGTCTATTCAAGTCAATAGGTCACACAGTAATGGTAAAGCCTGCAAATTTTAGTTTCTCCATAAGATGGTGCTATTACTTCAAACAAGAATGCTTGTTATTCTTCTTTTCTCCATTTTAACCTCTCTCAGCCTGTTACAAAATACCATTTATTCCACCTAATCTAAGCAATGCCATGGGAGTTTGACTAGTTATTAAGAAGGAACTTGCATTTATATAGCGCCCTTTACGACCTAAAGATGTCCGAAAGCGCTTTATACCCAATGAAGTACTTTTGAACTGTAGTAACTGTTGTAATGTAGGAAACGCGGCAGCCAAGTTGTGCATAGCAAGCTCCCACAAACAGCAATGTGATAATGGCCAGATAATCTATTTTAGTGATGTTGGTTGAGGGATAAATATTGGCCAGAATACCAGGGAGAACTCTCCTGCTCTTCTTCAAAATAGTGCCATGGGATTTTTTACATCCACCTGAGAGAGCAGACGGGGCCTCGGTTTAACGTCTCATCTGAAAGACAGCACCTCCGACAGTGCGGTGCTCCCTCAGCACTGCACTGGTGCGTCAGCCTAGATTTGGTGCTCAAGTCCCTGGAGTGGGATTTGAGCCCATAGCCTTCTGACACAGAGGTGAGTGTTATTAAAAGTCTTATATATAGTGCAGAATTCCTATAAGCATCATGTTTACTTCTATAAATATGGTGTTTACAGAAATTGTGTGCTGCTACTCTTTAGCTGTCACATTTTTGTCTTCGCGCTTTAAAATATCCTCTGAATCATGCGATCAATGCTACAGGAGATCAGCTAGTAATATATTAAATGTTTTGAGACCAGTCCCACATTGAAAACTTCCTGAAAGGTTAAAACTTCCCTGGATCTCTGGCCAATTCTGGTCTCTTGCACACGCCCGATTTTAATCGCTCCACCATTGGTGGCTGTGCCTTTCGCTGCCTGGGCCCATAAAGCTCTGGAATTCCCTCCCTAAACCTCTCCGCCTCTCTACCTCTCTCTCCCCCTTTAAGACGCTCCTTAAAACCTACCTCTTTGACCAAGCTTTTGGTCACCTGCCCTAATTTATCCTTATGTGGATTGGTGTCAAATTTGTTGTCTTAAAATACTCCTGTGCAGCGCCTTGTGACATTTACTACTTTAAAGGCGCTATATAAATATATAAGTTGTTGTTGTTGTTGTAATGCCTGGTGGAGGCCAGGGAGGCCTGTAAAATGGCCCCACCCAATATCGAGTTGGATGTCTTTCAGGCATCCTTTTGTGGGGGGGGGCAGGGGGATCAGGACCTTGTTCCCCAAATCTCCAAATCTTGTCCTTCCTTCAGCTGCCTGGGCCCTAAGCTCTGGAATTTCCTCCCTAAACCTCTCCGCCTCTCTACCTCTCTCTCCTTTTAGGACGCTCCTTAAAACCGACCTCTTTGACCAATCTTTTGGTCATCTGTCCTAATATCTCCTTATGTGGCTCGGTGTCAAATTTTGTCTGATAATCGCTCTTGTGAAGCGCCTTGGAATGTTTCACTACATTAAAGGTGCTATATAAATACAAGTTGTTGTTATTGTGGAACCAATTACCACAATTAATTTAGCCTGATTGGCTCAAATTTCTAAGGAACCAATCAAATTAATTTCCACTTCACTGTCTCTCTCTCTCTTCACTTCTCTCACAATCTTCTATTCTATCCTCCTACTCACTGCGAGAAATACCTCAAGGGATCAAAGACGCATTGCAAATTCCTCTATGTAATACTCACCCAACATCACCACATTTTGCCTTCTTATCTCCTTAAACTTTGGCAGGATCTTGCCTGTGGAGTTTGTCCTATAAAGTGCGATAGACACAGGTCGGTCTTTGAGGAGGGTTTTAATCATCTGTCTGCAGCTCAAAGCAACCAGCAGGAGAACCAGAACGTAGAGAGAGAAGGAGATATAGATAACCAGCTCGAAGAGAACCTTTCTTCCAGAAATATTAGTACAGATGTAGAGGGGTGGACTGGTCTCACCTCCCGACCTGAAGGGCTTCCAGGCATCTTCAACACCGATTGCAAAAGCAACAGGCAGCCCTGTGATGGTAGCCATGACCCAGACCAACCCAATTAGCTTCTTGGTCCTTGATGTCGCCATCACCTTGACCTGTATTGGATGGCAGATGGCCAGATAGCGTTCCAGGCTGAAGGTCAAGACATTGAATATCGTCGCGTAGCTGCATATCTCCCAGAGCAAGTAGAAACCTTTGCAGCCAACGTTTCCGAATGGCCAGGGGTGCGGGCACCAGATGATGCCGTACAACTCAACGGGGAGCCCGATGGTCAAGGTGAGGAGGTTGGAGCAGACCATGCTGGCCATGAGGTGGCTCAAACTCCTCTGTATGCAGGTTTTATTTTTCAAAATCCAGATGACCCAGATCACCAGGAGGTTGCCGACCATCCCAGAAATGAAGAGTGTCCCGTAGACAACCGAGGTGGCGATTTTAGCGGCCGAGTTCATCAGGATGGCGCCAGGAGGCACATTGCCTGGGGTTGTCCACTGGGTTTCCTCTGTTGTGTTCATGATTCATTCAGTGTCTTACAGATTTTATACCAACACAAAATTAAAATAGATCTGGGAAAGTCAATGGCAGGTTGGTCATTTAAAAAATTCCAGCACCGATTAAATTCTTCAGGAGTTCCAGCCACCTTTTCAAATCTTAACATCCAGTTTCTCCGCCACTGAGATTCATTGAGATGGAAGTTCCTCGCAGCGACCTCTCGGACTGATCTTCTCCCAGTTACTGGCACTTCTCTGATGTTACCCTCGCCCGATTAAGTTGTTCTCCTCCCTCAGTGTGGTTGGTCAGGGCTAAAATCGGCCCCTAGATCTCTCTCTCTGACAAGATCTCTGTGTCCTGTAGATCTCTCTCTCTGAGAATCTCTCTCCCTGCAGATATCCCTGACCCGTAGATCTCTGGAGCTCTTTCCCAACGGATCTCTCTGTCCCTCTGAATCTCAAATCAGTGGATCTCTGTCCCTCTGGATTTCAAATCAGTGGATCTCTGTCCCTCTGGATTTCAAATCAGTGGATTTCTGTCCCTCTGGATTTTTATCCTGTGTATCGCTGTCCCTCTGGACCTCTATCTCAGTGGATCTCTTTCCCTGTAGATGTCCG
Source organism: Somniosus microcephalus (assembly GCF_052327205.1). Classification (NCBI taxonomy): domain Eukaryota; kingdom Metazoa; phylum Chordata; class Chondrichthyes; order Squaliformes; family Somniosidae; genus Somniosus; species Somniosus microcephalus. The sequence continues at coordinate 8,373,368 of NC_141010.1, forward strand.
AAGCTCTCTCTTTCCCCGCGGGTCTCTGTCCCTGATGGTCTCTCTGCCCCTGGTCCGGTGGCCGCTCTCCGCTCTCTCGGTCCCCATGTGCTGGGCTCTGAACCGCCTTCGCTCCCTCTAACACTCGGACCCACGCCCAGTCCGCCCTCCCACCGCCCCGCATCAGCCTATCCTGTGCAACCGGAGCTGGGAGACCCAGGAACGGGAGGGAGGCGTTAACCGAGGGAGGGATGAGAAATTCGGGGCAGGTGCTGACTGCTCCGCTGTGAGCTCCCAGAATTTCCAGCATTTACAGGTTTTTAAATTTCCTTTTTAATCTCGATTATAAATCAGAGCTTCCCGTTAATGGTTATGCTTTTTGAATTGCAGTAAATGTCGGATTTATTGGCACTTTAAATTCTTCAGTAATCAAAGATAAAATCGGTGTAAATTCATGTCGAGTGTTGACTCTGTGTTATTTGAGAATAAATCCTTTGCTTGGCTGCGAAGTTCAGTACAAGAAGGGGTCGAGTTTCCCCTTGTTGGGACGGTGGAAGCAGATTCAATAATAACATTCAAATGAGTTGGATAAATACTTGAATTGAAATAGTGCTGTTAGGGAGGGTTTTAACTAATTTGGCAGGGGATGGGCACCAGGATGTGGTATTAGAAAGGAGAAATAAGGTGCACAAAGGATTGGGAGAGACAGCACTAGAGTAAGAGATAGTACCGTATTACATAAGAACATAAGAAATAGGAGCAGGAGTCGGCCATTCGACCCCTCGAGTCTGCTCCACCATTCAATCAGATCATGGCTGATCTTCTACCTCAACTCCACTTTCCTGCACTATCCCCATATCCCTCGTTACCTTAATATCCAAAAATCTATCGATCTCTGTCTTGAATATACTCAACGACTGAGCCGCCACAGCCCTCTGGGGGAGAGAATTCCAAAGATTCACAACCCTCTGAGTGAAGAAATTTCTCCTCATCTCAGTCTTAAATGACCGACCCCTTATTCTGAGACTGTGACCCTTGGTTCTAGACTCCCCAGCCAGGGGAAACATCCTCCCTGCATCTACCCTGTCAAGAAGCCCTGTAAGAATTTTGTATGTTTCAATGAGATCACCTCTCATTCTTCTAAACTCTAGAGAATATAGGCCTAGTCTACTCAATCTCTCCTCATAGAACAATCCCCCCATCCCAGGAACCAGTCTGGTGAACCTTCATTGCACTCCCTCTATGGCAAGTATATCCTTCCTTAGGTAAGGAGACCAAAACTGTACACAATACTCCAGGTGTGGCCTCACCAGGGCCCTATATAATTGCAGTATGACATCTTTACTCTTATACTCAAATCCTCTTGTAACAAAGGCGAACATACCATTTGCTTTCTTAATTACTTAGGTGGGGTCAGACTAAGGGAGAATACAAGAAGGTCTAAGATAGGATTACAGTGCATGTGTGTAAGCGCACGAAGTATGGTAAATAAGGTTGGTGAGCTGCAGGTGCAAATAGCCACATGGGAATGTGGCGATAACGGAGACCTGGCTCAAAAAAGGACAGGATTGGATACTAAATATTCCTGGATATAAGGTGTTCAGGAAAGACGGGGAAGGAAAGAAGGAGGTGGTGTGGCAGCATTGATTAAGGAGAATATTACAGTGCTGGAGAGAGAGGATGTCCTGGAGGGGTCAAAGGTCAGAATCTATTTGGTTAGAGTTGAGGAATAATAGAGATGCCATTACACTACTGGGTGTATTCTATAGGCCGCCAGCTAGTGGGAAGGATATAGAGGAACAAATCTGCAGGGAAATTGCAGAGAGGTGCAAGAACTATAGAGTAGTGATAATGGGAGACTTCAACTATCAATATGGACTGGGATGGTAATAGTGTAAAGGGCAGAGAGGGGGAAGAATTTCTGAAGTGTGTTCAGGAGAACTTTCTTGATCAGTACGTTTCTGGCCCAACAAGGAAGGAGGCATTGCTGGATCTGGTTCTGGGGAATGAGGTGGGTCAGGTGGATCAAGTGTCAGTAGGGGAACATTTAGGGAACAGTGATCATACTATCATAAGGTTTAGGTTAGCTATGGAAAAGGAGAAGAAGCAATCTAAAGTTAAAATACTTAATTGGAGGAGGGCCAAATTCAGTGGGTTGAGAACGGATTTGGCCCTGGTAAATTGGAATCAAAGATTGGCAGGCAAAACTGTAGTTGAACAATGGGCTGACTTTAAAGAGATGGTTCGGGTACAGTCGAGGTACATTCCCACGAGGGGGAAAGGTAGGGCAACCAAAGCCAGAGCTCCCTGGATGACAAAAGAGATAGAGAGTAGGATGAAGCAGAAAAAAGGGGTGTATGACAGATGTCCGATTGAGAATACAAGTGAGAACCAGGCTGAATATAGAAAGTTCAGAGGGGAAGTGAAAAAGGAAATAAGAGGTGTAAAGAGAGAGTCTGAGAATAGATTGGCAGCTAATAGAAAAGGGAATCCAAAAGTCTTCTATAGGCATATAAATAGTAAACGGGTAGTAAGAGGAGGGGTGGGGCCGATTAGGGACCAGAAAGGAGACCTATGCATGGAGGCAGAGGGCAAGGCTGAGGTACGAAATGAGAACTTTGCATCTGTCTTTACCAAGGAAGAAGATGTTGCCAAAGTCATAGTGAAAGAGGAGGTGGTTGAGATACTGGACGGAATAAAAATTGATAAAAAGGAGGTACTAGAAAAGCTGGCCGTAATTAAAGTAGATAAGTCACCAGGACCAGATGCTGAGGGAAGTTAAGGTGGAAATTGCGGAGGTACTGACCATAATCTTCAATCCTCCTTGGATACGGAGGTGGTGCCAGAGGACTGGAGAATTGCAAATGTTACACCCTTGTTCAAAAAAGGGTGTAAGGATAAACCCAGCAACTACAAGCCAGTCAGTTTAACCTCAGTGCTGGGGAAGCTTTTAGAAAGATAACCCGGGACAAAATTAACAGTCACTTGGACAAGTGTGGATTCATTAACGAAAGCCAGCACGGATTTGTTAAAGGCAAATTGTGTTTAACTAACTTGATTGAATTTTTTGATGAGGTAACAGAAAGGGTTGATGAGGGCAATGCAGTTGACGTGGTGAACATGGATTTCCAAAAGGCGTTTGATAAAGTGCCACACAATAGGCTTGCCAGCAAAGTTGAAGCCCATGGAATAAAAGGGACAGTGGCAGCATGGATACGAAATTGGCTAAGTGACAGGAAACAGGGAGTAGTGATGAACGGTTGTTTTTCCGACTGAAGGAAGGTGCACAGCGGTGTTCCCCGGGGTCGGTTCTAGGACCACTGCTTTCTTTGATGTATATTAACAACTTAGACTTGGGTGTACAGGGCACAATTACAAAATTTGCATATGACACAGAACTTGGAAGTATAGTGAACAGTGAGAAGGATAGTGATAGACTTCAAGAGGACATAGACAGGCTGGTGAAATGGGTGGACACGTGGCAGATGAAATTTAATGCAGAAAAATGCGAAGTGATACATTTTGGTAGGAATAACGAGGAGAGGCAATATAAATTAAAGGGTACAATCCTAAAGGGGGTGCATGAACAGAGAGACCTGGGGGTATATGTGCACAAATTGTGATGGTGGCAGGGCAGGTTGAGAAAGCAGTTAAAAAAGCATACAGGATTCTGGGCTTTATAAAGTCAATGGGAATCAATGGGAAAACTCTCCACTGGCTGGAGTCATACCTAGCACAAAGGAAGATGGTTGTTGGAGGTCATTCATCTCAGCCCCAGGTCATCGCTGCAGGAGTTCCTCAGGGCAGTGTCCTAGGCCCAACTATCTTCAGCTGCTTCATCAATGACCTTCCCTCCATCATAAGGTCAGAAGTGGGGATTGTTGGATCCGTGGTTCAGTGGATATGCTGTTATTAAATAATCACACGGATGCTGTACATTAACAATAAACAAGTCTTTACTGGAGGAGGGTAGTCTCAAGACTGGGGGTACAGAGGCATGCGCAAAGCTTATATACAGGTGTGGTCACTGCCGGTACTACAGTATACAGGAGCTGTAAAAGTAGGTCTGACTTAAAGGCACATACACTACAATTCCTCCCCTTTTAGATTAGTAGTACCCCTAATATTCAAATAACAATTAACATTTCAACATGTACATTAAACAACAAAAGTCCATTTATAGATTCAGTCTTTGGGGTGGCTTCCTGACCCTTTCGGGATAGCGCCTTTCTGGAGGTTCTTGTTCTTGGTGCAGAGGCGATTCTGACCCCTTTTCATCGGGTAGTTCATCGGGTTCCACTGCTACTGGGTCTGAGGTAGATGCTACCGGTATGTCGGGTTCATCCCCAGGTACTCGAGACATGGGGTTGATGCGTCCCTGTGACGCTAAGATCTGATCGATGTGGCGTCTCACAATGTTCTCCCCGACATCCACTGTGTACATTAATGGCCCCTGCCTTGTACATATCGTTCCGGGTTGCCATTTCTCTGTTCGATAGTCACGGGCCAAGACTGGTTGCCCTACATTGAAGCTCCTTGTCAGCTTCTCATTGATGTGCTGGAATTGTTTGTCCTCAACATTTCTTCGCACATTTGGTCTGAGCAAGTCCAGACGAGACCTCAACCTTCGGTTAAAGAACATCATGGCCGGGGTCTGGTTGGTAACTGCATGTGTCGCGTTTCGGTAGGCTAATAAGAAATTGTCCATCTTATGCTGTAGTGGAATTTCATCGTCGCACATGGCCTTTATCGCCTTCTTAAAGGTTTGTACGAACCTCTCAGCCAATCCATTTGTGGCTGGATGATACGGGGCGGATGTGTAATGCCTTACCCCATTCCTTCTCATAAATTTTTGGAACTCGTCGGACACAAACTGTGGTCCATTATCAGAGCAAATCTGCTCTGGCAAACCATTTCTGGCAAATATGGTCCGTAGGACTGCAATCGTTTTCTCTGTAGTGGTTGAAGACATTTTTATCACCTCAGGCCACTTTGAATGAGCATCCACTGCTATTAAGAACATTGAGTCCATGAATGTGTGGTGTATGTGCCTTTAAGAGCAATGGTGGTGTATGTGCCTTTAAGAGCCCCAGGTGTGCGTAATGCCAGTAATTGGCACTTGGGCTATATAAGCCTGTGTATTGTGTATATCCTTTAGACCCCCCCCCCCAGACTTGCTTAGTAAATACCTATGAACCAACTCCTGTCTTCAGTGTCTTTATCTACACACGGACACTACAGTGGCGACGAAGTGGAAACGGACTTACCTGCAATTCGGCAGCACTCAAGGACATCGATTCCTCCAGCGTCCAGAAGACTCAAGGAAGTAATAGAAACTGTGGTTTCACCAGCTGGCCAAGCTGGTGGCAGGTACTGCGCTAATCCTTCCTGGGCGTCAGGCTGGGGCTCCAGCGGCGGGCTCTACAGCTGAGACAAGCAGCGAAATCGGAGGCAAGCAATAACGGACTGGGAGGGTGCACTCGGGAGACGGCCGGCGCGGCAAGCAGGTCAGCATTTAGACCTCCGTCGGGAACGAGTCTCCAACAGTGAATAAACGGAAACCACAGTAAAACAGCGTTGTTATCGGTAGCAGCGGCGGGGAAGCGCGGGAAGCGCCATATCGTTGCTACAGAGAAAAAAAAAAGCGCGGGAAGCGCCATATCTTTTTTTTGAAATGCCTAAGTCTGGCAATATTGATGCTTTTGATAACGAAACAGAGCCTAACTTTGGCAATATTGATGTTTTTGATAACAAGATAGAGGATTGGACCACATATGTAGAAAGAGTGGAGGTGTTTTGCACCGCAAATGGAATAGAAGATGAAAAAAAAGCTTCAGTTCTTCTGGATCTAATGGGCGCAGAAACATACAAGCTGTTACGCAACTTAATCACTCCAGCCGAACCGATGGACAAGAATTTTGAAGAGATTGTTGATACCCTACACTGCCAATTCGAGGCAGGACTGGCAGATTCTCTGCAAGACAAATTCATCTGCGATCCCCTAAGTGTAGAAACACAAAAGAAGGTATCTTCTAGAAAAGATTTAACACTGGACAAGGCTTTCAGTGCAATAGGAGTGGCAAAGATAAAGCAAAGGCCACAGGACTTCGGCACCCATGAAATGACACGGGGTTTCAAGAAATGTTATCGATGCGGCAGATCCAACCATGACCAGAGGGATTGCTGGTTCAAAGAAAAAGCATGCAAGCGATGCGGAAAGATAGGACACATTCCACGTGTATGCCGATCTGAAAATAAAAAATCCACTAACGGGAAAAGAATCAATAAGGAAAAGCACAGAAAGGTACAAATGATGACGGACAGTAGCTCCAAAGACCAGAAGAGCGATAGCGACTCTGGGAACAAGAGACTAAGCTCTCTCAAATTACACAATGTAATTGCCAATGAAGATTACCAAACCATTTGGGTTACCCTCACAATAGCAGGGTCCCCAGTTAAAATGGAGCTAGATACAGGATCAGCTCTAACCGTGATAAATCGACGAGATTACGAGAGGCTATTTTCGCATATACCTCTAAAAGACACATCCATTATCTTAAAAACATATACGGGGCAGAAAGTCTACCCCAAAGGAAAAATAAGGGTGCCTGTGGTATACAACGGCAAAGAAATACAAAAGTTGTATTTATACATTCTACAAGATGGTGGTCCACCGTTGTTGGGACGTGAATGGATAAGGAAGATATGTTTAGACTGGCACTCCATTCAGGCACTGACGGTGACCAGTAAGGAAAAAAACAATGATGACATCATACCTGAACGATTAAAAGACATCTTGGCCAACGCCAAAGAAGCGTTTCAAGAGAAACTAGGAACCTTGAAAGGCATCACCGCCTCAATAAAAGTGGAAGATGCAGCAATTCCCAAATTTTTTAAGGCAAGACCGGTGCCATACGCAATACGTCCGGCAGTCGAGGCAGAGCTGGAGAATTTGGAAAAGGCAGGCGTATTATCCAAAGTAGATTGGAGCGAATGGGCAACACCCATCGTTCCAGTCATGAAAAAAGCATTGAAAAATAACTGAGGAACAGAGAAAAATTCGCATCTGTGGGGACTTTAAGGTGACTGTAAACCCGGTCCTTCACACGGTACAGTATCCTCTTCCGAGGATAGAAGATATTTTCGCCTCACTATCCGGAGGGAAACGTTTCACAAAAATTGACTTGGCACAGGCATATCTACAGATGGAGGTTGAGGAGACCTCTAAAAAGTATCTCACAATAAACACACACAAAGGCCTGTACCAGTACAATCGACTGGTTTTTGGAGTAGCATCAGCTCCAGCTATCTGGCAAAGAGCTATGGAGCAAGTCCTGCAAGGGATTCCGGGGACTCAATGCTACCTAGACGACATCCTTATAACAGGAGAAAACGACAACGAGCACCGTGCCAATTTGGAGCAGGTGCTCACTAGGCTGAAAGAACGGGGCCTACGAGCAAATCGCCCCAAGTGCGAATTTTTCCAAAATCAGATATCATATTGTGGCCACATAATTAATAAGGAAGGGTTGCATAAGTCACCTGAAAAAATTGAAGTAGTTATAAAAGCCCCAGCACCTGAAAATGTTTCACAATTAAGGTCATTCCTGGGATTAATAAATTACTATCATAAATTTTTACCGAACTTATCAACTATTCTACACCCTCTTAATGATCTTCTACAAACAGGAGTGATTTGGAAATGGAACAAAGACTGTAAACGTGCCTTCCATAAATGTAAAAACTTAATCACATCCGAGAAAGTTTTGGCTCATTACAACCCATCACTACCAATCAGACTGGCGTGCGATGCATCCCCTTACGGCATAGGAGCGGTATTATCCCATAGATTCCCTGATGGCTCAGAACGGCCGATAGCTTTTGCGTCACGCTCATTAAACTCAGCTGAGCGTAACTATGCCCAAATAGACAGGGAAGCACTCAGCCTGGTATGGGGAGTGAAGAAATTCAACCATTACCTACACGGACAAAAATTTACCTTGCTGACTGACCATCAACCCCTCATCTCCATATTCAACCCTAAAAAAGGTGTCCCCATTATGACGGCACAAAGACGACAGAGGTGGTCCCTTTTTCTAGGGGCACACCAATACAACATTGAATACAAAGGGTCAAAACAGCATGGGAATGCTGACGGTTTATCGCGCCTACCGTTGCCAACAATAGAAGAGGCACCTACAGTAGACCCAGTAGAGATATTCCACTCTACCATAGTGGAATGTCTACCAGTGACAAATTCTGCCATTGAAAGGGAGACAAGAAATGACCCTACTCTCTCACGGGTCTACGATTTAACAGTGAAGGGATGGCCAGCACATGGCGAGCCACTGTTGCCAGCATTCTCGCAAAGAAGAGAACAGCTGTCAGTGTGCCGAGGAACCTTGATGTGTGGATCCAGAGTGGTGATTCCACCCAAACTCCAGGATAAAGTGCTAAAGGAGCTTCACGAGGGGCATCTGGGTGGAGTGAAAATGAAGAACCTAGCTAGGGCGTTTGTATGGTGGCCAGGTATCGATGGAGACATCGAAGAAATGACCAAGAGCTGCCTAGGATGCCAGAAGGTCCAAAACGCTCCACCACAAGCCCCTCTACATCCATGGGAGTGGCCCTCATCTCCCTGGCAAAGGGTGCACATCGACTTTGCTGGTCCATTTATGGACTCAATGTTCTTAATCACAGTTGATGCACACTCCAAGTGGCCGGAGGTAATAAAGATGTCCTCCACCACCACGGAAAAAACCATCACAGTATTAAGGACCATATTTGCCAGGAATGGGCTGCCGGAACAGATATGTTCTGATAATGGACCGCAATTTGTGTCCGAAGAATTCAGAAAGTTCTTAAAGAACAATGGGGTAAAGCACTACACGTCCGCCCCATACCATCCCGCCACCAATGGATTGGCTGAAAGGTTTGTCCAGACCTTCAAGAAGGCCATAAAGGCCATGAGTAATGAAGACATAAAACTTCAGCACAAGGTGAATAACTTCTTATTTGCATATAGGAATGCAACACATATGGTTACTAACCAAACTCCCGCCATGATGTTCTACAATAGAAACCTAAGATGCCGGCTGGATTTGGTCAAGCCCAACATCCGAAGGGACGTGGAGAACCGGCAGTTTCAGGGCATGAATGAAAAGCCAACTAGGACCTTCCAGATAGGCCAACCGGTTTTGGCCCGGGACTACCGTACCGAGAAATGGCAGCCTGGAACTATCTGCACACGACTAGGACCACTGATGTATACCGTGGACATCGGAGAAAGCATAATAAGACGCCATGCTGACCAAATCATCAAGTCATCCGAAAAGGGACAACCTACACCACCACTCTATACATCTAACGATGAAGTAGATATACCCATATCTACCTCCGATCCGGTGAGACTGGAACCCGATGAACCCGACACTGGCATTCAAGCCGAATCAGCCTTGCCAGAAGAACCTACTAAAGCACCAGAAACTACTACACCCCCGAGGCGTTATCCGGACCGAGTCAGGAAGCCTCCTGAGAGACTAACTTATAATTAATTAATACAGCAATGTATCTTATTTTGCATATAACATTTAATTAATAATTACTTAAAATATGATGTACTAGTTAGCTAGAAGGGGAGGAATTGTGGTGTATGTGCCTTTAAGAGCAATGGTGGTGTATGTGTTTTTAAGAGCCCCAGGTGTGCGTAATGCCAGTAATTGTCACTTGGGCTATATAAGCCTGTGTATTGTGTATATCCTTTAGACCCCCCCCCAGACTTGCTTAGTAAATACCTATGAACCAACTCCTGTCTTCAGTGTCTTTATCTACACACGGACACTACAGAATGGACCAGCGAAATTAATATGCACCCGTTGCCATGGAGAGGAGGGCATTTTGGACCTTCTGGCATCCTAAGCAGCTCTTAGTTAGGTCTTCGATTTGTTGATCGATTCCCGGCCACCACACACAAGCCCTAGCAAGGCTTTTCATTTTCACTACCCCCAGATGACCTTCATGTAGCTCATTTAGCACTCTCTCCCTTAACTTGGGTGGAATCACCACTCTGGATCCACACATCACTGTCCCCTGGCATACTGACAGCTGTTCTCTTCTGGATGAGAATGCTGGCAACAGTGAGTCGCCATGAGTTGGCCATCCCCTCACCGTCAATTCATATACCCGAGACAGCGTCGGATCATTGCGGGGCTCCTTCTCTATATCCGCGTTCGTTACTGGCAATCGTTCAATTATTGACGAATAAAATATCTCGATAGGGTCCACTGCTGGTGCTTCCTCCACAGTAGGCAGTGGCAGGCGCGATAGCCCATCAGCGTTCCCATGCTGTTTTGTGCCTTTATATTCTATTTTATATTGATTCGCCCCTAGAAACAGGGACCATCTTTGTAACCGCTGTGCAGTCATCACTGGAACGCCCTTCTTAGGATTAAAGATGGAGACAAGTGGTTGGTGGTCAGTCAGCAAGGTGAACTTCTGCCCATACAGATAGTGATTGAATTTTTTTACTCCCCATACTAGGCTGAGGGCCTCCCTGTCAATCTGGGCGTAGTTGCGCTCGGCTGAGGTTAGTGACCGAGACGCAAAGGCTACTGGCCTCTCCAACCCGTCAGGGAATTTGCGCGACAGCACCGCTCCAATACCATAGGGTGATGCATCACATGCCAAACAAATTGGTAGTGCTGGGTTGAAATGGGCCAACACCTCTTTTGATGTGATCAATTCTTTACACTTCTGGAAAGCTCGTCTACGTTCGTCATCCCACTTCCATGGTACCCCTGTTTGCAGTAGGGTGTTCAGTGGGTGTAATACCGTAGACAAATTTGGTAAGAACTTGTGGTAGTAGTTTACCAGCCCGAGGAACGACCTCAGTTGTGACACATTTTCCGGTGCTGGAGCCTTGACTACTGCCTCAATCTTGTCAGGGGACTTATGTAACCCCTCTTCATTGATGACGTGGCCACAATACGAGATCTGTTTCTGGAAAAACTCGCACTTGTGGCGATTAGCTCGTAGCCCATACTCCTTTAATCTGGTGAGCACCTTCTCCAAGTTGGCGAGGTGATCACCGTCATTTTCGCCTGTGACCAAGATGTCGTCCAAATAACACTGGGTCCCTGGAATCCCTTGCAGGACCTGATCCATCGCCCTTTGCCAGATAGCCGGAGCCGAGGCTACTCCAAACACCAGCCGGTTGTATTGATAGAGACCTTTATGAGTGTTGATCGTAAGGTATTGTTTCGAAGCTTCTTCTACCTCCATTTGCAAGTACGCCTGGGCTAGATCAATTTTGGTGAAGCGTTTACCTCCAGATAGCGAGGCGAAAATATCCTCAATTCGTGGAAGCGGATATTGTACCGTGTGAAGGACTGGGTTCACTGTCACCTTAAAATCCCCACAGATGCGGACCTTCTTTGGTTCCCCAGGCGTATTACTCAACGACCTCTTCATTACAGGAACGATGGGTGTAGCCCACTCGCTCCAGTCCACTTTGGACAGTACTCCTGAACGTTCCAACCCTTCTAGCTCTGCTTCAACAGCTGGTCTGATCGCATAAGGCACTGGTCTGGCCTTCAGAAACTTTGGGCTTGCATTTTCCTCTATTTTAATCGTTGCTGTTATTCCTTTTAGTGTTCCTAGTCCCTCCTGGAACACTTCTTTTGCGTCAGTTAGCATTTTTGACAGTCGTCCAGGTGTGACGTCGTCATCCTTTTTGGCCTCAACCTTCAGTGCCTGTATGGAATGCCAATCTAATTGTATCTTCCGGATCCATTCACGTCCTAGCAGTGGTGGTCCTCCATCTGGCAATAGATATATATCCATTTTAGGGATTTCCTGGCCTTTATATGTCACTTTCACCCTTATTTTTCCTTTGGGGTAGACGTTTTGCCCCGTATACGTCTTCAAGACAATCTCTGTAGCTTTCAAGGGTATGTGTGAAAATAGCCGCTTGTAGTCTCTTTGATTTATAACTGTTAGGGCTGACCCTGTGTCCAATTCCATTTTCACTTGGACTCCGTCTATCTTGAGTGTAACCCAGATAGTCTGGTGATCCTCCATTCCTGTTACCTTATGTAGTTTCAGACAACCCAGCTCCTTGATTCCGGAGTCTGTGTCACTTTTCTGTTCGTCTGAACCACTGTCCATCACCTGGTGTACCTTTTTGTACTTCTCTTGTGGAGATTTCTTACTGTTGGTTTTCTTCCCAGACCTGCAGACTCTTGCTATGTGTCCTGCTTTCCCACACTGTCTGCACACTTGGTCCTTGAACCAACAATCTTTCTGGTCATGTGGTGTTCTGCCGCAGCGATAGCACTTCCCTGTTCCATAGGACATTTCATTGGTGCCATATTCTTGCGGTCTCCGTTGTATCTCTGCAGCGCCCCTTGCGGCTGCTTCATGTGATACTGCCATACTGAAAGCTTTGTCCAGCGTAAGGTCCTTTTCTGATAGAAGCCGTTTCTGGGTTCCTTCACTTTGTATCCCACACACAAACTTGTCCCTTAACGTATCTGCTAGTCCCGCTCCAAACTGGCAGTGTTTCGATAGCTTGCGCAGTTCCGTTAGGTACTCAGCATTGCTTTCGTCTTTGTGTTGGTTCCTTTTATGGAACTTAAATCGTTCTGCTATCAGCAGCGGTGTGGGGTTTAAGTGGTCCTGTAGGATTTCCACTATGCTTTCAAAATTCTTGTTTACCGGCTTCCCTGGGGTTATTAGATTTCGCAGTAACCCATAAGTTTTTGCACCCATGGAATTTAACAGAACCAGTGCTTTATTAGCATCTGGCACTTCATTCGCCCTGCAGTACACCTCAATACGTTCCACATATGTCGCCCAATCTTCGACTTCATTGTCGAACGTAGAGATACTGCCACTCTTCGGCATCCTTGGGTGTGAGTTAACTGTCAAAAATGGCGCCTCCCATGCTTCCCCTTCTTCTCCGCTGGCACAAAATGGCGTCTCCCGCGCTTTCCTTCCTTCCCGCGCTCGCCCTTCTTCTCCGCTGCGGCTTCTAAAAATGGCGTCTCCCGCGCTCCCCTTTATTCGCCCCGCGGACCCTGTTCAGCCCGTGAGCCCTGGCTGTGCTCTGCGCGTTCTTCTTTTTATATTTTTCAACGCTGCTCAGTCTAGAACCTGGCTGTTTCTCTACCCTCTCTCTCTCCGGTTTGTTTTCTTTTTCTCGATGCCGCTCGGTGTTCAACCCCCGGCTGCGCCCTGCACTCTTCACCCTCTGTCTTACCCCGTCGACGCTGCTCGGCTTTCTCTCCGCCGTCGGTCGGCTCCAGCCGCCGCTGCTCGGGAAGGGTCTGCGCTGGACCTGTCGTCGGTCTCTTGCTGCTCGTCGTGGCTGGGGAACCAAGCCCGGCTCTCCACAGCCTCCCCTGTGAAGTTCAACCTCTGCCTGACTGCTGGGCGGTTGCTCGTGGTCGACGCCCGTGTTCCAGGCCTCGACTATTTTTTTTTTTTTGTTGATTTTTTTTATGTTGCAGGTAGATTTGAATCGACACTCGTCGCCACTGTTGGATCCGTGGTTCAGTGGATATGCTGTTATTAAATAATCACACGGATGCTGTACATTAACAATAAACAGGTCTTTACTGGAGGAGGGTAGTCTCAAGACTGGGGGTACAGAGGCATGCGCAAAGCTTATATACAGGTGTGGTCACTGCTGGTACTACAGTATACAGGAGCTGCAAAAGTAGTTCTGACTTAAAGGCACATACACTACAGGGATGTTCGCTGATGATTGCACAGTGTTCAGTTCCATTCGCAACTCCTCAGAAAATGAAGCAGTCCATCTCCACATGCAACAAGACCTGGATGACATTCAGGCTTGAGCTGATAAATGGCAAGTAACATTCGCGCCACACAAGTGCCAGGCAATGATTATCTTCAACAAACGGGAGTCTAACCACCGCCCCTTGACATTCAGCAACATTACCATCGCCGAATCCCCCACCATCAACATCCTGGGGGTCACCATTGACCAGAAACTTAACTGGACCAGCCACATCAATACTGTGGCAACAAGAACGGGTCAGAGAGCCTGGGTATTCAGTGGTGAGTGTCTCACCTCCTGACTCCCCAAAGCCTTTCCACCATCTACAAGGCACAAGTCAGGAGTGTGATGGAATACTCTCCACTTGCCTGGATGAGTGCAGTTCCAACAACACTCAAGAAGCTCGACACCATCCAAGACAAAGCAGCCCGCTTGATTGGCACCCCATCCACCACCTTAAACATTCACTCCCTCCACCACCGGCGTACCGTAGCTGCAGTGTGTACCATCTACAAGATGCACTGCAGCAACTCGCCAAGGTTTCTTTGGCAGCACCTCCCAAACCTGCAACCTCTGCCACCTAGCAGGACAATGGCAGCAGGCGCATGGGAACACCATCACCTGCAAGTTCCCCTCCAAGTTACACATAATCCTGATTTGGAAATATACCGCTGCTCCTTCATCGTTGCTGGGTCAAAATCCTGGAATTCCTTCCAAACAGCACTGTGGGAGCACCTTCACCACATGGACTGCAGCGGTTCAAGAAGGTGGCTCACCTCCACCTTCTCAAGGGCAATTAGGGATGGACAATAAATGCTGGCCTTGCCAGCGATGCCCACATCACAGGAACGAATAATTAAAAAAAATCTACTCTGTCTAGATCCCTCATGATTTTGAACAACTCTATCAAACCTCTTCTCAATCTTCTCTGTTCTAAGGAGAACAACCCCAGCTTCTCCAGTCTATCCACGTAACTGATGTCCCTCATCCCTGGAACCATTCTTGTAAATGTTTTCTGCACCCTCTCTAAAGCCTTCACGTATTCCTAAAGTGCGGTGCCCAGATAGTGTTCCCCTGCTCCTGCTGCCCTTGTCCTTCTAGGTGATAGAGGTCGTGGGTTTGGGAGGTGCTGTTGAAGAAGTCTTGGTGACTTGCTGCAGTGCATCTTGTAGATGGTACACACTGCAGCCATGGTATGCCGGTGGTGGAAGGGGTGCTAATCAAGCGGGCTGCTTTGTCCTGGATGGTCTCAAGTTCCTTGAGTGTTGTTGGAGCTGCACTCATTCACACTCCTGACTTGTGCCTTGTAGACGGCAGAAAGGCTTTGGGGAGTCAGAAGGTGAGACACTCGCCGTAGAATACCCAGTCCCTGACCTGCTCTTGTAGCCACAGTATTTATGTGGCTGGCCCAGTTAAGTTTCTGGTCAGTGGTGACCCCCAGGAGGTTGATGTTGGGGGATTCGGTGATGGTAATGTCATTGAATGTCAAGGGGCGGTGGTTAGACTCTCTCTTGTTGGAGATAGTTATTGTCTGGCACTTGTGTGGCGCGAATGTTACCTGCCACTGTTGACACCTTCCACCACTTTGCTGATGATTGAGAGTAGACTGATGGGTCAGTAATTGGCTGGATTGGATTTGTCCTGCTTTTTGTGGACAGGACATACCTGGGCAGCTTTCCACATTGTCAGGTAGATGCCAGTGTTGTAGCTGTAGTGGAACAGCTTGGCTAAAGGCGTGGCTAGTTCTGGAGCACAAGTCTTCAGCACGATAGCCGGGATGTTGTCAGGGCCCATAGCCTTTGCTGTATCCAGTGCGCTCAGCCATTTCTTGATATCACATGGAGTGAATCGAATTAGTTGAAAACTGGCTTCTGTGATGGTGGGGACTGCAGGAGTAGGCTGATATGGATCTTCCACTCGGCACTTCTGGCTGAAGATGGTTGCAAATGCTTCAGCCTTGTCTTTTGCACTCACGTGCTGGGCTCCGCCATCATTGAGGATGGAGATGTTCATGGAGCCTCCTCCTCCCGTTAGTTGTTTAATGGTCCACCACCATTCATGACTGGATGTGGCAGGACTGTAGAGCTTTGATCTGATCCGTTGATTGTGGGATCGCTTAGCCCTGTCTATAGCATGCTGCTTCCGCTTTTTAGCATGCCTGTAGTCTTGTGTTGCAGCTTCCCCAGGTTGGCACCTCATTTTTAGGTACGCCTGGTGCTGTGCCGGCATCCTCTTCTAAACTCTTCATTGAACCAGGGTTGGTTGCCTGACTTGATGGTGATGGTAGAGTGCGGGATATGCCGGGCCATGAGGTTTCAGATTGTGGTGAAATACAATTCTGCTGCTGCTGATGGCCCACAGCGCCTCATGGATGCCCAGTTTTGAGCTGCTAGATCTGTTCTGAATCTATCCCATTTAGCACGGTGGTAGTGCCACACAACGCGATGGAGGGTGTTCTCACTACACTGAAGTTATACCGCACTTGGTGTCATGGTTTTTGAGAAGTCCTTACACTCAAAAGTGTTACAAAAATGCCCAGCCAGGGAACGCACCCGTGTGAGCGGTGATTGTGGTCTCAACTGCCAGACAGAGTGCAATTAGTAGCCTGCAGTATAACTCTGATTCTCCTTGCTGTAAGTCACCGTGCATAGTCACTGCTCTCTGACTAGTTGTCAGTATCACCACAGGCTGAGATAAATGAGGCAAGTAGGGAGCTGAGATTTATTTTAAACCTTATTTTTATTTTCAGTATTATATCGGCATTCCCAAAATAAATACCAACTTCAAAATTCTCAGGAGGGGATATTTTCCAGTGTATCATCGGTTGATAGTTAAAACCAAGAACCTAATTATAGTGGACTGAAGACTAGGCGGAAATACACAACACATCAAAGCTGCGCCTTCTGTAAGAAAGAAGAAAGACTTGCATTTCTATAGCGCCTTTCACAACCTCAGGATGTCCCAAAATGCTTTTTCAGCCAATGAAGTACTTTTTGAAGTGTAGTCACTGTTGTAATGTAGGAAACGCGGCAGCCAATTTGCGCACAGTAAGGTCCCGCAAACAATGAGACAAATGACCAGATAATCTGTGTGGTAAACCACTGTTATTGTCGTTCGTTGTTGTTGTTGTTGCACACTGTTGTATCTATGCATGCCTCAGCTGGCTCCGCCCCTGGCTCCACCCACATGCCCAGGTATAAAGGTGACTGCTCTGCAGCCCCCTGCCTTCTTGGAAACCAGTCAACCAGGAGAGGCATGCTCTGTTCTTTGTTAATAAAAACCTTTTAGTTACTCTCCTAACTCTCCGTCTTTTATGAGTAAGTAATCGCGCATCAATTTTATTAACAAAAAAAAAAAATGTCGGCACCAAACGCTGAGCAGCAGGCGCTGCAGCAAATGACGGCACCAAACGCTGAGCAGCAGGCGCTGCTGCATGCCCTCAGACCAACATGCCTGGACCTAGACCCTCAAGAGGCGGGTTCGTCTACCAAGTTCGCACAATGGCTGCGTTGCTTCGAAGCTTACCTGGAAGCCTCAGCCGTGACACTAGATGGAAACAAACTAAAAATCCTGGCCTCCAAGGTGGGCCACCAAGTCTACACGCTCATCCAGGACGCGACTACCTACGCGGCGGCTATCGATCTGCTAAAAGGACAATACACACGCCCGGTAAATACGGTTTATGCCAGACACCTCCTGAGATCCCGCAAACAGCAGTCCGGGGAATCGGTGGAGGCATTCCTACGGGCACTACAGATACTCGGCGGAGCCTGCGATTGTAAAGAGGTATCGGCCACGACACACATGGAGGGACTTATCCGAGATGCTTTCGTTGCGGGCCTCAAGTCCGACTACTCCCGGCAGAGACTGCTGGAGAAGGGCGAAATCGACCTGAAGAAGGCAGTGTCCCTCGTGCTCTCGCTAGACGCGGCCCACCGGAATATGGACGCATTCTCCCCTAACCGCTCCGCACCGTGGACGCCGCAACCTTGGGTCATGGGACCGCCACCCCCAGCACCAACTGCTGCAGCGATGTCCAAGGGTCCGAAATGTTACTTTTGTGGCCAGGTAAAACACCCCAGAGCACGCTGCCCGACGAAAAACGCTACCTGCTCTGGCTGCAGGAAGAAAGGACACTACGTCAGCGCCTGCAAAGGTAAAACCGCTAACGCCAGCAGCGCCGCGTGTGAACCGTGGGGGCAGCCATCTTGTCCGCCATCTTGGACACCTCCAGCCGCGTGGGGATCGGGATCATGGGCGCAGCCATTTTGTCCGCCATCTTGGACGCCTCCAACTCCAATCGCGGGTGACCCGGACTCAACCACCGCCTCGTCTGATGACCACAGCGACTCGCTCGACCATACGCTGGCCTCCGTGACGCTGGACCAATCTCTCCCTCACCAACTGTCCAGGTCCATGATGGACATTACGGTAAACGACCGCGCCACTACCTGCCTTTTCGACAGCGGGAGCATGGAGAGCTTTATCCACCCCGACACGGTGCGCAGTTACTCTCTCCCGGTCCGGCCAACGCGCCATCGGATCTCTATGGCTTCCAAATCCCATTCAGCAGACGTCGGTGGCTACTGTGTAGTGACCCTTTCAGTAAGGGGCACAGAATACAAAAATTTTAAACTTCTTGTCCTGCCCCATCTCTGCGCTGCCGTTCTACTGGGGTTGGATTTTCAGTGCCACCTTAAAAGTGTCACATTAGCGTACGGCGGACCCCTCCCCCCACTCACAGTCTGCAGCCAGCAGCTTTTAAATCGCCCGCCGCGCACCATTTGCAGCCTCTCCACGCTTAAAGTCCCCCCCGCCCCTTGTTCGCTAACCTCACCCGCGACTGTAAGCCCATCGCTACCAAAAGCAGGCGGTACAGTGCCAGGGATAGGAGCTTCATTAAATCCGAAGTAGCAAGACTCCTGAAGGAAGGGATTATTGAGGGTAGCACTAGCCCATGGCGAGCACAAGTGGTGGTAGTGAAGACTGGCGAAAAACAGCGCCTAGTTATTGACTACAGCCAGACGATCAATCGCTACACCCAGCTAGATGCATACCCACTCCCCTGCATATCTGACATGGTCAATCAGATAGCACAATACCGGGTGTTCTCGACGATTGATCTGAAGTCGGCATACCACCAGCTCCCCATCAGGGCTGAGGACCGCCAGTACACAGCTTTTGAAGCTGACGGTCGTCTCTACCACTTCCTCCGAGTCCCCTTCGGCGTCACCAACGGGGTTTCGGTCTTCCAAAGGGAGATGGACCGAATGGTTGACCAGAATGCGCTGCAGGCCACCTTCCCCTACCTAGACAACGTCACCATCTGCGGCCACGACCAGCAGGACCATGACGTTAACCTAGAGAAATTCCTCCGTACGGCCCAACGGCTGAATCTAACATACAACAAGGACAAATGTATGTTTCGCACCACGCGCCTCACCATTCTTGGCTGCGTAGTGGAGAACGGAGTCATCGGCCCCGACCCCGACAGAATACGCCCCCTTATGGAGCTCCCCCTCCCCCACTGCCAAAAAGCACTGAAGAGATGCCTAGGGTTTTTCTCTTACTATGCTCAGTGGGTGCCCAACTATGTGGACAAAGCCAGACCCCTCATAAAGTCCACCTCCTTCCCACTGACAGCAGAGGCATGTGCAGCCTTCACTCTCATAAAAAGAGATATTGCGAAGGCCACAATGCACGCAGTGGATGAGTCCATCCCTTTCCAAGTGGAGAGCGACGCATCCGACTTCACCCTAGCTGCAACCCTTAACCAGGCGGGGAGACCCGTGGCCTTTTTCTCAAGGACCCTCCAGGGCCCCAAGATTCGACACTCCTCTGTCGAAAAGGAGGCCCAGGCCATTGTGGAAGCGGTGCGACATTGGAGGCATTACCTGGCCGGAAAACGATTTACCTGCTCACTGACCAGCGTTCAGTAGCTTTTATGTTTAACAATAAGCAGAGGGGCAAAATCAAGAACGACAAGATCTTGAGGTGGAGAATTGAACTCTCCACCTACAATTACGATATCTTGTACCGGCCCGGGAAACTCAATGAGCCCCCAGATGCCCTATCACGTGGTACATGCGCCAACGCGCAGGTTGATAGACTGCAGACCCTCCACAATGACCTCTGCCACCCGGGGGTCACCAGGTTCTTCCATTTCATCAAATCCCGTAACCTGCCCTACTCCATCGAGGAGGTCAGGACCATGACCAGGAACTGCCAAATCTGTGCCGAGTGCAAACCGCATTTTTATAGGCAAACAGAGCAAGCCTGATCAAGGCCACTCGCCCCCAAGAGCGCCTGAGCGTCGATTTTAAAGGGCCCCTCCCCTCCTCTGACCGCAACGTGTACTTCCTCAACATAATTGATGAGTACTTCCGTTTCCCGTTTGCCATCCCTTGCCCAGACATGACCAGTACCACAGTCATTAAATGTCTGAATGACCTTTTCGCCTTGTTCGGCTTCCCTAGCTATATCCATAGCGACCGGGGCTCATCCTTTATGAGCGACGAATTCCGTCAGTACCTGCTCACGAGAGGTATTGCTACAAGCAGAACCACCAGCTACAACCCCCGGGGGAACAGCCAGGTGGAAAGAGAGAACGCGACGGTTTGGAAGGCCGTCCTCTTAAACTTAAAATCTAAGGGCCTTCCGATCTGTCGCTGGCAGGAGGTCCTCCCTGCGGCGCTCCACTCCATTCGGTCACTGCTTTGTACGGCCACCAATGCCACCCCCCATGAAAAAATGTTCACTTTCCCCAGGAAGTCCACATCGGGGACCTCGCTACTGACATGGCTGACGTCTCCAGGACCCGTCCTACTGCGGAAGCACGTGAGGTCCCATAAAACGGACCCCCTGGTCGAGAGGGTGAGCCTCCTCCACGCCAACCCCCAGTATGCTTACGTGGCGTACCCGGACGGGCGGGAGGACACAGTCTCCATACGAGACCTCACACCTTCGGGTGCCCCTGAAACACTACCATTGCCATCCACCACTACCCACAACCCAACCCCTGTAGACGGCATGCCGCAGCCCCAGGACCCGTCATTGACCACCCAACCACTCAATCAGGACCCGTCATTGACCACCCAACCACTCAATGAGACGCCAGATTCAACGTTGGATGCTGCACCATCACCGCCGCCACCACGACGATCAGGATGGCATACAAGGCCACCTGATAGACTTACTTACACGAACCTTTAGTACACTTCACCCCGCCGGACTCAATTTTAAACAAGGGGTGAATGTGGTAAACCACTGTTATTGTCGTTCACCGTTGTTGTTGTTGTTGCACACTGTTGTATCTATGCATGCCTCAGCTGGCTCCGCCCCTGGCTCCACCCACATGCCCAGGTATAAAGGTGACTGCTCTGCAGCCCCCTGCCTTCTTGGAAACCAGTCAACCACGAGAGGCATGCTCTGTTCTTTGTTAATAAAAGCCTTTTAGTTACTCTCCTAACTCTCCATCTTTTATGAGTAATTAATCGCGCATCAATCTGTTTTTTAGTAATGTTGGTTGAGGGATAAATACTGGCCAGGACACCGGGGAGAATTCCCCTGTTCTTCAAGCAGAATCTCCTGAAAAGAAATCCCCTCCTTTAATTCCTAAACACACATTCCTGTTGGATAAATCCCGACCCCAGGGGGTCTCTGTGAATAGCAACATCTCCAGGCTCATTGAAAATAAACAGCAATCCGAGAGCTCGCTCCCTCTCGCTCATTTGGATACATGAAAAAAATGTGTAAATGTTGAAAATGGAATCTGAAGCACGAATTTGTTTTTGCTTTTTTTTTGACTGTTTTACTTCCAATGTGAAATAACACTTTCAGACGGTCACACAGGGCCTGGATTATAAACATTTCACTGACGATTAATAATCTGCTCCTGCTGACACTGAACATGAATCATTCGAAGTTGGGCCCCTCTCATTGGGTCAGGGGATCACATACCTGTGAGGGATGGTGTGTTATTTTAGCACGGTGTGTGAGGTGAATGCTCGGAAGAGTCCATGACATTGGGAGAGAGATGGGCTGTGTCATAAATCGCAACTTCTACAAGAAGTAACTCAGGAAGTACTACTGGACGGCCAGCTGAGGGCGCCGTCCGAGGAGTATAAATACTCGGGCGTGGGCCCAACTTGGCCAGAGACAATCTGGAAACAGGAAGCTAGTGACTACTAACTAGACCTCCATGTTTTGTTACAAGTCGATTAAAGCCTTGCTTTATGTTCAACCAAGTGCATAGTGGCCTAGAAATTCAGTATAGCCATGTTTGGGGCGGTAAAGTCGGGCGGGCGCTAAAGTTTGCGCCCGCCGGAAAGTGGAGGCCACTTCGCCGATATTCAGTAGCTTTGGCCAAGGAGTTTGGGCGAGCGCTAAAACTGGCGTTGCACCCCTATCTTTAGGCGCTAAGCCGGCGGTGCAGACTCATACCGCCGAGGCCGGGCGCAGCGCAGGTGCGGTCATGTTTTGATTGACAGCAGACACCCTGACGCCGGCCAGCTCTTAAAGGGGGAAGGGTCGACTTGGTCTGCTGCCACGCCCTGGATACTGCAGCCCTCCAGCTAGGCCTAAACACTGCTGCTGGAGAGAAATAGCGCCAGCAACGATGCAGAGGGCCCGTGAGCGAGCGCAGCGCTTCTCTGCCCATGCTTTGAGGGTGCTGCTTAGGGGTTTGGAGAAGAACAGAGATATCTTGTGCCCGGACAGTGGCAAGAAGGCTCCCAAGAGGCTGTACAGGAGAGCCTGGAGGGAAATCGCCCAGAGGGTCACAGCCAACAGCGATGTCCCCAGGACTGGTGACCAATGCCGCAAGAAGTTTAACGACCTCACTCGGATGGTCAGGGTGAGTACCCTTTCCAGTGTCCTCCTCATCCTTGCATGTGCACCTCACATTATGGGCAAAGGGACCTCAAAGGCCTAATGGCCAGCCCTCCTCCAGCAGCTATGGCACTGGCATGATCATCAATAGCACTTTCTGCACTTGACACACTGGCCAAGCTATTCGACCATGGGAGGCAGTGCACACAACAACAGGGCACCACACTGGCCAAGCTATTCGACCATGGGAGGCAGTGCACACAACAACAGGGCACCACACTGGCCAAGCTATTCTACCATGGGAGGCAGTGCACACAACAACAGGGCACCACACTGGCCAAGCTATTCCACCATGGGAGGCAGTGCACACAACAACAGGGCACCACACTGTACTTAGAGGCCGTCCTTTCTCTTGCAGGCCAAGCTGGCGCAGAATCTGAAGAGCCGGACTGTCACCGGGGGAGGCCGTGTCCAGTTCCAGGAGCTCAGTGACCTGGAGGAGCGCGTGGCTCGACTCATGCGTGCCCGGGTGATTGGCCCCGTTGCTATTGGAGATGCCGAACCTGTGCTGGGCCCCAATGGTAAGGACATGACCGTTTGGACCTCTCTCGTTCCCCTTGCGCTTCAGATCTACATCCTTGCCACTGTCCCACCAATGCACATAATGCCACCACTCATGCCTCCCTCGCTGACGCCCTGTCCTCACTCTAAAGCTACTCTTGTGCCTTCCTGCTTTCAGCTGGTGAGGAGGATGTCCCTGAAGCTGCGAGTGTCAGTCCCTCGGAAGAGGAGGACGACGAGGACCAAGAGGAAGGCGGCACATCGGGGGAACCCTCATCCGCGCCAGGGGATGGCAATGGAGGGGACACGTCTTGCCTGGAAGAGAGCCAGGGGGAAGTGTTGCAGGGGGGTGTAGCTCCTGTGCCCAGTGGCATCCAGCCACGCGGGAAGGGTCGGGCAGCACGGCTGCCTTCTCCCCAGAGGGGGCAAGTGTTGCAGGGGGGTGTAGCTCCTGTGCCCAGTGGCGTCCAGCCACGCGGGAAGGGTCGGGCAGCACGGCTGCCTTCTCCCCAGAGGGGGGAAGTGTTGCAGGGGAGGGCTGTTGCTGGGCCCAGTGGCGTCCAGCCACGCGGGAAGGGTCGGACAGCTCGGCGGCCTTCTCCCCAGAGGGAGAGTCCGGCCTCCAGTCCGGAGACGGTCCTCGCCCAGGAGGTGCGCCTCCTTGATCAAATGTCCGCGGACTCGGAGCGGCGCCACACCGAGTTCATGGGGGTTGTGGGACAGTTGCCTCAGGCCATTGAGTCCCTGGCTCATAGTGTGGCCGATTTCGGGGACTCACAGGCCAGGGGTGTCGAACAACTCGCGGCAGCACAGGACGCGAGTCAAGAGTTCATGAGTGGTGCCGTGCAGACACTGGCTGGTCTGATGCGGGCACAGACCAGGGCAGTACGGGCACTCACTTCTGCCACACTCGCTGTGTCACTGATGCATCGCCAGGGCACCCGCCGTGCTGCTGCAGCACAGCGGTCTGGCCTTCACCAGATTGCTGCGCTTGCTGCAGTGCCAGCCCGGCCGAGTGCCAGTGTCTCTGGCGACCAGCGAGCGCCTGGCATCAGCCAGCTTGCCCCTATTGCTGCAGCCGCCACTGCCACTCCCCCAGCAAAGCTGCGACGAGCTGCTGGAGAGACTGATGCTGGCCAGCCACAGCTGCAGCAGTCAGCAGCCGGCCCCTCCAGGGCCGGACCTCGTCTAGGCCGACCCCCAAGGGCATCTTCCATCACGCATTGTGCCCCTCAGGAGCCTTCCCCCAGCCTTGCAACACACACAGGGCCCAGGTTGAGGCGGAGCAGCAGGTCGGGCAGGGGCCGGAGAAGCCTGCACAAGGACTCGCCCTCTCGGCACACCAAGTAGAGTGTGTTGCCAGATGTTTTTTTAGATGGGGGTGTTTGTGTTCTGTATGGGGGGGTTTGTCTTGGTAAGGCCGAGGATGAAGGCCAATTGGATGGACAAGTTTTGTTATTCCTCCGCAGGTTGTGGGAGTGAGATATGTTTTTGACTGTTTTTTGGGGGTCTTGTCTGTTTTTGTGTTTCATGTGGGAAGGGCCCTGAGTTTGTTAAATAAAGCTTTTTATTTATTCAGCTTGTCCATGTGTCATGTTTCAAGTGGTTGTTGCGTTAACCGGCTGAGGGCTTGCGGAGCGGCTGCATTCAGGTGCGTTCATTGCCACAAGCCATTCCCTGAGAGGGGGCCTAGAAGTGTCGTTCAATAAGCCGCCGGCGGACGGCCCTTGGACCTTGTGGCTCCCTCCTGGGCTGGTACTCCTCCTCCTCCTCCTCCTCATGGTCCTCCTGCTCGTCCTCCTGAGGTGGTGGTCCAACGTGAGGTGGCAGTGCCTGAG
Source organism: Somniosus microcephalus (assembly GCF_052327205.1). Taxonomy (NCBI): domain Eukaryota; kingdom Metazoa; phylum Chordata; class Chondrichthyes; order Squaliformes; family Somniosidae; genus Somniosus; species Somniosus microcephalus. The sequence goes on from NC_141010.1 coordinate 8,398,373, forward strand.
TCCTGCGGATAGCCAGGTTGTGCAGCATGCAGCAAACGACGACGAACTGGGAGACTCTATCCGGCGAATACTGTAGAGATCCGCCAGAACGATCCAGGCAGCGGAACCGTTGCTTGAGGACGCCAATCGTTTGCTCTATGATGTTCCTTGTGGCTTGATGGCTTTCGTTGTATGCCTCCTCAGCAGGGGTCCTGGGCGCGCGGAGCGGGGTCATGAGCCATGTACACAAAGGGTAGCTCTTGTCCCCGATAAGCCATCCCCTTGGGGGAGGCTGTGCCTGGAACATGTCAGCCACAGTAGTCTGGCGCAGGATAAATGCATCGTGGCTGCTTCCTGGAAAGCGGGCATTGACAGCTAGGATGCGCTGCCTGTGGTCACACACCAGCTGTACATTGAGGGAATGGTAGCCCTTCCGGTTGCGGTAATCCTCGGCATTGTCGATAGGTGCCCGCTTAGCCACATGCGTGCAGTCAATGGCGCCCTGCACCATGGGGAAGTCCGCGATCCTGGCAAATCCGACTTCACGCTGCTCCTGCCTCTCTAGGGTCATGGGGAAGGAGATGAATTGGTGTCTCCTTGCGAAAAGGGCATCGGTGACCTGCCGGATGCAGCGATGCACGGCGAACTGGGAGATGTTCGCTATGTCCCCAGCAGCGGCTTGGAAGGAGCCGCTTGCATAAAAGTTCAGAGCCACCGTGACCTTCACTTCCACAGAGACGTCCTGCACATCAGCTGTGGACGCAGATCTCTGTGAAGCAGCTGGCAGATCTCTGCAACCACCTCCCTTCTGAAGCGCAGCCTCTTAACACAATGCGCGGCAGTCATGGTGAGATAGGACACCTGCTGCCGGTATTCCCTGAGTGGGTAAGGCCTACGTTGCCGACGCCTGATGGCCCCTCTGCGTCTAGGCATGGCTGCCCCTCTCACACAGCGTCTGCGAGCCCTTCGCACATAATGCTGGAACTGAGGGTTGGAACCCCATGCAGCCCCCATAATATACTTGCAAACAGTGAAATCACAATGAGTCAAATTTCCAAGCTCTGGCCAGAAGCCAAAAATACCTCTCCTATGTTGTCCCAAATCAGTAAGGTCTGTTCCTTGGTCTCTGTCCAGAAATCCAAAGCACTAAAGTCATTGCAGCAAAATGGCTGGCCTTTATAGTCCAGTCTGAGTGCCCTTTAATTAGCGCTCCCCGAGGCCCGCAGGGCCTCTGCTGCGTTCCACTTCACAGTTCTTAACAGCGCCACGCCCACATTGGGCGGGTGCCACTGAAGTTCCGGTTTGGGGCGCACAAACAGCGTTGCACGACGAAACACTTTGCGCCGGCGCTAAATGTCAACTGAAGTTGGGCGTAGGCGCAGATCGGCCTGCGCCCGGGCGCTAAGTGCCTAGCGCTCGAAATCTACCCCTCTTATGGCGCTAACGGCTGGCGAACGCAACTGAATTTCTAGGCCAGTGAGTCTTTATTACGTCAGGCTGCCTCTGGTATTTTATGATCTACCCTAATTTTAACTTGATCTAAGATCATTAAAATGCCGTACGCATAACAGCGAGAAACACTAAATACCGTGTACCAGAAAGGACTCAAATGTGCTACGAATTCTATAACCCAACATGCAGGACACTCACGTGTGTGTTCCCTCTGTATCACACTATTTTATCATTCCTGTTATTACTTAGGTTCACACCGCTTGTTCCTCAGACAAACCTAAACCAAAGCACAAAGCTGTGGTTTATTGTAAAGCCGTGTTGAATAGGAAGGGGTTCCCCCAAATATTCTCCCCTTACTCCCTTTCTCTCCTGGCCAGCTTCCCGCCTTACACCCTCCGTAAACTTGAGCTCATCCAAAGTTCTGCTGCCTGTATCCTAACTTGTACCGAGTCCCGCTTACCCATCACCCCAGTGCTCACTGACCTATATTGGCTCCCAGTCCGGCATTGCCTTGATCTTATAATGTTCACTTTTGTTTTCAAACTCCTCGCCCCTCCCTATCTCTATAACCTGCTTCAGCCCAACAACCCTCCGAGATCTCTGTGTTCCTCCAATTCTGGCCTCTTGCGCATCCCCGATTTTCATCGCTCCGCCATTGGCGGCCGTGCCTTCAGCTGCCTGGGCCCTAAGCTCTGGAATTCCCTCCCTAAATCTCTGCCTCTCGACCGCTCCCTCCTCCTTTAAAACCTACTTCTTTGACCAAGCTTTTGGTCACCTGTCCTAATATCTCCTTCTGTGGCTCGGTGTCAAATTTTGTCTGATAATCGCTCCTGTGAAGCGCCTCGGGATGTTTCGCTACGTTAAAGGCGCTGTATAAATACAAGTTCTTGTTGAGGTGCTAACTCAAGCTGGGTTAATGGTTCCGTGGGTGCTGGTGAGTGGCATCAGTCCAGCACCTCAGCTGAGCACAAACCGAGACAGTCAATGTCAGAAGGTATTCGGCCATGGGGAGGGATTCAGTCAAACCTGGTCTTCTCCCCACCTTGTACACGGGAGATGAACAGGAACAAGTGCAAAAAGCAGGGGACTGAAATGGAAACAGAAGATTGCGGAATCGCACAGCCTGTCTATCAGCATCTGCAAGGCGAAAGGTGTGTTGGTAGGAGCGTAGAGCTATAGAGATCACAGCGCACAGGGAGGTCCGTCGGCTGATTGTGGCTTTGCCGGTTAATGTTTCAGGAATGGATTCTTTGTCAGAACTCATCTAAACCCATGCATGTTCCAGCAGATTCCTCTGGCTAACAATTAGAACATACACAAGAAGATAAGACGTAGGAGCAGGAGTCGGCCATTCGGCCCCTCGAGCCTGCTCCGCCATTCAATAAGATCATGGGCTGATCTGATCTTGGCCTCAACTCCACTTCGCTGCCCGCTCCCCATATCCCTTGACTCCCTTATCGTTCAGTAGGAGTGTAAATACTTGCTGATTTTAATTTCACTCCCGAGCCAAGCTACAATAAAGCCAATTGTTATACATAGAAGCCACAACATTTGTCCCAACCAGTCTGTGATGGCCTTTACCCGCCAGGCGAGCAAGTAGTCCGAATCATGTTTGCCGGCTCTGTTCCTATATTCCTTAATCCTCTTTTCCTTCATCCAACTCTCCTATCTAATCTTGAATTGACATCGTTTTGGCCTCAACCACTAACCCTGGAAGTGAATTCCACAACTTTACACATGATTACATAGGATATACGGCACAAAAACAGGCCATTCGGACCAACCAGTCCATGCCGGCGTTTATGCTCCACTCGAGCCTCCTCCCGACTTTCCTCATCTAAATCTATCACCATAACCCTCTATTCCCTTCTCCCTCATATGCTTGTCTAGCCTCCCCTTAAATGCATCGATACTATTCGCTTCAACCACTCCCTGTGGTAGCGAGTTCCACATTCTCACCACTCTCTGGGTAAAGAAGTTTCTTCTGAATTCCCTATTGGATTTCTTGGTGACTATCTTATACTGATGGCCTCTAGTTTTGCTCTTCCCCACAAGTGGAAACATTCTCTCTGTATCCACTCTATCAAAACCGTTCATGATTTTAAAGACCTCTATTGGGTCACCCCTCAGCCTTCTTTCAAGAGAAAAGAGACCCAGCCTGTTCATCCTTTCCTGATATGTATACCCTCGCATTTCTGGTATCATCCTTGTAAATCTTCTCCGCACCCTCTCCAGTGCCTCTATATCCTTTTTATAATATGGCGACCAGAACTATACGCAATACTCTAGTGTGGTCTAACCAAGGTTCGATACAGGTTTAGCATAACTTCACTACTTTTCAATTCTATCCCTCTAGAAATAAACCCTAGTGCTTGGTTTGCTTTTTTATGGCCTTCACAACTCTCTGTGTGAAGAAGTTTCTCATGCCCTCTATTCTAAACCTCTAATGCAGGTACAGCAAGCAATTAGGAAGGCAAATCGTATGTTAGCCTTTATTGCAAGGGGGTTGGAGTATAAGAGTAAGGAAATCTTACTGCAATTATATAGGGCCCTGGTGAGACCACACCTGGAGTATTGTGCACAGTTTTGGTCTCCTTACCTAAGGAAGGATATACTTGCCATAGAGGGAGTGCAACAGAGGCTCACTAGATTGATTCTTGGGATGGGGGGATTGTCCTATGAGGAGAGATTGCATAGACTAGACCTATATTCTCTGGAGTTTAGAAGAATGAGAGGTGATCTCATTGAAAGGTATAAAATTCTTAGAGGGCTTGACAGGGTAAATGCTGAGAGGTTGTTTCCCCTGGCTGGAGAGTCTAGAACCAGGGGTCATATCTCAGGATAAGGGGTCGGCCATTTAAGACTGAGATGAGGAGGAATTTCTTCACAGAGGGTGGTGAGCCTGTGGAATTCTCTATCCCAGAGGGCTGTGGATGCTGAGTCGTTGAGTATATTCAAGGCTGAGATCGATAGATTTTTGGACTCTAGGGGAATCAAGGGATATGGGGATAGTGCGGGAAAGTGGAGATGAGGTCGAAGATCAGCCATGATCTTATTGAATGGCGGAGCAGGCTCGAGGGGCCGCATGGCCGACTTCTGCTCTTATTTCTTATGTTCTTACACATAATCTTGTCTCTTTCTTGACCCTTCAACTTCTGGAAGCAGTCTGCCTCTACTTAACCTGTCCCATTCTTTCGTCATTTTAAACACCTCTATCATATCACCCCATAATCTGCATTGTGCTAATGAAAAAAAGCCCCAATTTCTCAAGTCTTTCTTTGTATTCGTATTTCCTCAGACCAGGCAGCATGCAAGTGAATCTGTGCTGAACCCTCTCCATTGCCTCAATATCCTTCCTACAGTGTGGAGCCCTTGATCGAAGTTTTCAGGATATTAAGAGGAACAGATAGGGTAGATAGAGAGAAACTATTTCCGCTGGTTGGGGAGTCTAGGACGAGGGGGCAAAGTCTAAAAATTAGAGCCAGACCTTTCAGGAGTGAAGTTAGGAAACACTTCTACACACAAAGGGTGGTAGAAGTCTGGAACTCTCTTCCGCAAATGGCAATTGATGCTAGATCAATTGTTAATTTTAAATCTGAGATTGATAGATTTTTGTTAACCACAGGTATTAAGGGATTTGGGGCAAAGGCGGGTAGATGGAGTTAGGTCGCAGATCAGCCATGATCTCATTGAATGGCGGAACAGGCTCGAGGGGCTGAATGGCCTCCTCCTGTTCCTATGTTCCTACACACACAGTGCTCGAACTGAGGTCCCATTTAGGTTTTATCTAGGCTCATCATTACCTCTTGGCTTTTATATTCTGTATTTGTGATAAAATCTAGAATGGCATTAGCTTTGTTTAATGGCCTTATCAACCTGAGGTGCTGCCTTTAATGTCCTGTGAACCTGCCCCTCCACCACTAAATCCCTCTGCTCTTCCACAGCACCAAGCCTACTCCCATTCACTGTATAATTACTGCTGTTATTACTTTTTAACCAAAATGTACAAAATCTATCACCTCACACTTACTGACACTGAATTCCATCTCCTGACTTTTAGCCCCAATCCTCCACCTTATCCATCTCCCTTTGTTACATCCACTCTGCACCCCAGACCGTGATGAGCTAACTCTGCATGTTAAAGGGATCAAATCTGGTACCTTCCTAATGTTTAACTGGAGGAAGTTAAGACTCTGCTAATATCCTTCTGTCCTTGCCTGAGTGACCAACCTGCATTTTATTTTTATTTATTCACGGGATGTGGGCGTCGCTGGCAAGGTTGGCCTTTATTGCCCATCCCTAGTTGCCCCTTGAGAAGGTGGTGATGAGCCGCCTTCTTGAACCGCTGCAGTCCACGTGGTGTGTTGTAGTGGTTTGGTACAACTGAGTGTCTCGCTGGGCTATTTCAGAGGGCAGTTAAGAGTCAACCACATTGCTAAGGGTCTGGAGTCACATATAGGCCAGACCGGGTAAAGACGGCAGATTTCCTTCCCTAAAGGACATTAGTGAACCAGGTGGGTTTTGTACAACAATCCGGTAGTTTCATGGTCACCATTACTGATACTAGCTTTTTATTCCAGATTTATTTAATTAACTGAATTTAAATTTCCCCGCTTGCCGTGGTGGGATTTGAACTCATATCTTCGGGTCATTAAGTCCAGGCCTAATACATGACTGTGAAGAGTGTTACACAATCACCCTTAGAGTACAGGCTGAGCGAGAGACCCACATTAAGACAGACCACCCATGTTCAAGGGTAGGCTAGTCCAAGAACATGTCAAGAGTAGTTACCAATGGAATGCAAGCACTGACCTGTTGAATATCTCCTGTTTTACAGTGTTTAGACAAGCTGGCGGTGCATGAAGTCAGCGAGTTACATTTCCCATTTTTAGTGCCTGGCGTTTTGTCTCTGCTTCCAAGCGAACATTTTTATATAATCTCGCAAAGCTTTTGAATTAATTGCATTTGGCACTTTGCAGACAACGAAGTGATTTAAAAAAACAAACCCATTCACATCGTATTGCAGAGCTCACCTCAGGCTGCAGCGCAGTGTGTGCGAAAACCTCTCACGAAGTGAGGTGGGCTTGGGGTCTCCCGATCAGCGCAGCGAGTCAATGCATTGTTATAACAACAGAAAATGCTGGAAAAACTCAGCAGGCCAGGGCAACATCCGTGGAGAGAGAAACAGAGTCAACATTTCAGGTCGAAACCCTTTGTCAAGACTGAAAAAGCACAGGAAATGAAACAGATTAAAAGGCCAGTTTGTGGGCTGGGAGAGAACAAAAGAGAAGTGAAGAGACATTAAGAGGTATTCAAAACCAGATGAGATGGTGATCGGACTAGTGGAGACAAAAGACGGCTCTAGATTAGGTGTGAAATGCGCTGGCAGAATGGGAGACAGCTGCCATGTGGGAGAGAGAAAAAGGGGGAAGGGCACAAAACAAAGGTGTGGATAAAAAATATATTAAAATGTAATAGGGGCCGAGGTTATGATCTGAAATTGTTGAACTCGATATTGAATCCGGAAGGCTGCTAAGTGCCTAATCGGCAGATGAGGTGCTGTTCATCGAGCTTATGCTGGGTTTCCGTGGAATTGTTATGCATTGTTATGTTTCATTTCCTGATTTTTTCTCAGTCCTGACGAAGGGTTTCGACCTGAAACATTGACTCTGTTTCTCTCTCCACGGATGTTGCCTGGCCTGCTGAGTTTTTCCAGCATTTTCTGCTGTTATTTCGGATTTCCAGCATCCGCAGTATTTTGCTATCGCATTGTAATGGCGTTGAGCTAAAGAAAGTCGCGGGAGTCCAGCTTCAGTCCCCGGTCTGCGCTGAGGTAGGGGATCTCAGCTAGAGGTGCTATAATTCAGTGTTTCTCAAACTGGGGTCCACGGACCCTGAGTCTGCAGAGACATCCCGGAGGCGGCCACAAGAAATTTCAAGCCTGCTCCTCTTTGTAAAACCGACACCTGATTCAGTTCTTGCGAATTATTCCCAACGGCTCACAGAGACCCACGGCTCTCACTCACTTTGCAACGAGCGCTCACCTGCCGCTCGAGCCGGTTTCTCTCCCTGTCACTGTGGCCCTGCGCTGTCCTCACGATGCGAGGTCAGAGCGCCAGCGGGGGCCCTTCGAACACACGCCTGAAGATGTTCACGCAAACACGTGCAATCCCACAGTGCAGTTACAGAAGATGCCAGTAGGACAGTGTGGCAGTGAGTCACGCTTCCAGCAGCGTCCCAGCTGGTGCACAGGTCCTCGTCGACTCACTCACCCTGACCAGCCTGCTGACGGCTTAAAAACTGTCCAGCACCAAGTGGCAACAGTGGCCATCTGTAGCTGTGGAGTGCCCAGAATTGGTGTGAGAAGCGGCCACACCCAGCTCACTGATATACTAAATACCTGTTTTCTTTAAAAGCATTATTGAAACACTCTTTGACGTAAGAAAACTACGAGGCACTTGGTCTAAGCATTAAACAAGGCTTTAATCAACTGTTTTACAACATGGAGGTCTAGTTGTGTCCTTCACTAGTTCCTGTTAAGAATGTCCTGCGCAAGCTGGGCCTGTGCCCGAGTATTTATACTCTCCCTGGACAGCGCCACATGTAGGCCACTCAGTTGATTCATGTCACTCTTTATGTGCAGCTCTTTCATATTATGAGTATTATAATTTCGATGGGGGGTGTCCGTGATTACTAATTGATTTGAAAAGGCGTCCTTCAATCAAAAAAGTTTGAGAACCACAGCTATTATTGATCTCAGTATCTCTTATATGTGCCACTGGGCAGTGCTCTCACCTCTGGAGTCAGGAGGTCGTGGGTTCAAGTCCCGCTCCAGAGACTTGAGCACAAAATCCAGGCCGACACTCCCACTGCAGTACTGAGGGAGCACCGCACTGTCAGAGGGGCAGTACTGAGGGAGCGCTGCACTGTCGGAGGGGCAGTACTGAGGGAGCGCTGCACTGTCGGAGGGGCAGTACTGAGGGAGTGCTGCACTGTGGGAGGGGCAGTACTGAGGGAGCGCTGCACTGTCGGAGGGGCAGTACTGAGGGAGCGCTGCACTGTCAGAGGGGCAGTACTGAGGGAGTGCTGCACTGTGGGAGGGGCAGTACTGAGGGAGCGCTGCACTGTCGGAGAGGCAGTACTGAGGGAGCACCGCACTGTCGGAGGGGCAGTACTGAGGGAGCGCTGCACTGTCAGAGGGGCAGTACTGAGGGAGTGCTGCACTGTGGGAGGGGCAGTACTGAGGGAGCGCCGCACTGTGGGAGGGGCAGTACTGAGGGAGCGCCGCACTGTCGGAGGGGCAGTACTGAGGGAGCGCTGCACTGTCAGAGGGGCAGTACTGAGGGAGTGCTGCACTGTGGGAGGGGCAGTACTGAGGGAGCGCTGCACTGTCGGAAGGGCAGTACTGAGGGAGCGCTGCACTGTCAGAGGGGCAGTACTGAGGGAGTGCTGCACTGTGGGAGGGGCAGTACTGAGCGAGCGCTGCACTGTCGGAGAGGCAGTACTGAGGGAGCACCGCACTGTCGGAGGGGCAGTACTGAGGGAGCGCCGCACTGTCGGAGGGGCAGTACTGAGGGAGTGCCGCACTGTCGGAGGGGCAGTACTGAGGGAGCGCTGCACTGTCGGAAGGGCAGTACTGAGGGAGCGCTGCACTGTCGGAGGGGCAGTACTGAGGGAGCGCTGCACTGTCGGAGGGGCAGTACTGAGGGAGTGCCGCATTGTCGGAGGGGCAGTACTGAGGGAGTGCTGCACTGTCGGAGGTGCCGTCTTTCAGATGAGACGTTAAATCCAGGCCCCGTCTGTCATTTCAGGTGGGCGTAAAAGATCCCATGGCCACTATTTCGAAGGAGAGTTCTCCCTGGTCTCCTAGCCAATAGTTATCCCTCAACCAACATGATTAAAAATCAGATTATCAGGTCATTATCTCATTGGCCTGTTTCTGTGTTTTACGTAGTGTGCACAGTAGTTAGCCCAGGTGTAGTGGGGAAGAGAAAGTAATAGTCATATTGGGAGGGTTAACAGCCCAGGTGTGCAGATGTATCTCCAGTGTGTCTATTCCTGGAATGAGGTAAATAATCTTTTCTTTGTTTTCCAATGTAAACTTTGAGAGTTGATAGTGTTACATCGCCACCTGCTGGATTTAATCAGCAGTATCAAGAGATAATCCAGAACTTCGGGTCCCCACGGGTGAGTACGCGCTGGGTACTCACGCGTAGGCCCAACGAAAGTGCTGGTTTCGTGCATGCACTGCGCATGCGCGGGAAACCGGAACTTCCGTTCCTTTAAAGGAAGGGGGTCAGAGGTCGAACGCGTGCGCCGGAGAGGCAGCGCGTACGCCTGGAACTTCCGATTTCTTTGCAGGTTTCTCCAGGAGGGTAAGTCTCCAGGAGCTACGCTTGTAAAAAGCAGTCGCAAGGCCTGCTTTTAACAAGGTAAGTGGTGAATTAAAACTAAAACTTTTTTTCCACAGGTTTATTATTTTTAAATACTTTAAAGAAAGGTAAGTTTATTTTTAGCCCCGTTAGAAACTGTAATTAATTTTTTCAAAAATTTAAATTATTGTTTAAAATAGTTATTTTATGTAATTTATAGTTATTTTAAAAATGTGATTTAAAAAAAAAATTATTTGAAGTTTTGTGATGTTTTGGGGCTGAATTGTATTCATAGGATTGACAGCTCTTCCTGTCAAATCTGTGAAGAGAGATTCCCTGCTCCCATTGGCTCTCCATGGCCCACGTGATCCCAGGGGACGCTTTGAATTAACTGCGTCCCTGGGATACGCAAGCACGGCGCGCCGGCAGCTGGAGCAGGCCCAGGATCGGAATCCCACGCGGGCCCACAGCTCAACGGCCGGCGCGCTAGGTAAGTGCAGGTTGGGGGGCTTGCACCCGTGGGAAGCCCCCGACCCGAATTTCTGGGCCAAATTGTTGCTTTGGATGTTCACACTCTGTTCTCCAGTTTGACTTTGTCAGTTGACTGTTGAGCTTGGGTGCATGGCAACGGTAGCAGAGTGGTTACGTTACTGGATCAATAAGCCTAGCTTAATAATTACCGCGAGCCGAGTTAAAATCGCACCATGGCAGTTGGGGGAATTTAAATTCAGTTAATTAAATAAATCTGGTATAACCTAAGCGCCCATGGGTGAGTCATGGCAGCTGGCTGTTCAACTGCATGGGGCAATGCAGGCAAACCTGATCCTTGCACAACGCTTTCTCCTCCCCAGCCCTCAGATCTGAAGGATTCCGCTTCTTTTCAGACCAAGTGATGTTTCCTTCTCCCCCTCCACCCCACTTAGTTTGTATCTCAGGGCAGCAATAACACCAGCAGAACAGTAGCAGAGTGGTTATGTTACTGGACCAGTAATCCAGAGACCTGGAGTAATAATTTTGGGAGACATCAGTTCAAATCCCACCAGAGCAGCTGGGGAATTTAAATTCCGTTAATTAAATAAATCTGGAATAAAATCTAGTGTCAGTAATGGTGACCATGAAACTACCAGATTGTCATAAAAACCCATCTAATATCCTTTAGGGAAGGAAATCTGCTGTCCTTACCCGGTCTGGCCGATATGTGACTCCAGACCCACCGCAATGTGGTCGACTCTTAACTGACCCTCTGAAATGGCCCAGCGAGACACTCAGTTGTACCAAACCGCTACCAAGAAGTACCTTCACCTCACGGTGTGCAGTGGTTGAAGAAGATGGACCACACAGTCTGGCGGCTCACCACCACCTTCTCAAGGGTAATTAGGATGGACAATAAATGCTGGCCTTGCCAGCGACGCCCACATCACGAATCAAAAAAAAGTGGGAAACAAAAGGAGAGCAAGAACTGCACCGCCATTTTTTGCTACCCACGATAAAATCACAATTCCCCTGTATTGTTTCATATCGTTAATAGTAAACAAGGCTCAGTCGTCCCATCAACATTCCTGTATAGGTGGCGCCTTTGGTGTTCATGTCTGGAGATTAGTGGAAAGTTTCTCAGGCAGATTAACAGTCTTGTGACATGAACACTCCTTCCAGGGCCGTAACCATCTCTATACCAGCCGAGAGGGCGATTACTCCTCTACGGCAGGAGGCTTTTATGGGATCCCACAACCCATATGACGAGTGAGGGTGACCTGCACCCACGGGACGTGAGGCCCTCCCATCCACCACTTTAAACATTCACTCCCTCCACCACCGGCGTACCGTGGCTGCAGTGTGTACCATCTACAAGATGCACTGCAGCAACTCGCCAAGGCTTCTTTGGCAGCACTTCCCACCCGCGACCTCTTCCACCTAGAAGGACAAGGGCAGCAGGCGCATGGGAACACCACCACCTCCAAGTTCACCTCCAAGTCACACACCATCCTGACTTGGAAATATATCGCCGATCCTTCATCGTCACTGGGTCAAAATCCTGGAACTCCCTCCCTAACAGCACCGTGGGAGTACCTTCACCACACGGACTGCAGCGGTTCAAGAAGACGGCTCACCACCACCTTCTCAAGGGGCAACTAGGGATGGGCAATAAATGCTGGCCTTTCCAGCGACGCCCACATCCCATAAAAACTGATTTTTTTTTAATGTGAGGTAATGCATTTGGGGAGGGCTAACAAGGCAAGGGAATACACATTAAATGGTAGGACACTGAGAAGTGTAGAGGAACAAAGCGACCTTGGAGTGCATGTCCACAGATCCCTGAAGGTAGCAGGACAGGTAGATAAGGTGGTTAAGAAGGCATACGGAATACTTGCCTTTATTAGCTGAGGCATAGAATACAAGAGCAGGGGGGTTATGCTTGAACTGTATAAAACACTAGTTAGGCCACAGCTAGAATACTGCGTGCAGTTCTGGTCACCACATTACAGGAAGGATGTGATTGCACTAGAGAGGGTGCAGAGGAGATTTACGAGGCTGTTGCCTGGACTGGAGAATTTTAGCTATGAGGAAAGATTGGATAGGCTGGGGTTGTTTTCTTTAGAACAGAGGAGGCTGAGGGGAGACTTAATTGAGGTGTATAAAATTATGAGGGGCTGAGATAGAGTGGATAGGAAGGACCTATTTCCCTTAACAGAGAGGTCAATAACCAGGGGGCATAGATTTAAAGTAATTGGCAGGAGGTTTAGAGGGGATTTGAGGGGAAATTTCTTCACCCAGAGGGTAGTGGGAGTCTGGAACTCACTGCTTGAAAAGGTGGTAGAGGCAGGAAACCCTCACCTCATTTAAAAAGTACTTGGACATGCACTTGAAGTGCCGTAACCTACAGGGCTACGGACCAAGAGCTGGAAAGTGGGATTGGGCTGGAGAGCTCTTTGTCGGCCGGCACGGACGGATGGGCCGAATGGCCTCCTTCCGTGCTGTAAATTTCTATGATTCTATTCCTTTCTCCCTCATGTACTTATCGAGCTTCTCTTTAAATCCATCTCTGCTATTTGCCTCAACCACTCCCTGTGGCAGCGAGTTCCACATTCTCACCACTCTCTGGGTAAAGATGTTTCTCCTGAATTCCCTGTTGGATTTATTAGTGGCTGTCTTATATTCATGGCCCCTAGGTTGTGACTCCCCTACAAGTCTCTACGTCTACCCTATCGAATCCCTTCTTCCCATTCTTTCGCCTATTTGTAGTGAAAAGAAGTTTGGGAATCTGAAATGAAAAGAAAAATTCTTGGAAATCCACAGCATCTGAAAGAGAAAGGTGGGTTAACATTCCAGATGTGATGTTTCATCAGCAAGTTCCACACGGTAATCAACTCCCTCATCTACATTTTCACTGATAATATCTGCAGGTATGAAATTAGCTTTCACATGTGCGCTGATGCTACCCAGTTCCATCTCCATCGCTTTTTGTGACCCCCCTCAAATGCCGCTGTAGTCTTAGATTGTTTATTTGTCATTGTCTTGAAAGAGTCACAGTTTGCTCCAACTCAGCATCTGGAAGACCAAAGCCACTGTGTTTGATCCCAGCCAGAATCTCTGCTCCCCAGCCGCTGTCTCCAACTCCCTCCCTGTTCACTCTCAGACTGTTTGCAGTTGTGGACTCTGTTTAAACCCTGAGCTGAGCTTTAAACCTCATTCTTTCCATTACCACGACTGCTTGCTTCCCCCTTCCCCAACACTGCCCACCTCTGCCCCAGACTCTCAGATAGTGAAAACCCTTATACATTGCACTCAGTCCCCTCATCTAAATCATTAGATGAAGGCTGACCTTTTCTTTCAGATGCTAACACCGGTCCCTAATTTTCAGCTTAACCTAAGCATAACCAGGACCGCCTATTTCCACCTCCGTAACATCGCCCGTCTCCGCCCCTGCTTCAGCTCATCTGCTGCTGAAACCCTCATCCATGCCTTTGTTACCTCTAGACTTGACTATTCCAATGCACTCCTGGCTGGCCTCCCACGTTCTAACGTACGTAAACTTGAGGTCATCCAAAACTCTACAGCCCGTGTTCTAACTCGCACCAAGTCCCATTCGCTCATCACCCCTGTGCTCGCTGACCTACATTGGCTCCCGGTTAAGCAACGCCTCGATTTCAAAATTCCCATCCTTGTTTTCAAATCCCTCCATGGCCTCGCCCCCTCCCTATCTCTGTAATCTCCTTCAGCCCCACAACCCTCTGAGATATCTGCGCTCCTCTAATTCTGCCCTCTTGAGCATCACTGGTTTCCATCGCTCCACCATTGGTGGCCGTGCCTTCAGCTGCCTGGGCCCTAAGCTCTGGAATTCCCTCCCTAAACCTCTCCGCCTCTCTCTCCTCTTTTAACATGCTCCTTAAAACCTACCCCTTTAACCAAGCTTTTGGTCATCTGCTCTAATTTTACCTTAGGTGGCTCAGTGTCAATTTTTTTTGTCTTATACTCCTGTGACGCACCTTGGGACGGTTTACTCCGTTTAAGGCGCTATATAAATACAAGTTGTTGTTGTTGTAAATCTCTTTTGCAGCGAACGGTGCTGCTGCACTCCCACCAGAGAGGGCGCTCCGGGCAAGGGCAGGCTCGGGTCCTCCACCTTCCCGTCAGCCCCCGGATCCTCCACCTTCCCGTCAGCCCCCGGATCCTCCACCTTCCCGTCAGCCCCCGGGTTCTCTACATTCCCGTCAGCCTGCGGGGTGGGAAAGATGGCGGCGCCCATGGGCGGGCTCCTGCGGGCGGTGGAGAAGCCCCTGGGTCGGGGCCTGAGCGCTGGCTGGCAGGTAGGTCGGGCGGCCTCAGAATCACCGGGGGCGGGGGAGGGGGACGGGTGGATAGAGGCCGGGAGCGGGATGGTAACCCGCCGACTGCCCGAACCGCTCGGCTTTCAACGGACAGACTCTCCTATTTGACCTCTTGTCAGTGTCCGTCCGCCCGCCAAGGCCTTGACTCCCCTGGGCTGGGCTCGGCTCTCCAGCCGTTCACTCTGGTACCTCACCTAAGTGCCAATGCGTGAGTCTTGACAGCAAATTGGCAGCTGGCTATTCGACTGCATGGGGCATCGCAGCCCTCGGGTCTGAAGGATTCCGCTTCTTTTTAGACCGAGGGATGTTTCCTTCTCTCCTCCACCCCACTTAGTTTTGTATATCCTGGAGGCAATAACAACAGGGCTACGGGAGCACAGTGGTTCTGTTACTGGACTAGCAATCATAAGAACATAAGAAATAGGAGCAGGATTCGGCCCTTCGAGCCTGCTCCGCCATTCAGTGAGATCATGGCTGATCTTCAGCCTCAATCCCATTCACCGGCCCTATCGCCATATCCCTTGATGCCCTTACTAGTCAGAAATCTATCAACTTCTGTTTTGAATAAACCCAATGACTGAGCCTCCACAGCCCTCTGGGGTAGAGAATTCCAAAGATTCCCCACCCTCTGTGTGAAGAAATTTCTTCTCCAGAGATTTGGACTAATAATCCAGCGACATGAGTTTAAATCCCACTACGGCAGCCGGGCAATTTAAATTCAGTAAATTAAATAAATCTGGAACTAAAAAGCTAGTATCAGTAATGGTAACCATGAAACTATCGGATTGTTGTAAAAACCCATCTGGTTCACTAATGTCCTTTAGGGAAGGAAATCTGCCGTCCTTACCCGGTGACTCCAGACCCACAGCAATGTGGCTGACTCTTCACTGCCCTCTGAAATGGCCCAGCAAGCCACACAGTTGTAGCAAACCGCTACAACAAAGTCAGTGCTTTTCCTTCCTGGAGCGCTGAAGGACGTAGGCGGAGCGTTAGTGGTGTAGTGCTGCACAATGACCTGTGCAGCGCTGCCGAGATCCGAGGCGCCTTCCCTCCCTTAAAGGGAAGGGCCATCGGTGCAGGCTCTGCATTGGGATGTTAGAGAGAGATGGGACGCACAGTGGAGCAGTAAAAATGCAAATTGCAATGAATGGCTGGAGGAGGTTGTAGAGGTAGACTGTAGAGGGATTTGTGAACAGCCAGTGTCTCATCCAAATCTTCTAGAGAAGTAAATTAATTGCAAGTTTAATGGTAATGCAATGGGATATTTGTCTGACTGATAGGTTTGCCTGGGCCTGGAATCACTGCTTAGTCCTGTGAAGCTGTGCGCCCCTGTTACTGTCATTACCGTGAGAACAAAGAAGAGGCATTATGTTCCACCACGTAAACAGAACAACTCTGATGATCCGGAGAAAATAGCCCAAGCTGCGGGACTGGTGATTCGGCAGCAGTACATGGAGCGGTCCATCAACATATCGTGTACAGGTACAGGACAACCATCACGAGCAGCACAAGGCATGCACTGCATGAGCTGCAGAAAGAAATTAAATTGTATAGGAAGAATTGTGGACGATTGACCTTTGACATCGAGGAAGGTTGCGATGATCTCACGATGGTTTCTTTTCTGTATCTGGGGTCTGTTAATTTTTAGTTGGAACGAGTGACCCAACTTTCTCCCCGCTCCTCTCCTCCCCTCGCCTCCAGCAGACGTTGACCCACACTGAGACACCGTCCCGCTTGTACCGGACACCCTCCAGTACCCCTCACCCGAGTGACCCTGGGCATTGAGGGTTGGCAAGCAATTTGATCATGAGGGCAGCTCAGTGACCGAGTGGGTAAATTCACTGGCCAGTGTGACACTGAACCATACGCACCAGAAGATCGCCAGATTTCATAGAATCTTACACCATTTGGCCCATTGTGCCTGTGCTGGCTCTCTTTAATAGGCCTGTCCAATTAATCCTGCTCCCCATAGTCCTGCAAATTTTTCCTTCTCAAATACATGTCCAATTCTTTTTTGAAAGTTAGCATTGAATCTGCTTCCACCACCCATTGTACATTCCAGATCATCGTAACTCGCTACGTTAAAAAAAAAATTCAACCTCCTCCACGGCCAATTGCAAAGGGAACAGACTCATTGTTACACAATTGGATTAATCTTGAGTGTTAGTGAAACGGCCTTTTTTCCACCATCGCTGATATTTTTATAACTAATAAATGAAAGTGTTCAAAGAAAATGAACCCCCCCCCCCTCCACAATTTTGTTTAACGCCCCTCTGATTATTCTCCTGGGTTTGCTCGCTGCAGTGTCCTGGAGACTGGTGTTTAATTTTGGAAACTCCAGGGGCAATTCTGGAGAGTTGGTAACCCGAAGCCCTTGTCTTAGGCAGGGTGGCATCGGGGAGAAAATCAGCCAGAGTCTCTGCTCCTCTTCCCCATCTAGTGGCCAATACCAGAAGTGCATGTGTGTGCGGATATTGGGTGAGGTCAGGATCAGGCCGCGCTGCGATGCCCTCCATGATCAAATGGCGCACAATATCCAGGCACGTACGTGGAGGGTGACCACTTGGGCGGGAGGTACTGCAGGGCGGCTGAAGCCTTTGGGGCAGTGCCGGGGCGCAGTCCCAAAGAGGAGGGAGAAAACTGATCAGTTTTCTGTTCTTGCTCCACAATTGGGAAATATATTTTTAGTGTGAAAGCATTTTATTATAATGGGGCTCATTATAAAATTGTGTTTCATTTTAACATGTGTTGCCGGCTGGTGTGGTGGGTGCTGAGTCTCTGCCTTCAAGAGGGTGCTGGACCGGTTCCTGAAAAAAAGACAGACTTGCATTTCTATAGCGCCTTTCACGACCACTGGACGTCCCAAAGCGCTTTACAGCCAATGAAGTACTTTTTGAAGTGTGGTCACTGTTGGGGAACGCGGCAACCAATTTGCACACAGCAAGCTCCCACAAACAGCAATGTGATAAATGACCAGATAATCTGTTTTTAGTGATTGGTCCCAGGACACCGGGGAGAAGTCCCCTGCTCTTCTTCGAAATAGTGCCATGGGATCTCTTAACTCCACCTGAGAGAGCAGACGGGGCCTCGGTTTAACGTCTCATCTGAAAGACGGCACCTCCGACAGTGGAGCGCTCCCTCAGCACTGCACTGGGAGCGTTAGCCTAGATTTTTGTGCTCAAGTCTCTGGAGTGGGACTTGAACCCACAACCTTCTGACTCAGAGGCGAGGGTGCTGCCCACTGAGCCACAGTTGACGCTGACTGGGGCAGAGCTCACATCATACAGAAGGTCAGTGTCTTTATGGGTAACAACGGGTCCCTGTGATCTCCTGGTCTGGTTTCCATTGTCTCCGAGGGGGGGGTCAGAGAGGAATTTTCCAGAGTACTTTTTCCCCCTTATTGGACTTGGTTTTTTTTTTCCTCTTATTTTGCCTCTCCCGGGAGATTATAGGCTGGAGGGTTAGTGGTAGGAAGTGACGCTCCGGCCGGCATGGTGTGGGGCCGGCTTGGCGGACCAGCTGGTCTTTCCCTGCCCGTTAGTTTTGTATGTTAACTGCGTTGTTTCTGTTTCTGTAGCTGGAATATTCGATCAGTACATTCCACCTGAAGGCGATGCTCGCATGTCCTCACTGACAAAGGCGGGACTTAAACAACGTGCCGAGCAGATCAAGCAGAGTGCGTCCTCACAGCTTGCGTAAGTTGCCGTTGGGCATTCTCTTTGAGTGATAAAGTGTTGTACGCCTTTGCCTCGCTGCGTTTGGGACTTGTGTTTTCTGGGTACGTCACGCTCGTTGTAAAATGGTTGACCCTGTTGGGCCAGTCAGGTTATCTGAAGAAAGGCTAGAAGGGTGGGGACCTGCTGACTGGTTTGTGACCCTAGTTCAGTTCTTTGCTACCTTGAACTACTATGTTTGTCATACATATTGGACACTGAGGTAACTGCTAGGAATCCGAGTTGTGTATGTTAACATATGTATCAAAGTTCCACAATAAATTGAATTTGCAAACAGTAGATGTCTTGAATCACATAGCTCAGTGGGTCACAGTCTCACCTCTGAGTCAGAAAGTCGTGGGACAAGTCCCACTCCAGAGACTTGAGCACGTAATCTAGTACTGAGGGAGCGCCGCATTGTCGGAGGGTCAGTGCTGTGGGAGCGCTGCACTGTCGGAGGATCAGTGCTGTGGGAGCGCCGCACTGTCGGAGGGTCAGTGCTGAGGGAGCGCCGCACTGTCGGAGGGTCAGTGCTGAGGGAGCGCCGCACTGTCGGAGGGTCAGTGCTGAGGGAGCGCCGCACTGTCGGAGGGGCAGTACTGAGGGAGCGCCGCACTGTCGGAGGGTCAGTACTGAGGGAGCGCCGCACTGTCGGAGGGGCAGTACTGAGGGAGCGTTGCACTGTCGGAGGGGCAGTACTGAGGGAGCGCCGCACTGTCGGAGGGTCAGTACTGAGGGAGCGCCGCACTGTCGGAGGGTCAGTACTGAGGGAGCGCCGCACTGTCGGAGGGTCAGTACTGAGGGAGCGCCGCACTGTCGGAGGGTCAGTACTGAGGGAGCGCCGCACTGTCGGAGGGGCAGTACTGAGGGAGCGCCGCACTGTCAGAGGGTCAGTACTGAGGGAGCGCCGCACTGTCGGAGGGGCAGTGCTGAGGGAGCGCCGCACTGTCGGAGGGGCAGTGCTGAGGGAGCGCCGCACTGTCGGAAGGGCAGTACTGAGGGAGCACTGCACTGTTGGAGGGGCAGTACTGAGGGAATGCTATACTGTCGGAGGGGCAGTACTGAGGGAGCGCCGCACTGTCGGAGGGGCAGTACTGAGGGAGCGCCGCACTGTCGGAGGGGCAGTACTGAGGGAGCGCCGCACTGTCGGAGGGGCAGTACTGAGGGATCGCTGCACTGTCGGAGGTGCCGTCTTGTGGGTGAAACATTAAACCGAGGCCCCGTCTGCTCTCTCGGGTGGATGTAAAAGATCCCATGGCACTATTTCGAAGAAGAGCAGGAGAGTTCTCCCCGATGTCCTGGCCAGTATTTATTCCTCAATTAACATCATTAAAACAGATATATGGCCATTCATCTCATTGCTGTTTTTGGGACCTTACTGTGTGCAAATTGGCTGTGATGCGCTTTGGGACGTCCTGAGGTCGTGAACAGCACGATATAAATACAAGTCTTTCCTTCTGAACAGCGGAGAAGTGAAACAGTTGGATTACACAGCGTGTAGCTGTGTGGCTTTATCAGTGGAATTGGGCCAAGTAGACCGAGATACAATACTCTCATTCGGCTATTACAGTTCACCAGAAATACGTTCAGGAAGACTCAATCCACGGGGACTTGTCCCAGTTTCAGAATTAATTAATGTTGCTTTCACAAACTCAATCAGGGATACCTGAAGGTGAAAAACTGGATGAATAAAAACATCGCCCTGGTGGAGCAGCTGGGCTGGTGTCGAGCTGTATTGGGCTCACAGTATATGGTGGGAGGAGGCCTGTGTCTCACCTGAGCCGTTATTACCTGGTTATCATTAGGGTGCAAAAGGAAAATAAACGTCATCCTCCGGGTCCATTATCTGTCTGATTGTGAGCTCACAAATACGCAAAGTCAGAATGATTCACCGACTTTCCTGAAGGCTCTGTGCCAGTACATCTTGTGGTCAATGGGCTCTTTTTTTTTCGTGTGCGGGCCCTTTAACTGGCGGCGCAGCCTGTTCAAATGTTTGTGCATGCGCGGTTATTTCCACGTTGAGCGGCCTGCGCGGGACCTCCAGGCTGCTGTGCGGCCACACAGCTCAGCGGGAACACTGCTTGTGGTGCCGCACACATCCCCAGGTTCATTTCCCGTGGTGGTCGGATGAGGGAGCTACGGTTTGCCTGAATGTCCCCAGGCTAGGGAGGGGAGACCGCAGCCAGCGTTTCTGTTTGCTCTCTGCTGCCTGCTGCTGGAAATTGCATGTGTTGTGGAAATTGGGTGAATCCAGGAGTGGGCTTGGCTGTGATGCTGCCCATAGTCGAATAGCCTGCTGACGCTCGTTGCCCGGACTCATATACGAAGAGTAGGTACATGGAAGAGGTCCTGAGAACTATTGGTGTCTGGAATCTGCGAAATTAAAGCATCATGGATAAAGCAGGCAGAATGGGTCGATACTGTGCCATGATTGAGCTGCGACTGATGAGATTATTGGAATCCTTTTATTCCATCTTAATGTCTTCATTCATGGCCGACAGGGAGGTCACTCTTCAGCAATGGCTACTAATGGTCTTTTTTCTTTAACAGAGTCCGAAAGGTGAAAGAATACGATCCTGAATTCAAAACAAAGGACTTTGCCTCGAAGGCCCAAGATATTTACATAGAGGCACACCATTGCCTTGTGAAGTGAGTAACGTTTCCACGGACCTTTGCAAAAAGTAAAAGTAAATGTAAGACCATTGTCCTGCGTTTCCTTGCTACAGGAGGGCAAGGGTTTTGAACAAATCATTCTACCGGGGACTGTTGCTGTGACCTGCTCCAGCTCTACAACCCTCCGAGATCTCTGCGCTCCTCCAATTCTGGCCTCTTGCACATTCCCCATGATTTTAATTGCTCCACCATTGGCGGCCGTGCCTTCAGCTGCCTGGAGGCCATAAGCTCTGGAATTCCCTCCCTAAACCCCTCTGCCTCGCTACTGCTCTCTCCTCCTTTAAGACGCTGCTTAAAACCTACCTCTTTGACCAAGCTTTTGGTCACCTGTCCTAACATCTCTTCATGTGGCTCGGCGTCAAATTTAATCTGATTACGCTCCTGTGAAGAGCCTCGGGACGTTTAATTGGGATGTTTTACTACGTTAAAGGTGCTATATAAATGCAAGTTATTGTTGATGTCCCAGTCTTGATTGCGCTGCTGAGGAGGGAATCTACAGAGTGGAAGAGAGGGTGGAGACATTCAAGACCACTGCCAGGCATCTCCTGTTGGTCAACTGCGTGGCACCATCGCTGGACAGAACACTGGGCCACCCGAGCAGCTTTTCAACTGGGGACTGAGACATGGTACCCTGGGCACGGGGAAGGGGGGGACCAACAGTTTCAGGAGAATACAATAGAGGTGTTCAAAATTATGAGAAGAAACTGTTTCCACTGTTGGGAAGGTCAGAAACCAGAGGAGACAGATTTCAGATCATTGGCAAAAGGAGGAGGTGAGAATTGTTTTTTACGCAGCGAGTTGTTGTGCTTCCCTGAAGGAAGCACAAACACAATTAATGTGATTTATAGAATCATAGAATGGTTACAGCACAGGAGGAGGCCATTCGGCCCGTCGAGCCCGTACTGGCTCTCTGCAAGAGCACTTCAGCTCGTCCCACTCCCCCGCCCTTTCCCCGTAGCCCAGCAAATTTTTTTCCTTCAGGCACTTATCCAACTCCCTTTTGAAAGCCACGATTGAATCTGCCTCCACCACCCTCTCAGGCAGTGCATTCCAGATCCTAACCACTCACTGCGTAAACAAGTTTTTCCTGATGTCGCCTTTGGTTCCTTTGCCAATCACCTTGAATCTGTGTCCTCTGGTTCTCTCTGTCCAGACCCCTCATGATTTTGAACACCTCGATCAAATCTCCTCTCAACCTTCTCTGCTCCAAGGAGAACAACCCCAGCTTCTCCAGTCTATCCACATAACTGACTTTTTAATTTTTGTTTACAGTTTTGATAAAGTAAAGTTTCACAAGTTGGTAACAGAGCGATGTTACCCGGTAAGTACAGAGTTTCTCATTCTGCGACTTTGCCCTCTACAAGTTTTAATAATATTACAATTGGCTTTTCGCCTCCTCCACAGGGAGGGAGGATTGTTCCAAGTTGCTGGAAGGGGAGGGGTCACAGAGCAGCCTGGATCGATCCTCCCTCCCGTCGAGGAACATTGACTTATCCGAATCTCTGGTCTTCCCATCAGGATATGGTGCGCGGCAACAGGTTCAAGACCATTCGCTGGAAGTTCCTGGAGTCGCTGGAGGCGCCGAGGGTCGTGCACGTTCGGTGCCCTGACATGGTCAGCAAAGGGAACCTGTACGGTCAAGTGACTGTGCGATTCCACACCCAGCAGGTATCGCTCAGCCAGCCCTGTTTAGTATAGACTATCGGGGAGCCCAGTGAATGTGAGAATCGCAAAAGCTGAGATAAGGAGACGCTGGGGTTGTTCTCCTTGGAGCAGAGAAGGCCAAGAGGAGCTTTGATAGAGGTGTTTGAAATCATGAAGGGTTTAGGTAGAGTAGATAGAGAGAAACTGTTTCCAGTGGCTGAAGGGTCGAGAACCAGAGGGCGCAGATTTAAAGTGATTGGCAAAGGAACCAGAGGCGACACGAGGAAAAACTTTTTTACGCAGCGAGTGGTTAGGATTTGGAATGCGCTGCCTGATAGGGCGGTGGAGGCAGATTCAATAGGAGCCTTCAAAAGGGAATTGGATCAATACTTGAAAGAGGAAAAATTGCAGTGATATGGGGAAAGAGCGGGGGAGTGGGACTAACTGGATTGCTCTTCGAAAGAGTGGGCGCAGACTCGATGGGCCGAATGGCCTCCTTCTGTGCTGCACTATTCTATGATTCTATTAGAACGACAGCTGGGCGTCTGTTACAGTATAGAAGAAAACACGGCAAGATAGCCAGTCGTACTTACCGCTTTTAATAGAATTACATCGAATTTACAGCACAGAAACAGGCCAGAAAATGGAGCACAAAAACCTAGCCTGACACTCCCAGTGCAGCACTGTCGGAGGTGCCGTTGTTCGGATGAGACGTTAAACCGAGGCCCCGTCTGCTCTCCCAGGTGGACGTAAAAGATCCCACAGCCACTATTTCGAAGAAGAGCAGGGGAGTTCTCCCCGGTGTCCTGGGCCAATATTTATCCCTCAATCAGCATCACTAAAGCAGATTATCTGGTCATCATCACATTGCTGTTTGTGGGAGCTTGCTGTGCACAAATTGGCTGCTGCGTTTCCTACATTACAACAGTGACTACACTTCAATAAGTACTTAATTGGCTGTAAAGCGCCTTGGGACGTCCGGTGGTCGTGAAAGGTGCTATAGAAATGAGTCTTTCTTTCATTCAGCCCATGTCAGTGTTTATGCTCGACACGAGCCTCCTCCCATCCTACTTCATCTGACGCTATTGGCATAACCCTCTATTCCCTTTTCCCTCATGTACTTATCTAGCTTCCCCTTAAATGCACCTCTGCTATTCACTTCAACCACTCCCTGTGGTAGTGAGTTCCACACTCTAACCGCTCTCTGGGTAAAGAAGTTTCTCCTGAATTCCTTATTGGATTTATTAGTGATTATCTTCTATTGATGGCCCCTAGTTTTGGACCCATGATCCAATTATCCCCGCTCTTAAACGACGCTTCACCCAAAGTTTACACTTGGTTTTCTACTGTCCGTGTAGCGATTGACTGGCAAATTGTTAAGTCTTGTGCATGATGTGTGCTTCTTGTCAAGATCGCAGACAGATCCTGGGCTACCCGCCTCCTGCAGCTCCCCCGTGAGCCATCGGAGGATTAGGTCATTTGTTGGTGTTCAGAAACTGGAATTTTCGCTGTGACAAGTGGAATTTTCCACCTAGTTTCTCTCTTCACTTAGTTTCCAAACAGTTTTAAGACTCCACATTTAAACGGAGGTCACCGTGCAGACGAGCTGCCTGGGTCATTGGCTCAGACTCCCTTTGAAGGAGCCTATGGTAACACGCTGCGAGAAATGATGACCTTTCGATCAGCAATGCATCCATTAAGCTAAAGGTGCTTTGAACCAACGTGCGAATGGAAGGTGTCAAATGCCTATTGAGGGCTTAAGTTGTCAGACTTAGAAACTATGGGCCGGATATTCCGACCCCCACGAGTGCGTACGAGGTGTGAAGCGCATGCGCTAAAACCCGGCACTTCCGATCTGTCGAGAATTCTCTTGACCGATCCTCCGCCTGCCCCGGAGATGGGCCTCCGTGGGGGGGAGTTCCGCTTTCTGCACAACCTCCACCCGCTGAAAACTTAAAAAATCTTACGCCTGGTAAAAGCAGGTGTACCAGCATAAGAGTTTTTAAAAAATAATTTTTTCTTCACTCATTTATAATTTAAGAAATACTTTTAAAAAAGGTAAGTTTATTTTTAGCCCCGTATAATTATTTTCTCAAAAAATTAAATTTTTGTTTAAAATATTTAATTTAACATAATTTTATTTGGTCCGTGGGTATCCAAACGTTTCACCTTTGTGTGTACGATGGATGCTTGGGGGGTGGTGGCCACGGCTGAATTTTAAATCCAAGTTCCCGTTAATACCTCAAGTTTCTGATACAACAACTTGCATTTATATCGCGCCTTTAATGCAGTAAAACGTCCCAGGGTAACGCTTCACAGGAGCGATATCAGACAAAATTTGACACCGAGCCACATTAGGACAGGTGACCATAAGCTTGGTCAAAGAGGTCGGTTTTAAGGAGTGTCTTAAAGGAGGAGAGAGAGGCGGAGAGGTTTAGGGAGGGAATTCCAGAGCTCGGGGCCCAGGCAGCTGAAGGCACGGCCACGCGAATAAACTCAGAAATGTGCAGGACTTCAGAATTGGAGGAACACTAAGATCTCAGCGGCTTTAGGAGGTTCTTCTCTAACAGATCTTGGTGTTCTGAATTAGGATTTATCCATCAAAATGGCAAAAACGTTTAGATAAGCCTTTTTGAGGCTCACAAGATTGAATAAGAAAATTATCACAGAAAAGGAGTGTTGTTTGGCCTAAGGTTGTGTGTGTGGTGTGAGGGCTGCAGTTTGGACAGCCCTGGTTATGAAAACTGTCTGATGTGGCTGGGATTATCCGTTTTATGAAATGATGTGAGATTCCTAAATAATATTCACTGACAAGTATCTGATTAAAAAGGGAGGATTATTGCCCCTGTAGCATGCTGTAGCCCTCTTACTAAATGGATAAGGTTAAATTTCAGATCAGCGGGAGCTTTGGCTCATCCGTGAAAGAGAAAAACAAAATGATTGGGATCGAGCCTGAATCGTAACATTCGCTGTCTCCTGACATTACATTGTTTGGGCTACAGGCGGTAAGTGTAGCCAGATTTGTTTTGGGATGTCACGCTGCACCAAATATCCTTCCCTAGCCATTTGAACGTCCTACTTAAAACAGTTTTAAAAGGGGTACATCAATCGTGACTCGGTGGGTAGCACTCTCTCCTCTGAGTCAGAAGGTTGTGGGTTCAAGTCCCCACTCCAGAGACTTGAGCACGAAAATCTAGGCTGACACTCCAGTGCAGTGCTGATGGAGTGCTGCACTGTCAGAGGTGCCGTCTTTCGGATGAGACATTAAACTATGTCTGCTCTCTCAGTGGACGTTTAAAGATCCCATGGCACTATTTCGAAGAAGAGCAGGGGAGTTCTCCCCGGAGTCCTGCCAGTATTTATCCCTCAATCAACATCACTAAAAACAAAATACCTGGTCATTATCACATTGCTGTTTGCGGGAGCTTGCTGTGCGCAAATTGGCGCCGCGTTTCCCACATTACAAGAGTGACTGCACTTCACACGTACTTCATTGGCTGTGACGAGCTTTGGGGTCGTGAAAGGCGCTGTAGAAATACAAGTCTTTTCTTTTAAGGAAGGGAGCTGTGACATTCCTAATAGGGTTAAGGCATTATTTTGTGTTTTTCCTTAACCTTTGCTTGTCCCACTGTCGCTGTTGTGCCACAATACTGCCTTCCCGCACCCATTATTGACGATGCTGAGAAGCTCTGAGGTTGTTGGAATGTTAACTGGAGCAGCAGAGGAGCCGTAACCTGCGATCTCTGTCCCCAGACGCTGGCAATTTACGACAGGCTTGGTCGGCTGATGTACGGCAATGAGGATCTACCGAAAGACGTCCTGGAGTACGTGGTGATTGAGAGACACTTGGTCAATCCCTACGGTTTGTGGAGAATGCACGGAAAGATAGTACCTGCTTGGGCCCCGCCCAAAGATCCCATCATTAAGGTAATTTGTGAGGGTTATCGCACCTTGTGTTACTGCAGTTTGTGTTCAAATCGCTCCATGGCCTCGCTCCATGGCCTCGCCCCCTCCTTATCTCTCATGGCCCCGTCATTTCCGATCGGAGGCTTCCTGCGTGTGGAGGCCTCCTATCGGAAAAAAATCTACGCTCTTACCTGAGGGCTCCAGAGGTCCGGACACTCCCGATGCTGCACCTCTCCACAGTCGAAATGCGCAGGGCCCAGGTATCCCGGGGGCGCAGGCGGTTCACAAGCGTCTCTGGAATCACGTGGGCCATGGGGAGCCAATAAAGTATGAATGGAGAGCACCCCAAAAACACAGTAAAACATGAAATAATTTTTTTTTAAATCACCTTTTTAAAATGAGTTAAAATTACATTAAACAAAAATTTACATTTTTTGAAAAATATAATTAAAGTTTTTTACGGGGCTAAAAATAAACGTACCTTTTTTTAAAGTATTTTTTAAATTATAAAGGGGTGGAAATTTAAAAAAAAAAAAAAAAACTTTTTAAAACTCTTTTATGTTGGTAAAAGCAGGCCATACACTTTTACCAGGCGTAAGATTTTTAAGGGTTTTTAGCGGGCGGAGGTTCTGCAGAAAGCGGAACTCTCCCCCCGCAGAGGCCCTTCTCCAGGGCAGGCGTCCGATCTGTCAAGAATCCTCTTCGCATGCCTGAAACCGCCATTTCGATGTCCCTACGGGTGGGTACACAGCGTGTACACACCCGTAGGCATCGGAAAATACGGGCCAATATAAAAATAAAGTGTGACTTTAAAACAAGGACTGAATTACACCAGTGTACCTTAGTCGAATTGTCCCTCACCCTTTAACCCTACCTCACCTAATCGCTGTACGCATTTGCTTTTGACTCCCTCATGTGCAACGTCACAGGAAATCAACTAGTTTTAAATGCAGTAGAACATTGGTGTCTGCAGTGTGTAGTGTTTAATTTCTGTGCCATGCACAGCCTCCATAAAACCTATTTGTGTGTTACGAGGAATGTTCTCGATTTGGAATGCGGAGTTGTCAATAACCTAATGTCCAGTCTGTCTGTCTCTCATTTACTTCTGTTTTTTGGAGGGAGGGGATTACTGGGTTTTTTAATTTTAAAAAAAGCTTTTAATTTATTGAGTTTTGCAATAGTCAAAATGAAGTTTAATCCACCCGAACCAAAATAATAATGGACAATCATGAAGTGTCGCCAGCAATTTCCAAATGGTAACAACAGCTGTGATTATAGAGCAGCCGGCGTTAGCGATAACAACAGGAGATATGGAATCTGATTAAAAAGGACACAATATCATTCCAAATCCAGCAAAGTTGGTGGATTCCTCTGCAGCTAGTGTCGCTATCTCTTAAACCAGGAGGAGGTTTTTGCCAAAATTCTAGGAGAGCAACATCTGAAAATGCCACGAGGGGCGACTACTTTTAAAAGTTTGGCCCTGCTTGCTCAAAATGTAGCACTCATTGTCAATCTGTGTGATGGCAGGTGATGGAGTTACTGATGATTTTGTGCTTCTGTCCCACTGCCCCCATCCAGAGATCACTTGTGTGCCGTACTGTGGGAAAAAATTGCAAAGCCTATAATGATTCTATTTATAGAAATGCTAATTTTGGTTTGTTTTTAAACTCCAGACCATTATGATCCCTGGACCCAAACTCGAGCCGTGGGAAGAGTTCGAGGCGAAGAATATTGAGATTCCCAAACCTGAATCTGTACAGTGGAACAAGTGAGAAACTGCGGGGGGAGAGAGATGGAAAACAGCATTCGTGCTTTACTGTTGGCACCGGGACATCATGTTTCATTCAGCTCAGTGGACTCGAGTTGAGTTTGCACACACCCCACCATTCTGTGTTCACCACCTCACTCTGCCCATAAACTGGACATTGCCAAACTTCTCCAATACGAGTCAACATGAACCGATTCTAACCTACCTTTGTTTTGCACCAGTTTCCTTCGCATCAGTTTAAACCCAGAACCAAAAGCCAAATTCTATTACCCCAGTCTAATCTCTGAGCAAGTTCTAATCGGCTTGCCCCAACCCAGTACGTTACAGCTACTGTAAACTGGGTTTATCTCAAGATGTGTGTACAGAGGCTTCATTTAAAACATACAGTGAACACTGTCGTAGTCGGTCTTTATATCGAGAGCAGGAGAATGCTAGTGCCCATTCACCACTGCTGCATCTAAACACTTGTAAGGAGAGTAACTGTCTATAGAGAACATGGAATTCATTCCAAGGTAGTGATTCTAGTTTAGTTTTCACTGCATCCCATACAGAGTAATTAATATCTAGGAATGAGTAACAAGGTTGTAGTCTCAAGGAGGTCACAAACTTTGAGATGCCTTGATTGATCTTCAGGAGCCAGTTGAACCCTGAGGTTAGATGCTAGCTTTGCAACTGACTCCTTGGGCAAGAGTTCCAGATAGAATGAAGAGTGCAACTTTGTAAATGATGGTAATTGCATTCCTTGGGTTTGTAGAACATTGGTTCAGAGTCCAAGGTTTGCTGTTTCCATTTGATAACAAATAATAAAACCTAAGTCTGGATATTGTGTGTGCGTGTGCGCGAGAGATGTAATGCATTAGAGTATTGACATAAGCTGTGCAGTGGAGCGATGGGACTGGGTTCAATCTATAGGTTCCTGTGTGGTGAGTTTCCAACCTGTCAATCAGAGACCATGTGCATCCCTGTGGTGAGTCAGAGGGTGATTAGAAGATGCCTGGGAGAAGGTTTCTGACCCACCGTTATGGGGCACTGCACTTATATAATGCCTTTCATGTCCTTTACAGCCAATGAGTTGCTTTTTCCAAGTGTAGTCGCTGTTGTAATGTAGGAAACGCGGCAACCAATTTGCGCACAGCAAGCTCCCACAAACAGCAATGTGATAATGACCAGATCATCTGTTTTAGTGATGTTGTTTGAAGGATAAATATTGGCCAGGACACCAGGGGCAACTCCCTCCTGCTCTTCTTCAAAATAGTGGCCATGGGATCTTTTGCATCCACCTGAGAAGACAGATGGGGCCTCGGTTTAATGTCTCATCCGAAAGACGGCACCTCCGACAGTGCAGCACTCCCTCAGTACTGCACTGGAGCGATCTGGTTGGTGGCGGGAAGAAAGGGGAAAAAGTGTAAAAATGCACTGACAATAAAATTAATCATTTTCAACGTAAAGCCCATATTGATAACTGGAAAATGTGATATAAACACAGATGTCTCATGCACAATAATGTAAAGACTGCAAGGTGCTTCTTTGCCCGAGGATGTCCCTGAACTGCTGTCATACTTGTATTGGATATTCTGGCCAATTTTGCTTCCTTTATATGTTTCCGCCTGTGCCATTTGCCATTCACTGGCTGAGACGGTCAGTCGGCAGGTTACCCGCTCCTGAGCCACTGCTATTTCTGCCCCTGAGCCATTTGTTGGGAAGTGACCCATCCTCAGTTACTCCTTATTGTAGGGAGTGCTGAGTGAAGTTGGAATTGTCCTTCTGACGGAATTTGAGATTTGAAACACGCTGTGTAGGGAATCTAACGCTTCTCTAAATTTATACTTTTAGGTGAAATTTATTGCTCATCAAGATGAAGCATATTGGTGTAAAAAATGGAAGTGTTTCATTTTCCGGCACTAATTGCTAGCACAAAGCATTTTTCGGTCTGTTATCACACAAGCCAGATACAGAGGATAGCTCTTTCTAACTGGGTGATGTGCTTTAATTCTCATCCCCAAAAGACCACCCACTACAGCATCAGTGAGAATTTCTTTCCTCAATTCTTGAACAAAGCAGCCTTGTTGACCGAGTGAAACTGCCAGTTTACTGCTGAATTGTGGCCAGTTTTGTGCCGTGGACTGGTTCACAAGGATGTGCGTTGGCTCGACCCCAAACTCCACCGTCCCGGGACTCTGACAGCTGGCCGAGAGCGGCGACATTCATCCCACCAGTCCGGCTGGAATTCAAACACAAGTTCCAGCAGTGCCAGGAGACATATAGAACTTCATTTATATAGCGCCTTTCACATCCTCGCTTTACAGTCGCCAAATTATTTTTGAAGTGTGGCCACTGTTGTTTTGACGCAAGTGCGGTCGTGAATTTGCAAACAGCAAGGTCCCACAAACAGCAATGAGATCAGTTCATCTGTTTTCGGTGGTATATTGGTTGAGGGAATAATGGCCAGGACGCCAGATCTTTTATGCCCAAACTGAACGGGCAGATGGGACCTTGGTTTCGCCTCTCGTCTGAAAGACGGCACCTCGGACAATGCAGCACTCCCTCGGTACTGCACTGGAGTGTCAGCATCGATTGAAGATCAAGTCTGGTAATCTGCGACACCCAGTCCCTGAGCCCCTACTGTGTTCGCATCAGTGGAGGCACTCTACTTGTAACTGGAATGTTTTTGCCAAGCAGATGGTAATTATTATTTCCTTTGCACCAGTATGCTAAGATTAGTTGATAGTTCCAACCGACTGTTGAATTATTCCGCTGGTTGCGTTCATCAAGGACAAAATCGCTCTACATTTAAAGACATTTAAAAAAAAGTTTTCTTCTTTTACTTGTATCTGGAAAGTTCTAGGAACATATTTCAGATTCATGGGGGTGCTGGTGCTCAAGTGAGAAACGGCCTGGCTGCCAGAATTTATTCAATGTACCGTCTGTTTGCAATCTGTCGAAGGAATCTAACTTGAGCATGTTAACCTGACGCATCTCAACAACGATGACTTGCATTTGTATAGCGCCTCTAACGCAGTAAAACATCCCAAGGTGCTTTACAGGACCGATTATCAATCAAAATTTGGCACTGTGTCACAAGGAGATATTAGAGCAGAAAGAGGTAGGTTTAAGTAGCGCCTTAAAGGAGGAAAGAGAGGTTTAGGGAGGGAATTCCAGAGCTTAGGGCCTCGGCAGCTGAAGGCACAGCCGCCACTGGTGGAGCGATTAAAATTGGGGATGCACAAGAGGTCAGAATCGGAGGAGCGCAGATAACTCCGAGGGTTCTAGGGCTGGAGGAGGTTATAGAGATAGGGAGGGGCGAGGCCATGGTTGGAATTTGAAAACAAGGATGAGAATTTTTAAATCACGGCGCTGCTCAACCGGGAGCCAATATAGGTCAACAAGCGCAGGGGTGATTGGTGAACAGGACTTGGTGCGGGTTAGGGCACGGGCAGCCGAGTTTTGGATGGCCTCAAGTTTACGGAGGGTAGAATGCAGGATTGCATTGGAATAAAGTCTAGAGGTAACAAAGGCATGGATGAGGGTTTCAGTGGCGGATGAGCAAGGGCGGAGACGGGCGATGTTACGGAGGTGGAAATAGGTGGTCTTAGTTATGCCGTGGATATGTGGTTGGAAGCTCATTTCAGGGTCACATATGACACCAAGGTTGTGAACAGTGTGGTCCAGCCTCAGACAAATGCTAGGGAGAGGGATGGAGTCAGTGGCTAGGGAACGGAGTTTGTGGCTGGGACCAAAAACAATGGCTTCGGTCTTGCCAATATTTAATTAAAGAAAATGTTTGCTCATCCAGGACTGGATGTTAGTCAAGCAGTCTGACAATTTAGAGACCGTGGAGGGGTCGGGAGAAGTGGTGGTAAGGTAGAGCTGGGTGCCCTCAGCGTACGTGTGGAAACTGATGCAGTGTTTTCAGCTGATGCTCACACACTAAGACCTGTTTGGGCTAATACCACCTGGTATATGATGAACCAGCCACCCAGGAGGTCGTGAGTTCAAATCCCATCAGGGCAAGTTAGGAAATTAAATTCAACAAATCTGTTCTGATCACATCATTTTAGTCCATTGTCCAGATGTGAGAACAAAACAACATTAATAAAGGACAACACCGTCGCACGAACTCTACCTCAGCCATTAGAACTTGCAGGTTCAATCCTGGTCTCTGGTGCTTTAGCTGATAAGTTCCCTTTGCTGAAGGACGTTAGTGAACCAATCACACCCCCCCCCCCCCCCACTCTGGCCAAACGTGACTCCATTCCCAAACTACATGGTTGACTCTTAACTGCCCTTGACATTCTCAGGGCAATTAAGGCTGGGCAATACATTTAGTTTTTGGTAGAGTTTTCCGCATCCTATGAGCAAAATAGAAAAAAATATTGGCTATTAGCCTCTCTGCACCGAGGCATGGGATACATCAGCCAGGGATCCTCCTCCAAATTGCTATCCAGTGGAAGGGGCATGCATCTTTCTGTCAGGTAAGCCCTTGCTACAATGCCTTGATGTCTGACCCAAGATGCTGGGCTTTTTTATCTGGTGTAAATTTGAGAAGTTGGGAGGTAAGTAGATTGAACTTTATTCCAGGGTCCAATTGGAGCACATTACCTGAGAACAGCTGCAACCACCAGCATAAAGAGAACAATTCCACCATCGAATCACATTGGGAATGGCAGCGAGATGAACCCGGAATCTGTAGTTCCCCCCCTTAAACACCGATTAAACTTGCCAAACACAGCATCAGAAACAACTGGAGAAAGGAACAATCCCCGTCTGTTTATTGAAATGGCAGTGGTGTTTTGTGTCGGTTTACAATCAATGAGGCCTAATTTCGCTTAAGATTCCTTTTCAAAGTGCTAGTCCATGAAACAATCCTCAAGGTTATCATCACCACTACCTTTAGGGATATGCAATATGAATACACCTGCATGTAGAAATATAGAACAGAGAAACAGCAAAATAGGAGCAGGATTAGGCCATTCGGCCCTTCGAGCCTGCTCCGCCATTCAACGCAATCATGGCTGATCCTCTATCTCAATACCATATTCCCGCTCTCTCCCCATAGCCCTTGATGCCTTTTGTGTCTAGAAATCGAGGGGCTGAATGGCCTACTCCTGCTCCTATCTTCTATGTTTTCTATGTAAATCTATGTCTCCTTAAATATATTCAGTGACTTGGCCTCCACAGCCTTCTGTGGTAGAGAATTCCACAGGTTCACCACCCTCTGAGTGAAGAAATTTCTCCTCATCTCAGTCCTAAATGTCCTACCCTGTATCCTGAGACTGTGACCCCTCGTTTTAGAGCCCTCAGCCAGGGGAAACATCCTCCCTGCATCCAGTCTGTCTAGCCCTGTCAGATTTTTATACGTTTCAATGAGATCCCCTCTCATTCTTCTAAACTCTAGTGAATACAGGCCTAGGACAGTCCTGCCATCCCAGGAATCAGTCTGGTGAACCTTTGCTGCACCCCCTCTATGGCAAGTATATCCTTTCTTAGGTGAGGAGACCAACTTGCTTAGTTGAGAGTAGAAATGGATTGAAAGCATCAGTTGATTATTTAGTTGCACACAAATGTATTATTAGCCACTCCTTTTGGGAAGAAGCTGTTTATTATGTTGCACGCTATGTATTTACACCAGAATCCTGCATTCAATGAATTTTGTTTTCCCTCCCCATGTCTTAGGAAAGCGTTACATAAAAATGAAACATTTCATGGTCCCTACATATTCAGCTTTGGCACCTCAGCAAACTCATACCAAATCCAAAGGACAGCTGACAGCCGATTCACTAACATTTTCTTTGCCTTTTGGTTTTCCAGCTTCTTTATTTTCAGGTTGGTTTGCTGTTCTCGCCTCAGCGTCCCGAGGAGAAATTGAAGTTAAATGACTTTCAGCTTTTGTACGCGTTTGACTTTCTCCAGTTGCCGATGCTCCTGACTCCCAGGGACAGATATCTGCGACTTTAGGTTTATCACTGGGCAGTGATGTTTCTTTGCTTTGAGTATCTCCTGTCTCCCAGGGACAGATATCTGCGACCTTAGATTTATCTATAGATAGTGATTTTCCTTCTTTGTTCTCTCTATCCCTCATCTTTTCTGGTGCCATCATAAGTTTCAGGGACGGTGTTAATCGTTTAGATAGCGGCAATGAATCATTTACATCTTTAGCCTCCAAGGTGCCATGCACAAGTGATCCCGGGACACCAGTACAAACCGATAAAGACCGTCCCCTCTTCTGATCTGGACTATCTTCAGGTTGGTTTGTTGCCTCACCGACAGTTAAATGACTTTTAGCTTTTGTACCTGTTTGACTTCCTCCCGTTGTTGATGCTCCTGTCTCCCAGGGACAGATATCTGCAACTTTAGATTTATCAATGGGCAGCGATGTTTCTTTGCTCTCGGTATCTCCTGTCTCCCAGGGACAGATATCTGCAACTTTAGATTTATCACTGGGCAGCGATATCTGTTTAGATTGCTGCAATGCATTTGCATCTTTTGCCTCCAAGGTGCCATGTTCATGTGATCCTGGGACATCAGTACAAACCGATAAAGACCCTCCCTTCTTCTGATCTGCACTTAATCCCTTTCCTGATGTCCCTTCTAAAATGCCGTCCCATGGACAGATGATTGCAGTATTTGTTGATGCTTGTTTTAAGAGTGACATATATTTTTGCCACTTGCTCCCTGTATCTCCTGTATCCAACGGAGAGATATCTGCGACTTTAGACTTACTTGTTGACTGTAATTTTTCGTCTTTGCTCTTGGTATCTCCTGCTTCCCAGGGACAGATGTCTGCGACTTTAGATTTGTCACTGGGCAGTGATTTTCCTTCTTTGTTCTCTCTATCCTTCATCTTTTCTGGTGCCATTGTAAGTTTTAGGGACACTGTTAATCGTTTAGATAGCGGCAGTGAATCATTTACATCTTTAGCCTCCAAGGTGCCATGCACAAGTGATCCCGGGACACCAGTACAAACCGATAAAGACCGTCCCCTCTTCTGATCTGGACTATCTTCAGGTTGGCTTGTTGCCTCACCGACAGTTAAATGACTTTTAGCTTTTGTACCTGTTTGTCTTCCTCCCGTTGTTGATGCTCCTGTCTCCCAGGGACAGATATCTGCAACTTTAGATTTATCACTGGGCAGCGATATCTGTTTAGATTGCTGCAATGCATTTGCATCTTTTGCCTCCAAGGTGCCATGTTCATGTGATCCTGGGACATCAGTACAAACCGATAAAGACCCTCCCTTCTTCTGATCTGCACTTAATCCCTTTCCTGATGTCCCTTCTAAAATGCCGTCCCATGGACAGATGATTGCAGTATTTGTTGATGCTTGTTTTAAGAATGACATATATTTTTGCCGCTTGCTCCCTGTATCTCCTGTATCCAACGGAGAGATATCTGCGACTTTAGACTTACTTGTTGACTGTAATTTTTCGTCTTTGCTCTTGGTATCTCCTGCTTCCCAGGGACAGATGTCTGCGACTTTAGATTTGTCACTGGGCAGTGATTTTCCTTCTTTGTTCTCTCTATCCTTCATCTTTTCTGGTGCCATCGTAAGTTTCAGGGACAGTCTTAATCGTTTAGATAGCGGCAATGAATCATTTACATCTTTAGCCTCCAAGGTGCCATGCACAAGTGATCCCGGGACACCAGTACAAACCGATAAAGACCGTCCCCTCTTCTGATCTGGACTATCTTCAGGTTGGTTTGTCGCCTCACCGACAGTTAAATGACTTTTAGTTTTTGCACTTGTTTGACTTCCTCCAGTTGTTGATGCTCCTGTCTCCCAGGGACAGATATCTGCAACTTTAGATTTATCACAGGGCAGTGATGTTTCTTTGCTCTGAGTATCTTCTGTCTCCCAGGGACAGATATCTGAAACTTTAGATTTACCACAGGGCAGTGATGTTTCTTTGCTTTGGGTATCTCCTGTCTCCCAGGGACAGATGTCTGCGACTTTTGATTTATCTATAGACAGTGATTTTCCTTCTTTGTTCTCTCTATCCTTCATCTTTTCTGGTGCCATCATAAGTTTCAGGGACAGTGTTAATCGTTTAGATAGCGGCAGTGAATCATTTACATCTTTAGCCTCCAAGGTGCCATGCACAAGTGATCCCGGGACACCAGTACAAACCGATAAAGACCGTCCCCTCTTCTGATCTGGACTATCTTCAGGTTGGTTTGTCGCCTCACCGACAGTTAAATGACCTTTAGCTTTTGTACCTGTTTGACTTCCTCCAGTTGTTGATGCTCCTGTCTCCCAGGGACAGATATCTGCGGCTTTAGATTTATCACTGGGCAGCGATATCTGTTTAGATTGCTGCAATGCATTTGCATCTTTAGCCTCCAAGGTGCCATGCACATGTGATCCTGGGACACCAGTACAAACCGATAAAGACCGTCCCCTCTTCTGATCTGCACTTAAATCCTTTCCTGATGTATCTTCTAAAATGCTGTCCCATGGACAAATGATTGCAGTATTTGTTGATGCTTGTTTTAAGAATGACATATATTTTTGCCGCTTGCTCCCTGTATCTCCTGTATCCAACGGAGAGATATCTGCGACTTTAGACTTACTTGT
Organism: Somniosus microcephalus; assembly: GCF_052327205.1. Taxonomy (NCBI): domain Eukaryota; kingdom Metazoa; phylum Chordata; class Chondrichthyes; order Squaliformes; family Somniosidae; genus Somniosus; species Somniosus microcephalus. Next base: position 8,435,278 of record NC_141010.1, read on the forward strand.
TGACTGTGATTTTTCATCTTTGCTCTTGGTCTCTCCTGTCTCCCAGGGACAGATGTCTGCAGCTGTAGATATATCTATTGAACCCACTGCTTCCGTTAAGTTCTTTTCTTTTCCCTTGCCTGCACCGCCCTCTACTTTCTCACTTTCTTTCCTTGACTTCTCTTTCTTGCTATCCTTCGTCTTTCCGGGTGCCATCAGGAACTTCAGAGACAGTCCAAGTCCTTTAGAGTGCTTCAATGAATCATTTGTATCATTTGCATCCTTTGCTTTCAAGGAGCCATGCGCAGATGGTTCTAGTGCACCAACACAGACCGATCCCCTCTTCTGACCTGCACTGGTGCCCAATGCTGCTGTCTCTTCTACCATAACGTTCCACGGACAAATGATTGCACTATTAGTTGATGCTTGTTTTATGAATGACATATATTTTTCCCGCTTGCTGTCTCCTTTAGGACCATCTGTTTTTATTTGATCCATCTTTTCAGAAGGTAATTCTGTTTTCTTAGCTTTGGGAGACGCTTCTTCATGCACTCCTGGATGAATGGCGTCTGCTCTTGAAGATTCTACTGATTTGCCAACTCTTGGTGATGTATTGGCTCCAGGGTGCGTGTCCGCTGACACTTCATTTTCACATTGGATCGTTGAGGTCTCCTTCACTTCCCAACCGTGAACGTTGTCGATACTACCTTGAGGCAAGCTTCGATGCTTCCTCACCAAATCGGCGAATCTTTTGCGGTCCTCCTGCAGCTTTCCCGAGGAGTTTGAGCCGTCAATGCCGCTGCCTTTGCTCGGTGTGTAGGTGACATGTTTGGCAGCCTTTGTGTCAGAAGGTGGAGGTTGCAGGTTCTGAAAGTCCCAGGGGCAAACCAGAGTCTTGTTGTGGCCGTCTTGTATCAGTGGGCTCGCTGTTTCTTGAGGGGGTTCACTGGCTGTTTGCTGCCTGGCTGATTCGGACATTTTATTTGCTTCTTCCGACTGTACTGCAACTGTGGAGGGCTGTAGGTTCGTTGGCGCTTGCTTGGCTGACAGCTTCCTCTGAACTCTGTCTCCCACCTGTTTTGTGTTCTCTTTACTCTTCTTTGTGAGCACCAATTCCTTTTCCCTCGCACAGCTAACAACACTAAGAGATTTTTGCAGTGTGGGAGCCTTGATGTGCAATGGGTTCTGATCCACGGTTAGGTTATGTGCACTAGCGGACTTGCACACTAAAGGGGCAGCATCTAACGAGTCAACGTTTGATCTCTGGGAGGCTTTCTTCGCCAACTTCTTCCTCATCAGAGAGTCCAGCAGGGAAGGATCTCTGCTGGAGGAATCTGTTCTGCTGATGTGGCCATCCCGATGGTCCCTCATATGGTCATAGGCACTGTGAGATTTTCTTATTGAGAAACCCCGATGTTTTGTGGGGTCTTCCTTCATTCTCATGCTAGAGCTGGAAGACTCACAAAGCTTTTTCCTGTATGAGCCAAGGTAGCTCCCTGCTCCAATAGATCCACCCCGCTCATCCCTGCTGCCGTGTCTGCTGATTGACTCAGGAATTTCAGATATGCGCTTTATGATGGAGCGACCGAGGCCCCTTCTGGAGCTCCTCTTCTTCTGAAGGTGTGGGTTGTTGGTTGTCATCTTCTTTGTTTTATGTACTTCCAGTTGGGCATAAAGTTTCTTCAGTTCATCCTGCCAAAGAGAAAAATAAGAGAACGAAGCATTAGTTTTTTTCCAAAAGCTTCTTGGAAAGAAAAGCTGATCAACCTGATGACATCTTTTCACCTTTCACCCATCACCCCTGTGCTCGCTGACCTACATTGGCTCCTAGTTAAGCAGCGCCTCGATTTTAAAGTTCTCATCCTTGTTTTCAAATCCCACCATGGCCTCACCCCTCCCTATCTCTGTAACTTCCTCCAGCCCCACAACCTCCCGAGATCTCTGCCCTCCTCTAATTCTGGCCTCTTGAGCACCCTCGATTTTAATCGCTCGACCATTGGTGGCCGTGCCTTCAGCTGCCTGGGCCCTGAGCTCTGGAATTCCCTCCCTAAACCTCTCCGCCTCTCTCTCCTCCTTAAAACCTCCCTCTTTGACCGAGCTTTTGATCACCTGTCCGAATATCTCCTTGTGTGGCTCGGTGTCAAATTTTGTTTGATAATCGCTCCCGTGAAGCACCTTGGGACGTTTTACTGCGTTAAAGGCGCTATATAAATACAAGTTGTTGTTGTTGTTCTCCGAGGTTTATCTTTCACGGGGGCGGGGGAGGGACAGGACTAGATTACAGCTAAAGGGGTTGGTGTTCTTTTGGGATCACATTGGAGATGCAACAAAAATCACTCCATGTTTATATCTCACTACTGGCGATGCCAACCCCCCAGGATTGACCCTGGAGTCTCCAGGAATTGAAGATTAATCTCCTGGACACGGCTACGAGCAACACCGGGGAGAAAAATCATAAGAGCGTTAAATAAAACTTGTGTTTTTTAAAAATTTTCTTTGAACACTTCTGTTTATTAGTTAGAAAAATATTGGAGAAGGGAAAAAGGCTGTTGTGACTGACGGTCAGGAATCATCCAATTAGATAATGAAGAGCCTGTTCCCTTTCCCATTGGCCGTGGAAAGGCGGGACGCCGGGAGGATGGGCGCATCGGGCGACCAATGGCGGGAGCGTGCGACTCTGCGATGAAACCTCTAGGAATATATTTAACCAGAGTCGGCAACACTGCAGTTTCATTTGTCCGCCAACACCTGATCCACGATTGCTAGTATGGTTTTGTTAGTATGGCTGCTCCATTGCTGATCTTGTTGCCAACAATCCTCTGGAATTCTGCTCTTGAGCATTTTGTTCATCCATCTGTCGTTGCCATCGGCTGTTCTGGCACCATATACTTCTAAACATGTTGCAAACATACCAAAATGGACAAGAAAGGACCAACTGGTCCATCGAACCTATCTCATCCTGGCATGGTGTAACTCCCATCACCCCCTCCCCCCCAACTTCCCGGCAGTCACACAGTCTTCGGGAAGAGGCCAATTAAGGAAAATATTCGGGGAAATTCCTCCTCTACCCACTAAAGATGATGAAGCAGCTCCAAATGACCCATCGACCATAGGGAAACTAGACAAGTCCATGAGGGAGAAAGAAATAGAAGGCTATGCAGATAGGGTGAGATAAAGTAGGGTGGGAGGAGGCTCGTGTGGAGCATAAACACCAGCATGGACCTGTTGGGCCGAATGGCCTGTTTCTGTGCTGTAAATTCTATATATATAATTCTATATGTAGATAGATTTGCCACAATGATGTGACTTCCTACCATAGTTATGTTCCTGACTATCTAGTTTCCTCTGAAGCTGCACTCTTTGTGCTATAGTTCAAACATTTTCAAAGTATGGTGTCTGGGCCCGAAGCAGGTCAGTGAGAGAATCAACATGATCATCAGATTTGGTAACTAACCAGCATGTTAGGGAGGATTTTTTAAATTATTTGTTCCTGTGATCTGGGCATCGCTGGCAAGGCCAGCATTTATTGCCCATCCCTAATTGCCCTTGAGAAGGTGGAGGTGAGCCACCTTCTTGAACTGCTGCAGTCCGTGTGGTGAAGGTACTCCCACAGCGTTGTCAGGGAGGGAGTTCCAGGATTTTGACCCAGTGACTATGAAGGATCGGTGATATATTTCCAAGTCAGGACGGTGTGTGACTTGGAGGGGAACTTGGAGGTGGTGGTGTTCCCGTGAGCCTGCTGCCCTTGTCCTTCTAGGTGGTAGAGGTCGTGGGTTTGGGAGGTGCTGTCGAAGAAGCCTTGGTGAGTTGCTGCAGTGCATTTTGTAGATGGTACACACTGCAGCCACGGTGCGCCGGTGGTGGAGGGAGTGAATGTTTAAGGTGGTGGATGGGGTGCCAATCAAGCGGGCTGCTTTGTCCTGGATGGTGTCAAGCTTCTTGCGTGTTGTTGGAGCTGCACTCATCCAGGCAAGTGGAGAGTAGTCCATCACACTCCTGACTTGTGCCTTGTAGATGGTGGAAAGGCTTTGGGGAGTCAGGAGGTGAGACAGGTAAGCTAATAATAGTGTTGCAACGACAACACTTTGGGTTGCATTCAATATTTTTTTTGAAAGTTAGGAAAGCAACCAATCTTTTTCCAAGAGTGGTTAATGAAACACAGCAATTCATATGACTCCTGGAATAAACACCTGGACAGTCCCAAGTTCAATTCCTTTTTCAGTCTCTCTTTAGAACTCATTCCCGGGATGTGGGCGTCACTGGCAAGTAGGGATTTTTCTCCCCCCACCCCCCCCTCCCAAAGGTGACCTACTTATTTTATATGGTAGAGCAACCTAGTTTCAATCCCTTTCTCTTTGCTCACCCTGATATCGTCTGGGTCCAGGCTGTGATCACTCCAGGCAGACGTGATACTGCTATTGAGATAGGAACCGGAGCAACGCATGTCCAGCTCGTCCTCGTATACCTCGGCCACTACGTCCCCCCTCAGAGGCGCTCCCACATGGAGGAACTGAAAACGGAAATGAAAATGAATCTCACTGGGTAACAACATTCTCAACAACTGCTTCACATAAAATCTCTTACTGCTAAATTGACCTTATTACTGTATTTACCACAATCATTGTTTATGTTTACACATTGCAGTTATTAAAAAAAATATTCTGAAGGATCGACCCGAAACTATTTACTAATTGTAAAGATTATATCATTGAATGTACGGCACAGAAACAGGCCATTCGGCCCAACTGGTCCGTGCCGGTGTTTGTGCTCCACACGAGTCTCCTCCCGCCCTGCTTCACCTCACCTTAAATGCATCGATACTGTTCGCCTCAACTCCCTGTGGGAGCGAGTTCCACATTCTCACCACTCTCTGGGGAAAGAAGTTTCTCCTGAATTCCTCATTGGATTTATTCGTGACTATCTTATATTTATGGCCCCTAGTTTTGGTCTCCCACAAGTGGAAACATCTCTATGTCAACCCTATCGAACCCCTTCGTAATTTTAAAGATCTCAATTAGTTCTTCTCTCAGCCTTCTCTGTTCTAGCTTGTTCTACCTTTCCTGATAGTTATAACCTCTCAGTTCTGGTATTATAAAAACAGCGGGGCAGATCTGTGGTGCGAAGGAACAGTGGAGGTAATTTTATCTTTTATCACTGGGTGGCAGCGAATCGGATATCTGATTTACACCTGGTCCAATTTACTTCTCCGTTGGATTTGAATAAGTTAAAATTACACCCAGTGAGCTTTCACTTTTCAAGCCTGTGTCTGGACTTTGAGCCCCGTGAGTACGGAGGAATTTTAAAGAGGTTCACAAGATAGTAAATGGTAGCAGAGGTAAATTCAGAACTTGGTTCCAATTCAACCAAGACTGTAGATTAAGACTTAAAGATTTCAATGCATGGAATGGGCCTTCTGAGTAGAGATGGGGAGGCAAAAACCCCACAGTTATTTAAGAAACAGGTAGATGCTGTGATAGACCAGGACTGTAGAGTCTTTTTAGATAGATGATCTGAGAATGCTAGCTAGCTGTGCCTCGGTTTCACCTTTCATCCGAAAGATGGCACCTCCGACAGTGCGGCGCTCCCTCGGCACTGCACAGGGAGTGTCAGCCTGGATTTTTGTGCTCAAGTCTCTGGAGTGGAACTTGAATCCACAAACCGTCTGACCCAAAGGCACAAGTGCTACCCACTGAGCCACGGCTGACACCTTGGAAAGTACGACCACAGCTTCAGCCATGTAAATGATCCCATTTACCGGAGAGCCTGTCCTGCTTCTTGGTGCAGCTCGATGGAATTCAGTGATAAACGCATGAGATTGGAGTAAATTTTCACCTTCAGGGCCTGGGCGGTAATCTGGTGGAGCAGAGCACCTTCCAGTTACAGAACCCGGCGGTAATCTGGTGGAGCAGAGCACCTTCCAGTTACAGAACCCGGCGGTAATCTGGTGGAGCAGAGCACCTTCCAGTTACAGAACCCGGCGGTAATCTGGTGGAGCAGACCACCTTCCAGTTACAGAACCCGTCTCGATTTTCATCCCATTGAAATAGACGGAACGACAATCAGGTGGGCGATCTGTTCCGCTCCCCCACATTACCGCCCAGTGTGGTGAAACTGGAAATTTACCTCCACCGCAATCGCTTTGTTTCTGAAAAGAAAGGCATTAATACCTTGGGGATGAAAAGCAGAATTAGCGCCACCGTGACCGTAAGGTGAGAGTGAGCGAAGAAGAGCAGTAGCATCCAATCAGGGTGAAGCGTCGTCGCCATGGTGAACCTAGGGGAAGAAATGGACCTTATCTTAAAATTATTTGAGGTTAATGAAAGCAACGCTCCGATAATTTGGAAGAATGAACACCACCAGAGGATTTTAATAGCTCAACTTTATGGCCTAGAAATTGGGTTTTGGCGCAGCGACGGCTTTAGCGCCGGAAGTTAGTGCCGGAGCTAAGTCGCGCTGGGCGGGCCAAAAATTCACTACTTCTGCGCCCAAACGGCTGCCGGCGCTGCTGAAAGCTGTTAGCGCCTGAAAACTGGCGCTATGCGCTGAATTTCGGCGCTATTCCGGCGCTGCGGCGCCCGCTGCGATGCGGCAGGTTCGGGAAGTGCAGGCCTCCTCCTTCCCTTAAGGAGGAGCTGCCTGCACCCGGCCGCGGCCCGCGATAATCTTTTTAAAAATGAGCCCGGCACCTCGGACAAGTGCCGGGCTTGCTTCTGTTCCGGGGGGGGGGGGGGGGGGGGGGAAGTCCGGGGAGGGAGCTGCGGCCAGACGGGCGGCGGGGAAAGCGGCCGGCCGCCGCGGGGCCTTTAATGCGCCGGCGCAATGTTCTGTAAGGCACCTCTGCCAGAACGTTGCTTGCGGCTGCCACGGGCGAGGCGGCCGCAACTCAATTTCCGAGTTCGGGCGGGTTACCATGGCAACCGGGACGCTGCGCACACCGATGACGTCATCGGTGCCGGCGCAGCGCTACCGGCCTAACGCCGATTTAGGGCCCCTGTCAATTTCAAAACTGGCCATAACTTCGCCGCTAGGCCCTCTAGCGCCTCAAAAGCGGCGCTAAGGCCAGTGAATTTCTAGGCCAATATTTTTAAAAAACCCAATTGAATATGCTCACACACACATGTACGACTCGCATATTACCTGCACAGAGAGGAACAGTTGGTGTGCGTGAGGACATCAGGTGGGAGGGATGGGGCAAGACCATGGGGAGATTTGAAAACAAGGATGGGAATTGGGGAGGCAATGGGGTTAGGAGGGAATGAGATGGGGACTGCATGTGGGTGAAGATGTGGGCTGTACCATTTGGATGGTGACACTGGGGAAGTCAAGCTGTGAAGGCATGGATTGGGGTTTCTGCAGTAGAAAGGGAGGGATCATAGAGTCTTACAGCGCAGAAGGAGGCCATTCAGCCCATTGTGCCTGTGCCGGCTCTTTGTAAGAGCTATCCAATTAGTCCCACTAATCCGCTCTTTCCCGATATATATATCCAATCTCCTTCTGAAAGGTACTATTGAATTTCCTTCCACCGCCCTATCAAGCAGTGCTTTCCAGATCGTAACAACGGTTCTCCAAAGAGAGATGTTGGAGGATAAGGGTGAAGGTAGGAAATGTTGTGGAGGGGTAAGGAACCGGTTTTGATAATGGAGCAGACATTGGAGAAGAAGGTGAGCCCATGAACTGAGCAAGATGCGAAATCATGGTCTTAGTCCTGAGATGGAGTCAGCGAGGTTGGTGCAGTTGAGGGCAGAGGTAGAGGGATGCTGGTGGAGGCCAGAGAGGATAGGCTCAGTTTTGGTGACATTCAGCTGGAGGAAGTTTTGGCTCATCCAAAATCAATGATTTTCAAAATCATGAGGGGGTCTGGACAGAGTAGATAGAGAGAAACTGTTCCCATTGGCGGAAGGGTGGAAAACCAGAGGACACAGATTTAAGGTGATTGGCAGAAGAACCAAAGGCGACATCAGGGAAAACTTTTTTACGCAGCGAGTGGTTAGGATCTGGAATGCACTGCCTGAGAGGGTGGTGGAGGCAGACTCAATCGTGGCTTTCAAAAGGGAATTGGATAAGTACCGGAAGGAAAAACATTTGTAGGGCTAGGGGGAAAGGGCAGGGAGCGGGACTAGCTGAAGTGCTCTTGCAGAGAGCCGGCACGGGCTCGACGGGCCGAATGGCCTCCTTCTGTGCTGTAACCGTTCTATTCAATCCAGGTTTTGATTTCGGACTAGCAATTTCAGAGCATGGCCACAACCTTTAAGTCAATGGAGGAAGAGGTGAGATAGAACTGGGTGTCATTGACGTACATTTGAAAGCTGAGGCCTTGCTTCCAGATGATGTTGCTAAGGGATGGCATATAGATAGTGAAGGGGAGTGTCAAAGATGGGTCCCTGAGGTACATGGGAGGTGACTGTGAACAGAAGCCTTTGTTGAGTCAGGTGTGAGAGTGGAACCAGATACAGCAGTGCTCCGAAGAGAGACTTTGGAGGCGTGGTCACTGCCTTGAAGGCAGCAGGGAGGATGAGGAGAAGTGGGAAAACAGTGTGATCTTGGTACGGTGGGTGGGAGAGAAGCCAGATCGGAGGAATATGAGTAAGGAGTCAAGAGAGAGATGGGGAACATCCCATTCTAGGACTTGATAGGAAGGGAAGTCGTGTGCCAGGGCGGTGGTTGCAGAGATTGGAGAGGGTTAGGGTGGGTTTCTTAATGAGGGGAGTGATTACAGGGGCTCCGAAGGAGGTGGGACAGGGCTGGATGAAAGAGACCAGCATGAGGGTGAGGAAGTGAAGTTGGACGGCCAGGAGCGAGGATGGGAGGTGGATCGAAAGGGTAGGTGGTGGGCTTCATAAATAAGACAAGTTTGCCTAATGCTGAGGGGAGGGGAGGGTGAGGAGCTGCAGAGAATGGGAAGGGTAGAGTTAGATGGGGGCGGACGGGGGAGCTGGGAGTTTGAGGGGAGTGGAAGCAGTCAAAGATAACAGCGGCTGCAATGCGGTTCACCTTTATTGGGAAGTATGAGTTCCTGTCACCCTTTTGAGGCTGAAGGGTGAGGTGGGGAAGGGAGAGGAGGCAGTTGTTAACAGAGAAAAGGTGTTTGGAGTTGTTTCTGCCCTGGGACAATCTTGGTACAGAAACAGTTTTGGTCTTGGGAGAGGGAGTGACCGTATAATCGATGATCCCAACTGAACTGCCGCTGGACACCCAGGCCACCTGAGTGCCAAGTGTTCAATGACCTTCGATTAGGCACTCGACAGCCCTCTGGACTCAACATAGAGTTTAACAATTTCAGATCATAACCTCGGCCCCTGTATTTTCTTTTTCTTATCCACACGTTTTGTTTGGCCTTTTTTTCTTCCCTCCCACATGACAGCTGTCCTTCATTCTGCCAGTGCAATTCACACCTCATCTAGAGCCATCCTTTACGATAGCAAAATACTGCGGATGCTGGAAGTCCGAAATAACAACAGAAAATGCTGGAAAAACTCAGCAGGCCAGGCAACATCCATGGAGAGAGAAATAGAGTCAACATTTCAGGTCTGTGACCCTTCGTCAAGACTTTGTCGAGTCTTGACAAAGGGTTTTCACCCGAAACGTCGACTCTATTTCTCTCTCCACGGATGTTGCCTGGCCTGCTGAGTTTTTCCAGCATTTTCTGTTGTTATTTTAGAGCCATCCTTTGTTCCTTAACCTGTCCCATTACCACCGCCTCTGGAGTGGGCCTTTGGTGTAGCGGTAGCATCCCCGCCGCTGGGCCAGAAGGCGTAGGGTTTCGAACCCCGCTCCAGACAGTCCCGGCAAGTGGAGTCGGAGCTCCGGCTCCACATTCTGGGTTGACATCCAGCGGGATACTTGCGTCCGTGGGTGTGGGTGGCCCCTCCCCTTGTATGTGTTGTGGGAGCCCGTAAAACCCTCCCGCCATAGGACTAACCACCCTAATGGCTGGTATGAAGATGGTTACGGTCACGGAAGGAGCGTTAATCGTGGCCAGAAATCCTTCCACCACTTCATACAGTTCCCCAAAGGGAACAGTGTGAAGACACGTACGACGACGACCACCGCCTCTCACCTTGAATATCTCTTAATCTCTCCTGCTTTCTGACCTTCCCTTTTGGTCTTTCATCCCCTCCCCCTTTTCCCAGCCCCTAAACTTGCTTTCCATTTCCTGCTTTTTTCCAGTTCTGACGAAAGGTCTTCGACCTGAAACGTTAACTCTGTTTCTCTCTTCACAGATGCTGCCTGGCCTGCTGAGTGCTTCCAGCGTTTTCTGTTGTTATTTCGGATTTCCAGCATCCGCAGTGTTTTGCAATTGTATTAGTGTTCAATGACCTGTTGATTTGAGGCTGCAGAGGAGGCTGTTAAGCAAGATGGGAGACTGCACGTGAACTGAAGGGGGCGAGGGTATCACAGGTCCAGGTGGGTTACAGAGAAAACCAGTGGATACTTAAATCAGGCTTCAACATCAACACATCAGCAACTTTTTGATTTTTAAAAGAAACTGGGTTTTAACAGACGCGACTGTAACAGACACTCTGATGCCAGGCCCGAGGGCTTTGCTGTAAATCACTCGGATATCTTTCTCTCTTGTAGTTTAAAAAAAAATCTTCATAGGCCAGAGGGCAAATAAGAGCAGAAGGAACATCTATTTTAACCCTTTAAGAACTGAAGTAGCATGTCTGCATAAAGGAAACAAAATGAAAAAAGATTACAACTTACATTTATATAGCGCTTTTAACGTAATAAATCCTCCCAAGGCGCTTCACAGGAGTGTTATCAGGCAAAATTTGACACTGAGCAAGATAAGGAGGACAGGTGACCAAAAGCTTGGTCAAAGGGGTAGGTTTTAAGGAGCATCTTAAAGGAGGAGGGAGAGGTAGAGAGTTGGAGAGGTTTAGGGAGGGAATTCCAGAGCTTAGGGCAGCTGAAAGCACGTCAACCCTTTTTACAATGCTCTCCCCTCCTTTCCTGAAGACATGAACTCTCGCTGGGAAAACTCTCGCGCCAGCAGCCACCCGGGACTCAAGTCCCCATTCTTCATGTGTGAGCCTAGATGGTTAGCTATTTGACAGTGGGTGGAATCACAGCCGAGGCCTACCTCTGCTAGCGACCAGGAGCAGAACCTGGCTGTTTCTTTGCCCTCTTGTAAACTCCGATCGCTGAGGCCAATTGCAGCAGCCCAACTGCTTGGCTGGCTGAGATCAGCCACCTCTGTAGAGACTGGGGATTGAACCCAACACCTGTCAGAAGGTTGTGGGTTCAAGTCCCACTCCAGAGACTTGAGCATAAAAATCTAGGTTGACACGCCCTGTGCAGTGCTGAGGGAGTGCCGCACTGTCGGAGGTGCTGTCTTTCAGATGAGGCGTTAAACCGAGGCCCCGTCTGCCCTCTCGGTTGGATGTAAAAGATCTCATGGCACTATTTCGAAGAAGTGCAGGGGAGTTATTCCCAGTGTCCTGGGGCCAATATTTATCCCTCAATCAACATAACAAAAAACAGATGATCTGGTCATTATCACACTGCTGTTTGTGGGAGCTTGCTGTGCGCAAATTGGCTGCCGCGTTTCCTACATTACAACAGTGACTACACTTCAAAAAAGTACTTCATTGGCTGTAAAGCGCTTTGAGACATCCTGAGGTGGTGAAAGGCGCTATAACAATGCAAGTCTTTCTTTTTATGGCTTAATGCTACCTAGGGGTTGCCAAACCTCCAGCATTGTGCTGGAGACTGCAGGAATTAAAGATTTCTGGGCAACCCTGGAAAAAAATATTGGGGCATTTAAAAAAAGAAAAACTTTTTTTTCATTTTCATTGTACCGCTTTCGTTTATTAGTTGTGAAAGTATTGGAGCTGGGAAAACAAGAACGTTTGACTGACAGTCAAGAAACATCCAATCGGATGTCCAGATGATGGGCAGGATTTTCATTGGGCCGTGGAGTCGGGATTGGAGGCGTGGCGGGGAGGGGGGTTAAAATCCCGAAATCGGGGGTCCCGACCCCTTCCCGCACCCAAACCCGCCTCCATGCCAGTTTCAAAGGAGGCGGGTACCCGGTCCGCACTGGGACCCGCCTACCCGAGGCGGGAAGGGATTAGTGCCAATTAACTGCCTGTTAAATAGTAGTTAACAGGCAGTTTTTAGTCTAATCCCTATTTTTGATGTTGAAGTGTGGGATTCCCGACTGCTCCAAACCACGCCAAGTTAGAGGAGGCGGGCCGTCGGGTTGAAGATCTTGGAGGGGTCGAGATGTCGGTGTTCAGGTGAGTGATGTGTGCATGAGTGCAAAGGTAAGTTTGGTGTGTCTAAAGTGATTAAAGAAGTTTAAATGACCTTTTCTTACCTTTTCAGCCTTCCTTCCTTTAGGTCCCGGGAGTCCCTCATCTCACCAGCACAGAAAGCAGAATGGCTGCGAACTGTCAAAAGTGACAGCCTGCAGCTTACTGTGCAGGAGAGATTTCTAACTGAGTCTGTGTAGAAGGGCTCAGGTTAGAAGTAAGACTGTCAGTGTTTGACAGCTTCAAACAGCTGTGAAACACTGATATTTCATCTGTCAAAACCTCTTGACAGATGAAATTTCAGTCTGTGACGTCACCTGTTGCCGGGTGGCCCTTAATGGGCCTGCTGAGCCCGCTGGGCAGGCTCAACAAGGTCAATCAAGTGAAAATCGCGTGGATTGGCCGCATCTCGATGGAGGCGGGACTACAACCCCGAAAGTTGTAGTCCCGCCTCCTACCCGACTTCTGAATTAAATTCCTGCCCATAGAGTTCAAGTCTCCGGAGTGGGACGATGAACTCATGACCGCTGGAGTCAGAGGCCCAAGTGCTACTCACAGAGCCACAGCTGGCGCTCGATAGAAATGGAATAGGCGACCAGACGAAGTTAGGAGTTACTGTAGAGTTCTACATTACTGTACCTGATGCTGTAGAAGGCGGCAGACATGAGGATTTCATTGTGGATGGCGAGGCCCATGAAGCGCGGCTCATGGTATGTCGATGGTACTGTTCGCACGGCGTAGCAGAGATAACTGCCCCAACACAGGAAGAGGAACTCAGCTGTCAACAGAAGGTACAAGATACAGAAAGACTTCAGTTACATGGAGAGACTGGAGAAACCGGGATCGTCCTCCTTAGAGCAGAGAAGGTTAAGGGGAGATTTGATACAGGTGTTCAAAATCACACAAGGTTTTGATAGAATAAATAAGGAGAAACTATCAAAACCTTTTACGATTTTGAACAGTTTCTCCTTGTTTACTCTGTTTCTAGTGACTGAAGGGGCGGTAACCAGAGATTTCATGTAATTGGGGAAAGAACCAGAGGGGAAAATGAGGGAAAATGTTTTACGCAGCGAGTTGTTGTGATCTGGAACGCGCTGCCTGAAAGGGCGGTGGAAGCAGATTCAATAGTAACTTTCAAAAGGGAATTGGATAAACACTTGAAAAGGAAAAAATTGCAGGAAAGAGCAGGGGGGAGTGGGACTAATTGGAGAGCTCTTTCACAGGCACGATGGGCCGAATGGCCTCCTTCTGTGCTGTATCATTCTTTGATTCTAAGAGAATTAAGAGCATATTGTGGGCATGACCTCATTGGAAAAGAGAAGGTTGAGGGGTGATATGATTGCTGCTTTTAGGATTCTAAAGAGACCAGATAATGTAGACCATGACGACACGGCCTGCGCTTGAAGAGATTAAAATTCAAAACGAATCGGTGGAAACAATATTTCAGTGAGTGAGTGGTCAATCTATGGAACAGGCTCCCTGGGGAGATGGTGGAAGCAGTTAGTATTGATTCATTCAGATGCAAGTTAAATAGATTTCTTTCGGAAAATAACATTTTGGGACAGCCTACGAGTAATTGGAGACAGGATGTGTGGTGAGTGTAGCGAGCTCGGGAGGAACAGGTGACTTTGGACCTCTGGTTCCCAACGCTCTCCCCCACTGGGGGTTTTCCTCGCCTCGTGTCTGGGTCTGTTGTCGACGCATTGATAAAAGAAAGGAAGGCTTGCATTTTATATAGTGCCTTTCACGCCCTCAGGACGTCCCAAAGCACTTTACAGCCGTAGCGATTGATTGCTGTGATTAGTCAACAACTCCATTATGGTTGTATCGTGCGACTACCAGGATGATAGAAGGCAAGCTAGATGGACCTGGGTCTTTTATCGTTTAGCAATTCCCGTGTCCCTATGTAACAGATGTAAGGATCTCCCAATGCAGCAATATATATGAGTTAAAAAATCCCACTGGGATCCAACTCCTGATATCGTGGCCTTGGCATTATGCTGTGCAAATACTAGTGTGCTGGCACTTCACACATTTGGAGGCAATTCCCCTGTTTGCTACTTACTTTAAATAGGCCAATGTCCCAGTTAAAACAGTAGGTAAAGGAATTTCACATGAATGTGTTTTGTGTTTATAGACTGTAGGATTTTAAGACTCAGGGGCTAGATTTTCAGTATAGGCAGTTTTGGGGCGCTAACCTTAGCGCCCGCCCGAAGTTAGCACCCGCCCCAAAGTAGCGCCCCGTTGCCGGGAATTCAGTGGCTTCGCCCTAAGAGGTTGGTGGAGCGCTAAAAGAGGCGTTCCACTACTATCTTTAGGCGCTAAGCCGGCGGTCCAGAGGGATAGCGCCCAGGCGGGGCGCAGCGCGGGTGCGGTCATTTTTGGACTGACAGCAGACCCCGTGGCGCCGACCAGCTCTTAAAGGGGGAAGGGATGAATTGGTCTGCTGCCACGCCCTGCACACTGCAGCCTTGCAAAGAGGCCTCAACACTGCTGCTCAGCCCCAGGGAGTCATGGCAACGCCAGAGAAGGCCCGTCAGCGTGCCCTGCGCTTCTCAGAGGGTGATCTGGACATAATGGTCACAGCTCTGGAGGTGAGGCGCAAGATCTTGTTCCCAGAGAGTGGAAGGAATCCAACCCACCACGACTACACCAAAGCCTGGAAGCAGATCGCCCAGAGGGTGACGTTCACCGGTGATGCCCCCAGGACCCACAAACAATGTCGTAAAAAATACAACGACCTGACCAGGATTGTCAGGGTGAGTACCCTTTCCGGTCTCCTCCTCATTCTTGCATGTACACCTGACATGATGGGCAAAGGGAGCTGAAAGTCCTATTGGCCAGCCCTCAGCCAGCAGCATTGGGACAGTCATGAGCATCAATTGGCCATTCGGCACTCTACACTCTGGCCAAGCTATTCCACCATGGGAGGCTGTGCACACTACATCAGGGCTTCACTCTGTCCAAGCTATTCCACCATGGGAGGCAGTGCACACTACATCAGGGCTTCACTCTGGCCAAGCTATTCCACCATGGGAGGCAGTGCACACTACATCAGGGCTACACTGCGCACTTACAGCCCGTCCTTTCTCTTGCAGGCTAAAGTAGCCTTTAATCACCAGGCCCGTGCCAGGGGTGGCCGCGCCAAGCTGCAGAAGCTCACTCGGCTGGAGGAGCGCGTGTGTGTGCTCATGGGAGCCCGTGTGATCGTCCCCACAGCGTGCGGAGTATCCGACCCTCCACTGCCCGGCAATGGTAAGGACCTCGCCTTTTGGCCCTCTCGCGTCGCACTGGCCCATCCGAGCTACCTCCTTTGCCACTGTCCCACCAATGCGCTGAATGCCACCAGTCCTAACTCCCTCGCTGACGCCGTCTCCTCACTCTGAAGCTACTCTTGTGCATTCCTGCTTTCAGCTGGTGACGACCAGGACCCTGAAGCTGCCAGTGACAGCACCTCCGAGCAGGAGGAGGAGGAGGAGCAAGCCGGACCATCGGGGGAACAGTCACGTCCCGCAGGAGAGGAGGAAATGCTTGACACCTCCTCACTGGACGAGTGCCTGGAGGAACTGTCGCAGGGCAATGCAGCTTCTGGGACCAGTGGCGTCCAGCCACCCAGGAGCCGTGCGCGTGGCCCGCGGCCTTCCCCCCAAAGGGGGGAAGGATCAGAGGGGAGTGCTGCTGATCGGCACACTCGCCGCCACCAACGTGGCAAGGGTCCCCTAGTTCGGCCCCCTCCTCCCCAGCGGGAGAGTCGCGACTCCAGTCCGGACACCTTCACCTCGGAGGAGGTGCGGAAGCTGGATAAGATGGCCGAGGATTCGGACCGGCGCCACACGGAGCTCATGAGCGTGGTGGGGCGCATGCCTGAGGCCATCGAGTCGCTGGCGACCAGTGTGCGCGAGTTCGGGGCAGCAACTGCCGCGAGTGGCCGCATGCTGACTGATGCCGTCAAGACCCTGGCGGATGTGATGCGCGCGCACACCAGGACAACAGGGGCACTCACTGCTGCCACACGCGCTGTCTCAGGCAGGCATCGCCAGGGCAGCCGCCGCGCTGGACCATCCCAGCAAGCCGCCCCTCGGCTGATTGTTGCGGATCCTGCAGTGCGGGCCCGGCCGAGTGCCACCGCGCCACAGCACCAGCCAGCGCATCCCAGACGCCAGCTGGCCCACATTGCGCCATCCGTCGCCGCCATTCCCCCACTGGGGCGTCAAGGGCAAGCGGCTGCAGCTGATGGTGGCCAGGCTCAGGTGCGCCACTCAGCAGACGGCCCCTCGAGGCCCAAACGCCGTGTAGGCCGCCCCCCAGCGGCATCTGGCGGAAGGGCATCTGAGCCTCAGGCGCCTTCCCCCAGCCTCGCAGCAGCCACTGGGCAGAGCTTGCGAAGGAGCAGCAGGCCGGGCAGGGGAGGCAAAAGGCTGGGCAAGGTCTCGCCCTCGCGGGCCACTCAGTAGAGGGTGTGGCCAGCTTTCCTTTTATATGGCGGTGGCCATCTTTATTTTGCCCATGGTTGTGTTGTTGGAGGGCTTATTTTTTGCGTTAGGCCGACGTTGAGGCCCGGTTTGAAGAAAGGTGGAGTGACTCCTCCCCAGTTTGTGGGAGTGAGTCATTTGTTGGGCTTTTTGTGGGGCCCGTTTATTGTTTTTGGGGATTCATGTGGGAAGGGCTTTTCATTTTTGTGTAATAAAAAATTATCTTTATTCATGCAGTCTCCATGGTTGTTCTTCTTAGTGTTTGTTGGCTTCACCGGCTGAGGGCTTGCGGAGCGGCTGCATTCATCTTCCCTCATGGTCCCTGGCCATTCCCTGACAGGGGGCTTAGAAGTACCGTGTAATAAGGTGGCGTCGTGCGGCCCTTGGCCCTGGTCGCTCCCTCCTGGGAACGTACTCCTGCTCCTCCTCCTCCTCCTCCTCATGCTCCTCCTGCTCCTCCTCCTGAGGTGCTGGTCCAACGTCAGGTGGCAGTGCCTGAGTCCTGCGGATAGCCAGGTTGTGTAGCATGCAGCAAACCACCACAAATTGGGAGACCCGGTCCGGCGAATACTGGAGAGCTCCTCCGGAGCGATCAAGGCAGCGGAACCGCTGCTTGAGGACCCCAATAGTTTGCTCGATGATGTTGCGGGTGGTTTGATGGCTCTCGTTGTAGGCCTCTTCAGCAGCGGTCCTGGGCGCGCGGAGCGGGGTCATGAGCCAGGTGCACAAAGGATAGCCTTTGTCCCCGAGCAGCCATCCTCTTGGGGGAGGCTGTGCCTGGAACATGTCATGCACAGTACTCTGCCGCAGGATAAAGGCATCGTGGCTGCTGCCTGGGAAGCTGGCATTGACTGCCATGATGTGCTGCTTGTGGTCACACACCAGCTGCACATTCAGAGAATGGTAGCCCTTCCTGTTGCGATACTGCTTGCCATGCTCCAGAGGGGCCCGCAAAGCCACATGCGTACAGTCAATGGCGCCCTGCACCAAGGGGAATTCCCCGAGTCTGGAAAATCACAATGCGCGCTGATGCTGGCTCTCCAGGGCCATGGGGAAGGAGATGAATTGGCTTCTCCTTCTGAACAGTGCTTCGGTCACCTGGCGGATGCAGCGATGCGCGCCGTACTGGGAGATGTTTGCTATGTCCCCAGCAGCGTATTGGAAGGAGCCGGTGGCATAGAAGTTCAATGCCACCGTCACCTTCACTTCCACCGACAGAGACGTCCTGCACCTGAGCTTTGGCCGCAGATCTCGGCGAAGCAGGTGGCAGATCTCTGCAATCACCTCCTTTCGGAATCGGAGCCTTTTAACACATCGCGCGGCACTCATGTTTAGGTAGGAGCGCTGCTGGCGGTATAGCCTGACTGGGTAAGGCCTACGTGGCCGACGCCTGTAGCCCCCTCTGCCTCTAGCCAGGGCTGCCCCTCTCACAATGCGTCTGCGAGCCCTACGGACATGGAGCTGCAGCTCCGCGTTGGCACCCCATGCAACCCCCATCAAATCCTGGCAAACACTCAAATTTCCAAAAGGCCACTTGCAGCACTCTGGCCTGAGTCCAAAAATACCTGAGCTCTTGCTGCTTGAAACCAGTTAGCTATCCTCCTTGTTGTGTCTCCAGAAATGCGTTGCACAAGAGTGTTTTCTGAAAAAAGGCTGGCCTTTATACTGGAGAGCATGTCCCCTTTAATTTGCGCCCCCCGGGGCCCGCGCTGGTTGTGTTGCGTTCCTTTTTCCAAACGCTCCGGCCGCCAGCCGCACAATGGGACGGTCCGACTGAAGTTTGGAATCGGGGCGGCCAAAGGGCGTTGCACGAGGATGTGACGTCATTTTCTGCGCGCGCATCCGGGTGGGCGCTAAACTTTGCGCCGGCGCTAACGGGCAACTTAATTTGGGGCGGGGCGCAAACTGCGCTGCGCACGGGCGCTACACGCATAGCGCCCGAAAATCACTTCTCTTAAGGCGCTAACTGCTGGCGCTAGCAACTGAAAATCTAGCCCCTTGTGTTTTGAGGTCAGAAAATATCCCTCAGTGACAGAATCATACAGGGAGAAGAGGGGAGAGGGTGGGGTTGCCAATCCTCCCGGATTGTCCTAGAGTCCCCAGGAATTAAAGGTTAATCTCCCGGATACTTCATACCCGGGAAGGAAAATCATGGGGGCCATTAAAAAATGTTGGGTTTTTTTCATTTTCTTTGAACACTTTTGTTTATTAGTTATAAAAATATTGGACTGGGCAGGGCGGCTGGAGGTAGGACTTCGTGTTGTGGAACCTCCAGGAATATGTCTAACCAGAGTTGGCAACCCAAGGAGAGGGCAATGCTATAAGTTGAAAATCTTTTCAAAGTGTTGAAAGAGAAAAAAGATGATGTAATTCTGCGCTCCTCTAATTCGGCCCTCTTGAGCATCCCTGATTATAATCGCTCAACCATTGGTGGCCGTGCCTTCTGTTGCCTGGGCCCTAAGCTCTGGAATTCCCTCCCTAAACCTCTCCGCCTCTCTCTCCTCCTTAAAACCTACCTCTTTGACCAAGCTTTTGGTCACCTGCCCTAATTTTTCCTTATGTGGTTCAGAGTCAAATTTTGTTTGATAATCGCTCCTGTGCAGAGCCTTGGGATGTTTTACTACGTTAAAGGTGCTATATAAATACAAGTTGTTGTTTGCAATTGGCTTAAAGATTGCCCATTAAAACTATTGCTCAGTCAATGAAAACCCATTTTCTTTAAACACGCTCTCATCCCCAAAATAGCCACTGGGAACCAGAAGGAAGAGAAAGCGAAAAAGTTTTGTTTTTTAGGGTTAGATAGGCTAGATAAAAGGTAAAACTGAAATTGGAAAGCAAAAATATAACAGAAGGAGAAAGGGAAGGGATAGAAATTAAAGAGTTGGGTTTATACAGCGTCATATTACTTCTCTGAAAGATCTCAAAGTGCTTCACATACAGTTCTGTGGGTAAATTTGACAATCTGTGGGGAAAATAGGAGGTGCAGATTAAAGTGTTCAAAATATTTTATTTTCAATGTGAGTTATGACAGCCACTACGGTCCAAACGTATTTCACTGCGAGAAGTGTTTTGAGATGTTTCAATATTATAAGCTGCTGTGTTAATTCAAGTGTTCCTTTTATGTTTTGAGTGTTTGTGTAGCGGTAATATTACAATAACAGAGCTGCTCCTGACATTGAGGTACCTGCATTAATATAAAATGTATGGTGTGAGTTTGTGGGAATGTATTCCAGTGTGAGTCTGTGGGAATGTATCCCAGTGTGAGTCTGTGGGAATGTATCCCAGTGTGAGTTTGTGGGAATGTATCCCAGTGTGAGTCTGTGGGAATGTATCCCAGTGTGAGTTTGCGGGAATGTATCCCAGTGTGAGTCTGTGGGAATGTATCCCAGTGTGAGTCTGTGGGAATATATCCCAGTGTAATTCTGTAGGAATATATCCCAGTGTGAGTCTGTGGGAATGTATCCCAGTGTGAATCTGTGGGAATGTATCCCAGTGTGAGTCTGTGGGAATGTATCCCAGTGTGAGTTTGTGGGAATGTATCCCAGTGTGAGTCTGTGGGAATGTATCCCAGTGTGAGTCTGTGGGAATGTATCCCAGTGTGAGTCTGTGGGAATGTATCCCAGTGTGAGTCTGTGGGAATGTATCCCAGTGTGAGTCTGTGGGAATGTATCCCAGTGTAATTCTGTGGGATTGTATCCCAGTGTGAGTTTGCGGGAATGTATCCCAGTGTGAGTCTGTGGGAATGTATCCCAGTGTGAGTTTGTGGGAATGTATCCCAGTGTGAGTCTGTGGGAATGTATCCCAGTGTGAGTTTGTGGGAATGTATCCCAGTGTGAGTCTGTGGGAATGTATCCCAGTGTGAGTTTGTGGGAATGTATCCCAGTGTGAGTCTGTGGGAATGTATCCCAGTGTGAGTCTGTGGGAATGTATCCCAGTGTGAGTCTGTGCGAATGTATCCCAGTGTGAGTCTGTGGGAATGTATCCCAGTGTGAGTCTGTGGGAATGTATCCCAGTGTGAGTCTGTGGGAATGTATCCCAGTGTGAGTTTGCGGGAATGTATCCCAGTGTGAGTCTGTGGGAATGTATCCCAGTGTAATTCTGTGGGAATGTATCCCAGTGTGAGTCTGTGGGAATGTATCCCAGTGTGAGTCTGTGGGAATGTATCCCAGTGTGAGTTTGTGGGAATGTATCCCAGTGTGAGTCTGTGGGAATGTATCCCAGTGTGAGTTTGTGGGAATGTATCCCAGTGTGAGTTTGTGGGAATGTATCCCAGTGTGAGTCTGTGGGAATGTATCCCAGTGTGAGTTTGTGGGAATGTATCCCAGTGTGAGTCTGTGGGAATGTATCCCAGTGTGAGTTTGTGGGAATGTATCCCAGTGTGAGTCTGTGGGAATGTATCCCAGTGTGAGTCTGTGGGAATGTATCCCAGTGTGAGTTTGTGGGAATGTATCCCAGTGTGAGTCTGTGGGAATGTATCCCAGTGTGAGTTTGCGGGAATGTATCCCAGTGTGAGTCTGTGGGAATGTATCCCAGTGTGAGTTTGTGGGAATGTATCCCAGTGTGAGTCTGTGGGAATGTATCCCAGTGTGAGTTTGTGGGAATGTATCCCAGTGTGAGTCTGTGGGAATGTATCCCAGTGTGAGTTTGTGGGAATGTATCCCAGTGTGAGTCTGTGGGAATGTATCCCAGTGTGAGTCTGTGGGAATGTATCCCAGAGTGAGTCTGTGGGAATGTATCCCAGTGTGAGTCTGTGGGAATGTATCCCAGAGTGAGTCTGTGGGAATGTATCCCAGTGTAATTCTGTGGGATTGTATCCCAGTGTGAGTCTGTGGGAATGTATCCCAGTGTGAGTCTGTGGGAATGTATCCCAGAGTGAGTCTGTGGGAATGTATCCCAGTGTAATTCTGTGGGAATGTATCCCAGTGTGAGTCTGTGGGAATGTATCCCAGTGTGAGTTTGTGGGAATGTATCCCAGAGTGAGTCTGTGGGAATGTATCCCAGTGTGAGTCTGTGGGAATGTCTCCCAGTGTGAGTCTGTGGGATTGTATCCCAGAGTGAGTCTGTGGGAATGTATCCCAGTGTAATTCTGTGGGATTGTATCCCAGTGTGAGTCTGTGGGAATGTATCCCAGTGTGAGTCTGTGGGAATGTATCCCAGTGTGAGTCTGTGGGAATGTATCCCAGTGTGAGTCTGTGGGAATGTATCCCAGTGTGAGTCTGTGGGAATGTATCCCAGTGTGAGTCTGTGGGAATGTATCCCAGTGTGAGTCTGTGGGAATGTATCCCAGTGTGAGTCTGTGGGAATGTATCCCAGTGTGAGTCTGTGGGAATGTATCCCAGTGTGAGTCTGTGGGAATGTATCCCAGTGTGAGTCTGTGGGAATGTATCCCAGTGTGAGTCTGTGGGAATGTATCCCAGTGTGAGTCTGTGGGAATGTATCCCAGTGTGAGTCTGTGGGAATGTATCCCAGAGTGAGTCTGTGGGAATGTATCCCAGCGTGAGTCTGTGGGAATGTATCCCAGAGTGAGTCTGTGGGAATGTATCCCAGTGTGAGTCTGTGGGAATGTATCCCAGTGTGAGTCTGTGGGAATGTATCCCAGTGTGAGTCTGTGGGAATGTATCCCAGTATGAGTCTGTGGGAATGTATCCCAGTGTGAGTTTGTGGGAATGTATCCCAGTGTGAGTCTGTGGGAATGTATCCCAGTGTGAGTCTGTGGGAATGTATCCCAGTGTGAGTCTGTGGGAATGTATCCCAGTGTGAGTCTGTGGGAATGTATCCCAGTGTGAGTCTGTGGGAATGTATCCCAGTGTGAGTCTGTGGGAATGTATCCCAGTGTGAGTCTGTGGGAATGTATCCCAGTGTGAGTTTGTGGGAATGTATCCCAGTGTGAGTCTGTGGGAATGTATCCCAGTGTGAGTCTGTGGGAATGTATCCCAGTGTGAGTCTGTGGGAATGTATCCCAGTGTGAGTCTGTGGGAATGTATCCCAGTGTGAGTCTGTGGGAATGTATCCCAGTGTGAGTCTGTGGGAATGTATCCCAGTGTGAGTCTGTGCGAATGTATCCCAGTGTGAGTTTGTGGGAATGTATCCCAGTGTGAGTCTGTGGGAATGTATCCCAGTGTGAGTCTGTGGGAATGTATCCCAGTGTGAGTTTGCGGGAATGTATCCCAGTGTGAGTTTGCGGGAATGTATCCCAGTGTGAGTCTGTGGGAATGTATCCCAGAGTGAATCTGTGGGATTGTATCCCAGTGTGAGTCTGTGGGAATGTATCCCAGAGTGAGTCTGTGGGAATGTATCCCAGAGTGAGTCTGTGGGAATGTATCCCAGTGTGAGTCTGTGGGAATGTATCCCAGTGTGAGTCTGTGGGAATGTATCCCAGAGTGAGTCTGTGGGAATGTATCCCAGAGTGAGTCTGTGGGAATGTATCCCAGTGTGAGTCTGTGGGAATGTATCCCAGTGTGAGTCTGTGGGAATGTATCCCAGTGTGAGTCTGTGGGATTGTATCCCAGAGTGAGTCTGTGGGAATGTATCCCAGTGTGAGTCTGTGGGAATGTATCCCAGAGTGAGTCTGTGGGAATGTATCCCAGTGTGAGTCTGTGGGAATGTATCCCAGAGTGAGTCTGTGGGAATGTATCCCAGAGTGAGTCTGTGGGAATGTATCCCAGTGTGAGTCTGTGGGAATGTATCCCAGTGTGAGTCTGTGGGAATGTATCCCAGTGTGAGTTTGTGGGAATGTATCCCAGTGTGAGTCTGTGGGAATGTATCCCAGTGTGAGTCTGTGGGATTGTATCCCAGTGTGAGTTTGCGGGAATGTATCCCAGTGTGAGTCTGTGGGAATGTATCCCAGAGTGAGTCTGTGGGATTGTATCCCAGTGTGAGTCTGTGGGAATGTATCCCAGAGTGAGTCTGTGGGAATGTATCCCAGAGTGAGTCTGTGGGAATGTATCCCAGAGTGAGTCTGTGGGAATGTATCCCAGAGTGAGTCTGTGGGAATGTATCCCAGTGTGAGTCTGTGGGAATGTATCCCAGTGTGAGTCTGTGGGAATGTATCCCAGTGTGAGTCTGTGGGATTGTATCCCAGAGTGAGTCTGTGGGATTGTATCCCAGTGTGAGTCTGTGGGAATGTATCCCAGTGTGAGTCTGTGGGATTGTATCCCAGAGTGAGTCTGTGGGATTGTATCCCAGTGTGAGTCTGTGGGAATGTATCCCAGTGTGAGTCTGTGGGAATGTATCCCAGTGTGAGTCTGTGGGAATGTATCCCAGTGTGAGTCTGTGGGAATGTATCCCAGTGTGAGTCTGTGGGAATGTACCCCAGAGTGAGTTTGTGGGAATGTATCCCAGAGTGAGCCTTCATTGGCTGACAAGCGCTTTGGGACGTCCTGAGGTCGTGAAAGGCGGTGTATAAATGCAAGTCTTTCTTTCTATGTGGGCACCTTAGTCACTATGACGACAAGCTTTACAACCTTGTGAACACAGATTAACGGATGAATGGGCTGATCACATCAGCCTAGCTTCTTCCTTCAAATCATCAGTTCCGAGTCCCTCCATCCTGAGGTTGCCAACTCTGGTTGGACATATTCCTGGAGGATTCACCATCGGACCACCCTATCCCAACTTTCCCCGCCCCAGCTCCAATATTTTTATAACTAATAAACTAAAGTGTTCAAAGGAAATGGACAAAACCTCACAATTTTTGTAATACCTCTAGGATTTTCCCCCAAGATTGCTCATAGCATTAATCTTCAATTCCTGGAGACTCCAGGACAATTCTGGAGGGTTGGCAAACCATTCTCCATGCCTTGGAGTGAATGCTCCACTCAAACTGGGATGTGTTTGAGGATCCTTCTCACTGTAACACATGTAACGTCCTTGATTTCCTTTCTGTTGCTAAGCAAGCCTCTCTCATTAAACCGAATGGCTTGGATTCAGGCGCTTTCACAAACAAAGCACAGAACCGTCGAGACCAAGCTGCCGGCTTTAATGAGGGATGGTTGATCTGTTTGCCCAGCATTCCCTGCTGG
This sequence comes from Somniosus microcephalus, assembly GCF_052327205.1. Taxonomy (NCBI): domain Eukaryota; kingdom Metazoa; phylum Chordata; class Chondrichthyes; order Squaliformes; family Somniosidae; genus Somniosus; species Somniosus microcephalus. The sequence goes on from NC_141010.1 coordinate 8,460,007, forward strand.
CATACATCGTTCCACATCATTGGTCCAAAAGGGGCAATGCTGAGCACTTGGAGACAGACAGAAGGGCTCCAGGCAGTTTGCAATGACTTTGGCTGCAAAAGGATCAATTCATCATATCTTATAGCTTTTGTCATCAAATCTGGTCCCACATTATTCGTTACCAGCTGTCTAATGAAGGGAAGGCGAATGTAGAAACTATTTAAGAGATTTACAGACAGTTTGTGCGCTTCCTTCTCCCCAGAGTACAACCTGAATGTCACTAATGTGCTTGCATCTGATTTCAAAAGCACCATTAGACCAGATTGCGAGCTGGTTTTATTTTGTCTGAAATTTTTTTATTTTTTACTTATCATGGTTAGGGATGTCACTGCTGGGAGGTGGACCATTGCAGGCACTCAGTGTCAGCATCAGGTCAGATATAGCACGGTTGGACACATCGTAAAGCTCCCGCTACTCTGCCCTAACAACTGCCTCACCCCACAAGCTCAGAGGAGCACCAACATGACACTTGATCGGTGAGAGCTCTTCTTGTGACCTATCTGAGCGAAATGGCCAAATCTGTGGTCCATGTGTACTGGGAACTGGAGCGATGCCCCACTTGCAGCCATGAGAGAGAAGAGGCTGACAGGACTTGAACCCAGCTGTCAAAGGTGAAAGCCATTTTACTGCTTTGAAATCGAGAGTTCATGGCAGCTAAGTGATGTCGTAAAATGAGAATGGGAAATAAAGAAGATTTTAAACAACTTACTGACAAGCAATACGGCCGCATCGAACCGTGGCTAAACATGTTGGAATATGAATAAAAGAAAAAAGAAAGATTTGCATTTATACAGCGCCTTTCACAACCTCAGGACGTCCCAAAGCGTTTTACAGCCAATTAAGTACTTTTTTGAAGTGTAGTCACTGTTGTAGTGTAGGAAAAGTGGCAGCCAATTTGCGCACAGCAAGATCCCACAAAAAGCAATGAGATAATGACCAGATAATCTGTTTTTAGTGATGTTGGTTGAGGGATAAATATTGGCCCCAGGACACCGGGGAGAACTCCCCTGCTCCTCTTCAATTAGCACCGTGGGATCTTTTACATCCACCTGAGAGGGCAGACGGGACCTCCGTTTAACATCTCATCCAAAAGTCAGCACCTCCAACAGTGCAGCACTCCCTCAGTACTGTACAGTTTCAATTGTTCCCTTTCTGGGCCGGAGAGGTTGAGTGGCAATGCAGGAACATAAATCTCCTCATTAAAAGGGTCCTTACGCTGTTGAGCACCAGCCCTAACTTTGTGGCGATTTGTTTTCACAGGGCAAATGCAGCAATTTCTTGAAACTCACGGGGAGGTTGAGGGCGAGCTGCCGTTTTCGCGAGGCTAACGGCGGAGTGGCGCAAGTCGTCCAGGAATTTGTAGCGATTTGCAACTCACGGCATATCTCTCCCTCACCACATATTGCTGGACAAGTTACACATTTATAACAGTGAGCGCCATTAAACTCGCCGTTACTTTCCCAGCAAATTCTGGGCCATTAGAGTTTTAAATATATCAATCAATACTTTGCCAATGATTTTTAACATGGCCATTGGAGAGCGTGTTGAACATAAATGTTCCTTTTTAAATGTACAGCCTACAATTTGCTGAAAACACAAGACAATAAAACCAATAATTGTTACCAGTGGCCATCATGTAGTCCCATCGATCGAGCTGGCACATGTTAAATGTCTGTCCTTCGGGAGTTTGTGACTGGATGACCAGTGGGATCTTCCTGTCCATGTTCTCCCAGGCAGCCACCGTCCAAGCAACGAGGAACCAACAGACCATTAGCACGATGACACCCAACATCTTCAGCACCCTGCAGCAAGTCATGTAGGGCACCCGCTGGGCAGTGCGGGATAGGAACACCTTCAGCACTCTGAACAGAAAAGAGTGAGAGATGAAAAAGGAGGGGGAAGAATGGGAGGGAGAAAGAAAGAGAGGAAAAAGAGATAGAGAACAAAAAGAGGAGAGATGGAAGGGAAGGGGGGAAGAGACATAAAAGGAGGTGTGTGAAAAAGAAATGTGAGGCAAGGAAAAGAAGAATAAACAACAACTTGCATTTATATAGCGCCTTTAACATAGGAAAACGGCCACAGGAGCAAGATTCTGAAAGTTAATTAGTTAATAAGTTAAGGATAGAAAGAAAGAGTGCAATAAGAACATAACATGTGGAGAGGGGAAATGCCATTTGGTCCATAATCTCCAATGGACCGTGTACAATTTGCATTGTCATGCTTCTTAACTTATCTCAATTTCCTGTGGGAGGTGATTGAACGCGGTTAAATTAACAAGAAGCTAAAACTGTAAACTTCCCCGAGATAAGATTGTCACACGCTGAATAACATGGCAGATATTGCTGCTTGAGCTAACTATGTAATCATCTGTGCCTAAATTTATCTTAAAGTTTCAATTCCATTTCTGGTTCAGTGAAGAACTCATTAACTTTCAGAATGTTGCACTGTGGCTTTTGCAGTCCATTAAAATGGCAACACGCATGTTGGAATGTACGGACTCGCCCAGACACACCTCATATCATTAGAATTTCAGGTGAATCTTGTTCCGTATGTAGAACTATAGATTAACAGTGGCCTCAATAGACTTATATAGAATTTACAGCACAGAAACAGGCCAATCTGGCCTGTGCCGGTGTTTATGCTCCACACGAGCCTCCTCCTACCCCTCTTCATCTCACCCCATCAGCATCTCCTGCTATTCCTTTCTCCCTCATGTGCGTATCGATCTTCCCTTTAAATGCATCTATGCTATTTGCCTCAACCACTCCCTGTGGTAGCGAGTTCCACATTCTCACCACTCTCTGGGTAAAGAAGTTTCTCCTGAATTCCATATTGGATTTATTAGTGATTATCTTATATTTATGGCCCCCTAGTCTTGGATCCTCCACAAGTGGAAACATCTTTACGTCTACCCTATCGAACCCTTTCATAATCTTAAAGATCTCCATCAGGTCACCCCTCAGTCTTCTCCTTTCCAGCGAATATTGATCTGGTCCCAGCCGCTTGCCCTTGGCCCTCTAGGAGGTGGGCAGATATTGCCAGGATAGGGAGCACGATAGGAGAATTAGCAGAAAATGTACAATTATGTAACCCAACCGCACTTTGCCCAAATGGTCGTTGGTCATGTGTGTGCCTCGGCAGAGAGTGTCAGTGGGCTATCTGATTGGGGAAGACAGCACAGTGCACTCATGTGCACTTGGAGTGGTTAGAAGTGGGAACCCTGGATGATGCCCCCTTCCCTAACCAGGGACGCCCTGGCCAACTGTGACACCCCTATTGCTGATTTGGCTGCGATCAGCTAACTCAGCACAGCCAGGGATCCTGGTCTCTATGTCTTTAACCCTGAGCCATTTTGGACGGGTGTAGGGAGGAAGAAAAGATCAAGGACCTTCATGCACCGCCCCCGCACCCCCCCCCCCCCCCACCCCCCACCTGCAACAAAGCTTAGATAAAGACTTGTTAAAAGAATTGGGCAAGTTTACAGCTTCTAAAATGAGTCACTGACACCTTTGTGTGAGCAGTTCAGTTCTGGGCCCCGCCCCTCGGGAAGGATATATCGGCCTTGGAGGGGGAGCAGAGCAGATTCACCAGAATGATAGCGGGGCTAAAAGGGTTAAATGATGAGGACAGGTTGCATAGACTGGGCTTGTATTCCCGGGAGTTTAGAAGATTAAGCGGTGATCTAATGGAGGTGTTTAAGATGATTAAAGGAGTTGATAGGGTAGAGGGAGAGAAACTATTTCCTCTGGTGGGGGGAGTCCAGAATGAGGGGGCAGAACCTTAAAATTAGAGCCAGGCCGTTCAGGGGTGATGTCAGGAAGCACTTCTTCACACAAAGGGTGGTGGAAATCTGGAACTCTCTCCCTCAAAAAGCTGTTGAGGCTGGGCGTCAACAGGAAATATCAAAACTGAGATTGGTAGATTTTTGTTAGGTAAGAATATTAAGGGACATGGAACCAAGGCGGGTAGATGGAGTTCAGATACAGATCAGCCGTGATCTGATTGAATGGCAGAATAGGCTCGATGGGCTGAAAGGCCTCCTCCTGTTCCTAGCAGAAAGACAGGGAGAATGTGATGGCTTAGCATTGAAACAGATCACGAGGGACCATGGGTGACAGTCTTTACACAGCAGGCAGCCTGGCTGATCAGACAAGGCAGCTAGTAGTTGGTTCCACAGAGACGGGCTAGAGGTTACGTGGATCACAATTACTTACAAATGTACCTCACAGGATGATAGAGGCCCAGTACTGTTAAAATGATCTAACTGAGCCTGTGCTCTTTTCAAACCACATATAGAAGGCCAGGGTTTAAAGCCTTATGCTGTATCAATAATTAAACAGCACCAACCGAGGAACCACAACACTGCATTCTATTCTCATTTCTGCATGGTACTTTTTCCAATTTCAATTCTTTTGTTGCTTTTTCACCTTAAAGGGACAGTTCCTGATAACCAGTCTTTCCTGATCCTTGCAGAAATAAAGATTTCAGAGATAGCACGTTCAAAAGATTCAGCTATAACCTACGGCTAAACAGGTCTATAATTAGGAAATACCAGGTAATCTCACATGGCATGGTGCAGAGGGAGCCTGAACCAAGTATAGTCTACAGGTGAATCAGGGTTAGAGGGCGGGGGAATAATTAGACCAGGGCACGCAGACATAATACAGCCCCCATTCTATACTGAGATGATCTGTCCTTATTTTTATATTTCCATTATAAATTCCTATGTTCATATTTATAATGGCAATTGTCTATGTAAACTTGTTACGCTGTAATTAAACCCTCCCACCACTGGTGGCGCTGCAGCGCCTTCACTGGCAGGAGGGTGTGATTAGTCTGGACATAGGAATTTATAATGGAAAAAGTTGATGGGAACTGTGTGCAGCCATAATATTAATAGATTTATGGTTGATTAATTCATCCAACTGATGTCCACCAATAAAAGATAATTTCCTCAGATAATGTGCTCCCCCTCGCGTACACAGACTCATTTAACACCAGTATATACAGAGCGCACCTAGATCCAACAGACGCAATGTTCATCCGATGACCTGATCATGAGGTGGTGAAACTGGACCAGTAAAAGGGAGGTGCATCAGAACTCTGATGGAGAACATTTAACCTGGTGACCCTCAGTCGCTCAGTGCACTGGTACCTGTAAATCTTCAATGTTATGGTTCCATAGATGATGGCAAAGCCCAGCATCCGCACCCATCGCAGGAGAACACATCGGAAAACACTGGGCTGGAAATATAGGATAAACACCTGATGGGAGAACACAAGCAGAGGCATACTTTATCATGGACCAAACAATGTGCGAAAGATTCAGTGATCTGGTATTAACCGCAGGCTAAGGAGTTGCTGTTAAAGCATTAATCAAATGCCCAGATCCTGTTCCACTGGACTTGTGCGAGGGGGGGGGGGGGGGGGGGCGCGCGGAGCAGAGGGGGTGGGGGGAGGTGCACTGACATTGCATTTCACTGTGATGCAGATTGCTTGCTCTCCAATCCAACATAGAAACATAGATAGAAGCAGGAGTAGGCCATTCGGCCCTTCGAGCCTGCTCCACCATGCAATATGATCATGGCTGATCCTCTATCTCAATACCATATTCCTGCTCTCTCCCCATACTCCTTGACGCCTTTTGCGTCTAGAAATCTATGTATCTCCTTCTTAAATATATTCAGTGACTTGGCCTCCACAGCCTTCTGTGGTGGAGAATTCCACAGGTTCACCATCCTCTGAGTGAAAAAATTGGACTTAATAAGGGGACATCTGGATTTGAAACAGGAACCTCTATGATCTACAGTCAAATACTTTATCACTGAGCTATACCCCCTTCCCATACCCTAGACCACCTGTTTTGTGTGCTATTGAGAGCAGGAACACAAGATGTGCCGTTATCTCTTCCCCTCCTTGGTTCAATTGGGAAGCGCGCCACTGAGGGGGATGCACAGACCGGGACGGTCTCGTAGGTTGGTGTTGAGTCAGCAGCGTAGCTAGGGCTAGGGATGGGGCTCATCGCCACGGTTTCTAGGGCTCATTGCTATTCACGTTGATGTTGGGTGAGGATAGGATTGGGCTTGCCTGTGAAACCCCCACAGTTGACTAGGCCCATCAACACTTGGGTGAAATACTGGAGGACAGCTGGAACTGCACCCTGTATAAATCAGCACCTTAGAATCATAGAAGTTTACGATACAGAAGGAGGCCATTCGGCCCATCGTGTGTGTGCTGGCTGAAAAAGAGCTATCCAGCCTAATCCCACTTTCAGCTCTTGGTCCGTAGCCCTGTAGGTTACGGCACTTCAAGTGCATATCCAAGGACATTTTAAATGTGATGTGGGTTTCTGCCTCTACCACCCTTTCAGGCAGTGAGTTCCAGACCCCCACCACCCTCTGGGTGAAGAAAGCCCTCCTCAACTCCCCTCTAATCCTTCTACCAATTACTTTAAATCTATGCTCCCTGGTCCTTCCTATCCACTCTATCTAGACCCCTCATAATTTTATACATCTCAATTAAGTCTCCCCTCAGCCTAAAGAAAACAACCCCAGCCTATCCAATCTTTCCTCATAGCTAAAATTCTCCAGTCCTGGCAACATCCTCGTAAATCTCCTCTCTAGTGCAGTAACATCAGTCTCCGGAGGGGAGACGGAAACATCAGGGTGCCGTGTGCCCAATGAGCCCGCAGGAACCTCAACACACCCTGAAACAGTGGCACAATAACAACAAACATTCCAATTATTAATCAAAAGTCAAATTAAAAAGCTTACTTCTAATTATCCAAAAACGCTGGGATTATTTTCACTTTTGATTTATTTTAAATCCTGTTCCGCTTCCTTATGTTAAAATGGAAGTGGCTTCTGAATTTGTACAATAGTGAGTAAATGTTTCTGGTTTAAAGAGTCAGCTGTGGCTCAGTGGGGTAGCACTTCTCACTTCTGAGTCAGAGAGGGTGTAGGTTCAAGTCCCACGCCATGGAACTTGAGTACAAAATCCAGGCAGGCAGCGCTGCACTGTCGGAGGTGACGCCTTTCAGATGAGACATTAAACTGAGGCCCCGTCTGCTCTCTCAGGTCGATATAAAAGATCCCAGGCCACTATTTCGAAGAAGAGCAGGGGAGTTCTCCCTGGTGTCCTGGGACCAATATTTATCCCTCAACCAATACCACTGAAACAGATTATCTGGTCATTATTACATTGCTGTTTGTGGGAGCTTGCTGTGCACAAATTGTCTGCTGCGTTTCCCACATTACAACAGTGACTATACTTCAAAAATAACAACAGAAAATGCTGGAAATACTCAGCAGGCCAGGCAGCATCCGTGGAGAGAGAAAGGGTCCCAGACCTGAAATGTTAACTCTGTTTCTCTCTCCACGGATGCTGCCTGGCTTGCTGAGTATTTCCAGCATTTTCTGTTGTTATTTCAGATTTCCAGCATCCACAGTATTGTGCAATTATATCAAAAAGTACTTCATTGGCTGTAAAGTGCTTTGGGATGTTGTGAGCTTCTGGAAGGCGCTGTAGAAATGCAATTTATTTTCGTTCTTCTTTCTTGGGATCCAAATCCCAGAACGATAGGGTTAAACTCTCCTCCCTCTGCTGGGTTCGCATGTTACGAGTGTGACATCCCCAGCCCACAACCCCGTGGGTCTACAACACAAAACTGCCCTTTCCTTGACAAGTAGGCAACCCCAATCAGAGGCCACAAAGGTGACTGCCTTGAAAAAACCGAAATGTCACAGTGGAGCAGTACGAGGCGCTGTTCAAACGATGGTGTCAAGGGTAAATTGAGGTATATTTTCTGTCATTTGATACATGTAGTGAGAGGCACAGGTACAAAAGGGGAAACCCTTGCTTTATATTTACTTTTTTGCTTAAACTTATTAAAAGGTTAAAAGGTTGAAAATATGTGCTCCATTATTGGGACAGTGGTTCACTCTGTGTCGAGTCCGTGCTCCACCTGACCTGAGAATGCTTCACAATGACTCATCCCAATCATAACTTGAAGAGCACAGCACGGTGAAAAAGAGTCAATGAACTGGAAGGAGAGGGAAAGAGGCAATTACCAATCAGCCCGTCCTTACATCAATTTAACCCGCGGCAAGTTCAACGTGAAGCCGTTGGAATTACAGCTTTAACCGTTAAAAATAAAACTGACTAATCCTCGATCAGAAACGAGATGCCAAAAAGTGAGCAATTATCCTTAGATGCGTCAAACATGTAAATTCGCTTTCCAAATTTAGACTGAGCCATCTGTCAACCATCGACAAAGAAAAGCTCTGACTGGAGTTCCTGATTCGCCAGCGGCATAATTACTTTCTGCACTATTACCCCTACCAAGGAGACCTGCCTATGTTTGAGGATCAGGCACTGGTCAGTCAGTAACAGAGTGGACCAGGGTCGTTCACAGCTTCAACTGAGGAGGCTGTTAGCTGGATGAATAAGAAAAGGAAGACTAGCGTTTATATAGCGCCTTTCACGACCTCATGATGTCACAAAGCACTTCACAGCCAATGAAGTACTTTTGAAGTGTAGTCACTGTTTTTTTTAAAAAAACATTTTCATTCATGGGAGGTGGGCAGCGCTGGCCGGCATTTATTGCCCATCCCTAATTTCCCCCTGAGAAGGTGGTGATGAGCCGCCTTCTTGAACCGCTGCAGTCCGTGTGGTGATACTTCCTTGCAGCGGTTTGGTACAACTGAGTGCCCCATTTCAGAGGGCAGTTAAGAGTCAACCACATGGCTGTGGGTCTGGAGTCACATATAGGCCAGACCGGGTAAGGGCAGCAGATTTCCTTCCCTAAAGGACATCAGTGAACCAGATGGGTTTTTATGACAATTCGTTAGTTTCATGGTCACCATTACTGATACTAGCTTTTTCCAGATTTATTTAATTAAGTGAATTTAAATACCCCAGCAACCATGGTGGGATTTAGAACTCACATCTCACAGATCAGTCAAGGTCTCGGGATTTATTAGTACCAGTAACATAACCACTATGCTACCGTAATGTAGGCGGAGAAGGCAGCAGTTGAATTTATCATGCTTGTATCCCTGCTTTCTTACAGAGTTTTGTAGTGTATGTGCAGACTGTGGGAATTGGATATATACTTGAAAATTTGCAGGGCTATGGGGAAAGAGCAGGGGGAGTGGAACAAATTAGATAGCTTTTACAAAGAGCCGGCACAGGCACGATGGGCCAAATGGCCTCCTCTGTGCTGTATGAGTCTATGATTAAAATCGGTGTTCATGTGCAGTGGAATCCATTCTCCAAAGGTTGAGTGGAGACGAGATGCCTGGAACCGAGCATCAGCTCAGTGTTGGGGGTATCTGGGACAGGTGCTGCCCAGTGTGGGGGGGGGGGTATCTGGGACGGGAGCTGCCCCGTGTCGGAGGAGGGGGGTATCTGGGACAGGTGCTGCCCAGTGTCGGGGGAGAGGGGGTATCTGGGTATCTGGGACGGGAGCTGCCCAGTGTGGGGGGAGAGGGGGTATCTGGAACGGGAGCTGCCCAGTGTGGGGGGGCGGTATCTGGGACGGGAGCTGCCCCGTGTCGGGGGTGGGAGGGTATCTGGGATGGGAGCTGCCCAGTGTCGGGGGAGAGGGGGTACCTGAGACAGGTGCTGCCCAGTGTTGGGGGAGAGGGGGTATCTGGGATGGGAGCTGCCCCGTGTCAGGGGAGAGGGGGTATCTGGGACAGGTGCTGCCCCGTGTCGGGGGTGGGAGGGTATCTGGGGCGGGAGCTGCCCAGTGTCGGGGGAGAGGGGGTATCTGGGACAGGTGCTGCCCCGTGTCGGGGGAGAGGGGATATCTGGGACTGGAGCTGCCCCGTGTTGGGGATGGGAGGGTATCTGGGGCGGGAGCTGCCCTGTGTCGGGGGAGTGGGGGTATCTGGGGCGGGAGCTGCCCAGTGTCGGGGGAGAGGGGGTATCTGGGACGGGAGCTGCCCAGTGTCGGCGGGGTATCTCTGAGTCCCTGGGTGGTGTTGATTCTGAAGGTTCTGCCTTCCTGATGAAGCAGCTACTTCAGTACTTACTGGGAAATACAGCAGGATGGATCCTCCAAGTATAGTCTCCAACAGGAGCAGTCCTGATGCTCTGATTCTCTGTGAGGGAAGGAAAGGAAACTGTTACATTTTCTGACCAGATGGTGTTTCTAGAGCGAAGTGAGAGTGACATGCGATTCTCACTCTTCAAACAGCAGTTGTACTTTCTCCCAACACCGCCTCCTCATTCCCTGGGCAAAAGATCATCAGTGTCGATCCAGTTCACAAAACATGTGAATCTGCAACAAAAGAGGCCCAAGCTTAAGAAGTGCCACAAGAGTGATGGATGGGGAACCTAATTTGCATAAACAATGCAGGTAAAATATTCCACCGCTTTTCGGCTTAGTTACAAAATGAATAACCAGTTAGACGTTTAGCCAGGGCGTACTCCATCCCTATAGACAGCGTTCTGCAAAGCACTAGGAATAAAGCAGTTGTAGCCTCGCTAACCACACTCAGAATCTCTGGGTCCGAGAGTTTAATTTATATCAACAACAGGCTTCACGTTTAGGAATTGTGCACTTTTCTCTGAAATGTTCCCACGGCACTGGGCAGCACCTGTCCCAGACTCCCCCCCCCAACCCCGGCCCCGACACTGGGCAGCACCTGTCCCAGACTCCCCGCCCCCCCCCGGCCCCGACACTGGGCAGCACCTGTCCCAGACTCCGCTCGCCCCAGGCCCTGACACTGAGCAGCACCTGTCCCAGACTCCCCGCTCCCCCCGGCCCCGACACTGGGCAGCACTTGTCCCAGATTCCCCCCCACCAACCAGGCCCTGACACTGGGCAGCACCTGTCTGAGACTCCCCGCCCCCCCCCCCGGCCCCGACACTGGGCAGCACCTGTCCCAGACTCCCCGCCCCCCCCGGCCCCGACACAGGGCAGCACCTGCCCCAGACTCCCCGCCCCCCCCCCGGCCCCGACACTGGGCAGCACCTGCCCCAAACTCCCCGCCCCCCCCGGCCCCGACACTGAGCAGCACCTGTCCCAGACTCGCCGCCCCCCCCGGCCCCGACACTGGGCAGCACCTGTCCCAGACTCCCCCCCGCACCCCCCCGGCCCCGACACTGGGCAGCGCCTGTCCCAGACTCCCCCCCCGCCAGCCCCGACACTGGGCAGCACCTGCCCCAGACTCCGCCCCCCCGGCCCCGACACTGGGCAGCACCTGCCCCAGACTCCCCGCCCCCCCCGGCCCCGACACTGGGCAGCACCTGTCCCAGACTCCCCGCCCCCCCAGGCCCCGACACTGGGCAGCACCTGTCCCAGACTCCGCCCCCCCCGGCCCTGACACTGGGCAGCACCTGTCCCAGACTCCCCGCCCCCCCGGCCCCGACACTGGGCAGCACCTGTCCCAGACTCCGCCCCCCCGGCCTCGACACTGGGCAGCACCTGTCCCAGACTCCCCGCCCCCCCCGGCCCCGACACTGGGCAGCACCTGTCTCAGACTCCCTGCACCCCCCGGCCCCGACACTGGGCAGCACCTGTCCCAGACTCCCCCCCCACCCCCCCAGGCCCCGACACTGGGCAGCACCTGTCCCAGACTCCCCGCCCCCCCCGGCCCCGACACTGGGCAGCACCTGCCCCAGACTCCCCGCCCCCCCCCGGCCCCGACACTGGGCAGCACCTGTCCCAGACTCCCCACCCACCCCCCGGCCCCGACACTGGGCAGCACCTGTCCCAGACTCCCCGCACCCCCCCCGGCCCCGACACTGGGCAGCACCTGTCCCAGACTCCCCGCCACCCCCGGCCTTGACACTGGGCAGCACCTGTCCCAGACTCCCCGCCGCCCCCCGGCCCCGACACTGGGCAGCACCTGTCCCAGACTCCCCACCCCCCCAGGCCCCGACACTGGGCAGCACCTGTCCCAGACTCCCCGCCCCCCGGCCTCGACACTGGTTGAGCAGCTACAAGCTGAGCTGTCACTCTTCCAATCCGGTAACGTTATACGTATAAAGAATGCAAAGGCGTGCATTTCTATAGCGCCTTTCACAACCTCAGGACGTCCCAAAGCTCTTTACAGCCAATGAAGTACTTTTGAAGTACTGTTGTAGGAAACGCAGCAGCCAATTTGCACACAGCAAGCTCCCACAAACAGCAATGTGAGAATGACCAGATAACGGCCCAGAAATTCGGGTCTCCACGGGTGAGGACGCACGGGGTACTCACCCGTAGGCCCGATGAAAGTGTCGGTTTCCTGCATGCACTGCGCATGCGTGGGAAACCGGCACTTCCGTTCCTCTGAACGAAGCGGTTCAGAGGTCGAACGCGTGCGCGGGGGAGGCTGCGCGTGCGCATCAAGCTTCGTTTTTGTTTTACAGGTTTTCCCGGGAGGGTAAGTCTGCAGAATTTAGAAATATAAAAAGCAGGCGTAAGGCCTGCTTTTTACAAGGTAAGTGGTGAATCAATTAAAATTAAAACATTTTTTCCACAGGTTTATTATTTTTAAATACCTGTACTATAAAGCAAGGTAAGTTTATTTTTAGCCCCATTAGAAAATAAAATTATTTTTTTCAAAAATTTAAATTATTGTTTAAAATAGTTATTTCATGTAATTTATAGTTTATTTAAAAAATGTGATTCAAAAAAAAATTTATTTGAAGATTTAGTGCTGTTTTGGGGCCGTGGTATTTATAAGTCTTGACAGCACTTCCTGTCAGACTTATGAATGGAGCATTCCCTGCTCCGATTGGCTGCCCATGGCCCACGTGATCCCAGGGGACGCATCAAACTAACTGCGCCCCTGGGATACGCAAGCACTGCGTGCCGGCAGCTGGACCAGGCCACGGGAGCCCACAGCTCAACGGCTGGCGCGCAAGGTAAGTGCAGATCGGGGGCTTGCACCCACGGGAAGCCCCTGACCCGAATTTCTGGGCCAATCTGTTTTAGTGATGTTGATTGAGGGATAAATATTGGCTCAGGACTCCGGGGAGAACTCCCCTGATCTTCTTCGAAATAGTGACAAGGGATCTTTCACGTCCACCTGAGAGAGCAGACGGGACCTCGGTTTAACGTCTCATCCAAAAGACGGCACCTCCGGCAGTGCAGCACTCCCTCAGCACTGCCCCTCCGACAGTGCGGCGCTCCCTCGGTACTGCCCCTCTGACAGTGCGGCGCTCCCTCAGTACTGCCCCTCTGACAGTGCAGCGCTGCCTCAGTACTGCCCCTCCGACAGTGCAGCACTCCCTCAGTACTGCTCTCCGACAGTGCCGTGCTCCCTCAGTACTGCCCCTCCGACAGTGCAGCCCTCCCTCAGTACTGCCCCTCCGACAGTGCAGTGCTCCCTCAGTACTGTCCCTCCAACAGTGCAGCGCTCCCTCAGTACTGCCCCTCCGACAGTGCAGTGCTCCTTCAGTACTTCCCCTCCGACAGTGCAGCCCTCCCTCAGTACTGCCCCTCCGACAGTGCCGCGCTCCCTCAGTACTGTCCCTCCAACAGTGCAGCGCTCCCTCAGTACTGCCCCTCCGACAGTGCAGCCTTCCCTCAGTACTGCCCCTCCGACAGTGCAGTGCTCCTTCAGTACTTCCCCTCCGACAGTGCAGCCCTCCCTCAGTACTTCCCCTCCGACAGTGCAGTACTCCCTCAGTAGTACACTGGGAAAGTCAGCCTGGATTATGGGCTCAAGTCTCCGGAGTGGGACTTGAACCCTAGCTAACAACAGACCTACAAATGACTTTTATAAAAGTTTGGGAAGTGAGACTATAACACAGCGACGTATATAAACCATCCAAAACTCTCAATTTAGATTCCGGTTTGCAACTCACACCCAGGTATCCTTAATTATTCTATATTTAAACCATCTGGGTTGCTCAATTAGATTCCAACCTCTAACTCATCCTGCTTATCCATTATTCTATATGTGAAGCAGCCAATCTTCTTAATTAGATAGCAGCCTGTAATCTACCCCGAGGTATCCATTATTTTCTATATATAAAACCATCCAAAATATCTTAATTTGATTATAGCCTGTAACATACTCTTAGGTATTCACTATTATTATTCTATATGTAGAAACTACCCAAACCATTCAATCAGATCACAGCCTGTAATGCACCTCCAGGTATCCATTACTCTATATGTAAACAATCCAAAATTCCTCCGTTCGATTCCAGCCTGTAACTCACTTCCTGCTGTTCATTATTTTAATATGAACAACAAGAAAATCTTGATTAGATTCCATCCACCTGACGTGGGGTAGTCAGACAAGAGGTGAGTTTGACGTCAGTTGGCACCTCTGACAATGCAGCACTCCCTCAATCCTGCACCATCGTATCAGCTGAAATCCTTTTATGGGGCTCAAGCCCACAACTTCCTGACCCGGAGTTGAGAGTTTCTTTTTTCATTCATTCACGGGACGTGACCATCGCTGGCAAGGCCAGCATTTATTGCCCATCCCTAATTGCCCCTGAGAAGGTGGTGGTTGCAGGAAACATGACAGCCAGTTTTGCACACAGCAAGATCCCACAAAAACAGCAGTGAGATGAATGACCAGTCGATCTGTTGGACGTTGTTTGAGGGATGAGATATTTATTGCCCATCCCTAATTGCCCTTGAGAAGGTGCTGGTTGAGTGCCACTAATCTGACACCATACAAGTGTTTGGATGACGGTAACCCATTCAAGCGCTATATGTTAACGCTTCAGTTAAAGGGACATCCCATCAGCTTCTACACTCTAATGCTAAGCCGGCTGCTGTTGCTCAGTTCCTCTGGTTCAGTTCCCCCTCGTCTTCCAACTCCTTGGACTCCATGGGCTGACTACCCTCCAGCACCTGCTTCCAGTGGCCACGTGTGAGTCTAGTCAGTAAATATCAGCAGGTTACTTGACTACAGGGGAATGGCGAGGAGAGGGTGCCGAGAGTTCATCACAGACAAGATTAATTATGTTATAGCAAAATTATGTTAATTATGTTGTCACCCTAAGTCCGCACACTTACCGTCTCCAGTAGGAGTCACTGGATTGGATCATAAGCAAAAACCCCAACTGATTCTCTCCCACTGAGGCCATTTGTTGTCCATCTAAGGCCCGCTGCCTCCACAACTGAGATAGTCTAATTCAACACAGAGCAGGGATCGGTCCTGGTCTATGAGGCTCAGAACTTGTCTCTAATCTAAATGCTTTGCTACATTTTCAAAGGCTGTTACACATATTGGGGTTCAGACAACACAAAGCACTGCGGCATCACTCTGTGATTAATAACCTTACCTGGACTCTTCAATATATATCACTGCTTGTGTCAGCCGTGGCTCAGTGGGTAGCGCTCTCGCCTTCTGAGTTATGAAGGTCGTGGGTTCGAGCCCTGCTCCAGAGACTTAAGCGCATAATCCAAGCTGACACTCCAGTGCAGTGCTAGAGGGAATGCTGCACTGTCGGAGGTGCCGTCTTTCAGATGAGGAAACCAAGGCCCCATCTGCCCTTTCATAAAAGATCCCATAACACTATTTCGCAGGAGAGCAGGAGAGTTCTCCCTGGTGTTCTGGCCAATATTTATCCCTCAAACAGCATCATTAAAAAACCGATGATCTGGTCATTACCTCATTGCTGTTTGTGTAATCTTGCTGTGCACAAATTGGTTGTCACATTTCCCTACAATACAACACTTCAAAGATACTTCATTGGCTATAAAGCATTTTGGGACGTCCTTAGGACAGTAAGGCGGAAGTCCATTGTTTTAATATTGCGAATATGTGCATTTTTGCGACCGGGTAGTTTTGAGCAGGGATGAGGTGAGAAAAAGGATATTGTCTTTGTCAAGGGTCTTGGGACTGAGGTCACGCTGTATAAGTTTAGGGGGTTAGGGAGCGGAGGAGAGAGATTGATTACAAAACCTGAGAAGTAACACCTTGAATGTGGCCTCTCCCAGTACACGTAATCTGACAGTGGAACAATCCAGGATGACAACATTACTTTAATGAGATTTTGTTTTAAGGAAAAACACATGGAGAATATACTTAGGCAAAAATAAACTCTCTCTTGGGGGATCTTAAGGCATAAGAGTTCAAACATTGATATCCTTTACAAAGATTAAATCTTTGGCGGAGGTGACTTTCTCCTCTATCGATCAGCACTCGATGCCGAGTCCTGCCACTTTATCATCTGTGCCCACCTGCTGGCGATTTGCCAACAGACAGGAATTATTGATCAGGAGCGGCTGTGTGTCTGATGTCTGATGATCTCACTGTTGTTGGGCCTTTTGTTGAAGCGTATTGATCTATAAGCAGAGGGGGCGGGAGGGGGGAGGGTGGGGTGGTGTTTTTGCCTTTCCAACGAGCTGCGTTCCTTTTATGTTCGCCTGCCGAGGGTGGAATTTCAAAAGTGCTCGGGATCGAAAGCGGCAGCTTAACAATGGCCTGACCTTCACCGGCAGGGGTCAGTGAGGAGAAGGGGTGCCAGCTGTCAGCTTGCCGCTCAGCAGCTAGAACTCTTGCTTTCAAGTCGGAAGGCTGCGATTTCGAGTCCTACTCCAGCATTTGAGCGTAAAATTCTATTTTTACGCGAGAGTTATGTAACGCAGCAATCTGGAACGCGCTGCCTGAAAGGACGGTGGAGGCAGATTCGATAGTAACTTTCAAAAGGGAATTGGAAAAATACTTGAAGGGGAAAAATTTTCAGGGCTATGGGGAAAGAGCAGGGGTGGGGGGGAGTGGGACTAATTGGAGAGCTTGTTCAAAGAGCCAGCACAGGCACGATGGGCCGAATGGCCTCCTTCTGTGCTGTATCATTCTATGATTCTATGAATTACAATGGGTGCAAGTCTATGCTCCTTGCTAATCAGTGACAGAGGCCCCTTTTAACCCAAACATTGTTGCCAGAACAAAGAATTGAATGAGCAGCGCGGAACCTGGATTACTGCAGAGGGCAACGACTCAGTTCCGAGGGGCTTGTTGAAGAAATAATTTAACATTGTTCGGGTGTTGCCTTTGACCTCAGTTGATCGTGGAGGAGACACCCTTTACACTATCACAGACCTCTCCCCTTCTGTTCTTTCCCTGCCCCCCCACCCCTCTCCCGGGCTCTGCTTAAAGGCTGTTCATTACCAACATCTTCCAGTTGAAGATTCTCATACCTGTGTTTAAATCCCATCACAGTCTTTCCCCTCCCCATCTCCGTAACCTCCTCCAACCCTATAATCCTCCCATCCTCCCCAAACATTTCCTTTCTTTGACTCGGCCTATTGTCCATTCTGTCCTCCCTTGTCCTCACCATTGGCGGCCGTGCCTTCAGCCACCTAGGCCCCAAGGCCTGGATTTCCCTCTCTAAACCGCTTGGCTCCACCTCCTTCTCCTCCTCTAAGAGCCTCTAAGATCCTCCTCCAACCCGACAACCCTCTGAGATCTCTGCGCTTCTCCAATTCTGGCAGCTTGCACATCCCTGATTTTAATCGCTCCACCATTGGTGGTCGTATCTCCAGCTGCCTGGGCCCTAAGCTCTGGAATTCCCTCCCTAAACCTCTCCGCCTCGCTACCTCTCTTTCCTCCTTTAAGACGCTCCTTAAAACCTATCTCTATCTGTTCGAATATCTCCTTGGTGTCAAATTTTGTCTGATAACACTCCTGTGAAGCGCCTTGGAATGTTTTACTACGTTAAAGATGCTGAATAAATACAAGTTGTTGTTGTTCTTCTTAAAATGCTTGCTCACTCTTCCTAATATCTCCTTTGATTCAACATTCATTTATTTTTATTACACCTCTGTGAAGTGCCTTAGGATGTTTTCTCTACGTTAAAGATGCTATTTAAATGCAAGTTGCTTTGTTTTGTGCTTTGTTTTGGGCTGATAAGTGGCAGGTAACATTCATGCCACACAAGTGCCAGGCAATGACTATCTCCAACAAGAGAGAATCTAACCACCGCCCCTTGACATTCAACAGCATTACCATCGCCGAATCCCCCACCATCAACATCCTGGGGGTCACCATTGACCAGAAACTTAACTGGACCAGCCACATAAATACTGTGGCTACAAGAGCAGGTCAGAGGCTGGGTATTCTGCGATGGGTGTCTCACCTCCTGACTCCCCAGAGCCATTCCACCATCTACAAGGCACAAGTCAGGAGTGTGATGGAATACTCTCCACTTGCCTGGATGAGTGCAGCTCCAACAACACTCAAGAATCTCGACACCATCCAGGACAAAGCAGCCTGCTTGATTGACAACCCATCCACCACCTTAAACATTCACTCCCTCCATCACTGGCGCACCATGGCTGCAGTGTGTACCATCTACAAGATGCACTGCAGCAACTCGCCAAGGCTTCTTTGGCAGCACCTCCCAAACCCGCGACCTCTACCACCTAGAAGGACAAGGGCAGCAGGCGCATGGGAAAACCACCACCTCCAAGTTCCCCTCCAAGTCACACACCATCCTGCCTTAGAAGTATATCACCGATCTTTCATCATCGCTGGGTCAAAATCCTGGAACTCCCTCCCTAACAGCACTGTGGGAGTACCTTCACCACACGGACTGCAGCGGTTCAAGAAGGCAGCTCACCACCACCTTCTCGAGGACAACTAGGGATGGGCAATAAATGCTGGCCTTGTCAGCGATGCCCACATCCCATAAACGAATTTTAAAAAAGTTCATCCTGGTGATGTTGTGGAGCACACGCACATACGCACAAACACACACAAACATACATAGACGCAAACACACACGCACATTCGCACGAACACATGAACAAACACACACACACACGTGCACACTCAGACCACGAGCTGACTTACCTTGTTCTTTCTGAAGCGATAGACCACCAGCATACTGATGAACACTAACAACATGCAGAAAGCTTGGAAGGACAGGACGGCCAGTCGTAAGTGCCTGTCCTCCTGGGTGAGACACGAAGCATCACTGACACACGAGGCACAACCATCCCTGCACGGCAGACACCGAAACAGTCTCTTGGGGTCCCCAACAGCATACCGACTGAAGTAGGAGATGAGCTTATCTTCTTGCCCTGCAATTATCACAAAAAGAGAGGCTCATAACCTGGGGACTTTGGGTGTCGTGTGAGCAGCATAGTACAGTCAGCAAACCCTGGCTCACTCACAGCCCATGGTGCGATGGGCAGGATAACATTGGATTGCTTACAATTTACAAATCTAGAAAATATAGAATATCAGCAAACAACTTTCTAATGGACATCCTTTAATTGATTTTAATCCTCCCCACCCCATCTGGAAGAAACCAGGCCGGTGGCAGGGTGCGGGGGGGTGGCAGTCAAACACACAACTCCGTTCTTCCCACACGTGTTGGGTACGGTAGCATAGTGGTTATGTAACTGGACTAGTAACACTGGTTAGACCTGAACCTAATGTTGAATACATGTGTTCAAATCCTACCACAGCAGCTGGGAATTTAAATTCAGTTAATTAATTAAATTTGGAATAAAAAGCTAGTATCAGTAATGGTGACCATGAAACTACTGGTGTGTTGTAAAAGAAAACCATCTGGTTCACTAATGTCCTTATCTGGTCTGGCCTATAATGTGACTCCAGACCCACAGCAATGTGGTTGACTTTAAACTGCACTCAGTTGTAACAAACCGCTATGAAAAACAATAATAAGAACAGCGCTGTGGGAGCACCTTCACCTCACGGACTGCAGCGGTTCAGGAAAGGTGGCTCACCACCACCTTCGCAAGGCCAGCGATGCCTACATCTCATTAATGAATAAAATAAAACATTGCTCCCTGCAACCATGTGCCAATCTGCCCCGACCCACAGATTTCCCCTCCCCTTATGACTTAAATTGAGGCTACAATCCATACTCAATATCAACTACCTTACATGTATCTGCACTAAAATCAATAGCTCATCTGCTTAATGGGTCCAAATTACCACTCAAGACTTAGGGTTAGAAGAGTTTTTCCCCTCTCTAGAATAGTGGATAATGTGGAATACATCCTAGCAAAGTTGGTTAATGCTGTGCTGGATGGCATTTTTAAAGCTGGATAATTACCTAGTTAGGGATGGGGTTGAGGCTAAAAGGGTAATGATGTGAGGAGCATGAAAGTTCCTTAGCTGCAGGGATCATGGCGATGTGAAGCAAGGCAATTGGTCAAGGGCGTGTGAGGTAAGGTTACATTATCTTGGGACTACTTGATTTACCTTTGGGGATTAGGGAGAAGCTTTGCAGAAATGTTCCCTCAAACGATTAAATGAGTGGGGTAGAGGGCAGATTATGCATGGTCCATAGGTCGACTGGCTGCTTTGAGTTCTGGTTTTCCTATATTCTTGCGTATCAGTTTTCAGAGGAGGATTGGATACTTACTACTGAAGCTGTTGGTTGGGATAAGATTAGGGTTGTAGTATCCTTCCTTACAGACGCACTGATAGGCTCCAAGTTGAAACCCTTGTCCTTTGAGTGGAGTACACTGGAATTGAAAGAGACATCAAGTGATTTGTTATTTATCCTTTGATCTCAATGCAGCTGGGACTAGTTGCAGTAGTTTTGCGTGTCTGTATTGATTCACGCCATTCCCTGTTTGTAAACGAAGCGAATCTCTAAATTTTATGTAAGCATTTACATTTTTTTTCGCACAAATTTCAGCCTCCTCTCCCAAAGTCCCTGACTTTCAGCAAGGCAGAGTCCCAGTGGTACCTTCAGGTACTTGCCCAAGTGGCGCGCCTTCATGTGTGAACTCAGATGATCAGGCGACTTGACCATAATGAGCATGAGACTCTTAATCTCAGGGTCGTGGGTTCGTGTTTTACTGGGGTTAATTGGATAGCTCTACCAAAGAGCCGGAACAGGCATGATGGGCCGAATGGCCTCCTTCTGTGCTGTATGATTCTATGATTTTTATGATAATGGGTGACATGAATCTTGTCATTCATGTGAAAATGACTTATGTAATAATACTGGGCGGCCTGCTGGTGGCGCTGTCCAGGGAGAGTATAAATACTCGGGCATGGGCCCAGCTTGTGCAGGACATTCTTTAACAGGAACTAGTGAAGGACACAACTAGATCTCCATGTTGAAAAACAGTTGATTAAAGCCTTGTTTAATACTCAGACCAAGTGCCCAGTAGTTTTCTTACATCAATGGGTGGGGCCCATCAAAGCTGTGCCTGATCCTCTTCACCTTAGCTCTGTCAGCCGTGGCTCAGTGGGTCGCACTCTCGCCTCCGAGCCAGAAGGTGGTGGGTACAAGCCCCATTCCGGAGATTTGAGGACAAAATCTTGACCAACACTCCAGTGCAGTGCTGAGGGAGCGCTGCACTATCGGAGGTGCCATCTTTCAGGTGAGGTGTTAAACCGAGGCCCCGTCTGCCCTCTCAGGTGGACATAATCCCACAGCCACTATTCAATAGAAGAGCAGGGGAGTTCTCCCCGGTGTCCTGGCCAATATTTATCCCTTAATCAACATCACTAAAACAGATTATCTGGTCATTTATCTCATTGCTGTTTTGTGGGACGTTACTGTGCGCAAATTATAATTACTTAATTGGCTGTATAGCATTTTGGGACATCATGAAAGGCATTATAGAAATGCAAGTCCTATTAATTATGTTATGTATACATACACCTCCAGTGGGGCTATTGGATACCAATCAAAAATGGGAAGGTTGGGTAACTTTCCCCCCTGCCCTCTCTATAACCCAGGGTACTGCGGCCAATTGTGGTGACCTTTCCACAGTCACAACAGAGACCCGCTAATTCAATATAACCTGGGGATTGTACCTGTGGTTCCCTGGTCTGTTTCTCTGAATATCTGCGCTGGGCAGTATATTTACCCACTGCACAATCTGAAATATAAGCGACCAGAAGATGATTTCTTACAGGAATGTAGACAGATGAGTTAAAACACGTCATTTTTAGCAGATATGACAACCGCCGCCCTCGGAAATATCAACTAAAATTCTGTCAGCAACCCTGGAGCGATCACAGCAGAAAGGTTAATGCATAAATATTAAGCAGCTGAGAATGTCATCCAAGGGTTGATTCATAGAGTGTTTCAGGAGTGTGCTACCTCGGGCGATGGGCCGGGAGGTCAGCCCATATGATTCTGCTTTGCAGACAAACTCTCGCTGATTTAGAAATAGTTTGAAAGGTTGCATTATATATAGAGGAGAAAAAAGCCGCCTTCTGTTAATCAACTCATGATTAATTAACCTTGATTGGATGATAGTTTGCCACAAGCACAAACACTTGTCATTAATCTGTTGGCCACATGTTGACAAGTCACCACCTTTCAGGCAGTACAGTGCTGTACGTGCAACCTGTTGCACTGTTGGAACAGTTTATATTTAAAACATTTGTTTTTACAAACTTTTGTTTGTTTTGTTTTTTACACCCTTCCCTACAATTTGTTTCCCTCTCCTCTTGAAGGTGTGGACTCCTTGCTGGAGTATCATTCCACTGCCAACATCTGGTACTTCCTCCCCCACCACCCCCCCCCCCTTCCACTACCACCCACCCCCGGTGTGGGCCTTGTGGCCACTCATCTGTGGAAGGCATCACAGCTGAGGCAGTCCTCGCCGGGCATCTATGTTTTTCTTGAACCGCTGCAGTCCGTGTGGTGAAGGTACTCCCACAGTGCTGTTAGAGAGGGAGTTCCAGGTTTTTGGCCCAGCGACGATGAAGGAATGGCAATATACTTCTAAGTCAGGATGGCGTGTGTGACTTGGAGGGGAACTTGGAGGTGGTGGTGTTCCCATGCGCCTGCTGCCCTTGTCCTTCTAGGTGGTAGAGGTCGAGGATTTGGGAGGTGCTGTCGAAGAAGTCTTGGCGAGTTGCTGCAGTGCATCTTGTAGATGGTACACACTGCAGCCACGGTGCGCCGGTGGTGGAGAGAGTGGGATGTTTACACGGTCTCTGGCTAGTGATCAAAAGCAGCAACCATGACTAATTGATTTTCCTCCTAGGTTCAGGGGTGAATTGTAAGTGGCCTGGTTGAGATGAGCTAACTTGACAGAGCCAAAGGGTTGAGCCAGTGAGTGCGTCGGTCGATGTAGATTTGTTTCAGCTCATCTGCTGCTGAAATCTTCATCTATGCCTTTATTACATCTAGACTTGATGATTCCAACACACTCCTGGCCGGCCTCCCATCTTCCACCCTCCATGAACGTGAGCTCATCCGAAACTCTGCTGCCCATATCCTAACTCACTCCAAGTCCCGTTCACCCATCACCCCTGTGCTCGCTGACCCACATTGGCTCCCAGTCCGACAGCGCATAAATTTAAAAATCCTCATCCTTGTTTTCAAATCCCTCCATGGCCTCGCCCTTCACTATCTCTGTAACCTCCTTCAGCCCCACAACCCTCCGAGATCTCTGCGCTCCTCCAATTCTGGTCTCTTGCATATCCCCGATTTCCATCGCTCCACCTTTGGTGGCCGTGCCTTCAGCTGCCGAGGCCCCAAGCTCTGGAATTCCCTCCCTAAACCTCTCCGCCTCTCTACCTCTCCCCCCTTTTTTAAGACGTTCCTTAAAACCTACCTCTTTGATCAAGCTTTTGGTCACCTGCCCTAATATCACCTTATGTGGCTCGGTGTCAAGAACTGATTTTTTTATTGCTCTTGTGAAGCGCCTTGGGACGTTTTACTACGTTAAGTGTGCTATATAAAAGCAAGTTGTTGTTGTACAGTTCAGCACCACACCAATCAGCTGAGCCGTGGGGGAGAGAAATATTTTATTTTATGTCAATTGGTGCATGGAAGAATTTTTTTTGTTGCAAAGTTAGACTTCAAAAGGTATTAGCACCTAAAGAGATTATTGAAATCCCAGGATAAAAGACACAGGCATTAGAAAATCAAGGTTAAACATGGAAAATCCTCCTTAAAACCTAAATGGGCCATAATGCGAACAAAGCGAAATATCCACTCCAATAAGTCCGCAGTGCCTCTGTCCGGGATCAGCCATCAGTAATAGCTCTCCAGCCAGTGTTACATTTACACGCCAATCTGCACAGCTCGCTCTCACCCGCACTGATGGAGTAATCAAATCCCATTACAGTTTCCCAACATTACGACCATGACTAGACTTTAAAGGTACTTCGGGAATCCTCGCTGCTGCTGCTCCGCCCCTCTCACGAGCCCAGGGGTAGCACCCTTACTACTTGTCCCCGCAGCTATCAGCTCACTATAGTAGAAACGAGGGGGGTGAAAATGGACTACCAGTCAATGAAGTTGGGCTCGGTGTTACAGGAGGCGGCTGAGTTCACTGATTCATTTTGCCCCAGGGATCAAATCTTGGACCTTCTCGAACTCTATGACCCTGCACAATTCTGGATAGTGCCCTCACCCAATTAATTGCCTGGATGAGTGCAGCTCCAACAACACTCAAGAAGCTCGACACCATCCAGGACAAAGCAGCCCGCTTGATTGGCACCCCATCCATCACCTTAAACATTCACTCCCTCCACCACCGGCGCACCGTGGCTGCAGTGTGTACCATCTACAAGGTACACTGCAGCAACTCGCCAAGGCTTCTTCGGCAGCACCTCCCAAACCCGCAACCTCTTCCAGCTAGAAGGACAAGGGCAGCAGGCGCATGGGAACACCACCACCTCCAAGTTCCCCTCCAAGTCACACACCATCCTGACTTGGAAATATATCGCCGTTCCTTCATCGTCGCTGGGTCAAAATCCTGGAACTCCCTCCCTAACAGCACTGTGGGAGCACCTTCACCACACGGACTGCAGCGGTTCAAGAAGGCGGCTCACCACCACCTTCTCAAGGGCAACTAGGGATGGGCAATAAATGCTGGCCTTGCCAGCGACACCCACATCCCATAAACAAATTTTTAAAAAGTTTCTAAATTTAATAGAGGTGTTTGATAGAGTAAATAAGGAGAAACTGTTTCCACTGGCAGTAAGGTCGGTAGCCAGAGGGCACAGATTTAAGATAATTGGCCTGAGAAACAGAGGGGCGATGAGCAACGTTCCCTTGAAGCTGTGTGGCCATGCAGTGCCCCAAGGACCCCGCGTAGTCAGCTTGCCGGCTTTTAAATGCAAAAACCGCACATGTGTGGTATTCTGAATTACCCGCGCAGCCCCTCAAAGGGGCCGCGCGGCGCCAAAAAAAAAATTAGAGGGAACATTGGAGATGAAGACAATTTTTTTTTATGCAACAAATTGTTGTGATCTGGAACGCTCTGCCTGAAAGGGAGGTGGAAGCAGATTCAATAGTAATTTTCAAAAGGGAATTGGATAAATACTTGAAAATGAAAAATTTGCGGGGTTACGGGGAAAAGGCAGGGGAGAGTGGGACTAATTGGATCGCTCTTTCAAAGAGCCGGCACAAGCAGGACAGGCTCACTATGAAGTGAGTTGCAATAGTGAAAGAGGTAAATGAGGAATACATTAAAAAAATATAAAATCAAACACTGCATCATCTGACAGACAGTCATTCCGAAAACAGATTGGAACACAGAGTTCTTATCCTTTGTGGATGGGGAAATTATTTCAGAATCCCTAAATTATTGCGATATCTGTAAAAGCTTGAGATTAGAGGGCTAACGCGAGAGCTTTACTTATTTTTTACAAGCGCTGGCGAGGCTATTGTCACCAAGTGACTCATCTGTTGAAGGGATTGGAGAGAGAGATCACACAAACCTTTAGGAATGTGCAATTTTACTGAACTCTTGTCAACATCACATACACCCAGAACGGAGCGAATGCAAAAACTATTTATAAGCGATGCTGTTTGCAGCAAATCACGGCTGCAATGGCAACCAGAGCTTAAAGGGATGTTGTCATGGTTACAAGGCAGTTAATTGTCTTTTTCTGCAATGAAGGACCAAGTGTCGGAACGATCCAGCTAGTCACGCTGGTCATGCCTGTTGCTAAACAGTAATAATGTTTTAAAGTTGGTTTGAAATAAAAACACAACACTAAGATCACAAGGAGCTGTTGTCCAGTCCCTGCTGTACCTCATTGCAAATTTCTGATGCTGGCATTTGGTTTCAAAACCTGGAAATGTTCTCATTCCCCACAGCACTGACGTCCCCGCTCTCATAAGCACAATAATTCAGACCTGGCGGCCAATTTGCGCACAGCAAGGTCCCATAAACAGCAATATGATAACGACCTGATAATCTGTATTTTAGTGATGTTGGTTAAGGGATAAATATTGACCAGGACACCAGGGAAGAACAGCCCTGCTCTTCTTCAAAATAGTGGCCATGGGATCCTTTTATGTCCACCTGAGAGGGCAGACGGAGCCTCGGTTTAACGTCTCATCTGAAAGACGGCACCTCTGACAGTGCAGCACTCCCTCAGCACTGCACTGGGAGTGTCGGCCTTGATTTATGTGCTCGAGTGTCTGGAGCGGGGCTCGAACCCACGACCTTCTGACTCAGGCGAGAGTGCCACCCACTGAGCCACGGCTGAAACGTATAGGGAGGAGCTTATCAGCGCATTAGAGGGTGAAATTACGCCGATGCCAGCGGCGCAGGAGAATTTGGGCCAGCGAATTTGCGGTGATATGAGATGGGAGGGGTGGGCGGGCGGAGGAGCGGGGTGTGGTGCTGCCCTGACTCAAATTCACACGGGCAGGCCATTGAAATAGAATGCACACATCGGCATGGGGCAAATGGCATGCTGATTGAGGGGGCAGGATACTTGGCACAACCCTTAAGGGCGGCTCGGAAATTCGGTCCAATCCCCTTACTTGTAATATATGTCAAAACTGGGCCTTGGATGAAACGCAACCAGTGTTTGAGCAACGCCTCACTGTCAGGAGGCAGGGGTAAAACACTAACCCCAGTGTTAATTCACCAGCAATAAAGGAACTGATGTTATTTTTTTCATGTATAATTTAGCCAAAACTCGCCGTCCGCACTAATTCATTTTTAATGGTGTTCATATTAAACTGCTTCACTGCGCTCGGGAAGATTTTAATTGAAAGGCAGGTCCTGTTGTCATAATTCATAATCAGGAAGCAATTAAGAGAAATTAATCACTACAATATGTCGTAATCAGGTGTTTGTTCGCTTCAGTTCGGCAAACAGCAGCAATGAGGATAGAATAGGATGATACAGCGCAGAAGGAGGCCATTCGGCCCATCATGCCTGTGCCGGCTCTTTGAAAGGATCTTTCCGATTAGCCCCACTCTTTTCCCATTGCCCTGCAAATTTTTCCTCTTCAAGCATTTATCCAGTTCCCTTTTGAAAGTTATCATTGAATCTGCTTCCACCGCCCTTTCAGGCAGTGCGTTCCAGATGTTTGAGTCACTAAAATATGGCTCGAGTGAAGTGGTCTTCAATAAGCCTCCACCTCATTTCATTTATCTCCCCATCTCTCTCGAAGGTGCTGACTTTCGCTGGGCTATGACTTCCTGGGGCCTGGGCAGTGTTATGTATTGTGTGTTCTATTGTGTGTTCTCCTCCCACCTGTGGTGGCGCTGTCACAGGAGATAAATGGTTGGGTATTCTCTCGGTTAAGTTTAGCTCTCTTTGTTCGGAACTTGCCAGAACTTCCTTTCCTTCCAATAAAGCACTTCATGTTTGAATCTCTGAGTTCTGAGTCCTAAATTGTGTCTAGGTAGAAAGGTACCGACACAACAAGTGGCAACGAGGAGCGGATGAATCTGCGTACGTTACGGGTGCAGTGAGTAAACAGAAAATTTAATTTGAAAAGTGAGATGGCTACTATATTAGGAAACATTGGTGACTTTGATGAAAATGTGCAGCAATGGAGCGCATATACGGAACGTTTTGACTATTTTGTATTGGCGAATGCGGTGGCAAATGAAAAGGTCGTGCCTACCTTTGAGTGTAATCGAGCCGAAGACTTTCAATTTACTTCGCAGCCTCGTGCAGCCAGATAAACCAGGAACTAAAACATATAAGCAACTAGTGGAAATTCTTGGAGCACATTTTTCACCAAAACCTCTGGTTATTGCTGAGAGATTTAGATTTCACAAACGGAATCAAGAGGAGGGGGAATCAGTGACGATGTTTATTGCTGCTTTAAAAAGGTTGTCGGAACACTGCCGGTTCAAGGAGGTGCTGAATGACACCATTAGAGACAGACTTGTGTGTGGTCTGCAAAATGCAGCCACACAGAAGCACCTTCTTACTGAGGACAACCTTACTCTTGAAAAGGCCATTGAAGTTAGTGTCTCCATGGAGATGGCGGAAAAGGAGGCTCACCAGTTGAGTTCAACAGGGAGAGCTCACAAGGTGTCGTCTGAGCCTAAAGGTGCGCAGAACGGCACATGTTACCGTTGTGGGAAAACGGGCCATCACGCTAATGACTGCTGGTGTACGGAGCTGGAATGCCGAAATTGTGGCAAAAAGGGTCACATTGAACGCGCCTGTAGAGGTAAAAAAAGAACAGACAGAGCTGGGAAGCATGGAAGCAAAATGTCTGTATTTGGACAAGAGAGGAAAAAGAGTGTTCATTCAGTGCAGTATGATGGAACAAGCAAAACAGAGGGGAGTGACACCTCTGAGGAGGAAGAGGTGCATATACTGACGGTTGCAGGTGGTTCAAATGGCTACTGGGTGTCACCACTGGTGGAGGGACAATCAGTGCGGATGGAGGTGGACACAGGCGCGGCTGTGTCCCTTGTTTCAGACACTGTCTACAACAAAATGCTAAAGCATCTTACCCTTCAGCCAACAAACATTGTGCTAAAGACGTATACCGGCGAACCTGTGGCCATGAGAGGCGTCATTGAGGTGACAGTTAAATTGAACGGACAGACTGCAAAACTGCCACTATATGTGGTAAAGGGAAATTACCCATCGCTACTGGGACGTGCGTGGCTAGAGAAAATCACGCTGGACTGGCCTGCAGTCCGCATGATGTCAAAAGGGGAGTCAGGTCTGACTGCAGTGTTAAACAAACATGCAGAACTCTTCAATGGGGAACTTGGGAGCATGAAAAAGATCAGCGTGAGACTGGACATTAAACCTGACAGCAAGCCGAAGTTTCACAAAGCCCAACCTGTACCCTATGCAATTAGGCCAAAAGTTGAGGCTAACTTGGAGGCCTTAGTTGAGAATGGAGTCCTGGAGCCTGTGAGCGTGAGCAAATGGGCCACACCCATTGTTCCTGTCCTGAAAAAGGATGGATCTGTTCGAATCTGTGGGGATTTTAAAGTGACTATTAACCCGGTGCTGTCTGTGGAACAGTACCCTCTTCCCCTCATTGATGATCTTTTTACGGGCCTGGCCGGAGGGCAAAAGTTCAGCAAAATAGACTTATGCCAGGCTTATCTACAAATGTATGTCGATGACAAATCAAAGGAGCTGCTGACAATTGTGACACACAAGGGGCTATACAGGTACTGCCGCCTTCCGTTTGGAATTACGTCAGCCCCTGCTCTATTCCAAAGGGCAATGGATCAGATTTTGAGTGGACTGCCAGGAGTCCGGTGCTACCTGGACGACATCCTTGTCACTGGGACAAATGAGGAGGATCATCTTCTGAACTTGGATGCGACACTACAACGACTGAAAGAGTACGGACTCAGAGTTTGTAAAGACAAATGTGAATTCTTTCAGTCTTCAGTTGAGTACCTGGGGCATGTGATTGACGTTACTGGCCTGCATAAGGTGCCGCCAAAGGTCAAGACGATCGTGGAGGCCCCAGCACCCCAGAATGTGAGCCAGTTACGTTCATTTCTGGGGCTACTTAACTACTATGGGAAGTTTATTCCAGACTTAGCAACATTGCTGAAGCCGTTACATCAGTTGCTATGTCAAGGCAAAACATGGAAATGGACTGAACTGTGCAACGAAGCTTTCGCCCAAGCAAAGAAAGCATTGCTGAATTCGGAGGTCCTGACACACTTCGACCCAAAGCTACCCGTGCAGCTAGCATGTGATGCATCACCATATGGTGTGGGAGCAGTCATATCCCACATCATGCCTTCGGGTGAAGAGAAACCTATCGCCTTCGCATCACGCACCTTGAACAAGGCCGAGAGTACCTATGCGCAGATCGAGCGTGAGGCCTTGGGAATCGTTTTTGGAATTCAAAAATTTCATCAGTACCTGTTTGGGAGAAGGTTCACACTCCTGACAGACCACCGTCCATTGACTTCAAACTTCGGGCCCCACACCGGAATTCCATCTCTCGCTGCAAACAGGATGCAAAGGTGGGCTTTACTGCTGTCAGGACACACACACGACATCAAATATCGCAAATCAGACTTGCACGGCAACACAGACGGTCTCTCGAGGCTAACCTTGCCTGTTACTCCCCCAGAGCCTCGTCATATAGACATCTTCTACTTTAGACAAGTGGAGGGAGCACCTGTCACTGCAGTTCAGGTGCGAAGGTACACCCGCAACGATCCAGTCCTGTCTGAGGTAATGGACGATGTCATTCGAGGGAGAGCGATAGGAGATTCTCCTAGTTTGAAACCTTACGTTTCAAAAAGAAATGAGCTCTCCGTCCAGGCAGGTTGTCTTCTTTGGGGGCGCCGTGTCATCATTCCGCCACCTCTGAGGGAACCTATACTGCAACAACTTCATACAGGCCACAGTGGGATGGTTCGGATGAAGGAAATGGCAAGAAGCTACTTCTGGTGGCCAGGTCTCAATGGGAATATTGAGGAGAAAGCCAAAATATGTTCCCCATGTCAAAGGGTCTGGAATGTTCCACAGCTGGCAACCCTACACCCCTGGGATTGGCCTGCAGAAGTGTGGCAGCGAGTACATGTGGACTTCGCCGGTCCTTTCGAAGGGAAGATGTTTATGGTGGTTGTGGACGCTCGTAGCAAGTGGCCGGAGGTCGCTGTGATGAGGTCTACCACGGCAGAGAAAACAATTGAGAAACTTGGTGAGATGTTCAGCCGTTATGGCTCACCGGAACAACTCGTGAGTGACAATGGTCCACAATTTGTATCACAGGAGTTTGCAACCTTCCTGCATGTGAATGGTGTCCAACACATCAGGTCTGCGCCCTATCATCCCTCTACTAACGGCCAGGCCGAAAGGTTCGTGCAAACTTTGAAACATGCCTCGAAGGCATCGCAAGGTCAGGGCTCAATCCACCAACGTCTGAACAGCTTCCTGTTGTCCTACAGGAACGAGCCGCATGCCACAACCAAAACTTCCCCCGCTTCGCTCATGATGAAGAGGCAGTTGCGGACAAGTTTTGACTTACTCAAACCTCCAAGGGCAGAGCAGGTTGTTCATCGTCAACAACAAGCTCAAGTTGAAAAGAGAGAGAAAAGAGCCAAGGAGAGACGGTTTCATCCGGGAGAGCACGTCCTAGCTCGAAACTACAACACTGGACCGAAATGGGTTCCTGCTACGGTGATCGCGCAGACGGGCCCTGTGTCTTACACGGTTGAGACTGCTGAGGACGTCGTCTGGAGAAGACACACAGATCAACTGTTGCTAGGAGCAGAGACAGCCACAGAGGCTTCAACGGCTGGTTGGCCTGAACTGTTTCCGAATGATACCGCAAACCAGCATCCTTTGCCACCGTGCTCTTCTCCAACACAGGAAGTCAAAGAGACTGTTCCACCTGTGCAAATTCCTGACTTTCAACTGACACAGGCACCTTCTCCATCCAGGCCTGTGTCAATGCCTACTGCTGTGGAAGCCAGCGATGACCGCCGGTATCCTGTCAGAGAGCGGCGGCCTCCAAGACGCTTGGATCTGTAGGCTTAGTGACTTACCCACAAGACTGGGGCAGAATAAACCCCAGGGTAAAGTCAGGGTTTGAGGCAGTCTACCTCTACCCTAGGTTAGTTGAGTGTATTGAAAGTAACTTACCTATTGAGGAATAATGTGGACCTTCCATTTAAGAGGGGAGGGAATGTTATGTATTGTGTGTTCTATTGTGTGTTCACCTCCCACCTGTGGTGGCGCTGTCACAGGAGATAAATGGTTGGGTATTCTCTCGGTTAAGTTTAGCTCTCTTTGTTTGGAACTTTCCAGAACTTCCTTTCCTTCCAATAAAGCACTTCATGTTTGAATCTCTGAGTTCTGAGTCCTAAATTGTGTCTAGGTAGAAAGGTACCGACACAAGGGGAGGATGTTCCCGATGATGGGTGAAACTAGAACTAGGGGGCATAGTCTTAGAATAAGGGGCTGCTCTTTCAAAACTGAGATGAGGAGGAACTACTTCACTCAGAGGGTGGTAGGTCCATGGAATATGCTGCCCCAAAAAGCTGTAGAAGCTACATCATTACATAAATTTAAAACAGAAATAGACAGTTTCCTAGAAGTAAAGGGAATTAAGGGTTACGGGGAGTGGGCAGGAATTTGGACATGAGTCTAGGTTTGGATCGGTCATGGCCCTGTGGGTAGCGGAGCGGGCCCAGGGGCCGTGTAGCCTGATCCTGCTCCTATTTCGTGTGTCTAATTCTGTTAGATTCAGGAGATGGTTCTGTGATAGTGGATTGGCGGTTAGGATCAGATCAGCCATGATCTTATTGAATGGCGGAGCAGGCTCGAGGGGCCGATTGGCCTACTCCTGCTCCTATTTCTTATGTTCTTATGTTCTTATGTAACAGGCAGCCCCTCTGTACCCAGTCTAGGTGTGAGCCTGGCGAGTGAGGCTTTTGGACTGAATATGTGTGAATATTATCTGCTCCCTACCACAAACAACAACAACAAGAGCTTGCATTTATATGGCACCTCTAACCTAGTAAAACAGCCCAAGACGCTGCACAGGAGCGATTATCAAAGACAAATTGACACCGAGCCAAAGAAGGAGACATTAGGACAGGTGGCCAAAAGCTTGGTTAAAAAGGTTGGTTTTAAGGAGGGTGTTAAAGGAGGAGAGACGGGTAGAGAGGCGGAGAGGTTTAGGGAGTGAATTCCAAAGCTTAGGGTCTAGATAGCTGAAGGCACAGCCACCAATGGCGGGGCGAAGGAAGTTGGGGATGCTCAAGAGGTTAAAATTGGCCAGTAAGTTGTACTTGTTTCTAATTTCAGAGATTCTCCCTCTGTATCGAAATGTTCAATCGGCAATTTTTTAAATAAATCGATCAATTCCTCTCTTATTCCTCCGAAACGGAATATAAGCTGACCCTCAGACTCTTCCTTCTTCTTGTAAAGTCCTCACTTCAGCTGGGTTTAGGGGTCATTGCAATCCAAGATTCCAGTCCAATGCTTTTCTCTGCTAAAAGCACTTTCTTAATGCAAGTTGTTGTTGTTGAAAGAAAAAAGGAACTTTTTTAAGGTTTTTAATCATTTTGCATAACAGGTTCCATTTACAAACTCCATCTTGCGGAGTCCTGATGTCTGCAGTCTGGATTTAACCGGGCAATTATTTGATACAGTGCCACATACTAATTGTTAAGGGAACATCTCTAAATTACATACTCAGTGATACAGTTAATGGTTTTATTATTCTAAACCATCGCTGACATTCAAAGTGTCAGGTTAAGTCTGAACATTAATTAAAATATTTACGCTGAGATTCTCCAGTTCAAAAGCAATAATGCTGCATTCCTGGCATTTCTGGAGGCGACGAGACTGACGAGGAATTCATTCCACCCTCTGTACAAACATTCCAATTGCACGACCCCCCCTTTTGCTGTAGCTGGACTGGAATGATTGGTTTTATGTAGCATCATTCAAAGGCTCAGTGTTTTCCTGTTGCCTAATTTTAAGCAACAAAAAATGTGTTGTGTGAGGATGAGTTCGGAAGCCTGCTTTGTACTTTGAGCTAAAATTCGTGAATGGAGTCAGTTACAACTGGGGCCAGCTGTTTTCAATAATGTGTTAAATGTACAATCCCACTGATACTTATGAACCTCTTGCTCAGATATTCACCATAAATGGGCAATAGTTTCACCACAACAGGAATGTTAAACAGTCTTTGACACAGTAAGTGCATTGGAACTTTGAATTATTTTCACTATAAGAGGAGTTTCACTGTACAGGAAACTTTCTGGTATCCGGCACGGACGGGACCGAGCTGGTGCCGGTCAATCAACAATGCCGGAGAATCGAGCACTATAGTTAAAACATACGGAGCTTCTGAGCTCCGTATCTAGCAACAAACCCTGTTGCTTAGCAACAGCTTCAAAACAATCAGCACAGCTTACAAGCATCTCTGTAGCTTAGCAACAGCTTCAGTTAGACGCTTGCACAGCCAGAAATGAGTAAAAAAAAGTAACTAAAAGTAAAAAAGTTATCTGAACCGACTCCTGAATTTTGCCGGTTAACCGACATTTCCGGTTATTTAGTGGCCGGTTAATCAAAAGTTTCCTGTATTTGTAACGTGTGCCAGCCATGGCTCAGTGGGCAGCACTCTCGAGGTGGGAGGGGCTAGGAGTGAGCGGGTGTTGCTGGATGCTTGATTACCGTAGGGAGTTGGAGTGAGTTTGTAAAAGTTGTTGGTGGTTTTTTTTTCCCTTCAGGTTTTAGGGCCTTTTTGGTCCTTAAACAGCAGCCAGGTGGCTGCTGAGGGGCCCAGAGTGCCGGGCCCTGCAGAGGACAATGTTCCCAGAATGAATTTAATCAGGAGAGGAAAATATTGGGGAAAGGGTGAAAAAAAAGGCCCAATGATTTGGGCCGGGACCCCGGGAGGTTTGGAAAAGAAAACGTGGTGGTTCAGAGCGAGCATAAGGAGATACTAGCTTGGGATATTAACCAGGCGGTACACGAGGACTGCGGTGAGGGAAGCTGCTTTGCCTGCCGACCAAAGCCGAATGTTGGGTTCAAGGTGACGGTCAGTGGCCGAGAGGAGGTGGAAAGACTTTTATTGAGTTTGAAGGTTGGGGATAAGTTCTTGGAGGTATCTGTGCTATATTCTGAAGTGGTGGTGGTCTCATTCTTAAACCTGCTGGTTTATATTGAGGATGAGGTGCTAATCAAAAAGTTGGAGTCATGGGACATTAAAATTTGCTCGGCAATAAAGAGGAGATACTATCCAGGAACACGGGTAGCAGATGGAACCCGTCATGTAAAGGTGCGGTTCCCAGAGGAGGTGAAGTCATTACCGTATAGCATGAAATTCGAGACAATGGAAGGAGTGCAGTACTTCTGGGTACTGCACGATAACCAGATGAAGTTTTGTTATTATTGTCTTGGACACGACCATCTTGTAAGAAGCTGTCCAGACTTGTACTGTTATAACTGCGGCGAGTCTGGACACATCGCTCGGAGCTGCAAGGCGGAGAGCTGTGGGGTGTGTCACAAAGGCCCCACCCGCTTTGTTTGTGCGGCAGAAGGAAGCCCCTCGAGTGATGAGGAGATGGGAGAAGGAGGAGCAGGAGGTGTGAGTGGAGCAGCTGGAGGAGCGGAGCAGGCGGAGGATGCAGCTGGTGAATGGAAGGAGAAAAGGGCGCAGGAAGAGGCAGGAAATTGCGGAGCAGAGAACAGGATGGAGATGGTGGAAAACACACCAAGTACAGTGGAAAAGGACAAAGACAGCAGCGGGCAGCACTGTTTGAAGGCAGAGTCGAGCCATAATACGGTTCAGCTCTCCCTAAAGAGTCTGGTGTCCGCGAGGGGAGAGGAGGAGAGGGCGGGGTGCGGGGTAAGTGTAAGATCTCCAAAGAAAGACAGGGAGTCAGACATCTCGGGGCGCAGGAGGGGGCAAGAAAAGGAGAGGGTGCAAGAGGCAGGAGCCTTAAAGGGGCAGCAGGATGGGAGCGGGGAGACAAAGACGCCAGAAGGGAGAAAGATAGGTGCAGATGCGCCATTGTCCCAGAGAGAGAAGAAACGGGGAGCAAGGGTCAGCGGTGGAGATGAGGCCGAAGGGAGCGGCACTGTTGGAGAAACCGTGATAGCAGGAAGACTCTCTAAGGGAGATTATGGGCTCGATTTTCCAAGCCCCGAGGAGACGGGCATGGAGGCGGGACAGCACGTAAATTCGGAGAAATTGGGGGCAGGTGGCAAACCCGCCCCCATCCCGCCTCTGTGCCCTTTTGCCAGGAGGCGGGAAGATGTGCAGCTTCGGGTCCCGTCTCCTGGAGGTGGGAAAGGCTTTTAATCCTTTTAACTGCCTGTTAACAGGTAGTTAACAGGCAGAAAAAGGGATTAGTGCCATTTTACCTTCACAGGTGAAGGCTTCCTGACCTTGCAGAACCCCGCCGGGTTGGAGGAGACGTGGAGGAGGTCTGCGGCGGTCGGAGGCACCTGGAAGTAAGGTGTAGAGGTGAGTGATGGGTGCAAGTGTGGAGTGGTAAGTATGCAAGGTGAGTGATAAGTTTAAAAAAGTGTTCACTTACCTTTTTTTTACTTCTATAGCCTTTAGCCGTGCTGGATCGGGAGAGCGGACATCCACCATGTCAATTTCAGGTAATGGCTGATGGACCCTCCGATCCATCAGACATCTGAAATTTACTTTTTTACAATGTTTTTTCAGTCCTCGCCACAAAAACGAATCAAACTCAAGAGAATGTCAGTGTTTGACAGATTGACAGAGCTGTCAAACGCTGTCATTTCTTCTTTGAAGAAGTCTTGACAGATAGCACGTCTGACATTGACATGATCTGTCAGTGACTTCTTCCCTAATTGGCTTGTTGTACAAGCTCAATCAGGGGAAAATCCCTCTGAATGGTCAGGCGAGGATGGAGGCGGGACATTGACACGACAAGCAGCAGTCCCGCCTCCAAGTCGCCTCCATTGACAAAATCCAGCCCAATGCATCTGACGGGGAGCAGGGACGGGAAGTTACAGAAGAGCTCGAGAGTGAGGAGTCAGAGGGGGACAGAGACATGGAAGTGGGGGGTGGGGTGACATCGTGTGGAAAGGGAAAGGTTAGTGAGGGGCAGAAGGAGGGAGAAGGGGCAGCTCCTCGGCCCAAACCTAATGTAAGGAAGAGGCTGAAACTGCAGGGAAGGTTCAAACAGGAGGTGAAAAAGAGCCGGAGGCTGCAGGAGAAAGCAACAGCTGGCCGGAAAGTTGGGAAGGAGCATGAAAGGAGGGAAGGACCGGAGATTAAATGATGGGCGGATTGTCAGGCACACTTCTCTTATTCGGAGCCATGATTACTGATCAATTTTTAAAGTACAATAGATTAGTATATGTTATGGGAGACAAATTAAACTTCAGGTTTAGATGTTAATATGTGGTGGAGGAATGGCTGTGCAGAGCGGCGAAATGGATTTGTACGATACAATGAAATTATCACGATATTGTAAATGTTTTTAATGTTTAATAAATAATATATTTTTAAAAAGAGTAGGTAGCATTCTCGCCTCTGAGTCAGAAGGTTGTGGGTTCAAGTCCCACTCCAGAGACTTGAGCACAAAAATCTAGGCTGACACTCCCAGTGCTGCACTGTCGGAGGTGCCGTCTTTTGGCTGAGACGTTAAACCGAGGCCCCGTAAAAGACGGACGTAAAAGATCCCATGGCACTATTTTGAAGACGAGCAGGTGAGTTCTCCCCAGTGTCCTGGGCCAATATTTATCCCTCAACCAACATCACGAAAACAGATTATCTGGTCATTGTCACATTGCTGTTTGTGGCAGAACATAATAAATAGGAGCAGGAGTCGGCCATTCGGCCCTTCGAGCCTGCTCCGCCATTCAATGAGATCATGGCTGATCATCTGCCTCAACTCCATTCACCGGCCCTATCGCCATATCCCTTGATGCCCTTACTAGTCAGAAATCTATCGACTTCTGTTTTGAATATACCCAATGACTGAGCCTCCACAGCCCTCTGGGGTAGAGAATTCCAAAGACTCACCACCCTCTTTGTGAAGAAATTTCTTCTCATCTCAGTCCTGAATGGCCTACCCTTTATCCTGAGGCTGTGGCCCCTGGTTCTAGACTCCCCAGCCAAGGGAAACATTCTCCCAACATCCACCCTATCAAACCCTGTAATAATTTTGTATGCTTCAATGAGATCCCCTCTCATTCATCTGAATTCAAGAGAATACAGGCCTAGTTTACTCAATCTCTTCTCATACAACAGTCCCGCCATCCCAGGAATCAATCTCGTGAACCTTCGTTGCACTCCCTCTATGGCAAGTATATCCTTTCTTAGGTAAGGAGATCAAAATTGTACACAGTACTCCAGGTGTGGTCTCACCAAGGCCCTATATAATTGGAGTAAGACTTCTTTAATCCTGTACTCAAATCCTCTTGTAATGAAGCCACCATTTGCCTTCCTAATGGCTTGCTGCACCTGCACATTAACTTTCAGTGACTCATGTACAAGGACACCCAGGTCCCTTTGAGCATCTGCATTCTCTAATCTTTCACCATTTAGGAAATACTCTGCCTTTCTGTTTTTTCTACCAACGTGGATAACTTCACATTTATCCACATTATAATCCATCTGCCATGTTCTCGCCCACTCACTGAGCCTGTCGAGATCCCCTTGAAGCCTCTTCACATCCTCTTCACAACTGACACTGCCACCTAGCTTTGTATCATCAGCAAATTTGGAAATGTTACATTTAGTCCGCTCATCCAAATCATTGATATAGATTGTGAATAGCTGGGGGACTGAAATAAAGAATAGATTTGCCTTTCTAATCTAGGCTTTATTAACTTAAAAATCCTGTAGCACATCTTCAACACCCAGTCCCAACTAAAGGCTGGAAAGAACTGAATTTAAGATGGCCACCACAAATCACATGACATCAACTACCAATGAGATTACAGCATATATCTCAAGGCAGGAAACAAACAACCAATCACAATACTTCTTACTAAACATAAAGAATAATCACCACATTCACCCCTCCTTTTAAAATATACTCCAACCTAAATAACCTTTACAATTTATAATTAATTATTTACAACTAAAACTATGCACAGACAAAATAAAACTATTCAACATGACACAATACTAAGTGAGCAACAACAAATAGTAACATTGCACATAAGTATTAAGTATCTCTCAACTAAAACAATATAATATAATACTTCAACAATTTTAAAACATTACTATCAATTTAAAAGTCCATTTTCAATCGGTCGACCGGATATCTTGTTCGTGTCGACCTTCTTAACCTTGGTGAAATTCCTTGCCCTCCCACACCAGGAGACACAGAAGTATCTTCTGCAGGAAGGCTATCCATATCCCGATTTTCAACAGTTTCCGGATTAGAAATCCCATCAGGAGGTAAACTGGGATGGTCATGAACATCCATCGAGGGCTGACTAATAGAAGTATAATTATCTGCAGTCGGATTGGAAATATTCGTAGTATCTGTAACAGCATCCACATTATCTGAATCATGACTATTGTTAATATCCTCAGAAGAGGGCTGGCCACCACAAGGAGCCAAGTCTTTAATTGAAACGGTACTTTCTTTCCCATCTTGGAATCGAATATGAGCATATTGGGAATTTGCCTCCAACAGCTCCACCTCCTCCACTAAAGGATCATATTTTGACAATCTAACATGGCGTCGAAGCAGCACAGGTCCCTGCATAGTAAGCCATGAAGGTACCGAATATCCCGTAGTAGATCTCTGTGGATAGTTAAAGAGCCTTTCATGGGGGGTCACATTAGTAGCCGTTGAAAGCAATGATCTAATGGAATGCAGGGCATCAGGCAGTACCATTTCCCACTGCGTATTCTTAAGGTTCCGGGATGTCAAAGCCAACATAACTGCCTTCCAGATCACCCCATTGTATCGTTCGCACTGTCCATTACCCTGGGGATTATACGGGGTAGTTCTGCTAGTAGAAATTCCCCGACTCTGAAGGTATTCCTTCAACTGGGAAGACATAAAAGAACTTCCCTGATCCGAATGGATATACGCAGGCATCCCAAAGATGACAAAAAGTTGAGTCAGACATTTGATAACTGTAGCAGCTGATACATCTGCGCAAGGAAAAGCAAAAGGGAACCTTGAAAACTCATCCACAACAGTAAATATATATCGGTTTTGAGTAGTTGAAGGAAGAGGCTCCTTAAAATCGACGCTCAAACGTTCAAAAGGAGAAGTAGCCTTTATAAGATGAGCTCGTTGAGGCTTAAAGAAATTCGGTTTACACCGAGCACAGATAGAACATGATGAAGTCATCCGCTTGACGTCTTCAACTGAAAAGGGCAAATTCTTACTGCGTACGAAGTGTATCATCCTCGTAACCCCAGGATGGCATAAGGCATTGTGAAGATTAATAAGCGTATCTCCGTGAATCACAGAACAATAAGCCCTCGACAG
Organism: Somniosus microcephalus; assembly: GCF_052327205.1. Classification (NCBI taxonomy): domain Eukaryota; kingdom Metazoa; phylum Chordata; class Chondrichthyes; order Squaliformes; family Somniosidae; genus Somniosus; species Somniosus microcephalus. The sequence goes on from NC_141010.1 coordinate 8,500,081, forward strand.
CGCATCAGCAGCAACATTATCCTTCCCCGGACGATAAACTATATCAAAATGGTAACATGCCAACTCAATCCTCCACCTCATTATTTTATCATTCTTAATCTTTCCAAAATGTTTGACATCAAACATAAAGGACACAGACTTTTGATCAGTTACCAACGTAAAATGTCGCCCCAATAAATAATGTCTCCATTTACGCAGTGCTTCTACTATTGCATACGCCTCTTTCTCTATTGAAGAATGCCTTTTTTCACTATTGTTCAAGGTACGTGAGAAAAAGGCCACAGGTCTTCCATTTTGGTTCAGAGTAGCCCCAATTGCAAAATCAGAAGTGTCCGTCTCAATCACAAAAGGAACCTGCTCATCAATAGAATGCACAACTGCTCCAAGGATATCCTTTTTAAAATGATCAAAACACGTCCTGGCCTCCCATGATAGAGGATATGTCGTAACCCGAATAAGAGGCCGGATCTTCTGTGAAAAATTTGCAATCCAATTAGAATAGTAAGAAAACAGTCCAACAACTCGTTGCAAAGCCTTAGAATTAGTAGGACAAGGTAAATCAATCAGTGGTCGCAGACGTTCTGGGTCTGGTTTAATCTTGTTTCCCGAGATAGTGTACCCCAGTAGATTTACCTCAGTGGTCGAAAAGGTACACTTCTCTTTATTGAAAGTTAAACCAACTTTTTCCGCAGCTTGAAGGAATCTTTCTAAATTAGAATCATGCTCCACCCTTGATTTGCCACACACCGTGATGTCATCTAAGTATGAAAAGGTGTCAGAGAGAGAGTTATCACTTATAAAAGCATCCATTGCCCGTTGAAAACAAGCAACACCATTAGTAACACCAAATGGTATTCAGCAAAACTGATACAGCTTTCCACCAGCCTCAAAGGCCATATATGGTTGATCCTTCTTAACAATAGGAATCTGATGATAAGCACTCTTTAGGTCAATAGTGCTAAAAACCTTATACTGAGATACTTTATTGATAAGCTCATCAATCTTAGGCAAAGGGTACGCATCTAATTGAGTATACCTATTAATAGTTTGGGAATAGTCTATCACCATTCGTTTCTTATGTCTCTCGTTAGTCGTGATAACTACCTGTGCCCGCCAAGGCGAACAACTAGGTTCAATGATTCCTTCCAATAAGAGACGTTGAACTTCAGAATTAATAAATTCTCTATCCTGACTGCTATACCTTCTTGACTTGGTAGCAATTGGCTTACAATCCGGCATCAAATTGGAAAAAAGTGATAATGGAGAAATGGATAAAGAGGTTAATCCACAAATAGATAAAGGTGGCTTAGTCCCTCCAAATGAAAGACTAAGAGACTCGTGTAACTGAAGCACATCATGACCAATCAAAATATCCGCACAGAGATTAGGCAAAACAGATAGGCGTATATCAGTATACATATTACCTAGAAGAATCAATTTCACAAGGCAACAACCAGCTACTTGTGAAGTGAGAGTCGTCTGAGCCATACACACCTGATAGGAAACAGGCGAAATTTTCAAATGCTTCTCCTTTGCAAACTGAAAACTTATAAAACTCTCGGTACTGCCCGTATCTATAAGGGCCTTCACTTCCAACCCATTAACTTGGGCCGTAACTATAGCTTTGTTTAGGCCATGAGCAAATGCAGCAGAAATTGATGCAATAAACGCCCTATCTAAAGGCTGAATAGTCACAAAGGAGGTAATTGAACCTGATGATTTACACACACGTGCGTAATGACCTCTCTTGCCGCATTTACTACACACAGCCTCCCGAGCAGGACACTTCAGACGAGGGTGCCGGACGTTCCCACAAAAATAACACTTCTGAATCCTAGAGGCGACAGCCGCTGAAGTAGAAACTGTTTCAGAATCTAGTAAACCACTCCTATTAAGTCCACATCATTCCTTTTCATCCAGAACTGCCGAAACCACAGTCACAGGCCGATTAAAAAGAGCATAAGAATCCGAACTTCTCTGAGCCACATCCAATGTAGAAGCTTGCTCAAAAGCACTCTTAAGATCCAAAGTCTTATTTTCTAGCAACCGCTGACGAATTGATCTAGACAGTAATCCATTAATAAAAGCATCCCATACCGATTCTTCCTTATATTCTTCAGCCGTCACGGCCTTATAATTACAGTTAACACTAAGGCACCGAAGTGCTTGTAAATAAGTATCCAAAGATTCTCCCACCTGCTGCCTACGGGCAGATAGAAGGTGACGTGCAAATACCTCATTCTTTGGTTTAACAAAAATCTTTTCCAATGTAGAAATAGCCACTTCGTAAGTTTTACAGTCCAAAATATACTTATACACATCCGGAGCAATGTAGTTGATCAGCATATTCAGCTTATTTAGAGACTCTTGATCCAACACGCCCAAAAAGTTTTTAAATGTACAATACCAGTGTTTCCATTTATCATCCACTCCTGCAGAATTAGGGTCAGCATTGAATCGTTCTGGTTGAAGATATCGCTCCATTCTGACATAAAGTTAATAAATTGAAATAAAGAATAGATTTGCCTTTCTAATCTAGGCTTTATTAACTTAAAAATCCTGTAGCACATCTTCAACACCCAGTCCCAACTAAAGGCTGGAAAGAACTGAATTTAAGATGGCCACCACAAATCACATGACATCAACTACCAATGAGATTACAGCATATATCCCAAGGCAGGAAACAAACAACCAATCACAATACCTCTTACTAAACATAAAGAATAATCACCACAGGGACAAGCACCGATCCTTGCTGTGCACAAATTGGCTGCCGTGTTTCCTACATTACAACAGTGACTGCACTTCAAAACTGGCTGTAAAGCGCTTTGGGACGTCCGGTGTTCGTGAAAGGCGCAATAGAAATGCAAATATGTCTTTCTTTCTTTCTTTCTTGAGTTTCAACACTATTTGCGTCAAGAGTTGGAATTTGAGCCTCACCATTTGAAACATGAAACAGACCACAAGACTGCTATTCGAGTACATTTGGAAAAACTCTGTGTCACTTTCAAATACTGATGGGGCACAAGCATCAAGGAGACAGAGTCTGTCTGGGAGCTGATCTGCTCCAGGAATCAACTGAAAAGCTGGCCCAGATTTCATATTATTTTCTTATTTCGCTATCATAACGCAATCGCTCCTTTGGCTGCGTCAGTCAGGTTGGTGTCTGGCTGGCAGCTGCACTCTACCCAAACGGGGGAGATTACAGTATTAGAACTCATGATGCAATTGTCTGCCTCATCCTAATTGGCTTCCTCTTTGGCCGAGGATCCGGTGATGTATCACACTGTCACCATCGTCATGTTGCTATTAATGAATTCCTTGGCATCTGTCCTGCCTCTCGCATTCCCTCCCCACTTTTATATTCCGCATTTTGAAACTAGTGCCTGAGAATTTGTGTTTCTTTTAATTACAAGTACTTGAAGAATTTAAGACCCGTCCGATCTATTATTTTTTTTTGCTTCCCGCCAAGTTCTCTGACGTAAGAAAACTACTAGGCACTTGGTCTGAGTATTAAACAAGGCTTTAATCAACTGTTTTACAACATGGAGATCTAGTTGTGTCCTTCACTAGTTCCTGTTAAAGAATGTCCTGAGCAAGCTGGGCCCATGCCCGAGTATTTATACTCTCCCTGGACAGCACCACCGGCAGGCCGCCCAGTATTATTTCATAAGTCATTTCCACATGAATGACGAGATTCATGTCATTCTCCTCCTTTTTTCTCCAGGCGCTGGCTCTCGCTGGGATGCGACTGCCCTCCCAGGCGGCCAATCGTCATGTGTCAGCCGATAACGGTGAGTGTCGGCCGCTGAGCTGACTGAAAGGTGTCATAGCCAAGCCCCATCCTGTCTCTCATTCAGTGGCTACACGCACATTCTTGCGAGGAGGGCTCAGTGGACAGTGAGCAGGAGCAGGAACCCCGGCTGATTCTTGTTTCTCCCTGTTCCGAGCCCTGGTGGTGGTGGGGGAGGCCAATTACGGTGCACCTGCGGCTGAACACCTGAGATCAGCTCGCAGCACAGACTGGGTCTGTGGAGTCGGCGCTGCAGTGGGAGGTGCCTTTAACCGCTATGTCATTGCTGAAGCAAGGGATTCTGTTTATCCACTTAGTTATTTCTCACCCCCGCCACCCTCTCCATTTCCGGTAGTGGCAGAGTGTGTTGAAGCTAGGGTTGCCAACCCTCCAGGAATGCCCTGCAGCCGCCAACAATTGAGGGTTAATCTCCAGGACCCTGCTGGGAGCAACAACCGGGAGACAAATCAAAGGGGCAATAAACGAGATGGTGTTTTTTTTCATTTTCTTTGAACACTTTAATTTATGAGTTATAAAAATATTGCAGATGGAGGGAAAGCTGTTTCACTAACAGTCTAGATTAACCCAATGGGCTTGAAAGTACGAGCCACCTTGATGCTCTCGATGTGCAAGTGCTGCATCTATAGATTGGCGCACAGTAATTGGCCTCAGTTCCCCAGGAAATTCAGGGCTCCAGGTGATGATCATTATCCAAATGATCCCTAAGGTTGTATTCCCTGGAATTTAGAAGGTTAAGGGTTGACTTGATCGAAGATTCCAAGATATTAAGGGGGTAGATAGAGAGAATCCATTCCCGCTGGTTGGGGAGTCTAGGACCAGGGGGCAGAGTCTAAAAATTAGAGCCAGACCTTTCAGGAGTGAAATTAGGAAACACTTCTACACACAAAGGGTGGTAGAAGTTTGGAACTCTCTTCCGCAAACAGAAATTGATGCAAGATCAATTGTTAATTTTAAATCTGAGATTGCTGCATTTTTGTTAACCAAAGTTATTAAGGGATATGGGCCAAAGGCGGGTATGTAGAGTTAGGTCACATATCAGCCATGATCTCATTGAATGGTGGAGCAGGCTCGAGGGGCTAAATGGCCTCCTCCTGTTGCTATGGTACGCACGTGTGTAGGCATTGAGTGAGGGCCTGGCATGTGATGCCCCTGTGGATGAATAGCCTGCTGACACAGAGCCTTCTGCAAAGGAGGCCAAGAAAATTGGAACAAAGTAGATCTGAATAAGAAATAGCCAATGATGACCAGTACCCAAGGGGTTTATTGGTAGACCTCTATAAATCTCAGCACAAATCAGTATCACATGATACTGGAAGGATGTGAAGGCCCTTGAGAGGGTGCAGAGGCGATTTACCAGAATGGTTCCGGGGATGGGGAATCTTAGCTACAAGGACAGGTTGGAGAAGCTGGACTTGTTTTCATTAGAGCAAAGGAGGTTGCGGGGTGATTTGATAGAGGTGTACAAGATTATGACGAGTTTGGATAGGCTAGACAGGGAAAGGCTGTTCCCACTAGTTGATGGTACAAGGACTAGGGGACACAGATTTAAGGTTTTGGGCGAGAGATACAGGGGGGACGTGAGGAAAAGCTTTTTTACGCAGCGAGTGGTGAGGACCTGGAACTCGCTGGCGACGGAAGTGGTGGAAGCGGAGACACTCAATGTTTTCAAGGGGAGACTGGATAGGCACTTGAGGGAAATAAACTTGCAGGGCTACGGGGATAGAGCGGGGGAATGGGACTGACTGGATTGCTCTACAGAGAGCCGGCACCGACTCAATGGGCCGAATGGCCTCCTTCTGTGCCATTATGACTCTATGATATCATCCGCAAAATAGCCCATACCCACTCAGATCCTATACTTTTGAGGCAATGTTTCTGGAAGCTTCCAGAATATTCCCAGTCTCGTTTTCGACTGGTGCTGACTGCAATATTATTGTAATGAGATGAATAATGTTGAATAGATAAGGTTGAAATTGCAAATTATGTTAATTTGCTCAGGAGCTGGGATGTTGGGTTTGTGAATAATTTCTATTTATGGAAGGAGTTTATTATGTTAGTCAAAGGGAAAGGCAAGTCTGAGGGGTGAACTTTTGGTTCAAAACTGCTTTATTGAGAAAAGAAATATTCTTAGAAAAATTGTCTTTGACATTTAAAATAAAGCGTTACAGAGCCAATTTTAAGCAGCGATTTGTTTTGTTCACAGGCATGAATCACTGTGCTATTGGGGAGCCTTGCTTCCTCCCTCCCGGTTGGGTAATATCAAACCTCCCCTCAGTGTCTTCTCTCGGTGGCATAAGGGCACTCACTGTGAGCAACAACAACTTGCATTTATATGGCGCCTTCACGGTAGTGAAACATCCCAAGACGCTTCACAGGAGCGATTATCGGACAAAATTTGACACCAAGTCCCATAAGGAGATATCAGGACAGGTGAGCAAAAAGTTTGGTCAGAGGTAAGTTACAAGGAAGGACTGAAAGGAGGAGCGAGAGGCGGAGAGGTTTCGGGTGGGAATTCCAAAGATTAGGGCCCAGCCAGCTGAAGGCACGGCCGCCAATGGTGGGGTGAAGGCAGTCGGGGGGTTGCACAAGAGGCCAGAATTGGAGGAGCGCAGAGATCTGGGAGGGTTGTGGGGCTGGAGGAAGTTACAGAGATAGCGAGGGGGGCGAGGCCGTGGGGGGATGTGAACACAAGGATGAGAATTTTAAAAGCGAGGTGTTGCCGGACCGGGAGCCAATGTAGGTCAGCGAGCACAGGGGCGATGGCTGAATGAGACTTGGTGCGAGTTAGGACACGGGGAAGCAGACTTTGGTTCAGCCTTCTGCTCCGTGGCAGGCGTGAAAGTTCCACAGCACTTTTCAAAGAATTTGGAATATTCCCAGCATTCCTCCCCAACCAATAACCCCAAAAAAGATAATTCCTCTGGCCTCAATTTTAAAATTCTCATCCTCGTTTTCAAATCCCTCCATAGCCTCACTCCTCCCTATCTCTGTGACCTCTTCCAGCCCTACAACCCTCCCAGATCTCTGCGCTCCTCCAATTCTGGCCTCTTGCACATCCCCGATTTTCATCGCTCTGCCATTGGTGGCCATGCCTTCAGCTGCCTGGACCCCAGGCTCTGGAATTCCCTCCTTAAACCCCTCCGCCTCTCTACCTCTCTCTCCTCCTTTTTAAAATACTCCTTAAAATCTTTAACCTCTTTGACCAAAGTTTTAGTCACCCATGTGAGGCTAGACAAGGCTATTTCATCACGGGGTGCCTCACAAGTACATCTCTACACACCATTTTCCCACAGAGGTGACCAGTGACCAGGAACAAGAATCCTGGCTGATTCTTTTTTCCCCCATTCCTAGCCCCGCGATACTGAAGCCAATGGTACATTCCCCATGACTACCCTGGCTGAAATCTGACAATGTGGCACCAACAGGAGATTGAACCCAGGCTGACAGAGCTGTGTTCTACCGAGGGCAGTGCATTTACCAAATAAGCATTGGGAGGAACCCTTAAGATAGCATTACCTTTAAAATCAGTTTAGGTTAAACAATATGGTAAATCTACTGCTTTCAAAGAGCAGATTTTTACTTTAACCAAATAGTCAGTCTTTCAAGCCTCCCTCTGGACCTCCATAAAGCCCATCAGGGCTCCAATCTCAGCTTCCTACCAACCATCCCTACCTCTGTGCTGTTTACGTCACACTGATGGGAATCTGCAAACCAGCCGTCTCCAGTGGAGCACTGGTCAATGTCCACGCTCTGCAGATTGACGTCAATCCGGATCACACCCCTGAAACAGAAATAGAAAGCATCTATTTAAAGGCAGAGGTTTCAATTCCTGGCAGATCACAAGACCAATAAAAAACATCCGCTATTGTCAAAGAGGAACTCTCCCCATCAGGACCCCTTTTAAAGAGGGAGTCTCATCATCAGGAGCACTTTGAAGAAAAGAGTCTGACCCTCTTTGTAGAGATTAAGTCTTCTGGGGACTCTGTAGTGTTTTCATCTGAGGTCTGGATTTGGATGCTGCTGAGACTGGGACTCAGGGCTGGATTTTCCAAGCTCCGAGGAGGCGGGCATGGAGGCGGGACAGCACGTAAATTTGGAGAAATTGGGGGCGGATGGCAAACCCGCCCCCATCCCGCCTCTGTGCCCTTTTGCCAGGAGGCGGGAGGATGTGCAGCTTCGGGTCCCGTCTCCTGGAGGCGGGAAAGGCTTTAAATCCTTTTAACTGCCTGTTAACAGGTAGTTAACAGGCAGAAAAAGGGATTCGTGCCATTTTACCTTCACAGGTGAAGGCTTCCCGACCTCGGAGAACCCGCCGGGTTGGAGGAGACATGGAGGAGGTCTGCGGCGGTCGGAGGCACCTGGAAGTAAGGTGTAGAGGTGTGTGATGGGTGCAAGTGTGGAGTGGTAAGTATACAGGGTGAGTGATTAGTTTAAAAAAGTGTTCACTTATGTTTTTTTACTTCTGTAGCTCAAATCAAATCAAATCAAATCAAATCAACTTTTATTGTCATTGTTAGTGCACAAGTGCAGTACAACGAAATGCAGGCTTGCGGCTCCCGAGCGTGCACATTTAGATTAAGACATTTAAACATTCAACATACATTTGGCTTGTAATACATTAACATAAACATAACTATAATAAAGTGCATTGACAGATGTGCAGGCTTTAGTGTTTATTTGTGGAGTTCAGTAGGATGACAGCCCTGGGAAAGAAGCTGTTCCTAAATCTGGTCGTACAGGTGCGAATGCATCTGTAGCGTCTCCCAGATGGCAGGAGGGCGAACAGACTGTGGCTGGGGTGGGTAGGGTCTTTGATGATGGACCGTGACCTCCGTAGACAGCGTTTCTGGTATATGTGCTCTATGGTCGGTAGCCGGGTGCCGGTAATGCGTTGGGCAGTTTTGACTACCCGCTGCAGGGCTTTCCGGTCATAGTAGCTACAGCTGCCATACCACACTGTGATACAGTTTGTCAGGATGCTCTCTATTGTGCAGCGGTAAAAGTTAGAGAGGATCAGGGGTGATAGGTTACATCCCTTCAGCCTCCTTTTAGCCGTGCTGGATCGGGAGAGCAGACATCCACCGTGTCAATTTCAGGTAATGTCTGATGGACCCTCCGATCCATCAGACATCTGAAATTTACTTTTTTACAATGTTTTTTCAGTCCTCACCACAAAAACAAATCAAACTCAAGAGAATGTCAGTGTTTGACAGATTGACAGAGCTGTCAAACGCTGTCATTTCTTCTTTCAAGAAGTTTTGACAGATAGCACATCTGACGTTGACATGATCTGTCAGTGACTTCTTCCCTAATTGGCCTGCTGAGCCTGCCGGGCGGGCTTAACAAGCTCAATCAGGGGAAAATCCCTCTGAATGGTCAGGCGAGGATGGAGGCGGGACATGGACACGACAAGCAGCAGTCCCGCCTCCAACTCGCCTCCATTCACAAAATCCAGCCCTGAAAGTCTATCTCTGTGGATTGTAGTTTGCACAGAATGAGTTGAGGCAGACGTGACTAGTGTGTTTCAGTTCACAGCACAAAGTTAAGCATCAAAATAAGTCATAGAATCATAGAATGGTTTCAGCACAGGAGGCCGTTCGGCCTGTCGAGCCCGTGCCGGCTCTCTGCAAGAGCACTTCAGCTAGTCCCACTCCCCCGCCCTTTCCCCACAGCCCTGCAAATTTTTTTCCTTCAGGTACTTACCCAATTCCCTTTTGAAAGCCGTGATTGAATCTGCCTCCACCACCCTCTCAGGCAGTGCATTCCAGATCCTAACCAAGTTTTCCCTTATGTCGCCTTTAATTCTTTTGCCAATCACCTTAAATCTGTGTCCTCTGGTTCTCGACCCTTCCGCCAATGGGAACAGTTTCTCTCTATCTACTCTGTCCAGACCCTTCATGATTTTGAACACCTTGATCAAATCTCCTCTCAACCTTCTCTGCTCTAAGGAGAACAACCTCAGCTTCTCCAGTCTACCCATGTAACTCAGGTCCCTACTGCGTTGTTTGATCAGCCCCTGACTCCCTGCTCAGTATTGAGATTCGATCCCAGCTCTGACTGGGGCTGATGTTAACTGGGCGATGGTGCAAAGTGGACGATGGTGAATTGGTCGCCTGTTATACACAGCACCTGAGGCTCTGTTCCATTGAAGCAAGTGGAGGGAAAAATCAGGTGAAGCGTACATTGGTGGACAATTCGATATCGCCCATTATACACTCTGGCCCAAAGTTAAAATTACCCCCATAGAAACTAGTGGGTATGGGGTACACGATGCCGTGCTGTAGTAGTGTGTCCCATCTCCGTACAATGCATTGGAAAGCAGCCTTGCTTTCACCATGAATCTTCATATTGTGAACTCCCAAACTCAGTTACCGAAATGGGAGGATATGCCCCTGACGCCCACCCCTCCCTCCCCCCGTCCATACCACCCTTGCACGCCCTCTGGCCCCCTCCCCCCAGCATTGGCCAGCAAATAGAAAGAAAGATTTGCATTTCTATAGCACCTTTCACGACCTCAGGATGTCCCAAAGTGCTTTACAGCCAATGAAGTACTTTTGAAGTGTAGTCACTGTTGTAATGTAGGAAACGTGGCAGACAATTTGTGCACAGCAAGCTCCCACATACAGCAATGTGATGATGACCAGATCATCTGTTTTTTTTTGTTATGTTGGTTGAGGGATAAATATTGGCCCCAGGACACCGGGGAGAACTCCCCTGCTCTTCTTCGAAGTAGTGGCCGTGGGATCTTTTACATCCACCCACGAGGTCAAATGTCTCATCCGAGAGATGGAAAATGCGAGAGGGTTACTGCAGAATAGTGTGTGGGGCACGAGCTTAGAGACAGAATGCTAAATAATGTAAAACATTTGGCGGGGCAGGGGCGGGGGGTGGGGGAAGAGTGGGAAAGGCAAGGGAGCAAAGAAATCTGCACATCGCAGATTAACAAGAGACTTTCACCTGGAGCATGAAATAAACCAATAGTGGAAGCGAGCTCCTCTTAAAAAGTAATTATTGATTTTCATGGGACGTTTAATGTGATGGGCAATGTAAACATATTTGAGACTGCGAAGGAATTTGAATTGCCTGGAGTTAATGTTGCAGAGCTGCTGACAGGCGTGATGGATAAGTACATGAATGGGAATAGAAAGACTGACAGGACTGTGCGGCGAAAACTAATGAAGAGTGAAATGGATCATGATGAATATTTTACTCTGGTGCACATGGACCAGTTGTAGCCAACAGCCATTCTGCCCTGGTATGCTCTTCAATTCTTCAAAGGTAGATTACCGTAGTCTCTTGTAATTCCTACCAGCAGTTACCACCTCTTAAGGGTCCCGATTTTAACTCCAGGTGGATTCCCCACTCAGGCCTGAGTTAAAACTACAGTAGGGTCTCAATGATGTCATTGGGCCGCAACATGCATATGTAAAGAAGTTCTGATGAAAGTTGGTGAAAAATCAAATGAGTTGAATAAAAGCATTGTTGGTCCATTCAGAAGAAGCATTAAATTTGGCCTTGTATTACTTTAAGCTTGTGTGTGTTTTTTTGTTAAAATGCAATATTCGCAAAAGTATTAGTTAACTTTTCTGTAAGTATTTAGTGAAACAGTGGAAGTAAGTCACTTAACTCTGTTTCTCTCTCCACATGTAAGAAGTCACACAACACCAGGTTATAGTCCAACAGCTTTATTTGAAATCACAAGCTTTCGGAGCGCTGCTCCTTCGTCAGGTGAAGTGGAGAGATGCATAAAGACACAGCTTATATAGTCAGAGAATAATGTCAGATGTTTACAGGTAATCTTTCTAACTGCCATTTATCACACCTCGGCAGAGAGATAATCACAGCAATCAAAGGTGTGAATGGTGTCCAAACAGGTCAGTCAGGAAAACATTACATCAAAGAACAATGAGGTGGGGTCACAAGGGATCAAATGTTGCAGATGCTGGGGTCTGTGTGAAAAACAAAAAAACAGACAAAAAACATTTTTTTGCTGGAAATCACAGCAGGTCCGGCCGCATCTGTGTGGAGAGAACAAGCCAACGATGACTCGAGTCTGGATGACCCTACGTCAGGTGGGGTTACATGTAATGTGACATGAACCCAAGATCCCGGTTCAGGCCGTCCTCATGGGTGCGGAACTTGGCTATCAGTTTCTGCTCGACGATTTTGCGTTGTCGTGTGTCTCGAAGGCCGCCTTGGAGAATGCTTACCCGAAGATCGGAGGCTGAATGTCCTTGACTGCTGAAGTGTTCCCCGACTGGGAGGGAACACTCCTGCCTGGCGATTGTTGTGCGGTGTCCGTTCATCCGTTGTCACAGTGTCTGCATGGTCTCACCGATGTACCATGCTCCGGGGCATCCTTTCCTGCAACGTATGAGGTAGACAACGTTGGCCGAGTCACATGAGTATGTACCATGTACCTGGTGGGTGGTGACCTCACGTGTGATGATGGTATCTGTGTTGATGATCTGGCATGTCTTGCAGAGGTTGCTGTGGCAGGGTTGTGTGGTGTCGTGGTCGCTGTTCTCCTGAAAGCTGGGTAATTTGCTGCGAACGATGGTCTGTTTGAGGTTCTCTCCACAGATGCTGCCTGACATGCTGAGCATTTCCAGCATTTTCTGTTTTTATTTATGTAAAGAAGGACCCGGTTGTCTCCGGGCGCCTGTCCTTGCTGCTGGCCCAGGAGAACGGGTTAAAATTGCAGCTGTTGTGATCATGGCGGCTTTCGAACAGGTAAGTGCTAGGGCGATTTTAACTGCCCACCCGCCAGGTTTCTGTTGAGCGAGTAAGGTTAAAATCGCCCCTGTTTCTTCGATATCTTCACTATTGGTCCTGACATGAATCAGTCATTCATGAAAGAAAGGCTTATGAAATAATACTGAGCGGCCTGCAGGTGGCGCTGTCCAGGGAGAGTATAAATACTCGAGCACGGACCCAGCTTGCGCAGGACATTCTTAACAGGAACTAGTGAAGGACACAACTAGACCTCCATGTTGTAAAACAGTTGATTAAAGCTTTGTTTAACGCTTAGACCAAGTGCCTAGTAGTTTTCTTCCATCAGGTCCTATCCTCATCTATCAGCATTTTTGGCCTCACCGTTTCCTCGAATCTCAAACCGAACTCCCACAAGTTGGGCTGGTTGGGACGCTGGCCAAGGCCCTTGGGTAGGTCCTGGGAGGGGGACGGGCATTTGGGAGGGAGCACTCCTGCTCCTCCTGGCTCCAACGTCAAGCTGAGTTTAAAGGCTAAGGGTAAAAATTGGGTAGCACCCCCTTTGGGGGCGCTACCTTCGCTGGGGGGCTAATCGAAAAAGTTAGTGCTCCCATGGCCGAATTTCCCAGGTAGCGCCCCGAGAGGGAGGAGGGGCATTACTGGAAGTGCCCCGCGTCCCTCTTGGGGGCGCTGTGAGCCAATATCACGGTGCTACGTGCCGCGGTATTGCAGGCCTTCCTCCCCTTATTAAAGGGGAGGGGCTTGGCGCAGCACGTTCCGGCACCCAGCTGGGCCACCAGGGATCGGGAGTGCTGGCAAATGAGCCCGGCAATCAAGAGGAGTGCTGGGCTCATGGAGAGCAGCCGGCACGCCGCGGGGGGGGGGGGGGGTGGGGGGGGCTTCGGGGGGGCCGGGGACAGCAATGGGGGCAGGTGCTGGCAGGCCAGCAGCAAAAAAAGTGGCCGCCCGCCACCTCCCCTTTAACTAGCACTGCCCCGGCAGCAGGTAGGCCCCCCTGACCCCGGCGGACATAGCATCCGGCGGTAAGTCAGGGGGCGCCACCAAACTACGCCATATTCTTCGCAGCCTTCAACATGTCATCGATGACGACGAACACTTCGCTAAGGCCATCCCCACGCCTCCACTACTTGCCTTCAAACAGCTGCCTAACCTCAAACAGACCATCGTTCGCAGCAAATTACCCAGCTTTCAGGAGAACAGCGACCACGACACCACACAACCCTGCCACAGCAACCTCTGCAAGACATGCCAGATCATCAACACAGATATCATCATCACACGTGAGGACACCACCCACCAGGTACATGGTACATACTCATGTGACTCGGCCAACGTTGTCTACCTCATACGTTGCAGGAAAGGATGCCCCGGAGCATGGTACATCGGCGAGACCATGCAGACACTGCGACAACGGATGAACGGACACCACGCAACAATCACCAGGCAGGAGTGTTCCCTCCCAGTCGGGGAACACTTCAGCAGTCAAGGACATTCAGCCTCCGATCTTCGGGTAAGCATTCTCCAAGGCGGCCTTCGAGACACATGACAACGCAAAATCGTCGAGCAGAAACTGATAGCCAAGTTCCGCACCCATGAGGACGGCCTCAACCGAGGTCTTGGGTTCATGTCACGCTACATGTAAATCCACCTGATGTAGGGTCATCCAGACTCGAGTCGACATTGGCTTGTTCTCTCCACACAGATGCGGCCGGACCTGCTGTGATTTCCAGCAAAAAAAATGTTTTTTGTCTGTTTTTTTGTTTTTCATACAGACCCCAGCATCTGCAACATTTGACCCCTTGTGACCCCACCTCATTGTTCTTTGATGTAATGTTTTCTTGACTGACCTGTTTGGACACCATTTACACCTTTGATTGCTGTGATTATCTCTCTGCCGAGGTGTGATAAATGGCAGTTGGAAAGATTACCTGTAAACATCTGACATGATTCTCTGACTATATAAGCTGTGTTTTTATAAGAACATAAGAACATAAGAAATAGGAGCAAGAGTAGGCCAATTGGCCCCTCGAGCCTGCTCCACCATTCAATAAGATCACGGCTGATCTGATCCTAACCTCAAATCTTCTATCACTCTGCATCCACCCGAACCCATGTGATCTCCCGGGAGAGGCGAAAAACCAGATAAAGACCCAATGGCCAATTTGGGAGAAAAAAATCTGGGAAATTCCTCTCCGACCCATCTAGGCGATCGAAATTCTTCCAGGAGATCACTCTGTCCCTATATTTTCTACAGTACTTACCTTCTGTAAAGACGATCTCCACCCCAGCCAGGAACAGGAATAAAACCATCTCCTGAAATCTAACAGAATTAGAACACAGTAGGAGCAGAACAAAGCTACACGGCCCCTGGGCCCGCTCCACTACCCACAGGGCCATGACCATTCCGAACCCAGACTCATGTCCAATTTCCTGCCCGCTCCCCGTAACCCTTTATTCCCTTTACTTCTAGGAAACTATCTATTTCTGTTTTAAATTTATTTAATGATGTAGCTTCCACAGCTTTCTGGGGCAGCAAATTCCACAAACCTACCACCCTCTGAGTGAAGAAGTTTCTCCTCATCTCAGTTTTGAATGAGCAGCCCCTTATTTTAAGATTATGCCCCCTAGTTCTAGTTTCACCCATCATTGGGAACATCCTCACCGCATCCACCCGATCAAGCCCCTTCACAATCTTATATGTTTCAATAAGATCGCCTCTCATTCTTCTGAACTCCAA
The DNA here is from genome assembly GCF_052327205.1 of Somniosus microcephalus. Taxonomy (NCBI): domain Eukaryota; kingdom Metazoa; phylum Chordata; class Chondrichthyes; order Squaliformes; family Somniosidae; genus Somniosus; species Somniosus microcephalus. The sequence goes on from NC_141010.1 coordinate 8,515,365, forward strand.
TGAGTAGAGTCCCAATCTACTCAACCTCTCCTCATATGACCACCCCCTCATCCCCGGGATTAACCGAGTGAACCTTCTTTGTACTGACTCGAGAGCAAGTATGTCTTTTCTTAAGTATGGACACCAAAACTGTATGCAGTATTCCAGGTGCGGCCTCACCAATACCTTGTACAACTGCAGCAATACCTCCCTGTTTTTATATTCCAACCCCCTAGCAATAAAAGCCAACATTCCATTGGCCGCCTTAATCACTTGCTGCACCTGCATACTAACTTTTTGAGTTTCGTGCACCAGGACCCCCAGATCCCTTTGTACTACAGTACTTTCCAGTTTCTTGCCATTAAGATAATAACTTGCTCTATGATTTTGCCTGCCAAAGTGCATAACCTCACACTTTCCAGTATTGTATTCCATCTGCCAAATCTCTGCCCACTTACTTAGCCTGTCTATGTCCCTTTGCAGGTTTTTTATGTCCTCCTCACTCACTACTTTCCCTCCCATCTTTGTATCATCTGCAAACTTTGATATGTTACACTCGGTCCCCTCCTCCAAATCGTTAATATAGATTGTAAAGAGTTGGGGACCCAGCACTGACCCCTGCGGAACACCACTAGTTACTGGTTGCCAATCTGAGAACGAACCATTTATCCCAACTCTCTGCTTTCTGTTAGAGAGCCAATCCTCCACCCACGCCAGAATATTACCCCCAATCCCGTGATTTTTTATCTTGAGCAATAATCTTTTGTGTGGCACCTTGTCAAATGCCTTTTGGAAGTCTAAATACACTACGTCCACTGGTTCCCCTTTATCCACCCTGTATGTTACTTCCTCAAAAAACTCAAGCAAATTTGTTAAACATGACTTCCCCTTCATGAAACCATGCTGAGTTTGCCCTATTAAATTATGTTTATCCAAATGTCCCGTTACTGTCTCCTTAATAATGGACTCTAACATTTTACCAACCACAGATGTTAGGCTAACAGGTCTATAGTTTCCAGCCTTCTGCCTACTACCCTTTTTAAATAAGGGTGTTACATTAGCAGTTTTCCAATCTGCCGGGACCTTTGCTGAGTCCAGTGAGTTTTGGAAAATTATTACCAATGCATCCACAATCCCTACCGCTACTTCCCTCAAGACCCTGGGATGCAAGCCATCAGGTCCAGGGGATTTATCCGCCTTGAGTCCCATTATTTTACCAAGTACCACTTCCTTAGTGATTTTAATCGTATTTAGTTCCTCCCCCCCTAGAGCCCCCTGTTTGTCCAGTGTTGGGATATTCTTAGTGTCCTCTACTGTAAAGACTGATACAAAATAATTGTTCAGTGTTTTTGCCATCTCCATGTTTCCCACCATTAATTTCCCGGTCTCATCCTCTAAGGGACCAACATTTACTTTAGCCACCCTTTTTCTTTTTATATAACTATAGAAACTTTTACTGTCTGTTTTTATATTTTTTGCTAATTTACTTTCATAATCTATCTTCCCTTTCTTAATCAATCTTTTTGTTATTTTTTGCTGTCTTTTAAAGACTTCCCAATCTTCCATCCTCCCACTAGATTTGGCTACCTTATATGCCCTTGTTTTTAGTCGGATACTATCCTTAATTACTTTACTTAGCCACGGATGGCTATCTTTTCTTTTACACCCTTTTTTCCTCAGTGGAATATATTTTTTTTGGAAGTTGTAAAATAACTCCTTAAATGTACACCACTGGTCATGTACCGTCTTACCCTTTAATCTATTTTCCCAGTCCACTCTAATTAATTCCGCTCTCATACCTTCATAGTCTCCTTTATTCAAGCTCAGCACGCTTGTTTGAGATCCAACCTTCTCACCCTCTAATTGAATATGGAACTCAACCATGTTATGGTCACTCATTCCAAGGGGATCCTTTACTAGGACATTTTTAATTAATCCTGTCTCATTACACAGGACCAAATCTAAGGTTGCTTGCCCCCTGGTCGGTTCAGTTACATACTGCTCAAGAAACCCATCCCTAATACACTCAATGAACTCTTCCTCAAGGCTGCTCTGCCCAATTTGATTTGTCCAGTTAATATGATAATTAAAATCCCCCATAATTATAGCTGTTCCCTTATTACAAGCCTCAACTATTTCCTGATTAATACTCCGTCCAACAGAGTTGCAACTGTTCGGAGGCCTATAGACTACACCCACTAGTGTTTTTTTCCCCTTATTATTCCTTACCTCCACCCAAACTGTTTCACTATCCTGCTCCTTTGACCCAATATCATTTCTCTGTATTATAGTGATTCCTTCCTTTATTAACATAGCCACCCCACCTCCTCTCCCTTCCTGCCTGTCCTTCCTGATTGTTAAATAACCTGGTATGTTTAATTCCCAGTCATGGTCACCCTGCAGCCATGTTTCTGTAATGGCCACAAGATCATACCCATATGTCATTATTTGTGCCGTTAACTCATTCATTTTGTTACGAATGCTACGTGCATTCAGATAAAGAACTTTCAAATATGTTTTGTAACACTTAGTTCCTGTTTTTTCCCTTTTTAGTACTTTACTTTTTACTCCATACCTTCTGTCCCTTCCTGACACATTCTGTTTTTTAATTCCTCCACTGCTACCTAAGTCTATGACCTTCTCTGTTGTCATTTCTATTATTTGCTCTCTAGAAACCTCCCCCCCACTAATTAGTTTAAAGCCCTCTCTACAGCCCTAGTTATATGATTCGCCAGGACTCTAGTCCCAGCACTGGCCAAGTGGAGTCTGTCCCAACAGAACAGCTCCCTCCTGTCCCAGTACTGGTGCCAGTGTCCCAAGAAGCAAAACCCATTTCTCCCACACCAGTCTTTGAGCCACGCATTTAACTCTTTAATTTTATTTATCCTAGCCAAATTCGCTCGTGGCTCAGGTAATAACCCAGAGATTATTACCCTTAAGGTTCTGTTTTTTAATTTGACCCCTAGCTGCTCATACTCCTTTAACAGAACCGTCTTCCTTGTCCTATCTACGTCGTTTGTACCAACATGGACCACGACAACTGGATCCTCCCCCTCCCACTGCAAGTTTCTTTCCAGCCCAGAAGAGATGTCCTTAACCCTGGCACCAGGCAGGCAACACAGCCTTCGGGACTCCCGCTCTTGACTGCAGAGAACCCTATCTATCCCCCTAATGATACTATCCCCTACCACTACAACATTTCTTTTTACTCCCTCCACTTGAATGGCCCCCTGTACCACGGTGCTGTGGCCAGGTTGCTCATCCTCCCTGCAGTCCCCGCTCCCGCCCTCACAGGGAGTAAGAACCTCGATCCTGCTGGACAAGAACAAGGGCTGCGTCTCCTTCAACACTACATCCTGGATCCCTGTACCTTCCTCACTCGTAGTCACACCGTCCTGTCCCTGACCACGGACTACATCTGCAGTAATTAACTTCATAGGTGTGACCATCTCCTGAAACATAGAGTCCAGGAACTTCTCCCCCTCCCTGATGTGTCGCAGTGTCCGAAGCTCGGTCTCAAGCTCCATAACATGGAACTTGAGTTCCTCTAGCAGCAAACACTTGTCGCAGATGTAATCACCGTTAGCCTCAATGGGGTTCACCGGCTCCCACATCTCGCAACAGTAACACATCACCTGCTCCATTCTATATAATTAATTAAATTTCTTATTATTAGTTATGAAGACCCTGCCCGGATATATATGATAATATCACACCACTATTCAATAGGACTTACCAACTTAAAGGTATGAAAGAGAAGAGAAGGAAGAAAACCAACCAACCAGCTGATCACCAACCTCCTCCTTGAATACTGTCTGTGGAGTCTGTTTGGTTGACTCGTCTCGCTGCTCCGCCTCCGCAGTGCTGTCTAAGCCTGGGAGTGGGGAATAAAACAGAGCAAAAAACACACCCTCACCTCCCACTTATCCGAACTCTCCCACTTAGCAAAACTCCAACAGCACTCAATGCACAAAGCACTCCGTGCACCGCACTAGCCCCTCCCCTTTTATACCTGGATTCTACTTCCTGTTTAAACTGCCCAAGAGTTTAAAAAACCCTTAAAAAATTAAACTAACTTCAAATAATTGACTTCTTAACACACTAAAATTCACAAAATACACTTAAATGATTTTTCTCCCACTTAGCAAAACTCCAACAGCACTCAATGCACAAAGCACTCTCTCCACTTCACCTGACGAAGGAGCAGCGCTCCGAAAGCTTGTGATTTCAAATAAAGCTGTTGGATTATAACCTGGTGTTGTGTGACTTCTTACATTTGACCAAATATTACAGCCAGGGTGCGAGCGGGGCACTGCGCATGGCGATGACATCATCGCCGGCAATGCAACACTGTGCGGCGCTAATGGTTAGCGCCGCCGCTAACCTCCCGCTGAATTTCATCCTCTTAGGGTGCTAACGGGAGGTGCAAGTCAACCGAATTTAGCCCCCTAAATGCTTGCCATTTGGTCGGCGGCCTCCAGCGGTCTCTTTACAAACCATTGGTTAAGCTGCGGTAGAACCTGAAAAGCTAGGTGAGGCTTTGTTGGAGTATACACCGCTCCGTTCTGCAGGGTCATGGAACAGGTGCGAGGCTCCTCGTTCAGTTGCCAACCCTGGCTGGAGGTATTCCTGGAAGTTTCATCGCGTGGCCTCCTGCCTCCAACCGCCCCGCCCGGTCTTTTTTCCCCCAGCAGTTAATATTTTTATAACTAATAAACATGCGTTCAATGAAAATGAAAAAAACTCCATTTTTTCTTTAATGCCTCTATGATTTGTCTCCCGGGTGTTGCTGGTAGCAGGGTCCTGGAGATTAATCCTTAATTCCTGGAGACTCCAGGGCAATCCTGGAAGGTTGGCAACCCCTACCTCTTGCTAGCAGATGAAAGAGCCCCAATGCCTGTATCAGGCGGCCTCCAGGGACACCTAAATATCGCCTGAGCCAATAAGGAGTCTGACGTACCGGAGGCGCAGTTTGAACGCGGGACATAACACCGTGAAATTGGTGCTTTTGGCCGCAATTTCCCCCCCTGTTCAGAAGAGCTACTCACACTGTCTTTTATGAAAGAATTGCAACCCAGACATTCTGCCGTCTTTAATTAAAAATTGAATTTTAATTACACTGTTAATTAGGAAACCGGCATCGCAACTTGTTTACAAATTTTACTGCGTGTTACAAAAGTTGTCATCTAGAATGTGGTTTATATAATTAATGTGAATCTAATAATGTACTAATTACACCGAAGACAAATTAACACTTTTGGCAGAGGACTCAATGCTCTGCATATATCTCCAGAACCACAATTCCCTCACACTATTTTCTGCTTTTCCCCAAAGTGTTTATTTTTCTTCATGTGCTTTAAAAAAAAAACTTTTTTGGCAAATCTCTCCCCTTTCTGTGCTGGAAACGTTCACTCTTCTCGGGGTACAATTAAATGGGCATTGACAAGACTCCTGGAAACATGTGAGACACTAGGCGGTGAGTGTCGGCACGCTATTTGACAATATGGGGCATCACAGCTGAGCCCAGAACTGTCCTGTCCTCACCCGATGTCCTCACACATGCACCTCCTAGCAGGGCCCAGTGTATAGAGGTGAGGAGTACATAAGAACATAAGAAATAGGAGCAGGAGTAGGCCATTTGGCCCCTCGAGCCTGCTCCGCCATTTAATGAGATCATGGCTGATCCGATTTTGGCCTCAACTATACTTTCCTGCACTATCCCCATAACCCTTGACTCCCCCTGTTGCTCTAAAAATCTGTCTCTCTCCACCTTGAATCTATTCAATGACCCAGCCTCCACAGCTCTGGGGTAGAGAATTCTAAAGATTCACGACCCTCAGAGAAGAAATTCCTCCTCATCTCCGTCTTAAATGGGCGACCCCTTATTCTGAAACTATGCCCCCTAGTTCTAAATTCCCCCACGAGGGGAAACATCCTCTCAGCATCTACCCTGTCCAACCACCTCAGAATCTTACATGTTTCAATAAGATCACCTCTCATTCTTCTAAACTCCAATGAGTATAGGCCCAACCTGCTCAACCTTTCCTCATAAGACAACCCCTTCAACTCAGGAATCAACCTAGTGAACCTTCTCTGAACTGCCTCCAATGCAAGTATATCCCTCCTTAAATAAGGAGACCAAAACTGTACGCAGTACTCCGGGTGTGGTCTCACCAACGCCCTGTACAGTTGTAGCAGGACTTCCCTACTTTTATACTCCATACGCCTTGAAATAAAGGCCAACATTCCATTTGCCTTCCTAATTACTTGCTGTACCTGCATGTTAACTTTTGTGTTTCATGTACGAGGACACCCAAATCCCTCTGTACCGCCGCATTCTGTAGTCTTTCTCCATTACGAATCTTGCCTGACTATTCCTCCCCCCCCCCGCCACCCACCCAGAGGTGCTGAAATTAAGAAAGAACTTGCATTTATATAGCCACTTTCACGACCTCCGGACGTCCCAAAGCGTTTTACAGCCAATTAAGTACTATTTTGTTGTGTAGTCACTGTTGCAATGTAGGAAACGCACACAGCAATGTGATAATGACCAGATAATCCAATACATTTACAACTAATAAATAAAAGCGTTCAAAGAAAAGGGAAAAAAACACAATTTTGTTTAATGCCGTATGGTTTTACTCCTGGGTGTTTGCTCGCTGCAGTGTCCTGAAGATTAACCTTCAATTCCTGGAGACTCCAGAGCCATTCCTGGAGGGTTGGCAACCCCTATCTATCACTGTGGGGAAGCACCTGACCTTGGTTCAGTGCATTCCCCACAGCGGCAGGAGCCGGGGATCGAACTGTACGGACTTTTTGTTTTGTTAATTAAATATCACCAGTTTCCTATGCAACATTAGAACTAACATAGCTCATTCTGTTTACACTTATCAGTCCTGTTGATCGTCTCTGCGCTCTCTACAGTGCAGTATGTGGTTTTGTGGCATGGTAATTGACTGGGTTTTCTGCGGTGAATGGTTCACCTCCTGACTCCCCAAAGCCTTTCCACCATCTACAAGGCACAAGTCAGGAGTGTGATGGAATACTCTCCACTTGCCTGGATGAGTGCAGCTCCAACAACACTTAAGAAGCTCGACACCATCCAGGACAAAGCAGCCTGCTTGATTGGCACCCCATCCACCACCTTAAACATTCACTCCTTCCACCACCGGCGCTCCGTGGCTGCAGTGTGTACCATCTACAAGATGCACTGCAGCAACTCGCCAAGGCTTCTTCGGCAGCACCTCCCAAACCCGCGACCTCTTCCACCTAGAAGGTCAAGGGCAGCAGGCGCAGGGGAACACCACCACCTCCAAGTTCCCCTCCAAGTCACACTCCATCCTGACTTGGAAATATATCAGCCGTTCCTTCCTCGTCGCTGGGTCAAAATCCTGGAACTCCCTCCCTAACAGCACTGTGGGAGCACCTTCACCACACGGACTGCAGCGGTTCAAGAAGGCAGCTCACCACCACCTTCTCAAGGGGCAACTAGGGATGGGCAATAAATGCTGGCCTTGCCAGTGACGCCCACATCCCGAGAATGAATTAAAAAAAACAGTGGACCACGTTTGTTCGAATCAGTAAATTACAAACCTCAGCACAACCTCTGGAGCCTTGCACTTTATTTTTCTGCCTGATTATCTCACTTCTATTTGCTTTTTCATTTAGTGTAAGACCTGCCCCGGGATCTATTCTGATGCAGCTGCCATGTTGTACCAGTTTGCGAAGCCCAATAACTTCCCCCGAGAACTTTGCTAAATTTAAAATTTCCAATTTAAAAAAGAATTGTTAGCAAGGTGCCTAGGCTGCCCTGTCATCTCTTCATCAAAATTAAAATGTACCCGGTGTTTGGCAGTGAAGGGGGCCATCTCCCCTGGATAGAAGTGACAAAGTTCCTGCGGTATAACTGGAGTCTGTCGGCCCAGTGTCACCCAGTCATACTAGATTCACCTCCGTTCCGTCCATAAGGGGGACCCCGAGCTCCCGGTGGCCTGTCACTTTAATTCACCGCCCCATTCCCACTCAGACCTCACCGACCTCGGCCTCTTGCATTGTTCCACGGAAGCTCAGCGTAAGCTCGAGGAACAGCACCTCATCTGTCAATTAGGCACTTTACAGCCTTCTGGACTCAACATAGAGTTCAACAATTTCAGATCATAACCTCGGCCCCTATTATATTTATATATATTTTTCTTCTTTTTATCCACACTTTTTGTTTTTTCTTCTCTCCCTTCAGCTGTCCTTCATTCTGCCAGCGCAATTCACACCCCATCGAGAGCCATCCTTTGTTCCTTAACCTGTCCCATTACCACCTCCTCTCGCCTTGAATATCTCTCAATGTCTCTCAATCTCCTGCTTTCTATCCTATCACTGACCTTCCCTTTTGTTCTTTCATCCCCTCCCCCTTTTCCCAGCCCCCAAACTTGCTTTCCATTTCCTGCTTTTTTTTCCAGTTCTGACGAAGGGTCATCGACCTGAAACGTTAACTCTGTTTGTCTTTCCACCGATGTTGCCTGGCCTGCTGAGTATCTCCAGCGTTTCCTGTTGTTATTTCGGATTTCCAGCATCCGCAGTATTTTGCTATCGTACCAGGTTCAAACCGTGTCCTTGGTGTACGTGCTCTGTCTGTCTCAACTGTTTTTCGAACACCAGTGGATGTCCTATAGTAGGTCGAAGGATACCTTGCTTTGTAAAGGACGGGAGCTTTATGGCATGTAATGCACTGAGGTGCAGCAGTGAGTAAGCTGGTGAGACCCTTTAAGGTCACTCGCTTGGCCGGCCTCTCACCTTCCACCCTACATAAACTTGAGGTCATCCAAAACTCTGCTGCCCGTATCCTAACTCACACCAAGTCCCGTTCACCCATCATCCCTGTGCTCGCTGACCTACATTGACTCCTGGTTAAGGAACGCCTCGATTTTAAAATTCTCATCCTTGTGTTCAAATCCCTCCCTGGCCTCGCCCCTCCCTATCTCTGGAACCTCCTCCAGACCTACAACCCTCCGAGATCTCCGCGCTGCTCCAATTCTGGCCTCTTGCGCATCCCTGATTTTAATCGCTCCACCGTTGGCGGCCGTGCCTAGGCCCTAAGCTCTGGAATTCCCTCCCTAAACCTCTCCGGCTCTCTGCCTTTCTTTCCTCCTTTAAGACACTCCTTCACACCTACCTCTTTGACCAAGCTTTTGGTCAACATTCCTAGTATCTCCTTATGTGGCTCGGTGTCAAATTTTGTTTGATAATCGCTCCTGTGAAGCGCTTTGGGAGGTTTTATGAGGTTAAAGGTGCTATATAAATGCAAGTTGTTGTTGTTACTAGGTTTAATTATTGTGCCTACTTAAGGTCATCTAGAGACTAATTGGTCTTAGGCAGATCTTCAGGTTTATTAGAGGTCAAGTTAGCTATCTTTCTTCATAACTCTTCTTAAAGTGTGACACAGAAATTTGCACCTATGAAGTGTGGCAGGCGTATTTCAAAGCTTTTATATAGTTCAAATATAGGCAATCCAGAACAAGCGGGTGCAATCTTATAAACAGAGTCGGCCATTTAGGAGTGAAATCGGGAATTACTTTCTCATATAAAGGTTAGTGGAAATCTGGAAAGGCTGTGGATGCTGGGGGTCAGTTTAAATTTTCAAGGCTGAGCTCCTTAGGTTTTTGTTGGGTGAGGGTATCGAGGGAAATGGAACCAAGGCGGGTAAATGGATTTGAGGTACAGATCAGGCATGATCTATTATTTATCCACACAAAATGCAGATGTAATACTGTCTGAATTGCTGTGATTTGAGCACATTCTTTGATCAATGCTTCAAATAAAAGGGCACGGTAGCATAGTGGTTATGTTACTGGATTAGTAATTCAGAGGTCTGGACCAATGACCCAGAGAAGGTGAGTTCAAATACCCACCACGGCAGCTGGGGAATTAAATAAATCTGGAATCAAAAGCTAGTATCAGTAATGGTGACCATGAAACTACTGGATTGTTGTACAAACTCATCTGGTTCACTAATGCCCTTTAGGGAAGGAAATCTGCCGTCCTTACCCGGTCTGGCTGATACGTGACTCCAGACCCACAGCAATGTGGTTGACTCTTAACTGCCCTCTGCGGTTCAAGAAGGCGGCTCACCACCACCTTCTCAAGGGCAACTAGGAATTGACAATAAATGTTGGCCTTGCCAGCGATGCTCACATCCCACGAACGAGTTAAAAAAAGGATTAAACAGAAAATAAGTTTGTTTCTGGAGGAATGGGGCAATTTAACACCTAGATTAATTAGATGTAGCGAGCTATGGGTGTGTGGTGTAATGATTGTGAAGCTAGTAATTAGAAGTCAATACCAACCTAGTAGCTGTGAAAGCAAGAAGTATTAAATCCATAAGAACTAATAATAACACGAGGAAAAGCCACTGGGATGTCGCTCCACATCACTCTGGTAGCGCTGACTCCCCCATTTGAACATGTTGCATTTGAAATGTCCCGAATGTTTCCGCTTCCCCTTGAGTAAAGAAGTGCTTCCTTTAGCTTGTTTTGAAACTTACTTTTAATTAATATAAAACGATCTCCTCTGCTCCCACCATCTTGGCCTACTTTGAAATAATAGTCTGGGTTTTACATTTTATATTCCTCAATCAATTCCTCCTTTAACCCTCCCTGTATACTCCTCCCTCACAACAGCTACTTGCATTTATGTAGCGCTTTTAACGTATGTCCCAAGCAATGTTCCCTTTAAAGCTGCGCGGCCGTGCAGCGCTCTGGAGCTCCTGCGCAGCTGGCTAAACAGAAAAAGCGCGCTTGCGTGGTGTTTTGAATGGGCCGCGCAGTCCATTAAAGGGGCCGTGGGAGCCAATTTTTTTTTTAAGGGGAACGTTGGTCCCACGTCGCTTCACAGGAGCGATTATCAAAGAAAATTTGACACCGAGCCACATAAGGAGATATTAGGGCAGGAAAAGCTTAGTCAAAGAGAAGGTTTTAAAGACAGTCTTAAAGGAGCAGAGAGAGGTAGAGACACTTAGGGAAGGAACTGCGGAGTCACAGCTCATTCCCGTTACACCTGTTGCTCCCCTCTCCACTGCATGGATGCACTTTTGTACCAGAACTGAACACAGCGCTCCGTGTGGGCTGACCTGTGTATTGCACGGCCTCAGCATTGTTTCCGAGAGCTGTGGCCGACTGTTCTAGTTAGATGACTCCAGGATTCTGTTTGTTTTGCCATATTGTATGGACATTGGCCAGCCTCCTGTTAATTCCTTTATAGATGCAACATTAAGCTGAGGCCCAGGGGAGCAAGGGAGTTCTCCCCGGTGTCCGGGCCAAGATTTATCGCTCAACCAACATCACTAAAAAAACAGATTATCCGGTCATTATCACATCGCTGTTTGTGGGATCTTGCTGTGCACAAATTGGCTGCCACGTTTCCTACATTACAACAGTGACTACACTTCAAAAGTACTTCATTGGCTATAAAGCGCTTTGGGACGTCCTGAGGTCGTGAAAGGTGCAAATTCTTTCTTTTTTTAAAAGCAGAGTCCAGTAAATCTTTTCCCTTCTGATAAAATGGAGGTGACTCTCTCAGACACCCCGCTATCCAGACTGTCATGGACAAGGGTCCTGGTTGTTGCTGGACGAGCGATACTCTTGACAACATCTATGAGACACTCTGCCCCAGCGCACAACATGAAGAATCGCTCTCTCTGTAATGGGGCTCAGCTGTGACTTGTCAGCAACATAATCCTGAAACATTAATCTCACCGAGAGCTGTCAGCATTTTCCCAATAACTGGCCAGCAAGATATTACAAGCCCTCGAGTCACGATTAATGAAACAGCAATGCATTCGTTCTCACTCCAGCCGGCAACCTCATGGGCACCCTTATGAGAAGAGAAATAGGAAAATGGTTAGCCGATCTCATCTGAGGCAGCTACAAATGGCCTAAGCCTCCCTGGGCTGGGCTGGGCTGGGATGGCATTGTGGCGCGAATAATGTGGGGGACAAAAACATTTGGCCGGCTAATGACTATCCAGAGACCGATGTTGTGAGGGGCACACCTGAATATCAGGTGAGTGCAGTGTAGGGCTCCACTCTGATGCTCACCACAGTCAATCGACAGCTAAAGTTAGCCGCAGCTCTGTGGGTGGCACTCTCACCTCTGAGTCAGAAGGTCGTGGGTTCAAGTCCCCACTCCAGTGACTTGAGCCCAAAATCCAGCCTGACGCTTCAATTCTGCGCTATCAGATGTGCCGTCTTTCGGATGAGATGTTAAACCAAGGCCCCGTCTGCCCTCTCAGGTAAAAGATCCCATGGCACTATTTTGAAGAAGAGCTGGGGAGTTCTCCCCGGTGTCCTGGCCAATATTTATCCCTCAACCAACATCACTAAAACAGATTATCTGGTCGTTACCTAATTTCTGTACATGGGAGCTTGCTGTGCGCAAATTGGCTGCCGCGTTTCCTACATTACAACAGTGACTACACTTCAATAGTATTTCATTGGCTGTAAAGTGTTTTGGGACGTCCTGAGGTCATGAAAGGTGCTATATAAATGCAAGTCTTCTTTTCTTCCAAATACCTGCTATGCTCATAATCTAGGCTCACATGAGGAGAATGAGTCTTTAGATGAGGTCATGATTATGATACTGGACAAACAACCTAGAGGTTGAGAGTTCAAATTTCACTATGTTGTAATTAAATTCAATTAAACTGGTCATTTATGGCTGGCACCAGAAAAAATGGCCATGAAAGCTTGACCGATTGTCATCAATAGAACTCAAAGAACCATTCGAGAATGAAAAGAGATTTGAAATCAGCATTTTAGCTAATCCATTCTGATATCACCCTGTGCCCTGCCTCTCCTATTCATGTAGATATTAAAGATCCCATGGTACTATCTACAAGATGCACTGCAGCAACTCACCAAGGCTTCTTCAACAGCACCACCCAAACCTGCGACCTCTGCCACCTAGAAGGACAAGGGCAGCAGGCGTATGGGAACACCACCACCTCCAAGTTCCCCTCCAAGTCACACACGATCCTCACTTGGAAATACATCACCATTCCTTCATTGTTACCGGGTCAAAATCCTGGAACTCCCTACCTAACAGCACTGTGGGACCAACTTCACCACATGGACTGCAGCGGTTCAAGAAGGCGGCTCACCACCACCTTCTCAAGGACAATTAGGGATGGGCAATAAATGCTGGCCTTAACAGTGACGGCCACATCCCGTGAATGAATAAAAAATACTAATTAAAGAAGAGCAGGGAGCTCCCCGGTGCCCCGGTCACTATTCATCCCTCAAACAACATCCAACAGATCGACTGGTTATTCATCTCACTGCTGTTTTGTGGGATTTTGCTCTGTGCAAAACTGGCATGTCATGTTTCCTGCATAACAACAGTGACTACACTCCGAAATGAATTGATGTGAAGATCCTGGATTCATCACTCAGCGATGCAATAAGCAGATGAAAGAATGACTTGGATTTCTAAAGCGCCTTTCATGACCACCAGACATCTCAAAGCGCTTTACATCACTGTTGTAATGTAGGAAATGCGGCAGCCAATTTGCACACAGCAAACTCCCACAAATGTGATAATCACAGAATCACAGAAACCTCACAGTACAGATAGAGGCCATTTCGGCCCATCGAGCCTGCACCGACACATATCCCACCCGATCCCCGTAACCCCTACACCAACACATATCCCACCCTATCCCCGTAACCCCACATATTTAATCCCCCTAACACTAAGGGTCAATTTTTATCATAGCCAATCAAGCTAACCCCGCACATCTTTGGACTGTGGGAGGAAACCGGAGCACCCGGAGAAAACCCACGCAAACACGGGGAGAATGTGCAAACTCCACACAGACAGTCACCCGAGGCCGGATTCGAACCCGGGTCCCTGGCGCTGTGAGGCAACAGTGCTAACCACTATGCCACCGTGCTGCCACTTGACCAGATAATCTGTTTCAGTGATGCTGATTGAGGGATAAATATTGGCCCCAGGACACCGGGGAAAACTCCCCTGCTCTTCTTCGAAATAGTGCCATGGGATTGTTTACATCCACCCGAGAGAGCAGACGGGCCTCGGTTTAATGTCTCATCTGAAAGATGGCTCCTCCAACAGTGCAGCACTCCCTCAGGAGTGTCAGCCTAGATTATGGGCTCAAGTCTCTGGAGTGGGATTTGGTCCCACAACCTTCTGATTCAGAGGCGAGGTTGCTGCCCACTGAGCCATGGCTGACACAGGTGTATAAGTACAAGTTTTTCTTTACTTTTTTAAAAGGTATTCTGAGGATAAATAACCTTTATATCACAAAGTATTAATGTGATAATTTTTCAAATGCATACAGGAGTACCTTTTACACTGGCTGGCTTGATTAAACAGCGATTTACTGTACACACCCAATTACTCTAAAAGCCAGCTGTTCACTAATGTCATCATCATCATCGGCGACCACTCGAATTCGAGTATGGTATGTCCTTCATCAGTCATCTACTTGTGGGTCTTCAGGTGGCTGTGGAGGCCAATCCGAGATCCACAGACTCTACTACAGTGTGGGCATGTAAGACTATTGGTAGTGACTGGAGTATGGGTCTTCTTAAGTTGTTGTCTCTCCTTATGGCGCTGGCGTTTATCCTCAGCGGCATGCTGGAGATTCTTTTCATGTAGTGCGGCACCGTTGTGGATGCATTTTCTCCAATTGTCTCTGTCCAGTGCCATTTCCTCCCAGTTATTAATATCGATATGAAACTTTTTAAGGATTACTTTGATGTTATCTTTGTAACGCTTCTTTTGACCACCAGGAGACCTCTGCCCTTCCTTCAACTGGGAGTACAGAACCTGTTTTGGGAGACGTGAGTCTGACATGCGAATGACATGTCCAATCCATCGGAGTTGATGCTGCATGATGAGCGTAGTGATGCTGTAGATATTGGCCTCTTCAAGTATACTCCAGTTGGTACGCTTGTCCTCCCAGCTGACCCTCAAGAATTTGCGTAGAGAGCGTTGGTGGTATTGCTCTAAGGCTTTGAGATGTCTACTGTACGTAGTCCAGGTTTCAGCTCCATATAAAAGGGTGGGAAGGATGATGGCTTTGTATACAAGAATTTTAGTTTGGACTTGGAGGTCATGATTTTCAAAGACTCTTCTCCTCAGTTTAGAAAAGGCTGCACTTGCACAACTCAGGCGGTGATGGATTTCAGAATCAATGTCAGCTTTGGAGGATAAATGGCTACCAAGATATGGAAAGGTGTTGACATTTTCAAGGGTGTTATTATCAATCTTTATAGAGGGAGGAGGTTCAAGCTGATTAGGTGATGGCTGGTGGAGCACCTGGATTTTCTTTATATTCATGGTGAGGCCCAGAAGTTTGTAGGCTCTGGAAAAAGCATTCAAGGTGTTTTGTAGATCATGCTCGGAAAGAGCTGTGATGGCGTTATCATCTGCATACTGTAACTCCATAATGGTAGTGACGGAGACTTTGCTCTTGGCCTTAAGCCTGTTGAGATTGAAAAGTCGGCCATCAGTACGGTAAAGGATTTGAATTCCGGTGGGCAGATCATTGCCGATGAGATGGAGGATAACTGAGATGAACACTGCAAAAAGGGTTGGAGCAATGATGCAGCCCTGTTTTACTCCTGTCTCAACTGTAAAGGGCTCTGAAATAGAACCGCTGCTGCTGAGAACTGCTGCAGACATGTTGTCATGTAGCAGCCTCAGAACTAAGATGAATTTATCGGGGCAACCAAGCTTAGACAAGATATGCCATAAAGTCTGGTGGTCGACGGTGTCGAAAGCTTTAGTTAAGTCTATGAAAGCTATGAACAGTGGTTGCTTTTGTTCACGGCATTTCTCCTGTAATTGACGTGCTGTGAAGATCATATCAGCTGTTCCTCTGGATGGTCGGAAACCACACTGCGACTCCGGAAGCACCTCCTCAGATAACGGCAAAAGTCTGTTAGCAAGGACACGGGCAAGCACTTTTCCTGTGGAAGAAAGAAGGGAGATACCTCGGTAGTTACCACACACCGACTTTCCCCCCTTTTTAAAGATAGTAACAATCAAAGCGTCTCTGAGATCTTGTGAAATTTCTTCCTGCTGCCATATTTTTAGGAGGAAGGCATGTATGTGTGTCAGGAGCTCAGGGCCACCTTTTTTAAGGATTTCTGCTGGAATCCCATCTGAGCCGGCAGCTTTGTTGTTTTTCATGGACCTGATGGCATTCTGCACTTCTACAATGCTTGGGGGTGCCCCCATTTCCTCCCTTGCTGGTCTCTGCGGTAATTGATTGATGGACTCCAGATCTGCGCTACTGTGTCGGTTGAGCAGTTCTTGAAAATGCTCCTTCCATCTTGTGTCAATTGCCTCCTTGTCCTTGAGCAGAGTTAAACCGCCCTTAGAGCGTAAGGGGTTTAAGCCACGGTAGCTTGGTCCGAAAACTGCCTTGGTGGCACTGAAGAAGCCTCTGGAGTCCCCAGTATCAGCCATACGTTGTATTTCTAGGGACTTTTGAGACCACCAGTTGTTCTTCATCTCCCTTATTCTCTGCTGGACATCTGCCTTAACTCTAGCATGAGCCTCTCTTTTGGCCTTGCTGCTGATGTTGTTTTGCCAGGCGCAGAAAGCTTTCCTTTTCCTTTCTATGAGCTGCTCAATTTCTGAGTCGTTCTCATCAAACGAGTCCTGATGTTTTCTGGACTTGAAACCGAGTATGTTCTGGGAGGTGTTGAGGATAGTGGCTTTCAGCACTTCCCAATGTTCTCCAGTATCATGTGGGTATTCCTTTGGAAGATTTTGCCTGATGGAATCCTGAAAGCACTGCTGTATGGCAGTGTCCTCAAGACATTCAATGTTTAATTTTGGCCGGAACTGCTTCTTCTGAGCACGTATCTTGGGCTTTAGTTTGAGGGACATAGTTGCTCGGATAAGGCGATGATCTGTCCAGCAGTCATCAGTGCTGAACATGGCCCTAGTGACCAGAACATCACGACGATCCCTTGCCCGTACAATGACATAGTCAATGAGATGCCACAATTTTGAGCGGGGGTGCCTCCAGGAGGTTTTGTACTTGTTTTTTTGCCGGAAGAAAGTGTTTGTGATTATGAGGTTGTGCTCTGCACATTTAGTGAGAAGAAGTAGTCCGTTTGAGTTGGACTTTCCGATGCCCTCTTTTCCTATGATGCCTTTCCATAGTTGGTAATCCCGACCGACCCTGGCATTGAAGTCCCCAAGAAGAATGACTTTATCGTCTTTTGGGATACCAGACAAGGTTTTATCCAGGTCAGCATAGAAGATCTCCTTTACTTCATCTAGCGAATCCAGGGTGGGAGCATAAGCACTCACAACTGTTGCCATCTGATTGTTGGATAGGGTTAGACGCATTTTCATGAGGTGTTCATTGATTCCCACAGGAAATTCGGAGAGTTGGCTAACAAGTTCATTTTTGATGGCAAATCCAACTCCATGGATCCAGGGGTTTTCCGTTGGCTTCCCTTTCCAGTAGAATGTGTAACCCCCCTTCTCCTCCTTCAGTTGGCCTTCTTCTGCTAGTCGAGTTTCAGATAGGGCCGCTATATCAATGTTGCATCGTTTCAGCTCTCTGCATACAATGGCCATCCTTCTCTCCGGTCGATCACTTGTTGCTCTGTCTACTAGTGTCCGCACATTCCATGCTCCGAAGTTCAATTTTCTGTCTTTAGGACCGCATTTTGGTGACCCCTCTGGATGCGGTATTCCAGACAGGGTGTTATTGTGGCAGGCTATTTTTGGGGCACCTTTTCTAGCCCCCTCCCTGTTCAGGGTGAGCAGAGCGGATCCTAAATAGGGCTGCTCAGTCGTGGATGTAGCTGCCGGGGGGCTCCCCTGCCTCGATCCAGGAGCCCGACGACTGAATCAGACACCCACCGCCTAGTGTGCCAGCTTGTGATTAGGAGCTTCCAGACCTCACAATCCTGCCCCCATCACCACTTACTGATCGCCACAGGACTTTACGCTGGCGTGTTGTAGAGGTAAATGTAGATCCCTCTGAAGGACGCCTGTGCGTGGTATCTTTTAGCGTGGGGTGGTTGGTGCACAGCCAGCCACCACACGATCCTTGACAGAAAAGGGGCCAGGGTCCAGTGGCAAGGAAAAACCGAGACGACTGGAGACCCCTCTCTGCTGCAGCTTTCTTCCGCCTTCACAGCCGTTGTGGTGCTTCTCGCAGCCCCTGAACCAAAGTGACTCAGAGTTACCACCGTCATCCGCCTGTTCCACCGTTGAGGACTTGGTATGGATCGCACTTCGTCTGGAACCGCCCCCTTGACCTTACCGCCTTGGGTGACCCTGCCAAGAGCCTTTCCTTGGATCGCCACCTTGTCGTGGTGGAGAGGCTTGCGTGAACCTATGAACCTGTGAACCTGTGAGCGATGCCGTCACTAATGCAACTACACATAGGACCTCCAACAGAAAGGCAAGAACAATGAATGGATTAAAAGAAAGACTTGCATTTATATAGCACCTTTCAGGACATCCCAAAGTGCTCTACAGCCAATGAAGTACATTTTGAAGTGTAGTCACTGTTGTAATGTAGGAAACGTGACAGCCAATTTGCACACAAACAGCAATGTAATAATGACCACACAGACTGCAGCGGTTCAAGATTGTTTACTGATGTTGGTTGAGGGATAAATATTGGCCAGGACACTGGGGAGAACTCCCTTGCTCTTCTTTGAAATAGTGCCAGGGAATCTTTTACATCCACCTGAGAGGGCAGAGGGGGCCTCGCTTTAACATCTCATCCGAAAGACAGGAAACCTGACAGTGCAGCACTTACACTGGACTCGAGTGTCAGCTTTGAGGATGTAGTTCAAATCTCATGGAGCGGGATTTGAACCCACAACCTTCTGATGCAGAGGTGAGAATTCTACTCACTGAGCTACGACTAACACATTAAGTTCTATTAATGGATGCTCCATCCAGATTAGGAAGCCATGGTTAGACTCGAAACAATGGCGGTGTGAAGTTGTCAATGGATGTGAGTAAGACATGTGGGTATATCCCTTGCCACATCCAAGCCTGGAATCATAGATATTGGATTTGTCGGGGCAGCGGGCGGGGGGGGCGAGGTGGCGGGGGAGTGGGTGGTACTGAGTGGTTGTTGTTTCGCTAACTTTGGTCATAGACTTGTGGAATGAGTTATCAGGAAGGGCCATTGAAGTGGACCAAGTGAATAGGCACAACTGGACCTGTTGGCACTGTCAAGAGAGGGTATGGAGAAGATTTGCTAGAATGGTTCCAGGGATGAGGAACTTCAGTTATGCGGAGAGACTGGAGAAGCTGGGGTTGTTCTCCTTAGAGCAGGGAAGGTTAAGGGGAGATTTAATAGCTTTGCAAACATATGGGGTTTTGATAGAGTAAATAGGGAGAAACTGTTTCCTCTGGTCAGTAACCAGAGGGCACAGATTTAAAATAATTGGCAAAAGAACCAGAGGGGAGATGAGGACAATTATTTTTACATAGTCAGTTGTTATGATCTGGAATGCGCTGCCTGAAGGGGCGGTGAAAGCAGATTCAATAGTAACTTTTAAAAGGGAATTGGATAAATACTTGAAAAGGATAAATTTGCAGAGCTAGGGGGGAAGAGCAGGGCCTTGGAACCAATGTTCCCCTTAAGCTGCTCAGCCATGCTCTGCAGCTCCTGTGCAGCCGGCTCACCGGCTTTTAAATAGGGAAAAACACGCAAGTGCATTATTTTGAATGAGCTGCACAGCCCCTTAAAGGGGCCGCGCACCCAAAAAAAAATTAAAGGGAACATTGCTTGGAACAAATTGGATAGATCTTTCAAAGAGCCGGCACAGACACGATTGGCCGAATGGCCTCCTTCTGTGCTGTGTGATGCGATGATTCGACACGGGGCTGCTATAAGATAACTGTGAGTTCCAGCTCCAACAAGCGGTATGTATAGTTTAACACGTCATGGATTAGTCAACTGAAAATCCAAGATGGCTTCCCATTTCTTTGTGCATCAAATTAACATTTCAGCAGTTGTATATGTGTCACACACCGACAAAATGCAATAGTCCACTCAAATTCAACAAAAACAGGTTGGTCAAGTTTAAAGACAGAAATAAGTAAACCTCTAGTAATTAACAAATTATCTTCATAGATTGAATATGGAGTAATATGGATTGAATATAATGGAATATGGATTGAATATAAAGGAATATGGATTGAATATGATGGAATGGGGATTGAATATAATGGAATATGGATTGAATGTGATGTAATATGGATTGAATATAATGGAATATGGATTGAAAATTATGTAATATGGATTGAATATGATGTAATATGGTTTGAATATAATGTAATATGGATTGAATATAATCTAATATGGATTGAATATAATGGAATATGATTTGAATATAATGTAATATGGATTGAATATAATCTAATATGGATTGAATATAATGGAATATGATTTGAATATAATGGAATATGGATTGAACATTATGTAATATGGATTGAATATGATATAATATGGATTGAATATGATGTAATATGGATTGAATATAATGGAATATGATTTGAATATGACGTAACATGGATTGAATATAATGTAATATGGATTGAATATGGTGTAATATGGATTGAATATGATGTAATATGGATTGAATATAATGGAATATGATTTGAATATGACGTAACATGGATTGAATATAATGTAATATGGATTGAATATGGTGTAATATGGATTGAATATGATGTAATATGGATTGAATATAATGGAATATGATTTGAATATGACGTAACATGGATTGAATATAATGTAATATGGATTGAATATAATGGAATATGGATTGAACATTATGTAATATAGATTGAATATGGTGTAATATGGATTGAATATGATGTAATATGGATTGAATATAATGGAATATGATTTGAATATGACATAACATGGATTGAATATAATGTAATATGGATTGAATATGGTGTAATATGGATTGAATATGCATAATATGGATTGAATATTATTTAATATGGATTGAATATGATGTAATATGGATTGAATATAATGGAATATGGATTGAATATAATGGAATATACTTCCCTTGACACAAGTCACTTTCATTTAAGCCGAAGGTATTTCATGTTAATTTATTTCTTTTAAGGGTTTTTTTATGCTCATCAAGATTATGGATAGAAGAGCTTCCAGCTCAGATCTCCAGTGTCCACATCAAGCACTCCCAGGTCAGGAATAGCACAGTTAGATGCAGAGTAAAGCTTCCGCTACTCTGCCAATGTTATGCCTCAGCTCCAGCCTCAGAACAGTGTCCCCTACTGCACCATTGTTTCAATTTCCCACACCAGAATGTATTTGGCAATTGCCCAACTATGGGCAGTTCTGTGCTTTGGGTGTTAGGAACTAGATTGCGATACCAAAAAAATTTCATGCAAGGTCCTTACAGCTAGCGGGAAAAAAAGAGAATTCCATCCCTTCAATCTGGACACGATTTGAAAGCTAGGATCTAATCCATTGACCCACTCAGCCTCTTCCTTCAAATCAGCTTATTTCCTGCATGTGAGTATTGCAACAACAACAACAACTTGCATTTATATAGCACCTTTAACACAGTAAAACGTCCCGAGGCGCTTCACGGGAGCGTAATCAGACAAAGATTGACACTGAGCCAAAGAAGGAGACATTAGGACAGGTGAGGTAGGTTTTCAGGAACGTCTTAAAGGATGAGAGAGGGGTGGAGAGGTTTAGGGAGGGAATTCCAGAGATTAGGGTCTAGACAGCGGAAGGCACGGCCGCCAACGGTGGGGCAGAATTAATTCAAAAACAAGGTGAGGCCACAGCCCAGTCATGGTTGAGTCCACCCCTGGGAGTAGGACTACTCTGATTTTAAAATCTATATTTATCTTAACAGTTAAAATTCATGTCAGATTGATAATGGTGGTTTGACATTATTAGTGAATGCACAATGGACAGATTCTGCCTGAATGCTCCTGTTGACTCACATCTCTCTGATATATAAATAAGTCTCTTTCTGCTATTCCGTGCAATCCACTGATGGTTAGAATTGTAGACATTTGCAGTGCAGGAGGAGAGCATTTGGCCCAGCGTGTCTGTGCCAGCTCTTTACAAGAGCATTTCAAAACAGAGCGAACAAGTGCTAGACCTGTACAGAAGGTTATGGAAGTTTAAATTAATGATTTTGTGTCGCTGTGGTACCAGAGACTAGCAGGATGTGAGTTTGTGTCAAACCTCCACTTGGTGAGCTCCTACTGTTGGCTGTACCATCAGGTGGCAATGCTGGGCAGAGATCAAGACCCCCCATCCCTCTTCCCCTCCTCTCCGCCTTGACAGGGATCAAAGGAAAATCAGAGGATGAGTTACCAGCTTAGGCCTCTCCGTACCATACGCAGTTACATAGAATGTTATGGCACAGAAACAGGCCATTCGGCCCAATTAGTCTATGCTCCACAGCACCCTCCTCACGCCTTACTTCATCTCACCTTGTCAACATATCCATCTATTCCTTTCTCCCTCATGTAGTTACCTAGCTTCCCCGCAACCTGCAAACTCCCATGTTCCATCGTTGGTCTGTGCTCAGTTGGCTAACATTTTGGGACACAGTATACGAGTAATTGGAGACGTGACATGCGGTGAGTGTAGCGAGCTCAGGAGGAACAGGTGACTTTGGACCTCTGGTTCCCAAAGCTCTCCAGCACTGGGGGTGTTTTCCTCGCCTCATGTCTGGGTCTGTTGTAGACTAATCGATAGAGATTGATTGCCATGATTAGTCAAGAACTCCATTGTGGTTGTATCACGTGACTACCGGGATGGTAGAAGGGGAACCAGATGCACCTTGGTCTTATTGCGTCGAGCAATTCCTATCTCAGTCAGAATGAAAGGAAGACTTGTATTTATAGAGCACTTTTCACAACCACCGGATGTCCCAAAGCACTTTACAGCCAATGAAGTATTATTTTGAGGTGTAATTTCTTTTGTACTGTAGGGAACGCAGCAGTCAATTTGCACACAGCAATGGAATAGTGACCGGATAATCTGTTTCAGTGATGTTGATTGAGGAATAAATATTGGTTCTTAACTCTCCTGCTCTTCTTCGAAATAGTGTCATGGGATCTTTTACATCCACCTGAAAGAGCAGACGGAGCCTTGGTTTAACGTCTCATCTGAAAGACGGCACCTCCGACAGTGCGGCACTCCCTCAGTACTGCACTGGGAGCGTCAGCCTAGATTTTTTGTGCTCAAGCCTCTAGAGTGGGCTTAGAACCCACAACCTTCTGTCTCAGAGGTGAGGGTGCATTCCACTGAGCCACAGCTGACACTGTGGCAGTGGGTTATTACAATAGGAGGAAAAAGTCAGCCAGGATTGCCACTGCTGATGGCTATCCAGTGAGCTCTGCTGGAACGTGCATGTGTGGATGTCAGGTGAGGGACAGGGATGATGATCCACCCCCAATGGTGAACAGTCTGCCTGCACACTCTGCTAAAGGCTCACACATAAACCCCAGCCTTGGGCAAGGTATCAGTGGGCTGCCAGTGCTTATGGAACCGTCACCCTGCAACAGGTATGGTGACATAGTGATTATGGTGCTCGACTAGCAACCCAAATCGGTCATCAGTTCAAATCTCACCATGACAAATGGTGACATTGAATTGGTTCACAGATATTCTTCAGGGAATGGGACCTGTCACCTCTACTTGGTCTGGCCAACACATGCTTGTAGTTGACTCTTAATGCCCTCTGAGGTGACCTAGCAAGCTAATCAGTTGAGAAGGCAAATCCTTGGAGCAAAGAAATGTGGGGGAAATTAGAGATGGGAGGAAGGTTTTCAAAATGACTGGACTACCAGAGTTCCACTAGTAAACTGTGTGAAATGTTAAAGGACTCTTGGATGTTAACCACAAGATTTAAAATGAAATGGAATATGTAAATATATTTCCCCCTCAGAGCTGACCCCCCATTTTCCTCCCCCACACACAGGAAAATAGCAGAATCACTACCTTAGGGAATAGCGATGCCTGCTAGTATCACTGAACAATTATTAATTTCACCTC
Source organism: Somniosus microcephalus (assembly GCF_052327205.1). Classification (NCBI taxonomy): domain Eukaryota; kingdom Metazoa; phylum Chordata; class Chondrichthyes; order Squaliformes; family Somniosidae; genus Somniosus; species Somniosus microcephalus. Next base: position 8,539,416 of record NC_141010.1, read on the forward strand.
TGAAAACGAACAATGAACTTGACAGCAATTAGAGCAGCTGCGTTAATTAAATATAAAAATTACTTTGATGTGAGAGTGGATGATTCATCTGTCTATAGATAGGTTGATGCCTGGAGTGACAGTTCAGCAGCACACCCACATGCAGCTTTTACCATTCTGTCGATGATGGGATAGAACAGCCTTACCGGATTTAAAAAAAAAATCATTTGTGGGCATCGCCAACATTTATTGCCCTTAACTGAGTGGCTTGCTAGGCCATTTCAGAGGGCAGTTAAGAGTCAACCACATTGCTGTGGGTCTGGAGTCACATATCAGCCAGACCGGGTAAGGACAGCAGATTTCCAGATTTTTTTTTAATGACAATCCAGTAGTTACATGGTCACCATTACTGATGGGTCACATTGTCCGCATGCCTGATACGAGACTCCCAAAACAAGCGCTCTACTCGGAGCTCCGGCACGTCAAGAGAGCCCCAGGTGGGCAGAGGAAATGCTTCAAGGACACCCTCAAAGCCTCCTTGAAGAAGTGTAACATCCCCATCGACACCTGGGAATCCCTGGCCCAAGACCGCACAAAGTGGAGGAGAAGCATCCGGGAAGGCGCTGAACACCTCAGGTCTCTTCGCCGGGAGCAAGCGGAAGCCAAGCGCAAACAGCAGAAGGAGCACACGTCAACCCAAGCACCCCACCCACCCGCCCCTTCAACCACCATCTGCCCCACCTGTGACAGAGACTGTAGGTCCTGCATTGGACTCATCAGTCACCTGCAAACTCATTTTTAATGTGGAAGCAAGTCACCCTCAGTTCCGAGGGACTGCCTAAGAAGAGAAGAATTACTGATGGTAGCTTTCTGTTCCAGATTTATTTAATTAACTGAAATTAAATTCCCCAGCTACCATGGTGGGATTTGAACTGACACCTCTGGGATCATTAGTCCAGGCCACTGGATTACTAGTCTAGAAACATAACCATTATGCTACCGTCCACTTTTTTAAAATTCGCTTATGGGATCTGGGCGTCACTGGCAAGGCCAGCATTTATTGCCCATCCCTAGTTGCCCTTGTGAAGGTGGCGGTGAGCCGCCTTCTTGAACCGCTGCAGTCCGTGTGGTGAAGGTGCTCCCTCAGTGCTGTTAGGGAGGGAGTTCCAGGATTTTGACCCAGCGACGATGAAGGATCGGCGATATATTTCTAAGTCAGGAAGGTGTGTGACTTGGAGGGGAACTTGGAGGTGGTGGTGTTCCTCAATGCATGCAGGACTGAACCTGCACCAGCCCTCTCTGATAACTTTGAATGAAACCGAGTGAATATATCATTTAAATTTAATTCTCATCTTGTTAAATTCTTGTTTTTCTGTCTGCTTTTAGGGGTTTGAGACCTTGCCATTTATTTTTATATCACAATATATATTAATGATCTAGACAAGGGAACTAGATGTAATATCTCCAAATTTGCAGACGACACAAAGCTGGGTGGGCGTGTGTGCTGTGAGGAGGATGCCGAGAAACTCCAGGATGATTTGGACAGGTTGGGTGATTGGGCAAAAGCATGGCAGATGCAATATAACGTGGATAAATGTGAGGTTATCCACTTTGGTGGCAAAAACAGGAAGGCAGATTATTATCTGAATGGCAATAGATTGGGAGAAGGGGAAGTGCAACGAGACCTGGGTGTCCTTGTGCACCAGTCGCTGAAGGTAAGCATACAGGTGCAGCAGGCGGTTAAGAAGGCAAATGGCATGTTGGCCTTCGTAGCGAGAGGGTTTGAGTACAGGAACAAGGATGTCTTGCTGCAGTTGTACAGGGCCTTGGTGAGACCACATCTTGAGTATTGTGTGCAGTTTTGGTCGCCTTATCTGAGGAAGGATGTTCTTGCCATGGAAGGAGTTCAGTGAAGATTCACCAGGCTGATACCTGGGATGGCAGGAATGACATACGAGGAGAGATTGGGTCGATTGGGCTTGTACTCGCTGGAGTTTAGAAGAATGAGAGGGGATCTCATTGAAACTTATAAAATTCTGACAGGACTGGACAGACTAGATGCAGGAAGGATGTTCCCGATGGCGGGGGAGTCCAGAACCAGGGGTCAGTCTAAGGATAAGGGGTAAGCCATTTAGGACAGAGATGAGGAGGAATTTCTTCATCCAGAGAGTGGTGAACCTGTGGAATTCTCTACCACAGAAGGCAGTAGAGGCCAATACATTAAATATATTCAAGAAGGAGTTGGATATATTTCTTAAGGCTAAAGGGATCAAGGGGTATGGGGAAAAAGCAGGGGCCAGGTACTGAATTTGGATGATCAGCCATAATCTCATTAAATGGTGGAGCAGGCTCGAGGGGCTGAATGACCACCTCCTGCTCCTATCTTCTATGTTTCTATGTTTCTATATCATGTAGATTAAAAAAATAAAATAAAGATTAAAAACAGAAAATACTGGCAACACTCAGCAGGTCTGGCAGCATCTGTGGAAGGTCGAGCTAACGTTTCAGGTGGGTGACCCTTCCTCCTGCATGTTCCTGGCATTTTCTGTTTTATTTCTGATTTCCAGGGTCTGTGCCTTTTGGGGCTTAAAGGATTAAATTGTGAGGCCAGCTTATATAAACTTGGCTTGTATTCCCTTGAATTTAAGAGGTTGATGGGTGATCTGATCGAGCTGTTTAAAATGTTAAAAGGATTCAACAGGTTAGATACAGAGAAACTATTTCCTCTGGTGAGGGGGATCAAGAACAAGGGGGCATCACCTTAACATTAGAGCCTTGCTGGTCAGGAGTGAAATCGGGAAGCACTTTTCACACAAAGGATGGTAGAAATTTGGAATTTTCTCTTCCCCCAAAAGGCAACGGATGCTGGGCCTTCAATTGAAATGTTCAAAACTGTGATGGACAGATTTTTGTTCAGTAAGGGTATCAAGGGATGTGGATCAAAATGGATTTGAGGTACAGATCAGCACTGATCTAATTGAATGAGGGGAATAACAACAGAAAATGCTGGAAAAACTCAGCAGGCCAGGCAACATCCGTGGAGAGAAATTAGAGTCAACGTTTCGGGTGAAAACCCCTTTGTCAAGACTAAAGAGGCACAGGGAATGAAATGGATTAAGAGGCCAGGCTGGGAGAGAACAAAAGAGAAGAGACATTAAGAGGTATTCAAAACGAGACGAGATGGTGATCGGACTAGTGGAGACAAAAGACGGCTCTAGATTAGGTGTGAAATGCGCTGGCAGAATGGGAGACAGCTGTCATGTGGGAGAGAGAAAAAAAAGAAAGTGGGGGGGGGGGGGGGGAGGCCAAAACAAAGGTGTGGATGAGGGAGCAGACTCAAGGGGCTGAAAGGCCTCCTCCTGTTCCTAATGCTATGCATTATTTAGCTTTTTTTTTAAAACGGAAAACTTTATTTTTTGGGGTGGGGCGAGAGGAAGGGACCTGTATAATCTTCCTCATGGTGATGTCATGTGAGAGGGACATCATGATGCACATCAGTGCAATGTGCGTCATCTCATTGTAGGCTTTGCAAGCAATTAACACAAAGGTCTGTCAAACACTTCTTCTTGGAGACAGTGTCTCTTTAATAAAAAAAAACCCAGACAATGCATTCTGTGTGGCTCCCTGCTCGGAGGAAGCAGGGAGATGGATCGTCTGCCTTCTCAATGTTTAATAAAATGTGCAGGATGAGGCAGGTTAAAGATAACAGGAAACCAGTCACGCTGTTGTTTTTTTCCCAAAGTAGAGAACACCTTTGGCATGAACATGGATATATATGATTAAATAGGCGAGCAACGTGTACAGTCCAGATTTGAGAGTGCAACAATTAGCTTTTGTGACAGCCTAATATCTGCCTTTACTGAGAGATGTCAAGAGGAGCGTGGAAGCGCTCCCAATTCGCGGTATATAAATCACCAAATGAAATCGACTTGAAACGACAATTTGCCACCTAGTCCAGTCCTGCCTTTTAGGAATGCTCTTTCATGTCCAGTCCGGGTACACTCTTGCAGCTACATGAAGGGATTTGCTGTTTGCACCGGGAGTAACAATAATATATATATTTTAAAAATCATCTTATATACAAATAAAAAGCAGAACGAAGATAGAAGGAGGGAGGAAAGGAATGTAGGAAGAAAGTTTAAGAGGCGAGAGTCAAAATGACTGAAGCGAAAGATTAGGTAAAACCCGAATTTAAAACGTTTTAAATCCAGTTGAACGCTTCAAGCTCGCCTGATCAGAATTTCTAACGAAATCTTGATGTTAACCTGGGTGAGATTGTTCCATTTCTCTACGCGGCGATGGGTAACATCGCTTTCACTGAACGAGTAACACAGAATTGAAAAAAAAATCTTGTTAAACTTACTTAAACTCAGGACTGAGGTCGGGTTTCAGTCCGTAGAATGAAGAGGACATAGTCATCATCCACCTGGGGACTAATTTATAATCTTCACAGTCTAAGAACGGGCTGGACCACTTGACGTGGCTTTTGTCGATCAGGTAGCTGTCTCCTTGGCTCCATTTGGGGGTGTCCAGGGTTTTAAGATCGTTGTTTAAGATCCGCTTGTTGAGATAAGGCGTCCTTTGGTATTTCAGCCCATTGAACCACTCGCTCTCCGAAGTCTGGTTCTCCAGGTAGTCCGAAGCGGAGGACAGTTCCTGCAGGAAGATCCCATTCTGATACTTGGTTGCCTGCAGCACCAGGTGAGATTTGGAAGGTATGGTCGCTACGTCGAGATGCAGCATCGCCCTGTAGATTTTGGGATCTCCTTCGACGATACTCCTCACTAAGGCATGGTACCACTCGATGTCATCCTTGACACTGGACTCCCGAATGTCATTGGTCTGAAAGACCAAGTTGAGGAAGTTGGTGGCATGGATCATGGTGTCTATCGCCCCGTGCACCAAAGAGTAGAGGCTCACGGCTGGTTCGCCTTTCACGCCTCTGATCTCTACCCGTCTGGTGCAGTTAACCTGCAATAGCTTGGCGGCATCTCCAGAGTAGAGGAAATAGGTGGCAGCCTCGGATGTCTCCGGGTCTGGTCTCTCCAAGTTGCCTTCTGGAGACATGACCAGCACAGGGATCTGTGATACATTCCAGTCCCTGTGGAGCCCAGGCTGGGGGTTGGTCTTGTGGTTCTGAAGCCCCCCGAACCCACCAAACACCCCAATGTGGACATAGAGAATCACGCGCAGCATAGACATGGCCAGATGGCGGAGCGTGTGACTCCTTCCCGGTCAGGTTACAGTCCAATCTCCCAAACTGGCAATCGACGCACCGCTAGCAAGTGGCATTCAAAAGGCTTGTTGCTGAGCATGGCGGGGCTGGGCACGCCTCAACCAACCGCCCAAGTTGTCTCGCTGGCTTTTGATGAAACTCATGCGGTTGCAGTTCATTGTGGTCCCAAGTCATAGAGACTCAGGGTCTTGCTGGCGGGGTGTGCGAGTCATGCTCGCCTTGAGCGTCTTATTCCAGTCCAGCAGGAACCCATGGGCGATCTGATGTGGATGTGTTGCTGGAACCTATCTCCTGCTTCCCTCTGCCTCCATCTCCCCAGCTTTGGACCGGAGCGAGCTATCAGACCAGGACAGCCGCAGCTCTCCGCCTTTTAATATCACATCTCCTAATGTCATGCCTTTTAATCGAAGCACATTACAGGAGAGAATGTTAAAAATAGCCCAGGCATAAAAAGTGGGAAAGACCATTTCAACAGGGGCATTTTTTTTTGGAAGGAAAAAAAAATCTCGATATTTTTTCATTCTCAAATAGTGCATTCTCGATGATGAAAGCAAATCGCTCACCATGACAACGGGAGACATGAAATCAACATGCATGCTCCATCCTTGAGCAGCCGGGAGCTGGGAGATTGACATTTACCAGGTCGAGTCTCCTCTCGAGCTGATCTGTCAGAAAAAGCATCTCAGCCCAACCCTGGAACAACCTTTCATTGTGCATTCGGAGCAACTGAATCTTGTCTCCCGTCTCAATCCCAATCTCTGACCTTGCAACTATCTGACTGCTGATTCAAGAAACTAGAATTTATTCCCCTCACGCTTAAGGTACATTATTGCGGTAAAGTTAATTGTCTTTTTTCCGTACATTTGACTGTTTGAGAGCAGCAAGTCTTAGAGAGATGCCCTGGTTGTCCTCTCCATATTCGAGCCTGAATCCAGATGGAAACCCACGCGCCCAATGAACCTGGTTGGCAGCTTTTTTTTAATCGGTGCGTGTTCAGCCAAATAACTTCTGCACATTTATCTGTCGTTAATGTGCAAAATACAACCAGAAAATGCAAACCGGGTCCCTGCAGATGGCCTCTGACTGGCGTTTGCTGGAAGGTACGGGCAGAAGGGGCGAGGCAACTTGTGCAACCAGTGCCTGTGGTGTGTGTGGTGTGCGCGCCTTTTGCCTTGTCTCGGTTGAGTCGGCTTATACAGTCTAACTCTAATCTGCCAACTTTGTAAGGGATTGGCCTGGGCACCAGGGAGAACTCCCCTGCTCTTCTTCGAAATAGTGCCATGGGATTTTTTTAACCTCCATCTGAGAGAGGGCACAGACGGGGCCTTGGTTTAATGTCTCATCCGAAAGACGGCACCTCCGACAGTGTAGCACTCCCTCAGCACTGCACTGGGAGTGTCAGCTTAGATTTCTGTGCTCCAGTCTCTGGAGTGGGACTGGAACCCACAACCTCCTTTGACTATAAGTCTAACCAAGAGCAGCCGTGCATACTAATACAAAAGCAAAATACTGCGGATGCTGGAAATCTGAAATAACAACAGAAAAATGCTGGAAACACCCAGCAGATCAGGCAGCATCTGTAGAAAGAGAAACAGTGTCAACGTTTCAGGTCTGGGACCCTTCATCAGAACACAGGGTCCCAGACCGGAAACGTTGACTCTGTTTTTGTCTCCACGGATGCTGCCTGACCAGCTGAGTGTTTCCAGCATTTTTCGTTGTTATTTCAGTCGTACATACTGTTGGATATTTCCTTCCTTATCCTTATCCAGCATGCACCGCCTGATACTGTGGTGGAAACAGATTCAACAGTAGCTTTCAAAAGGGAATTGGATAAATATTTGAAGGAGAAAAAATTGCAGGGATCTGGGGAAAGAGCGGGAGGAGTGGGACTAACTGGATTGCTCTTCGAAAGAGCCGGCACAGACTCGATGGGCCGAATGGCCTCCTTCTGTGCTATACTATTCTATGATTCTATAGGTACACGGCTGGCGGGGGCCCTGGGATCTCCTCACCTTTCTGCGGCACATTCCTGGGCCATGCCAAGCTTCTCCGCTTTGCCAGATTTTCCACACTTCCCTCCCCCTCTGTTATTCTGTTGTCACCATTTACACCTCCTCTTGACCCATCTTTTGTCTCTTGTCTCATTATTACCCCCTTTCCCCTTGCAACAGAATCCTCACAGGTAGGTTTTAAGGAGCGTCTTAAAGAAAGAGAGAGAGACGGAGAGGTTTAGGGAGGGAATTCCAGAGCTTAGGGCCCAGGCAGCTGAAGGCACGGCCGCCACTGGTGGAGCGATGGAAATCGGGGATGCGCAAGAGGTCAGAATTGGAGGAGCGTAGAGATTTCGGAGGGTTGTGGGGCTGGAGGAGGTTCCAGAGATAGGCATCGAGCTGTAAATATATAATACGTTGCTACAAATAAATAGACAGAGAATCTGGCATTTAAAAAAAATTCAGGCATGGGATGTGGGCGCCGCTGGCAAAGGCCAGCATTTATTGCCCATCCCTAATTGCCTTTGAAAAGTTGGTGGTGAGCTGCCTTCTTGACAACTGAGTGGCTGGCTGGGCCATTTCAGAGGGTAGTTAAGAGTCAAGCACATTGCTGTGGGTCTGGCGTCTCATATAGGCCAGACCAGGTAAGGACTGCAGATTTCCTTCCCTAAAGGACATTAGTGAACCAGACATTTTTTTTTACAGCAATCCAGTAGTTTCATGGTCACCATTACTGATATTAGCTTTTCATTCCAGATTTATTACCCAGCTGCCGTGGTGGGATCTGAATTCATGTACTTTGGATCATTAATGTAGGTCTCTGGATTATTAACCCAGTAACATAACCACTACGTTACCAGTCCCACTTTGAGAGAGCTGAATTAACAGACATCGGTGAAAAAAAAATCAATTCAACCCCACCATGGGATTCAGTACCACCTCTGGGTCAGTTTCTCCCGTGACACCATTGGAATTAAATAATTAAGTAATTTGCAACCAAGGAGCTATCAATATAAACAATTCTTCTATGTAACGAATTTATTTTTAAAGTAGTCCCGATGCCGAGGCCCTACTTGGTTTTACTGGCCCTTTAAATCGAATTTTTGTGAAATGTTACTGCCCTCAAGGTGCGTGAACCTAAGAACATAAGAAATAGGAGCAGGATTGGCCATTTGGCCCCTCGAGCCTGCTCCGCCATTCAATAAGATCATGGCCGATCTTCTACCTTATCTCCACTTTCCTGCACTATCCCCATATCCCTCGATTCCTTTAATAGTCAAAAATCTATCGATCTCTGTCTTGAATATACTCAACGACTGGGGTAGAGAATTCCAAAGATTCACCACCCTCTGAATGAAGACATTTCTCCTCATCTCAGTGCTAAATGGCCGACCCCTTATTCTGAGACTGTGACCCCTGGTTCTAGACTCCCCAGCCAGGGGAAACATCCTCCCTGCATCTACCCTGTCAAGCCCTGTAAGAATTTGATATGTTTCAATGAGATCACCTCTCATTCTTCTAAACTCTAGAGAATATAGGCCTAGTCTACTCAATCTCTCCGCATAGGACAATCCCCCCATCCCAGGAACCAGTCTGGTGAACCTTCGTTACACTCCCTCTATAGCAAGTATATCCTTCCTTAGGTAAGGAGAACAAAACTGAAACAGGCAAGATCTGTGCATCTTCCCTGGGAATGTAACCAGGAGTCATCAGGCCATTACATTCCCAATACGCAGAGTCTACTGCCGAATTGGCACCCATGGGTTAATCTGCGTTGCACCGTTTGTGTGGTTTGCTGGTTTCTGGTACTCAGGTAGGGAGGATGTTTCCCCTGGCTGGGGAGCCTATAACCAGGGGTCACAGTCTCAGAATAAGGGGTCAGCCATTTAGCACTGAGATGAGGAGGAATTTCTTCACCCAGAGAGTGGTGAACCTGTGGAATTCTCTACCACACAAGACAGTTGAGGCCAATTCATTAAATATATTCAAGAAGGAGTTAGATATATTTCTTAAGGCTAAAGGGATCAAGGGATATGGGGAAAAAGCAGGGACAGGGTACTGAATTTGGATGATCAGCCATGATCTCATTAAATGGTGGAACAGGCTCGAGGGGCCGAATGGCCTACTCCTGCTCCTATCTTTTATGTTTCTATGTTTCCAGACTTTGGCTACTGATCAAAAGATCAAATAGGTTTGTTGCCTTGAAGTTATTAATAGCAATGTTACCTATATGTAAAAGAACTTGTTCATTCAATTGTATTGCTTCATATAGCTTTATAAACAATAATGAGAAATATTCTTATTCCCTACAATACGCGCCATTATTCTGTGTCATCTGTTTAACTGTTGTTAGTTGCAATATTGTTAAATTTTAATTTAACAAAAATCTAAAAAAATCTAGAACAAGGGGGCATAGTCTCAGATTAAGGGGTCGGCTATTTAGGACTGAGATGAGGAGGAATGTCTTCACTCAGAGGGTGGTGAATCTTTGGAATTCTCTCCCCCAGAGGGCTGTGGCGGCTCAGTCATTGAGTATATTCACGACAGAGATCGATAGATTTTTGGATATTAAGGGAATCGAGGGATTTGGGGATAGTGCGGGAAAGTGGAGTTGATGGAGAAGATCAGCCATGATCTTATTGAATGGCGGAGCAGGCTCGAGGAGCCAAATGGCCGACTCCTGCTCCTATTTCTTATGTTCTTATAAATTCATCTGACAAACTCTAAAAGGAGTGAATTTTCGAGCTATTAAAATGTGGACAACCACAAACAGTACTCAAAGGGAAACATCTCGCCACTGAAATTCATCTCCCTCTGAAAGCAGTCAGTTCTGTGAACGTCAGACTCCATTTACAGGCCTGATAGTGGCTCGGTGGGTAGCACACTTGTTCCTCTGAATCAGAAGGTTGTGGATTCCAGCCCCACTCCAGGGACTTAAACACATAAATCTATGCTGACCCTCCCGAGTGAGTGCTGCACTGTCTTTTGGATGAGACGTTAAACCGAGGCCCCGTCTGCTCTCTCAGGTGGACGTAAAAGATCCCAAGGCACTATTTTGAAGAAGAGCAGAGGAGTTATCCCCGGTGTCCTGGGGCCAATATTTATCCCTCAATCAACATCACTAAAGACAGATTATCTGGTCATTGCTGTTTGTGGGAGCTTGCTGTGCGCAAATTCGCTGCCGCATTTCCTGCGTTGCAACAGTGACTGCACTTCGAAAATTACTTCAGTTACTGTAAAGCGCTTTGGGACGTCCAGTGGTCGTGTAAGGTGCTATAGAAATGCAAGTCTTTCTTTTTACCTCAGCTCCTGCGAGTAGGATATTATTTAATGGTGGCTCCATTGTTGTTGAATCAAAAAGAAGGGGCAATTTGAGAACCTGAGAGGTTCGAAGCTGCAAGTCGCTTCAGTTCAGGATACCTTTTGCTTTTTTGGTATGTGATCAGATAGAAGGGTGTGTTTCGCTCCCAGCTTTGCGTGATGATATGTTTTGACACATTTATGGTGATAGTAGAAAGATTACAAGAATGCAAAACCAATTGAAGACAAGTTCTTTTGAAGCACGAGAATTTTACATTTCCTCTGAAGTGTAATTAATGCATTAAGGATTTTCACATTGTATGTATGGTAAGATATGTTGTTCTTATCATATTTGCTGAATTTTTATGCTCCCAGTCAATACTCCTTTATAAATAAACTGGCCAATTTCCCATGTGTTTCACATGGGGGGAGTCAAGTCTTCAGGTAAAGCAAAGTTAGAGGCTGGGGGCAGGGGGGTGCGGTAATTGGACCAGGCGTGCAGACGTAATACAGGCTCCATTTTAAAGTGGTACATTCTGTCTTTATTTTTGCTAACAATCTCTTGTGTGGAACCTTATCAAATTCCTTCTGGAAGTCCATATAGACAACATCCATAGACACCCCCTTATCTGCCCCATTAGTGACCTCCTCAAAAAATTCAACTAGATTAGTCAGACAGGGCTTACCCTTAACAAAGCCATGTTGGCTCTCTCTGATCAGCTCATATTTGTTCAAATGCTCAGTCACTCTATCCCTAATGACAGATTCTAGTAGCACTCAACTGACATTAAACTGACAGGCCTATAGTTACCTTGTCTCTCTCTCTCTCTCCCAACCTTCATAAATAATGGAGTGACATTTCAAATGTAACAGCACAATTCCTGAATTAGGAGAGCTTTGAAAGATTTCACAGTGGCCTTTAGTGTGTCTTTAGAACGTTCCCTCTGCCCACCTTTGTTGCGATATCTGGACTGCGACTCACCGTAGAAGACTGGTTTGGGAATTCCATGATCAGCCATGCGAACGACAGGCCCAGACCAACACAACTGCACCTTTTTGATCATGGCCTTGTGGCACTTGGAGGCCATCAGTGTCGGGCCACCTGTCCTGCCACTTATTTTGCTGGTACTGGATGAAGGAAGAATGTTGGCCAGGATACTCATCGTGCCTTGGGATCTTTGATGCCCATTTGAACCACCGGAACAGACGTTTCATCTGGAAAGGATTGCACTTCTGACAATGCAGCACTCCCTCAATCCAGCACTGAAGTGTCAGCCTAGATTATGTGCTCAGGTTCCTGGAGTGGGGCTTGAAGCCTCAGCCCTCTGACTCAGAGGCGAGAATCCTCAATTTAAATAAAGGAAACTACGATGGTCTGAGGAGCGAGTTGGGTAGGATTGATTGGGGAATGGCACTCAAAGGGTTGACGGTGGATAGGCAATGGCAAACATTCAAAGACCGAATGGATGAGCTACAGAATTTGTTCATCCCAGTTTGGCATAAAAATAAAACAAAAAAGGTGACTCAACCGTGGCTAACAAGGGAAATTAGGGATAGCATAAGATCCAAGGAGAGGACATATAAATTGGCTAGAAAAAGCAATAATCCTGAGGATTGGGAGCAGTTTAGGATTCAACAAAGGAGGACAAAGGGATTAATTAAGAAAGGGAAAATAGAATATGAGAGTAAGCATAAAAACTGACTGTAAAAGCTTTTATAGATATGTGAAGAGAAAAAGATTGGTGAAGTCAAGCGTAGGTCCCTTACAGTCAGAATCAGGGGAATTTATAATGGGAAACAAGGAAATGGCAGACCAACTAAATTCATACTTTGCTTCTGTCTTCACAAAGGAGGACACAAATAACCTCCCAGAGATGCCGGGGAACATAGGGTCTGATGAAAGGGAGGAACTGAAATAAATCAGTATTTGTAGGGAAATGGTGTTAGGAAAATTGATGGGACTGAAGGCCGATAAATCCCCAGGGCCTGATGGTCTACATCCCAGGGTACTTAAGGAGGTGGCCCTAGAGATAGTAGACGCATTGCTGGTCATCTTCCAGAACTCGATAGACTCTGGAACGGTACCCATGGCTTGGAGGGTAGCTAATGTTACCCCACTATTCAAAAAAGGTGGTAGAGAAAAAGCGGGGAATTATAGACCAGTAAGCCTGACATCGGTGGTGGGGAAAATGCTAGAGTCTATTACAGTATAAAAGATGTAATAGCAGAGCACTTGGAAAGCAGTGACAGGATCGGACAAAGTCAACATGGATTTACAAAAGGTAAATCATGCTTGACTAATCTACTGGAATTTTTTGAGGATGTAACTGGTAAAATAGATAAAGGAGAACCAGTGGATGTGGTGTATTTGGACTTTCAGAAGGCTTTCGATAAGGTCCCACATAAGAGATTAGCGTGCAAAATTAAGGCACATGGGATTGGGGGCAAGGTATTGACTTGGATAGAGAATTGGTTGGTGGACAGAAAGCAAAGAGTTGGAATAAACGGGTCGTTTTCTGAGTGGCAGGCAGTGACTAGTGGGGTACCGCAAGGATCGGTCCTAGGACCCCAGCTGTTCACAATATATATTAATGATCTAGACGAGGGAATTGGATGTAATATCTCCAAATTTGCAGACGACACAAAGCTGGGTGGGAGGGTAAGCTGTGAGGAGGATGTCGTGAAACTCCAGTACGATTTGGACAGGTTGGGTGATTGGGCAGAAACATGGCAAATGCACTATAATGTGGATAAATGTGAGGTTGTCCACTTTGGTGGCAAAAACAGGAAGGCAGATTATTATTTGAATGGCAATAGATTGGGAGAAGGGGAAGTGCAAAGAGACCTGGGTGTTATTGTGCACCAGTCGCTGAAGGTAAGCATGCAGGTGCAGCAGGCGGTTAAGAAGGCAAATGGTATGTTGGCCTTCGTAGCAAGAGGGTTCGAGTACAGGAACAAGGATGTCTTGCTACAGTTGTACAGGGCCTTGGTGAGACCGCACCTTGAGTATTGTGTGCAGTTTTGGTCACCTTACCTGAGGAAGGACGTTCTTGCCATGGAGGGAGTGCAGCGAAGATTCACCAGGCTGATACCTGGGATGGCAGGAATGACGTATGAGGAGAGATTGTGTCGATTGGGCTTATACTCACTGGAGTTTAGAAGATTGAGAGGGGATCTCATCGAAACCTATAAAATTCTGTCAGGTCTGGACAGACTAGATGCAGGAAGGATGTTTCTGATGGCCGGGGAGTCCAGAACCAGGGGTCGTAGTCTAAGGATAAGGGGTAAGCCATTTAGGACTGAAATGAGGAGGAATTTCTTCACCCAGAGAGTGGTGAACCTGTGGAATTCTCTGCCACAGAGGGCGGTGGAGGCCAGTTCATTAAATATATTCAAGAAAGAATTGGATATATTTCTTGAGGCTAAAGGGATCAAGGGATATGGGGAGAAGGCAGGGACAGGGTACTGAATTTGGAAGATCAGCCACGATCTCATTGAATGGCGGAGCAGGCTCGAAGGGCCGAATGGCCTACTCCTGCTCCTATCTTCTATGTTTCTATGTTTCTATGTTAATTGGGCAAAGCTGACAAGCTTCAAGGAAGCATCACGAAAAACACAGTAATACAGGAAAATAAAATCTGAACATGATCTGGGAGTGCTGGAATAGTATTTGCATATATTTTCCGTCGTTGTAACACCCGGTAATTGTGCTTGTCTTCACAGAGGCTGGGCTGCCTGCTCAACAAAGGCAGGAACCATCTCACAGGGCATGCAGCAACAAGGCAAAGGCCTGGAATGTGCCACCTTTGCTCAGCACTTTACGCGGTCTAGTGGTGCGAGGAAGTCTACCAGGATTGTGGTGGAGCCTCTGAGAGCATCGTTAGTAACTGATGAGTACCTTTCCTAAGTAATATAATGAAAAGAGTATCTTTTTTTTTTAAAGGATTTGTGCAGTACACTGCAATACGAGTGTGACAAAAAGTGAAGCATTTTTGTTCACGCAAGGTTAGTTATTGGATCTTCTTGTGCTGACCTCAGCACACAAGAGATTAAGGTCAGTTACTGTTAGCTATTTCTGCAAGTTGCAGGGAATTTACGTGACAGTCTGAGATGCCAAAGCTTAGTTTCTGAGGCATTGTTCTTAAGAAGCATTTCTTGACCCCTTTCTGCTCAAGGGTTGTTTGATTTAATTTGGTCAGTTTAACATTTCAGTCAGGTACAGCAACAAGAAGTTGCATTTATACAGCCCCTTTGATGTAGTAAAACGTCCCAAGGCGCGACAGAGGAGCGTTATCGAAGAAAATTTGACACCGAGCCACCTAAGGGGATATTAGGGCAGGTGACCAAAAGCTTGGTCAAAGAGGTGGGTTTTAAGGAGCGTCTTAAAGGAGGAGAGGTGGAGGGGCGGAGAGGTTTAGGGAGGGAACTCCAGAGCTCGGGGCCCAGGCAGCTGAAGGCACGGCCGCCATTGGTGGAGCGATTAAAATCAGGGATGCTCAAGAGGCCAGAATTGGAGGAGAGTAGAGATCTCGGAGGGCTGTACGGCTGGAGAAGGTTACAGAAATAGGGAGGAGTGAGATTATAGAGGAATAGACAAACATTGCCTGGAGGTACAGACAAATAGATGAAAGATGGCTTTGAACTGTACTGTAAAAGGCAGCTGTATTTTATGGAGAAGCAGCCTATGTAATTGGCGCCCCCCTAATGTAGTTGATGTAAGAAAACTACTAGGCACTTGGTCTAAGCGTTAAACAAAGCTTTAATCAACTGTTTTACAACATGGAGGTCTAGTTGTGTCCTTCACTAGTTCCTGTCAAGAATGTCCTGCGCAAGCTGGGCCCGTACCCGAGAATTTATACTCTCCCTGGACAGCGCCACCCACAGGCCACTCAGTTGATTTATGTCAGTAGTTATGTTTAGAATGTCCTTTGTTCTGAGATAGCTTCAATGGATTTAGAATGGCATCTCTGTGGCTGACGTTCTCTCAGCAAGTCTGAAGGGTTTTGAAGCTGTTTGGAGGCTCCATGGTAATGTTGTGTTGAGTTTCCGTGTTCCAGGGAATTGGTTTGTGTCAAGAACTTGTGCAGGAGAAATATATGGTTTTATTGTTTTTGGGGAGCTTATAGCCCAGCCCAGAGCATCTCTTTTGTACTCATGTCCATTCAGTCCCTTATGACCAAGAGCCCTTATCACAACGAGCCTGGCTTTGAACAGGCAAGCTGAAGTGCATTGGTAAAGTTTGAGTTGTGCTTATACATTTATAATTTTGATTTAACATAAAAACTGTTGCTTTTAAGCAGAATCTAGATAGAAACATACGGCACAGGTGGAGGCCATTCGGCCCGTCGTGCCTGTGCCGGCTCTTTGAAAGAGCTATCCAATTAGTCGTACTCCACCTGCTCTTTCCCCATAGACCTGCAAAATTTTCCAGTTCAGGTATTTATCCAAATCCCTTTTAAGAGTTATTATTGAAAGTGCCTCCACCAGCCTTTCAGGCAGTGTGTTGCCAGCAAACTCCCCAAAACAGAACAAACTCTGGCTAAAAATGAACAGTGAAAACCTCCCAAAGTCTGATAAAGTAAAATAAGCAATGATGCGATTTAACTGCTTAAGCCTTGATATGAATCAGTCATTCATGAAAGAAAGACTTATGAAATAATACTGAGCGGCCTATGGGTGGCGCTGTCCAGGGAGAGTATAAATACTCAGGCACGGGCCCAGCTTGCGCAGGACATTCTTAACAGGAACTAGTGAAGGACACAACTAGACCTCCATGTTGTAAAACAGTTGATTAAAGCTTTGTTTAATGCTTAGACCAGGTGCCTAGTAGTTTTCTTACGTAAGCCTCATGCTCCGTTCGTAGGTAGATCACTTCTTTTATGTGCAGTACGAGCTTTTCATCATCTATTTATAAGCCTCTTTATAACTCTATAATTTTTATTTAAACATTTCAGGGTAGAGTTTCCGCTAGTTGACGTTAGTTTTATCAGCGCAATCCGGCTGAAATCGGCCGAACCACGCAAAAGATCGGGGAATTTTTAAACCTAAGTTACCTCAAGTGCAAATCGAGTTTCCACGACCTTTAGCAAAACACTGTGGATGCTGGAAATCTGAAATAACAACAGAAAATGCCGGAGACACTCGGCAGGTCAGGCAGCATCGAGGAGAGAGAAACAGAGTTAACGTTTCGGATGGAGGACCTTTCGTCAGAGTTGATGAAGGGCCCTCGATCTGAAACGTTGACTCTGTTTTTCTCTCGCTCCTCGATGCTGCCTGACCTGCTGAGTGTTACCAGCATTTTCTGCTGTTATTATCCGCGATCTTTAACGCTGGTTTAAAAATCATTTCGCCCGAAGCCGCCCCACAAAACTGGCCCGACCCCCAGATCCAAATAATGAGAATGGTGAGTTTCCGCCGTTTGTGACTGTTTAAGGAGGCTCTACAAATTGAGCTCCTTTTCTTAAGCGGACAGGCACTAGTCGGCACACTTGAAAAGTTTTCATATTAAAAAAATATTTAATTTACTAAGAAACAGACCAATGAAACTAGTAAATGGTTCTGTATAGTTTATAAAGTCATTTTCAGTGATTTAAAATCAGTACTCACAGGTGGAGGACTGCACACTCTTATTAAAAATGCTTATTTTTTGTGATAAACCCATTTTCAGCTGTATTAATCTTAAATACATCGATGAATATTTTGTAATTAAAAGAAAAATAAGTAAACGATTACGTTCTATTACGCTGACTGATTGCGCTGGTTCGTGGAAGATTTTACATTTGTGATTATGCAAATGAACTCAAGCGGAAACTTGAACTGTGACCTAACCAGCGCAGTTTGCACCCAATGCGGAAACTTGGCCCCTTCATCCTTTTCCTGCTGTCCCGATGATGTTGGTTCTTCCTGTAGTGCTTGCCAGTTCCTTGCCCAACAGGCCGTTCATCGTGCGTGAGCCGAGTGAACGTGGACAGACTGTTCAACCAGGGGGGCCATTACAGTCACGCCTGATCTTGTCGTCACCCAGTGTCCATGGTCCGGCAGAGGTTTCTGGTTAACGATCGGGATCGGGAATCCTGGACAATTTTCCCTTTCCTCACCCAGCTGTGCTCAGTCCAGCTGTAGCAGTAGACTGAGATCAGCGAACTCAACCCAGACCGAGAATCAAACCTGAATAAGCTGAGTGAACCACTGGGAAGGCTATTTCCACCTCCGTAACATCGCCCCTCTCCGCCACTGCCTTGGCTCATCTGCTGTTGATGCCATCATCCATGCCTTGGCTACTTCTAAACTCAACTATTCCAATGCTGTCCTGGTCGGCCTCCCACCATGTACCCTCCATAAATTCGAGCTCATCCAAAACCCTGCTGCCCGTGTCCTAACTCGCACCAAGTTCCGTTCACCCATCACCCCCTGTGCTCGCTGACCTACATTGGCTCCCGGTCCAGCAACGCCTCGGATTTTAAAATTCCCAACGTTGTTTTCAAATCCTTCCACGGTCTCGCCTCTCCCTATCTCTGTAACCTCCTCCAGCCCTACAACCTTCCAGGATCTCTGCACTCCTCCAGTTCTGGCCCTGTTGTATATCCCTGATTTTCTTCGCTCCACCATTGGCTGCTGAGATCCTAAGCTCTGGAATTCCCTGCCTAAACCTCTCCGCCTCTTTCTCCTCCTTTGAGACGCTCCTTAAAACCTACCTCTTTGACCAAGCTTTTGCTCACCATTCCTAATATCTGCTTATGTGGTTTGGTGTTAAATCTTGTTCGATAACGTTTCTGTGAAATGCCTTGGGACGTTTTACTACTGAGCAAATTATTGTTGCTGTTCTCTATAAGCTTCCAGCTAATTAAATATTTTTTTCTGAGTTAAATGAGGGGAAAAGAATGTATTTTAAAACATATTAATTTGTGTTAAGATTACAGTAGATTGATTCTAGGTGAGTTGTATTTACAGTTTGGGCCAGCAGAGGTGCCATAGAGCCAGGACTGGCATTTCCAGTGTGGGAAAGAGCTGGGCTGCATTCACTGAGCAAGTTCCTCTGGGTTTTCAGGATTTAATCTGGATAAAATAGTCTTAGTTAGCACTTAGGATGATTTAAAAAGAAAAGCTTTGCTATCCAAACTCCCTAAGAGTTAAAGCCATAAATATTTACTGAAGGGGTTGAATAGTTAGTTTCTTTATATTGTAGTTTTAGCATGAACTGTATTTTTAGGACTAGGTCTGTATTTCACAGCTTTTGGTGCAGATATTGGAAATTGAGCCAGACAGAGGGATCATTTTAAGGGGAGACGGCCTGAAAATCATTGTCAACAATCCCTCGAATTTGCGATTTTTCCGGCAGGTGATGCTTCTGCCAGCACCCACTCGCGAAATCACCTCCAAGCTCTCCATCTTTATTCCAGCTGCTGCTTATTATTGCTGAACATTTCCCGGAGCCTCGTGAGCCGGGAAGTTAATAACAGGCCACATTTGGAAACATGTATTTTGAAGGGAAAAAAATCTGAAAAGACTAGAATGAAACAGTCCAGGAAAAAAAAGTACATTTTTACAAAAAAAAAATTGAAACAATTCACCAAGTCGGAGTGAATTCTAGTCGTGTCTGTTGTGGCTCAGTGGGTCGCACTCTCATCTCTGAGTCAGAAGGTTGTGGGTTCAAGTCCCCACTCCAGGGACTTGAGCACATAAATCTAGGCTGACACTCCAGTGCAGTGCTGAGGGAGTGCTGCACTGTCAGAGGTGCCGTCTTTGGGATGAGACGTTAAACCGAGGCCCCGTCTGCTCTCTCAGGTGGGCGTAAAAGATCCCACAGCCACTATTTCGAAGAAGAGCAGGGGAGTCCTACCTGGTGTCCTGAACAATATTTATCCCTCAAACAACATCACTAAAACAGATTATCTGATCATTATCAGCTTGCTGTGCGCAAATTGGCTGCCACGTTTCCCACATTACGCCAGTGACTACACTCGAAAAAAGTACTTCATTGGCTGTAAAGCACTTCGAGATGTCTGGTGGTCGTGAAAGGTGCTACATAAGTGTAAGTCTTGTTGAATTCCTTTCAAACGCTGCAAATCAAATGAGACGATAATTTCCATTTCTGAAGCACTTGTTGGGTGCAAATCGAGGTCTGGGAGCAGTTTAGATGGCAGTATGGGTGTGGAGTGTGGCTACTCTGTTCCAGGAGCTTTCATCACATGACCTCCAACCGCCTGGTCAAACAGCCTTTTTACCTCCATCTCCAATATTTTGATAACTAATAAATGAATGTGTTCTAAGAAATTGAAAAAAAAAATGTATTTTTATTTTAACGACCGTATGATTTTTCTCCCGGGTGTTGTTCAGAGCAGTGCCCGGGAGATTAATCTTCAATTCTGGGAGCGTTGAGAAACCCAAAGTGTGGGACAAAAGATGGTCAGGAAGGGGCAACAGCCCAGTCAACGAGCAGGGTCTTAAAGAAGCTTTTCTAAAGGCGGGGAGAGGTGGCAAGATGGACATGCTGAGGGAGAAAGCTCCAGAAGGCGGAGAGCGAGATGGCTGAAGGACCAACACTGCCAGAATTTTCTCGACGACTGCTGTTTAAGCACAGACTAATGAAGCCAACAAGAGGGGGCACTGAATTCTGGCAGGGAGCGGGAGTATGAGACCACCTCAAGGACTATAACTGACACTCACTGCAAAGTCACTTTTTCAACCTTATATGTAAACTTTGAAAAGTTCTCAGGTGGTCGGAGCGGCCTTTGCATTTTATTTTAACTGTGAATATAAGTTTTTCAGAAGTCAAGTCGCAATTAACTATCAGCGTCAAATAGGTACCAATAAACTTAGAGAGAAAGACTTGCATTTCTATAGCGCCTTTCACGACCACCAGACATCTCAAAGTGCTTTACAGCCAATGAAGTACTTTTGAAGTGCAGTCACTGTTGTAATGTGGGAAACACGGCCGCCAATTTGTGCACAGCAAGCTCCCACAAACAGCAATGTGATAATGACCAGATAATCTGTTTCAGTGATGTTGGTTGAGGGATAAATATTGGCCCCAGGACACCGGGGAGAACTCCCCCTGCTCTTCTTCGAAATAGTGCCGTGGGACCTTTTACATCCACCTGAGAGAGCAGACGGGGCCTCAGTTTAACATCTCATCTGAAAGATGGCACCTCCGGCAGTGCAGCAATGAAATACCGAACAGGAAAACAATAGAATCTATAACAGCAACAACATACATTTATATAGCGCCTTTAACATAGAAAGAAGTTCCAAGGTGCTTCAAACTAAGAACATAAGAAATAGGAGCAGGAGTCGGCCATTCGGCCTTTCAAGCCTGCTCTGCCATTCAATGAGATCATGGCTGATCTTCTGCCTCAACTCCATTCACCGGCCCTATCGCCATATCCCTTGATGCCCTTACTAGTCAGAAATCTATCGACTTCTGTTTTGAATATACCCAATGACTGAGCCTCCACAGCCCTCTGGGGTAGAGAATTCCAAAGATTCACCACCCTCTGTGTGAAGTAATTTCTTCTCATCTCAGTTCTGAATGGCCTACCCTTTATCCTGAGGCTGTGGCCCCTGGTTCTAGGCTTCCCAGCCAAGGGAAACATTCTCCCAGCATCCATCCTATCAAGCCCTGTAATAATTTTGTATGCTTCAATGAGATCCCCTCTCATTCTTCTGAATTCAAGAGAATACAGGCCTAGTTTACTCAACCTCTTCTCATATGACAGTCCCGCCATCCCAGGAATCAATCTCATGAACCTTCGTTGCACTCCCTCTATGGCAAGTATATCCTTCTTTAGGTAAGGAGACCAAAATTGTACACAGTACTCCAGGTGTGGTCTCACCAAGGCCCTATATAATTGGAGTAAGACTTCTTTACTCCTGTACTCAAATCCTCTTGTAATGAAGGCCAGCATACCATTTGCCTTCCTAATGGCTTGCTGCACCTGCACATTCACTTTCAGTGACTCATGTACAAGGACACCCAGGTCCATTTGAGCATCTGCATTTCCCAATCTTTCACCATTTAGGAAATACTCTGCCTTTCTGTTTTTTCTACCAAAGTGGATAACTTCACATTTATCCACATTATATTCCATCTGCCATGTTCTCGCCCACTCACTGAGCCTGTCGAGATCCCCTTGAAGCCTCTTCACATCCTCTTCACAACTAACACTGCCATCTAGCTTTGTATCATCAGCAAATTTGGAAATGTTATATTTAGTCCCCTCATCCAAATCATTGATATAGATTGTGAATAGCTGGGGCCCAAGCACTGATCCTTGCGGTACCCCACTAGTCACAGTCTGCCATCCTGAAAAAGACCCATTTATCCCTACTCTTTGTTTTCTGTCTGTTAACCAATTCTCAATCCATGCTTGTATATTACCCCCAATTCCTTGTGCCCTAATTTTGTTCACCAACCTCTTGTGTGGGGCCTTATCGAAGGCCTTCTGAAAATCCAGATACACCACATCTACCGGTTCCCCTTCGTCTACTCCACTAGTTACATCCTCAAAGAACTCCAATAGGTTTGTTAAACAGGATTTCACTTTCATAAATCCATGTTGACTCTACCCAATCTTACTACTGTATTAGTTTCTAAGTGCCCAGTTATTGCATCCTTTAAAATAGATTCCAGCATTTTCCCAACTACTGATGTGAGGCTAACAGGTCTGTAGTTCCCCGTTTTCTCTCTCCCTCCGTTCTTAAATAGTGGGGTTACATTTGCTATCCTCCAATCTGCAAGAACTGTTCCAGAATTTAAAGAATTTTGGAAGATGACAACCAATGCATCCACTATTCCAATGGCCACCTCTTTCAAAACCCTAGGATATAGGTCATCCGGTCCTTGGGATTTATTGACTTTTAGTCCCATAATTTTGCTAGTACTGTTTTTTTACTAATATTTTCTTTAAGTTCCTCATTCTCGCCACACCCTTGGTTTTCTTGTATTTCTGGGAGGTTTTTTGTGTCTTCCTCCGTGAAGACAGAAACAAAGTATTTATTTAATTTCTCTGCCATTTCCTCATTCCCTATTATAAATTCTTCCGTCTCTGACTGTAAAGTATCTACATTTACCTTCGCCAGTCTTTTCCTTTTCACATACCTATCGAAGCTTTTACAATCCGTTTTTATATTTTTGGCTAGTTTGTGCTCATATTCCATTTTCCCTTTCTTTATCAATTTCTTGGTCCCCCTTTGCTGATTTCTAAAAAGATCCCAATCCTCAGGCTGACCGCTTTTTGTGGCAACTTTATAAGTTTCCACCTTTGACTTAATACAGGAAACTCCCTTTTAACCGACACCTAAATATCCGGATATCTCTCTTAACCGGCAAAATTCAGGAGCAGGTTCAGGTAAGTTTTACTTTATATTAGTGGCCGTGTAACCAGGGATCCTGGATCTGTGGCCGTGCAACCGGGGTTCCTGCACCTGTGGCCATGCAACAGGGACTCCTGGATCTGTGGCCGTGTAACCGGGGCTCCTGCACAAGTGCCGTGTAACCGGAGCTCCTGCACCCGTGGCTGTGTACGGGGCTCTCGTACCTTGGTAAGTATACCTCTCTGAAATCCGGACTTTTTGATCATCCGGCACCACGCCGGTCCTGTCGGTGCCGGATAAAAAAGAGTTTCCTATACTAGCTTTAATTTCTTTTGTTAGCCATGGTTGGATCACTTTTCCTTTTGGGTTTTTATGCCCTAGAGGAATATATGTTTCTAGCAGCAAGGAATCAAGAAACGACACCGGGGCTAAAAGGGTTAAATTATGAGGACAGGTTACATAGACGAGGCTTGTATTTGCTCGAATATAGAAGACTGAGTGGTGATCTAATTGAGGTGTTTAAGGTGATTCAAGGGGTTGATAGGATAAATAGAGAGAAACTATTTCTCTGGTGGGAGGGAGTCCAGAGCAAAGGGGGCATAACCTTAAAATTAGAGCCAGGCCGTTCAGGGGTGATGTCAGGAAGCACTTCTTCACACAAAGGGCAGTGGAAATCTGGAACTCTCTTCCCCCAAAAAAAGCTGTTGAGTCTGGGGGAGTCAATTGAAAATTTCAAAAACTAGATTGATAGATTTTTGTTAGGCAAGGGTATTGAGGGTTATGGAGCAAAGGTGGGTAGGTGGAGTTAGGATACAGATCGGCCGTGATCTAATTGGAATGCGGGGCTGGATGGCCTCCTCCTGTTCCTAAGGAACATACATTTGTGATGAAATATTCCATTCATCACTGCCTGTGACTGTGGTTGGTTTCAGGTTCCCCCTTACCATTGTATTGCCTGTGACTGTGGTTGGTTTCAGGTTCCCCCTTACCATTGTATTGTGTATTGGAATGTATGGAATGCGTTGTGTGTAGGGCTCCGCCCATACCTGGCCTCTATGTAAGCCAGCTCAGTCTGGCCTCACAGCCAGTACTGCAGACCTCCAGGGAAGATACCTCTCTCCACTGCGTGTTATCTTCTAAGTTAATAAAAGCCTTGTTTTGTTTCGCTAACATCGAGTCTCGGGATTATTGAGGCACATCAATTTTATTAACTTATTTTTCAACACAATGGATCAACTCCTGAAACCCGAACGTTTGGATT
The DNA here is from genome assembly GCF_052327205.1 of Somniosus microcephalus. Taxonomy (NCBI): domain Eukaryota; kingdom Metazoa; phylum Chordata; class Chondrichthyes; order Squaliformes; family Somniosidae; genus Somniosus; species Somniosus microcephalus. The sequence continues at coordinate 8,563,495 of NC_141010.1, forward strand.
TGGATCAGCATGCTCCGGACGCATCAGCACGCTTCAGACACTGGTTTATGTGTATGGAATTCTTCCTGGACAATTCCGCAGCCGTCAAAGACGCTACGGACGCTGCGAGTATGAAACTCGGAATTCTGCGGAATTGGGTAAGCCACCGGGTTTACCCCCTCATCCAAGACGCCGACACGTACCTGGCCGCCTGCGACATCTTAAAGGCGCATTACCAGCAGCCTACGAATGAGGTGTATGCTAGGCATCTGCTCGCCACTCGCGCACAGCGACCTGGGGAATCGGTGGAGGAGTTCCTAGGCACCCTGAAAATGCTTGGCAAAGACTGCAAGTGCCGAGATGTAAAAGCCGCAGTGTACACCGACGAGCTTGTTCGCGATGCCTTTATCACAGGCCTCAGCTCCACTTACATCCGGCAAAGACTGCTGGAAAAAACGGGATTGGACCTGAAACAGGCTGCGGACACCGCGCGATCCCTGGATGTGGCCCAGAGAAACTCGGACGCCTACTCTTCAGCCCGCGCCGTCCACGCCGCCACGTGTGCACCAAGGGCGCCGCCATCTTGGAAGGCATCTTCCCCGCCCGGCAGCCCGACACCGTCGGGGCCCCGCTCTCCCCCCAGAAGCCCTACGACAGCCGCGACGCGTCGGGGACCCAACTGCTACTTCTGCGGGCAGCCAAAGCACACCAGAAACCTGTGCCCGGCGAAAGGCACCACCTGCTTTAAGTGCGGTAAGAAGGGGCACTTTGGGAAGGTGTGCAGAGGGAACCCCGCTGGAAAACCAAAACCCGCCACCGCCGCGTGTGCGCCGTGGGAGCGGCCATCTTGGACGCCATCTTGCCCGACCTCGTGGGGTCCGCCATCTTGTGAGCAGACAGCGCGGACGCCATCTTGTCTCGATCAGGGCCCTACAGTGGCATCGGTCACAGTGGACCAGACCAGGCCCCACCCGCTATCCAAATCAATGGTGGACATCGAGGTAAACGGGTGCGGGGTTAAATGTTTAATTGACAGTGGAAGCACGGAGAGTTTTATCCACCCGGAACTGGCATGACAACTCTCCCTAAAGGTGGTCCCTACTCGGGGTACCATCTCTATGGCTGATAAAACCCAGACATCGACCATTCTGGGTTACTGCACGGTACAATTGTCCGTTAACGGGACTGTATACGATAATTTTAAAGTATTAATCATGAAGAATCTATGCGCGAGCGTGATCTTGGGCCTGGATTTCCAGTGCAACCACCAAAGCATCACGCTCAAGTACGGTGGGTCCCAGCCGCCCCTCACAGTGTGCGGCCTGGCTACCCTGAAGGTAAAGCCGCCTTCGCTATTCGCGAACCTTACCCCTAACTGCCGGCCAATAGCGACCAAAAGCAGGAGGTACAGCTGGGAGGACAGGCGGTTTATCGCAACCGAGGTAGACAGGCTCCTGAAAGAGCGCATTATTGAATGCAGCAATAGCCCGTGGCGCGCCCAAGTGGTGGTGGTAAGGGGTAGCGAGAAGAAACGGATGGTGATCGACTATAGCCAAACGATCAACAGGTACACCCAACTAGACGCCTACCCGCTACCCCGCATATCAGAAATGGTGAACCAAATCGCCCAATACCGGGTGTTCTCCACCATCGACCTCAAGTCAGCGTACCACCAGCTCCCTATCAGACCAGAGGACCGCCCGTACACCGCCTTCGAGGCGAACGGACGCCTCTACCAATTCCTCAGAGTCCCCTTTGGGGTGACGAATGGGGTCTCGGTCTTCCAGAGGGAGATGGATCGCATGGTCGATGACCACCACTTGCAGGCAACCTTCCCCTACCTCGACAACGTCACCATCCGCGGTCACAACCAGCAGGATCACGACTCGAACCTCGAGAGGTTCCTGAAAACCGCACAAAAACTCAACCTCACCTACAACGAGGACAAGTGCGTTTTCAACACCACGCGCCTCTGCATACTAGGCAGCGTGGTGGAGAATGGGGAAATCGGACCAGACCCCGACCGATTGCGCCCCCTACAGGAGCTGCCCCTGCCCAACACTCCCAAAGCCCTGAAAAGGTGCCTGGGGTTATTTTCTTATTATTCCCAATGGGTCCCCAACTACTCCGACAAAGCCCGCCCCCTCTTGAAAGCATCCTCTTTTCCGCTCTCTGCTGAGGCCCACGCCGCCTTCAAAAGCATTAAGCAGGATATTGAGCGGGCCACGCTACAGGCAGTGGACGAGAACACTCCATTTCAAGTGGAAAGTGATGCGTCTGACTTTGCCTTGGCGGCCACCCTCAACCAGGCGGGGCGGCCCGTAGCTTTCTTCTCGAGGACCCTCCAAGGGCCCGAGATCAGACACTCCTCCGTGGAAAAGGAGGCCCAAGCCATCGTGGAGGCAGTGCGCCACTGGCGCCACTACCTAGCTGGCAAACGCTTCACCCTACTTACCGACCAGCGGTCGGTAGCGTTTATGTTCAATAATAAACAGAGGGGGAAGATCAAAAATGATAAGATTCTTAGGTGGCGGATCGAGCTCTCCACCTTCGAGTATGACATCATTTACCGGCCAGGGGCCCTTAACGAATCCCCAGATGCCCTCTCACGAGGGATGTGTGCCAGCGCCACCGGGGATCGGCTACAGACCCTCCACAACGACCTCTGCCACCCAGGGGTCACGCGGCTGTTCCACTTCATAAAGTCCCGCAACTTACCCTACTCGATTGAGGAAGTTCGGTCTCTGACCAGGAACTGCCGCACTTGCGCTGAGTGCAAGCCTCGGTTCTACCACCCTGATAGAGCCCACTTAATCAAAGCTACACGGCCCTTTGAGCGGCTCAGCTTAGATTTCAAGGGCCCCCTCCCGTCCGTCGACCGCAATGTTTACTTCCTGAACATTGTGGACGAATACTCCCGGTTCCCATTCGCCTTCCCCTGCCCAGACATGACCAGCGCCACGGTCATTAAATGCCTCAACAGCCTGTTCTGCCTGTTTGGTATGCCGAGCTACATCCACACGGATAGGGGGGCGTCCTTCATGAGTGAAGAGCTACGCCAGTACATGCTGTCCAGGGGTATCGCCACAAGCCGTACCACCAGCTACAACCCCCGGGGTAACGGTCAAGTGGAGCGAGAGAACGGGACAGTATGGAAAGCAGTCACTCTAGCTCTAAGGACCAAGGGCCTCCCTATCTCCCGCTGGCAGGAAGTCCTCTCAGATGTGCTCCATTCGATACGGTCGCTATTGTGTACTGCCACTAATGCCACGCCTCATGAACGAATGTTTAGCTTCCCCCGGAAATCCACCTCAGGCGTATCCATGCCGTCATGGCTCTCCACCCCGGGTCCGGTATTCGTGCGAAGGCATGTGAGGGGCCATAAGACGGACCCTCTCGTGGAGCCAGTGCACCTACTCCACGCCAACCCCCAATACGCGTATGTCCGGCACGCCGACGGAAGGGAGGACACCGTGTCAATAAAAGACGTCGCCCCAGCCGGTAACGACAACAACCACGGCAATAGCAGCAACAACGACCACAGCAACTCTTACCCACCCACTACTCTTTCATCACCCCCGGAAGAACATCGACCAACGGCACCCCCACCAACTACCCCTTCAACAACCCTGGCGGCACCCCCGGCAGAGACCCAGGAGGCCACCGGGGACACCCAGCCGACACCCGCGACACCACAACAGCCACGTCGGTCGCAGAGGACTACCAAACCCCCGAACAGACTAAATCTATAGAAGGGGTGAATGTGATGAAATATTCCATTCATCACTGCCTGTGACTGTGGTTGGTTTCAGGTTCCCCCTTACCATTGTATTGCCTGTGACTGTGGTTGGTTTCAGGTTCCCCCTTACCATTGTATTGTGTATTGGAATGTATGGAATGTGTTGTGTGTAGGGCTCCGCCCATACCTGGCCTCTATGTAAGCCAGCTCAGTCTGGCCTCACAGCCAGTACTGCAGACCTCCAGGGAAGATACCTCTCTCCACTGTGTGTTATCTTCTAAGTTAATAAAAGCCTTGTTTTGTTTCGCTAACATCGAGTCTCGGGATTATTGAGGCACATCAACATTTATATATCAAATATCGAGATATTCCTAGGATCAATCTGGGTCCATAAGAGCGCAGCAATTGAAAGGAAAATTAGAGGAAATTAAACAAATTTAAATGAATGAAAGACAACGAACAGAGCTGCTGCCACAGGAAGTGGGGCAGAGTGGAGTCCCTTCAAATAGAGGGACAATTGCCAGCAGTACGCCGTTTTAGTTTGTGTTCGGAAAAAGCTGACGGGGCAATTGGCTCTTTACTAAAGTTAGAAATGAAGTCAGTGTCTTGAGGGAAGCTCAGGCACACGCCGAGAGCTCTGCTTCGTTCGAGCACACAATGGTGCAGAGTCAGCATTGAAATGAAGGGCCTTCTGTCAAACCATTCCCTGCTGTATTCAGGCAGCCCAGCCACTAACACTGAACTGTAGCAGCAGTAAAGCACAGATTGCAACCCAGGTCACAGAAATCGAATCCAGCGTAAAGTAAATTTAAACCAGATATCGGGGATAAATGCTTTTACCCAAAGAGTGATAAATGTTTGTAATAATCTGCCAGGCTGAGAAGTAGAAGGAAAGAAAGAACTTGTGTTTCTATAACACCTTTCACGGCCTCAGAACTCAAAGCGCTTTACAGCCAACGAAGTACTTCTCGAAGTGTCGTCACTGTTGTAATGTAGGAAACGCGGCAGCCAATTTGCGCACAGCAAGCTCCCACAAACAGCAATGAAATGATGGCCAGATAATCTGTTTTAGTGATGTTGATAAATATTGGCCAGGACACCCGGGAGAACTCCCCCTGCTCTTCTTCGAAATAGTGGCCACGAGTTCTTTTGCATCCACCTGAGAGAGCAGACGGGGCCTCGGTTTAAGGTCTCATCTAAAAGACGGCACCTCCGACAGTGCAGCACTCCTTCAGCACTGCACTGGGAGCGTCAGCTGAGATTTTTATGCTCAAGTCTCTGGAGTGGGACTGTGAGACCACAACCTTCTGACTCAGAGACAAGGGTGCTACCCACTGAGCCATTTGTACACAGCAAGATCCCACAAAACAGCAATGTGATAATGACTGCATAATCTGTTGGTTGAAGGATAAATATTGGCCCAGGACACTGGGAGAACTTTATCGCTTTTCTTCAAAGTAGTGTTAGCGGGATCTTTTACAGCTACCCGAGAGAGCAGATGAGGCCTTGGTTTATCATCTCCTCCAACTGCACTTGAGTATCTGCCTAGATCTTGTGCTCAAGTCACTAACAGGGGTTTGAATTGACAACCTTCTGACTCAGAGATGAGAGTGCTACCCACTGAGCCAGCTTAAGAATAACAGGTGTTACCATTACTATTACAGAGTTCTCCATTGATTTCAATGTACTGGCGGTGCAACTGAGTGGTTTCAATATAGTATAGACTGTCAGCCTTGGCTCAGTTGGTAACACCCTCTCCTCAGAGTCAGAAGATCCACTCCAGGGACTTGAGCACAAAAATCTAGGCTGACACTCCCGGTGCAATACTGAGGAAGTGCTACACTATCGGTAGGTGCCGTCTTTTGGATGAGATGTTAAACAGAGGCCCCGTCTACTCTCTCAGGTGGATGTAAACGATCCCATGGCACTATTTTGAAGAAGAGCAGGGGAGTTGTCCCCGGTGTCCTGGCCAATATTTATCCCTCAATCAACATCACTAAAAACAGATTATCTGGTCAATATCACATTGCTGTTTGTGGGAGCTTGCTGTGCGCAAATTGGTTGGCGCGTTTCCTATACTACAACAGTGACTACACTTCAAAAGTACTTAATTGGCTGTAAAGTGCTTTGGGACGTCGGGTGGTCATGAAAGGCGCTATAGAAATGCAAGTCTTTCTTTCTTTGAGAAAGCCTGGCAAAGCACCAAGGCCTATCGTGCAGGACACCACCTTGGTTGAAAGTAGATGTTCAGCCATGATCTTATTGAATGGCGGAGCAGGCTCAAGGGGCCGTATGGCGGAGCAGGCTCAAGGGGCCGTATGGCGGAGCAGGCTCGAGGGGCCGTATGGCGGAGCAGGCTCAAGGGGCCGTATGGCGGAGCAGGCTCGAGGGGCCGTATGGCAGAGCAGGCTCGAGGGGCCGTATGGCGGAGCAGGCTCGAGGGGCCGTATGGCGGAGCAGGCTCGAGGGGCCGTATGGCGGAGCAGGCTCGAGGGGCCGTATGGCGGAGCAGGCTCAAGGGGCCGTATGGCCGACTCCTGCTCCTAATTCTTATGAAAGGAGTAGAAGACAGGATAGAGCAAGAAATAGTGGCTGGGTGAAGTCAAGCTTGGGTTTTAGGTAGCCTGTAGATTAGAAGAGAAAGGGAAGACTGAGAAAGATGAGGAGTTCCACAGTGTTGAGATCATGTCGGAGGAGTGGGGGGGGGGCGGTGTCAGCAGGGGGAGATAGAGTCGGAGATGGTTCAATGAGCCTTGATTTCACGAGAGTGAGCATGTAGGGAGAAGGAGTAGCGTGTAAGATGGAATATTTGGAGCTTCGATAGAACAAGAGAGGAAAGGGAGAAAACATGTTTGACCATTTTATAGAGCAGTTTCCTGAGATTCACAAATTCACAAGCAACACTGGCAGGTGATCTTGAGTGATGCGCAGGCCCGGCACTTGAACCTACAACCATCTGTTTGGGAGGCAGAGAGTTTACCCCCTGTCGTACTGGGAACCCTCAAACATCCTGACTTTCATTTTAAGTACCATTTAAACAGCTGGTGATGACTAATAAGTATGCCGGCCTATTTCTTAACTGTTTTGTAGCCCCCTGTGGAAGCTCAGCAATCTCACTTCTGGGTCAGAACGTTGTGGAATGTTCAAGCCTGCTAGCACAGTCTGAGCTAGGCTGACACTCCCGTGCAGTCCTGCGGGAGTCTTGCACCTATGCGGGTGAAGCATCACACTGAGGTCCCCTTTGCTTCTTTCTGCTGGTCCGGCTGAATGTCAAAGGTCCCATGGCACTATTCGAAGAAGGGCAGGGGAATTCTAACACCTAAAAACAGATGGTCTGGCCATTATCACTTTGCTGTTTGAGGGACCTTGCTGTGCGCAAATTGGCTGCCGCGTTTCCAACATTACAAGTAACCACGCTTCAAAACTACTTCATTCGATGTAAAGTGCTTTGGGATGTCCCAAGGTCATTTTAGTGATGTTGGTTGAGGGATAAATATTGTCCAGGACACCGGGGAGAACATCCCTGCTTTTCTTCGAAATAGTGCCGTGGGATCTTTTATGTCCACTTGAGAGAGCAGACTCGGTTTAACATCTCAACCGAAACACTGCACCCCCGACAGTGCAGCACTCCCTCAGCACTGCACTGGAGTGTCAGCCTAGATGATGTACTCTGGAGTAAGACTTGAACCTACAACCTTCTGACTCAGAGATCAGAATGCTGAGCCACGGCTGACAGCTAAGGGAGAAATAACCCATACCAAAAATATTTGGCTTGTGGTGGGGGGGGGGGGCGGGGTGGAGTTGGGGCGGGGGAAATATTCCCCTCACCCCAGTGATTGTACCCACTTTCTAGAGCTGCAGAAGGAGCTTACTTTTAAAGAATAAGTGGGTCCCTTTACAGGTAAGAGAACAAGATAATGAGAGAGGAAGTTAAAAGTGGCATATCCTTGGTGGTGTTGGAGAAGAAGGAATTGCATCTGAGTTTGTGAAGGAAATGGTGTTTAGTAATGAAATGTTCATTAAAAAATGAAATCATTGAATATTCATAAGGCAATGGGACTAGATGGAATGTATCCAGGAATACGTAATGAAATGAGGGTAGAGTGGGGGAGCTGTTTAAACTTTCTGTCGTTTATTAAACACATGAGTTAGTTCTAAATTATTAGAAAAGTATTCCAATTTTTAAAAAGGCCAATAATATAATCCTGGCAATTATCAGTCCATTATCTCGACATCTATAACAGGAAATAAACTTGAGATTTATATAAAGGAAATAAGAAAACATAACAATAGTCAAGGCAGTAATTCCAAGTCGACATAAGCTTATAAAAAGCAGGTCGCTGTCTAACAAATTGAATGGAATTCTTTTGAGGATGTAATAGAATTGGATACATAAAATGTTATGGATATTAGATTTCTGATTCTCAGGATGCATTTGATAAGATCTGTCACAAGAGATTTGTGACTTAAATGTGAGGAAGAAGTAAATTTGTTACTACATTGGGTAAATAACAGGAAACAAGAGGTAGAGGTGACGGCCATCCTAATTGGCCAGGTTTTGACCACGGGCTACTATAAGAACCAGTTCTGGGATCTTTCATGTTTACAAAGCATTTTAATGAATGTAATTAAAAGTTCTGCATTGAAGCAAGGATGTTCAGAGGATTTTCTCTCATTCATTTTAATGAATACAAAATAATGGCGAGCGTGCCTGTGATTTTCCTGATATCTTCTCCCAGGCTCCCCTCTGGGGGTGCGCATTTGTGAAATCCACCATCACAAGTGGATCCATCCAATATAAGGATATGTTCAGTGATCTGGCTCTCCCAGCAATCAGCCACGCTCGAAAGGTTGGAAAATCGGCGTTTTAGCCTCATCTCTGAGCCTCACTCCCTTCAAACACATCCTCCTCCTGGAATTGGCTAAGTTTTGGGAACAGCATGCTTAACTGGCCCCTGCCTTAGGAGGTACGTGGCCGGGTGAGACCTGTACGGTGAGAAAGCTCAAGGTAATCCACGCATAAGAATTTTTAGGAAAAGGAAAAGTCATTGCTGAGCTTAATAAACTGTCCCTTTTTTCATAAATCTCAACCCCACCTACTCACCTTTGCCCCATACCCCTTAGTCTCTTCTATATCCTGAATGTATCTCGTTACCTTTAGACCCATCCCAAGAACTTATTCCACAACTCTATTACTCTTGGGTTACCTCTGCCTGGCCTCCATTCTTACTCTTAAGTTCCTCATTTTGAACTTGTGTCCCTGTTTTTTGAACCCTTCGCTATAGAAGCCTGGAGCAACTTTGCCCCAGTTCCCTTCATAATCTTGAAAACTTCAATCAAGACACATTGAAGTCTCTTTTCTGAAGAAAACAAACCATGCTTCCTACACGTTCCTTCTTAACTTAAATTCTTGATACCCAGCATCATCTTTGTTGCCCTAATCTCCCTTGAACGTAGCATAATCTTCCTATAATTAAGTGACAGGAAATGTATAGTTCTCCATGTGGGTTCTAACCAGTGTCGTGGAGCAACAACACAATCTCTTTCGATAAGCACTCTGCGTGTTTACTGTCGTCAATCACTGTGCTGATCATTTCCCCCAATAATTCCTAGGTCTCTTTCTTGAGCAGAACCATAAAAAAAAGCCAAGTAAAGATACAGGCACACCTCCTGCCCACTCCTAAAAAAGAATTGTAACACAAGAATTCTCGGATAGAAAGAAATACAATCAGATTTTAAATATTATAAGAAACGAAAGGTAGGTATGATTTGGAGTGGAAAGAGAAAGAGAAAGAGAGAGAGAGAGAGAGAAAGAGAGAGAGAGAGAGAGAGAGAGAGAGAAAGAGAAAGAATGAATTTGCATTGATGTAGTGTCCTTCACAAACCTCAGGACATCCCAAAGGGCTTCACTGACAATTAATTATCTTCGAAGTGTAGTCGCTGTTGTTTTGTAAACAAACTGTAGTGGTCTCCAGGGGTCCTGTTGACATCCATAACCTACTTGAGTTTCACTCCCTCAGTGTAGGATGCTATCTGAAGCCCTTGGGTGTGTGACAACCTTCAAACACGTCCCAAACTCCTCTGTAATCCACGCTTCAGTATTGGATTTTGGTGAAAGTATGTTATTATTAAGGGCTGCAGCTATTTTTAATTTAGAGTCAAATCAACAACTGGAATTGCCTCTTATTTGAACCCTTGGACTGCTGTCAGGTCCGGGAAAACTCCAGTGTCAATGGGTTCATTGGATTTGTTTGTATTCAGCTCACACGCCAGGACACTCAAATAAATAATATGATGGTAATAAAGCACCTCTGACAAGGACCTAGTGCTATAATACTATAATACAGACACAGGTCCGGCAACAACTCGCTTTCAAAATGATCATCCTTGTTTTCAAATCCCTCCATGGCCTCACTCGTCCCTATCTCTGTAATCTCCTCCAGCCCCACAACGCTCCGACATCTCGGCGCTCCTCCAATTCTGGCCTCTTGCCCATCCTCGATTTTCATTGTTCCACCATAATATTATTAGATTCAACTAAATTCGCCAGAGCAAAGTTGCTGTAAACTTAATGCTAGTACCAGTCTTCAAGAGGACCAGATTTGTATAGCTGACAGAAGACTTGGATCAGGTCGATTGAGCAGCCCTACAAGGCGAGGACATTACCAACACAGAAGCAAAGTGGAATATAGAGTTGAAAAGCAGAGAAATTATGTTAACCTTGTATAGAAGCTTGGTTAGACTACACTTGGAGCAAAGTGCACAGTTCTGGTCTCCACATTACAAAAAGGATATAGAGGCACTGGAGAAGGTGCAAAAAAAGATTTCACAAGGATGATACATGAATTGAGAAGATAGAATCATAGAGTTACAGCATGGAAGAAGGCCATTCGGCCCGTCGAGCCCATGCTGGCTCTCTGCAAGAGCACTTCAGCTAGTCCCACTCCCCCGCCCTTTCCCCGTAGCCCTGCAATTTTTTTTCCTTCAGATACTTATCCAACTCCCTTTTGAAAGCCGTGATTGAATCTGCCTCCACTGCCCTTTCAGGCCGTGCATTCCAGATCCTAACCACTCACTGAGTAAAAAAGTTTTTTCTTACATCGCCTTTGGTTCTTTTGCCAATCACCTTAAATCTGTGTCCTCTGGTTCTCAATCCTTCCACCAATGGGAACAGTTTCTCTCTATCTACTCTGTCCAGACCCCTCATGATTTTGAACACCTCTATCAAATCTCCTCTCAACCTTCTCTGCTCCAAGGAGAACAACCCCAGCTTCTCCAGTCTATCGACGTAACTGAAGTCCCTCATCCCTGGAACCATTCTTGTAAGTCTTTTCTGCACCTTCTCTAAGGCCTTCACATCCCTCCTAAAGCGTGGTGCCCAGAATTGGACACAGTACTCCAGTTGGGGCCAAACCAGTGTTTTATAAAGGTTCATCATAACTTCCACACTTTTGTACTCTATACAGGAAACTCTCAATTTACCGGCAAAATTCAGGAGTAGGTTCAGGTAAGTTTTACTTCATATTAGTGGCCTGTTCCTGGATCTGTGGCTGGGTTCCTGCACCTGTTGCTAAGCAACAGGGACGCTTGGATCTTGTGGTTGGGTTCCTGCACCTGTTGCTAAGCAACAGGGACGCTTGGATTTGTTGCTGTGTACGGAGCTCTCTATACCTCTCTGTAATCCGGACTTTTTGATAAACCGGCACCACGCCGGTCCCGTTGGTGCCAGATGAAAAAGAGTTTCCTGTACCTCTATTTATGAAGCCCAGGATCCTGTAAGCCTTTTTAACTGCTTTCTCAACCTGCCCTGCTATCTTCAACGATTTGTGCACACATACCCCCAGGTCTCTCTGTTCGTGCACCCCCTTCAGGATTGTACCACTTAGTTTATATGTCCTCTCCTCATTCTTTCTACCAAAATGTATCACTTCACACTTTTCTGCGTTAAATTTCATCTGCCACGTGTCCGCCCATTTCACCAGCCTGTCTATGTCTTCCTGAAGTCTATCACTATCCTCCTCACTATTCACCATACTTCCAAGTTTTGTGTCATCTACAAATTTTGGAATTGTGTCCTGCACACCCACGTCCAAGTCATTAATATATATCAAGAAAAGCAGTGGTCCTAGAACCGACCCCTGGGGAACGCCACTGTATACCTTCCTCCAGTCCGAAAAACAACCGTTCACCACTACTCTCTGTTTCCTGTCACTTAGCCAATATCGTATCCATGCTTCGATGGGCTTCAACTTTGCTGGCAAGCCTATTACGTGGCACTTTGTCGAACGCCTTTTGGAAATCCATGTACATTACGTCAACTGCATTACCCTTTGATGTTGCCTCATCAAAGAACTCAATCAAGTTAGTTAAACATGATTTGGCTTTAACAAATCCATGCTGGCTTTCCTTAATTAATCCACACTTGACCAAGTGACTGTTAATTTTGTCCCTGATTACTGTTTCCAAAAGCTTCCCCACTACCGAGGTCAAACTGACTGGCCTGTAATTGCTGGGTTTATCGTTACATCTTTTTTTGAACAATGGTGTAACATTTGCAATTCTCCAGTCCTCTGGCACCACCCCCTTATCTAAGGAGGATTGGAATATTATGGCCAGTACCTCCGCGATTTCCACCCTCAATTCCCTCAGCGTCCGAGGATGCAACCCATCCGCTCCTGGTGATTTATCTACTTTAAGTACAGCCAGCCTTTCTAATACCTCCTCTTTATCAATGTTCATCCTATCAAGTATCTCCACTGCCTCCTCCTTTACTATGTCTATGGCAGCATCCTCTTCCTTGGTGAAGACAGATGTAAAGTACTTGTTTAGTACCTCAGCCACACCCTCTGCCTCCATGCATAGGTCTCCTTTTTGGTTCCTAATCAGCCCCACCCCTCCTCTTACTACCCTTATACTATTTATATGCCTATAGAAGACTTTTGGATTACCTTTTATGTTGGCTGCCAGTCTATTCTCATACCCTCTCTTTGCCCCTCTTATTTTCTTTTTCGCTTCTCCTCTGACCTTTCTATATATAGCCTGATTCTCAGATGTATTTGCAACCTGACATCTGTCATACGCACTCTTTTTCTGCTTCATCGTATTCTCTATCTCTTTCGTCATCCAGGGAGCCCTGACTTTAGTTGCCCTGCCTTTTCCCCTAGTGGGAATGTACCTCAACTGTACCTGAACTATTTCCTCTTTAAAGGCAGCCCATTGTTCCATGACAGTTTTGCCTGCCAATCTTTGATTCCTGTTTACCCGGGCCAGATCCATTCTCATCCCACTGAAATTGGCCTTCCCCCAATTATACATTTTTACTCCAGATTGCTCCCTGTCCTTTTCTATAGCTAATCCAAACCTTACGATACTATGATCACTGTTCCCTAAATGTTCACCTACTGACACTTGCTCCACTTGACCTACCTCATTCCCCAGAACCAGATCCAGCAATGCCTCCTCCCTCGTCGGGCCGGAAACATACTGATCAAGAAAGTTCTCCTGAACACAGTTCAGAAATTCTTCCCCTTCTCTGCCCTTAGCACTATTACAATCCCAGTCTATATTAGGATAGTTGAAGTCTCCCATTATCACTACTCTATAGTTCTCGCACCTCTCTGTAATTTCTCTGCAAATTTGCTCCTCCATGTCTTTCCCACTATTTGGTGGTCTATAGAATACACCTAGTAGTGTAATGGCACCTCTATTATTTCTTCACTCTAGCCATATAGATTCTGTCCTTGACCCCGCCAGAACATCCTCCCTCTCCAGCACATCCTCCCTCTCCAGGACATCCTCCCTCTCCAGCACATCCTCCCTCTCCAGCACATCCTCCCTCTCCAGCACATCCTCCCTCTCCAGCACATCCTCCCTCTCCAGCACATCCTCCCTCTCCAGGACATCCTCCCTCTCCAGCACATCCTCCCTCTCCAGCACATCCTCCCTCTCCAGCACATCCTCCCTCTCCAGCACATCCTCCCTCTCCAGCACATCCTCCCTCTCCAGCACATCCTCCCTCTCCAGCACATCCTCCCTCTCCAGCACGTCCTCCCTCTCCAGCACATCCTCCCTCTCCAGCACGTCCTCCCTCTCCAGCACATCCTCCCTCTCCAGCACATCCTCCCTCTCCAGCACATCCTCCCTCTCCAGGACATCCTCCCTCTCCAGCACATCCTCCCTCTCCAGCACATCCTCCCTCTCCAGCACATCCTCCCTCTCCAGCACATCCTCCCTCTCCAGGACATCCTCCCTCTCCAGCACTGTAACACTCTCCTGAACCAATACTGCCACACCACCTGCTATCTTTTGTGAACACTTTATAACCAGGAATATTTAATACCCTTTTTTGAGCCAGGTCTCAGTTATTGCCACAACATCATATTCCCATGTGGCTATTTGTGCCTGCAGCTCACTTACCTTGTTTACTACGCTTCGTGCGTTCACATACATCCACTGTAAACCCATCTTAGACCATCCTGTGTTCTCTCTTAGTTGGACCCCACCTAATACCTTACTATTTCTTACTTTAGTGTTCTCTGCCTCTCCCAATCCTATGAGTACTTTATTTCCACTTTCTAATATTACATCCTGGTGCCCTTCCCCCTGCCAAATTAGTTTAAACCCTCCCCAATTGCACCAGCAAACCTCCCGGCTAGGATTTTGGTTCCGGCTCTGTTGCGGTGCAACCCGTCCGGCCTGGACAGGTCCCACCTCCCCCAGAACCAGTCCCAATGCCCCAGGATTCTGAAGCCCACCCTCTTGCACCATCTCTCCAGCCACGCATTCTTCTGTTCTATCCTCCTATTTCTATACTCACTGGCACGTGGCACCGGGAGTAATCCGGAGATTACTACCTTTGCGGTCCTACTTTTTAATCTCTTTCCTAGCTCCCTAAAATCTGCCTGCAGACCCTCATCCCTCTTTCTACCTATGTTGTTGGTACAAATATGGACCACGATCTCTGGCTGTTCACCCTCCCCCCTCAGAATGTTCTGCAGCGACTCGGTGACATCCTTGACCCTGGCACCAGGGAGGCAACGTACCATCCTGGAATCACATCTGTGGCCGCAGAAACGCCTGTCTGCTCCCCTGACTATCGAATCCCCTGCCAGTATTGCTTTCCCTACCTTCCTCCTCCCCCCCTGTACAGCTGAGCCACCCGTGGTGCCGCGGACTTGGCTCTGGCTATACTCCCCAGAGGAATCATCACCCTCACCAGTACTCAGAACCGAATACGGGTTGGAGAGCGAGATGCACTCAGGGGACTCCTGCACTACCTTCCTGGTCCTCCTCTTCTGTCTGGTGGTCACCCATTCCCTCTCTGCCTGCACATTCCTTAGCTGTGGGGTGACTGCCTCCTGAAACATGCTATCCACGAAGCTCTCAGCCTCATGGATGCCCCGCTGTGACGCCAGCTGCTGCTCAAGCTCCAAAACCCGGGGCTCGAGCTCCTCCAGCTGACGGTTTGCTTATCAGGAAAGGCTGAACAGCTGAGGCCCATTTCTCTAGAAAAGGGAAGGCTGAGGGGTGACTTGATCGATAAAATTATGAAAGGTTTTGATAGGGTAGACATAGAGAATATGTTTCCACTTGTGGGGAATCCAAAACTAGGGGCCATAAATATAAAATAGTCTCTAATAAATCCAGTAAGAAATACAGGAAAAACATCTTTACCCAGAGAGTGGTGAGAATGTGGAACTCGCTACCACAGGGAGTGGTTGAGGCGAATAGTGTTGATGCATTTAAGGGAAAGCTCGATAAAACATGAGGGAGAAAGGAATAGAAGGATATGCTGACAGGGTGAGATGAAGAGGGGTGGGAGGAGGTTCGTGTGGAGCAGAAACGCCAGCATAGACCTGTTGGGCCGAATGGCCTGTTTCTGTGCTGTAGACTCTACGTAACTCTATGTAACCTTTGAAATGGTCAGAATGCAAAAGGAAGCTGTGTACATTCCTAGAGTTGAATGAAAGGCACAAGGTAAAGCAAAGCCAAAGTAGCTAACGAATTATGTGTAAGGACAAATCAGACTCGATCAAAAATACTTTTAAAGATAAAAGAAAATAGTTTTCAGGAGAACAGAGAGAGGCAGCAAGCTTAGCTGAAGGCTAAAAAAGCTACTGTTGGAGTAGCCAAACGTCATTCGAGAAGAAAATAGTGGATAATAGATTCAGGTAGAGTCCCAGGATATGTCAGAAGTTTCAAACAGTTCATTTGCATCAGTCTTCAATGCAGAAGACAATGCTAAGTTACTAATAATACATTGTACAGTTGACTGTAAATTTCAAGGTATCAAAGTGGAGGTGAATGTAGTCCTGTTTGGAATAAAGCATCTCAGAACAGATCGGGCTGCGGGACCTGGCGGCTTTCTCCTGAGCACAGTGAAAGAAATGGGGTCTTTCTGTGCGAGCCCCTTGCTCACATATTTAACAGCACACTGGGGTCAGGGATTCTCCCATAGACTGGAGGGAGGGCCATGTGGTGCCAGTATTCAAAAAGGGCAACGAGTCAGAACTAGGAAATTGCAAGCCTTTTAGCTTGACTTCGGTTATAGGCAGGTTGAGATATTCTGTACGACCACCTCGACAGAGAAAGGGGTTTTAAGAGATTCTCAACATGGCTTCTGGAAAAGAAAGGTGATGTCTCACCAACCTGGTTGAATTTTCTGAGGAAATTACTAGGTTGGTGGATGTAGGTAGCTCGGTTGACATTGTACAGCTGGATGTTCAAAAACCTTTTGAGAATGTGCTACATAATAGGCTATTTAATAAGATAGAGTGCTGTGGGGTGGGGAGGAAGAGTGATGGGGGTCATGGAGTTAAGTTGCACCCTGACAGTATGGGACAGGCTCGATGGACCAGTTGGTCTTTACCTGTCCGCCATTTTTGTATAACTTCCTGATCCAGGTGTGCGTGTCTGGTAATCAGGTGATCCAGGTGTGCGTGTCTGGTAATCAGGTGATCCAGGTGTGCGTGTCTGGTAATCAGGTGATCCAGGTGTGCGTGTCTGGTAATCAGGTGTGCGTGTCTGGTAATCAGGTGGTCCAGGTGTGCGTGTCTGGTAATCAGGTGATCCAGGTGTGCGTGTCTGGTAATCAGGTGATCCAGGTGTGCGTGTCTGGTAATCAGGTGATCCAGGTGTGCGTGTCTGGTAATCAGGAGATCCAGGTGTGCGTGTCTGGTAATCAGGTGGTCCAGGTGTGCGTGTCTGGAAATCAGGTGGTCCAGATGTGCGTGTCTGGTAATCAGGTGATCCAGGTGTGCGTGTCTGGTAATCAGGTGATCCAGGTGTGCGTGTCTGGTAATCAGGTGGTCCAGGTGTGCGTGTCTGGTAATCAGGTGATCCAGGTGTGCGTGTCTGGTAATCAGGTGATCCAGGTGTGCGTGTCTGGTAATCAGGTGATCCAGGTGTGCGTGTCTGGTAATCAGGTGGTCCAGGTGTGCGTGTCTGGTAATCAGGTGGTCCAGATGTGCGTGTCTGGTAATCAGGAGATCCAGGTGTGCGTGTCTGGTAATCAGGTGATCCAGGTGTGCGTGTCTGGTAATCAGGTGGTCCAGATGTGCGTGTCTGGTAATCAGGTGATCCAGGTGTGCGTGTCTGGTAATCAGGTGGTCCAGGTGTGCGTGTCTGGTAATCAGGTGGTCCAGATGTGCGTGTCTGGTAATCAGGTGATCCAGGTGTGCGTGTCTGGTAATCAGGTGATCCAGGTGTGCGTGTCTGGTAATCAGGTGGTCCAGGTGTGCGTGTCTGGTAATCAGGTGATCCAGGTGTGCGTGTCTGGTAATCAGGTGGTCCAGGTGTGTGTGTCTGGTAATCAGGTGAGGCCAGGACCATTCTCGGCTCGATTGTCCAAATAGTCGACTGACCCTCATTGCTATAGCTCACCTGTGAATAGCGTCCACTTGGGTGAGGTACGGAGAGTGAGGTTGACCTGCACCCATGGAACTGTATCTAAGGAGGGTGTCAGCACCTTCAGGAGAGGAGGGGAGAAAATTGGTGAGAAAAAAGTGAATTAAAAAAGCAAATTACTAAAATAAACTCATAAAGGACAACAACTTGCATTTATATAGCACCTTTAACATAGTAAAACATCCCAAGGTGCTTCACAGCAGTGCAATCAAACAACACTTGATACCAGGCCAAAGGAGGCGACATTAGGATAGGTGACCAGATGCTTGGTCAAAGAGGTAAGTTCCAAGGGGCATCTTAAAGGAGGAGAGAGTTAAGGAGGGAATTCCAGAGCTTATGGCCAACATGGCTAAAGGCACGGCCACCAATGGTGGGACAAGGGAAGTGGGGGATGTGCAAGAGGCCAGAGTTGGAGGAACACAGAGCTCTCGGAGGGAATCACGATCCATTAATCTATATTTTAAAAGTGTGCGGAAGTCAGATGAGAAGAGGATTGGATTCAGCCGTGACTGTCTGTGATCCAGAATCACACACGATGAATGGTCTTGAGTGAGTGCTGGAGGGGTAGTGCCTCCTGGAGAACATAAGAACATAAGAAATAGGAGCAGGAGTCGGCTATTTGGCCCTTCATGCCTGCTCTGCCATTCAACAAGATCATGGCTGATCTTCTACCTCAACTCCACCTTCCCGCACTATCCCCATATCCCTTAATTCCCCAAAATTTATTGACCTGTCTTGAATATACTCAACGACTCAGCATCCACAGCTCTCTGGGGTAGAGAATTCCAAAGATTCACAACCCTGGGAGCCACATCCCAGCATGACTTTGCACCTTCAGGGGAGGGAAGAAAATAAAGAGTATTTTTTCATTACAGTCTAAGTGAGACAAAGTGATTCTGCTTTTGAGGTATATTTTTCTGCTTACTTTCTACTTTCATAAAGGATCCTGTGATATAAAGTGGCTATAGTGAGCTGTTGAGTTTTTGCCTCCTGGGTTGAGTATTGATTGTGACATAATTTCCTGTGCACAGTAGCTTTTATTGTGTTATCAGCGTCTCTGTATTTTGTTTTTGTGGGCTTCTATCCAGCTTTTCACATTGCAGTTTATGTATTTACGGTTTGCATTTTCAGCCCGCTGTGAGTTACTGAAAAGACAACATTTCTCATTTCAGTTTATTACTTTGCAACAACCAAAAAATATTAGAAATGTCAAACTCCATCGATTGAATTTAATGAAAATAACACCATCTGTTTTGAGAATTTTTAAAATTTCATATTAACCCTAAACATGAGGTTGGTGCTGTCTGCAGCCTCTGGTCATGTCTCTGAAGTCTCCTCCTACTGCAGAACTTGATTTTGTTTAGGCCAGATATATTCTTGCTCCTGAAATTTCTCCCCTCCCATCCATCCCCTATCCTCCTCTCCCCTCGCTTCTCCTCTCCTCTACACCATCTTCTCCTCTAACCTCTCCTAACCCCTCCTCTCCCCTCTCTCCTCACCTTTAGCTCGCATTGGGTACGGTTCTGTTGGCAACTTCACCTTCATGTACCGCACCCAAGTGCTTCATGTGTGCACTTAGACAGTGAGGGTTAGATATTCCTCTTCAACACCGGGGTGTAGGTGCTCAGTGAGGCAGGAACTCCGACCGTACAATTGGGCACGAGCAGCTCACGCGTTTCTGTCCAATCATTTCACTCTCACCTCAATCGGGAACGGTAGTGTAGTGGTAATGTTACTGGACTAGTAATCCAGTAGGCCTGGACTAAAAGCAGAAGCAAAAGTTCAAGTCCCAACATGGCAGCTGGGGAATTTAAATTCAGTTAATTAAATAAATCTGGAATAAAAAGCTAGTGATGGTGACCATGAAACCCATCTGGTTTACTAATTTGTTTTAGGGAAAGAAATCTGCCATCCTTACCTAGTCTGGCCTATATGTTGGCCAGACCAGGTAAGGTCTATATATAATAAACATTGCTGTGGGACTCCAGACTGTGGTTGACTCTTAACAGCCCTCTGAAATGGCCGAGCGAGGCAATTAGGGATGGGCAATAAATGCTGGGCTTGCCAGTGACACCCACATCCCGTAATCAAATTTTAAAAAATCAAGTAAATTAAACCATAGTTTTTATCTAAATCACCTGCCTTACATTTTACTTTCTTCCTCTCCTACTTTCTCCCAGTTTTTGGTGTTGTCAAGGAGACGATATCTTATCGCTGGGAAATGGGAACCTTTTTTCCATTTTGAGCACTCGGTGTCAGTGTACTCTTTCTGATGAGGCGATTAAACAAATCGACTGTAACTAAAATAACTTTGAATGAAACTTAACAAATTAAATTGAAATTTCGTTGGCCGGGGTGACGATGCACTCCAGTCCCCGCGGCACCCACCGGTCACGGAAGGCCTCGAGCATGCCGGCAGACACCGCGTGCTCCATCTCCAGGGCCACCCGGGCGCGAACATGGCCGCGGAAGAGAGGCAGGCAGGCGGGCCGAACGACCCCCTCGTCTGCCCGCTGCCCAGACCAGTTAATGGCCACTTTGGCCAGGCCCAGGAGCAGTCCTATGAGGAAGTCCTCCGACCTGCCCGCTCCCCTCTGCACCGGGTGACCAAATATCAGGAGCGTGGGACTGAAATGCAGCCAAAATTCAAGGAGCAGCCCCTTCAAATAATGGAAGCGGGGCTGCAACCTCTCACACTCCATATATACATGGAACACGGCCTCCTCCAGGCCGCAGAAAAGGCAGGCGGCCTGGGAGTCTGTGAACCTGTTTAAAACTTTATTGCACGGGACTGCTCCATGCAACACCCTCCAGGCCAAGTCCCCAATAGATAAAGGAGGACTCCCACGTAGAGAGCCCTCCATTGGGGACCCCCGCCTCCGCAGGACGACAAGATGGTACGCCAAGGCGTGTCCGGATGGCAAGATGGTACGCCAAGGCATGTCCGGATGGCAAGATGGTGCGCCAAGGCGTGTCCGGATGGCAATTGAAGATGGCAAAGTGGAGAGTGTGCAGGAGCAGCCCATACAGGAAACCCCTCCGTGCAGAATGAAAAGGCACGGAGGGCATTTCCCCAAGAAGGCTCAAGTTGTGAGGCGCCTCGGTGTCAGTGTAACGCCTTCCCAGGGCAGGTAGAGCAGGGTTACACAAACCTGACTTCATCCAAACTCTGCTGCCCGTATCCTAACTCGCACCAAGTCCCGTTCACCCTTCACCTACTGTGCTCGCTGACCTACATTGGCTCCTAGTCCAGCAACGCCTGGATTTTAAAATTGTCATCCTTGTTTTCAAATCCCTCCATGGCCTCTCCCCCCCTCCCTATCTCTGTCAACTCCTCCAACCCTCCCAGATCTATGCACTCCTCCAATTCTGGCCTCTTGTACATCCCTGATTTTCTTTGCTCCACCATTGGCAGCCGTGCCTTTAGCTGCCGAGGCCCTAAGCTCTGGAATTCGGAGCCTAAACCTCTTCACCTCTCTCTCCTTGTTTATGATGCTCCTTAAACACCTACCTCTTTGACCAAGGTGTTTGGCACCTGTCCTAATATCTCCTTGTGTGGCTCAGTGCCAACTTTTGTTTGATAACACAGCTTGGGAGGTTCTACTACATAAAGACGCTATATAAAAGAGAGTTTGATGTTGTTTACCTGCAGAGTAAAGCTCCCGCTACTCTGTCTCAGGACGCGCCTTAGCTCCAATGTCAGTAGAGCACCCTCTACTGCACCATTCCCCACTACAGCCTTCCCGAGGAAATCAGCCAACTTAGTGCCAGTTTTATACCCTGGTCCCCTGATCGCTGCCGCTGGGTAAGTATTGGACTTTGACTGGCTGAAGCCATTTTAAGGGGTCTCCGAATAGCCAGCAGGCTGCGATTCCCCTCCCATCGCTGTGCTGGATTCAAATTCAAGTCCCAGAGGTGACTGGCTTGCCTGTAATCACCAGTGCCATTCATAACATGTTTTTTTAAAATTCCCAGTAATGTGTAAAAATTAAAACTTATTGAAACTTATAAAATTCTAACAGGACTAGACAGACTAGATGCAGGAAGGCTGTTCCTGATGGCGAGGGAGTCCAGAACCAGGGGTCACAGTCTAAGGATAAGGGGTAAGCCATTTAGGACTGAGATGAGGAGGAATTTCTTCACCCAGAGAGTGGTGAACCTGTGGAATTCTCTACCACACAAGGCAGTTGAGGCCAATTCATTAAATATATTCAAGAAGGAGTTAGATATATTTCTTAAGGCTAAAGGGATCAAGGGATATGGGGAGAAAGCAGGGACAGGGTACTGAATTTGGATGATCAGCCATGATCGCATTGAATGGCGGAGCAGGCTCGAGGGGCCGAATGGCCTATTCCTGCTCCTATCTTCTATGTTTCTAAAATATCAAATTGGTTATTTCCTTCTAAATATAAAAATAAAATTTTGTGTAACATATAAAGAGAATATTAAAAAAGGTGTACAACTATTTATTTATGTACAATACCCAGGATGCTCAAGACACATCTATTGTATCTCTCGTTCATCTTAGTTAGACGTGTCCTAACTCGCACCAAGTCCCGTTTACCCATCACCCCCTGTGCTCGCTGACCTACATTGGCTCCCGGTTAAGCAACGCCTCGATTTCAAAATTCTCATCCTTGTTTTTAAATCCCTCCATGGCCTCGCCCCTCCTTATCTCTGTAACCTCCTCCAGCCCCACAGCCATCCCCGAGACATCAGCGCTCCTCCAATTCTGGCCTCTTGCGCATCCCCAATTTCCATCGCTCCGCCACTGGTGGCCGTGCCTTCAGCTTCCGAGGCCCTAAGCTCTGGAATTCCCTCCCTAAACCTTTCTGCCTCGCTACCTCTCTCTCCTCCTTTAAGTCACTCCTTAAAACCTACCTCTTTGACCAAACTTTTGGTCACTTGTCCTATTACCTCATGTGGCTCGGCGCCATATTTTGTTTGGTAACACTCCTGCGCAGCCCCTTGGGACGTTTTACTATGTTAAAGGCGCTGTATAAATACAATTTGTATGTTGTATGTTTCAAGCCCTGCCTGATTTCTAACAAAGCTGCAAAGGAGTTAAAACCCTGTGCCAGTCTGCACTGTAGACAAAATGTAGAACAGTTTTAAATATGACCTTTCATCTCAGCCGGAAATCCGTTTCATGTTCGCTGAGAGCACCTAATATCTTTTGGAGCAGGCATTTAATAATTTATATATACGCGCGTGTTTGCAATTTTGTTCAAAATATAAATATTTATTTCAGAAGCTTGTGGTTTGGGAATTTGTCAGTGATGTTTTTATAATGAGCCGGGCGCTGTTGACCTTTGCAATGCACAGAACGTCAGCACACAGATGGGGAGGGGATTTCATTGAATTTACGGAAGTATCAGCGGGTGTGGCTTCAAAAAACACACACACAACCTGATCTATTCTATGAAGATTTTTTTTTGTTGCCTTGGTGTGTGTGTGTGTTGTTGCAAAATGTTCGATTCCGGGAGTAGCCGATTGAAGGAAGGAACGGCAGCCCTGGAACAAGCAGCGTGGAGGCGAATTGTTGCCAAGTGGTAGCTGGATGGCCGAGGGATCCGAAAAAGGTGCTACAGTTGCAAGTGGCGGATAAATAGTTAATGCAAGAATAATTCAGCTGCAGAAAACACACACACACACACACCCAACGTGCGGCGGTCTTGGCAATGATGAATCGGCAGGCTGCGTCGGATTTTGTGCTGCTGCATGTTGTGGCTCCGGGGCTGGAGGAGAGGGAGTCCGGGTCTGCTCCGGGAGCCGGGGTGGGGGGCAAGCCGCTGCCCTTTGATGGCAGCCGCCGGCCGGCCACTTTGTTGCAAGATGCCGGCTGGAAATTGCAACACTTGGACTTCCCCGCAACAAAAGGAGCTCGGCCGCAGCTAATGGTCTTCCGCAAACTCAACGGGCTGGGGCCACCGGCAGCCGAGAGGGAGGAGGGCAGCCCGGGCACCGGGGCAGGAGGAAGGGCAGGGGGGGACCGGCTGCGCCCAGGCTTGTGCCCTCGGCACCGGGGCTGCTGCTGCTGCTCTTACCGGGCCCCCCGACCACCCCGGGCCGGCTGGGAGGAGGAGGAGGAGGAGGAGATCTTCCAGCTGGCCCAGGACTTGGGAGACTTCAGGCTGGGAGAGTGGCCAGGGGAGCCGGGCTGCCAGTGCTCGGGGCCGGGAGCCTCCTCCTCCTCCTCTTCCCACAGCCCCCGCCGCCTGGCCGAGGAAACCAGCGATGCGGTGCTAGTGCTGGAAGGCATTGAGCCTGGAGATGCTGGCATCGGCGACCTGGACATCGACACTTGCTTAGAGACCGGCGAGGAGGAGGAAGAGGATGAGGAGCAGCGGCTGAGTGCAGACTGTCCGATCCACCAACAGGCACTGGGCTTGCACCTTGCCCCAGCCCAGGACGACCCCGACCCCAGCCCAGGGGCAAGCAGCAGGCTGTGCCCCCATGGAAGCTCCACTCCACCCGACCTGCCTCCTGCCGCTCCCGGCACTCAGCCCTGCTTGGATTCCACCAGCTCCCCCCAGCAGACAGAGGACAGGGACACCGTGGAGCTGCCCAAGGTGAGGGTGGCCAGGTGCACCAGCTCGCCCAGCACCTCCTTCAGGGAGGGCGAGGAGGACAAGCTGCCCTGGCGCCTGCCCAACAAGTCCCGCAAGAGTTCGCTGAAAATCCGTCTCAGTAAGCTCTTTCGAACTAAAAGCTGCAACGGGGCAAGTGACCCTGGAGCTAAACGACATTCGATGGACTTGGAGACCTCGGCTGGATGCTTAGTGGAGATGTCGAAATTGCAAGAGGGTTATGACATGAGAAGGTATCGGTCCTTATTTTATGTTTTCTCTGTTTTACAAGAAAGACTGTTTAAAGTTATAATGTTACACCTGGTAAAGCAGAACATACCGTTGTATAATTTTAGTAAAATATACCAATGGGTGTGACTGTGTCCAGGTGAGAAACACCAAGCAGTACAATTATGGGTTTTAGTCCTTCCAAACTTGGGTTGTTTATGGACAGAGCCCTTTTGAGTTATATAACTCTAGGTTGAAGTTTCACTGGTTACAGGCCCATCACTGGTAGTGGTGGTGGGGACAGTTTGAGGTCATGAATTAAAATAGCACCAAAAAAAGAGGGTATGGCACAACATCAAATTGAATTGTCTTAACGTCTGATTTTTTTTTCCTACAGTGTAATTGTAACAATGCCCTAAATCTGCTGAAAATTATGAGGGGTTTTAATAGAGTAAATAAGGAGAAACTGTTTCCACTGGCAGGAGTGTCGGTAACCAGAGGACACAGATTTAAGGTGATTGGCAAACGAGCCAGAGGTGACATGAGGAATCATTTTTTTACACAGCGAGTTGTTGTGACCTGGAATGTGCTGCCTGAAAGAGTGGTGGAAGCAGATTCAATAGTAACTTTCAAAAGAGAATTGGATAAATACTTGAAGGGTAAAAATTTACAGGGCTGTGGTGGTGGGGGGGGGGCAGCGGGGGGAAGGGGAAGAGCAGGGGGGAGCTCTACCAAAGAGCTGGTACAGGCATGATGGGCCGAATGGCCTCCTTCTGTGCTGTATCATTCTATGATTCTATGATAATCTCAGTGGCACAGCAGTGTAGTAATGGGTGCTATTGGCGTTGTGTGCCATCTCCACCAAACAAATCTGTCACCTAGTTCACGGGCAGGAATGCCACAGAATCTTATGAATATCTCCGATTTAATTCAGCTGCTTTTATATACTAGCCCTTGAAAGCCCTTGCAGCAGCTCAGCTGTGATAATAGAACTGTAACGTTAATTGTTTTTGGAGGGGAGCGAGTGAGAGACACTGATATTAAATGGATCCATTCTCAATCTTCTCAACATCTTTCCCAGCCTATTTTATTAGCAGTGCAGAAAAAAATATAATTAGAGAGACCCCCCCCACCCCGCCCCGCGCCGCCAGTTCTCTCCTGAAAGCAGTGACTCACGCTGTGAGATTGTTTTGTTTTCCAGACGTGGGCGACATTGTCAAGACAGCATTTATTTCTCATCCTGAGTTAGAGAGTCACACCACACGGTGTGGGACTAGGTGTCGCGCACAGAGTAGCAGAGGTTCTCTTTCCTGAAGGACACTGGTGAACACTGCTGGAGATTTTACACCAGCTTCCATGCTCACTTCTTGCCGTGCCTGCTCACAAAGGAGCAGCTTCATGGAGTTCAATTTCATAATTTGCCAGAGTAGGATTTATTAAATTCAATTTTAAAAATGATATATTACCAGTTTTTTTTTAAGAACTGGTGATCAGTAAAAGTGACCATGAGGTGGTCGATTTTTGTTGTGAAAATCCAAGTGTTCTTTAGGGAACGCAACCTGCCATACCTTACCTGGTCTGGGCTTATATGTGGCTCCAGTCCGACACCAATGTGTTTGACCCTTAACTGACCTCTGCAGTGGCCTAGCAAGCCACTCCGT
Organism: Somniosus microcephalus; assembly: GCF_052327205.1. Lineage (NCBI taxonomy): Eukaryota > Metazoa > Chordata > Chondrichthyes > Squaliformes > Somniosidae > Somniosus > Somniosus microcephalus. The sequence continues at coordinate 8,589,576 of NC_141010.1, forward strand.
TGCATCAAACTGCTGCAACGACCATCACCTTCTCGAGGGCAAGTAGGGATGGGCAATAACGGCTGGCCTTGCCAGGGACGCCCACATCCCGAGAATTCATTTTTTTTTTTTAAAAAGGTGCTAAGGTGGGATTTGAACTCTCAGTTGCTGGGTTGCTTGTCCAGTACCGTAACTATTCGGCTACTGTGCCCAGTGGTATGATTCTGTGGATGACGGCAGCCCTCTGCGCTCATTGAGCTGGCTGTATTTTACCTGCATGGTGAGGGCTGTGCTGCCATTTAATGGTTGAGCAACTGGGCAAATTGCAGCCAAGCCCGATCGCGCCTACACACCTCTGCTTCACAGCAGGGGTGGGGGGGTCACTGGCTGACTTTCCTGTTCCTCGGTCTAGGGATGCTCAGACCAGTTGTAGCACCCAATACTACCGTCATTCCTGAGAGGGGCTAACCTCACCGGCGAGTATCGAAACTGACTGTAATGTCACTATTGTCATACAGGAAACTTTTTTTTTTATCCGGCACCGACGGGACCGGCGTGTTGCCGGTTGATCAAAAAGTCCGGATTACAGAGAGGTATATTTACCAAGGTATGAGAACCCCGTACACAGCCACAGGTGCAGGAGCCCTGGTTACACGGCCACAGGTGCAGGAGCCCCGGTTACACGGCTACAGATCCAGGAGTCCCGGTTACACGGCCACTAATATAAAGTAAAACTTACCTGAACCTACTCCTGAATTTTGCCGGTTAAGAGAGCTTTCCGGTTATTTAGGTGCCGGTTAGGAGAGTTTCCTGTATTGTCATATATTGTTCCTTAGAGGGTAATGTAGGGTGTGATGCAATATTGATGCAACAATCGTATAACGCAAGGAAATGTCACAGATGTGTTCAATGTTCCCTCTAAAAAATTTTTCGGGTGCATGGTCCCTTTAACAGGCTGTGCGGCCTATCCAAATTTCTGCGCGTGCGCGGCTTTCCGATTTAAGAGCCGGCTGCACAGGACCTGGGTAGAACTTAAAAACAAAAAGGGGGCAAGCACTTTGCTGGGAGTGTACTATAGGCCCCCAAACAGTCAGGGGGAGATAGAGGAACAGATATGTAGGCAAATCTCAGAAAAGTGCGAAAATAATAGGGTAATAATAGTGGGGGATTTCAACTTCCCCAATATAAATTGGGATAGTCAGAGTGTGAAAGGCTTAGAGGGTGCAGAATTCTTAAAGTGCATCCAGGAGAGCTTTTTGAGCCAACATGTAGAAAGTCCTACAAGAGAGGGGGCGGTACTGGACCTAATTCTGGGGAATGTAGCTGGGCAAGTGGTGGAAGTGTCAGTAGGAGAGCATTTTGGCGACAGTGACCATAATTCGGTGAGATTTAAGGTGGTCATGGAAAAAGACAAAGACGGCCCGGAAATAAGGGTTCTAAATTGGGGGAAGGCCGATTTTAATATGATAAGGCAGGATCTGGCCAAAGTGGACTGGGAGCAGCTGCTTATAGGAAAATCCACATCAAAACAGTGGGAGACGTTCAGAAGGGAAATAGAGAGAGTACAACGCCAACATGTTCCTGTAAAGGTCAAGGGTGGGACCAACAAGCAAAGGGAACCTTGGATGACAAGGGATATACAAAAATGCATTAGAAATAAAAGGGGGGCTTTTGGCAGTTACAAAAGACTAAAGACAGAAGAAGCCCTAGAGGAGTATAAAAAGTGCAGGGGCATACTTAAAAAAGAAATTAGGAGGGCGAGGAGGGGCCATGAAATAACACTGGCGAGCAAAATAAAGGAAAATCCTAAGATGTTTTATAAGTATATTAAGGGCAAGAGGATAACCAGGGAAAGGGTAGGGCCCATTAGGGACCAAAGTGGCAATCTGTGTGTAGAGCCAGAGGATGTAGGCGGGGTTTTAAATGAATTTTTTGCATCTGTGTTCACTATGGAGAAAGACGATGCAGACATAGAAATCGGGCAAGGGGACTGTGACATACTTGAACATATTAGCATCGAGAGGGAGGAGGTGCTAGCGGTTTTAGCGGGCCAAAAAGTGGATAAATCCCCAGGCCCGGACGAGATGTATCCCAGGCTGCTGTGGGAGGCAAGGGAGGAGATTGCAGGGGCTCTGACACTAATTTTCAGAACCTCTCTGGCCACAGGGGATGTACCAGAGGACTGGAGAACAGCTAACGTAGTACCATTATTCAAGAAGGGTAGCAGGGATAAACCAGGGAATTACAGGCCAGTGAGTCTAACATCTGTGGTGGGGAAATTATTGGAAAAAATTCTGAGGGACAAAATTAATCTCCACTTGGAGAGGCAAGGATTAATCGGGGATAGTCAGCATAGCTTTGTCAAGGGTAAATCATATCTAACAAATCTGATCGAATTTTTCGAGGGGGTGACTAGTGGGGTGGATGAGGGAAATGCTGTGGATGTGGTTTACATGGACTTCAGTAAAGCTTTTGACAAAGTCCCGCATAGGAGACTGGTCAAGAAGGTAAGAGCCCATGGGATCCAGGGTGCCTTGGCGCGTTGGATCCTAAACTGGCTGAGTGGCAGGAGGCAGAGGGTGATGGTCGAAGGTTGCTTTTGTGACTGGAAGCCTGTGTCCAGTGGGGTACCTCAGGGATCGGTGCTGGGTCCCTTATTGTTTGTGATCTACATAAATGATTTGGATGAGAATGTAAAAGGTATGATCAGTAAGTTCGCAGATGACACGAAAATTGGTGGGGTGGTAAATTGCGAGGAGGAAAGCCTCCGGCTACAGGACGATATAAACGGGTTGGTCAGATGGGCGGAAAAGTGGCAAATGGAATTTAACCCTGAAAAGTGCGAGGTGATGCATTTTGGACGGACAAATAAGGCAAGGGAATACACAATGAGTGGTAGGACCCTAGGAAGTACAGAGGGTCAGAGGGACCTTGGTGTACATGTACATAGATCCCTGAAGGCAGCGGAGCAGGTAGATAAGGTGGTTAAAAAGGCATATGGGATACTTGCCTTCATTAGCCGAGGCATAGAATATAAGAGCAGGGAGGTTATGATGGAGCTGTACAAAACGCTGGTGAGGCCACAGCTAGAGTACTGTGTGCAGTTCTGGTCGCCTCACTATAGGAAGGATGTGATTGCTTTGGAGAGGGTGCAGAGAAGATTCACCAGGATGTTACCTGGGATGGAGCGCCTCAGCTATGAAGAGAGGCTGGACAGGCTGGAGTTGTTTTCCTTGGAGCAGAGAAGGCTGAGGGGGGACCTGATTGAGGTGTACAAAATAATGAGGGGCATAGATAGGGTAGATAAAGAGGAACTTTTCCCCTTAGTGGGGGGGTCAATAACAAGGGGGCATAGATTCAGGGTAAGGGGCAGGAGATTTAGAGGGGATTTGAGGAGGAACTTTTTCACCCAGAGGGTGGTTGGAATGTGGAACTCAATGCCTGAAAGGGTGGTGGAGGCAGGAACCCTCACAACATTCAAGAAGCATTTGGATGAGCACTTGAAATGCCATTGCATACAAGGCTATGGACCAAATGCTGGAAAATGGGATTAGACTGGACAGGGATGGATGGGCGGCGCAGGCACGATGGGCCGAAGGGCCTCTTTCTGTGCTGTAAAACTCTATGACTCTATGACCTCCAGACCACTGCGCAACCGCACAGCTTAACGGGAACGTTGCGTTCTATTTAGTCGGCCCATGAGTTGTATTACACTGGTAGTCATGGAACATCTGTTTAAATATCTGGAAGAGTTGAGAAGTGTCTGCAGCTGCATTGTATAGGACTTTTAAATGAATAAAAGTGCATGGTCATCCCCGCAGTAAATCCGAGGGTGCGCTCGTTTTTTAAGGGCAGGATCATTACACCATATTAACATAATGCTGCTAGGGTGCAGGTGTGTATCCTTTTTAAGGCTACAAGGTGAAATTGCTCTGCACTCTTTAAAGTGAAAGATTGGGTCAGTTACAGGTCAAGCTGCAGATCAGAACCTTGGCTTTGTTTGTGGGGAAAATCAACTTAAGAAGCTGTAGATATTCTGGCTTCGTTATTAAGTGTGATACAGAAATTAGACAGTGTGAGATGTCTGGAATGGTGACCTATATTTTGAATATATTACCAGTGCTATTGCTCACAGTGAGCAAGAGGTTACACTGTTTTAAAATAATAGAGGCGTTATCGACAAAGTGTGATGGGAAAGTGTTACAGGAAGTACATGTGACAATTACAGGAAGAACATGTGATATGCAAGATTTTTAATATGTTGCAGACAGATGCTTATTTTTGAAAAGGGAAACTTCAGAGTCGCTGCTTGCTTTCAATGAGGTACGAACCAGTCACTCCGTCTTGTATTTTTTTGGGGTGGAGGGAGGGGGGGAAATTTGAGAAGCCGAGGTGAAGGGTCAAGGCTCATGGAGCAGGGACACCGCCAAGATCACAAGAAGAGTAGGAGAGACGAAAAGATAATCCGTGCTAGTTAGTGACGTCAAGCTTGCATTTAAAAAAAATACCTGTGGGATGAAGGAGGGAGTGAAGTAATGAGGTTGACATTTTGAGATTCTGGGAAAGAACCAGTTAAGAGTAGGAGGTGATGCGATCAGTTCGGCACAGTGAGGATTCGTGGAGGGGTGGGAGGGGAGTGTGTAGGATGCTATATTCGGAGTTTGGGAAGAATAAGAAGGGAAAGCTTGGCGGAGCATTGACCATAGTGATATCAATGTAGATATAAAGTTGAGAGAGATTGCGACGGAGAGGGAGGTGACATTGGTAAGATTCTGTCTGACACCACAGTGATAAACTGTCCGAGGCTCAGCTCAAAGACGTTCAGTTGCCCTTAATTCTTCGAAGAGCTGCCTTGCAGAATTCTGTCCACCCTACCTGCTCTTTCCCTTCCCAGCCGTTCTGTTTAACAACAATCTAATGCAAATTAACTGTGGGAGGCAGCATCTGACGTGACCGCTGAGTATTGGAAAGCACGACAGAACTCAGAGACCTGTGTGAACTTCATCTGCAGGAGGTGATTCACAGTTCAGGACGTCTCCTTCTGTGCTGTATGACTTTGAAGATGTAGGCAATGATTTGAAGTTTGGGTTTTTCAGTAGTGCGGGGTGCTTGCTCTGCTTGGACAATGATTATTGTGGTGCAGAGGTGAACTCAAGCAGCGAGAAAAGAAAGAAAGACTTGCATTTTTCTCCAGCGCCTTTTACAACCACCGAACGTCCCAAAGCGCTTTACAGCCAATGAAGTACTTTTTGAAATAGAAGCAGAAAATGCTGGAAATACTCAGCAAGTCAGGCAGCATCTGTGGAGAGAGAGAAACAGCATCCACAGTATTTTGCTTTTGTAGAAGTACTTTTTTGAAGTGTAGTCACTGTTGTAATGTACGAAACGCAGCAGACAATTTGCACACAGCAAGATCCCACAAACAGCAATGTGATAATGACCAGATCATCTGGTTTTTTTTATGTTGGTTGAGAAATAAATATTGGGCAGGACACCAGGGATAAACCCCCCTGCTCTTCTTTGAAATCGTGCCATGGATCCTTTACTTCCACCTGGGATAGCAGATGGCGGGTGGGGGACATTTGGGGCAATCCTGGGCTTCAGAGAGGGTAGGAGAAGAGGGGACATAAGCCATACCAAAATAATTTGGTAGGGACAGACTTCCTCATTGCTGGTGTGACATGACAGACTCTCAAACCTGACACAAACAGTAACCTGCCAGCATTCACTGTACAGTCTCACATATGAAGCTTAGCTGTCGGGCAAGCTACAGGTAGACAGTCAGCAATTGTGGAACTGCACCGCAGCAAAAGTCAGGAGAGGAGGTGAATGGTTCATAAAGCACTGAGATGGCAGGAAAGTTAGCGTTGCAGATACTGGTGTTGTCCAAGGAGCCTACCTTTCCAGATGTCGCTAAATTGGGTGCAGTGGCCAATGATCAGTGTGAGATAATCCGAAGGGATCTGGACAGGCTAGGCCACTGGGCAGATGGCGTTCAGCGTGGGCAATTGTAAAGTTGCGAGATTAGGCGAAAGAGTGATGACATATTTAGGGTTGATATTGAATGGGGATGAGCTTCAGTTAGCAGAATAGCTGGGCATTTTGTTGGTTATGTCATTTAAATCCATTGGTTCCATGTTCACAGGTAATCGAGGAAAAAATGTATCGCTAGGGGTGTGAATTATAGATCAAGGGAGGTGATTTGATTTAGAATTTATTATCAGGCTTTGGTAAGGCTGCATCCGGAGCATTGTGTTCCGTTTTGTCCTTGTATTACAGAAGGGATATCGGGTTAGTAGAGGGAGTCCAGAGGAGGTCTAGAGATAGATAGAGACACACAGTGACAGATAGCTATGTAAGCTTTGGCAATATGGTTCTCTGTAAACTTTCATGCCAATAAAGCATTTGAACTGAACTGACTAGTCACACACTTTGCGGAATGGGGGAGGACGATGAGGAGTGAGACTCGACAAGAGATTTTTAAGCACTTCACAGTATGGAAAATGTTGATCCTATCTTCAATCCACCATAAACTTGAGCTCATCCAAAACCCGTATCCTAATTCGCACCAAGTCCCGTTCACCCATAACTCCTGCGCTCACTGACCTACATTGGCTCCTGGTCCAGCAAGGCCTCGAATTCAAAATTCTCATCATCAAATCGCCCCATGGCCTCACCCTCCCCTATCTCTGTAACCTCCTGCAGCCCTACAGCCCTCCGCGAAAAGAGTGACTCCGGCTTCTTGAGCATCCCCCACTTCCTTCGCTCCACCATTGGTGGCCTTGCCATCAGCCATCTCGGCCCAAACCTCTTTGCCTTTGTCTTGTCTTTTAAGACTCTGCTTAAAACCTACCTCTTTGACCAAGTATTTGCTCACCTATCCTAATGTTCTTTGGCTCAGTGTCATATTTTGTTTGATAATGCTCCCCTGAAGCGCCTTGGGATGTTTTACTACATTAAAGGTGCTATATAAATGCAAGTTGTTGTTGTTCTCTGTTAGCCACAGGATTCAAGAACTCGGCGACAGGTTAAGGGTGTCAAAGATGAATAGAAAATTTCAGCAACACTTTTTGGATGGGAGGTTTAGAAGGGTGGGCTAGATGGACCAATGGTGATCTACTTCACAAAGCATTGCTATGTCACTTTGACATTGTTTATTAACAACAACCACAACAACTTGCATTTCCATAGCACCTTCAACGTAGTAAAACATCCCATCTGGTCAGTACCGCATCTCTATTTATGGGACCTTGCTGTGCGCAAATTGGCTGTTGCGTTTCCTACATTACAACAGTGACTGCACTTCAAAAAGTGCTTCAGTGGTTGTGAGGTGCTTCGGGACGTCCGGAGGTCGTGAAAGGCGCTATAGAAATGCAAATTCGTTCTTTCAGAGGCACCGGTTTTAGGAGGACACGGGACTGTTTCCATTTGGCTTGTTCCTTTTTTTATTTAAATCTGTGATGGGGTCTTACAGCCAAGTGCAGCGATCCCTGCTGCAGAGTGTTGCCGGAAAGGAAATCGGGAATCAGGCGGAGCTAAGTGGAAAGGAAATACAAGTGGGAACGCTGAGCAGCGCAGTCGGTGTCTGAAATAGGAAAGATAGGCTGAGGATTTGGGCGAGAACCTTCAACCTTTCTGATGAAGGGACCTGCCCAAATTGTTGATCTGTCTTTTCTCTTTCGGAGACCTGCTGACCTGCTGTGCATTTTCTGGGTTTTCTTTTGCTTTTAAAGCCAAACTAATGGTTGCCGCATCCAACTAACTCCTCAGCATGACGGCAGCTAATTGATTACTGTTATTACAGATGTGCCTCTGCAGGTTATAAAGTTGCTGCAATGTGCAAGTGTGAATTGGAATAAAGGAGGCCGAGCCAGCAGGCACTTTCCTCGGATAAGATAATTGGCTGAAAGAACCAGGGGGGACGAGATGCGGAGCATTTTTTACGCAGCGAGTTGTCGTGATCTGGAATGAGCCCGACAGGGCGGAGGAAGCAGATCCTCAATAGTAACTTTCAAAATGGATAAACACTCGAAGGGGAAAAATTTGCAGGGCTTGCTGGGGAAAGAGCAGCAAGTGTGGGACTAATTGGAGAGCTCTTTCAAAGAGCCGGCACGATGGGCCGAATGGCCTCCTTCTGTGCTGTACCAGTCTCCGCCTCTAAGCAGCTTCTAAAGGCTGAATTTTACCACGAGCATTTCTAAATTGGCAGCGATTTGTTCCTTTGCAAAAATAATAAACTCTGCTCCCTGAGCCTACTGGGCCTGTCAGAGAAAATTAATTGGAGAGGAGGCAGTGGTGTCAGACATTTATTTATTGCAGTTTATTATCAGTTAATCCAGTGTAAAGTTGAGTGAAATGCTACAAACCTCTCCTCTGTAATCACACAGGAGCTCGGTCTGGGTCAACCCGAGTTGATTACGGCGAGGATTATATGCATTCAGCAAGAATTTACAAATTCACATTCACAGTGACGGACAGGAAAAGACCCTCTGCTCCATCCAGCCTGGCCCACAATTTGTGATACTTTGTGTATCAGAATATACACGCTCCCCACCCCAAACCATGTGATCTCCTGGGAGAGGCGAAAAACCTGATTTAAAAAAAAAAAAAAAAAAACCAGGCCAATTTGAGGGGGGGGGAGAAAAGTCTGGGAACTTCCCCTCTGGCCACCCCCTGGGCGATCGGAACTAGTCCAGGAGATCATTCTGGCCCTGGTAATTCCTGGCACGACCGACCGACCTTCTGTAAGAGGTGATCTCCGCCCCCAGCCAGAAAGAGGTCCAGCTCTCGCTTGAAGGAATTCAGCGAATCAGCGTCCACCGCCGTATGTTGATGATACACACGGCGCAGTAACGCTTACCCTTTCAGATCTTTCCCGGCGGAGAGTCGCGGTTAGGAGCTTGTGTCGCCCATTACTGACGCCTGTACAGCTGCTGGTTTTTCCCCATTGTTCATCGTCACATGACTGGGGGAAGGAAGGGTGCCATTTCAACATCATGGCAATTCTTAGCAAGAAACTTGGGTGAAGGGGTGAGGAAAGAGCTCCCTTTATCTTGCATCGAATTACATAGCATATACAGCACAGAAACAGGCCATTCGACCCAACTGGTCCATGCAGGTGTTTATGCTCCACACCAGCCTTCTCCCACCCCTCTCCACCTCACTCTAATCAGAATAACCTATTCCTTTCTCCCTCATGTGTTTATTGAGCTGCCCCTTAAATGCATCTCTGCTATTCGCCTCAACCACTCCCTGTGGCAGCGAGTTCCACATTCTCACCACTCTCTGGGTAAAGAAGTTTCTCCTGAATTCCCTCTTGGGTTTATTAATGGCTACAGCACCTTTCACGATCCCAAGACATCCCAAAGTGCTTTACAGCCAATGAAGTCCTGTTGAAGTGTCGTCGCTGTTATAGAAAATGCAGCCGCCAAACTGCACACAGCAAGATCCCACCAACAGCAATTAAATACATGACCAGATAATCTGTTTGTAGGGCGATTGGTTGAGGGATAAATGTTGGCCTGCTCCTCTTTGAATAGCACCGTGTGATCTTCTGCACCTACGAGAGGGCATTGGTTTAACATCTCATCCTAAAGACGGCACCTCTGACAGTGCAGCGCTCCCTCAGTACTGCACTGGGAGTGTCAGCCTGGATTTTTGTGCTCAAGTCTCTGGAGTGGGCCTCGAACCTACAACCTTCTGACTCAGAGGCGAGGGCTGACACAAATTATTTGGTCTTCTCTTTGCCCTTTTCAAACTAGATAGTGCCTTCCATTACGGGCCGCAGACATTGCTCGAGGTTTCCCGGTAAAGATTTAGGGTGAAAAATTGAGTCGCTAACTTTGCCAGGGTGCTACTTTTAGCACCCTGGAAAAATTACTGCTCTCGTGACCGAAATTGAGTGGTAGCGCCCCAAGAGGGAGGCGGGGCACTACTGGAAGCACCCTGCCTCCCTCTTGGGGCGCTGCGAGGGAATATCACGGCGCTACGTGCCGCGGTATTGCAGGCCTTCCTCCCCTTCTTAAAGGGGAGGGGCCTTGCGCAGCGCGACCCGGGGCCCAGCTGGGCCACCGGGATCGGGAGTGCCGGCAAAAGAGCCTGGCACTCGAGAGAAGTGCCGGGCTCACGGCGCGCAGCTGGCACTCCGCGGGGGGGGGGGGCGGCGGGTAAGGAGGCCGGGGATGGGAGCGGAGGCAGGTGCTGGCAGGCGGCCAGCAACGAAAATGGCCACCCGGCACCTCGCTTTTAAATAGCGCCGCCCTGACCGCAGGTAGGCCCCCCTGACCCCGTCGGACATGGCGTCCGGCGGTAAGTCAGGGGGCGCTACCGAAGATCGCGGCCGGGGCGCTGCGCACGGTGATGACGTCATTGCCGGCGGTGCAACACCACGGGGCGCTAATGGACAGCGCAATGGGGCGCTAATGGACGGCGCCATGAGACGCAAACCGCTAACCTCCCGCTGAATTTCGCGGGAGGCATTGGTGGCACTGCGCCCGGGCGCTAGTTGCTTTGCGCTAACGGGAGGCACAAAACTACCGAATTTTTCCCTCTTAATGTCGGATCGCAGGATTGTCGACAAGGTAATCCACCCTGCTTCTCAAAGATGTAATATACTGTAAGAGTTTAATGCCCTGATAATAGACCTTGTTATGTTGTTTGTGTCTGATATGTCCCAGTATATAAAATTGAACGGGGGTAAAAGCACTTGGATCGATGCTTGGATCCTCTACATTCGGAGAGAGGAGAACTGGTGAATTGGAATATTGTGTGTGGTAAAGTCTGTGTTGTTCCCCTTTGTGCTCTCTCTTTAAAGTGAGTTTTGAAAACCAGGTAATAAAAAAGAAAAAGCAGCAAATGCACAACAGGCCAGTCGGCGCCTGTAAAGAGAGAGGATGGGTTCACATTTTGGGGAGTGTAGCTGGAACTTCATAACCAGCTCTGATGAAAGGAAGACACCTGAAAATGTTGCCCTTCTCTTTTCGCTTCACTCACACGGACTGACTTGCTGTGTACTTCCAGCTTTATTCTGAAAACAGTGTATTTGGTCATTGTTGTATCCGTGTGTTAATGGAGACACGGAATGCAGGAGTTGGTTTACAGGTGTTTACTGAACAAAGTCTGGAGGTGAACTAACAGATACAAGACACTATACAGGCTTATATAGCCCGAGTGGCCACTACCGGCATTACAGTACACAGGGGCTCTTAAAGGTACATACACCACAATTCCTCCCCTTTTAGACAACCAGTACATAACATTTTAAGTAATCATTAATTAACATGTTTACAAGAACAATAATCTACACATTTGCTGCAGTTAATCAATTATAAGTCAGTCTCTCTGGAGGCTTCCTGACTCGGTCCGGATAACGCCTCGGTGGTGTAGTAGGTTCTTTTGGCAAGGTCGATTCGGCTTGAATGCCAGTGTCTGGATCATCTGGTTCCAGTATCACCGGATCGGAGGTAGATACTATGGGTATCTCTGCTTCATCATTAGGCGTATAGAGTTGTGGTGTAGGTTGTCCCTTTTCGGATGACTCTATGATCTGGTCAGCATGGCGCCTTATTATGCTTTCTCCAATGTCCACGGTATACATCAGCGGTCCTAGTCGTGTGCAAATAGTTCCAGGCTGCCATTTCTCGGTACGGTAGTCCCGGGCCAAAACTTGTTGACCTATCTGAAAGGTTCTAGTTGGCCTTTCATTCATGCCTTGAAATTGCCGGTTCTCTACGTCCCTTCTGATGTTTGGCTTGATCAAATCCAGCCGGCATCTTAGTCTTCTATTGAAAAACATCATGGCGGGGGTTTGGTTTGTAACCACATGTGTTGCATTCCTGTACGCAAACAAGAAGTTATCTACCTTATGTTGTAGATTTATGTCTTCATTACCCATGGCCTTTATGGCCTTCTTGAAGGTCTGGACAAACCTTTCAGCCAATCCATTGGTGGCGGGATGGTATGGGGCGGACGTGTAGTGCTTAACCCCATTGTTTTTTAAGAACTTCCTGAATTCTTCGGATACAAATTGCGGTCCATTATCAGAACAGATCTGTTCAGGCAGCCCATTCCTGGCGAATATGGTCCTTAATACTGTGATGGTTTTTTCCGTGGTGGTGGAGGACATCTTTATTACCTCCGGCCACTTGGAGTGTGCATCCACTGTCATTAAGAACATTGAGTCCATAAATGGACCAGCAAAGTCGATATGTACCCTTTGCCATGGAGATGAGGGCCACTCCCATGGATGTAGAGGGGCTTGTGGTGGGGCGTTTTGGACCTTCTGGCATCCTAGACAGCTCTTGGTCATTTCTTCGATGTCTCCATCGATACCTGGCCACCACACAAACGCTGTGGCTAAGTTCTTCATTTTCACTCCACCCAGATGCCCCTCGTGAAGCTCCTTTAGCACTTTATCCTGGAGTTTGGGTGGAATCACCACTCTGGATCCACACATCAAGGTTCCTCGGCACACTGACAGCTGTTCTCTTCTTTGCGAGAATGCTGGCAACAGTGGTTCGCCATGTGCTGGCCATCCTTTCACTGTTAAATCGTAGACTCGTGAGAGAGTCGGGTCATTTCTCGTTTCCTTTTCAATGGTAGAATTTGTTACTGGTAGACATTCCACTATGGTCGAGTGGAACATCTCCACTGCAGGCGCCTCTTCTACCGTTGGCAACGGTAGGCGTGATAAACCGTCAGCATTCCCATGCTGTTTTGATCCTTTGTATTCTATGTCATATTGGTGTGCCCCTAGGAAAAGGGACCACCTCTGTAGCCTTTGCGCTGTCATAATGGGAACGCCCTTTTTAGGGTTGAATATGGAGACGAGGGGTTGATGGTCAGTCAACAAGGTAAATTTTTGTCCGTGTAGGTAATGGTTGAATTTCTTCACTCCCCATACCAGGCTGAGTGCTTCCCTGTCGATCTGGGCATAGTTATGCTCAGCTGAGTTCAATGAGCGTGACGCAAAAGCTATCGGCCGCTCCAAGCCATCAGGGAATCTATGCGATAATACCGCTCCTACGCCGTAAGGGGATGCATCGCACGCCAGTCTGATTGGCAGTGATGGGTTGTAATGAGCCAACACTTCCTTGGACGTGATCAAGCCTTTGCATTTATGGAAGGCACGTTTACAGTCTTTGCTCCATTTCCAAATTACTCCAGTTTGTAGCAGTGCGTTAAGAGGGTGCAGAACAGTTGACAAGTTCGGTAAAAATTTATGATAGTAATTTATCAATCCCAGGAACGACCTTAATTGTGAGACATTTTCAGGTGCTGGGGCTTTTATGACCGCTTCAATTTTTTCAGGTGACTTATGCAACCCTTCTTCGTTAATTATATGGCCACAATATGATATTTGTTTCTGGAAAAATTCGCACTTGGGGCGATTTGCTCGTAGGCCCTGTTCTCTCAGCCTAGTGAGCACCTGCTCCAAATTGGCAAGGTGCTCGTTGTCGTTTTCTCCTGTTGCAAGGATGTCGTCTAGGTAGCATTGTGTCCCCGGAATCCCTTGCAGGACTTGCTCCATAGCTCTTTGCCAGATAGCTGGAGCTGATGCTACTCCGAAAACCAGTCGATTGTACTGGTACAGGCCTTTGTGTGTGTTTATCGTGAGATACTTTTTAGAGGCCTCCTCAACCTCCATCTGTAGATATGCCTGTGCCAAGTCAATTTTGGTGAAACGTTTCCCTCCGGATAGTGAGGCGAAAATATCTTCTATCCTCGGAAGAGGATACTGTACCGTGTGAAGGACCGGGTTTACAGTCACCTTGAAGTCCCCACAGATGCGAATTTTTCTCTGTTCTTCAGATTTATCATTATTCAACGTTTTCTTCATGACCGGGATGATGGGTGTTGCCCACTCGCTCCAATCTATCTTGGATAACACGCCTGCCTTTTCCAAATTCTCCAGCTCTGCCTCGACTGCTGGACGAATTGCGTATGGCACCGGCCTTGCCTTAAAAAACTTGGGAATTGCCGCATCTTCCACTTTTATTGAGGCGGTGACGCCTTTCAAGGTTCCTAGTTCCTGTTGAAACACTTCTTTGGCGTTGGCCAAGATGTCTTTTAATCGTTCAGGTATGACGTCATCGTCATTTTTTTTCTTACTGGTCACCGTCAGTGCCTGAATGGAGTGCCAGTCTAAACGTATCTTCCTGATCCATTCACGTCCCAACAGCGGTGGACCACCATCTTGCAGAACGTATAAATACAACTTCTGTATTTCCTTGCCATTGTATACAACAGGCACCCTTATTTTCCCTCTGGGGTATACTTTCTGCCCCGTATATGTCTTCAAGATAATGGATGTGCCTTTCAAAGGTATATGCGGAAATAGCCGCTTGTAATCCCGTCGACTTATGACGGTCAGAGCTGATCCTGTATCTAGCTCCATTTTAACTGGGGACCCCGCTATCGTGAGGGTAACCCAAATGGTCTGGTAATCTTCTTTGGCAATTAGATTATGTAATTTGAGACAGCTTAGTTTCTTGTTTCCAGAGTCGCTATCGCTCTTCTGGTCTTCGGAGCTACTGTCCGTCATTATTTGTACCTTTCTGTACTTTTCCTTATTGATTTTTTTTCTGTCAGTGGATTTTTTTGTTTCCAGATTGGCATACACGTGCAATGTGTCCAATCTTTCCGCATTGCCTGCATGCTTTGTCCTTGAACCAGCAGTCCCTCTGGTCATGGGTGGATCTGCCGCAGCGATAACATCTCTCTCAACCCCGTGTCATTTCATGGGTGCCGAAGTCCTGTGGCTTTTGCTGTATCTCTGCAGCTCCTCTTGCTGCTGCTTCGTATGATACAGCCACACTGAAAGCCTTGTCCAGTGTCAAATCTTTCTCAGAAAGTAGCCTTTTCTGTGTTCCTTCACTTAGGAGACCGCAGACGAATTTGTCTCGTAGAGAATCTGCCAGTCCTGCCCCGAATTGGCAGTGCTTTGACAGCTTTCTTAATTCGGTGAGGTAATCAGCGTTACTTTCATTCTTGTGCTGATTCCTCCTGAAGAATTTGAATCGTTCTGCTATCAGCAGCGGTGTTGGGTTTAAGTGCTCCTGTAGGGTATCAACAATCTCCTTAAAATTCTTGTCCATCGGTTTGGCTGGAGTGATCAAGTTTTGTAACAGCCCGTATGTCCTTGCGCCCATCAGATTGAGAAGTACCGATGCCTTTTTATCATCCTCTACTTCATTCGCTGTGCAATATACCTCCACTCTTTCCACATATGTGGTCCAATCCTCTATATCACTATCGAAAGCAGTAATATTGCCAGTCTTAGGCATCCTGAAAATCAAAAATGGCGCCTCCCGCGCTTTCCTTTCTTCCCTGCCAAGAAAAAAATGGCGCCTCCCGCGCTTTCCTGCCGCTGCTGACAACGCTGTTCTCCGCGGTTTTTATTTACACAGATATTTTTAATAGTTGGAGACTTGTTCCCGCCGGACTCTCTGGGACTTTTCCCTCCCTCTGCTTGGTCCGAACGCCGACCTGCTTTGCAGCGCCGGCCGTCTCCCGAGTGCTCCACCCTCCGTCTCTGTTTGCCTCCGCCTTCCGACTCGCTGCTTGGCCCCGCTGCAGAGCCACCCGATCGAGCCCCAGCCCGCTGCCCAGGAAGGATTAGTGCAGTACCTGCCACCAGCCCGGCTAGCTGGTGAAACCACAGTTTTTTTTTTTTCTTCGACCTTCATCTGAGGAATCGATCTCCTTGAGGTGCTGCCGAATTGCAGGTAAGTCCGTTTCCAATTCGTCACCACTGTTGTATCCGTGTGTTAATGGAGACACGGAATGCAGGAGTTGGTTTACAGGTGTTTACTGAACAAAGTCTGGAGGTGAACTAACAGATACAAGACACTATACAGGCTTATATAGCCCGAGTGGCCACTACCGGCATTACAGTACACGGGCTCTTAAAGGTACATACACCACAGTAATGTGAAGCAGAGATCCTGCTCCAGGCGCCTTGGAATATTACAGAATCTTATAGCACTGAAGGAGGCCATTCGGCCCATCGTGCCTGTGCCGGCTCTTTGAAAGAGCTCTCCAATTAGTCCCACTCCCCCTGCTCTTTCCCCATAGACCTGCAAATTTTTCCATTTCAAGTATTTATCCAATTCCCTCTTGAAAGTTACTATTGAATCTGCTTACATCACTCTTTCAGGCAGTGCATTCCAGATCATAAAAACTCACTGTGTAAACATTTTTCCTCTTCTCTCCACTTTTTTTGCCAATTATCTTAAATCTGTGTCCTCTGGTTACCGACCCTCCTGCCAGTGGAAACAGTTTCTCCTTATTTACTCTATCAAAACCTCTCATGATTTTGAAGACCTCTTTTTTTTTTAAATCTCTGCTTAACATTCTCTGCTCTCAGGAGAACAATCCCAGCTTCTCTAATCGCTCCACATAACATGAAGTCCCTCATCCCTGGCACCATTCTAGTAAATCTCCTCTGCACCCTCTCCAAGGCCTTGACATCCTTCCTAAAGTGTGGTGCCCAGAATTTGACACAATACTCCAGCTGAGGCCTAACCAGTGATTTATAAAGGTTTACTATAACTTCCTTGCTTAATATATACACAGAGTGCCTGTTGACACAACTGTGTCAGCCAATGAGTTGGAGGCAGATCGGGACTTGCAACAAATAATCTATTTTACAGCAGTCTATTTGCTCAGTAAACAGAGTCTATTTAAACAGCGCACTACAGCAAACAGTCTACAGAGTCTATTTAAAAGAGTACATGAGATTGAGGGTAATATACTGGCATGGATTGAACATTGGTTAACAGATAGGAAACAGAGTAGGAATAAATGGGTCTTTTTCGGGGTGGCAGGCGGTAACTAGTGGGGTATCGCAGGGATCAGTGCTTGGGCACCAGCTATTCACAATATATATCAATGATTTGGATGAGGGAACCAAATGTAATATTTCCAAGTTTGCTGACTACATTAAACTAGGTGGGATTGTGAGTTGTGAGGAAGATGCAAAGAGGCTTCAAGGCGATTTAGACAAGTTGAGTGAGTGGGCAAATACATGACAGATGCAGTATATCATGGATAAATGTGAAGTTATCCACTTCGGTGGGATGGTGATGGATTGGGAAATGTTGATGTACAAAGGGACCTGGGTGTCCTTGTACACCAGTCACTGAAAGCAAACATGCAGGTGCAGTTAGGAAGGCAAATGGTATGTTGGCCTTCATTGCAAGAGGATTTGAGTACAGGAGCAAGGATATCTTACTACAGTTATACAGGGCCTTGGTGAGACCACACCTGGAGTACTGGGTGCAGTTTTGGTCTCCTTACCTAAGAAAGGATATACCTGCCATAGCGGGAGTGCAGCGAAGGTTCACCAGACTGATTCCTGGGATGGCAGAACTGTCGTATGAGGAGAGATTGGGTCGACTAGGCCTGTATTCACTAGAGTTTAGAAGAATGAGAGGGGATCTCATTGAAACGTATAAAATTCTGACAGGGCTAGACAGACTGGATGCAGGGAGGATGTTTCCCCTGGCTGCGGGGGGGGGGGGGTCTAGAACGAGAGGTCACAGTCTCAGGATATGGGATGGGACACTTGGGACTGAGATGAGGAGAAATTTCTTCACTCAGAGGGTGGTGAACCTATGGAATTCTCTACCACAGAAGGCTGTGGAGGCCAAGTCACTGAATATATTCAAGAAGGAGATTAATAGATTTCTAGACACAAAAGGCATCAAGGGGTATGGGGAGAGAGCGGGAATATGGTATTGAGATAGAGGATCAGCCATGAACATATTGAATGGCAGAGCAGGCTCGGAGGGCCGAATTGCCTACTCCTGCTCCTATTTTTCTCTCTGTCTTTGCGAACTACAGCAAAGAGAACTCATGACTGAAACTACAGCAAAGTCTCCCGATTTAAAAGCAGGGAGATTTCCCCCTGCAAAGTGCAGAGTGGAGGATAGTTACACAATACAAATGACGTGCGTAAAATCAATCCCAGTCACTTGCAGCAGTGCAGTCTCCGGGCGTGATTGACGGGGGAAATTTGCCCATCATCTCCTTTTCTGGCCGGGAATAGTGGTGTCGCTATAGGCAGCCTGAAATATATGGGCCATGTACCTGAGGGAAACGTGATGAACTGCAGATGACACAGCTACACTAACGACAGCTGTCTGCTGTGGCAAGAGCTTGTTTGGAGATTTCAGAAAGCAGGCGTGGAGCTAATTGTAAATATCTGCAGAGCGTCTCTCTCTGCATTTG
Source organism: Somniosus microcephalus (assembly GCF_052327205.1). NCBI lineage: Eukaryota > Metazoa > Chordata > Chondrichthyes > Squaliformes > Somniosidae > Somniosus > Somniosus microcephalus. The sequence goes on from NC_141010.1 coordinate 8,607,786, forward strand.
ACATTTGAGTTGCTACTGGGATAGGTAAAATTTAATTGGGACAAGTGTATGCCTTGCAGTACCTGTCTCTGGGGAACTTTATTGACACAATATCTTAGAGTTAGAGTTGAGCAAAGAACCAACCCAGTCGCACAGCAATGTTTTATTTTCTAACATTAGCCTTTTATTTTTCCCTTTCCCAATTTTCTCTGTTTTGCATGTTGCTGGGCTACAATTCCAAGGATGTGTCCAGTCTGCAATACTTCTCCCAATTGGCCATTCTTGCTCGGTGAGCCTACGATCATCCGGCTATTCACCTACAGGGGCCACCCCAGACTCGCCCTATCCTGCTCTCGACCAATGCCCATTCATGCTTTCCAGCAGAGGAAAAAAAGGAAAAGAAAGACTTTTTAAAAAACTCAGCGAGTTATGATGATTTCGAATGCACTGTAAAGAGTGATGGGGTAAAAAAGAAAGACTTGCATTTGTATAGCGCCTTTCACGACTACCAGACGTCACAAAGTGCTTTACAGCCAATGAACTACTTTTTGAAGTGGAGTCACTGTTGTAATGTGGGAAACGCGGCAGCCAATTTGCGCACAGCAAGCTCCCACAAACAGCAGTGTGATAATGACCAGATAGACTTTTAGATGTTGGTTGAGTGATAAATATTGGCCAGGACACCGGGGATAATTCCCCTGCTCTGCTTCGAAATAGCACCATGGGATCTTTTACACCCACCCAAGAGGGCAAACGGGGCCTCGGTTTAACGTCTCATCTGAAAAATGGCACCTCCGACAGTGCAGCGCTCCCTCAGCACTGCGCTGGAGTGTCAGTTTTGATTTTGTGCTCAAGTCTCTTGAATGGGACTTGAGCCCACAACCTTCTGACTCGGAGGCCAAAGTAAGGGTCTGTTCCTCTCCACAAAATGCTCCAATTTTCCAGTCCTCATTACTCTGCAGTAAGTGGATGAAAGATTCATGTGTAAAATTTAAGAAAAAGGTTTGGCTTCCCCAAGTGTCTCCAGTTAAGGCGGTGAGTCACTAAAGCCAGACAGATCAGGAAGATCACAGGTAAGTGCCGAGTTGGTGAATCTCAGTTAGGGTGGCGGTGGACATGTGATAACGGTTCTTAGCACATGAGGAAGGCGCACATTAATTGTGATCTTTATATAGAATTTACAGCACAGAAACAGGCCATTCGGCCCAACCAGTCCATGCCGGCGTTTATGCTCCACTCGAGCCTCCTCCCGTCTTTCCTCATCTAAATCTATCAGCATAACCCTCTATTCCCTTCTCCCTCATATGCTTGTCCAGCCTCCCCTTAAATGCATCGATACTATTCGCTTCAACCACTCCCTGTGGTAGCGAGTTCCACATTCTCACCACTCTTTGGGTAAAGAAGTTTCTCCTGAATCCCTTATTGGATTGATTAGTGACTATCTTATATTTATCGCCCCTAGCTTTGAACTTTCCCACAAGTGGAAACATCTTCTCTACATCTACCCTATCAAACCCCATCATAATGTTACAGACCTCTATCCGTCTTTCGGATGAGACGTTAAACCGAGGCCCCGTCTGCTCTCTCAGGCCGATTGTAAAAGATCCCATGGCACTATTTCGAAGAAGAGCAGGGGAGTTCTCCCTGATGCCCTGGGGCCAATATTTATCCCTCACCCAACATAACCAAAACAAATGATCTAGTCATTATCACATTGTTGTTTGTGGGAGCTTGCTGTGCGCAAATTGGCTGCCACGTTTCCTACATCACAACAGTGACTACGCTTCAATAGTATTTCATTGTCTGTAAAGTGTTTTGGGACGTCCTGAGGTCGTGAAAGGTGCTATATAAATGCAAGTACTTCATTGGCCCCTTCCCTTTACAATGCATTCCAGATCATCGTAACTCGCTGAGTTTAAAAAAAAATAAAAAAAAAAAAAAAAAATTCTCCTTGTCTCCCCCTGGCTTTTTTGTCAATTATGTTAAATCTGTGTCCTCTGGTTACCGACCCTCCTGCCAGTGGAAACAGTTTCTCCTTATTTACTCCAAGAAAACCCCCTCCTGCACCCCAGGTGTATCCAGCCAAACCTGTCCTGTTCTCTCTCGGAATCTGACGGACCTGCCGTGTGTTCGCAGCCTTTTCTGTTCCTCGTTCAGGGGCTGTGGTGTGTTAGGAATTCTAAGTGCAGGGTTCTGAATGTGTCCCCTGTACTCGGGGAAAGGAAAGTGCAGTGTTTGTCTCGGTCTCCGGAGAAGACTCGTTTGTTCCGGTGAGGAATTTCATCACATGGTGCAGCACTTGGCTCCGGACGGCTGGGAATGTTTCTGTGAGAGAAACGGTATTCACTGCTGGAGAGAATGAGGTGGTGGGGGTGCGGTGTGGGTGCATGGGTGGGGGTCTCGAGGGAAATGTGTCTGCAAACCACCTCTCCATTGTCGCAACACAGTGTGTGATCTCCAGGGCTACTGCATAATAACATATTTGTGTATGTGTGTTAGTGAGTGTGTCGTATGTGAATTAATCTTTCTCAGTATAGGCCAGTGCCTACTGTGTGTGTGTGTTATTGGAAGATTACAGCCTTTTCCCCGCCCCAGTTCCCACCTTTCCTAACGGTCCTGTCTCTTTCTCGGGTACAGTTCCACTGAACACTCTCGCCCTCCAGGAGCTCCATCAGCAGGGGCTCCCATCACCGATCACCAGCCAGTCATCTCTGCCAGGAGGTGTGATGATCTCCACAGCCCCGACGGTCACTGTGCAGGCTCGTACCTGAAGTGGGGGCTGCCTGTGCCTGTGGGCCTGTGCCTGTGGACCTGTGCCCCAGCACCAGTCACTGCCTTCGGAAGAGGAAAGGAGTCAATTCATTTTTAAAAGGTGTCCCTCTTGGAGTAAGGGGGAGAGGCATTGAAAACGCCACAGCGAATCCTGTTCTGTTGCGTTCAAAGCTCCAACTAGGAGTGTTTCCTTCAATGTGGATTCTTGACTGATGGGAAGAGTGTGTGAAGTCAATCAAATATCTTTTCCCCCCTGTTGCATGCTTGAAATAATCCACCACCCCCACCAGAGACCTCCTTAACAAAACCTCCTCTGTCATTAGACGGTGCTGTGTGTGTGCATTGGTCCAGGCCAGTCTATTGGGGGTGTCCAGTCGGAGTTGCCAACCTGCCAGGATTGTCCTGGAGTCTCCAGGAATTGACGATTAATCTCCCGGACACGGCTGCGAGCAACACCGGGGAGAGAAATCATTGGACACCAGGAAAAAAATATCTTTCTATTTTTTTTTTTTTAAACATTTCTGTTTATTAGTTATAAAAATATTATGGATATGGGAAGAAAGACTGACTGACTGCCAGTCAAGAGTAATCCAATTAGGTAATAGAGTTGCTTTCCAATTGGCTATTGGCTGTGGGCTGCGAGGATTGACGTGTCAGGCAACCAATAGCGGGAGTGTGGGGATGGGGCGGTTGGAGGTGGGAGGTCATGTGATGAAATCTCCAGGAATATGTCCAACCAGAGTTGGGAACCCAGACACTAACGTGCCACCATTGTGGCTTTTGTCTTGTTCAGAGTGGAATCTAAAAAATTCCGTATCTGTCCATCCAAAGCTTACATAGAAACAAAGGAGTCTACAGGAGCGGTGAAGACTGTTGTGGTAAATTTGGCTGATCGCGGTATTTATATTTATTGACATAGTGTGTCCGCGTGGCTCAGTGGGCGGCACCCTCGCCTCTGAGTCAGAAAGTTGTGGGTTCAAGTCCCCACTCCAGAGACTTGAGCACAAAATCTAGGCTGACACTCCCAGTGCAGTACCGAGGGAGTGCTGCACTGTCGGAGGTGCGGTTAAACTGAGGCCCCGTCTGCTCCCTCAGGTGGACATAAAAGATTCCATGGCACTATATTAAGAAGAGCAGGGGAGCTCTCCCTAGTGTCCTGGTTAATATTTCAACCCATCCGTCCGGGATAGATTTGAACCCAGGTCTGAGAGGTGAAAAGAGAAGTGTCAAACCCATTTGATCCAGTCCCCTTAAAGAAAGAACTTCCATTTATGTCATGTTTTTGTGGAGTCACCGTTCTGTAGAAAAAAAGTAGGACCCAGATTGCGCACAGCAAAATCCCACAAACTGCAAAGTAGGTATTCTGTGGCGAGTGTCTCACCTCCTGACTCCGCAATGCCTTTCCACCATCTACAAGGCACAAGTCAGGAGTGTGATGGAATACTTTCCACTTGCCTGGATGAGTGCAGCTCCAACAACACTCAAGATGCTCGACACCATCCAGGACAAAGCAGCCCACTTGATGGCACCCCGTCCACCACCTTAAACATTAACTCCCTCCACCACCGGCGCACCATTTCTGCAGTGTGTACCATCTACAAGATGCACTGCAGCAACTTTCCAAGGCTTCTTCAACAGCACCTCCCAAACCCGCGACCTCTTCCACCTAGAAGGACAAGGGCAGCAGGCGCATGGGAACACCACCACCTCCAAGTTCCCCTCCAAGTCACACACCATCCTGATTTGGAAATATATCGGCCGATCCTTCATCGTCGCTGGGTCAAAATCCTGGAACTCCCTCCCTAACAGCACTGTGGGAGTACCTTCACCCCACGGACTGCAGCAGTTCAAGAAGGTGGCTCGCCACCACCTTCTCGAGGGCAATTAGGGATGGGCAATAAATGCTGGCCTTGCCAGTGACGCCCACATCCCATCAATGAATTATAAAAAAAACCAATGACATAAATGACAAGTGAATCTGTTTTTTGGTGGTGTTGGTTGAGGGATAAATATTGGCCAAGACTCCGAGAGAATTCGCCTGATGCTTTTTGAAATCGTGTCATGGGATCTTTTACAGCCAACTGAACAGACAGATGTGGCCTTTTAACATCTTATCCAAAAGACGACACTTTGAACAGTTCAATGCTTCCTCAGTATTGCTCTGAAGTGTCAGCTGTGAATATGTCCTAGAGTGGAATTTAACTTCACAATCCTCTGACTCAGAGGCAAGGTTACTGCCGCTGAGCCAAGCTGACGCTTTGTGCGACTTCTTCTGGTATTTGCTCGCCCCTTATTCTGTTCCCAGCAAGACAATTATCGAGACTAAATTCTTGGACACCGAGTTGATGGAGCAATGTTCTGCCTCTTCCCACAACAGCAACTTGCATTGATAGTAAAAAGTCCCAAGGCGCTTAACAAAATTGTAATCAACCAAAATTTGACCCCGAGCCTCATAAGGAGACATTGGGACAGGTGACCAAAAGCTTGGTTTAAGAGGTAAGTTTTAAGGAGCCTCGGTAAGGGGGGGGGGGGGGGCGGAGGGAGGGGGGGTGAGGTGAGGTGGTGTGAGGGGGTGGGGGGGTAAGCGGGAGGGAATTCTGGAACTTAGGGCCCAGGCAGCTGAAGGCACGGCCGCCAATGGCAGAGTGAAGGAAACCGGGGATGCGCGAGAGGCCAGAATTGGAGGAGCGCAGAGGTCACGGAGAACTGTAGGGTTGCCTCCCCCAACTAGCATCTCTATCCTTAAAAAGTGGTGATTTTGGCGGGGGAGGAAGCGGGCATGTAGCCCTTGTACTGAGAAGAGGGGCTCCTTGTGAGACTGACCCAGCTTGGAATGTTTGCTGGTAATTGCAGGCCGTTTCTGGTTTTGCAGAAAGCTGCGCTCTCCCAGGGCCAGGCACCTCGCTTCCTGCACACTGCAGGCTGAGATACATGGTCAGGTTACCGCGGAAGTTATTTCATGTGATTCCTGATGGTAAAGCAAAGGGACACGACATGGCATAGTGGTGGCACCCTCACCTCCGAGTCAGAAGGTTGTGGGGTCAAGTCCCCACTCCAGAGACTCGAGCAGAAGATCTAGGTTGATGCCCTTAATGCAGTGCTGAGGGAGTGCTGCACTGTCTGAAGTGCCGTCTGCCCTTTCAGGTGGGCGTAAAAGATCCCACGGCACTATTTCGAAGAAGAGCAGGGGAGCTCTCCCCGATGTTCTGGGCCAATATTTATCCCTCAATCAACATTGCTACAACAGATTATTTGGTCATTATCACATTGCTGTCTGTGGGACCTTGCTGTGCACAAATTGGCTGCTGCATTTCCTACAACAGTGACCACACTTCAAAAAGTACTTCATTGGCTGTAAAGCGCTTTGGGACATCCTGAGGTCGTGGAGGATACGGTAGAAATGCAAGCCTTTCTTTCTTTTACCCAGTTGATGTTGAAACCCTTGTCAGTCCCTAACTCGGGTCGTTAATCTGCCACAGGGAGCTGGTCACAGCTGTTGCTAAAATCTTTGAGAATTGGGTGCGTCGGAAAGATAACAAAGTTCAGCGATGAAAGAGTTAAAGGCTCTATTTCCTTGTGCCAGTCTGCTGCCAGTGTCACACTTTGCTGTCGGAACGAATCAGCAAGCAGCTTTGTAATAAGGTTACATTTGCAGGGAGCAATGTCTGGCCTGGACTGCGCCTTGGAGCGGTTATAAATCTAACTGCTTTAAACACGGTTACAAAAACCCATCCTGGGGTTCTCCTTAGATTGCTTGCTTGCTTACTTTATTTATTTAGCTGAATTCAGCTGCGAGGTCTGAAAGGGTTGATGATTGCGTCAAGGGTCGATTTTTGAGGCTCGGAGTCTGCAATCTCGGAGTGCCCAACACATTCCTAACATATTGAAGTTTAAGGTAACCGTGTGTGATTCTGTTGATTTCAGACTCCAAAATGACCACCTTGTGTCGCCAGAATCTAAAATGGTTCTGCGAGTGGTGTCGCAGATTGATTAGAAATGTTTGAAGACATTTAAAAGGTTCTGTTTCTCTACTGTTCAACAAAATAGCATTCTCTCTAGGAAATTACTTCAGCAAAAGCCTCAGGATTTCCTTGAAGCCCTGCAATTTTTAGCTTCAGAAAGCAAAACATTTTTGACCTCTGCCCCTATTTTATTTATATATAGATATATATTTTTTTATCCACACTTTTTTTGTCTTTTTTTCTTCTCTCTCACAGGACAGCTGTCTTTCATTCTGCCAGCACAATTTACACTTCATCTCGAGCCATCCTTTGTGTCCCATTACCGTCTCCTTTTTGCCTTGAATATCTCTTAATGTCTCTTAACCTCTTCTGCCTTCTATCCTATCACAGACTTTCCCTTTTGTTCTTTCATCCCCTCCCCCCTTTCCCAGCCCCTACACTTGCTTAAAAACCTGTTCCATTTCCTGCTTTGTTCCAGTTCTAACGAAAGGTCATCGACCTGAAACGTTAACTCTGTTTCTTTCTTCACAGGTGCTGCCTGACCTGCTGAGTGTTTCCAGCATTTTCTGTTTTTATTTGAGGTTTCCCTTACTGGCCTGAATCGTAATTACACCTACTATTATTATTATTATTATTATTACAATCCAGCACAGAAATTGCAGTGACCTTATTGATTATAGCGAAATGAAAGGGCCCCTCGTAACATCACCTGGCTTGGAGACAGCTCTGGGTGCGATGTGACCTGTTGCAGGCCTCTTACTAGGTTCATAGGTTAACGGCATGCTGGTGGACCTGCCTCGTACAATGGGGTCAGCTGTGGCTCAGTGGGTAGTGCTCTTGCCTCTGAGTCACAAGGGTTGTGGGGTTCAAGCACGCGCTCCGGAGACTTGAGCAGAAAATCTAGGCCGACGCTCCCAGTGCAGCACTGCACCGTCGGAGGTGCCGTCTTTCGGATGAGTCGTTAAACTATCTCATGTAGATGTAAAAGATTCCACGGCACTATTCAAAGATGAGCAGGAGGAGTTCTCCCCGGTGTCCTGGTCAATATTTATCCCTCAACCAACACAAAAAAAAAACATTATCTGGTCGTTGTCACATTGTTGTTTGTGGGACCTTGCTGTGCGCAAATTGGCTGCCAGCGTTTCCTACATTACAAGAGAGACAACACTTCAAAAGTACCTCATGGGCTGCAAAAAGGTTTTGGGAAATCCTGAGGTTATGAAAGGTGCTATAGACATTTTTTTAATTCGCTTATGGGATCTGGGCGTCGCTGGCAAGGCCAACATTTATTACCCATCCCTAGTTGCCCTTGAGAAGGTGGTGGTGAGCTGCCTTCTTGAACCACTGCAGTCCGTGTGGTGAACGTGCTCCCACAGTGCTGTTAGAGAGGGAGTTCCAGGATTTTGACCCAGCGACGATGAAGGATCGGCGATATACTTCCAAGTCAGGGTGGTGTGTGACTTGGAGGGGAACTTGGAGGTGGTGGTGTTCCCATGCGCCTGCTGCCCTTGTCCTTCTAGGTGGAAGAGATCGTGGGTTTGGGAGGTGCTGCTGAAGAAGCCTTGGCGAGTTGCTGCAGTGCATCTTGTAGATGGTACACACTGCAGCCACAGTACACCGGTGGTAGAGGGAGTGAATGTCTAAGGTGGTGGATGGGGTGCCAATCAAACGGGCTGTTTTGTCCTGGATGGTGTCGAGCTTCTTGAGTGTTGTTGGAGCTGCACTCATCCAGGCAAGTGGAGGGTATTCCATCACACTCCTTACTTGTGCCTTGTAGATGGTGGAGAGGCTTTGGGGAGTCAGGAGGTGAGACACTCACCGCAGAATACCCAGCCTCTGACCTGCTCTTGTTGCCACAATATTTATGTGGCTGGTCCAGTTAAGGTTCTGATCAATGGTGACCCCCAGGATGTTGATGGTGGGGATTCGGCGATGGTAATGCCATTGAATGTCATGGGGAGGTGGTTAGACTCTCGCATGTTGGAGATAGTCATTGCCTGGCACGAATGTTACCTGCCACTTATCAGCCCAAGCCTGAATGTCATCCAGGTCTTGTTGCATGTGGGCATGGACTGCTTCATTATCTGAGGAGTTGTGAATGGCGCTGAACACTGTGCAGTCATCAGCGAACATCCCCATTTCTGACCTTATGTTGGAAGGAAGATCATTGATGAAGCAGCTGAAGATGGTTGGGCCTAGGACACTGCCCTGAGGAACTCCTGCAGCGATGTCCTGGAGCTGTGATGATTGACCTTCAACCACCACAATAATCTTCCCTTGTGCTCGGTATGACTCCAGCCAGTGGAGCATTTTCCCCCTGATTCCCATTGACTTCAGTTATACTAGGGCTCCTTGATGCCACACTCGGTCAAATGCTGCCTTAATGTCAAGGGCAGTCTCTCTCACCTCACCTCTGGAATTCAGCTCCTTTGTCCATGTTTGGACCAAGCCTGTAATGAGGTCGGGAGCCGAGTGGTCTTGGCAGAACCCAAACTGGGCATCAATGAGCAGGTTATTGGTGAGTAAGTGCCGCTTGATAGCACTGTCGATGACGCCTTCCATCACTTTGCTGATGATTGAGAGTAGACTGATGGGGCGTAAATTGGCCAGGTTGGATTTGTCCTGCTTTTTGTGGACAGGACATACCTGGGCAGTTTTCCACATTGTCGGATAGATGCCAGTGTTGTAGCTGTACTGGAATAGCTTGGCTAGAGGCGCGGCTAGTTCTGGAGCACAAGTCTTCAGCACGACAGCCGGGATGTTGTCGGGGCCCATAGCCGTTTCTTGATATCACGTGAAGTGAATCGAATTGGCTGAAGACTGGCTTCTGTGATGGTGGGGACCTCAGGAGGAGGCCGATATGGATCATCCACTCGGCACTTCTGGCTGAAGATGGTTGCAAATGCTTCAGACTTGTCTTTTGCACTCACGTGCTGGGCTCCACCATCATTGAGGATGGGGATATTCATGCCTCCTCCTCCCGTTAGTTGTTTAATGGTCCACCACCATTCACGACTGGATGTGGCAGGACTGCAGAGCTTTGATTTGATCTGTTGATTGTGGGATCGCTTAGCCCTGTCTATAGCATGCTGCTTCTGCTGTTTAGTATGCATGTGGTCCTGTGTTGCAGCTTCCCCAGGTTAGCACCTCATTTTTAGGTACGTCTGGTGCTGCTCCTGGCATGCTCTTCTACATTCCTTGTTGAACCAGGGTTGGTCCCCTGTCTTTGTGGTAATGGTAGAGTGAGGGATATGCCGGGCTATGAGGTTACAGATTGTAGTGGAATACAATTCGGCTGCTGCTGATGGCCCACAGTGCCTCATGGATGCCCAGTTTTGAGTTGCTAGATCTGTTCTGAATCTATCCCATTTAGCACGGTGGTAGTGCCGCACAACACGATGGAGGGTGTCCGCAGTGTGAAGACGGGACTTCTTCTCCACAATGACTGTGCGGTGGTCACTGCTACCAATACTGTCATGGACAGATGTATCTGCGACTGATAGATTGGTGAGGACGAGGTCAAGTAGGTTTTTCCCTCATGTTGGTTCTCTCACTACCTGCCACAGGCCCAGTCTGGCATCTACGTCCTTCAGGACTCGGCCAGCTCAGTCAGTAGTGGTGCTACCGAGCCACTCTTGTGATGGACATTGAAGTCCCCCACCCAGAATACATTCTGTGCCCTTGCTACCCTCAGTGCTTCTTCCAAGTGGTGTTCAACATGGAGGAATGCTGATTCATCAGCTGAGGGAGGGCGGTAGGTGGTAATCAGCAGGAGGTTTCCTTGCCCATGCTTGACCTGAAGCCATGAGACTTCATGGGGTCCGGAGTCCATGTTGAGGACTCCCAGGGCCACTGCTTCCCGACTGTATACCACTGTGCCACCACCCCTGGTGGATCTGTCCTGCCGGTGGGACAGGGCATACCCAGGGATGGTGATGGAGGAGTTTGGGACATTGGCTGAAAGGTATGATTCTGTGAGTGTGACTATGTCAGGCTGTTGCTTGACTAGTCTGTGGGACAGCTCTCCCAATTTTGGCACAAGTCCGCAGATGTTGGCGAGGAGGACTTTGCAGGGTCGACTGGGCTGGGTGGGCCGTTGCCATGTCCGTAGCCGGTGCCAAGTGGTCCGTCCGGCTTCATTCTTCTTATGTTTCATAGCAGTTCATTATAATTGAGTGACTTGCTAGGCCATTTCAGAGGGCAGTTAAGATTCAACCACATTGCACATATGGCCACACTGGGTAAGGATGGCAAGTTTCCTTCCCTAAAGGATATTAGTGAATCAGATGGGTTTTTACGACAATCCGATAGTTTCACGGTTATCATTACTGATACTAGTAATTATTCCAGATTTTTATTTAATTAACTGCCGTGGTGGGATTTGAACTCCTGTCTCTGGATCATTAGTCCAGGCCTCTGGATTACTAGCCCACTGACATTACCACTACACTACCATTCCCGCTATCTTTTATGATAGACTGCACCAATAATTGCACCCAGCGCTAATGTCTACGCTGTCATTAAAAACAATACTTTGGATTTATATAGGAGAGCATTAGGCGTTCACTGATCAGGAGAGGGTACAGATACAAACCTTCATTAACAAATCACTGATGGCTGGATTAGTGTTACAAGGGAGGAATATTTCTCGGATCCCAATGTTCATAAATCATCAGAAAACAGCTGAGGCAATGAGACCTATTTATAAAAAAAAAAATAAGGCTGGTTATATTATTTAGTAGAGGACTGGATTGGTGGTTCTAGGGATCTGTAAAGATGGATGATCAAATAGTCCATAGTGCACAAAACAGCTGGAAGGGAAGAAAAGAGGGGGACGCTCTCCTGGCCGGCCTCCCCCCTTCCACCCTCCATAAACCTGAGCTCATCCAAAATTCGGCTGCCCGTGTCCTAACTCGCACCAAGTCCCGTTCACCCATCACCCCCTGTGCTTGTTGACCTACATTGGCTCCCGGTTAAGCAGCGCCTCGATTTTAAAATTCTCATCCTTGTTTTGAAATCCCTCCATGGCCTCACCCCCTCCTCCCTATCTCTGTAATCTGCTCCAGCCCGTTAACCCTCCGAAATCTCTGTGCTCCTCCAATTCTGATGTCCTTGCGCATCCCCGATTTTAATCGCTCCACCATTGGCGGCCGTGCCTTCAGCTGCCTGGGCCCTAAGCTCTGAAATGTCCTCTCTAAATCTCTCTGCTTCTCTATCACTCTCTCTTCCTTTAACATGCTCCTTAAATCCTACCTCTTTGATCAAGTATTTGGTCACTTGTCCTAATATCTCCTTATGTGGCTCAGTGTTTGATAATCGCTCCAGTGAAGCGCCTTGGGACGTTTTACTACGTTAGAGGCGCTATATAAATGCAAGTTGTTGTTGTTGGAGTTGTGTGCAAGGCAGCAGGGGAAATGAAGACAAAATATTGAAGCTATGAAAATAGCTAAATATATAAAGAACTTTCATTTATATAGTCCGGACCACTCGGCTCCAGACCTCATTACAGCCTTGGTCCAAACGTGGACAAAGGAGTTGAATTCCAGAGGTGAGGTGAGAGTGACTGCCCTTGACATCAAGGCAGCATCTGACCGAGTGTGGCATCAAGGAGCCCGAGTAAAACTGAAGTCAATGGGAATCAGCGAGAAAACTCTCCACAGGCTGGAGTCATACCGAGCACAAAGGAAGATGGTTGTGGCTGTTGGAGGCCAATCACCTCAGCCCCAGGACATCACTGCAGGCGTTTCTCAGGGCAGTGTCTAAGTGCCTTTAACAACCCTGGGACATCCCAAAGCACTTCATCGCTAAGTACGTTTGATGTGTGTGGTCACAGTTGTAATGTGGGGAAATGTGGCAGCCATTTTGCGCACAGCAAGGGTCCACAAGTAGCAATGAGATAAATGACTAGATAATCTGCATTAGATGTTGGTTGAGGGATAAATATTGGCCCAGGACACCGGGGAGAACTCCCCTGCTCTTCTTCAAATCATTCATTGGGATTTTTTACTTCCATCTAAGAGGGCAGACAGGGCCTCGGTTTAACGTCGCATCTGAAAGTCGGCACCTCTGACAGTGCAGCACTCGCATATTATTGCGCTGAAAAGTCAGTCTAGGTTAATATGCTTAAGTCTCTGGCGTGATACTTGAACCCATGACCTTCTGTCTCCGAGGCAGGAGTCCTACCACTGACATCTGGACTTTGCATGATTACTTTTGGGAAGTGGGAGTTTTTATGGGCAAGTTTCCCTCCGGATGTTAAATGGTGGGAGTAGAGACTATGGTGGAGTAGATTCTACATGGACCTGGGCTTGATGGGTCAAATGGCCTTTTTCATTCCATGCTGCTTATGTTGAATGGTTAACAGATATACAGCGTTGTGGAATGGGCATTTAATACATGAATCTTGCTCTTTGTACTAATCACGCTTTAAAAATAGTGCAAATACAATAGCTGGGAACTAAAGGTCACACATAGAAGAAATGGAACCCAGAAGAGTGAAATAGCTTCCGTTGAGCATTAAAGAAAATGAGTTTGAGCATAAGGCGGAGACTCGAGAGTTTGAGTTGCCATGGCAAGAGCATCTCCAGAAACCCAAGGGAGCGACCAGTTCAGAGAGATATGAAAGAAGAATATAGAAGGTTAAGGGGTGATTTGATTGAGATTTTATGATTTTGGAAGGAATCGATAGGGTAGATCAAGAGAAACTTTTTCTGCTGGTGGGGGAGTCTAGGACAAGGGGAGATAACCTTAAAATCAGAGCCAGGCCAGTCAGGAGAGAAGTTAGGAAACACTTCTTCACACAAAGGGTGGTAGGAGTGTGGAACTCTCTCCCACTAAAGGTAGTAGATGCTGGGGCTCAATTAATCATTTTAAATCTGAGATCAATAGATATTTTGCTAGCCAAGCATATAAAGGGTATGGAGCCAGAGCAGGTGGATGGCATTAGGCTACAGATCAGCCATGATCTCATTGAATGGCGGGTCAGATTCGAGGGGCTGAATGGCCTTCTCCTATTCCGATGTTCCTAAAGATTGGCAAAATCGACATAATATAAATTGAAGTCTTTCTATTTTATTTCCATTGTTTCACCAAATGTTATGGGGGAGGAGGAGGAGGAGGGAGGTGGTTCTGCTGTTTTTCAATACATTTTGTTGCTTGGTTACATCCATATTTGCCAGCACGAGGCAGCATCAGTTGGAGAAGGGGGTCGAGTCCATGGGGACTCTGGTGAACAGCAGCAATATTCAGTGTTGTTACTTGTGCTGGTCCAGTCCCCTCAGCACAGCAGCAATAACACTTGCTCCCAGAGTCAGTGCTGATATGAAGAGTTCCTGTTGCAGACTGGATGCGTACTGGGACTTGAATTTCACTTTGATTGGAGTTCTGTGCCCTCTCACCTCGGAGTGGAAAGATTTTTTTTTTTAATGCAATTTAAAATTAATGAGCAACCTGTTCTCCGACAGTCGATTTCAGATGCGTAATTATGTGCAGTGGTGAACTACAAGTTAATTTTCTCTCAATTTGTTCTCTGGATATAGACGTAACTGGCAAGGCTGCCTTTGTTGCCCACCCCTAACTGCCCTGGGAAGGTGGGGTGGGCCTTCTCACTGAGCCACTGCAGTCCATGTGTTGATTGTGTTAGGTAGCGAAGTCCCAAGATATTGACCCAGCAACCATGATCATCCTCTATACTTGTAACTTGTTAACTTATGTTAGAATGAAGTTGTTGTTGATGACCTTGGGTTAGTGAATCGTGCTTCTCTTTCCCCACCTTTCCCCTTCTCCATGGTATGTTTCCTTTCATTATGAATCTTTTATAATAATAGTTTTTTAAAAAATGTAAGGAGAAAGAACTTTCATTTATGTGGCACCTTTCATGGCCTCAGGACGTCCCAACACTTTGGAATTCTCTACCCCAGAGAGCTGTGGATGCTCAGTCGTTGAGTCTATTCAAGACAGAGGTCGATAAATATTTGGGAATTAAGGGATATGGGGATAGTGCGGGAAGGTGGAGTAGAGGTAGAAGATCAGCCATGATCTTGTTGAATGGTGGAGCAGGCTCGAGGGGCCAAATGGCCAACTCCTGCTCCTATTTCTTATGTTCATTTCACATCCAGTGAAGTACTTTTGAAGTGCAGTAACTGTTGTAACCTAGGGAAATGCAGCAGCTAATTTGCACACAGCAAGATCCCACAAACAGCAATTGGATAAATAACTAATTCATTTTAGTGATGTTGGTTGAGGGATAAATGTTGGTCAGGACATGAGGAAAACTCTCCTGCTCTTCTTTGAATGGTGCCAGGGGAGTTTTTAACGTCCACCTGAGTTGGCAGATGGGGCCTCGGTTTAACGTCTCCTCTGACAGTGCATCAGTCCCTCAGTACTGCATTGAAGTGTCAGCCTAGATTGGGTGAAGAAGTCTGTGGAGTGGGGCTTGATCCCATGATCTTCTGACTCGGCGGGACAGTGCTTCCCACTGAGCCACGGCTTTCGCCTAAAACGTTGAATAGCGTAGGTGCTTCCAGATTTGACGGTGGGTTTGGACGCACTGAAATGTCGGATTTTTCTGATGCCACTGTCCTGCGCTCTTTGGTCGAGACGTTAAACCGAGACCCCGATGTATCAGGTGGCTGTTAAAGATCCCATGGCACTATTGGAAGAGCGGCAGGGAGTTCTGGTGTCCTGGCCAACGTTTCTTCTTCAACGAATATCACCAGGAACAGATTGACTGGGCATCTCAGAACATCAGAATTAGGAGCAGGAGCCTGCTCCGCCACACGGCCCCTCGAGCCTGCTCCGCCACACGGCCCCTCGAGCCTGCTCCGCCATTTAATAAGATCATGGCTGATCTTCGACCTCATTTATTCCTACTCTGTTTCCTGTCTGTTAATCAATTTTCAATCCATGCCAGTATATTACCCCCAATCCCATGTGCTTTAATTTCTCGCCCAATCCACATATCCCTCGGTTCCCTTAGTGCCCAAAAATCTACCGATCTCAGCCTTGAATATACTCAGCGACTGAGCCTCCACAGCCCTCTGGGGCAGAGAATTCCAAAGATTCACAACCCTCTGAGTGAAGAAATTTCTCCTCATCTCGGTCTTAAATGGCCGACCCCTTATCCCGAGACTATGCCCCCTGGTTCTAGACACACCAGCCAGGGGAAACAACCTCTCAGCATCTACCCTGTCAATCCCCCTCAGAATCTTATATGTTTCAATGGGATCACCTCTCATTCTTCTAAACTCCAGAGAGTATCGGCTCAATCTCTCCTCGTGGGACAACAACCCCCTCATCCCAGGGATCAATCTAGTGAACCTTCGTTGCACCGCCTCTAAGGCTGTATGCCATATGTGGGATTAGACAAAGTCAGCATGGATTTATAAAAGGGAAATCGTGTTTGACAAACCTACTGGAGCTTTTTGAGGATGTAACTGGTAGAATAGATAAGGGAGAACCAGTGGATGTGGTGTATTTGGATTTTCAGAAGGTCTTTGATAATGTCCCACCTAAGAGGTTAGTGTGCAAAATTAAAGCACATGGGATTGGGGGTAATATACTGGCATGGATTGAAAATTGATTAACAGACAGGAAACAGAGTAGGAATAAATGGATCTTTTTTGGGGTGGCAGGTGGTGACTAGTGGGGTACCGCAGGGATCAGTGCTTGGGCCCCAGCTATTCACAATATATATCAATGATTTGGATGAGGGAACCAAATGTAATATTTCCAAGTTTGCTGATGACACGAAACTAGGTGGGATTGTGAGTTGTGAGGAGTATGCAAACAGGCTTCAAGGTGATTTAGACAAGTTGAGTGAGTGGGCAAATACATGGCAGATGCAGTATAACGTGGATAAATGTGAAGTTATCCACTTCGGTAGGAAAAACAAAGGCAGAGTATTACTTAATTGGTGATAGATTGGGAAATGTTGATGTACAAAGGGACCTGGGTGTCCTTGTACACCAGCAAACATGCAGGTGCAGCAAGCAGTTAGGAAGGCAAATGGTATGTTGGCCTTCATTGCAAGAGGATTTGAGTACAGGAGCAAGGCTGTCTTACTACAGTTATACAGGGCCTTGGTGAGACCACACCTGGAGTACTGGGTGCAGTTTTGGTCTCCTTACCTGAAGAAGGATATACTTGCCATAGAGGGAGTGCAGCGAAGGTTCACCAGACTGATTCCTGGGATGGCAGGACTGTCTTATGAGGAGAAATTGAGTCAACTAGGCCTGTATTCACGAGAGTTTAGAAGAATGAAAGGGGATCTCATTGAAACGTATAAAATTCTGACAGGGCTAGACAGACTGGATGCAGGGAGGATGTTTCCCCTAGCTTGGGGGTCTAGAACGAGGGGTCACAGTCTCGGGATACGGGATAGGACATTTAGGACTGAGATGAGGAGAAATTTCTTCACTCAGAGGGTGGTGAACCTGTGGAATTCTCTACCACAGAAGGCTGTGGAGGTCAAGTCACTGAATATATTTAAGGAGAGAGATAGATAGATTTCTAGACACAAAAGGCATCAAGGGGTATGGGGAGAGAGCGGGAATATGGTATTGAGATAGAGGATCAGCCATGATCATATTGAATGGCGGAGCAGGCTCGAAGGGCCGAATGGCCGACTCCTGCTCCTATTTTTCTATGTTGTGTGCAAAATGGTTGCCGTGTTTGCCTATGTAACAATAGTAAGCGCACTTCAAAGTAACTCGTTGGCTGCAATTTTAACCCACGGTTGTGAAACTGAAGCGCTCAGGGGCGACGCTGGTTTTACACTTGTCTTATTTTACTCTCCACTGAAGCCAGTAGACTAATATGGGGCAGGGTGTAAAACCAGGGTTCCACCCGATCCCGTGGGTCTCCTGCCCAGTGAGTTAGGTTACAATTACCCCCATTGTACGTGAAGCACTTTGGGTTGCTGTTGAGCGATGATGAGGTGCCTGTATAAATTTAAGTTCCATCTTTCTCTGCAGGTTGACTGTTACATGGCCTCACCATGTTTGAGAAGATTCACAAACTTGTTGGTTATGCACATGATTATGCTCTGCGCTGGACTGGAAGTTAGGCTGCAGGAACTGCCTCAGTGTGCTGGGGATAATCCTTGGATGGATGTCCATTGCCAAAGATGGAAAAAGCAATAGGATTTAGGTGTAATTAGTGACCTTTCATGAGCAATATCTAGTCAATGTGAGACTCGGACAAGGCAGATCAAGTCTTGAGATCATTTAACTAGAATCCAAATCCATTATTTTAACCTTGTATAAAGATTGTTGGTCAGCTACGTGTAGAATATTGTGTGATGTTCTGAGTGTTTGGCCTTCAACAGTGTCAGCTGTGGCTCAGTGGGTAGCACTCGCTCCTCTGAGTCAGGAGGTTGAGGGTTCAAGTCCCACTCCAGCGACTTGAGCACATAAAGCTGGGCTGACGTTCCCAGTGCAGTGCTGAGAGAGCGCTGTACTGTCGGAGGTGCCATCTTTCAGATGAGATGTTAAACCTAGGCCCTGTCTGCTCTCTCGGGTGGATGTAAAAGATCCCATGGCCACTATTTCGAAGAAGAGCAGGCGAATTCTCTCCAGTGTCCTGGCCAATATTTACCCCTCAATCGACATCACTAAAACAGATTATCTGGGGTCATTATCACATTGCTGTTTGTGGGAGCTTGCTGTGCGCAAATTGGCTGCCGCGTTTTCTGCATTACAGCAGTGACTGCACTTCAAAAAGTACTTCGTTGGCTGTAAAGCGCTTTGGGACGTCCGGTGGTCGTGAAAGGTGCTATAGAAATGGAAGACTTTCTTCAAAAAGACATTCCCAGAATGGCGAGGATGCTTCTGCATGTGTTGGTGTATTGTGTTGAGGTGTCCAAGTCCGGCTTGGTATGAACCTGTCCTTAGATGCCAGCTTTTCAATTGGAGGATTTCTAGTTGGAATCAATTTGTGGGAGAGCCCAAAACTGGGTGGTCATAAATATAAGATCGTCACTAATAAATCCAATAAGGAATTCAGGAGAAACGTCCTTACCCAGAGAGCGACGAGAATGTTGAACTTTCTACCACAGGGAGCAGTTGAGGCGGGTAGTATAGATACAAAGATGGGAGGGAAAGCAGTGAGTGAGAAGGACATAAAAAACCTGCAAAAGGACATAGACAGGCTAAGTGAGTGGGCAGAGATTTGGCAGATGCAATATAATATTGGAAAGTGTGAGGTTATGCACTTTGGCAGAAAAAATCAAAGAGCAAGTTATTATCTAAATGGAGAGAAACTGCAAAGTGCTACAGTACAAAGGGATCTGGGGGTCCTGGTGCATGAAACACAGAAGGTTAGTATGCAGGTGCAGCAGGTGATCAGGAAGGCCAATGGAATCTTGGCTTTTATTGCGAGGGGGATGGAGTATAAAAACGGAAGTCTTGTTGCAGTTATACAGGGTATTGGTGAGGCCACACCTGGAATACTGCGTGCAGTTTTGGTTTCCATATTTAAGAAAAGATATACTTGCTCCCGAGGTGGTTCAGAGAAGGTTCACTCGGTTGATTCCGGAGATGAGGGGGTTGACGTATGAGGAAAGGTTGAGTAGGTTGGGACTCTACTCATTGGAGTTCAGAAGAATGTGAGGCGATCTTATCGAAACATATAAGATTGTGAGGGGGCTTGATCGGGTGGATGCGGTGAGGATGTTTCCACTGATGGGTGAGACTACAACTAGGGGGCATAATCTAAGAATAAGGGGCTGCCCTTTCAAAACTGAGATGAGGAGAAACTTCTTCACTCAGAGGGTAGTAAATCTATGGAATTTGCTACCCCAGAGAGCTGTGGAAGCTGCAACATTAAATAAATTTAAAATGGAGATAGACAGTTTCCTAGCAGATAAGGGAATTAGGGGTTACGGGGAGAGGGCAGGGAAGTGGACGTGAGTCTAGATTCGGATCAGCCATGATCCTATTGATTGGCGGAGCAGGCCCGAGGGGCCGTATGGCCTACTCCTGCTCCTACTTCTTATGTTCTTATACCTTTTAAGGGGAAACTAGATAAGTACATGAGGGAGAAAGCAATAGCAGGATATGCTGATAGCATGAGATGAAGTAGGGTGGGAGGAGGCTAATGTGTACCAGTAGGAGCGAATGGTCTATTTCTGTGCTGTGAATTCTATGTAATCTCTCTGATGCTGAAAAAGTTCCTCTGTACCAGTAATCCTCTTGAGGAAGACATTGACTTCAAGTGGGTTCTAGGCTTCCCACCTATTGAGAGTGACTACATGCCAATGCCAAGAAGGCAACAGTGGTCCTTTGCGCAATGACTGAGCTCGGGCCACTGAATGAGATCTGGGCCGTCCCCCACTGCCCATGGCCAATCTTTGAATAAGAGTTAGACTGCAATGAAGACTACAGTGACAACTTAAATAGGAAAATGTCCAACAGTACTTCACAAAGGGAACAGACACCAAGAAGGAGCAAGGAGAACGGTTAGGGGACAAAAGTAGGTTTTGTGCAGGCTTTTAAAAGCAAGGGGCAGAAGTGGTGATCAGAGAGCCAGAGAGGCGAGATTAGGAGTGCGTGGATATGTGGAATAGACTGACATCAGTATCAATAATCCACTGTCTCGTAATACCTTTAAAATGGAGCTAGACAGATCACTGATTGTGATCAAGATTGATGGATCTCAGAACAAGTCTGGACATTGATGGACAAATACTGTACAGGAAATTCCTTCGTGCGTTGCTGGCTCTGTGAGAATATCATCTGATCCGAGCTGAACAATGTCGGTTACTCTTCTGATTTTTTTTTTTTTTTTCCATTGCCTTCGTGGGTCAGGGAAAGTTTTCAAAGGGTTTTTGTCTTTCATTCAGCAACTTCGGATGGTTAAGTAAGTTGGAGAGTCCTCAACATTGTTGTGGGAAAATTGTTGGCGAGGGTAGTTGGGATGGGCAAGTGTCCTTCTCACATTCTTTGTGGGATTGAGCCACGCCCCAGGATTTGAGCACCACCTCGGGGCTGAAAGGCCAATGCAGCAATGAGTTAAAGCTGCATTATTAGGAGATAAAAACCAAAAATTTTCAATTATATAGTGCCTTTCACAACCTCAGGACGTCCCAAAGCTCTTTACAGGCAATGAAGTACATTTTGGAGTGCAGTCACTGTTGCAATCATCCGTCTTTTGGATGAGATGTTAAACCGAGGCCCCGTCTGCTCTCTCGTGGACATAAAAGATCCCAGGGCACTATTTCGAAGAAGAGCAGGGAGTTCTCCCCGGTGTCCTGGCCAATATTTATCTCTCAAACAACATCACTTTTTAAAAAAAAAAAAAAAAAAAAAAAAATGAAACAGATGATCTGGTCATTATCACATTGCTGTTTGTGGGAGCTTGCTGTGCGCAAATTGGTTGCCACGTTTCCCACATTACAACAGTGACTGCACTTCAAAAGCACTTCATTGGCTGTAAAGCGCTTTGGGACGTCCTGAAATCGTGAAAGGCGCTATATAAATGTATGTCTGTCTTTTTAATGTAGGATATGCAGCAGCCAATTTGCACACAGCAAGATCCCACGAAGAGCAATGTGATAATGACCAGATAATGTGCTTCAGTGATGTTGGTTGAGGGATAAATATTGGCCCCAGGACACCGGGGAGAACTCCCCCTGCTGTTCGAAATAGTGGCCGTGGGACCTTTTACTGCTGCCATGTTTCCTACATTCAAAACTACTTCATTGGCCGTGATGGGTTTTGAGACATGCTGAGGTCGTGAAAGGCGCTATACAAATCTTTCTGTTTTTTACAAGGATGATACCAGAATTGCAAGGTTAGATCTGTCTGGAAAGGATGAACAGGCTGGGTCTCTTTCCTCTTGAAAAAGAGACGGCTGAGTGGTGATCTAATAGAGGTCTTTAAAATTATGAAAGGTTTTGATAGAGTGGATTCAGAGAGAATGTTTCCACTTGTGGGGAAGAGCATAACTAGAGGCCATCAGTATAAGATAGTCACCAAGAAATCCAATAGGGAATTCAGGAGAAATTTCTTTACCCAGAGAGTGGTGAGAATGTGGAACTCGCTGCCACAGGGAGTGGTTGAAGCGAATAGTATCGATGCATTTAAGGGGAGGCTGGACAAGCATATGAGGGAGAAGGGAATAGAGGGTTATGCTGATAGAGTTAGATGAGGAACGATGAGAGGAGGCTCGAGTGGAGCATAAACGCCGGCATGGACTGGTTGGGCCGAATGGCCTGTTTCTGTGCCGTATATCCTATGTAATAAACGGCAGTTGCTGAAGCCTGGTGGAGGAATGTGGCCCAGGCGGAGAAAGGTGCCCAGAAAGT
Source organism: Somniosus microcephalus (assembly GCF_052327205.1). Classification (NCBI taxonomy): domain Eukaryota; kingdom Metazoa; phylum Chordata; class Chondrichthyes; order Squaliformes; family Somniosidae; genus Somniosus; species Somniosus microcephalus. Next base: position 8,629,803 of record NC_141010.1, read on the forward strand.
GCGGTTACAGGGCAGCGTATTGTCGAAATAGCCCCCGCGGCCCAGTCATGGGACAGATGCCCCTGAGTGTACAGAACATGTGACACCGCCACAGGCACTCAACTGCCTGGTTTGTAAATTATTTATAGCCTTGCTGAGCTAATGCTTCCTGCTCGATCGGTACCATGAATCATCCGGCCTGCACGTGTCTTGCTGTCGGGGGGGATTGTACATCACAGCACATCAGGCACTGGACCAGGCAGAGCTATTCTAGGTGAGCTATTTATAAACATCATTTTAATAGCGGTGCTTTGGGTAGTAAACCAGTAAATGCCTTCGATCTAGGATAGCTGATGGGTATGAGCGTGCTACATAGTTACTGCTGGTTGCAACAGGATCAGCTCAGCTGAGATGATAAACTAACTGTCTTGTGTAGCGCACATTCTGATTCTCCGACCTGCTCATCTTCCTTGCAGGCGTCGAGCATATCGCTGTCATTTGGTAGACAGTGCTCACTGTCCCCCCCGCGCCTGTCCCAGACAGTGCTCACTGTCCCCCCTGCACCTGTCCCAGATGGAGTTCACTGTCCCCCCTGCACCTGTCCCAGACGGCGTTCGCTGTCCCCCTGCACCTATCCCAGACTCCCCCCGCGCCTGTCCCAGGCGGCGTTCGCTGTCCCCCCCCCCCCCCCCTCCGCGCCTGTCCCAGGCGGCGTTCGCTGTCTCTCCCCCCGCGCCTGTCCCAGGCGGCGTTCGCTGTCCCCCCCCCCCCCCTCCGCGCCTGTCCCAGGCGGCGTTCGCTGTCCCCCCCCCTCTGCGCCTGTCCCAGGCGGCGTTCGCTGTCCCCCCCCCCCCCCCCTCCGCGCCTGTCCCAGGCGGCGTTCGCTGTCTCTCCCCCCGCGCCTGTCCCAGGCGGCGTTCGCTGTCCCCCCCCCCCCCCCTCCGCGCCTGTCCCAGGCGGCGTTCGCTGTCTCTCCCCCCGCGCCTGTCCCAGGCGGCGTTCGCTGTCCCCCCCCCCCCCCCTCCGCGCCTGTCCCAGGCGGCGTTCGCTGTCCCCCAGCAATGTGGTAATGACCAGATCATCTGTTTTTAGTGATGTTGGCTGAAGGATAAATATTGGCACCATGGACAAATCCCCTGCCCTTCTTCGAAATAGTGCCATAGGATCTTTTACGCCCACCTGAGAGAGCTTGGTTTAAAGTCTCATCCGAAAGGCGGCACCTCCGCCAGTGCAGCACTACCCCAGCACTGCACTGGAGTGTCGGCCTCGATTTTTGTGCTCAAGTCTCTGGAGTGGGACCATAAACCCACAAACTTCTGACTCAGAGGCGGGGGTGCTAGATGAGACCTCAAGGCCAACAGTACAGGACCTCACCAAGATTGAAAAGAGTAGGAGGGAAGAAGAGTTAAATCAAGAAGTTTTGGTTAATGCTGCTAAGGTTTGGCTTTAGGGACCTGTGGACTATGAGGAAAGCGAAGACTGATGATGAATGAAACTACACAGTTTTGAGGTCCTGGGTAAAATGAGTTAGAGTAGAAGATATCTTGAATGTGAATAATCTTCATTTCAGCTCAATAAAGATGCGAGGAGAAGATGGAATGAAGGTTGGGCCCTGTTCCCACAGAGGAGGGAGAGACACTACGGGCCCCTATTACTTGCCTAGTGACCACCATCAGACTGAGATTAGGCGAGGTCTGGGAGCAGGACTCCAGTCTGTTCGCTCTGCGGAGGAAGGTGACTATGGGACCACAAGGGGGAAAAATTGGGTGGCGCCAATTTTAGAGCCCTGAAAAAGTTAGCGCCCTGCCGCCATAAATTCAGTAGTAGCGCCCCAAGTTGGAGGTGGGACGCCACTGGAAAGCGCTCCCCCCCCCCCCCCCCCCTCCTGCTTGGGGCGCTACTACTGAATTTCATGGCGCTACGTGCAACAGCGCCGCGCGTGCGGCCTGTAGCGCCGCGTCATTACAGGCCTCCTCCTCTTATTAAAGGGGAGGGGCCTAGCGCTGCGCTCACCGGGGCCCTGCTGGATTACCAGAGAGCGGGGTGCCGGGAAAACAGCCCAGCACTCGAGGAGTGCCGGGCTGAGCGATTGCGGCCGACCCTCCGCGTAAAAAAGCGGAAGGGGGCAGATGCTGGCAGGCAGCCAAGAAAAAAAATGGCCGCCCTAGACCTGCCCTTTAAGTAGCACCGCCGCAATAACTCCCCCCTGACCCTGTTGGACTTAGCGTCCGGCGATTGGTCAGGGGGCGCAAGGGAAGTTTGCGGCCGGGACGCTGTGCGTGGCAATGATGTCATCGCCGGTGGTGCGGGACGCTACCGGTTACCGGCTACCGCTGGTTAACTTCCCACTGAATTTCGCGGGAGGAGTTAGCGGCGCCGCGCCCGGTCGCTAGGGGATTTGCGGCCCCCCCGGGGGCACGAACGAGGTGTGCAAACCAATCCAATTTTTCCCCCAAAGGCTTGGAGACTATGTACTCGGGAAGGGGGGTTGAGATGGAAGAGGAGAGTCGCAAGGGGAAAACTGCAGCATTCCCATTGTCCAGTGTTCACTGCATTAAACCTGCTTCTGTGAGAAGGAAATCTATTGTCTGTTTTCATACAATCACAGAATGATACTGCGCAGAAGGAGGTCATTCGACCCATTGTGCGTGTGCTGGCTCTTTGAAAGAGCTCTCCAATTAGTCCCACACTCCCTGCTCCTTCCCCATAGCCCTTGCAATTTTATTTCATTTTCAGTTCCCTTTTAAAAGTTATTATTGAATCTGCTTCCACCCCTCTTTCCAGATAATAACAACTCGCTGCGTAATAAAGACTTGCATTTATACAGCTCCAGACGTCCCAAAGTGCTTTACAGCCAAAGAAGTATTTTTTGAAGTGTCGTCCCTCCTTGTAATGTGGGAAACGTGGCAGCCAATTTGCGCACAGGAAGATCCCACAAACAGCAATGTGATAATGACCAGATAACCGTAAAATAATTTCTCCTCGTTGAGTGTTCTCTGCCATTTTATTAGCTCCCTCTCTCCTTGATCATACTTCCACATATCTGGGAAAATGTTTCAGCTGGAGACTGTTCACCACAGGTGACGGCCAATCTGCTCTTGAACCATTAACTGACAGCCGACATACCTGCTGTTTGTTTCCAGAACTTTCCGTGTTTTATTCCAATTTTCCCAATTTTTTTTCTTCTCGTGACTGATGATTTGAAGTAGAATTTGCAGAATCCGGAGACCTGACGAACACGGGTGAATTGATTTGTATTCCAAGAAAGAAAGAACTTGCATTTCTATAGCGCCTTTCATGAACTCTGGACACCCCAAAGCACTTTACAACCAATGATGAAGTGCTTTTGAAGCGTAGTCACTGTTGTAATGTAGGAAACGCGGCAGCCAATTTGTGCACAGCAAGCTCCCACAAAATGCAATGTGAGAACGACTGGATAATCTGTTTTGGTGATGTTGGTTGAAGGATAAATATTGGCCAGGACACCGGGGAGAACTCCCCTGCTCTTCTTCAAAATAGTGGCCATGGGATCTTTTACGCCCACCCGAGAGAGCAGACGGGGCCTCGGTTTAAAGTCTCATCTGAAAGATGGCACCTCCGACAGTGCAGCACACCCTCAGCACTGCACTGGGAGTGTGTGCCATGTGTTTCGATTATGTGCTTAAGTCTCTGGAGCGGGACTTGAACCCACAACATTCTGACTCCGAGTCAAGAGTGCTGCCCACTGAGCCGGGGCTGACACTGACTCAAATAATCAACCTTGATAAGGTAGAAGTGGAGAAGATGTTTCCACTTGTGTCAAAACTAGGGGCCATAAATATAAGACAGTCACTAATAAATCCAATAGGGAATTCAGGAGAAACTTCTTTACCCAGAGAGTGGTGAGAATGTGGAACTCGCTACCACAGGGAGTGGTTGAGGTGAATCGCAAAGATGCATTTAAGGGGAAGCTGGATAAGTACATGAGGGAGAAAGGAATAGAAGGTTGTGCTGATGGGGTGAGATGGGGAGGGGTGGGAGGAGGCTGGTGTGGAGCATAAACACCGGCACAGACCAGTTGGGTCAAACAGCCTGTTTCTACGCTGTAAATTTTATGTAAAAAAACCCTCCTGTGTTTTATTTTGGCATCGGTTCGATTGCAGACTTCAAAGGTTTAAGGTACACCCCTGACTCAACAGATTGTTTATCCAAATTCTGCCAGTTAATGTGTTGCACGTGTGGTAGCACACCGTACATCAATAGCCTGTACTTTTAATATTCGGAAGGCCAGGCAAATGGCCAGAACCCGTTGGGCAGGATGCCACCAAGCTTGCAAAGGAGGCGGGAGAAGACGAGGTGGGTGAAGTAGCAATTCACTGACGCCAAGAACTCCCCTGCTCTTATTCGAAATAGTGCTGTGGGATATTTTACGTCCACCTGAGAGGGAAGACGGGGCCTCGGTTTAAAGTCTCATCTGACGTTAAAAATGTCAATGTAAAAATAAATCTCAGTATTATCGGTAATATTTCAGTGGAGGATTGTTGGATGGATGCAATCCTCATGTTATGTTCACTAGAACTGTGACAAATACCCAGCAGAACACTTGATTTTGTTCATCCAAACATTGGGAAAGGTTCAGATGATCAAAGGAGTTGATAGAATAGATAGAGAGAAACTATTTCCTCTGGTGAGGGGAAGTCGAGAACATGAGGTCATAACCTTAAAATTAGAGCCAGGCCGTTCAGGGGTGATGTCAGGAAGCACTTCTTCACACAAAGGGTGGCGGAGATCTGGAACTCTCTCCCCCCCCAAAAACCTGTTGAGGCCTGGGGGTCAATTGAAAATTTCAAAACTGAGACTGAGATTTTTACAACAGCAAAAAGATTTTTGTTGGGCAAGGGGCATTAAGCAACATTCCCATTAAGCTGTGCGGTCTGCCGGTCCCGCGCAGGCCGCTCACTGGCTTTTGCACAGGAGAAACCGCGCGAAGATTTGAATGGTGCCGCGCACCCAAAAAAAATAATTACAGGGAGCTGTACAAAACGCTGGTGAGGCCACAGCTGGAGTACTGTGTGCAGTTCTGGTCGCCTCACTATAGGAAGGATGTGATTGCTTTGGAGAGGGTGCAGAGGAGATTCACCAGGATGTTACCTGGGATGGAGCGCCTCAGCTATGAAGAGAGACTGGACAGGCTGGGGTTGTTTTCCTTGGAGCAAAGAAGGCTGAGGGGGGACCTGATTGAGGTGTACAAAATGATGAGGGGCATAGATAGGGTAGACAAAGAGGAACTTTTCCCCTTAGTAGGGGGGTCAATAACAAGGGGGCACAGATTCAGGGTAAGGGGCAGGAGATTTAGGGGGGATTTGAGGAGGAACTTTTTCACCCAGAGGGTGGTTGGAAGCTGGAACTCACTGCCTGAAAGGGTGGAAGAGGCAGGAACCCTCACAACATTCAAGAAGCATTTGGATGAGCACTTGAAATGCCATTGCATACAAGGCTATGGACCAAATGCTGGAAAATGGGATTAGACTGGACAGGGAGGGATGGGCGGCGCAGACACGATGGGCCGAAGGGCCTCTTTCTGTGCTGTAAAACTCTATGACTCTATGACTAACAGTGGTATTACGGGTTACAGAACCAAGGAGGGTAGATGGAATCAAGATACAGATCAGCCATGGTCTCACTGAATGGCAGAACAGGCTCGATGGGCTGAATGGCCTCCTCCTTTCCCTATGTTCCTACATACTCTGACCTCTATAACCAGAGGGTGAAGTACTGGTGGTTACAGAACTGTCTGTGGTGCGAGTGCTGGGACCATTTTGCGGCCATGAAATTAATGGCACTTTTTATACTGGGATGCAGGAATGTAATACTCGTGCTGCTGCAGTCAAAACACTGTGAATCCCCATCATCAACATCTGGGGTCTAACTTGTAGATCCTGAAAGAAGTTGGGGCCACAGAAATAAAGAACATGTATTTATGGAGCTCCTTTCCCATCCTTGGGAAATCCCAAAGCGCCTCACAGCCAATGATTTACTTTCTGAAGCGCAGTCAGTGTTGTGTAAGGATGGGCAGTAGCTAATTTGCACACGGCAAGGCCCCACAAACAGCAATGAGATAAACGACTGGTTAATCTGCCGGTTATGAGTGGGTGCTGGGTTACGGATTGTTATTCGAAACTTCTGGATATTGATGATTACTGGGAGCTGCTGCATGCAGGTGGTTACTGAATACTACTGGTAATGGATGTGTGTTGGGAGCTGCTGGGTTATAGATGGGTGCTGGGGAGCTGCTGGGTTATGGATGGGTGCTGGGGAGCTGCTGGGTTATGGATGGGTGCTGGGGAGCTGCTGGGTTATGGATGGGTGCTGGGGAGCTACTGCTGGAGATTCTGCAGTGTATCACTAAATACAGTTCAGGGCGCGTTCCTCTTGCTTAAGTTTTTCCATGAGTGGTGACCCCTGCAAATGCCTCCAGGGGAGTTTTATCCTTGTTTGTATTTAGATCTGAGCTGTTGAATTGGACAGATTGCCATTGGTGTCTGTCCAATTAGTGCGAGCACCAACAGTGCCTATATTCAATCTCCATCACTCCTAAATTACCGCTGTGGCCTCTGAATAAACATTCAAATCCCAGCAGCCAGCAGTGACTGAGTCGCTGTGCGTCGGGGTTTGTGAACTATGCTGTTCGGAGGGCGAGAGACGAGAGTCACCCGTCAGTGAGCAGCCAGTGAGGTGGAGTGGTCCTTTTATCGATCGATTCCACCGCTTACATTGTTGGCTGTTTGAGCTTTGACGCCACAGCAGACCCTCACTTGCCCCACATCCAACAGGGAAAATATTCTTTGGAATCTGGTCCTGTGCAATTTGTGGAACGGGAAAATCTTCCTTGTGTACAGAGCGAGTGAGCGTGGCGCTCTCTGGATTGTGTCTGTGGCGGGACTGACTGCTCCATCGCTGATTGAATGTGGCAGGGCTGGCTGTGTGCTGGAGCAAACCTCGAGACTGCCAGTGAATTCACGGTGCTGGAAGCGGTCAAATTCCTCCCTCCCCCACCATGGGGAGGATGAGGGGAGGGTGAAGAATCGGCCAAGTGCTGAAGGCACAATGTGCAACCAAGTCGCTGGAGACTCCGAGCCTGCTTTTAGGGCCCCAGAGAATTTGATCCTGTCACAGACCCTTTATTTATTCTGCGTGATACAAAATCCGCCCACAAGCTAAGAAATGAGACAAGTGTGTGAATATTTAAAAGTGTAGGCGATTGCTCAGAAATGAGATGCTGCCCTCTGCGTCTGGGGGCGTTTGAAAGGTTTACCGATAGCGGGTGTGTGTTCCTGTATTGATAAATCTCGCTGCGAGTTTCTGTGGGCTTTCCCCCCCCATTTGTCTGATGTTGCTGTTTCTGATTTTCTTTTGCAGCAAGCCCAGGCTGACACGGACACAAAGTGCCTTCACTCCAGTGTCTTTAGCTCCACCTTTCACAGGTAATGAGTTTTCAAACTTGCTCTAAAGAGACTTTGGTCACTGCCTATTGTCTCGCACCTCCTTCCTCTCCTCTTCGACTGTCTGCTCCTCCTCCTCCACCTTCTCCGCCTCCTCTTCCTTCACCCTCTCCACCTGATCCTCCCTCCAATCTTGTCACTAATCAGAGACGAGCTATTTTACCACTCGGGGAGTGAGTCAGCAGGTGCTGCCCCAGCACAGATGGCATAGAAACATAGAAGATAGGAGCAGGAGTAGGCCATTCGGCCCCTCGAGCCTGCTCCGCCATTCAGTGAGATCATGGCTGATCATCCAAATTCAGTACCCTGTCCCTGTTTTCTCCCCATATCCCTTGATCCCTTTAGCCTTAAGAAATATATCTAACTCCTTCTTGAATATATTTAATGAATTAGCCTCAACTGCCTTCTGTGGTAGAGAATTCCACAGGTTCACCACTCTCTGCGTGAAGAAATTCCTCCTCATGTCTGTCCTAAATGGCTTACCCCTTATCTTTAGACTGACCCCTGGTTCTGGACTCCCCCGCCATCGGGAACATCCTTCCTGCATCTAGTCTGTCCAGTCCTGTTAGAATTTTATAAGTTTCAGTGAGATCCCCTCTCATTCTTCTAAACTCCAGCGAGTATAAGCCCAATCGACCCAATCTCTCCTCATACGTCATTCCTGCCATCCCAGGTATCAGTCTGGTGAATCTTCGCTGCACTCCCTCCATGGCAAGAACATCCTTCCTCAGATAAGGCGACCAAAACGGCACATAATACTCAAGGTGTGGTCTCACCAAGGCCCTGTACAACTGCAGCAAGACATCCTTGCTCCTGTACTCGAACCCTCTTGCTACGAAGGCCAACATACCATTTGCCTTCTTAACCGCCTGCTGCACCTGCATGCTTACCTTCAGCGACTGGTGCACAAGGACACCCAGGTCTCGTTGCACTTCCCCTTCTCCCAATCTATTGCCGTTCAGATGATCTGCCTTCCTGTTTTTGCCACCAAAGTGGATAACCTCGCATTTATCCACATTACACTGCTTCTGCCCAATCACCCAACCTGTCCAAATTATACTGGAGCTTCTCGGCATCCTCCTCACAGCACACACGCCCACCCAGCTTTGTGTCGTCTGCAAACTTGGAGATATTACATCTAGTTCCCTCGTCTAGATCATTAATATATATTGTGAATAGCTGGGGTCCTAGCACCGATCCCTGCGGTGCCCCACTAGTCACTGCATTGGACTCTGAAAAAGACCCGTTTATTCCAACTCTTTGCTTTCTGTCTGCCAACCAGTTCTCTATCCAAGTCAGTACCTTGCCCCCAATCCCATGTGCTTTAACTTTACATGCTAATCTCTTATGCGGGCCCTTATCGAAAGCCTTCTGAAAGTCCAAATACACCACATCCACTGGTTCTCCCTTATCTATTCTACCAGTTACATCCTCAAAAAATTCCAGTAGATTAGTCAAGCACGATTTACCTTTTGTAAATCCATGTTGACTTTGTCCGATCCTGTCACTGTTTTCCAAGTGCTCTGCTATTACATCTTTTATAATAATGGACTCTAGCATTTTCCCCACTACCGATGTCAGGCTTACCGGTCTATAATTTCCTGTTTTCTCTCTACCACCTTTTTTGAATAGTGGGGTAACATTAGCTACCCTCCAATCCATGGGACCTGTTCCAGAGTCTATAGAATTTTGGAAGATGACCAGCAATGCATCTACTATTTCTAGGGCCACTTCCTTAAGTACCCTAGGATGTAGATTATCAGGCCCTGGGGATTTATTGGCCTTCAATCCCGTCAATTTCCCTAATACCATTTCCCTACAAATACTGATTTCATTCAGTTCCTTCCTCTCATTAGACCCTATGTTCCCCGACATCTCTGGGAGGTTATTTGTGTCCTCCTTTGTGAAGACAGAACCAAAGTATGTATTTAATTGGTCTTCCATTTCTTTGTTCCCCATTATAAATTCCCCTGATTCTGACTGCAAGGGACCTACGCTTGACTTCACCAATCTTTTTCTCTTCACATATCTGTAGAAGCTTTTATAGTCAGTTTTTATGTTCCCTGCAAGCTTACTCTCATACTCTATTTCCCCCCTCTTAATTAATCCCTTTGTCCTCTTTTGCTGAATCCTAAACTGCTCCCAATCCTCAGGTTTGCTGCTTTTTCTGGCCAATTTATATGTCCTCTCCTTGGATCTTATGCTATCCCTAATTTCCCTTGTGAGTCACTTTTCTTGTTTTATTTTTATGCCAAACAGGGACGAACAAATTCTGTAGTTCATCCATACGATCTTTGAATGTTTGCCATTGCCTATCTACCATCAACCCTTTAAGTAACGTTCCTCAATCCATCCTACCCAACTCGCGCCTCATACCATCGTAGTTTCTTTTATTTAAATTCAGGACCCTAGTCTCTAAGTCAAATACTTCACTCTCCATCTTAATGAAGAATTCGATCATATTATGATCGCTCCGCCCCAAGGGACCTCGCACAACAAGATTGCTAATTAATCCTTTCTCATTACATAATACCCAGTCTAAGATGGCCTGATCTCTAGTTGGTTCCTCGACATATTGGTCCAGGAAACCATCCCGTATACACTCCAGGAATTCCTCCTCCACAATATTGTTACTAATTTGGTTAGCCCAATCTATATGTAGATTAAAGTCACCCATGATAACTGCTGTGCCCTTATTGCACGCGTCTCTAATTTCCCTGTGGCAAGGCCCATGAATTTCTACTCCTAAAACATAGAACATAGAAAAATAGGAGTAGGAGTCGGCCCTTCGAGCCTGCTCCGCCATTCAATATGATCATGGCTGATCCTCTATCCCAAAACCATATTCCCGCTCTCTCCCCATACCCCTTGATGCCTTTTCTGTCTAGAAATATATCTGTCTCCTTCTTGAATATATTCAGTGACTTGGCCTCCACAGCCTTCTGTGGTAGAGAATTCCACAGGTTCACCACCCTCTGAGTGAAGAAATTTCTCCTCATCTCAGTCCTAAATGTCCTATCCCGTATCCTGAGACTGTGACCCCTCGTTCTAGACCCCCCAGCCAGGGGAAACATCCTCCCTGCATCCAGTCTGTCTAGCCCTGTCAATTTTATACGTTTCAATGAGATCCCCTCTCATTCTTCTAAACTCTAGTGAATACAGGCCTAGTCGACCCAATCTCTCCTCATACTGATGGTGAAAGTACGATTTGCTGCTTCAATCCCCAAAAAATGTTTTCTAAGAGAAAGTTCCAGCGACTGTGACAATGTTGGCTTCTGAGTGAATCGCTTCGCCCTAACCCGGGCAAGGATGGGAGGGAGAATGTATTGAAACTAAAGATTGCGCAGGGCTATACATCAGAGGACCATCACATCGCGGAGGAGTGGAGCTTGTGTGACTGATGCATTACACCTGTCGCAAAGACATGGTGAATGAGGCACAATTCAAGATGAGAGGAGAAAAAAGACTTGCATTTCTATAATACCTTTCGTGACCTCCCAAAGCTCTGTACAACTAACAAAGTACTTTTGAAGTGTATTCAAATTTATGCACAGCAAGAATCCATAAACAGGAATGTAATAATGACCTGATAATCTGTTTTAGTGATGTTGGTTGAGGAATAAATATTGGCCCAGGACACCGGGGTGGACTCCCCTGCTCGTCTCAAAATAGTGGCCTCGGGATACTTTACGTCCACCAGAGGGCAGACGGGGCCTCGGTTTAACATCTCATCTGAAAGACGGCCCCTCAGACAGTGCAGCACTCCCTCAGTACTGCACCGGGAGTGTCAGCTTAGATTATGTGCTCGGGTCTCTGGAGTGGGCTTGAACCCATGACCTTCTGACCCCTAGGTGAGAGAGAGAGAGCTGCCCATTGAGCCGGGGCTGACAGAGGAAATATTGGGGAGCAAAGCAACTCCTGGCCCAACTCCGAGCAGTCTGTTTATTGCTGTTGTGATTTCCTCTCTTGTATTCTGGAACAAAAAAATGGCTTTGACCCATTTTCCGATCTTGTATTTAAAACATTGGGTTGACGGTGAGCGGGTAGTGATGTAAGAAAACTACTAGGCATTTGGTCTAAGTGTTAAACAAAGCTTTCATCAACTGTTTTACAACATGGAGGTCTAGTTGTGTCCTTCACTAGTTCCTGTTAAGAATGTCCTGCGCAAGCTGGGCCTGTGCCCGAGTATTTATACTCTCCCTGGACAGCGCCACCTGTAGGCCGCTCAGTATTATTTCATAAGTCATTTCCACATGAATGACTGATTCATGTCAGGTAGCCCACCACAGGGGGAACCAAATGGATTGGGGACCCAGTCTACCTGGGAGAACTGTTGCTTTGCGCACTGGGTTCGGAACGCCGCGTCACGTGCATTGGCCCTGTGAGTGAGGAAACCGCGGGAGAGTTTGAGCAGAAGGTTCAGCAACACTTGTGTTTACTCCCCAGAGCTTGCGACAGAATCTCTTCCCTGGCACCAGCTCTGTGTTTGAATCTTCACGGTTCAACAGTAAAGGCAAATCCCCTGACTTGCGCCCCCCCCCCCCCCCTTCTGCTTTGGGGATGGGGGTGAAGAATCATTGAACTCCCAGAAATAGAGGAAGTCTTCAGTTTAAAGAGGCCTATCTCTTTTTGAATGAACTCGACCCCAACCAACTACCTTCTCTCGATATCCTTTACTCCCTTGCCTCTCCAGAAATGCCAGTAATTGTCTCCTCTGTCCCCTTCAGTGCTTTTCCCTGGTAATTTATTTGACAACTCCATTATCCTCTGTTCTTGCTCCCAAGTTCCTCGTTTCTAACGGGTGCCTCCTGGTATCTGTTAGCAGCTTTTGGCTGTCGGATGAAATGAGAAAACACGAGCCCTGATACCTTTTTCCTGAGCTCCAGACTCGACTATTCCAACACACTCCTGGCTGGCCTCCCACCTTTCAGCCTCCGTAAACTTCAGCTTATCTGAAACCCTGCTGCCCCGTGTCCTAACTCGCACCGAGTCCCGTTCACCCACCGCCCCCTGTGCTCGCTGACCTACACTGGCTCCCGGTCCGGCAACGCCTCGATTTTTAAAATTCTCATCCTTGTTTTCAAATCCCTCCATGGCCTCCTCGCCTCTCTCTATCTCTGTAATCTCCTCCAGCCCCACAACCCTCCGAGATCTCTGCGCTCCTCCAATTCTACCCTCCTTGAGCATCCCCCGATTTTAATCGCTCCACCTTTGGCGGCCGTGCCTTCAGCTGCCTGGGCCCTAAGCTCTAGAAGTCCCTCCTTAAACCTCTCCGCCTCTCTACCTCTCTTTCGTCCTTTTAAGACTCTCCTTAAAACCGACCTCTTTGACCAAGCTTTTGGTCACCTGTCCTAATCTCTCCTTATGTGGCTCGGTGTCAGATTTTGTTTGATAATCGCTCCTGTGAAGCGCCTTGGGATGTTTTACTATGTTAAAGGCGCTATATAAATACAAGTTGTTTTTATGTATGTAAAAATCTGAGTGATAATTGAGACATAAAAAAACCTTCTGTCATTTGCCCCAATTTTCTCCCCTCTTGCTCCGAGCACACTGACCTTCATTATGATGCTGGCTATTTGGCACTGGTCGGAGTTGTGTGAGCCTCGACTGTAAGTGTGGGTGGTTTATGTGACTGATGGGGGGGCGGTGTGGGGGAAATCATACCCGAGCCCGAGTCTGGATCGAGTCTACCATTTTTTCTCTAACGAATACAATTGCAAATTCGCAGCTGAGAATTCTTTGATTTTTTGTTAAGAATGAAACCGAAAAACATCCGAGCTTGTTTAACGTAAAGCAGGTTCCTTGATGAACCATTGTGACGTCATGGCCCGCGAGGGCAATTCGGTGCGTTTCTGGAGAGATGAGGAATTAAGGGAGATCGTGAGAAGGCAGCTGGTTGGAGTTGTGTTCATTCAAAGAGGGATAGGTCTCCTCGAACTGAAGTCTTTCCCTATTTCTGGAGGCTCTACAGTCTCCATGGATTGGTGAGACCGAGGCTTGCATCGGTGGCCTTGCCTTATTGAGTTCCCTATCTCGGGTGAGTTGCTGTGAGGTGGAGCTGGGGGTTGGGGGAGAGGCTCTTACAGAATGATAGAGCACAGAAAGAGGCCCTTCGGCCCATCATGCCTGTGTTGGCTCTTTGAAAGAGCTCTCCGATTAGTCCCACTCCTCTGCTCTTTCCCCATAGCCCTGCAAATTTTTCTTTTACGAGTACATATCCGATTCCCTGTTGGAAGTTACTATTGAATCTGCTTCCACCGCCCTTTCAGGCAGCGCGTTCCAGATCACAGCAACTATTTAAAAAAAAAAAAAAAAATCTCCTCATCTCCACCTTGGTTCCTTTGCCAATTAATCTTAAATAGCTCTAGATGGGGGTTTCCCCAAAGAGAGGATAGGAAAATAAGGCATTCCTGGCACTCGCCAAAGATCGAATTTGCAGATGGCAGGGATGGAGGTATTTCGGGAAGGAGATGCTGTGTGTGGCCAAGGGCAAAAATAAAAACCCGAATCAGGAAACCAAACTCATTCACGCGGGTGGGGGGGAAAGCGCTAAACCCTTTCTGTTTTCACTGACATTCGTCTCTGTCTGTAATCAACAGGAGAAACTGTGTCACTGGTCGACCTGGATATTTCTCGTCGTGGACCTCCCTCGCCTCATCCCCCAACCCCACCACCCCCTCCTCGCAGGAGCCTCAGCCTTCTAGGTACAGTATACAGAATGCACCAAGCAGCGACTATAGGCCATCACCTGGCGTATTCAGTCACACCATCATTTGTCAATGTTCTTTCCAAAAAATAATGGTTAGCGAGTATGTGCTTGTTTTCTTTCTCTACCTCTCATTCCTTCTCTCCCTTACTGTCAAGTGGAGATATGGAGTTGTGATTTTTATTTTCTCCTCTCGTTTCAGTTCCTTCTTTCCTTTCCTCTCCTCCCACTATTGCTGTGGTCACTGAAGGTAGTGTGTGCCCAGTGGTGCTGTTACCATGACAACCATCAGTAACTTTGGTTTAACTACGAGTAAATTGCCTCGGCTATTGACCATGGTCAGTTTGTTTTAATATACAAGATGGTAACGGACTTGGAGAAGAGACTTCAGAAACTTGCTCAACAACACCACATAGTGGCTAGAGAGTGCAACTACATCGTTACAGGCAGCTGTTTACATACAGGATTGCCATTCTAAACGTTTACATGGGCAGTTTCAATGTTAAATGTTGCCATAAAAGCGTGACCAAAAATCACACAGGAAGTCAGGCAGCTGTTTACATACAGGATTGCCATTCTAAACGTTTACATGGGCAGTTTTAATGTTAAATGTTGCCATAAAAGCGTGACCAAAAATCACACAGGAAGTGTGTGCGTATACAGGATTTTTAAACATTGAGGCCTTTTTGGGCAATTTTGATCTTGCATTCCAGGGATTCCCTCCCCACAGCACCCCTTGAGGTTGGCAGCAGCGCTATAATGTAAATCAGACTGCTCATGAATCTGGCAGCATGCTTTAATATAAAACAGAAAAGACTTGCAATCTATAACGCTTTTCACGACCTCAGGATGTCTCAAAGCGCTTTACAACCAGTGAAGTACTTTTGAAGTGTAGTCACTGTTGTAATGTAGGAAACGCAGCAGCCAATTTGTGCACAGCAAGCTCCCACACACAGCACTGTGATAATAACCAGATAATCTGTTTTTAGTGATGTTGGCTGACGGATAAATATTGGACCCAGGATACCGGGGAGAACTTCCCCCTGCTCTTCTTCAAAATAATGCCATGGGATCTTTTACGGCCACCTGATAGGGTAGATGGTGTTTCAGTATCTGAAAGACGGCACCTCCGACAGTGCAGCTCTCCCTCAGTACTGCACTGCAGTGTCAGCTGAGATTGTGTGCTCAAGTCTCTGAAGTGGGGCTTGAATCCACGACCTTCTGACTCGGAGGCGAGAGTGCTTGTAGACCGAGTTGCCAATTTTCCTCTGTGTGGGGAGCTCAGCCCACTTGTACAGGCCAGTGATGCAGTTTCGATGCTGCAGGTCTTTGCTGACCCTCCCTTGACAATGGGAAAAGTCTGTTACCTAATTGGGACTTTGGAACGACTGCAGGCGCTCCTGTTGTGTAAGCGCACAATTGCTTTTTCCCTCCGATGTGCATGTCGAGTATCCATACGCCACGACTGTGAGCAGCCTGCTGACTCCAGTTCAAGCTCTCGAAGGAGTTTGATAGCAGTGGGAATTGGCTTAAATCTCTCTCTGCTCTCTCTTCAAGCTCTCTCTTCAATCTCTCTCTGCTCTCTCTTCAATCTCTCTCTGCTCTCTCTTCAATCTCTCTCTGCTCTCTCTTCAATCTCTCTCTGCTCTCTCTTCAATCTCTCTCTGCTCTCTCTTCAATCTCTCTCGCTCTCATTTTTATTATCAAGAGGGTTATTTATCCAAGGACAGTGAAGTGATCGGGCCCTAGCGGTTGTTCCGCACCTGTTGTGCACGCCGTGTGTTCCAACATTTCCATCTCTTTGGCGCAGCATTGCACTAACGGATGCCAACCACAAACAAACAACGTCCACCTGCACTGCCAGTTAATGCTACGAGCTGCAGATCGTAGATTTAGCCCTTTTTGTTTTCAGACGTAGTTGAGCTTTGTGCAGAAGCTGATCCCGTCGGTGTGTCATAGTCATACAGCACAGAAAGAGGCCCTTCGGCCCATCGTATCTGCGCCGGCCATCAAGCCCTGTCTATTCTAATCCCATTTTCCAGCACTTGGTCCTTAGCCTTGTATGCTATGGCGTTTCAAGTGCTCATCTAAATGCTTCTTGAATGTTGTGAGGGTTCCTGCCTCTACCACCCTTTCAGGCAGTGAGTTCCAGATTCCAACCACCCTCTGGGTGAAAAAGTTTTTCCTCAAATCCCCTCAACCTCCTGCCCCTTACCTTGAAACTATGCCCCCTGGTTATTGACCCCTCTACTTGTTGGTTGTTCCCCACTCCACCAATGCTCCCTTTACAGCGTCGCCCCCACATCACCCCCAACTTCAGCAGTGAACTAACTAAAGACGCGCTTCAACTGAACAGCATTGTGACCTCCAGAGTCAGCGGTGCCTCAGTGCCCGATACAAATACCGTCGCCGGAGGGCAAGGGTGGCAGTGGGCTCGGGGCTCATATAAATGCGGTATTCAGGCAGTTGTCCCTCCGCAGCCAGTTCTCTTGCACATCCCCCGAGTTCCTCTGCAAAGTGTCTGCGAGAGGAAAAGAAATCCAGCCGGCGGCTGAAACACCTCAACGGGCAGGAAGGGAGAACAACCAACCGAGAGTGATCGCGAGGCGTTAATCTCACTGGAGGGTTCAGAGGAAGAACAACCAACCCCCTCCTTCTGCCACTGAGTAGCTTCAAGAAAGAAGTGATTCTGTAATGTTCCGGAGGTTTCTCTGGAATCTGTCTTGTTTATATTGTGTTCAAACCTCGGCTGCCCGTGTCCTGACTCCAAGCCCCGTTCACCCATTGGCCCCCTGTGCTCGCTGGCCTACACTGGCTCCCGGTCCGGCAACACCGTGATTTTAAAATTCTCACCCCTTGTTTTCAAATCTCTCCATGGCTTCGCCACCTTTCTATCTCTGTAACCTCCACCACCCCCCACAACACCCCCACAATGCCCCTCCCCCCCCCCCCCCCCCCCCCCCCCCCGAGATCTCTGCGCTCCTCTAATTCGGGCCTCTTGCACATCCCTGATTTAAATTGCTCCACCATTGGCGGCCGTGCCTTCAGCTGCCTGGGCCCTAAGCTCTGGAATTCCCTCCCGAAACCTCTCCACCTTTCATCCTTTAAGACGCTCCTTAAAACCTACCTCTTTGACCAAGCTTTTGGTCGCCTGTCGTTAATATCTCCTTATGTGGCTCGGTGTCAATCTTGTCTGATTACTCTCCTGTGCAGCGCCGCGGGACGTTTTACTACGTTAAAGGCGCTGTATAAATACAAGTTGTTGTTGTCTGATGAGCAGGTACACGGGCAGTACAGCTTTACAGGCGACCACTTCACCCCATCCAACCAGATCCCATAGTTCAAAAGATACCATGTGCTACTCAATCTGTCGGATCCCTCAATCGTTTTCTCGGACAGATAGCCATCCAGTTCCCTCTTGAATTCCCCAACACTGTCTCTACAGCCTCCAGGGCCAGTCTGCTCCATATGTTCACCACCCTCTGCCCACCTACCCTCTCGCTTCTCAGGCCTCAACTTTCAGACACCTCCGGTTCTCCCAGCTCCTCCATGCGGAGTTTGTAGTTCTGGTGCTGTGGAATCTGTCTTAACCACATTCGTGATTTTGGCGGAATCGAATTATGAAAAGATTTGAATTAAGCAGTGTGAATTAAACCATGAATTTTCAACGGGAGACTATTTTTGGCGCAAATTCAACTCTAAATTATCAGACAATTTGAATAAAGCAAGTTTGAATTACAAGATGTACTGCAGCAACTCGCCAAGGCTTCTTCGGCAGCACCTCCCAAACCCACGACCTCTTCCAGCTAGAAGGACAAGGGCAGCAGGCGCATGGGAACACCACCACCTCCAAGTTCCCCTCCAAGTCACACACCATCCTGACTTAGAAGTACATCGGCCATTCCTTCGTCATCGCTGGGTCAAAATCCTGGAACTCCCTCCCTAACAGCGCTGTGGGAGTACCTTCACCACACAGACTGCAGCGGTTCAAGAAGGCGGCTCACCACCACCTTCTCGAGGGCAATTAGGGAAGGGCAATAAATGCCAGTGACGCCCATATTCCGAGAATGAATGAATAAAAAGAAAATCCTCTGCAGCACTGAGCCCCCCATAACCCATCTGCTGGAGGTACGACGATGCATGTCTTGTGTATCGGTTAAATTGGGACAAGAGTCACTGGACGCAGTAATAAAGTCTGACCCTAAGTTATTCTGGAGTTACCTTTAGAGGGATGGGGCAAAGGGAAACTTTGCACAACCTTTCTCCAGAGCTAAAAACAGAAAATGCTGGAAATACTCAGCGGGTCAGGCAGCGTCTGTGGAGAGAGAAACAGAGTTAACGTTTCAGGTCGATGACCTTTCATCAGAGCTGGGATATGAGGGTGCGGATTGCATGTGGTCTGTCGAAGATACAATGCTTGCTGGGCCCAGTGGCCTCTCCTCCTTCTTTGCCTTCTAATGTTCTAATGAAGATGTATTAACTTAGTCTGCACAGTGTGACATTTAATTAGATGTTGTCAATTTTTGAACACCCACCTCATTTTTTTGAGCACTGGGCTTTTGAAGTAAAAATGGACTTTCTGGGCCATGTCCAATTAAAATTTGTCCCATTAAAAAATCACGTATGAATTTTTATTAAATCTTATTACCTTTGATGGGATTTAAGGATCAGAAAGGAGAGAGATTCAAGAGATATTAATTATACTCTCGCTGGAAGAGTGGGTTTAACAGCTTAACCTTTTCATCTTTAGGATGGGGGATTGAATTTAACCCAGGCTAATGGAACTGTGCGTGTGCGCATGCATGTGTCTTTGTATCTGTCTGTCTTACGTGATCCCTCCTCCCTCCTCCCTCTCTCCACCTCCCTCCCTCTCAGCAGCACTTTCCGATATGCCAGGACAGCTGAACCAGAGGACCAAGGTTCAGAATTGCGAAGGATGCCAGGAAATATTTTATTGCACAAAGAGTGATCAGCAGCTGGAATTGCCAGTTGAGGCAGGGACACTGGATTCAATTAAGAAACAGCTCATTGTAATAGGGAGAGCAGAGAGTTGGGACAAGATCTGGCGGGGTGGCGGTCCTTTTTCTGAGCCCATCTCTGGTGATCCGTGCTCACCTGACACCTGGGACCAAAAGTGGAAACGCGTTCCATTCCCCAACAATGACAATACAGCATCCAGCACCTGAAACCGAGCCCGTGCCACCAAGTGGGAGAGTGTAACAGATCTCCAATGAGAGGTGATCTCATTGAAACATACAATATTCTCTCAGGGCTTGACAGGGTAAATGGAGGGAGGATGTTTCCCCCTGGCTGGGGAGTCTAGAACCAGGGGCCACAGTCTCAGAATAAGGGGTCAGCCATTCAGGACTGAGATGAGGAGAAATTTCTTCACTGAGGGTTGTGAATCTTTGGAATTCTCTACCCCAGAGGGCTGTGGCGGCTCAGTCGTTGAGTATATTCAAGACCGAGATCGATAGATTTTTGAATATTAAGGGATATGGGGATAGTGCAGGAAAGTGGAGATGAGGTGGAAGATCAGCCATGATCTTATTGAATGAAGGAGCAGGCTCGAATGGCCGACTCCTCCTATTTCCTATGTCCTTATGTCTCTGCTTATTCCTACATTTAAACCGAGTATGAATTACTCGGAATCGGCTATTTGTTCAGCTGTAGCCCCTCACGTGAAATATTTAATCCACACAAGCCATGGGGTAGATGTGGATGAGGAAGGAGGGCCATTCAGCCCATCCGGCCAGAAAACCCCGACCCATCCCCATCACCGCATGCAAGTGTTTCTTAAACCAATCCAGTGAGTTTGCCTCATTACCCGACCAAGAGTTCATTGCCTCTGTTGGTCACTGCTTGTGTGAACAAGAACACCCTGATATTGGGCTGAAATTCTTTTTTTCTTACTAGTTTGATCCTGTGGGGCTAACGTTGAATGACCGCGTGAAACGGGTGATATTGGCTTGCCCACCCCCTCACCCCGTCGAACACCGCTCCCCATTTTCACTTGCATTGAATTCAAAATTACCCCTTGTGTTTCTTTGTCTGACTGTCAAGGTTTAGTTTGAAGTTGTGACCCAAATTTATCCTCGCTGTCCCATTTTCCATTATATATGAGGATACTTCTCACATTTGGCTTTGAGCAACTAATCATGGGGAGGGGGGTCTTCATTTCACTTTTTAAAAAAAAAAAAAACCTTCCAATCTCTGAATGATGTTTTTGTAGCATTTTGCCCAGTTTGCTTGATTGGAAAGGCCCGGGCTGTTCTTGAACCAGCTAAAATAGCGAGCAAACAACAACATCATCAACTTGCATTTATATAGCGCCTTTAACATAGCAAAACATCCCAAGGCTTATGGCTCCAAGTACTGGGTCTATTATCTGGATTATGTAAAGTCAGCAATTCACATTGTCATTTTGGAGTTGATCGGTGTCGGGGAGTTTGGGATCTTTGCTCACCGTGGGGTGGGGGGTGTCTGTAATTCCTCCCCTTGATGATCTCACCTTGGGGTGGGTGACAGGAATCAGTCATTCATGAAAGAAAGACTTATGAAATAATACTGAACGGCCTGCGGGTGGCGCTGTCCAGGGAGAGTATAAATACTCGGGCACGGGCCCAGCTTGCGCAGGACATTCTTAACAGGAACTAGTGAAGGACACAACTAGACCTCCATGTTGTAAAACAGTCGATTAAAGCTTTGTTTAATGCTTAGACCAAGTGCCTAGTAGTTTTCTTGCGTCAGTGGGTACAGGAAACTTTGTGATATCCGGCACCGACGGGACCGAGCTGTTGCCATCCCATCAAAACTGCCGGACAAACCAGCGCTAATGTTGAAACATACGGAGCTTCCATATTTGGCAACAAACCCTGTGCTTCTAAACAGTCGGCCATACCTTGCAAGCGTCTCTGTAGCTTAGCAAGAGCTTCAGCGAGACCTTGCAGAGCCTGACTGGTGGAAAAAAAAGCAACGAAAAGAAAAAAAACCTAACGAAACGGCTCCTGATTTTTGCCGGTGGCTCGAGCATTCTGGACAGTTAACCTCTGGATAAACCAAAGTTTCCTGTATAAACCAGTGGCCGAGGTTTGAAGCCCAGCTGGTGGGTCGGTGCCTGCCTTGTTCCCACACACGCACGCGTCTCGCTTCCATTTCTAAGGAAACTGGTGCTGGTTTTTTTTTTTCAGATGACATCGCCGGGCCACAGCCTCCGTCTTACCCGGTGAGCCCGGCCGCCGCCAGCTTGCAGTCGTTGCCTCTGCCGCCGCCTCCTCCGCCTCACACCGCCATCCAGCACAGTCTCGGCTTCAGCGGTAAGACCCTGCCCTCCTCTTCAGCGGGGGAAACCGTTTATCAAAGTGGCAAAAGTCGGGCGATCAAAGTCATTTTTAACTTGCTCCTTTATTTTTTGACTCTCGGCGTTGGAACCAACATCCACCAGCCAATGAATCTTGCTCCGCTGACCTGGCCCACGCAGTCACCTAGCTGCCGGGTTTACTTGTTGCTTCCCCCACCCCCCGCTTTGTTTTTAGTTTGCTGCCTCCCCTGGTTGCCACTCCGTGCATCTACACAACAGCGGAGAAACTAGCCATGCAGGGAGCCGTGGGAGCGACGCTGGAGGCCCAAAAACAAAGACAAAGAATGGTTAAATTGGGAGAGTGGCTGCTTTTCTCCACAATAATGTTCTCCCGAGAGCAGAGAAAGTTAAGGGGAGATTTAATAGAGGTGTTCAGAATCACGAAGGGTTTTGTTAAGGAATAAGGAGACACTGTGGCAGAAGGGTCGGGAAACCAGAGGACACAGATTTAAGGTGATGGGCAAAAGAGCCAGAGGGGGAGATGCGGAGAATTTTCTTTACGCAGCGAGTTGTTGTGATCTGGAATGCACTGCCTGAAAGGGTGGTGGAGGCGGATTCAGTAGTAACTTTCAAAAGAGAATTGGATAAATAAATAAGGGGAATAATTTGCAGGGCTGTGAGGAATGGGCAGGGGGGAGTGGGACTAATTGGAGAGCTCTTTCAAAGAGCTGGCACAGGCATGATGGGCCAAATGGCCTCCTCCTGTGCTGTGAGATTCTATGGTTCTAAACGACCTGATAAAGGAATCTCATCCTCAGGAATCGAGCACTTTGAAGTTGCTGATTGCTGCGATTTCACTAACGAGTTGTTGATTATGGTGGATAACCGACAATCCCTCGATTCTTCTGTGAATGGAGCTGTTGCACCTTTAGTTAAAACCAGGACTTCCGAGCAGCTTGTGTTTGTTGTTTGTTTCTCCT
The DNA here is from genome assembly GCF_052327205.1 of Somniosus microcephalus. Taxonomy (NCBI): domain Eukaryota; kingdom Metazoa; phylum Chordata; class Chondrichthyes; order Squaliformes; family Somniosidae; genus Somniosus; species Somniosus microcephalus. Next base: position 8,652,249 of record NC_141010.1, read on the forward strand.
GTACCGTCAATCTGTCACACAACAATTTGCCTTTAACACAGTAAAACATCCCAAGGCGCTTCACAGGAGCGATTATCAGACAAAAATTGACACCGAGCCACATAAGGAGATATTCGGACAGGTGACCAAAAGCTTGGTCGAAGAGTTAGGTTCTAAGCAGCGTATTAAAGGAGGAGGGAGAGGCGGAGAGGTTTAGGGAGGGAATTCCGGAGCTTAGGGCCCAGGCGGCTGAGGGCACGACCACCAATGGTGGAGCGACGAAAGCCGGGGATTACGCAATTGGAGGAGTGCAGAGATCTCGGAGGGTTGTTGGGCTGGAGGAGGTTACAGAGATAGGGAGGGGCGAGGCCATGGAGGGATTTGAAAACAAGGATGAGAATTTTAAAATCACGGTGTTGCCGGACCGGGAGCCAATGTAGGTGAGCGAGCACGGGGGCGTGATAGTTGAACGGGACTTGGTGCGAGTTAGGACATGGGCAGCAGAGTTTTGAGCACAATATAAACGGGACAGATTCCACAGTAACCTCCAGGAACATTACAGAATCACTTCTTTCTTGAAGTTACTCCGTGGCAGAAGGAGGGGGTTGGTTGTTCTTCCTCTGGAGCCCTCCAGTGCGATCACTCTTGGTCAATATTTATCCCTCAACCAACATCACGGAAACAGATTATCTGGTCATTTATCTCATTGCTGTTTGTGGGAGCTTGCTGTGCGAAAATTGGTTGCCATATATCCTACATTACAACAGTGACTAAACTTCAAAAGTATGTCATTGGTTGTAAAGTGCTCTGGCACGTCCTGAACGGTGCTATATAAATGCAAGTCTGTCTTTTTTCGACTTTCTACCCTGGCAGACATTGAAAATTCTTCAGCAATCTCATGCCCGCTGTTCTGTCTCCTGCAGTGCGGCTGGTATTGGGGTCCAATGTGCTCCCCTCCTGCTCGTTGAGAGGGCGCGGAGATGTGTCTTCTGTTTCAGGCGCTGATTGGATTTCTTTTCATCTCTCGCAGACACGTTACAGAGGAACTCGCCCCAAATCCGACCGATGACCGTGCCGCCACAGCATTGCCCGTTGAGCAGGAGGGACTCTAACAGCTTTGCGGCCAGCTTACGGGAGCTTGAAAAGGTCCAAACCGTCTGCCGTCGCTGTTTTGTTCAGTAGCATTTTGTAAAACGTTCACTGACTTCTATAATGTGGAAAAGAGGAGGGGAATTTTTTTTTTTTTTTTTTTTTATATATAAAGTGTCCCACATAAATCGTGGCTCAGTGGGCAGTGCCTTTTGCCTCCGAGTCAGAAGGTCGTGGGTTCCAGCCTCGCTCCAGAGACTTGAGCCCATAATCCAGACCGACACTCCCGGCGCAGTGCTGAGGGAGTGCTGCACTGTTGGAGGTGCTGCCTGTCGAATGGGACGTTGAACCGAGGCCCCGTCCGCCCTTTCGGCTGGATGTGAAAGATCCCGTGCCATGATTTCAAAGAAGAGCTGGGGAATTCTTCCCGGGGCCAATATTTATCCCTCAACCAACATCACTGAAACAGATTATCTGGTCATTTATCTCATTGTTGTTTGTGGGAGCTTGCTGTGCGAAAATTGGCTGCCACATTTCCTACATTACAACAGTGACTACACTTCAAAAGTACGTTATTGGTTGTAAAGTGCTCTGGCACGTCCTGAATGGTGCTATATAAATGCAAGTCTGTCTTTCTTCGACTCTCTACCCTGGTGCTTACCATGGCAGACATTGAAAATTCTTCAGCAATCTCATGCCCGCTGTTCTGTCTCCTGCAGTGCGGCTGGTATTGGGGTCCGATGAACTGGGACGACGCTGAAATGAAGTTGAAGGGAAAGCCAGATGGTTCGTTCCTGGTGAGGGACAGTTCGGACCCACGTTACATCCTCAGCCTCAGCTTCCGCTCGCAAGGAATCACGCATCATACCAGGATGGAACATTATCGAGGTGAGGACCTCTGTGCATTCCTGTTGTGGAACCGCGGTAGGACAAGGTTCCAAATACAGGGGCCTGTTTCTCAGCCTTCAGCTCCTGGGGGACGGTTACATCCGCGGCCCAAACGCTAATTCTACTCGTAATTCTTGAGGTTTTCCGAGATATGAAGGGATTTGTGATGTGAAAGGCAGGTAATTCAGTCAACCATGTCACAAATGTGAGAGTGAAATTCAACGAGTTAATGAGCACTGGTGTTGCCTTAATCTCGCTGCCCGTTTGTAGGATGGGGAGTTGAATGGAGCATCGGAAGGCTGCCCTTTCAGTGCCGCAGAGTGGGGATGGGCCCAGACTCCGGTCCCCAGCTCTGCTCGATTCCTAATTGCCTAATAACCCAGTGAACGCTGCTGCAGCAACAGGGGAGAGGGAGAAATGGAGGAGCTCATTACGCTCGCGCAGTCTCTGCAGGGAAGGTGGGCACTCCCACTGACTTGCTCTCTCAGTAGCGGCCCTGGCAGTCAAAGCAAAGGGATAAAGATAAGTAAAAGGAGACAGTTTACGCCGTTATATCCCCATTAGGCTGACACTCAGTGCAGTACTGAGGGAGTGCTGCACTGTCGGAGGGGCAGTACTGAGGGAGCGCTGCACTGTCGGAGGGGCAGTACTGAGGGAGCGCCGCACTGTCGGAGGGGCAGTACTGAGGGAGCGCTGCACTGTCTGAGGTGCCGTCTTTTAGCTGAGTCATTAAACGGGGCCCTGTCTGCTCTCTCCGGTGGGTGTAGACGATGCCACGGCCACTATTTTGGAGAAGAGCAGGGGGGTTCTACCCGGTGTCCTGGCCAATATTTATCCCCCAACCAACATCACTGAAACACAGATAATCTGGTCATTATCTCATTGCTGTTTGTGGGACCTTGCTGTGCATTTCCTACATTACTACACTTCTATTTAATTGGTTGGGATGTCCTGAGGTTGTGAAAGGCGCTATATAAATGCAAGATCTTTCTTTAAAAACAAGGTGAAAGATGAACTCTGATGTGCCTTCAATAACCACAAAACTAGAAGTTATAGACTTAAACAAGTTGGCTTTTAATCACTAAGATCAGAGCTAACATCTCAACACGCCGACTGGTTCACAGGAATGAGTCATACAGATCCTGGGATCTTTATGTAAGAGAAGTCAGGGGCGGAGCCAAGAGCCAAGACCTGGAACCTTCCAGGTTAGTCAGGAAGGAGGAAGTGAAACTATACACAGTGTGGGGGAGGGTAATACACATGAGTGCAAAACGCATACAGGAAATACAGGATCAAGACACACAGATTTCATTACAAACTCATTGGCAGGGGGTCGGTCTTGTGAGTTTCAGTGCTAAAAATTGATGAATTTTCATTTCTAATAACTTGTGCAGCAGCCATGCTGAGTATGGTAGAGGCTGCAATATATAGGTAATGGGGTAGCAGATGGCACTGACGGTGTTTGTGATTAATATGAAGCTATTACCGCGAGTGTTTTCAGCAGCAGGAAGCGATCTGTACTCTGTGTTCCATCTTTTTTTTCTCATTTATGCTCCATGTAAAGGTCAGCATTTAGTGCCTAGCGCTAGTTGCCCTGAGTAGGAGATGATGATGGTCTGCCTATACTAATACCTGGAATGGGCGGGTTGTCTTGTGAGGAAAGGTTGGACAGGCTAGGCTTGTATCTGCTGGAGTTTAGAAGAGTAAGAGGTGACTTGATTGAAACATATAAGATCCTGAGGGGTCTGGACAGGGTGGATGTGGAGAGGATGTTTCCTCTTGTGGGAGAATCTAGAACTAGGGGTCACTGTTTAAAAATAAGAGGTCGCCCATTTAAGATAGCGATGAGGAGAAATCTTTTCTCACAGCGGGTCGTGAGTCTTTGGAATTCTCTTCCTCAGAGGGCGGTGGAAGCAGAGTTTTTGAATATTTTTAAGGCAGAGGTAGATAGATTCTTGATAAGCAAGGAGGTGAAAGGTTATCGGGGGTAGGCGGGAATGTGGAGTAATCAGATCAGCCATGATCTTATTGAATGGCGGAGCAGGCTCGAGAGGCCGAGTGGCCTCCTCCTGTTCCTAGTGAGTGGCCACGTAAGAGTCAACCGGGTTGGTGTGGGACTGGAGTCACATCGAGGTCCAGACCGGGCGAGGGCGGCAGGCTTCCTTTCCTAAAGGATATTAGTGAACCAGTGGGGTTATCTCGACAGTCTGACAGCTTCACGGTCACTCTTACTGATTTTTCGGACTGAATTCAAATTCTCAAGCTGCCGTGCTGGGATTTGAACGCTCGTTGACTGGATTATTAGTCCAGTAACACAACCACTACACTAGGCTACCCTCGTGCAGTTTATGTTGTATTGTCATTTATTACAAAAAACCCAAACACTGTTGATTTCCACGGGGGGGTGGGGGGCGGGATTCTCCCGATTCTCCGCCGTAACTTCAGTGGAAAATCCGCAGAAACCACAAAAAACGAAATAATGGCGGAAGGTCGGGAGAGCTCCCACAGGAATTGATGCCTACAGTCTAGGCAGAAGACTCACAGGAACGGGAGGAGGCCAGTCAGCCCCTTGGGCCTCTTCTACCATTCAGCTCAATCACGGCTGATCTGCATCTTAACTCTATCGACCCGTCTTGGTTCCGTAACCCTTAATACCTTGTCCAACAAAAATCTATCCTGGTGAAACAGCGATTTACTTGTACTTCTTGCAATTTAATATACTGTATTCGCTGCTCACGATACGGTCTCCTCTACATTGGGGAGACCAAACACAGATTGGGCGACCGCTTTGCAGAACACCTCCGGTCAGTCCGTAAGGGTGACCCCGAGCTTCCGGTCGCCTGTCACTTTAATTCTCCGCTCCACTCCCACTCGGACCTCTCTGTCCTCGGCCCCTTACACTGTTCCAATGAAGCTCAGCATAAGCTCGAGGAACAGCACCTCATCTTTCGATTAGGCATTTTACAGCCTTCTGGACTCAACATCGAGTTCAACAATTTCAGACTATAACCCTTGCCCCCATTTTTCAGGTGGCTGTTGATGATTCTGCCATCCCCATTTGCAACATTTAACCACTCCTGCCTCCCACCCCAGCACAGAATGTTCCTTCAATTCCTTCCTCCCCTCCTCCTTTCCCTGCCTCTGCACCTGCTTAATATCTGTTATATCTCCAACCTTTTCCAGTTCTGACGAAGGGTCCCAGACCTGAAACGTTAACTCGTTTTCTCTTTCCACGGATGCTGCCTGGCCTGCTGAGCTTTTCCAGCGTTTTCTGTTGTTATTTCAGATTTCCAGCATCCGCAGTATTTTGCTATTATAAAAATCAATCACTCTTAGTTTTGAAATTTCCAATTGATCCCCAGACTCCACAGTTTTTTGGGGGGGAGCGAGTTCCAGATTTCCACCACCCTTTGTGTGAAGAAGTGCTTCCTGACATCACCCCTGAATGGCCTGGCTCTAATTTTAAGGTTATGACCCCTTGTTCTGGACTTCCCCCCCCCCCCCCCCCACACCCACCACCAGAGGAAATAGTTTCTCTATCTACCCTGTCAAATCCTTTAATCATCATAGACACCTCAATCAGACTCCAGGATTTTTGTACCTGAATGAAGGACCATAGAATCAGAATACAGGAAACTTTGGTTTATCCAGAGGTTAACTGTCCAGAATGCTCGAGCCACCGGCAAAAATCAGGAGCCGTTTCGTTAGGTTTTTTTTCTTTTCGTTGCTTTTTTTTCCACCAGTCAGGCTCTGCAAGGTCTCGCTGAAGCTGTTGCTAAGCTAGAGACTCTTGCAAGGTACGGCCGACTGTTTAGAAGCTGTTGCTAAGCAACAGGGTTTGTTGCCAGATACAGAGCTCAAAATCTCCGTATGTTTCAACATTAGCGCTGGTTTGTCCGGCAGTTTTGATGGGACGGCAACAGCTTGGTCCCGTCAGTGCCGGATATCACAAAGTTTCCTGTAGTACGGCCCATCGAGTCTGCGCCGGCTCTTTCGAAGAGTAATCCAGTTAGTCCCAATCCCCCGCTCTTTCCCCATATCCCTGCAATTTTTTCTCCTGGGAGTATTTATCCAATTCCCCTTTGAAGGCTACTATTGAATCTGTATCCACCGCCCTATCAGGCAGCGCATTCCAAATCCTAACCACTCGTTGCGTTAAAAAAAGTCATTCCTCGTGCCGCCTCTGGTTCTTTTGCCAATCACCTTAAATCTGTGTCCTCTGGTTCTCGAACCTTCAGCCATTAGAAACAGTTTCTCTTTATTTATTCAATCTAAAGCCTTCGTGATTTTAAACGCTTCTATCAAATATCCTCTTAGCCTTCTCTGATCCAAGGAGAACAAGCCCAGCTTCTCCAGTCCATCCACGTAACTGTAATCCCTCATCCCTGGAACCATTCTCGTAAATCTCTCCTGTACACCAGTGCAAAGCAACCAAGGCAATCAATTAAATAGCCCATCAAACTTTAAACAAAATTCTCCAATCATCTGAAGACTCGAAGACACGTTGACGGCAGTTTAAGTTTAACATCGAACGCACTTTCACTCAGCGGATCCTCTGCTGCTGCGGTTTGGGTGAGCCTCACGCTAGTACAGCAGCTCATTGTTAAAGAACAGGCCGCGCGCGCACACACAGACAGACCGACGTGAGAATTATGGATGCCTGGTAGTGATTACAAGGTACTAACCTAACTGAGGGATTCAGATGACATCAGAAACCGCAAGAGCAAGGTTCGAGAGGTTTGGTCGTGCTGTCTGAACTTCTGAGATTAGGTTACTGACTTGAAGCTGGTTCCTGTTAAATTCATGGCCCGAAGATGAACATTGCAGGAGGTGCACTGGTTGTATATGTTATATAATCTACACGGCATGCTATATAATTTATACCTTGTATATTATACAATCTTTACATTGTATGTTATATAATCTATACATTGTATAATCTACAAGTATATTGTATAATCTCTACATTGTATATAGATTACAATGTCAGCCGTGGGTCGCACTCTCACCTCTGAGTCAGAAGGTTGTGGGTTCACAGTCCCCTCTCCAGGGACTTGAGCAAAATAAGCTAAGCTGACACTCCCAGTGCAGTACCGAGGGAGCACTGCACTGTTGGAGGGGCCGTCTTTCGGGTGAGACATTAAACTGAGGCCCCATCTGCCCCCTCAGGTGGACATAAAAGATCCCATGGCACTATTTTCAAAGAAGAGCAGGGGAGTTCTCCCCGGTGTCATGGCCAATCCCTCAAGTAACATGACTAAAACAGATTATCTGCTCATTATCACATTGCTGTTTGTGGGAGCCTACTGTGTGCAAATTGGCTGCTGCGTTTCCTACATTACAACAGTGACTACACTTCAAAAAGTACTTCATTGGCTGTAAAGCGCTTTGGGACGTCCGGTGGTCGTGATCTCATCGAATGGCGGAGCAGGCTCGAAGGGCCGAATGGCCTACTCCTGCTCCTATCTTCTATGTTTCTATGAAAGGCGCTATAGAAATGCAAGTCTTTCTTTCTATATCTGGTAGAGGTGCAATATTTTATTCCAGACTCTTAATGATGATTTTGGCTTGTAAAGTACACGCGACGAAACTTATGGCTTGCATTTAATTTTTATAAAACTCATTAATAAGATGTAAGCTGTCACAAGCGCACTTCACTTCCTATTCCCAAAGCAGCCAGAAGCCAGGCTGATGCTACACTCTGCTGATGAGAAAACTCACGAGGGGATTGCTTTTAACGAGCGGCAATCCGGGCTCGTGTTTGCGCAGATGAGTATAACCTTGTTTATTTTTACAATTAAGGGTGAGAACAGAACCACAGGACATAAATTTAAATGAGTGGAAAGTATATTTAATATGGATATTAAGAGGAGCTTCATGACTCGGAGAATGAAAGGCTGTATGCGTGTTGTACAAACAACTCCACCTTCATAAATCACAGGAACAAAGGGAGGGACGGCCTACGACTGAATAGAAAGGTGACTGTAAAACGTACGAGCAGCGTAGAGATTGCCACTGGAGAACGTTGGAGCTAGATTAGCAGATCTGCCGTGGCATTGCTCCTGGATACGCTGGGACCTGGAGTGCAGGCGCTGATCTTTACTCTGGCCCTTGTCACAGCCTAACCCATACAGCCAATCTACTGAAGCAACATATCGCATGACTAACTCACTCAAGATTAAAAACCGTCACGCACCTTACTGATACCGAAAGATACAAGCTTCACAGACATAAGAATTAGGAGCAGGAGTCGGCCATACAGCCCCTCGAGCCTGCTCCACCATTCAATAAGATCATGGCTGATCTTCAACCTCAACTCCACTTCCTCGCCCGATCCCCATATCCCCCGATTCCCCTAGAGTCCAAAAATCTATCTATCTCAGCCTTGAATATACTCAACGATTCAGCATCCACAGCCCTCTGGGGCAGAGAATTCCAAAGATTCACAACCCTCTGAGTGAAGAAATTCCTCCTCATCTCAGTCCTCAATGGCCGGCCCCTTATCCTGAGACTGCGCCCCCTGGTTCTAGACTCTCCAGCCAGGGGGAAACAACCTCTCAGCATCTACCCTGTCAATCCCCCCTCAGAATCTTATGTTTCAATGAGATCACCTCATTCTTCTAAACTCCAGAGAGTATCGGCCCATTCTACACAATCTCTCATCATAGGACAGCCCTCTCATTCCAGGGATCAATCTAGTGAACCGTCGTCAATCTAGTGAACATGTATCAGATATTCTGGGGTGCGCTGTGTATACTCTTCTAACCACTAAATGAACGGTCAGCAAATCATGGGCAATGCCACTCGGAATTACCCCTTAATATCTCAAAAAGAGGGAACAGTGGGACCCATCCCACACTGAAATTCTGATATATCCCTTCCTGGAATGCACTGATACAGAAGGATGATGAGGTCAACTGTGTCAAAGGCTGCAGACAGATCGAGACGGATGAGGAGGGATAATGCACCACGGTCACAGAGGATGTCAATTGTGACTTCAATTAGTACCGTGATATGCTACATACCCCGCGCCACAGCTTCATCTGATATATTACTGCCTGCAACACACTCATACACCACAGCCTGCCATATAATACGTGCTGTTTACGGATGCAGTAACTATTTCAAAGTTCCTAGTTGGAAACGCACTGCTTTGTGACTCCCCCAAGTCTGCGGTAAAGAGATCAACTGTATCTGAAAGGATACAGGGGTGAAAGCACTTGACAGAAAAAGCTGTGTGCAAGGAAGTAACATGCCCTGGGTTTTGAGTGGGTTGAATCCCTGGAAACCCGAGCCAAACTCATGAGAAACATGGTGAGACAGGGTACCGAGGAGGTTTACCAGGACGTTGCCAGGGATGAGGTACTTCAGCTATGAAATAAAGAAAGAACTTGCATTTATATAGCGCCTTTCACGACCACCGGACGTCTCAAAGTGCTGTACAGCCAATGAAGTACTTTTGGAGTGTAGTCACTGTTGTAATGTAGGAAACCTGGCATCTCATTTGTGCACAGCAAGCTCCCACAAACAGCAATGTGATAATGACCAGATGATCTGTGTTTGTTATGTTGATTGAGGGATAAATATTGGCTAGGACACCGGGGAGGACTCCCCTGCTCTTCTTCAAAATAGTGCCTGGGATCTTTTACGTCCACCGAGAGAGCAGACAGGGCCTCAGTTTAACATCTCATCTAAAAGAAAGCCCCTCCGACAGTGCAGCACTCCCTCAGCACTGCACTGGAGTGTCAGCCTAGCTTTATGTGCTGGAGTGGGACTTGAACCCACAACCTTCTGACTCTCCGGTGAGTGTGTTACCCACTGAGCCACAGCTGACACTTTGAGGAGAGGTTGGAAAAGTTAGGGATATTCTCCTTGGATCAAAGATGGTTAAGTGGTGACCTAATAAAGGTTTTCAAGATGAGGAGAGGTTTTGATCGAGTAAATAGAGGAAAAACTATTCCCTCTGGCGAGTGGGTCAATAACCAGAGGTCATAGATTCAAAATCAATGGCAAAAGATCTAGAGGGGAGACGAGAAATTTTTTCACTGAGAGTTGTCGGGATCTGGAACGCTCGACCTGAAAAGGCGGAGGAAGCTGATTCCATCAATAATTTTAAAAGGGAGTTGGACAGGTTCTTGAGGATGAGGAACTGACAGGGTCACGGACAAAGAGCGGGGATGTGGGACTGAGCGTGACTGCTCGTTCAAAGAGCCAGCACAGGCACGACGGGCCGAATGGCCTCCTCCTGTGCTGGGAGTTTCAATGATTCAACGATCTATCGAAGATGTTCAAAAACAACCAACCACATTAGCCACAGTGACTTGGACCTGGACCATTCTGAAGCTACTCCCAGACACACCCGTGACATGCACCTAGCTACAGAGGGTCGGAAACCACCTTCAAAATCAAATTCTCTAAACATTTAACATGTAGGCCAATCAGTTGGCCAGCTCGTTGAAAAGCCGGCCTTGATCAGTCCTAAACCAACAACAGCAACTTGCATTTATATAGCGCCTTTAATGTAGCAAAACGTCCCAAAGCGGTTCACAGGAGCGGCTATCTAACAAAATTTGACACCGAGCTACATAAGGAGATATTAGAGCAGATAAGAGTTAGATTTTAAGGTGTGTCTTAAAGGAGGAGAGCAAGGCGGAGAGGTTTAGGGAGGGAATTCCAGAGCTTCGGCCCAGGCAGCTGAAGGCACGGCCGCCAATGGTGGAGCGATGACAATCGGGGATGAGCATGAGACCAGAACTGGGGGAGCGCAGAAATCTCGGAGGGTGGGGTTGGGGGGGGGGGTCGTAGGGCTGGAGGAGGCTACAAAGATGGGGAAGGGCGAGGCCATGGAGTTGAAAACGAGGATGAGAATTTTTTAATTGAGGCTTTGCCGGACCGAGAGCCAGTTTAGGTCAGCGAGCACAGGGGCGATGGGGTGAACCGGACTTGGTGCGAGTTAGGACACGGGCAGCAGAGTTTTGGATGAGCTCAAGCTTATGGAGCAGATCAGTTCCAACCTCTGACTGAGCGGGTGATGCTTCTATTAATGGGGGAAGTTGTGTGCAGCGGATAAATTCAACGGCACTAGCAGCAAAGACTTGGTGCCGATGTAACCCAGGAGGCTAGAAAATAATGTTCTAGTGGCCTTGGATCGGATCTCGGTGACAGAATGGGAGCACTGGTCGCAGCACTTCCTGGCGACGAGGAGCTGTTGATTGAAGCTGACCGTTTGATTTCACTCCCGTCCATCCAATCTCTACTTTCGTCCTCAGTCATCACAAGCTCACTGAAGCGCTGGGTGATGTCGTGCCAGCATTGAACTCTCTTGTTTTTCTCTCACTTTTCTGTTTTCATTTCCTTCCCCCGCCTGGCTGAGTAGTTAGCAGATCTTTTATATCCAGACGTCTAGCCCGTGCCCTAACTCGCACCCAGTCCCGTTCACTCGTCGTCATTATATAAATTACTTGGATGAAGGGACCGAAGGTATGGTTGCTAAATTTGCTGATGACACAAGATAGGTAGGAAAGTAAATTGTGAAGAGGACATAAGGAGGCTACAAAGGGATATAGGTAGGTTAAGTGAGTGGGCAAAGATCTGGCAAATGGAGTATAATGTGGGAAAATGTGAAATTGTCCATTTTTGGCAGGAAGAATAAAAAAGAAGCATATTCTCTAAATGGTGAGAGATTGCAGAGCTCTGCGATGCAGAGGGATCTGGGTGTCCTAGTGCATGAATTGCAAAAGGTTAGTATGCAGGTACAGCAAGTAATTAGGAAAGCTAATAGAATGTTATCGTTTATTGCGAGAGGAATTGAATACAAAAGTAGGGAGGTTATGCTTCAGTTATACGGGGCATTGGTGAGACCACATCTGGAGTACTGTGTACAGTATTGGTCTCCTTATTTAAGGAAGGATGTAAATGCGTTGGAAGCTGTTCAGGGAAGGTTTACTAGACTGATACCTGGAATGGGCGGGTTGTCTTCTGAGGAAAGGTTGGACAGGCTAGGCTTGTATCCGCTGGAGTTTAGAAAAGTAAGAGGTGACTTGATTGAAACATATAAGATCCTGAGGGGTCTTGACCGGGTGGATGTGGAGAGGATGTTTCCTCTTGTGGGAGAATCTAGAACTAGGGGTCACTGTTTAAAAATAAGGGGTCACCCATTTAAGACAGTTTTTTCTCAGAGGATCTTGAGTCTTGGAACTCTCTTCCTCAGAGGGCGGTGGAAGCAGAGTCTTTGAATATTTTTAAGGCAGAAGTAGATAGATTCTTGATAAGCAAGGAGGTGAAAGGTTATTTGGGGGTAGGCGGGAATGTGGAGTAATCAGATCAGCCATGATCTTATTGAATGGTGGAGCAGGCTCGAGGGGCCGAATGGCCGACTCCTGCTCCTAATTAATATGTTCGTAAGTGCCCCTGTGCTCGCTGACCTACATTGGCTCCCGGTCCGGCAATGTCTCGCTTTTAAAAATTCTAACCCTTGTTTTCAAATCCATCCATGGCCTCGTCCTTCCCCATCTCTGTCGCCTCCTCCAGTCCCACAACCCCCCCCCCCCCCTCTCGGGATGTTTTATTCCGTTATATAAGTGCAAGGTGTTGTTGTTTCCCAAGAGCTGGCCTAACCCCTGCTGTCCTTTGCTGTTTGTAGTGTACATTAGTGATTTAGATATGAATGTAGGAGGTATGATCAGTAAGTTCGCAGATGACGCGGAAATTGGTGGAGTGGTAAATAGCGAGGAGGGAAGCCTCAGGCTACAGGACGATATAGATGGGTTGGTCAGATGGGCAGAACATCTGGCAAATGGAATTTAACCCTGAAAAGTGTGAGGTGATGCATTTTGGGCGGACTAACAAGGCAAGGGAATACACAATGAATGGTAGTATCCTAGGAAGGACAGAGGATCAGAGGGACCTTGGTGTGCATGTGCATAGATCCCTGAAGGCAGCAGGACAGGTAGATAAAGTGGTTAAAAAGGCATATGGGATACTTGCCTTCATTAGCCGAGGCATAGAATATAAGAGCAGGGAGGCTATGATGGAGCTGTACAAAACACTAGTTAGGCCACAGCTGGAATACTGTGTGCAGTTCTGGTTGCCACACTATAGGAAGGATGTAATTGCATTGGAGAGGGTGCAGAGGAGATTCACCAGGATGTTACCTGGGCTGGAGCGCTTCAGCTATGAAGAGAGACTGGACAGGCTGGGGTTGTTTTCCTTAGAGCAGAGAAGGCTGAGGGGGGACCTGATTGAGGTGTACAAAATTATGAGGGGCATAGATAGGGTAGATAAGGAACTTTTCCCCTTAGTAGAGGGGTCAATAACCAGGGGGCAGGAGGTTTAGAGTGAATTTGAGGAAAAACTTTTTTACCCAGAGGTTGGTTGGAATCTGGAACTCACTGCCTGAAAGGGTGGTAGAGGCAGGAACCCTCACAACATTCAAGAAGCATTTAGATGAGCACTTGAAACACCATGGCATACAAGGCTACGGACCAAGTGCTGGAAAATGGGATTAGAATAGACGGGGCTTGATGGCCGGTGCGGATACGATGGGCCGAAGGGCCTCTTTCTGTGCTGTATAACTCTATATGACTCTAGGCTAGAGGCCTGGCTGCTGGGAACAGGCTGTGACACACTGCTGCTGCCGTACAAGAACAAACTGGCTGGCGATATTTATACCCAGGTGCAAGATGGTTATCAGAATGTGGTTTCTTTGTTATTTCTCCCTCCTTGTCAAAACAGAACTATCTTCATCTTCAGCCTCGACCACAAAACCAGCAGCAAAGAGAATTCTAAATGGTTTGAGTCCCATTTTATGCCAGAATTAAAAGACAGATTTGCCTTTACATGGCACCACATCACTCCTCTCAAACATGCTTCACGTTACAGTCAGTTACTTTGGAGTGAAGTGACTTTGTCCTGTAGGCAAATGTGGCAGACGTTCTGTACACAGCAAGATCCCACAAACATCAACGGGGCAAATGAGCGGTTCGTCTATTCTTTGGGGGGGGGGGGGGGGGTGGTGTGTTGGTTTGGAACCTGTTTGAGATTAATGTCAAATAACTGCCATTTTGTTGGTTGGTCATAAAATACTTGATTTTATAATTTTGTTGCACCTACTGGCAAGTTCACATCAACGGTATCCACAGGGTCACAATCTGAGAGATTCAACACTGAAGCACCAAAACGGAGATGGTTCAGTGAAATGTGGAGGGGGAAAAAGCAATGTTCTTCAAAGGAAGTCAGGTAAACAGATACTCTGAAGCAACAAGTTCACATCTTTCTCCATTAAAGGGATGCCCAGTAGATCGTATCGCAGCCAGAGGTGGTACGGTAATGCTGCCCGTTAATATGCCAACACTTGGTGCTTGTAGAGAAGAGATGGGGACAGTTGTGTGCCATCTTGGCAGACATATAGACCACGTGTACATACAGCCCTCACCCCGGAATAAAACTAATGAAGTGCAGAATTTATGAGAGTTCCAACTGTATGCAAGCTGTAAATGTGTGTGTGTCGTCACTAAGGTTTGGTTTGGTGGCTCTCACTATCCTGCTGTCTCGGGACACGTGTCTGGTGTGGTTGTATCTTTCTGCGGGTCGAATCTGTACAAGGGGGTGCTCATGGTTCCCTACACGCTTCAGCACTGTCCTGCAGGGCCTGTCCTGCTCGAGGGGGAGGGCCTGGGGTTTGTGATTGAGCTATGGGAGAATTTGAAAGTGAGGTCACCCTGTCAGAACATGGCAAACCGAGCTGAGTAAATTCAGTCGGTCGGACTTGCTCAGCTCGTGTACCCAGCAGAGCCTCTGCAAAAAAAATAGCGCTGGCTTAAAACCACAAAGGAAAGTCCTCACCTTTGAGTCTGAAGGTCATGGGTTCGAGCCTCGCTCCAGAGACTTAAGCGCATAATCGTGACTGACACTGCCTGTGCAGTGCTGATGGGCACCTATCGCCCACACACCTTACAACAGGGGTCACTGAATAGCAATCGGCAGCAGGAACCCAGGCTGATTTCCCCAATCCCCAACCCAGAGACTAATTGTAGACCAGCTAATGTCACCCAGCTTGGACCAGGGACCTCGGAGCCGTGTCCACTTAGGGCGTGATGATGGGGGGGGAAAAGAAAGACTTGCATTTATATAGCGCCTTTTATGACCTCCGGACATCCACAAGCACTTTACAGCCAATGATTTACTTTTGAAGTGTAGTCACTGTTGTAATGTGGGGAAACGCAGGAGCATTTTGAGCACAGCAAGATCCCACAAACAGCAATGTGATAATGACCGGATTATCTTTTTATGGGATTTTAATTGAGGGATAAATATTTAGCCCAGGACACCGAGGAGAACTCCCCTGCTCTTCTTCGAAATAGTGGCCGTGGGATCTTTAATGTCCACCTGAGAGGGCAGACGGGGCCTCGGTTTAACATCTCATCTGAAAGACGGCACCTCCAACAGTGCGGCACTCCCTCGGTACTGCACTGGGAGTGTCAGCTTAGCTTTCTTTGCTCAAGTCCCACAACCTTCTGACTCGGAGGCGAGGGTGCTGCCCACTGGGCCACAGTTGACACTGAGGGAGTTTCATGTGCTCGATGCCGACTAAAAGGAGGGGGAGTAAAAGAGATCCATCCATGTGCTGACGTGACGTGACATCTCTCTCCCCACAGTGAGCACGAAACCCTGGAATTAATAATAAATAACTTCTCTCAGTACAGCCTCCAATGTTGTTCTTTGCTTGAGGCTGATTGGTAGAAGAAGGCACTGTGCCTGAGGCTGAGCGCGCTTGGATTGAGTTTCTGTGAGTGATAGTCGAGGAAATTTTAATCACTTCATATATAGAATTATTGAATGATACGGCACAGAAGGAGGCCTTTCGGCCAATCATGCCTGTACGGCTCTTTGAAAGAGCTCTGCAATTAGTCCCACTCCACCTGCTCTTTCCCCGTAGCCCTGCAAATTTTTCCTTTTCAAGTATTTATCCAATTCCCTTCAGCAAGTTTTTATTGAATCTGCTTCCACCGCCCTTTCAGGCAGCGCATTCCAGATCACAACAACTCGCTGCGTACATTTTTTATCCTCCTGTCGCCCCTGGTTCTTTTTTACCAATTACCTTAAATCTGTGCCCTCTGGTTACTGACCTTCTGCCACTGGAAAAGGTTTCTCCTTATTTATTCCATCAAAAATATTCATGATTTTGAACCTCTTATCAAATCTCCCCTTAACCTTCTCTGCTGTAAGGAGAACAATCCCTGCTTCTCTGATGTTTCCTTACCTAAGGAAGGATATACTTGCCATAGAGGGAGTGATTGATTCCTGGGATGGGGGGGATTGTCCCACGAGGAGAGATTGAGTAGTCTAGGCCTATATTCTCTAGAGTTTAGAAGAATGAGAGGTGATCTCATTGAAACATACAAAATTCTCACAGGGCCTGACAGGGTCGATGCAGGGAGGATGTTTCCCCTGGCTGGGGAGTCTAGAACCAGGGGTCTCAGGATAAGGGGTCGTCCATTTAGAACTGAGATGAGGAGAAATTTCTTCACTCAGAGGGTGGTGAATCTTTGGAATTCTCTACCCCAGAGGGCTGTGGAGGCTCAGTCGTTGAGTATATTCAAGGCTGAGATCGATAGATTTTTGGATATTAAGGGAATTGAGGGATATGGGGGTAGTGCAGGAAAGTGGAGATGAGGTAGGTCAGCCATGATCTTATTGAATGGCAGAGCAAGTTCAAGGGGCCGAATGGCCGACTCCTGCTCCTATTTCTTATGTTCTTATCCCTGGTACCATTCTAGTGCATCTCTTCTGCACTCTCTCCAAGTCCTTTTGTGTCAAAGATTGCAGAGCGCTCAGGGAGTATTAATGAAGATCGCATGTAGTGTATGTCTGACCAGCTGAACTAGTACTGCTGGGCCTCAGGAGTGATGTGGAGTCACATTTAGATTATTGGTGAGGTCCCCTGAAATGTCTAGGAGGGTTATATTATGAGGACATAAGCTTGGCTCGTATTGCCTTGAGTATAGAAAATACTCTGAGCGAGGTGCTTAAAATGTTAAAAGAATTCGATAGGGTAGATACGGTAAAACTATTTCTCTGGTGAGGGGGAGTCCAGAACAAGGGGGCATCATCTTCAAATTAGAGCCAGGCCGTTCAGGGGTGATGTCGGGAAGCACTTCTTCACACAAAGGCAGTGGAAATCTGGAACTCTTTCCCCGCTCCCCCCCCCCCCCCCCCCCAAAAAGGCTGTGGATGCGGGGGGTCAATTGGAGCTTTCAAGATTGAAATCAATAGATTTTTGTTGGGTAAGGGTATCGGGGGATATGGAGCAAAGGTGGGAAAAATAGAGTTGAGGTGTAGATCAGCCATGATCTAATAGAATGGCGGAGCAGGCCCGAGGGGCTGAATGGCCTGTTCCTAATGTTGTTATGATGGTCCACTGACCGCCCTCTCTGATTTATGTAATGATCAGGCCAGTTCTACTGCAGCTCTCTCTCTGTTGGCCTGTTGGAGGGCAGTCCATAATACTCGAGACAAGTTTTTCTGCACATGCTCAAGGAGTCCGGTCTTTGAATTTAAAGCAAAGGCACACGATGGCACGTTTTAAAAGCGGTTTTGAAATACGAGCGGGGCGGGCTGGGAATGCGCAGAGGGGGGCGTGGGGAACGGACGCTGAAACATAGAAACATAGAAGATAGGAGCAGGAGTAGGCCATTCGGCCCTCAAGCCTGCTCCGCCATTTTTAATGAGATCATGGCTGATCATCCAATTCAGTACCCTGTCCCTGCTTTCTCCCCATATCCCTTGATCCCTTTAGCCTTAAGAAATATATCCAACTCCTTCTTGAATATATTTAATGAATTGAATGAGCTGGGTCTGTGCCTCTCTGCTCAAGTCCGGGCCCTATTCTGAATCACGGCGCATGTGCGCAGAAGTGTGAAACTAGCCATGGCGTCTTTAGTGGCATCGCCAACTCTGATTGGAGGTTTCGTCACACGGCCTCCATCCACCAACGGCCCCGCTTATCTTTCCACCATTGGTCGCCCAACTCATCCATCATGGCGGCGCACCGCCTTCCCAGCCAATCAGAAAGCGAGCAGACTCTTCCTTACCTGATTGGATGTTTCGTGACTCTCGGTCAAACAGCATTTTCTTTTGCCCTATCTCCAGTAATTTTTATAACTAGTAAGTGTTCAAAAGAGAATGAAAACAACACACAATTGTGTTATTTAAATGCTCCTATGCTGTAGTTTTTCTCCCGGGTGTTGCTCACGGCATTGTCGGTGAGATTAATCTCCCATTCCTGGAGACCTCCAGGCCAATCCGGGAGGGTTGGTAACCTGGGGTTTTGGTGAGACAGAGCTGCAAGGCCGTTACTGTAACACAGGTCGGCAGAACCATAAAAAACTAGAAATAACAACAGGAAACGCTGGAAAAACTCAGCAGGCCAGGCAGCATCGGTGGAGAGAGAAACAGAGTTAACGTTTCAGGTCGATGACCCTTCGTCAGAACTGAAAAAAAGCAGGAAATGGAACAGATTTTAAGCAGGTTTGGGGGCTGGAAAAGGGGAAGGGTCAGTGATAGGATAGAAAGCAGGATAGATTAAGAGACATTGAGAGATATTCAAGGCAAGGGGAGGTGGAAATGGGACAGGTGAAAGGAACAAAGCAAATGGTATGTTGGCCTTTGTAGCGAGAGGGTTCGAGTACAGGAACAAGGATGTCTTGCTGCAGTTGTACAGGCCTTGGTGAGACCACACCTTGAGTATTGTGTGCAGTTTTGGTCGCCTATCTGAGGAAGGATGTTCTTGCCATGGAAGGAGTGCAGCGAAGATTCACCAGGCTGATACCTGGGATGGCAGAATGACGTATGAGGAGAGATTGTGTCGATTGGCTTCTACTCACTGGAGTTTAGAAGATTGAGAGGGGATCTCATCGAAACCTATAAAATTCTGTCAGGCCTGGACAGACTAGATGCAGGAAGGATGTTTATGATGGCCGGGGAGTCCAGAACCAGGGGTCATGGTCTAAGGATAAGGGTAAGCCATTTAGGACTGAAATGAGGAGGAATTTCTTCACCCAGAGAGTGGTGAACCTGTGGAATTCTCTGCCACAGAGGGCGGTGGAGGCCAGTTCATTAAATTATTCAAAAAAGAGTTGGATATATTTCTTGAGGCTAAGGATCAAGGGATATGGGAGAAGGCAGGGCCAGGGTACTGAATTTGGATGATCAGCCATGATCTCATTGAATGGCGGAGCAGGCTCGAAGGGCCGAATGGCCTACTCCTGCTCCTATCTTCTATGTTTCTATGCAGGATGGCTCTCGATGGGGTGTGAATTGTGCTGGTCGAATGAAGGACAGCTGAAGGGAGAGAAGAAAAAACAAAAAGTGTGGATTTTAAAAAAAAAAAAAAGAAGAAAATATATATATGTGATAGGGGCCGAGGTTATGATCTGAAATTGTTGAACTCTATGTGAGTCCAGAGGGCTGTAGAGTGCCTAATCGGAAAAAAACTAGGCCTGCATTGCAATCTGAGCCCAGGCTCCATTGATGTGTGTAACACATTGTGCCGCTGGGTGACACGACTTCAAACCTTAACCTGTCGTTTCTCTTTACCGGTGGGGATTAGTCTGCTGTGTAATCCCAGCATTTTGTTTCAGATCTGAGGGATTTTTTTTTCTCTTGCTCTATTTACTGGTCCCCAATCCTGACTCTTAGCCTCGTAGAGTTTTGACCCGTTACTCGGGTTGGCAGTGTGTAATCCTGAACTGTTTTACTGCAGTTTGTTTAAATCGAGTCTGCTGAAAAGAGTCGGGAAGAAACAAAAACGGAACATAGAGCAGGAGGAGGCCATTCAGCCCCTTGAGCCTGTTCCGCCAGTCAATTAGATCAAAGCTGATCTGTATCTTAACTCCATCTACCCGCCTTGGTTCTGTAACCCTTAATACCCTTGCCTAACAAAAATCTATCAATCGCAATTTCAATTGACCCCCGGCATCAACAGCTTTTGGGGGAGAGAGTTCCAGATTTCCACTGCCCTTTGTGTGAAGAATGTTTCCTGACATCACCCTGAACGGCCTGGCTCTAATTTTAAGGTTACGCCCCTTGTTCTGACTCTCTTTCCCACCCCACCCCCCCCCCCCCCCCCCCACCAGAGGAAATAGTTTCTCTCTAACTACCCTATCAACTCCTTTTGAAAAGGAAAATCCAAGGTGTTTTATAAGTATACTAGCTGGAGTGCCCGGTGGTGCCGAGCTTTTTTTGAGGGATGTTGTTGTGGAAGAGAGAGAGAGAGAGAGACTGGGGGAATAGAGAGAGATGGGGGGGGGAAGAGAGAGAGCGAGAGAGAGAGAGACTGGGGGGGGTGAGAGAGAGCGGGGGGAGGGGGAAGAGAGAGAGAGGAGAGACTGCTAGATTTAGTTCGGGATTAGCCTGGAGAGAGAGGGGGGAAGGAGCGCCTCAGGCCTGCCCGATGGACCCCTATGAAGGAAGGAAGGAAGAAGGCAAGCTCTCCTCCCTCTCCACCCTCACTCTTTCCCTCCCTCACCCTCTCTCTCCCTCCCCGTCTCTCCTACTTTACTCTGTCCCTCCTTCCCCTCTCCTCCCTCCTCCCCCCCCCTCTCCCTCCCTCCCCCTCTCCTCTCAATACAATACAATACAATACAAATCGCTTTATTGGCATGATAAGGTACATCTTATGTTGCCAAAGCATCAAAATACATTTATGGTTGAACACATAAACGCGGTTCCATTCATACAGTGTATAAACAGGTATATCCCTGAGTTTATAAATATATTTTCGCCTTGTTTATATATACTCTTGTCTTAGTTACTGGTTGTCCCTCTGTTCATGGCAAGCTGTAACATAGTGTGCCGCCAGTGTTACACAGCTTCTCTCCTCCCCAGTAGGAATGGGAGTTTTTGGTTGTCAGTCAGATTTCTGAATTCAGGGCATATTTGTGAGAATTTTTGATAGAAATTCTCTCTGATGCCCTGATATTTTCCACAGGTTGTGAGGAAGTGCATCTCTGTCTCAACTACTCCTGACTGCAGTGAGAGCATATCCTGTCTTCTCTTGGCTGCCTGGTCTGCCTGTGTCTGCCTTTTTCGATCGCTAGGCTATGTTCGCTAAGTCTGTACCTTGTCAAGGTTCTTCTCAGTTTGTTATCCTTTACCATGGTCAGGTAATCAGCTATGTTGTATTGTCTGTTTAGGCCAAGTAGCAATTGAGTTTGCTTTGGGTTTTTGTTGTTTCTGCCCAATATGACAGATATTTTTCCTTTTGCTTAGCGACGATTGTGTTGGGTCGAATTCTTTGTGTTACCCTGTCACTGTCCTGGGGCTGGTTATTGTTAGTATT